>NC_064643.1:595853585-597103585 GCF_023864345.2 Schistocerca serialis cubense
TGCATTCAAGTAATTTACAGCTCAACAATCGCAGCGGCCGATGCAGCCAACGACGCCATTACGTGGCGATATTAACTTATGAAAAATTAGCGGAAGCGGAAAACTCGCCCGCTATTAGCAT
Organism: Schistocerca serialis cubense; assembly: GCF_023864345.2. Lineage (NCBI taxonomy): Eukaryota > Metazoa > Arthropoda > Insecta > Orthoptera > Acrididae > Schistocerca > Schistocerca serialis. The sequence goes on from NC_064643.1 coordinate 595,853,707, forward strand.
AATATTAATTTTTCTCCACAGCCGCACGAAGTTGCAGAAATACTTAGCTTTAAGATTCTTATTTTCAGTAGCATAGCCGAGACCCAGAGCCAGGACTCTGACTACAATACAATGGTTAACGGAGGTAAGAAAATACTCTCGCGCGTGTGTGGGCCGCAATTGTAATTAATAACTAAAGATCTTTTGCTTTAACGTCAACTGACTAGCCGAGGAAATTTATATGAAAAGTTTATTACATTGTTCAACTTAAATATCATTTTTATGAAGGCCCACCACGTAAGTCGGCAACAATCAAAAAATAATAATAACAATAATAATATATACATTAAATTACGACGGCCGACGGACGCGAGATTGGCGCCGCAACTTTGGGGCCCGATTAATATGATTCTATTGTAATGAATGTAATTATGTATGTGTCTAATTGTTGTAAAATATTAATGCTTGTATGAATTCTTTTACATGTACAACAACAAAACCACACCCTGAGGAGATCTGGAGAGGAAAAAGTGTAGAAAAGAAAGAGGATTGCGAGAAAGAAAAATAAGTAAGGTAAGGCCTATTGTGCAAGCATCCTGTGTAGCTCTGTGCGGAATATCGAACCCATGTGCACATGATATACCTTCGGTGTTTTGTGTATTTATGTGTTTATTTTTGGAGGGGATAATTATTCATTTTGTGTATTTATGTGTTTATTTTTGGAGGGGATAATTAATCGTGTGTGTATCAGTGTTAAAGATTCGTCAGTGGCTTAAAGTGAATTTAGTATGGGTAAGATAGGACAACCTAAAGCATCCGTACCAGAAGAACAAAATTCTGTTAATATGGAAAGTGAGGATCATTTGCAATACGTAAACGAATCCCAAGCCACCGCCTCGGATAACATAATTTCCGGAGCGGGGGGCGAGGATCTGTGGACGGTGAATGACGCTCCACAGCAGAATGGGAATAGAGTAACAACTCCACTGCCTGGGCAGGGGGGCCAACCGAGTGCTAGATTAAGCGGGGCACCAGTATGATCACCGATTGCAGACCCATTTGCAGAATTTCTGCGCAGGTTAGAAGAAAGAGATAGGGAAAGAGATCAGAAACTGGCTCAGATGCTCCATGAGCAAGAGCAACAAAGAGAACTGAAAGAAAGGGAAAAGGAAAGAATGTCAGAACAGAGGGAAAAACAAAGAGACGAAAAACTGGCTCAGATACTGCATGAGCAGGAGAAAAAATTAACGCAAAAGCTCATTGAGCAAGAGCAGCGCAGTGAAGCAAAACTCGACAGTATCCAAAGCGAACTAGCCGAGATGCGGGATGCGTGCAAAGAAATACCCGATCTTGCGCAAAGCTTAGCCGGCGAAATGCAAAAATTACAGATATCGCAGGCTAGGCTTGAAGACAATGTCCAGACTTTAACCAACCGCGTGGATAATGTGGAGATAGATGCACGGAAAAGTATTGACGCATATTTGGAAGTGCAAGCTCAAAAAGTAGAAAAACAATTAAATGAATGGCTAGAAGTAAAGGATCGCGAGATATCTGCAAAGATTGAAAGCGACATAAAAACAGCTGTAGAACAAGCGACTGCGGCCGCGAGTGTAAATATTGACGCCAGCGCTGCCGCACTACATGCCGAATTAACACAGATTAAGTCCCGTGTGACTGCGGAGTTGCCAAATTGGCAACAGGAGGTCGCGCGGAGACTGTCTGCGTTGGGAAGCAATGTAAACAGTGGCGGACAGATCATGAATCAGACTCCGCGCACTGATTACTATAAAAACGCTGACGGTAGCCAGGGTGCGAGTGCGCAACCGCAACCTAATGCGAATTATGAGCACGAACAACATGCGATACGGTGCAGCGTACATCACGAAGTGATGAATGTCCCAGAATGTAGCAATCAGACGTGCAAAACAGAGGACAATGTAATAAAACACAGGACATTCCAACCTTTCAATAGCGAAAAACGAAATGTCCACCCTGTTGTATTTATTAAGAGCTTCAGGAATGTGTTTCCTAGGACATGGACGGAAAGACAAAGAATACAGTTCGTGGTCTCCTTTATTCAAGGTGACGCGGCACTGTGGGCCACCGACTTGTCCGAAAAATGTCTAACGATGCAACAGTTTGAAGGTGCATTCTTGCAAAAATTCTGGTCCGATAGCGTCCAAGAAAGACTACGAAAGGAGTTGTACAGTCCAGAAATGTACAATCCTAAGATGGGAACGTTACGCAAATATTTCGAAAAGTATATAAACAAAACCAGGTACTGGGACGAGCCAATGTCCGATCGTGATATAATCAGATTAATAAAAATGAAGTTGCCCAGTGAAATTAAAAGATATTTCATCAATGTGCCGGAATACGATATAGAACAATTCATGGAAATAGTGGATTCTGTTGACCTATTGATCGAAGATATGAAAACCGAAAACAAGTGGAACCATGCAGGCTATAATCAACACAAAGCCGATTACAATAGCAGCCACAGTAACGGTAGTAACTTAGTACCAAATGGTAACGGGAATAGGCAAGAGCACCGGCAACAGAATCGAGGCACAAACAATGGCAATGGTTATAACGGCAACGGTTATAATCGTCAAAATCGAAAGAGACATCATGATGGACGCATGAGTAATGGATATAATGGTAACGGCAATCCGCAATGGCGCAACAACCGAAACCAGTGGCGTGGTCGTAACGAACCGACACCACAGTGGCAACAAAACACAGCGCCACAGTGGAACGCCAACCCAGGTCCGTCACAGAACATGTCAGGGAGTTACAACCGACCACCACAAAACCAGAGCCATACACAATATCAAAGTACACCATCGGGGAGGCAGGGCGGCCAACCCAACAGTAGCAACAACAACAACCAGAACCACAATGTGAGGTTAGTGGAAGTGACAGACAACTGTCAACCCACTAATGCTCATCCGTTAAACTAAAGACAGCCACAATACGCTCTCCGTTGTTGGCTGCAGAATGGTGTAGTGAGGGCACATTCACGGATGACAGCCATAAACTTTGTATGCTGAGATACAATGAAGGAACAAAAATAGAAAAGGAACTTGTAGACATACCGCAGAAATGTAACCGAACCGACAAAAGTGTTGTGCAGGCTATATTGCAAGCAGATATGTATGGAGCACCAATACAGATAATAGTCGATACCGGTGCGTCAACCAATGTCATGAGTGCAAATTTTTACAAGTACTTGAGTCAAAATAATAGAATACCAGTATTGCCAGTGAAGAATTGTCGTGTTACAGGTGCAATTGGTGCACAATCTCATATCATAAAGCACCAGGTGCAAGTCGAGTTTACGGTAGGAAATGAAGCAATGAAAAGCTCGTTCCTAGTAGTTAAGGGATTAGGTGTTGCTTGCATCCTGGGGATGGAATTTTTACGCCAGATGGACGCAAAAATCGACCTCTTGTGCGGGAAAGTAAGCCTTATGAATGAGGATAGACGTGTAGTTTTGCCGTTGTTGAGGACACGGGAAGTGCACGGTAAATATTGCCGGAGCTTTCAAACGAGATTCGAAGGAATACAGGTAATGAATTTATATTCTGGCTTAAGTACAAGACAAGCATATTTTAAAGATTTTATTACTGAAGGCAAAGAGGAAAAAGGGAAACTGATAGCCATGAAAGTTAGGGAGTCAGAACATTTGACTGAAGCACAACAAAACGAATTGACTCAGCTACTTACAGATTATGAGAATGTGTTTTCGGAAAAACCCGGTGTTATCGAGGGCTACACCTATAACATCGAAGTGGTACCTCACGATACTTTCTGTCACGCAAACTACACCATCCCGTGGTCAAAGGAGGAGACAATTGCGAAGGAAACAAGAAAAATACTTAAAAAGACATAAAGAAGTTCGTTCAGTAGAGCAACGTTTACATTTGTGTGTAGTAGGTTAAGTTTATAGTGTATTTTTTTGTGTGTAAATGTTAAGATTTTAGTGTAATATTTAAAGACAATGAGGCACATAAGATTAGTGCGATTCAATTTTGTAGATGTTAAGGAATAATAGTATTTTTAAGCAATTGCATTTTGAAGAAAAAAAATGAACGTAGGTTTAAGAATATGTTAAAAATTTCATGTTGAAAAATGCTTTAAAAATATTTAAAAAAAATCAATGACATGTAATGATGAAAGAATTTTTCATTAGTGTGTCATGAATATTTTTGAACTGTAGTAGTAATGCAACTTATGAAATTCAATATTATAGTGTATAAGTCGTTTCATGTATTTATGTCTATACCGATCTTGAAATATGCTCAACCATAATTTACTTAACAATGTGAGTGCAGGGTGTACATCACCCAAGGTACCTCATGTGTTGTGGACAAAGTACAAAGCAAATCAGTAAACGCGACTACCGCTAAGCACTGTTAAAATATATTGCCATCTGCTAAGGCAGAGATTTGCACGAATTTGTAGTGTAAACAAAAGTCACAAATCTAACATTAATCTAGGAACTTGCACGCTAGGCCTAGATTATAAAATGTGTACAATAATGCGAGAGGCAAAGTTTTGTAAAGTCGAGCCTGGCTCTGGAGAGCAAGTACGCAATGAGTGGGCAGACATGACATGGGGACTTACCTCAGATGAGACGGAAATACAATTGTATAGTCAAAAAATCTGAAGGCAAGTACGACTCTAAGTGGAAAATAAAAAGAGATAATTAGTGCGAGAGACTGGTAAAATCCAGCACTAGCCAAAATCCAGTTCAGACTGAATGAAATACATTAGTGTTTGTGAACTAATCGAAACAGTTACTTTAAACAGTGTGAAATACTGTGAAGGTGAAACTGTGATATGGACAGTGAAGTGCTAGTATTGAACGTTCAACAGCGGTGAGGACGCCAAACGCCAATATTACGCACGAAAAACTGTGAATTTACTATAAATGTGAACTGTTAACGTGAAGTGAACCCACAGTCAATATTTTTGGGACAGACTGTAGTTTCAGTGAGCACAATAATGCGAGATTGGAATGCGATGAGTGGACTGTTGCAAAACAGCGACCGCAGAAACGGCGAATGTTTGTGCTAAGCTCGTATTGGGACACTCACCAGTGCCTGCGAGTGCGGCGAAAACATAAATAATTTTATCAAGACAAAAACTGACGTGTAATGGAAACAGTATTGCATCAAAACTGCATTCACGGGAGAAGGTCCATGTTATGTTTTCTGCAAGACAGTGCTAGCTTGACACTCGGAAACTGGCGAAAACTTAACAACAACTGCCGCACTAATAAATTCTTCTTTCCCACTAGCGTAACCATCTGCGGCGGGAAACAAATATTACGTTGGTTGTGTGTGTGTTTGCCGGCCGAAGTGGCCGTGCGGTTAAAGGCGCTGCAGTCTGGAACCGCGAGACTGCTACGGTCGCAGGTTCGAATCCTGCCTCGGGCATGGATGTTTGTGATGTCCTTAGGTTAGTTAGGTTTAACTAGTTCTAAGTACTAGGGGACTAATGACCTCAGCAGTTGAGTCCCATAGTGCTCAGAGCCATTTGTGTGTGTGTTTCATGTACTACGTCGGAGATGCGTAGCAGAGCTGACTCCTGCCAACAAGAGCGGGGGGCGGATATCATCCCACTCCGCCACGCCCGGCCGAGACAGAAGCGCATCGCCAACGGTGCAGCCGATCAGCTGATTCTGACGTTCCGCGACGGCGAGACACACGCTGGCGTCGAGCGGGCGTTGACCTCTCCGCAGCCGCCGCGAACGCCGAGCACCGAACACACCAACCGACGCCGTCGCGAGCCAAACATCGCGGCGTAGATCATCAACGACACCGCAATCAATTGTTTTAATGACCTCATTTTTTGCATAGTGCAACAAAAATATTTGTATGCATTTCCTGTACTCCAATGACATTCCAGAAACAATTAAGTGAAAGTGACCAAAGCAGTTAGTCTGTCGCTCCGCCGAGGTTTTCCCCAGGTTTCCCTACGGCCGCGCCAAATGGGGAGCGAACAGTTGACACCCCTGGGACTTCAAATATTCCGGACTAACTCGTGGTTGTATACCTTGAACCTCATCTGTATTACACTTTGTGGACAACACACCTCAGTAATTTAACGCTTTAAATATACGATGTGACATATGTAAACTGCGAAAGAAAAATCTGCGTGTGAACACTGTGGACATGAAAGAGGAAATATTTATGTCAAAAAACACGAACATTTTTTATGACATAAACATTTCGGGGGGCAATATAGCGTCCCCAGTGCCATATTACGAAAAGACTTTAAATTATTTATAAAGAAGACATTCATAATTTGTAAGAGATTTTTTTTATCATGTAGCCGTAAAATAATAATTTCTCTGTGTAGGTTTAGATTGCAAAGAAATAATTTATGACAGAATGATCTAAAGAGACGACAAGTTACACTCTTTTGTTAATTTTTTAGTCGACCTTACTTCTTCGCTTGTCTTGAATGTGTCTAGAGGGACATCTTGTGTGTGCTGACAAATGTAAGCATATTTGTATGAGTTAAACATATAATATAACTATTTAATATTATTGTGCACTTTTAATTTGTAAGAGGTGATCCCGATTTCATGTCCGCCTTCCTTGAATTAACCTGCATTCAAGTAATTTACAGCTCAACAATCGCAGCGGCCGATGCAGCCAACGACGCCATTACGTGGCGATATTAACTTATGAAAAATTAGCGGAAGCGGAAAACTCGCCCGCTATTAGCATAATATTAATTTTTCTCCACAGCCGCACGAAGTTGCAGAAATACTTAGCTTTAAGATTCTTATTTTCAGTAGCATAGCCGAGACCCAGAGCCAGGACTCTGACTACAATACAATGGTTAACGGAGGTAAGAAAATACTCTCGCGCGTGTGTGGGCCGCAATTGTAATTAATAACTAAAGATCTTTTGCTTTAACGTCAACTGACTAGCCGAGGAAATTTATATGAAAAGTTTATTACATTGTTCAACTTAAATATCATTTTTATGAAGGCCCACCACGTAAGTCGGCAACAATCAAAAAATAATAATAACAATAATAATATATACATTAAATTACGACGGCCGACGGACGCGAGAAATGACAGCAGAACTTTCGCGCACACTGGATGCAAAAGTAGACGCGAAATTCGACCAACAGAACAGTCAAATTGACGAACGTTTTAATCATCACCTACAAAACAGTGAAACGCGTTTCCGTAAATTTATACAGGAACAAAATAAAGTAAAACGACAAGTCATGGAAACAATTACCGCACAGAGACAGGAAGATAAGCGTAAATTGTTTACGAAAGCAAAAACATACGTAGACAGCAATATTGCTACAATATCGGAGGAAATTAATACCAACAAACAGTTGAACACCGAATTGCGTGATGAAATTTCCGATCTTAAATCAAAAACAGATACACACACAGTAGACTTTCAAACAGTGACCGACAGACTCGAACAATTAGAACTAACACAGGATCCTGATGTCATCAAAGCTGACGTTAAAAAATTGAACGAAACCACACGTAAAATACAAAAACAAATTAATGCTTCTGACACTAAAAACGATGATCAGGTAAAAATACTGACTGAAAAATATGATGAATTGGCCAGTCGTATAGACGTTATTGAAAGTAATAATGACAGCAAATCAGATGATACTTCACCGATTTCGTTTAATCAGACACCTGAATTCCAAAATTTACAGCAAACGATCAGTGAGATAGATTCGTCTAATAATACATTACGTAGAAAATTGTCAACTTTACAGCAAGAAGTGACAGAGATGAAAAATGTTTCAGTTAATAACACGTCACAGCATACGACACATTCCGAACATTTCTCACAATCACACAGCCAGTATAATTTGGGTAATTTACAGAGACTACGTGACTTAGATTCCGAACAGTCAAAGACAAATAGATTCTTACAATCCTGAACCTGTTCACACATTCAGAGACGATAACGTTGATTATAATCAGTTTTTATCCGTAAGAAAATCTAAGGAATTTAATAATGACAAAGCACAGGTACACGCATTGAACTGGATACGTCGATTTATTTTTGTACTTTCACCGCCATTACCTGTAATGCAGAAACTACAATTAGCATGGATACAGCAATTTGCTTTTGAATTTCCACCGGCATTGCCTGTAACGCAAAAGCTAAAATTTATTTGCAGCGCGTAATTGGCATCAGGGGATTCATTACGCTTTAATGAGTATGTGCCGTAGCGTGCACAGGGCCCGGAGCCGTAGTAGTGCTGTTTCATCTTTAGTTTTCTGCACTTCTGCCTTCTCTTCTACTATCCTTCATATCTATCAAAACAGCTCTTCAACTATTGCTCTACCTAGGATTAAGAAAAATGTAAAGAAAACCTGATACGACAAGTTTTTACCGAAAGTGACAATTTTTTATTAGACGCTCGAGAAATGACAACCACGAGAACTTTAATATCAGAGAAAATTTTAATCATCAGTACGTGTAAAAAAATTGTCAGCAATAGCGAACACATTTTGGTAGCAATAGAGGTTTTTCTCCGCAATAGCAACAAAGTCAGCCGGTTAGCATACCTAACCAACAATGTAATGTACAAGGTCCACCGAGCTTTAATGTTTCGCCGCGTGCACGTATAGTCTCAGCTCCAACAAATACACTCCTGGAAATTGAAATAAGAACACCGTGAATTCATTGTCCCAGGAAGGGGAAACTTTATTGACACATTCCTGGGGTCAGATACATCACATGATCACACTGACAGAACCACAGGCACATAGACACAGGCAACAGAGCATGCACAATGTCGGCACTAGTACAGTGTATATCCACCTTTCGCAGCAATGCAGGCTGCTATTCTCCCATGGAGACGATCGTAGAGATGCTGGATGTAGTCCTGTGGAACGGCTTGCCATGCCATTTCCACCTGGCGCCTCAGTTGGACCAGCGATCGTGCTGGACGTGCAGACCGTGTGAGACGACGCTTCATCCAGTCCCAAACATGCTCAATGGGGGGCAGATCCGGAGATCTTGCTGGCCAGGGTAGTTGACTTACACCTTCTAGAGCACGTTGGGTGGCACGGGATACATGCGGACGTGCATTGTCCTGTTGGAACAGCAAGTTCCCTTGCCGGTCTAGGAATGGTAGAACGATGGGTTCGATGACGGTTTGGATGTACCGTGCACTATTCAGTGTCCCCTCGACGATCACCAGTGGTGTACAGCCAGTTAAGGAGATGGCTCCCCACACCATGATGCCGGGTGTTGGCCCTGTGTGCCTCGGTCGTATGCAGTCCTGATTGTGGCGCTCACCTGCACGGCGCCAAACACGCATACGACCATCATTGGCACCAAGGCAGAAGCGACTCTCATCGCTGAAGACGACACGTCTCCATTCGTCCCTCCATTCACGCCTGTCGCGACACCGCTGGAGGCGGGCTGCACGATGTTGGGGCGTGAGCGGAAGACGGCCTAACGGTGTGCGGGACCGTAGTCCAGCTTCATGGAGACGGTTGCGAATGGTCCTCGCCCATACCCCAGGAGCAACAGTGTCCCTAATTTGCTGGGAAGTGGCGGTGCGGTCCCCTACGGCACTGCGTAGGATCCTACGGTCTTGGCGTGCATCCGTGCGTCGCTGCGGTCCGGTCCCAGGTCGACGGGCACGTGCACCTTCCGCCGACCACTGGCGACAACATCGATGTACTGTGGAGACCTCACGCCCCACGTGTTGAGCAATTCGGCGGTACGTCCACCCGGCTTCCCGCATGCCCACTACACGCCCTCGCTCAAAGTCCGTCAACTGCACATACGGTTCACGTCCACGCTGTCGCGGCATGCTACCAGTGTTAAAGACTGTGATGGAGCTCCGTATGCCACGGCAAACCTGGCTGACGCTGACGGAGGCGGTGCACAAATGCTGCGCAGCTAGCGCCATTCGACGGCCAACACCGCGGTTCCTGGTGTGTCCGCTGTGCCGTGCGTGTGATCATTGCTTGTACAGCCCTCTCGCAGTGTCCGGAGCAAGTATGGTGGGTCTGACACACCGGTGTCAATGTGTTCTTTTTTCCATTTCCAGGAGTGTAGTAACACACAGTAACAAGGAAATCAGTGTGTACAGAAAACACACTATTTCAATTCGTATCGCAATGCATCGTATAGAAATGACTATCATGACAGACGTAAAAATAATGAGCACAATTTTCAGCGTACATTTAATAACAGTCTATCTTATCAGCAGCAAGAACATCAGCAACAACAAATAATCATGAATGAACCAGACAGTAGGTATCATCCAGAATGTAAGACGTCAGGAAGAAATGACAGAACGGTACAAATAGTGGAACTGCCACAACATCCTCCCGAAAATAATAACACGTCAGACAGAATTTGACTAGATACAGTACAGGTTGCATCTTCCAGTAACGCAAGCAATACTTTTGACACGCAGAATCTTGTTCACGAGAATGTTATTTGAAACATGCTTTGTTGAATGCACCACTTTTATCGCACCCAGATCTTACCAGAAATTTTTCCATTGCCACCGACAGTTCTAACACCGCTTTAGGCGTACATATTTTTCAGGAAATTGAAGAAGATGGTTGTACAGTAATTAAAAACATAGCCTTTGCCAGTCGCATTCTGTCAGCTGCTGAGCGCAATTATTCTGTTACTGAACTTGAAACATTATGTGTTGTATGGGCTTTTACCAGATTTAGGCATTTTCTTTATGGAAGACTCACTACCGTTTATACAGACCATAGAGCGATACAATTTTTACTTTCGGCTAAATTTACACACGACAGATTAAGTAGATGGAAACTTTATTTACAGGAATTTAATTTTACAATTGTTCACATTCCCGGTACACAAAATATTGTAGCAGACGCACTATCTCGTTCTCTCAGCAACAATCAGCAAGACATCGCAACCAACTTCTACAAAGCAAATTTCAGCGTCATGTACATTCAACAAGTTGCATTTGAAAATTTCATTTCGTCGTCATTACAAGACATAGCACAAGAGCAGAATAAAGACAACGTATGGAAAGAGATTAAACACCTTTGGCAAGATAGGAATAATGTTACCATTAGAAACCATTACACTGTACGCAATGACATTCTGTTTCGCCGCTCTCATCCTGACAGCAACAATTGGTTATTATGCATTCCTGACGAACTTGTTAACAAATTAATCTGGTATACTCATTTAAGTTATGCACATTACGGAGCCAGAAAATGTTTTCTTATACTGAGACAGAACTGTTATTTTACCAACATGGAGAAACGTATTCGACGAGTTTTAGCGTCATGTAAAATCTGCCAGAAAGCTAAATCAGATACGACTTCAGATATTCCTCCATTACATCCCATTGTTCCTGTTTAATTAAGACACATGGCCGCTGTAGATATTTTTGGTCCGATTCCTAGAACTAATAGAGGTTTTTGCTACATCTTTGTCGCTGTCGAACTCACTTCAAAATTTGTTACCTTCACTCCGTTACGCAAAGCTACTGCTAAAACTGTATCGAAAGCATTTGTAAAACAATTTCTATTTCATGTAGAGCATGTGTTGAAAGTAATTTCCGACAATGGACCACAGTTTCGATCTGCTATATGGACACGTATGTTACGAGTTAGAAACATTTCTCCGATATATATATATCCAGGTACTATGCTTCTTCGAACCCTTGTGAACGATTAATGAAAGAAATTGGTAAACTATGTAGAATTTACTGCCATAAAAAACATATTGATTGGGACACACACATACTCTCATTCCAAGATGTAATTAATTCCATACCGAATGAATCTACTATGCTATCTCCGTCTGTTATACTGAAAAACGTTGAACCACCTAACAAAATCAAAGAATTAGTAACATTTCCTACATCTCGTCGACTACGACACCATGAAATAATTGACATTGCGCTGAACAACATCAAACGTGCCGCAGAGCGCCGGAGTAGACAGCAAAAACAGGTTTGTACACGCCGTGACTTTCACATTGGACAGAAGATATTAGTACGTACACACTATTTATCCAACAAAGGAAAGAGTAGGTGCAGTAAATCTGAATTTCTATACGCAGGTCCATATCGGATTCGCAGCATTCCTCACCCCAATGTAGTACACGTCGAAACTTTGAGAACCAGAAAAACCAAAGGGAACCACCACGTGTCGAACGTCAAACCTTTTATTGAATGAAGATACTTTATGATTTATCGCACTGTAATGCCATTTCCTAACATTTTATGACCACTTATGCAATTATATTTATGTGACTACTTACTGATGATTATCGCATTTTTTCTTGGCAAGTGCCTGGTAAGGTAAGGTTAGTAGATCGTACTGATGATTATCGCATTTTTTCTTGGCAAGTGCCCGGCAAGGTAAGGTTAGCAGATCGCTTTTCTTGTCGTTACACACCAGACCGTGCATATTTTCCATTTTTTATGTATGTATGATTATTTTCCTGTTTTGTTTGTATGTACTATGAAGTATTTAAGGTATAACAAACACCAGTTGGCTTTAACATTTTGCCTTATGATAGCTAAACATCGTGACTACTTTACTTTTTTTTTTTTTGCTGCTACATTGTGATACACTGTGTACATTTTTGCTTCTGAACACTGTCGATGTTTTTAACATATTATGTTTTCTGTCATGCTATGCTGTATGCACAATTATGTTACTATAAACCAGTTTTTATCTAATGGGTATATGAATTAAATGCAAGACATTAATCTTTGTTCATCATTTTCAGAAAGAAATAACGTGTAAACGAAATAAATTAAACAGAAATGGGAATTTCACCTTCGGAATGAACGAAAGAGGATGCAATACCTCGTGATGAAGAGTAAATGGATCAGAATTAACAAGCATTAACAAGAATATACTATACACATCGTAGAATAGCAGTCTTAACTAATTTTTTCTTTCAGAATACGAGGCGATTGATGCAGGCTGTCAGACAGAACTACACATCTTAATTTTAGTGATGAAATATGCTAGAAATAAGGAATAGTTGTATAATGAATAATGAAGCGACTCTTTTGCAGATGATAATGAATGGTGATGAATAATGATGAAGAATATGCTACTATGGATAATGAAGTTTTTCTTTAGAGGTGATGATAATAATGGAGTTATGGTGATATGGATAATGAAGCTTTTCTTTGCAGATGAAAATAATTATGAAGTTTATATATTTGCTGTTAGTTAAGAGATGCTATGTAGTTATTTAAGTATTTGTTGCAGTTCGTTTTGACAGTATGTTTTATATCGTATGGTATGATGACTGAAGGTTTTGGAAAGGACAGCTAGAGAACACATATATTTTTATACACATTTCACTACCTGTTAATTCGAAGTTCATTACTTTTCAGCATAATATGCGTTTCTTCTTTCAGCTCAATAATCCATTTTGTATTTTTTGCACTAGAAGCTTTTCATGATACTTACTAAACCTGTTACTTATTAAACCTGTGCTAGTACTTGCATTTTTTTTACCCAGTTGTGTCTATCATTTATGAATGTGATCACATATACTCCACTTGTTTCATAACCTTGCTACCGCTGACTCATGACGAATGACGTTACACATCTTCATTTGCAGCAATAACTCAAAAGCAAACAAAGTAATTACCAGTCCCAAATAATGCTACTAGTTTAAGAGAGTTCTGAATAATACTGATCAGCTCTGAATAGTATGTCACTTCAATAATGACTTCTGAATAATACAAAAAAAAGAAAATGCTTTGTAACTGGCCAATGAATGCCACTGTTTATTGTAATAAGATTACCTATGATGCCAATGATTACTATAATTAGACTAATTATGTATAAATGCTATGCCAATAATTAACTCATTTTGAGTAATGACTTCTGAATAATACAAAAAAAATGCTTTGTAGCTGGCCAATGAATGCCACTGTTTATTGTAATAAGATTACCTATGATGCCAATGATTACTTTAATTAAGTGAATTATGTTAATGCTATGCCATTCATTAGCTTCTGTTTTGAATGATGACTTCTGATGGTTTGTAACTGGGCAATGAGTGCCAGTAATTACTATATTCAGTTAATTTTATGAACATTATTCTGTAATACTACACACATTGTACAGAAATGTTCAGTAACTGGGCGATGAGTGCCACCAATTACTCAAATCAGTTGTTAGACTAGTGTAATTCTCAATGAAGACTACTATGTGACTTAATGTCCTTCACCTTCTGACCTAATTACCAGAAATTACTGCAATATCCATCTGTCCTGTCTATCCTCATGATCATGGAGCACTATATTTGGTTTTTGCACTAATTCCACGTTGGTCTATTTTACAAGAACATGGTGTTGACACGACATGCTGTCCACCACCTTGAGCGATGGAGATGTTATTATGGTCCCACTGTTTGGTGTACCTAGTGTACTATCAAAATGATAGCATGGAATATTATTACGACATTTCAGTGTCTTGGCTACACTGATTAATACTTCAAGGAAAAGAGCTTCAGATTGTCTTACTTGGTGTTGTGCTTCTGTAGAAAGATATGGACTTTCAGTGCAGCTGCGTGCAACCTAAAGTGCTACAACCACGGCGCAATCCTTCCCATTCCTTATGATAAAGACATATACTGTGCGTGTGCACTTCCTTTCATTTGTTAATAAGATCAGTTGTCCTGAAAATACTAAAGACTTCTATAGTGCATGTGCACTTTATTTCACTCCTTGATACGTTTATTTGTTGTAAAAAAATACTAGAGAGTTTTACAGTGCGTGTGCACTTTTGTCATTTATTAATATGATTTGTACTCATTTTGTGATTTCCGTATAAGTTCTGTACTACAGTATGTGTGCACTTTTGCCATTTGTTAATATGTTTTGTACTCATTGTGTATACATTTTGTCTTTACTTGATATGTTCTGAACTACAGTGCATGTGCACTTTTGTCATTTCTCAATATGATTTGTACTCGTTGCCTATACATTTGTGTTTTCCTGATATGTTCACTACTACAGTGCGTGTGCACTTTTGCCATTTGTTAATATGTTTTGTACTCATTGTGTATACATTTTGTCATTGCCTGATATGTTCTGTACTCAGTGCATGTGCACTATATTTTATTTCATGTTCTGCACATATATACATGTATATATTCTGTGATTGTAAAGTTAATTAATTAAGAAAAATTTGTTGCTCATGGCAAGTCCAATTGACACACCATCGCTGCCAAATTTTGCCCCCCTAGTGGAGGGTTATGCAAGGTGTATGCTTCGCCGGCGATGGGCGAGGCATGACATAATCTCTGACCAGAGAGTAGTTTATCGTTAGTTGTTGCTTGGCTAGTCTGCGCGAATCGACAGTAGAAGTTAGTCTGCGCTTGTCTGCGCGTGTCTGCAGTAGTAGTCAGTCTGATACGGTAGTAGCGAGTCGGCATGCGTCGGCTGTGTGCTCTGGTCGCGACTCTGGTCAGGACTCTGGAGGATGAGTATTGTTGTAGAAGGTAAAAAAGCAGCCTTGCGCATATTTAATAATGTATGTTAATTGTAATTTAATTTGTTCAGAAAAAGTGCCCCAATAATAATTTTTTTATAAAGTAACTCTTTTAAAGAAAAGTATTCATTTCAATTTAAAGAATTTTTCCACTCTTTTGAAGAAAAAGCATTCATTTCAATTTAAAGAATATTTCCTATGCATTCCTTCCAAGAATCAATATATATATATATACGCCAGCATTGCACGAAGCTGTGTCGATAAATAAGAGCAGATATATAGTTGCAGTTTTTATTGAGGTAAGAATTTTGCTTTTGTTATTCAGAATACAGGGCCGAAGGTCAGCACTGCTGTCCTTATAAAATTTGCCAGATATTATTATTTCTGTTAGGAGGTTACATTTCGTTCATGGTTCATTATTTAATCAATATTATTGTGAGGTTTATGGTCAATTATCATTTCCATTTATCAATTTTGTGGGGAGTTCACGCATGGTTCCATTTCACATTTTTTATTTAACATATTTTTGCTGGGAGTTTACGCTTGGCTCCATTTCCATTTCAAATTTTCATTTAATTAAATTTACGTGTGGAGAGGTTACACTTGGCTCCATTTTCTTGTTTTTCATTTAACATTTCTGTGGGGAGGTTACAGTGTATGAGAAATCAGTCGGAAACTTTCTTCATGACAGCACGTTGTAGGTGTCGCTACCGTCGCCAACCTTGTGTGAATGCTCTGAAAAGCTAATCATTTGCATATCACAGCATCTTCTTCCTGTCGGTTAGATTTCGCGTCTGTAGCACGTCATCTTCGTGGTGTAGCAATTTTAATGGCCAGTAGTGTATTTATTTATTGTCATCTGTGACCTAACTGGTTTGATGAGGCCCGCTACGAATTTCTGTTTTGTACCGTACGTAATCAATTATTTATTTCGTATGTTCAAGTCTCTGTCTTCCATTACAATTTGTGCCCTCTACAGCTCTCTCTAGTATCATGGAAATTATTCCCCTATGTCGCAGCGCACGTCCTATCATCCTGTCCCTTCTTTTGTCAGTGTTTTCCATACGTTCCCTTCTTTGTCAGTTCTGCGGAAAGTCTTCTCATTTCTTATGGTATCAGCCCACACAATATTCAACGCTGTTGTGTAGCACCACATATCAAACGCTTCGGTTGTCTACTAGTCCAGTTTCCCCAAGGTCCATGAGTCACTACCGTAGAATACTGTGCTCCAAACGTATCTTCTCAGAAATTTTTTTCTCAAGTTAAGGCCAATGTTAGATACTAGTAGATATCTTTTGGCTAGGAGCGCTCTCTTGGCCTTTGCTAGTTTGATTTTTAGATGTTCCTTGCTTCGAACGCCATCTGTTAATTTGCTTCTAAAATAAAAGAAATGCTTAACTTCGTCTATTCGTGGTCATCAGTTTTTATGTTAGGTCTCTATAAAATCTCATTTCTGCTGCTCATCACTTTCTTCTTTTTTCGATTTGTGAGCGTTACCAACCCAGATTCTGTTCTCGTGTATCTGTTTATTCCATTCAACAGGACCTGTAAATCTTTTTCGCTATCACTAAGGATAGCAATATCATCAACGAATCTTGTTCAAATGGTTCAAATGGCTCTGAGCACTATGGGACTTAACATCTATGGTCATCAGTCCCCTAGAACTTAGAACTACTTAAACCTAACTAACCTAAGGACATCACACAACACCCAGCCATCACGAGGCAGAGAAAATCCCTGACCCCGCCGGGAATCGAACCCGGGAACCCAGGCGTGGGAAGCGAGAACGCCACCGCACGACCACGAACGAATCTTGTCACTGAATTCCTTTCGCCCTATATTTTAATACCAAACTGAATTTTTGTTAATTTCCGACATTCCTCATTTGACGCAGAGATTAAACAGTAGAGGCGAAAGATTATACCCTGCCTTACACACTTTTTAAACGGATCGCTTCGTTCTTGGTCTACCGCTCTTATTGTTGCCTTTTGTTTCTTGTTCATATTATGTATTTCCCTGTACCTTACTTCTATTTTGTTAAGTAATTCGAACATCTTGCATCATTTTGCAATGTCCAGTGCTTTCCCTAGGTGTCTTGATTTTTTCTTAGATCTTCCTTCCGTCATCAGACGCAACATCAGAAATACCTCTCTGGTGCCTTTACCTTACCTAAAGCAAAACTGATTATCATCCAAGAGACACTCGATTTTCTTTCCCATTCTTCTGTATATTGCACTTGTCAGCATCTTGAATGCACGAGCTATTAAGGTGGCTGTACGATAGCTCTGGAGCCTTCTTTGAAATAAGAATTACGAATTTTTGTTGGTGGATTCCCACAATGTAGAGGAAGAGAGCCGCTAGCTGCGAGCATGGACAGAATTCCAGCGGTCTGTAGTCTCGGCATCCCGCAGCGAAACCACTGGGCTAAAGGGATATGATTCCTTTCGTGTGTGTAGAAGAATTTCATCATCAGAGAATAGGGAGTTGCGGTGAACGAAATGGAAACTAACAGTCATTGTCATAGTAAAACGTGCGTGATGTGTCAGCCGAAGGTGGCGCAGGAAAAATACCCGTGTGTATATTGAATATCAAGTCTATTGGGATACATATAAACAATCTTCTCCGACGGGAGATAACGTGAAAGACAATAATTTAAAATCAATCACTTCTTGAAAATATCTGAAGGTTAATGCCATGAAAATGTCGCAATAAATCGAATGTTCCAAATTCCAAATACTGAGCATGGCAGAATCATATGCTGGAAGGGACATGCAAAAATTAAAGTCCCAAGGGGACGAGCGAAAGTTAAATTCCCATAGGAACGCACAAAATTGTAAGTCTATGTATTGCCAATGAAAAACAAAAGCATGTCCAGTTGCTGGTCATAGCGTCGGAGGTCATGTCTATTTCATATAGAAGCCACAAATGGAGTAGATCTACAGCCAGCAGTTCCAGGATGTGAATTTTGATGTAGACGGTGGTGTTGTCGTAGCTGTTGTCCTAATTGTCGGAATGTTTCGCAATCGGTGCCCAGCCCAGGAAACTCACTCAGAGCAAATTGCTCAACTGTACCCACGGCGTTGGCCTAAATACTGCCCGGGCGCTAGGGTACTGCAGGCACCACTTTCAACTACATGGGCCACTGGGGAGAAAGGGTTCGCAGGGCCAGAGGCCTCTGGCAGTGCTTCGGTTGACGTCTGGTAGCTGGATGGAGTGCACAATGCCTTGTCTGTCATCTAAAGAGCTATTCACTGCACAGTCTGTACCTTCCTAATCCATGTGCGCTTTTGGTTGCTGGTTGAGTAGACATAAGGCCTCGACTTACCATTGCTCCGCATCCCCCAAGTGGAGGAGAAGTGGCAGCACATCTAGCCATCCTAAGAAGGGGCTGGGTCCCCACTGGCGGCTGGCGCAGCGGGGGAGCTGAGGCTGATGTCCATCGGCATTATTGCTGGTGTGGCGTGAGGAGCAGCTGAGGACCTCTCCAGAGAGCTGTCTGCAGGCTGGAGCTGAGATGGACAAGTGATATCCAGAGTGGGCATTGTGGAGGACTCCACCTCTGGAAAAAAGATAACAGTTATCTACTGGACCCAGGAAGAAAATCATGGTAAAGCCAATTTTGGTTAGGTGCTTGGGGAACACTGTCAGTCTTGATGTGCCACCTGTCATGAATCCGCCCAGAATGTTGGAAACGACTGCAGGTAACCATTGCTGGCAGGGATCTTGGAGAGAGACGTGGTAACAGTTGGACTGTTGAGAGGAGGGTTGAGCATGTACATGATAGTAGGTCCAGGGAGCCTTTCAATTGAAAAAATGTGTGATTGATTGTGAATGGTCTGCTGTGTGGGCATGGTAGACATGTATGAGACAAAAGGGAAGTAAGTCACTGCTGGAGTCTATGATGATTAACAAGGAGTACCCAGGGAAAGGACCCACAAAATGCAGCTGTATCCAGGACCAAAGGCAGAAGCGTGTGGACAAGAGAAAAAACCACATAGAGGGGTGTTCTGTTTGCTCTGGCAGGTGAGTCAATAAGTAACCACGTGGGGTATTACCGCTACTACGCCATGCCAGCAGACATGTTGACAGGCCAAATGCTAGGTGAGCTCAATGCCCCGAGAGAGAAGACACGATGCTGCCGACGGAATCTCACTGTCCACCTGGAGCAGTAGCACTCATTGAGGGAGGACACCTGGTCCCATAGATACCAGTAGGTCTGGACTTCAAGTATCATAGCTGGTTGTACCAGACAGAGTACCTTATGGAGCATTGGGCCATTGGTGGTGTGGCGTGCGACGAGTTTGGCTGGCAACGGAATGTTGGTCATTGCTACCTGGACAACAAAGTGCAGGTGGAAACGGACTTTAGGATCCATGTTCAAGGCTGGCTCGTAGCCCAGGGGCAGAGGCAAGAGGAAGTCAGCAGGAGGAGATTAGCATTAGCATTTCAGGTTGGTGAATGGTACTAAATGTCACAATTATAATTTAAAAGAAACAGTGCCCACTGGCTGAAGGTGGCACGACGTTTTGGCCGGAAGTCTGTACTTTGAAAAACGTTCGTAAACAGAGGCCATAGACACAGTCATGAAGCTTTTCTAGGCCAAATATGATTGCTAGGGCTTCTTTTTTGTCTGACTGTAGTTACACTGTGTGACGGTTGGACCCTCCACACCGTCAATCAGATGTGAAGGGAAGGTCTCCAGCCCATTGACCGATATATCAGCTGCGAAGATAAGTGTCGCAAAGGACGCCCTGCTTACTTGCAGCTCGATAGGCCTTTTGTTGCTGGCTACCGTAAACGACAGAGGTTCCTTTGTGTGGGGAAGCACTTATTTGATGTAAGATACATCTGATAACAAGTCAGCCTGTCGTCTACCCCTGCATCCGAGTTGTCCATGTATGCACAGTTGACATTCATTTTGAATATTCCTTGGCACGTTTCAACCCTATATCTAGACTACCCACAAGAGGTGCACTTTGCACGCTGGTAGTGGCACTGATGCCTCCAGTGATGAATCAGTCACTGACTGCAAGAAGGGAATTGTTGAACGCAGTGTTTGGCTGATGGTCTTAGCGTGCTATGTATGAATCCGTCTGGGTTGGAGGGCGTGACCGGGGCTGAGGGAGACCCATTGGTCTGGAAGTGGAAAGGATCTGAGAGACTCTTCTTAAGCTTGGTATTGGGAATGCATGTTTCTAACGAATGGTCCCTCAGTTTAAAGATGTCTCTGCACAGGCTTTCATTGGTGGATGGGGGATTGAACTTTACTAAATGCTTCCCAGAGGAGTGCAGATGACGTGCTCATATGCATATTGGAGGCGATTTTAACTAAATAAATTGATGGAAAACATTTATTCACAGAGTGGAACCTACTCCTGAACTTCATTAAACATGTAACTTCTATAAAATATTAACACCACAGTTACTTATCAGCAAACTGTGTTGATTTTCATTAATCAGCGAGGATCAGGCTGGGTCATGAACGCAATATGGATGCACACACATGCTCACACAGAGAGACTGAAAAATTCAAAGAATAACCGAACGTAAGGTTCAGCATTTTTAGTAGAAGTTGAGTGTATACAACTGGCTTGTCCCTCGCAGTGGAAAAAGATACAAGACTCATCGCAAACGCAGTGCATGAAACGAATCGTGATCCCATCCGAATTTAGTTCACTGATTGCAAAATTAACATTCTTGAGAACACCATAACGCCTGACAAATGACAGAAATTTCATTACTCTAAAAAATCTGAGCTAACTCACATCCAAATCGGCTGTCTCAAATGCGCTCAGGTGTGGCACATGATACTCATCACAGACCAGTTCAGCGTCTCTTTCACGATTGCATAGCCTATATCCTTGCACAATCACCAAAAAACTTTAAGGGGCCAAGTGACCAATCAGCATGACAAAGTTTTCAGCGGTTTCAGACACCTCCTCCAATCAGAAGGCAGTAGAGACGATGCCCGTTTACACTTCCACAAAATGTTCCGCCGGTCCAAAGTGTACAATTTGAACAAAGGTGATCCTCATGCATGGATCTGAAGTAGCTGACCACGAGGGCGCTCGTTAACGAAAACCTGCGCAGATAACGCTCCGACGCTCAGCCTACGTGGCTCCCCAAGTTGAACTCAACTGCCATTCCCAGACCTCTGTTGCGAAGCTGAAGCAAGAAAATCCACCATAAATCCACAAGTTGGATGTTTTTGCAATTACACCCACATTCATTCAATCTACCGATCATCTGTGTTTAGGAAATGTGGTTACAAGTGTGTTGAAATATCAGATCTAAAACACACAGTTCCCAGCGTGATCTTCTCCCAAATGGTTCAAATGGCTCTGAGCACTATGGGACTTAACATCTGAGGTCATTAGTCCCCTAGAACTTAGAACTACTTAAACCTAACTAACCTAAGGACACCACACACATCCATACCCGAGGCAGGCTTCGAACCTGCGACCGTAGCGGTCGCGCGGTTCCAAACTGTAGCATCTAGAACCGCTCGACCACTGCGGCCGGCGATCTTCTCCCCTGGCGTGGAGAAATATGAGAAGACACAGGCAGAGAAAAGACGTTCCACAGAACTGGATAACACCACGAAATGGTATGAAAGAGATATTGAATGACACCTTTCAGCGCTGTTGATATTAGCTGACAGTGTGTGCAGTGATGGGTGCTGAGAAATGAATGAACTCTATAACGCTAGCTCTTTACGTTATGAAGTATCAGGGCACAATACGTAATGTGGAACTGACCCCTAGATGTCACGGGAAACGGACCTCCAGAACAAAAGATGGCTTCTTCTGTTGTCAGAAGAGAAGCAATTACAGTAAAATTGGACGGTCACGAGAACACAGTGACTGGAAAGTGTGCTCGTCATTGTGAGTCAGCTGAGTAACAGATGATTGTAGAAATTACCAATCCGACTAAAGCCGCAAAAATCGACTGTTGGTGATGTGATTTCGATATGGAAACACGAAGAAACAACCACAGCAAAACAAAGCCAGACAGACCTTACGTACTGACGGGCAGGGACCATCGAGCACTGCGTAGAATGGTTACAAAAAATAGCATGAAATAAGCTAAAGGAATCGCTCTTGAGTTCCAAAATGCTACTGGCAGCTCAGATGACACTACGACTGTGTAGGCAGTTACAAGGGTGGTGTGCAGCCGTCCAACTGCTCCTCACAAGCTGCACGTCTCTATAGCGATGCCTGAGTACATCGCTGCGCAGTGGTGGACTAGAAACGAGTAATTGATGAATCACGCTATACCCTGTGGCAGTACGACGGATGCGTTTGGGGTTGGCTATTGTCAGGAGAACGTTACCTGCCAACACTGAATTACATATGAGATTGTGTCACGATATGGGAGTATTTTCTCTGGTTAGCGGTTGTACTCCAGGGAAGGTTTACTATCTTTGGCCCGAAAAAAGCACTTTCTTTGAGAATTGTTTTCTCGGGATGTGTTATAGATATCAATGTCAAATTTGGTCAAAATGTTTATTAATATTTCCTGTACAAACTGGAATTTTTTTCGACTGGAAATGTTGAAGAGCAAAGGCGGAAGTGCCGTCGGAACGAAACAAAATTTCGATGTAGACCTTCACGCGCGTTATATCATAGGTCAGCCGTCTCGTCTGAAATCAAAACTGAGTTGATGTTAGCGAAGTATATAAGATTCTTTAGGAGTTGTACATTGCTTACGTTATTTGGACCATAGGAAACAAAATGGCGGCCATTTGAAAAATAAATAGGGTTTTTTCATCGATTTTTCGACATATTTATAGTTGATGGATCGGAATAAAAGTGGTACAAATTCTAGACAATTTAGTTAGCTTAGTCGGAAACAAAGAGTTATAGCAATCAGTTCAGTAGATCTGAAGTTACCATACCGCGCGATAAAAAAAAACGTCATTTCGAGGAAAGTTTTGACTACATATAAATGCAATATTATGCAACGTATGCTCAATGTGCTATTCCGGGTCCATAAACTAGTCCTTCTTCTTCCTCATAGACGGCGTTCTGCTCGATCTGGGCCATCCTGCGCTGCTCCAGAGCCGCTCGTAAGGCCGGTGACAAGCGTTTTCGGCCGCTTGAATCCGGTGGTCGTCCGAATGCTCGGCGAACTGCGTCGAATAGAGTCCCAGGGTGACGTCCATCGGTGTCATGGTCCTCAGAATTGCTGAATAACCTTCGTTGAAGCTGCTCACTGCCAGGAAAGTCGCAATCTCCACCGTCTTCGCACCATAATGCAAATGCTTGGGGGCTAACTTCCAAACACACGCGTTCAAACTTTCATTTGAAATTTGTGTGTTTCCTCCCAAGCACCGGTACAATAACTCGTCCTCCGAAAGAAAAAAACTGGTTCGTCAAAAAGGCCTATTTCAGGCAGGTGCATGTTTTTGTTCAACCGCGAATAACAAACATTTCCGTTCCGTATTCGGAAAAACCGTTTCAGGGGTGCATCCTAAACACTTTTATTGATCCAAAAATGGATTTTTTGAACCAAAAGATAGTAAACCTCCCCTCAATAAAACGCTAATTTTGGGAGGATCTGAACACATTCTACAGCACTGTATATTGCTTACAACACAGGAACACCTCGGAGTCCACGACCATTTGTTTCAGCTTGACGGTGCAATGTGTCATAAATCAGCGTTTGTGGGGCAATGGCTTAGGGACAGTAAGACTATTCAAATGGACTGACTGCCCCCAGCCCCGACGTGAACCCAACAAAACACTTTCTTGTATGAGCTGGAACGTCGACTTCGCTTCAGATCTCACCTTATCTGGTTTAGGCTCTTGACGAAGAGTGGACATCCGTTCCTACACAGACATTCAGGTACATCACTGAAAGTGATCTCAGCAGAGTTCAAGTAGTAATAACGGCGAAGGGTGGGCCCGCTCCATATTACTGTCCTCTAATAGATCCTCAGATAGTGTGTGTTTCATTTACACATGCTCATATTGCGACGCTAGTGGAAACGAACCTAATTGAATGGATTACACCGAAGAATTTTCCACCTCTTTCGTTATTAGCGTATAATATACTTAATATCTTGAATTTTTAATGTGAAGGAACTGATGTACCTATTGCGTTGACGAACTCTGACCTCTCGTAGCAACCAAAACATTAACTTTATATCTTGTGTCGGGATACAATAGTATCTTGTGCTGGCTAGTAGGACCCATCCTGAGACATGAAGGGGAACAGGTGTTAGGGCGGGAAACAGCTGTAGACGAGGGCAAAGACATGACTACATAGAGCAGTGTCTTCTCAACATCGACTGAAATCCTTACGTAGCGACAATCAGGTCAGATTAGCGGGCAGAGCTGCATCAAACCAGTCTTCGGACTGAAGACCACAACAACAACATATCTTATATGGCAGATTTACTAGTTTGGGAAAAAGAGGATACGGAGTTGACTTTTCATATGTTTTCTAGCGTATTGTCCAATGCACAATCCCTTTCTGTCATTTTATCGTTATTTTCATAAAAATAAAGTAATTTTATTTAGTGTAATTTTATTCCTTTGTTCTGAGGAGAAATGGTTGGTTGGTAGGAGTATATATTTCGTTGATCACTCCAAAGTACAAGGCAAATCTGTGCAATGTATACACGTAACGATAAAGTTGTCATCAACCCCAACGGTGGTTCGAACACCACAGTCATTTTCTAACCAAGGTCTCGTTGCTTCCTCCTGTCTCGTAACTCACTTAACCAGTCTGTTGTAGGCGGCTCTGCAGTCTAACGCGGAACACGAGCCATGGTTCGGCCTCGCATTACTCACATTAACAAATCATTGTCGAACGTTAAAGAACCGATAAGTGAAATAAAAGTCTTTGGGCCAATCTCGGGCTGGGCCTTGGACCATTGTGATTTGTAATCTGACGCTTACCCACTGAACCGCAGAGCAAATTTGAAATGGTAATATGTACACTTTTATTAGTTATTGAAACAGACCGTCGTACATTAATAAAGATAAAACTCTTGATGGTTTTTTAAAATGAAATATTAACGGTACTATTATGACGAGAGTGAGGCATTTCACTGCAAGAATTTGATTGTAGAATATTTCATTTGAAAGTTGGAGATGGGATGGTAGTTGTAGGGTGCCAATGGAGAGGGAGCGGGAGAATTAGGGCTTGACAACCCGTAGCATTTTGCAGTATACCGCTCTGGCTGGGACGTAGGATTTTCTATTCTTCTCCAACTACAGTTACGGTTTGCATCGGCTGCGTGGCGAATTTCAGTTTTCAAAAATTTCTTAGTCTGAAAGGTTCAAAATTCGTCGTTACATGATGAAAGTTACTAATGATCTATTTTTCACATTTTAGACTTCTCTAGAATGGGATCTTACATTAAGTTATTTCCACATTTCCTTTCTTAACTGAATTTGCTTTAGAGTTAATATTCTCTGCACAGAGTGTTTAAGATGAAAACACATTCTTATTTTTTTTAATTCGCTTTTCCCGATTATTTCGTTATATTTGCCAAGCATTTCATTGCAGTTGGAAAGCTGTATACGTCCATGTACATACTGTCTTCATTTAGCAGTTGCGTACCGTTTGCTGCAGCAGTCGTAAATATTTGTGTGATGCCCTCACTAGCTAACATATCCCTGTTAAGCGTTCAGGAATTCTGTGGCAGTGATGCTGCGTTACATAAGCTGGAAGAGATGCAACATTATCTTAACTGCGTGTCGACACTGCTCTCGTCATATTCTTCTCCACTCAGCAGGCACCGACGGAAGAACGTTTTGGCGGTTGGGTCTCTTTGTTCGTAGTTGCTAGTCAAATGAGTTATTACAAAGAGCGGAAAACTGTCACAAATGGTTCAAATGGCTCTGAGCACTATGGGACTTAACTTCTGAGGTCATCAGTCCCCTAGAACTTAGAACTACTTAAACCTAACAGACTGTAGCGCCAAAAACGAACCGATCGACCACCCCGGCCGGGGGAAAAACTGTCACAGAACGACACATTGTATCAAATTACTAATATTTCTTAAAAGTGTAAGTGTTACATTTCTCAGTTTGTGGCGGTTTAAGTACACTATTCGGTTCAAAACCGTCAGTCTTGACTTTCAATTACAGGCATAAAGTTTAGTGAAAAGGGCGCTCAAGGCACCATGATTTTAGAGGTGACCGTTTTCTCACTTTCATCAACGTATACTCTCACTCAATGGCTGTCACGTTGATTAAGATGAAACTCACTTCAAGAAAAATGTCCCAGATTTGGCCAGAGCGCAGCAAACACACGTTTCGGCACACTTGACCCTAGCTACTCAGCTGTCTTGCTACTACGAAAAATTATTACGTAAGGAAAACATCCCCCCCATGAACCATGGACCTTGCCGTTGGTGGGGAGGCTTGCGTGCCTCAGCGATACAGATAGCCGTACCGTAGGTGCAACCACAACGGAGGGGTATCTGTTGAGAGGCCAGACAAACGTGTGGTTCCTGAAGAGGGGCAGCAGCCTTTTCAGTAGTTGCAAGGGCAACAGTCTGGATGATTGACTGATCTGGCCTTGTAACAATAACCAAAACGGCCTTGCTGTGCTGGTACTGCGAACGGCTGAAAGCAAGGGGAAACTACAGCCGTAATTTTTCCCGAGGGCATGCAGCTTTACTGTATGATTACATGATGATGGCGTCCTCTTGGGTAAAATATTCCGGAGGTAAAATAGTCCCCCATTCGGATCTCCGGGCGGGGACTACTCAAGAGGATGTCGTTATCAGGAGAAAGAAAACTGGCGTTCTACGGATCGGAGCGTGGAATGTCAGATCCCTTAATCGGGCAGGTAGGTTAGAAAATTTAAAAAGGGAAATGGATAGGTTGAAGTTAGATATAGTGGGAATTAGTGAAGTTCGGTGGCAGGAGGAACAAGACTTCTGGTCAGGTGACTACAGGGTTATAAACACAAAATCAAATAGGGGTAATGCAGGAGTAGGTTTAATAATGAATAGGAAAATAGGAATGCGGGTAAGCTACTACAAACAGCATAGTGAACGCATTATTGTGGCCAAGATAGATACGAAGCCCACACCTACTACAGTAGTACAAGTTTATATGCCAACTAGCTCTGCAGATGACGAAGAAATTGAAGAAATGTATGATGAAATAAAAGAAATTATTCAGATTGTGAAGGGAGACGAAAATTTAATAGTCATGGGTGACTGGAATTCGAGTGTAGGAAAAGGGAGAGAAGGAAACATAGTAGGTGAATATGGATTGGGGGACAGAAATGAAAGAGGAAGCCGCCTGGTAGAATTTTGCACAGAGCACAACTTAATCATAACTAACACTTGGTTTAAGAATCATGAAAGAAGGTTGTATACATGGAAGAACCCTGGAGATACTAAAAGGTATCAGATAGATTATATAATGGTAAGACAGAGATTTAGGAACGAGGTTTTAAATTGTAAGACATTTCCAGGGGCAGATGTGGACTCTGACCACAATCTATTGGTTATGACCTGTAGATTAAAACTGAAGAAACTGCAAAAAGGTAGGAATTTAAGGAGATGGGACCTGGATAAACTAAAAGAACCAGAGGTTGTACAGAGATTCAGGGAGAGTATAAGGGAGCAATTGACAGGAATGGGGGAAATAAATACAGTAGAAGAAGAATGGGTAGCTTTGAGGGATGAAGTAGTGAAGGCAGCAGAGGATCAAGTAGGTAAAAAGACGAGGGCTAGTAGAAATCCTTGGGTAACAGAAGAAATATTGAATTTAATTGATGAAAGGAGAAAATATAAAAATGCAGTAAGTGAAACAGGCAAAAAGGAATACAAACGTCTCAAAAATGAGATCGACAGGAAGTGCAAAATGGCTAAGCAGGGATGGCTAGAGGACAAATGTAAGGATGTAGAGGCCTATCTCACTAGGGGTAAGATAGATACTGCCTACAGGAAAATTAAAGAGACCTTTGGAGATAAGAGAACGACTTGTATGAATATCAAGAGCTCAGATGGAAACCCAGTTCTAAGCAAAGAAGGAAAAGCAGAAAGGTGGAAGGAGTATATAGAGGGTCTATACAAGGGCAATGTACTTGAGGACAATAATATGGAAATGGAAGAGGATGTAGATGAAGATGAAATGGGAGATATGATACTGCGTGAAGAGTTTGAGAGAGCACTGAAAGACCTGAGTCGAAACAAGGCCCCCGGAGTAGACAATATTCCATTGGAACTACTGACGGCCGTGGGAGAGCCAGTCCTGACAAAACTCTACCATCTGGTGAGCAAGATGTATGAAACAGGCGAAATACCCTCAGACTTCAAGAAGAATATAATAATTCCAATCCCAAAGAAAGCAGGTGTTGACAGATGTGAAAATTACCGAACTATCAGCTTAATAAGTCACAGCTGCAAAATACTAACACGAATTCTTTACAGACGAATGGAAAAACTAGTAGAAGCCAACCTCGGGGAAGATCAGTTTGGATTCCGTAGAAACACTGGAACACGTGAGGCAATACTGACCTTACGACTTATCTTAGAAGAAAGATTAAGGAAAGGCAAACCTACGTTTCTAGCATTTGTAGACTTAGAGAAAGCTTTTGACAATGTTGACTGGAATACTCTCTTTCAAATTCTAAAGGTGGCAGGGGTAAAATACAGGGAGCGAAAGGCTATTTACAATTTGTACAGAAACCAGATGGCAGTTATAAGAGTCGAGGGACACGAAAGGGAAGCAGTGGTTGGGAAGGGAGTAAGACAGGGTTGTAGCCTCTCCCCGATGTTGTTCAATCTGTATATTGAGCAAGCAGTAAAGGAAACAAAAGAAAAATTCGGAGTAGGTATTAAAATTCATGGGGAAGAAATAAAAACTTTGAGGTTCGCCGATGACATTGTAATTCTGTCAGAGACAGCAAAGGACTTGGAAGAGCAGTTGAATGGAATGGACAGTGTCTTGAAAGGAGGATATAAGATGAACATCAACAAAAGCAAAACAAGCATAATGGAATGTAGTCTAATTAAGTCGGGTGATGCTGAGGGAATTAGATTAGGAAATGAGGCACTTAAAGTAGTAAAGGAGTTTTGCTATTTGGGGAGCAAAATAACTGATGATGGTCGAAGTAGAGAGGATATAAAATGTAGGCTGGCAATGGCAAGGAAAGCGTTTCTGAAGAAGAGAAATTTGTTAACATCCAGTATTGATTTAAGTGTCAGGAAGTCATTTCTGAAAGTATTCGTATGGAGTGTAGCCATGTATGGAAGTGAAACATGGACGATAAATAGTTTGGACAAGAAGAGAATAGAAGCTTTCGAAATGTGGTGCTACAGAAAAATGCTGAAGATTAGATGGGTAGATCACATAACTAATGAGGAAGTATTGAATAGGATTGGGGAGAAGAGAAGTTTGTGGCACAACTTGACCAGAAGAAGGGATCGGTTGGTAGGACATGTTCTGAGGCATCAAGGGATCACCAATTTAGTATTGGAGGGCAGCGTGGAGGGTAAAAATCGTAGAGGGAGACCAAGAGATGAATACACTAAGCAGATTCAGAAGGATGTAGGTTGCAGTAGGTACTGGGAGATGAAAAGGCTTGCACAGGATAGAGTAGCATGGAGAGCTGCATCAAACCAGTCTCAGGACTGAAGACCACAACAACAACAAAGGAAAACATGCTCAAAAAGCAGTTTTCCGTGTTTAGTATGACTTCGGCTGTTGCAACTGGCTCCAGGTGTGATCAGACCAAAGCCTCACCTGAAACTTGTGACGTGGGACGGCGAGAGAGAAGACAGGGCACCGTGACATCGGGACTTCCTGCCTCGACCGGCTAGTTCGTTCTCTGCTCCTGGTGTGTGGGTGATGGCTCATATTGTGTACTTGAAACTTTTTGCAGTTTTCGTTGCTTTCTGCACCGTATTTATTTTAAGTTAATGACGTATCGATAGTACTACCTTCATGGAATCCCTCACGTGCCAATACAATATACAGCGAGACCTCGACATCGCAGGGAATGGCCTGACAGAGAATTTACGCAGTATCTTTCTTGCCAATATTCCTCCGCATGGGAACTCAAGGAAAAGTTCCATGATGCAAGACTCTCTTTGAAAACGAAATATTGGGACTTTGTTCTCTAAGCCAGCCCAGCTTAGTCAGAAATTGAAAGTTTGTTCTCTAAAATCTTTGCAGAAGATTACCAATTGAAATCTATAAAAGGAATCATATTTTAATTTTATACGTTACATGTATAATAAAGTTTTAAAATAACTGACGAAATGAACATGGCAACACCAAAACATAATTAGTGTACACTTCTGGCCATTAAAATTGCTACACCTCGAACATGACGTGCTACAG
This sequence comes from Schistocerca serialis cubense, assembly GCF_023864345.2. NCBI lineage: Eukaryota > Metazoa > Arthropoda > Insecta > Orthoptera > Acrididae > Schistocerca > Schistocerca serialis. The sequence continues at coordinate 595,884,505 of NC_064643.1, forward strand.
ACGCGAAATTTAACCGACAGGAAGAAGATGCTGTGATATGCAAATGATTAGCTTTTCAGAGCATTCACACAAGGTTGGCGCCGGTGGCGACACCTACAACGTGCTGACATGAGGAAAGTTTCGAACCGATTTCTCATACACAAACAGCAGTTGACCGGCATTGCCTGGTGAAACGTTGTGGTGATGCCTCGTGTGAGGAGGAGAAATGCGTACCATCACGTTTCCGACTTTGATACAAGTCGGATTGTAGCCTATCGCGATTGCGGTTTATTGCATCGCGACATTGCTGCTCGCGTTGGTCGAGATCCAATGACTGTTCGCAGAATATGGAATCGAAGGGTTCAGGAGGGTAATACGGAACGCCATGCTGGATCCCAACGGCCTCGTATCACAAGCAGTCGAGATGACAGGCATCTTATCCACATGGCTGTAACAGATCGTGCAGCCACATCTCGATCCCTGAGTCAACAGATGGGGACGTTTGCAAGACAATAACCATCTGCAGGAACAGTTCGACGACGTTTGCAGCAGCATGGACTATCAGCTCGGAGAACATGGCCGCGGTTACCCTTGACGCTGCATCACAGACAGGAGCGCCTGCATCGGTTTACTCAACGACGAACCTGGGTGCACTAATGGCAAAATGTCATTTTTTTGGGATGAATCCAGGTTCTGTTTACAACATCTTGATGGTCGCATCCGTGTTTGACGACATCGCGGTGAACGCACATTGGGAGCGTGTATTCGTCATCGCCATCGCCATACGGCGTGATGGTATGGGGTGCCATTGGTTACACGTCTCGGTCACCTCTTGTTCGCATTGTCGGCACATTGAACAGTGGACGTTACATTTCAGATGTGTTACGACCCGTGGCTCTACCCTTCATTCGATCCCTGCGAAACCCTACATTTCAGCAGGATAATGTACGACCGCATGTTGCAGGTCCTGTACGGGCCTTTCTGGATACAGAAAATGTACGACTGCTGCCCTGGCCAGCACATTCTCCAGATCTCACACCAATTGAAAACGTCTGTGTTAATGGTGGCCGAGCAACTGGCTCGTCACTATACGCCAATCACCATTGTTGATGAACTGTGGTATCGTGTTGAAGCTGCATGGGCAGCTGTAGCTGTACACGCCCTCCAAGCTCTGTTTGACTCAATGCCCAGGCGTATCAAGGGTGTTACTAAGGCCAGAGGTGGTTGTTCTGGGTACTGATTTCTCAGGATCTATGCACACAAATTGTGTGAAAATGTAATCACATGTCAGTTCTAGTATAATATATTTGTCCAACGAATACCAGTTTATCATTTGCATTTCTTCTTGGTGTAGCGGTTTTAATGGCCAGTAGTGTAGATTAACGAATACATTTGTCTAGTTAACAATTTAAGTGATTAACAATGCAAGAGCACCGGTTAATGTAAGCGCTAGATAAGCGATTGCAAACGTAAAATACTGGTACATCAATAACATGTGTAACCGCCAGAATGTTGCTTGCAAGCGTGCAATCGTGCATGCATTGCGCTGTACAAGTGGCGGATGTCAGTTTCTGGGACGGAGTTGCACTTGATCGGTCAATAAAGAGTCGCTCTATGCTGGTTATGGATGACGCTGAAATTGTCGTCTTTATGATGTCCCATGTGGGCTCGACTGGAGACAGATCTGGTGCTCGAGCTGGTCAAAGCAACGTGCCTACATCCTGTGCACAATTTTGGGTTACAACAGCAGTATGTGGGAGAGCGCTATCCTGTTGAATAACATACCTTGGAATGCTGTTCATGACTGGCAGCACAACAGGTCGAATTACCAGACTGACGTACAGATTTGCAGTCGAGGTGCGTGGGATAACCACGAGAGTGCTCGTGCTGTCATACGGAGTAGCACCCCAGACCGCAATATCGCAGAACGAACATCCAGCTTCTCGTAACCCTACTACACTATCTCATTCAAATTCAGTGTGGAGCTGTTAATGTCTCGTGACTAATATCAACTTCTTGTTTTTGTTGTGGTCTTCAGTCCAGAGACTGGTTTGATGCAGCTCTCCATGCTACTCTATCCTGTGCAAGCTTCTTCATCTCCCAGTACCTACTGCAACCTACATCCTTCTGAATCTGTTTAGTGTATTCATTTCTTGGTCTCCCTTTACGATTTTTACCCTCCACGCTGCCCTCCAATACTAAATTGGTGATCCCTTGATGCTTCAGAACACGTCCTACCAACCGATCTCTTCTTCTAGTCAAGATGTGCCACAAATTCCTCTTCTCCCCAGTTCTATTTAATACCTCCTCATTAGTTACGTGATCTACCCATCTAATCTTCAGCACTCTTCTGTAGCACCACGTTTCGAAAGCTTCTATTCTCTTCTTGTCCAAACTATTTATCTTCCACGTTTCACTTCCATACATGGCCACACTCCATGCAAATACTTTCAGAAACAACTTCCTGACACTTAAATCTATACTCGATGTTAACAAATTTCTCTTCTTCAGAAACGCTTCCCTTGCCATTGCCAGTCTACATTTTATACCCTCTCTACTTCGACTATCATCAGTTATTTTGCTCCTCAATTAGCAAAACTCGTTTACTACTTTTAGCGTCTCATTTCCTAATCTAATTCCCTCAGCATCAACCGATTTAATTCGACTACATTCCATTATCCTCGTTTTGCTTTTGTTCAAAAAATGGTTCTAATGGCTCTGAGCACTATGGGACTTAACATCTGAGATCATCAGTCCCCTAGAACTTAGAACTACTTAAACCTAACTAACCTAAGGACATCACACACATCCATGCCCGAATCAGGATTCGAACCTGCGACCGTAGCAGTTGCGCGGTTCCTGACTGAAGCGCATAGAACCGCACGGCCACAACGGCCGGCTGCTTTTGTTAATGTCCATCTTATATCTTCCTTTCAAGACACTGTCCATTCAGTTCAGCAGCTCTTCCAGGTCCTTTGCTGTGTCTGACAGAATTTCAATGTCATCGTCGAACCTCAAAGTTTTTAATTCTTCTCCATGGATTTTAATTCCTACTTCGAATTTTTCTTTTGTTTCCTTTACTGCTTGCTCAATATACAGATTGAATAACATCGGGGATAGGCTACAACCCTGTCTCACTCCCTTCCCAACCACTGCTTCCCTTTCATGCCCCTCGACTCTTATAACTGCCATCTGGTTTCTGTACAAATTGTAAATAGCCTTTCGGTCCCTGTATTTTACCCCTGCCACATTCATACACTCCTGGAAATTGAAATAAGAACACCGTGAATTCATTGTCCCAGGAAGGGGAAACTTTATTGACACATTCCTAGGGTCAGATACATCACATGATCACACTGACAGAACCACAGGCACATAGACACAGGCAACAGAGCATGCACAATGTCGGCACTAGTACAGTGTATATCCACCTTTCGCAGCAATGCAGGCTGCTATTCTCCCATGGAGACGATCGTAGAGATGCTGGATGTAGTCCTGTGGAACGGCTTGCCATGCCATTTCCACCTGGCGCCTCAGTTGGACCAGCGTTCGTGCTGGACGTGCAGACCGCGTGAGACGACGCTTCATCCAGTCCCAAACATGCTCAATGGGGGACAGATCCGGAGATCTTGCTGGCCAGGGTAGTTGACTTACACCTTCTAGAGCACGTTGGGTGGCACGGGATACATGCGGACGTGCATTGTCCTGTTGGAACAGCAAGTTCCCTTGCCGGTCTAGGAATGGTAGAACGATGGGTTCGATGACGGTTTGGATGTACCGTGCACAATTCAGTGTCCCCTCGACGATCACCAGTGGTGTACGGCCAGTGTAGGAGATCGCTCCCCACACCATGATGCCGGGTGTTGACCCTGTGTGCCTCGGTCGTATGCAGTCCTGATTGTGGCGCTCACCTGCACGGCGCCAAACACGCATACGACCATCATTGGCACCAAGGCAGAAGCGACTCTCATCGCTGAAGACGACACGTCTCCATTCGTCCCTCCATTCACGCCTGTCGCGACACCACTGGAGGCGGGCTGCACGATGTTGGGGCGTGAGCGGAAGACGGCCTAACGGTGTGCGGGACCGTAGCCCAGCTTCATGGAGACGGTTGCGAATGGTCCTCGCCGATACCCCAGGAGCAACAGTGTCCCTAATTTGCTGGGAAGTGGCGGTGCGGTCCCCTACGGCACTGCGTTGGATCCTACGGTCTTGGCGTGCATCCGTGCGTCGCTGCGGTCCGGTCCCAGGTCGACGGGCACGTGCACCTTCCGCCGACCACTGGCGACAACATCTATGTACTGTGGAGACCTCACGCCCCACGTGTTGAGCAATTCGGCGGTACGTCCACCCGGCCTCCCGCATGCCCACTATACACCCTCGCTCAAAGTCCGTCAACTGCACATACGGTTCACGTCCACGCTGTCGCGGCATGCTACCAGTGTTAAAGACTGTGATGGAGCTCCGTATGCCACGGCAAACTGGCTGACACTGACGGCGGCGGTGCACAAATGCTGCGCAGCTAGCGCCATTCGACGGCCAACACCGCGGTTCCTGGTGTGTCCGCTGTGCCGTGCGTGTGATCATTGCTTGTACAGCCCTCTCGCAGTGTCCGGAGCAAGTATGGTGGGTCTGACACGCCGGTGTCAATGTGTTCTTTTTTCCATTTCCAGGAGTGTATTTTAAAAGAGAGTGTTCCAGTCAACATTGTCAAAAGCTTCCTCTAAGTCTACAAATGCTAGAAACGTAGGTTTGCCTTTCCTTAATCTATTTCCTAAGATAAGTCGTAGGGTCAGTATTGCCTCACGTGTTCCAGTATTTCTACGGAATCCAAACTGATCTCCGATATCGGCTTCTACCAGTTTTTCCATTCGTCTGTAAAGAATTCGTGTTAGTATTTTGCAGCCGTGTCTTATTAAACTGATAGTTCGGTAATTTTCACGTCTGTCAGCACCTGCTTTCTTTGGGATTCTTACCTCGTTCAATCTCAAAGGTAGCCTCACGACGTTTGCAGTGTTTACTTGAAGCAAACATGATTTGCATTCTGATAGTGGCGCCTCTTACTGACAAATCTTCCATTTTCATGACGGAGAGATTCACCGAAATATATAGCAAGTTAATACACCAGAAAAAGTGTTAGTGGTATTACACAAACGGACATAGAACGAAGGTGTCAGTTCGCTGCACTGAGGGAATCAGTTTTGTGAAAACAAACATATTACGTGAATGCGGGATCGAGGACACGAGCGTGCGACGTCGCTTCGAAGCGATGCCATACTCTGAAAAGCTGCAACATACGTTTAACTTATTTTTAAAAAAATTTCCGTGGTCGTTCAATCATTGCTGTCGACGTTCCAATACAATGATGTGCTCTGTTGTCTCTACGGTCACGGTTTGATGTTGGTCACATGCTATGCTAACAACAATGCTGTGTCACCTAAACCGTCGAGGACCGTTGCCTAGCAATTACTTAGGTATTCTCTCGAGTACTAGAAGTGCCTATACGAATTCGTTGTGCGAATTATTGAGTAAAGGAAGCTTCAGCTTTGATTCAAGAGTTGTAGTGTTGAATTTTGTGTTCCGAAAACAACTATCACAACATTTTATAGTTCCTGGGGAGCTTTAGAAGCTTTGAGCGAAGCGAACGCCCAGCTTCAGAAGTGAGGAGCATTGTACCCGCAAGAGGTACGTACCATTCACTTAACTGTCACCTATTTATTTACCATGCAGAATCATCTGCGTTTAGAATATCGTGCAAGCTTTTAAATATCTGTATTTACTGGAGAAATGCCACCAAATTCAAGAGTATGGTGGAGTGTGATGTGATTACAGAACCTGAAGCTATTAACAGGATATAACTTGAAATAGCACTTCGTTTTAATTTTTCGTGGACATTCAAATATTAAGTGCTTCCTTATTCAGGAAGACCTCTGTTCTTACTTTTTGGCGATGTTCATGTGCTTTCATCTTGTATTTTCAAACTAATTTCTTAGTTCCACAGTGGCAAACGTGGTCAAGAGCACAGTCCGTTTCCACCTGTCTGGTTTGACCAATGACTTTATATTGCGAAGGATGTAAGCGGGTTGTTATTAAACGTTAACCTGTGGTTGTGTTAATTACCAGTGTAATCTCTTATGTCTGTAAACTATGCTGTTATTCCAACTACGCTGTGACATACGAGGGTTTGGTCTGGGTGGAACCTGAGACCAAAGCTTAAACTGTTGTGTGTAAACTAGTAGCGATTATATTTTTATTGTGTTTTCTGACAAATATTTGTCAATTTCTTTCTGTATTTCGCACGATTTCCCAGGGTAAAGGCAGGCAGAAACTTCAGAGCACAAGATAATTTTTTGTGAGTGAAACGTTTAGTGATCATGATAATAATGTTGATTCTTACTGTTATTTAGCTGTCTTTGAAATGTGAGAAGTTTGTCGAGTGGGAGTTCTCCAGTAACCAAAGTACATGCTCAAATCGTTGTGAGTGAAACGAGTGGTAATTTTATTTACAATTTTTTAATTTACAAATCTGGCCGCTTTTCGAATGTTTCTCTCTGAGGCGCCACGCATATGAAATCGATTGTTCCTAAGAGGCTCAATTTGTTTTTACCATGCCTCACTCACGCGGTACATAATTGTTTTTGTGCTGTGGTTCGTACTACTGGTTTAGTTGAATGGAACATGTATTTGTTATTTAATGGTCACTTTTTGTTTCCGGTTTATGAGCTGTTAATTTTCGTTTGTAGGGTGATTCCAGTTTTTTGTGTGTATTTTCTTTTGGTTTATTGTAAAGAAATTTGTGTTACTTTTCGATTAAGTCGATGTGTTGTAGGGTATTGTTTTGTATCTATTTCCTCGTTTTAGCAATAGAGCTCACTCGAAATCTATGTTTTCAGTTGTGGGTGGGTGCGTCTTTTTGTTTCTTTTGTTCGATTTATTTTGCAGAAACTCGTTTGCGTCATTTTTACGTCATGTTATTGGTGTGTGTGTGTGTGTGTGTGTGTGTGTGTGTGGAGGGGAATGAGTTTGGTATTATTGTTTTCGGCTGAGGTGTATAGGGCCAGTATACACTGCGACACCATTTTTGTGTTATTTTTTAGGTTTATTACGGGACAGTTTCTGTATGTTATTTACTTATTAGGTCATTTTGTGGGATTGTGTCTGATATCGCTGTCTTCCTTTGAGGTATACAGGTCAAGCGAAGAATTCGCTTCCAATTCTGCCGTTTTTGCATTTTTTCTGTTTATGTTAGACTCATTTTAGGGGTTTTGTATCGCTGTATTTGTTAGAGCTATATAGGTACAGCGCATGCTGCGATTACATTTTTTTATATGTATTATCGTTTGCTTCAAATGTTCAAATATGTGTGAATTCCTAACGGACTAAACTGCTGAGGTCATCGGTCCCTAGACTTACACATTACTTAAACTAATGTATGCTAAGAACAATACACTCACCCAAGCCCGAGGGAGGACTCGAGTCCCCGGCGAGAGGGGCTGCGCAATCCGTGACATGACGCCTCAAGCCGCGCGGCCACTCCGCGCGGCTTCGTTTGATTCATTCCGGAAGAATGTGTGTGTTTTATTTTCCGATTATGTTGTTGTTTGTGGAGGTGTGTATAGTACTCTTGTCTTTATTACATCTTTATAGGTCAAGCGAGTCATTCGAATCTAATTTTGTGTCTACTGTATATTTAGTTCGGTTTATTCTAGAGAAAGTCTGAATGATCATAGGTTTATTAAGCATTTTCAGTTTGTCCCCACCCAAAACTCTCACATTCGCGCTATTGTCCCGGTACTTTCATTTCATTTGCTGATTCAAATACTTCGCATGCTTTTTTGTTTGTTAAGAACTGCATTATGCAATACACAGCTGTAACGGTATATTTTATTAAAAACGATCGATTTCGGTCTAGGGTCCAAAAGCCATCTCAGCCTTCCATCTGAGAAACTGGAACCGCAGTTATCGAATGTACATGGTTCCATCAATGATATTAGCTGTACACACCTAATATCCGTCCATTTAACCTTGTAGACTTTTTTTCCCCAATATTAGATGTATACAGATAATATGAAAGCTGGAGCTATGTACACTCGCTAACTGCTATTTCAGTTACGCAAACGCATAGCTGAGACGTCTTTTGTTCCCGCTGATTATCTGACTCTAGACCGAAATCGATCGTCTCTAATAAAATATTCCGTTACCGCTGTGTACTGCACAAGGCAGTTCTTAACATTCATTAAAGCTGTGTAAAAACACCACCTCCAAAAAATGTTTTATGTTTGTTTTCGATCGTAATAGTCTGTATTGCGCTCGCCGTCTTGAAGAACGTCGTCGGACTCTTATTAAATGTTATCTGTGATCGTCGTGTAAACTATCCACTTTACTGTAAATATGACGTCCTTAGTCAAAGCAGACGCGTAGATTTGGAGCTTGCTCTATTCCCTTTAAATGCATAGTTTCACAATTATAGCGGTCTCGATTTTCAATAACAAATACAAACTATCTGTGATTGTAACAGGGTCATGCTGCTAGAATTTTCTTCCGTCTGTGAAGACGAACACATTTTGGAAATTTGTGTTAACTGTGTGGTGTCATACTGAGTTGTGTTTCACCGTAACAAATGAGTATCCCTCTCTTGTTGCTTAAGGAAATCGAATTAAGAGCTTGGAGTATTTTTGACTGATAAATTCACTGGGAGTTTATTAGCTATTCGGGTGTTTTCATCACTTAGTCACTGCTGCATATGTTTCAATTGGAGGGCACGATTATTTCGTCTTACATAGATTTAAATTACTTAAAATTTTCTTGCGGTGTATGTTTACCTATTGATATCGACGTTCCTTTACAATGGTGTGCTCTGTTGTTTCTATGGTTACTGTTTAATGTCGATCAGAGGTTATGATAACAACAATGCTGTGTCATCTAAACCGAGGATCGTTGCCTAGCAATTACTTCCGTATTCCCTCGAGTACTAGAGGTGTCTATACGAATTATTTGTGTGAGTTATAGCGTAAAAAAGGCTTCAACTTTGATTCAAGTGTTGTAGCGTTGAATTGTTTGGTTCAACCACAATTAGCGAAACATTTTCACGTTCTTGGATAGCTTTAGAAGCTTCGAGCGAAGCGAACGACCACCTTCAGAAGCAAGGTGCATTGTGCCCGCAAGAGGTATGAGGCATTGACTTACGTGTCACTTATTAATTTACCATGCAGAATGATCTGCAGATATGGTTCAAACATTTAAATGACTACGAGTTTAGTGGGGAAGTACTGGCAAGTTGAACTTTTAGGAGGGACCGTGTTGTGACTTCGTAACGTGTAACTAGTACAGTGCAACATGTGAAAATTGCTTTGTCTTAATTTTTCATACAGATTCAAAGATCGATTGCCTGACTTTTAGACACAAACCACTTTACTGAGTTTTTGACGTAGTTCACGTCACACACCTTCACGTCACCTTCACAAATTTATTACTTAGTTTCACAATGATAAATGTGTTACCAATCAGTTGTACGTACATCCTACCTGCGATCATTGCACAGTTGTGGTGATGGAACTTACTTTCGTCTGTGAAGAAGAAGACACTCTGGAAACGGGTGACAACTGCATAGAGTAACGATGAGTAGAGCTGGCTCTGTAACAAAAGAGTCTTCTTCTCCTGTTGCTTAAAGAAATTGAATTAATACCTTTGAATGTCGTTAGCTGTTAAATCCATTGGAAGTTGATCGTATCGGCGAGAGGTATGAGCCACTCCTGTCTCCTGTTTATTTACCATAAAGAATCAGGTGCAGTTTTCATATCTCTTTGCTGAGGTTTTGGCAATGTTCAATTGCTGGAATCGTCTATTCTCAAATTTATTATTGAGTTTCATAACAGAACGGCGTCACCTACCTCTCAGTGTGACAAAATCTGTTATATCCAACCGTGTGTGAAGAAGAATACAAGACGTAAACAAGTTCCAGCTGCGTAAGGTCATAATGAATTGACATGTATCTTCTCTATCTGTTAGTCAAGGAAATTAAATTAATATCGTGGAGCATCTTTAAATGTTAATTCCTTTAGGAATTTATAAGCTGTACTTGTGTTTTCTTCATTCAGATATCGCTGAGTAATTTTCAATCGCAAATATGGCTGTTACCTCGCGCGTGTTGTTGTTTAGTTCATATGACGCTGAAGAGTGCTTCTAGGTTTAATGTTGAACCTAGGTTGTTGTTGACTCTGCCACAAAGGAGGAAAGGTGCAGCCCGGTGAGAATACACTGACTCAGACAGCGGGTAGCTGTAAAAATCGTAATCTCGTCAGACACTGCGGAGAGATTTGGGAATTAAACCAACACACTGTTGCATAGAAAAACCAGTAACTTCATATCACCAACAAGGCGTTCCCTTACGTGTAGACAAATTACCGATCCTGTATCACGGTACCATATTGAAGGTCCATAGGGTAGTAACCAAACTGCGGCGTAGTGTCTGGCCAAATACGAAGTTTAAATAACTGAACTTGGTGTATCTCTGAAACTAGTGTAGCTTTGTACTGTCTTACTAATAGTACTGTCTGTCTGTCTAATAATGATAGCTTTAAATAACTGCCATTAAAACAAAATTATTCATTGCAGAATAAATGTACCACGTAATGAACACACCTTTGGCTGTCATCGAAGAACTAGTGTTATTTTAATTCATCTATTAGGTATTAGTAAAAAGGAATTAAAATAACGAATTCCTGACCAGTCGTAAATGGATAAACTTCAAGTAAATCATTGATATTTAATCGATCTGGATATTATACACTCCTGGAAATTGAAATAAGAACACCGTGAATTCATTGTCCCAGGAAGGGGAAACTTTATTGACACATTCCTGGGGTCAGATACATCACATGATCACACTGACAGAACCACAGGTACATAGACACAGGCAACAGAGCATGCACAATGTCGGCACTAGTACAGTGTATATCCACCTTTCGCAGCAATGCAGGCTGCTATTCTCCCATGGAGACGATCGTAGAGATGCTGGATGTAGTCCTGTGGAACGGCTTGCCATGCCATTTCCACCTGGCGCCTCAGTTGGACCAGCGTTCGTGCTGGACGTGCAGACCGCGTGAGACGACGCTTCATCCAGTCCCAAACATGCTCAATGGGGGACAGATCCGGAGATCTTGCTGGCCAGGGTAGTTGACTTACACCTTCTAGAGCACGTTGGGTGGCACGGGATACATGCGGACGTGCATTGTCCTGTTGGAACAGCAAGTTCCCTTGCCGGTCTAGGAATGGTAGAACGATGGGTTCGATGACGGTTTGGATGTACCGTGCACTATTCAGTGTCCCCTCGACGATCACCAGTGGTGTACGGCCAGTGTAGGAGATCGCTCCCCACACCATGATGCCGGGTGTTGGCCCTGTGTGCCTCGGTCGTATGCAGTCCTGATTGTGGCGCTCACCTGCACGGCGCCAAACACGCATACGACCATCATTGGCACCAAGGCAGAAGCGACTCTCATCGCTGAAGACGACACGTCTCCATTCGTCCCTCCATTCACGCCTGTCGCGACACCACTGGAGGCGGGCTGCACGATGTTGGGGCGTGAGCGGAAGACGGCCTAACGGTGTGCGGGACCGTAGCCCAGCTTCATGGAGACGGTTGCGAATGGTCCTCGCCGATACCCCAGGAGCAACAGTGTCTCTAATTTGCTGGGAAGTGGCGGTGCGGTCCCCTACGGCACTGCGTAGGATCCTACGGTCTTGGCGTGCATCCGTGCGTCGCTGCGGTCCGGTCCCAGGTCGACGGGCACGTGCACCTTCCGCCGACCACTGGCGACAACATCGATGTACTGTGGAGACCTCACGCCCCACGTGTTGAGCAATTCGGCGGTACGTCCACCCGGCCTCCCGCAGGCCCACTATACGCCCTCGCTCAAAGTCCGTCAACTGCACATACGGTTCACGTCCACGCTGTCGCGGCATGCTACCAGTGTTAAAGACTGCGATGGAGCTCCGTATGCCACGGCAAACTGGCTGACACTGACGGCGGCGGTGCACAAATGCTGCGCAGCTAGCGCCATTCGACGGCCAACACCGCGGTTCCTGGTGTGTCCGCTGTGCCGTGCGTGTGATCATTGCTTGTACAGCCCTCTCGCAGTGTCCGGAGCAAGTATGGTGGGTCTGACACACCGGTGTCAATGTGTTCTTTTTTCCATTTCCAGGAGTGTAGATCGTTTGTAACACTGACAGTTCTTATTATTACAATAATTACATTTAAAGACATGCCATCACCTCCCAAGTTTTTCCATGCGATATGCAGTTGTGAGACATCGCAATAAGATCTACTCGTGAAGACGGTCTGGCGATATCTAACGTGCTGCCCGTTATAGTTGCAGCAATGTTCCAACGCATCAAGACGTTTCGCTAATGACCGTAGCAGTTTTGCGCCCTAAAACCATAACACGAAAAATCAAGACTTTTTCTCCCGGTGTGTGGGAGGGGAGAAAGAGGAAGGTCTGCGATTGGACAAGAACTTGGTCGCTGATCGATTTACTTTTGAGCTGAGCCCAGTCATGTTGCATTACTGATATAATACTCAAAGCGGTGAAGTTTTAGAGCTACTACATTGTACATAGGATGGTCAACACGTATTATAGACTCTCACGATTTACTGTAAATGAATCTGCGTTTCACTATAAACATCCCATGTGACAAGTCATTAAAAATAACAAATCTTAGACAGGAATCTCTACTATAGTATTGACTAAGACGATTGTATGTTAGTTTCCGTGTAAGAAAGCAGTACGTTTATGAGAAAAGTGAGGTTCATTGTGCTAAAACAGTAAAAATTCAATAAAAAATCAAAATGGAAACAATCTCTAAAAACCTTACTGCACACACACCCGCGCACAGACACACAGACACATAATTACTAAAATTATATTTAAAAACTTTCGATACCTGGTGATATGACTGCGTTTCACTAGTTTAGTAGAATGATCTAAAATACCGACCAACTTATTACGTGAGAACAAGCGTCGGAAGGCCCAACGGTACCGACCGACCGACGCGTCATACTCAACAGATAGGCCTCATTGGGGAGGGATCGTTTCAGTTTTCGTGACTGGATCTAAAATACCGCCACAGATGAATGTCACTGGCGAATGGATGGATTTGTTCATCACTGGAGCGAAGTGGCATTTGCTGGTCAATCAACGACACACTAAAGCTTTCAACCTAGTCTCCAGAGACACACAAAATTTACTTCAAGTAAAATAAATGGCTGGTCTCCACTTAAATTCACTTCTGCATTCTCATGAAAAGATAACGAGCACAGAAAATATGGCGTATAAGAATATTTACGCCACAGCCATTACAGATTTAGTTGTCTTCTCGCCAGATTATGAAGACATTCGAAGTGTATCCTATTCGGATAGGAGTCAGGGTAATTTCAGTGTGAGAAAGTGATTGATATGTATGAGGTCGGACTTGGTCCGATGATTGGCCAGTCACACCTTTTCCGACAGTCGCATGTCTTTCTCACCTGCAGGATAATGGTACGTTGTGTCCCTTGGCTGCATGATATGCTTGCTCTTTTCCCCAGATCCCACAGGCCCCAGCTTCTCCCCCTCCATGTTATTAGCACATTATATCCACACTTCTGGCATTAGATAAGATAAAATTGATAGTCTAGCCGAAAGCTGATTAAATGGTTGCAGCAACTCTATTGAGGGCCATTAAATTTAGCACTTACCTAAAACATAGTGTGTTTATAGTACCAAGATAATTAATATACCAAGAAGTTGTGTACGGCATTAGTTAAAGAGTGCCTGGACTATGATGCTGATGAGGTTTGACGATGGAAAAGACCCTGTCAAGCTGTAGAGAATTATGCTGAATTGTCTTGTAAGAGCGGAGCCTCACTTAATAAACGTCCAAAACAAGTGACTGGTTGAAGACGACATTGTAAACCATATGGCTGCTCTACGAGTTCCCTGTTAATCGGGGTTAATATCTAATGACCAAAGGAATTGTATTCTTGAACTTCAGACTTCCAAGCCTAATGTTGTGTTCGGAGGACTCAGAGCATAGAGAAACTGGAACTGTTAGTAATAATTGTCACAGTCTCACATTCCTTTCCAGAGAAAGAACCCGCTGGAACACAGAATACAAAGATCATGGCGACGCTGTACCTCGAGTAGTTCCTCTGTAGCCCTCTGTCGTTCCAGCTTAACACTTCGTTCGTAGAATAGTGGTAGGGAACGTGAGAAGAACAGAGATGTAACTTGGCTATTACAGGCAATCAATATATACTTTCTATCGCTATCTACAGGCCCACAAATTCTTAACAAATGTAACACTTCGTAAGACCTGTAGAAATTAACAACTAGTTCTATCTTCGATTTATAAACATGCTCTATATCATAAAACTAATAATTTCTTTTCCAACAGGAGCGTCAATTTACACTTGACGCTTTTTTTGTGGAGCTGCTGCAGAAGCGGCTGCAGGAAGAAGAAGAAATCCGTGCTGCTCCGGTGAGTGTAAATTAGATCTGTATACGGCATTGTAATAGCATTTAGTTTCAACGTGAATTTTTTGTTTCATGTTCACATGATCACTCACTCACGAACGCGATAGAAGATAATGCTTTAGTTCCAGGTATTTTGCCGAGTTGTTGTTTGCATTTTGTGCACAATTCTTTGATGATCGTCCCAGCCGTCTTCCTCGGGTGCAGAGAGTTTTGCTGTTACGTGTACTCACTGCCTGCACACCAAACAGTCGGGAAACGTCACACGACGTGAAGAAGATGGCATGGTCAGTCGTTGAGATATTGTGCATACAACATAAACGACAATTCGGCATAATTCCCAGAGGAAGTTCAATAACCAGTCGCGCAGAGGAGAACTTGGAGATGAAGAGATATTAGTACTTTGTTAGTATTACTAGTTGGTCAGGCATGGACAGAGTAGTGATGTTACTTGAATATTAATATCAGTCACTGCATATATAATGTCAATAAATGTAGCTCGCAAAAGTCGTGATAAATGTAACACTTCGTAACAGTCTGACATTTTAGGAACTAGCACATTTCATATATTACTCCACATGTTGGACATCAGAAAACTAGTAAGCTCTTTTCCAACAGGTGCGTCAGTTTACGCTTGACGCGTTTTTTTGAGGAGCTACTGCAGAGACGACTGCAGTGAGAAGAAGAAAGCCACACTGCTACGGTGAGTGAAACTCCGATCTTTATAGAGAACAGTATATTTTGGTTGCTAAGTGTATTTCTCGTTTCGTGGCCACATCGTTAACTCCCTTCAAAACGATAACCTGCGTTTGCGTTATTTTTCCGACTCTACAATTGTACGTTTTCAGTGTCACTGAAATGCTGTCAGCTTAGGTAAATCGACAAGCCCACAAAACACAAAGTTCTATAGTTGATTGTAAATTTTGTTACATTGAACTGTGGGTGATTATCACGATGCTTACAATATTGTTCTTCAATAACAGTTTTGAACTGTGAGCAGCTACCTAGTCCTTTTGCGACAGTATATTTTTTCGCTCCTTCCTTAAGTTCTACTTAAACTCAAGGAGAGCTTTTCAGAAAACATGCTCCTGTGTCTCCTCCCGCATATGAAACAGTTATCAAGTTCTCAGTGCACCTTCACCTTGAGCATCCCACGCTGCCTTTACTTGGTCTTTGGTTCCGTTATTTTATACTACATCAACGTTTATTTTTCTGTCATACACTTATCCATGACACCCTCTGAAATTCAATTCAACATTTGCAGAACTTCTTGTAAGAAGCCCTACGATTTGTAACGTTCCCTGGCAAACTCACGTTATTAAAAAAAAAAAAAAAAAAAAAAAAAAAGGAGTTTATTTGTACCATATACGCCGCTCTGGGCAAGTTGTATATATCTTAATTATTGAACAAAAATATTACTGAATGTGGTGTAAAAGACATTTGTTATTCTCCTTATATTTTTTGGTTGTAATATTTCTCTGTATTTAGGATAGGAATTTTTCTGTATTTATTATGTGATTGTAAAATGTGTCAGTATTTGCGATAGCAGAGATATGTTGCCAGAAGAGAATAATATCGTCAATTTGCAAAGAAATGTTAATAGTCAGCAATACTATTTAAGCACAATGCATTATGTATTCTTTGGTCTTCTCTGTTCAGAAATCATTGCGGTAGGACACTGTGAAAGAGTTTTTTACGAATGGGTAGACTTCTTTTGTCTCTGTCTGGACTTAGCCGCCATTAGACGATGCGTTACGAATTAATGTGAGTTGTATTGTTGTTTGATCTAAATATATTAGAGTTTATCAAAAGTGTGAATTAATTATGTAAATTAGCTTGCCCACGTCATCTATAAAATTTCTTTAAGAATTTTTCAGCATTTTTTAGCGGTGTTGCTGGGCTGTGCCGCGACCAACAATAGCAAACCCGTAAATCGGGAACAGATGCATAAAAATCAATGGTGAATTAAGAAATTGTTCTTCTTTTTCAGTGATCCTGTGGCTGATAAAATTTGAATTAATTATACGTTTGTGCATTCGTAGGCGGATAGCTAATGTTAGTTAACATTGAAATTTAAACAGTTTGGTTCTTTCAAAATATCTTAAATGTGTAATGAAGTAGGTTTGATCAGTGATAAATGTCGGCTTGGCAATAATTAAAACATTTTCTGCTAATAGAGGTAATCTTGTGTTCTATGGCTAGTGCCGGGATAAAATTCAGTAAAAATATTTAACAAAAAACCCACTGCATCTGGAAAGTGTATGCCAAGGCCGAATGATTTAAAGGACTCAATTCTCAACCTAATATTCTTAACCAGTTCATATGAGTTCACGTAAATATTATTTTTTTTCTTTACATATACGTAATTCTTAAGAAAGTAAAAATTTTTTATTACCACACGAAAATAAGAGAGTGGTTCTACAACAAAGTTCGCACGAAAGAAAATTAACTTAAAAGCAAAAGATAAAATTTATTATTCTTCTTTAACGAAATTTCAAATCAATCCCATTCATTACGACGATTTCGTTAAAGATTCTGGCATAATTGCATATACCAATAGTCAGTTCTTTCGGTTGCTTTATACGTAGAACTTAACATAACGGTCAGTATAATAGACAGTACAATGGTAGAAATATCCTGATACTTATAACTACTGCTTCCATCATGATATAAAGATTTCGTAGTCCATTTCATCAGAAGGAATTATACTCAGGGAGGAGGATAGGGGCAATTAGACGTCGCTAGTGGTTTTCAGATTTAAATTTATATTACCGATACTTTGTATCCTAGGGTTGATGAGTAGGGGCGACAGGAACATCCTTCGCTGAACCTGCATCTAAGGTGCAGAATAATTTATAAAAATACTGTCATTGCACTATTTTATTGGCCCTTACCTACGAAGCGCGTTACACTTGTCCCAATAGCTATAAACTAGTAACTGTGCTTCGTGTCTATTTTGCAGTCTGAACAATATAGATTCAGAAATCGACCGTATATATATGCTTCGGTCCTACGATAATTTAGCAGTTTTCTTTACATATTAAGTCGTATCAACCCACCATAATGTGATCACGTTTTTAATTATGAAATTTAAATTTGTCGGCAGGTCACTGCAGCGGCCTCCCCGCCAACCATGAGGCTCCATACTCCACACCATGCAGCTCTTCTTAGTCACCAAATCCTACGCTGCATGTTGCGGGCGTCGCCATCAACTCGGCGTCTGCAGAAGGCCGTCTGGCTGCTAAACTGTTCGACGGGGACACCGCGACTACTAACACCTCAAACCACAGCTGCCGATTCAATAAAACTTCGGCTTAATGGGATAACATGGTCTCGTTATTTATTTTAGTTCTACTGAGGTGGCATTGCGGTAACACACGGACCTCGCATTTAGTCTGACAGTGGTAGAAGTCCCTATTCGTTCTGTAATTTTTCCTCCTATCTACCTAATTCTGTAGCTCTCAATTCGTTCGAGCAATCAATCATTCATGATAGGAAACACAGTCATAGCTCAGTCACTCAAAATGATTCTGAAATTTTACTTGTTAGAATGAAATCAGGCGATGATTCTTCTTCTCTGCAGGCTCGTGCTTTGCGGCAGTCTGCTAATCTGTACAAATAAAATGCCTCGTAATTTTGGGAGCGTTGTATAATCAGTCGGGAAACCTCATATCAAGCGGATATTTGGCTTCGATGAAGTTTAACCTTCCGAAGAAGTAATGGAGCTCTTGGATTATTAAATGCAGGTTCGTATCCAGTCTTTCGGAAGTTCCCTTCTGATTAACAACTACGCAATATATCGATAAATATCATTAATTCTCAAATTTCAAATACACACGTTTTATTTGAAGGAGCAATCTATATATATTTCCTTTTAATCGTACAGTTCGTATCAGTTATCTTCTGTGATAAATCTCAATAATCGGATTACAGTTCTTCCAAACCAAGCTCAGGCTAATCGGCACGAAGACAATCTCGGAAGCTCCCTCTCCTTTTTTTTTTTTTTTTTTTTCTAACAACCACCAGAGAGAGTACTACAAAGATTACTTATGCGCTCATGGCATAGCTATTGTATGAACTACTTTTCGCATGGATTCTGCGAGTATGAAGATAGAAAATTAGTAAACGTCATTCAAGGCTAGAATTGTATCTGAATAATTCATCGAATATAAAGAGATATTACAGTTCATAAACATCTAGGGTTTCGGTGGTCTCTCTAAATAGATTAAGGTAACAGCAAGTAGGGTTTCTTCGTAATAAGACTCGTACTGTTTTCTCCCCAATGTCAGCTCCGTCGGTCACTACCTCTCCTTCGATGGAAGTTATGCCCGAATAATTCTTACATCTTTTTTATTTGAGTAAGAAATTCATTTGAGCTATGGCTCTGAGCACTATGGGACTTAACATCTGTGGTCATCAGTCCCCTAGAACTTAGAACTACTTAAACCTAACTAACCTAAGGACGTCACACACATCCATGCCCGAGGCAGGATTCGAACCTGCGACCGTAGCAGCCGCGCGGTTCCGGACTGCGCACCTAGAACCGCTAGACCACCGCGGCCGGCAGTTGAGCTATATTTAAAAAACTATTGTGCTATTGGTACACCAATGCAAGCATTTAGAGCCCATAGAACTAGCCTTTCAAAATTTACTAAGCAAGTTCAACCGCAAAATCATTGACACTAATGATAATACTTAAACGAGTAGCGTGGCTAAAAGATCTCTGCATCAACTAAATGGTAATCAACATCTGACTCGTCAGTATACAGTATTTATGGCACTTGGTTAGTTTTTATTCATTAATGACTACCTTTACTCGTACCTGCAAAACTATATTGGTGCGAAATACAAGGTGCGTTGACACACTTAGCAACTGGTCATAACAGAAGCATGACGAGTGTCTTTGATAGTAGGAAACATAAGCTACAGCACTTTTAGTGTAATTAAACTGTTGCTACACTTCATTGTACTCCGTTGTGCGAATAATAATTGGTTAGCATATCGATGCAACCATAAGTAAACAAAGCAATTCATGCTACGAGCCGGCCGCTGTGACCGAGCGGTTCTAGGCGCTTCAGTCCGGAACCGCGCTGCTGCTTGGGTTGCAGGTTCGAATCCTGCCTCGGACATGGCTGTGTGTGACTTCCTTGGGTTAGTTAAGTTTAAGTAGTTCTGAGTCTAGGGGACTGATGACCTCAGTCCGATAGTGCTTGGAGCCATTTGAACCATTTGATGCTACGAATGTAAGCTCAGCTTTAAGATCTATGCACAACTCACAGAGCATGCGTGACCATTACTGCTTACATTGCGGACGTCGCTTCTTATAACGTACAGTTTCTCCTATGATTTTTAATATTTTAACTTTGACTTTGAGCTCTGCAGTAATGGCAGTGAGGAAAATTCTGTAGCAGGAGAGTAATTTTTACTTCTTTCTTTATTTCCTCAAAAGTAATGAGTCTTTTGGAAGGTTTATGGGGAATATCATATATTTATCTAACACAACACTCTCTTTCAAGGAAAAAGTTTCTGTTTCCTTTACAACAAATTGCTTATTTAGACGTCTTGCTCTCGAGTGTCAGTCTTTCGAATGTAGCGAACTGATCTTTGCCACCATAATTTAACAGCTGGATTTAAATTTGTGGCAAAAACTGTGAGCTGCTTGCCCCTTACGGCACCACAGCATATCGCTCCAACATTTCAACCGTTAAATTTACCTCAATTGTCAGATAATTGGCCACTCGCGACATAACAATGCATTACATCTTTACTAAACTGATTTGTAGCTGTTAATGGCTGTAAAGTAATCTGGACAAAGCCCTCGAGCTGACAGGGATATCGCTGTGAGAGTCCCTAGTGGCTCGTGAATTACTGTGATAAGCGAGAGCCCTCTATACCACCGATCTACTTTGATTAATGACGTTATCAGAAGCCCCAAAAAGCAACACAAATTTTGTTTACAAATCTTGATCAGGACGTCGTAAATACCAGTTCCTATGCGCCAACGTTTAAAAATAAGTTACAGAATCGAACAAATTTCGACTGATATATATTGAACCTGAAGGGGTAACCGAGGCAAATTAGAGTTTTTGGGCGCAGACAAATTGAATTATCAAATAAAAACTACAAAATCACGAAAATAGTAAAAAATATAAATCAAAAAACCAGAAGAACACGATGCGATGGCTGGCGTCAAAGATGTAAAAATAAAAGCATCTAATTAGCGCGATGCATCTGGTATCAAAAACATCGGCTGTATTCTAGATCAGGGACAGCGACAGCCACGCTGCTGCTTATCTGCTGCTCATACGTCGGCAAAACGTCAGTTTCGCGTAGCCCGTGGGATGATTCTTCAACGTAATGAATGAGAGGCGAGAACTGAGGCAACATATTTCTAGCATCATAACTTGAACCATTGGGTTGTTTACTGTTTTGTTGGTGTACTAATGTGTTTCGAGAGAAACATTTTGTGATATCGCAGCAAGTGATATAAAGTCGACTCATGTAAGTGATTTAGTTCTGCACGGCGACGCCGTCCGTTGGTTCATGTCTCATGAATTAATTGCAGATACATGAAGGGTATCAAATGTGGTGGTGAAATGAATATACAGTCGATCTGCGCAAACTCAGTGAGTACGTGAATCAATGTTTTTTCACAATGGAGTCACATGTTCGCTATATTAACATTAATCCATCTACCTTCTCCCATAATTTAATTAAAAAACATTGAACCACTTACTCAATGTGGTCACGCAGATCGAATGCGTACCAATACGAAGCATAGAAATATTTCTTTGCTTTTGCTTATATATCACGGATTGTGAAATAGCTACGACTCAAACGGGGAGAAAATAAATCTATCATCCCATTTTACGGCAATGTTTCATCCCTTTCCGAATGTATTACTTCGAAACAAGTCGTCTGCCTGATGCTCTCTCACTCAGCTGACATCTTTTATTCCCAAAGTACATCAGGGCAAATGCTCACAACATTCCTGCTCTAAACACGTAAGTACGCCACTGGCCCTATTCTAGGCTTTTCCTTAACTGAAAAATGAGTCACCAATACAAACAGCAAAAGGCAATAGTGATACGGAAAGACAAAAAGAATACCAAGATTTACGGGCAAAAGTCGCGGCAGTTACCGGAACGCAGTAACAAGAACAACATCTGGGATTAGCACACGGTCCGATTCCACACGTCTACATCGACCTATGACGTTATATTTGGAATATGAAGCATATTTTACTCCATTCATTAAGGCAACCAGAGTTTTAATAACAGGCTGCTAGCACGCTTGAAGATGACGACCACAATATAATCTATTACGGCGTCGAACAAACATAAGAAACACGTGAAATGTTTAAGTCACTTAATGAAATGAAACTAATGGGACGACCACGGGAATTAGGGAGTTGTGGGCAAAGACAAACTAAAAATACTACAATAAGAGTAACATCATTCCAAGACCATCATATAATCGAAATAATCCAGAATAAATTCAACCAAAAAGTGCAAGAAACACACTACTGAAATCGAATATTTTACTAGAGCTATACATCTCAAACGAAGATAGCGATACCACTCCCCCACCCTGCCAAAAGAAAGCAGCAATGATCAGTATTGGAAATTTCACCTGACATATGTAGCTGAAACGGAGACAGAGATAGTAGACAACTCCCCCCCCCCTTTTCCCAGCAAAATAATGACTAGATCTATATAGTTCGAACGAAGACATCAATTCCATATACCCTCCTCCAGGCAAATAAAACTATCCAAACGCAAAACTGAGAACCTCATTTCAAAGAAATTTTCCTACTGTAAACAAACTACAATTCCACACTGAATAAAAAAGATCATAAAAACGTTCTTATCAACCATAGTCAACTTCAAATTAATCAAAGTTGGCCCCACACAAACCTTACTGGGAACAAAAAAATATTAAAAAACAACGCCAAGGCAAAACGGATACAAACAAATGACAAACGCACAACATTCAATCTAAAAACCAAACTATAAACAAAAAGTAACAGTTCAAAAAGAAAAACAATTAGGTAACTAATAATTACTAAAGACTCGATCTCATTCAGCTGCACCTTAACTACAAACCAAATCACAAACCCAAACGTCCACCATAAATACTATGTCACAACATGTCTCCTATAATAACAATCCATTTCGAATACGCTGCGTCTTTACGACGTCGCATTTGAAAAAAAAAAATCCGTAAGAGCAAAGACTATAAATATCATCAGTTTTGCTCGTAACAATTTGAACTGTGCTCTTAGGTTCGAACCTAACCTCACGCTCGACAAACGTGCCACGTTCGAAATACATCCAAATATTTGTGAGAAGTACGATTGTCAATATAATCACAAATCATTTCTCTCGCAACAATTTAAGCTGTGCTCTTGCGTTCCTGTCTAATCTTACCCACCGGAAATCGTGCCACATACGGAAAGAAACAGCCATATATTTGAGTATTAGCGCATGGTCTGATTCGGCACATCAACTTTGCCCCATGACATAAACTTTAGAATAAACATCACAGATAGTTTACACCAGCCACTAAGGACAGGCCGCTAACATCCTTCGCACCGTAAACTGAAGACGCCACCCAAAACGTCACTGGTCAAAACAATTGGCAAAACGCAGGCAATTTCCATGAATGATTGCCTATCGAAGTTGGAGCGCTCCAAACGACCCATATCGAAGTTGCGATAGTAAATCGATTATGGAGGTCTCGTGGCGCGCGTTATGATAAATTACTTGTGATCGTCATATGTACCAGTTTTGCGTTGTTTATTCAGTTTCAGTAAATTACGTTCCGGCCATAATTGTTTGTGACGTTTTCCCTTCATAGCGAGTGTAATGAGTGGTGCTTCACAAGTTTCGTCTGAGGATTGCCTCACATGGAGAACTCTCATCCCATGCATAAGCAGTGTAGAGAAATGTTTGACTGTTTCCCGGAAATATGGACTTCTGCCCGGCGAAGACACGAGAGACTGTATTGACTGTGGTGCTGCCAAGTCTGTGAAACTGTGTAAGAGGAGTGCGGACACAGAGATTCCATTGCAATTTCATTGCGGGCTTTGTGGAAAGCGAACCAGCATCAGGAATAATACGTGATTCGAGTCCTCTAAATTATCGATTGAGACGAGCATAATTCTTGTGTCGTGCTGGATTCGTGATTACACTCTGCAAGCCACAGCATCAGAAACTGGGCTATCAGCGAATGCCGTCTGTGTTTACTTCGGATTTGCCGAGAAGTGTGCTACGTCATAGTAACAAACGACACTGTGCCAATTGGTGGACCGTATAAAATAGTGGAGGTAGACGAGTCTCACATTGCTAGGCGAAAGAATCAGAGAGCGCGGCCGACTAAAGCTGAAGTAGATCATATTTGGGTTTTTGGTGGCATAGAAAGGGAGTCACGCAAGTGTTTCGTTGTCAGGGTATTGTCGCGAGACAAGGTTACTCTAGTGGGTCTTATAAAGCATTTCATACTGCCAGGAACAAAAGTCATCACCGACGGGTTCAGTCATACCAGAGTCTCAAAGCTGAAGGGTTCGAGCACGAATTTGTGTACCACTCTGTCGAGTTTGTCTCTTCAGATGACGCCAGTGTCCATACTCAGAACATACACTCCTGGAAATGGAAAAAAGAACACATTTACACCGGTGTGTCAGACCCACCATACTTGCTCCGGACACTGCGAGAGGGCTGTACAAGCAATGATCACACGCACGGCACAGCGGACACACCAGGAACCGCGCTGTTGGCCGTCGAATGGCGCTAGCTGCGCAGCATTTGTGCACCGCCGCCGTCAGTGTCAGCCAGTTTGCCATGGCATACGGAGCTCCATCGCATCCTTTAACACTGGTAGCATGCCGCGACAGCGTGGACGTGAACCGTATGTGCAGTTGACGGACTTTGAGCGAGGGCGTATAGTGGGCATGCGGGAGGCCGGGTGGACGTACCGCCGAATTGCTCAACACGTGGGGCGTGAGGTCTCCACAGTACATCGATGTTGTCGCCAGTGGTCGGCGGAAGGTGCACGTGACCGTCGACCTGGGACCGGACCGCAGCGACGCACGGATGCACGCCAAGACCGTAGGATCCTACGCAGTGCCGTAGGGGACCGCACCGCCACTTCCCAGCAAATTAGGGACACTGTTGCTCCTGGGGTATCGGCGAGGACCATTCGCAACCGTCTCCATGAAGCTGGGCTACGGTCCCGCACACCGTTAGGCCGTCTTCCTCTCACGCCCCAACATCGTGCAGCCCACCTCCAGTGGTGTCGCGACAGGCGTGAATGGAGGGACGAATGGAGACGTGTCGTCTTCAGCGATGAGAGTCGCTTCTGCCTTGGTGCCAATGATGGTCGTATGCGTGTTTGGCGCCGTGCAGGTGAGCGCCACAATCAGGACTGCATACGACCGAGGCACACAGGGCCAACACCCGGCATCATGGTGTGGGGAGCGATCTCCTACACTGGCCGTACACCACTGGTGATCGTCGAGGGGACACTGAATAGTGCACGGTACATCCAAACCGTCATCGAACCCATCGTTCTACCATTCCTAGACCGGCAAGGGAACTTGCTGTTCCAACAGGACAATGCACGTCCGCATGTATCCCGTGCCACCCAACGTGCTCTAGAAGGTGTAAGTCAACCACCCTGGCCAGCAAGATCTCCGGATCTGTCCCCCATTGAGCATGTTTGGGACTGGATGAAGCGTCGTCTCACGCGGTCTGCACGTCCAGCACGAACGCTGGTCCAACTGAGGCGCCAGGTGGAAATGGCATGGCAAGCCGTTCCACAGGACTACATCCAGCATCTCTACGATCGTCTCCATGGGAGAATAGCAGCCTGCATTGCTGCGAAAGGTGGATATACACTGTACTAGTGCCGACATTGTGCATGCTCTGTTGCCTGTGTCTATGTGCCTGTGGTTCTGTCAGTGTGATCATGTGATGTATCTGACCCCAGGAATGTGTCAATAAAGTTTCCCCTTCCTGGGACAATGAATTCACGGTGTTCTTATTTCAATTTCCAGGAGTGTAGAACGCCTGTGGAAGTCTGTCAAGTCAACCATAAAAAGAGAAGGCCGTCCAGGACAGAGGGACGAACTCTATTTATTCCAGTAGCTATACTTTCACAGCTTGCGTCTCCAGGGGAAAGTCGACGCATGCGACACTCTCCCGATATTCCTACGCGATATTGGCAAAAAAGGACTTGTCCCTGCAACTTATACATCGAGGGGACTCTCACAAGACGATAACACCGACGGCGACTAAGGTAAGTCGTCTCCTTTCAATTTACCAGTGCTTCTCTAACGCTTTTCTTTTGTCGTTCTCTAGTGACATCTTCAAACATACTCGTAACGCGCGCAACTTCGATATGTATCTTTTGGAGTGCTCCAACGTCGATAGTTAATCATTCTTGGAAATTACCAAACGCAGTATTGGAAACATGTCTTCAGCAATACAGCGCGACTTAAAACAGCAAAAT
The DNA here is from genome assembly GCF_023864345.2 of Schistocerca serialis cubense. Lineage (NCBI taxonomy): Eukaryota > Metazoa > Arthropoda > Insecta > Orthoptera > Acrididae > Schistocerca > Schistocerca serialis. Next base: position 595,910,505 of record NC_064643.1, read on the forward strand.
CACTTAGAGGGGTATTGGTATGCAGTAATCTGGACCTGGTAATGGTGAATTGCTTTATTCTATCGCTCTTTACAGTGTTATCGTCTGCCCAACTCATATAAGTCTGGTACACGCCTGCAGATCACTTTCAATTATTAATATAACATTTTTTACATTTCCGGCATTTCTTAATCGTATAAGTATCATCTTTTCTTATTTCAATGACATTACTATTAACGTTCACTAAATAAATATGTCGATAGGAAGATGCATTTGCAAGTAATTCCACATACACATTACCTGTAACCGCTGTTTTGTCTAGTTACTAGGACAACCAAAGATAATGTTTAAGCACTGGCTGAGTAGGAATGTAAGCACAGTCAAGCGTCAAGTAATTCCAAGTATACATAAGCTGTAATCACTGTTTACTCTCGTTACTAAGTCAACCAAACATAATGTTTAAGCTCTGGTTGATTAGGAGTGTAAGCAAAGTCAAGCGTAAGTTCATTAGTTTCTGTTAGCTAAACTTGTGGATTCAATAAAATGCCTACACTTTCAGAATCTGAAACCCTCTCTATAAAGCCAATACAAACCCCACGGCATAAGCTGACACTACTAGCGCCTCTAACCTAAATAAGCCATCAGCCCGCACACGTATTTCATCCGCCACACCACGACGTAACAGTTTAAACCTGAAAGGCGATTCGAAGTCTCATGTTGAGCCAATTGCTATGCTGTAGTATTGCTTACATCCTGCCTGTTCTAAGCCAATGCGTTTTACTGGTAAAGCTAACGCTAAAATTCTATAGCCCCCGCACCGTAATGAGTTTGACAAATGCCGCGCACCGACAGAAGGTTGTTTCCTGAAACGAACTCTATTCTTTGCAGTTCATGAATTTTTCCTTTCAGCCTGCTGCAGATAGATATATCCATGCTTCTGATTGAAGAATACGGGAGGCTTCTGATGAAAACGATCTGTCCCCCCGAAATTCGTAGGGCAAGCCGTGCAATTTTGCCATTCCCATACTTGCCGCCTCCGTCAACATGTTGCCAAAAGGCTCTATACGAATAATTTTGTTTCTGTATTCACCATACAACGCTTGACTCCGAAATGTGGCTTTTGTGCAACATGCTGCTGTTTCTCCAACCATTTCTGGTTTTACCAACTTATTAACAAGTAAAGAATCCGAGAAGAAGAAACCAAAGTTAACTTTGTGGTCTAACATAAACGCTCAGTTTCAATACAAGCTTCCACATTGGACCAATTCGTACTATCGAGCAGAGCCATGAGAACTTACATATAGGAGCCATGGGATATCTTTACTGATACTTCTAGAACAGAAATCACACACAGCAACACCTTCAGGAAATGAGTAAAGTACAGACAATAACAGCAGCTTGTCGCAGGTGGCTGGAGCAACGAAAGGTACTAATCGACTGAAAAAGGGGAGGTCAATTCGTTTTCAAGATAACAGACGTAACTGACGATATTTCGTTGCAGAATTGTGGAGCATGTTTTATGATAGCGCATTACGGCAGTCATGGAGATCAGGAACTTCTTCTATAGAAATCAATACGAATTCCGCGAACAGAGATGTAGCGACATTCATCTAGCTACGATTGTCCGTGAAATCCAGAGCGCTTTGACTTCGTTACAGTCCAGCACCGTAATTTAGTGAAGAAAACAGAACTTGGTGAATAACGGACCAGATGGCTGGCTTCAGCACATTATAGCAAACAGGGCTCAAAACGTATGTCTTGAGGTCCAAGGGAGCTCTGCAGGGCCGTTACTGTTTACAATATACTGGGTGTAACGGGTACAAATTCAGGTGTTCTGAACGGCATTACATCAGTATATACGTTATTTAAAGACTAACAATTATAGTTTGCAGTATGAAAAGCCAAGATCACTTGATGTGAAATAGTTTATTTCATGACCAGTTTCGACGATAACTAGCTGTTACCTGAGATTTTCAGATCTCCCAGAAATATACAGGGTGTCCAGAAAAGGACTCCCTGATTTCAAAATTAAATATCTCGAAAACAAAGATCGATAGAGGAATGCAGTAAACAGTATGTTTATTGTGAAAGCTGTAAGAAGTTTATACAGGAGTTTGAAATAATAGTTACAAAAGTGTGTGAGCACTGCCAACAGAGACGTCTAATAGGGTAGCGAGGTGTTTGATTGCGGTCCGTCAATCTCCTCGAATGAGTGTCCGCAAGTTCCAACATTGCAAGAGTCACAGTTGTTTCCAACTGGCCAGCATGTGGTATTTTGGGGACAGGTTTTCCCGACCTTGTTGCGATGGTGACAACCGACTCGCTCAAAGACTCACCACGCTTTTGTTCAGTGCCAGGTCTCCATACACATTCTCTATGCGCCTATGAGTGTCTGGAGTGCCCTGGTATTCCACCTAAAGAAATCCACTAACAGTTCTCTGCTTGAAATGCACTTCCATTACAGCCGCTATTTTGAAGGCTACGCATATCTCCGTCACCTTTGGGACCTTCGTGAAACTTTAGGGGCTGGTGTGGTAATATTTCACAATGTTCCGCAACAAATTCCGCAAATTTTCGCCGGCCGGCGTGGCCGAGCGGTTCTAGGCGCTTCAGTCTGGAACCGCGCGACCGCTACGAATCCTGCCTCGGGCATGGATGTGTGTGATGTCCTTAAGTTAGTTCGGTTTAAGTAGTTCTAGGGTACTGATGACCTCAGATGTTGAGTCCCATAGTGCTCAGAGCCATTTGAGCCTTTTTGAGCCGAAAATTTTCAAGAGAAATTGGCCGAGAAAAAAAGTGTTGCATTACTTATTCAACGCCCCTCGCAGCTATTACAAGTCGTATGCTTTTAGGCTGGTTGGTACCTCCAAATATACACGGAATGAGCAAACCATTAATGCTTATTTCCTCCTGGGCAGCAGGTCAGCACACAAGCATGGACACAAAATGGGGCTGTCTATGCGACAGGTGTAGCCTATTTAGTGGTGCAGTTACGACCACGCAGAAAACATCAGGTTGTAAAGTTTGTTAGATGTTTGTGGAAAGATTGTGTGACGCAGAGATAAAACAACTGACACACTGATTTGTGTTCATATTAAGGTATCACAGAGAGAAATATCTGCACTTATTCCCGTTACACCCTTTGTATAAATGGTGCAGTCGATAACGACGAATACTCCAAGAGGCCGTTTGCAGACGACGCTAGTTGTCAATGGGAAAGCTGCCACACCAGGAAACTGTATCAAAATGCAGGAAGACCTGTAAAGGATTGAAGATTGGTGTAATTGACCCTGATCTCATACAAGTATAACGCATAATTCCAGATATCCATTACTTTTCTGTTATACCTGGATACAATAAGAACAGGAAAATACCCGAAAATAGCCAGCAGATGACAGGCTGAGATTTACAGGACCAACCTGAAGAGAATTTTAACTCATCCACGAAACAAGCCACTTCGTCAGATAACAATACAAATGGGCTGCAAGCCTCGTTAAGATTTTACATTTTTATTCTTCTTATATACGTATATGGAACCCTCTGCTGTTACATGTCTCCGAATTGTTGCATTGTACATGGGACGGGACTACTTTAGTCTAATTTCGAATTCGAAGAGTTTGTGTGAACATGATCAACCTCTCTTTCAGCATGATAATGCCCTACCACACATGAGCACAGTGACTTCTGCAACAATTTGACACTCTGGGTTCCCTGTCATCGGTCATCTTCCATACTGTCCCCACTTGGCCCATCCCATTTTTATCTCTTTCCTAAACTTAAAGTAAACCCTCAATAACTTCACTTTGATAATGTTGAAGCGGTGTAAGCAGAGGTGATGTGACTCGATCAACAAAGCCAAACATTCTACAGTGACGGTATGAACAAACTGGTCTCTCATTGAGAGAAATGTGTTCCTCATCAGGGTGACTATGTTGAGAAGTAAATGTATAGACTTGAAAAATAAAAATATGAAATGTTAATAACGTTTGTTTTATTTATAAAGCTTTAGGAGTTTTCACATAAAAAATCTAGAGGCACCGCTTTTCAGCACACTCTCATACAAATGAGAAATGTCTGTTATTACTCGTACTTTTACCTTAGTTTAATCTTCCAATAAATTTTATCCAATCTCACAATAGTTCATTACAAAGCTACTGAGCGTCGTACACCGCTGATAACAGGGCGTAGGCAAATAACCAGTAATTAACGACAGCAGTCGAGAATGGCACCCTGCTCTTTGCATTGCCAGTGAGAGACAAGAGTGAAGACAGAAAATTAAAACGTCATACATCGAGGCAAATAAATGATAAACGAAATAATGAGTGTTATGTTATAATAGCGTCTATTAGCTTGTTGCTTCAAGGATCAATAACTTCATAGAGATGTGTTTTTATGTGAACAGTAGCTGCCTCATACAAAGTAATTTAGTTTAGCTTCCGATTTTTTTTCTTCGCATGCTTCTGCAAGGAATTGAACTGTACCTGTGAATTTACTGTGTAGAGTGGTGGTTAGCAAATTACTCTAAGCTTTTGTTTTAGCGTAAATCTTGGTGCATATCCTTGTGTAAGTCTACTTCGTACTGTAATTATCCCGCCGCCAGAAGATCCACGTCACACCACCAAGTTTAAATCTCGTGCTGGTACGCAGCATACAGTTTAGATCAGTGCGTTCTAGTTTGCATACTTAAATCGTGCGGTAGCTTTTGAGTAATCAGAGTTTCTAGCAACGAGTAACTGTAGATACATTCACTTCAGCAGAGAAATTTAATTCTGATTAAGAGCATGCCGTGTCAGAGTACAAGGAGAAATCTGCAGAGCAGTTTTTAGTGTTTCTTTATCCTCCTCGTTATATTTTGAGTATATTCCAAAGTCAGAGCCGCCATTTGAGATCTTATGTCTATTTTTCATCCACTAGGGACTATGCTGTCTGCGGGTCGTGGTCTTGCGGTAGCGTTCTCCCGGGTTCGAATCCCGGCGGGGTCAGGGATTTTCTCTGCCTCGAGATGACTGGGTGTTGTGTGTCTTTCATCATCATTTCATCCTCATTCACTCGCAAGTCGCCGTAGTGGCGTTAAAGAACTTGTGGAGCGGCGGCCGAACCGCCCCGCGAGGGGTCTCCCGGCCACCAGTGCCAAACGCTCATTATTCATTAGAGACTATGCTCCTTGTGAACGGACACAATCAAAATTGGTTGCTCTACGTAAACAGCAGGAAGCTGCGCTGGCTACCGTAGACACGCGTCTAGCTAACGCCCAAAGTTGCGGCGACATCGAGGCGCTGGTGACCCGGGAGTCGCTGCATCTTCTGATACGCGACATCAAATGGGTCAGTTCTCATTCGCGAGTGGCTGGCAGACAATGGTGGGTTCGGGAAAGACGGAGAAAGTCGCGCGGCTTGCTCCCTAAGTCTTAGCAACAAGTACAAGGTGCTACCCAGTTTCGATGGTAAATCTGAACCAACATGGGATACTTCTCCTATTCGGCCCAGTCCAGAGAAGTGCTGAAAGTGGGTATGCTTGTCATTGGGAACTTCAATGTTATACGGGTGGTGGCGTCCCTCAAGGAAACAGCAGGCAAGGCGGAAAGAATGCCAGTGTGCACGCGGTGCCGTTGCCGGCGGTTTCGTCAGTGATGTGGAGGAGGCCCTGCCGGCAACTATCGAGTTCACTGGGTGCAACCGACTGCATATAGTGGCACACGTCGGCACGAATGACGCCTGATGCTTGGATTCTGAGGAAATACTCGACTCCTTTCGGTGGATGGCTGATTTTGGTGAAAGTAATTAGCATCGCACGCAGGGTGCAGGCTAGGCTGTCTATCTAAGCTGTCTGTTGTTGCGGTCCTCTGGTTTGGAGCAGATTGGAAGGTCTAAACCAGAGGCTCAGACGACTCTGCTACGGTATCGGATGCTAATTTCTAGACCTTCTCTGTCGGGTGCAGAATTTTAAGGTACCCCTTAATAGGTCAGGCACCGGCCTCTGTGGCCGAGCGGTTCTAGGCGCTTCAGCCCGGTACCACGTTGCTGCTACGGTCGCAGATTCGAATCCTGCCTCGGGCATGGATGTGTGTGATGTCCTTAGGTTAGGTAAGTTTAAATAGTTCTAAGTCTAGGGGACTGATGACCTCAGATGTTAAGTCCCATAGTGCTTAGAGCCATTTGAACCATTTGAATAGGTCGGGCGTGCACGAAACGCAGGAAGTGGCTACTAGGGCAGCAGAGTACGTGTGGCGTACACATGTGGTTTTCTTTTAGCTTAAAGGAAACCTCCCCCGGGATCAAAGACGATTTACCCGATAAATTAGCCACAACGTCCTCAGAGAATGTTCGCCGTCGCAGTCAGAAATATAAAAGGTTAATATGATTTTAGTAAGCTGCAAGAGCAACCAAGAAAAGGATCCAGAATTAGGTTATAACACATAGATAGTATTAGGAGCAGAAAGTTTGTTGAAACCGGACGTTAATGACAATGAAGTCTTAAGAACAGATTGGAATATTTATCGTAAAGATAGGGTAGTCGCCAATGGTAGCGGCGAGTTTATTGCAGTAAAGAATTTGATACAATCTAGCGAGGTCATCACGGATTCCGATTGTGAATTAATCTGGGTGATGTTAAGTATCAAAGCTCGGTCAAAAATGGTAACCGAATGCTTTTATAGACCTCCTGGGTCGGGAGCTCTAGTAATAGGACTCTTCAGACAGAACTTGCAGAATATCGTTAGTAAGTTTCCTGATCATGTCATTGTAATACGGGGTGATTTCAGATTGCCAGGTACAGGTTGGGAGTGTAATGCTTTCAAAACAGGAATGCGCTTGACGTTGGTCTGGATGTTTTGCCCGAAAATTACTTTGAGCAGGTATTTAGAGAACCAACTCATTAGCGTAATGTCTTAGACCTCCTGGCAACAAAAGGTCCTGAACTTATCGAATCAGTTAACGTAGAGAAAGGTATCAGTGATCATAAGGCTGTGATAGCATATATGACAACGAGTCTTACAAAGAATGTTAAGAAAGGTAGAAAAATATTTTTGCCTAGCAGATTGACAGGATGCAAATTTTCGAGTATCTGAACATTCAGCATCAAACATTCGGTGATGAGGACGAAGGTGTGGAGACCAAATGCAAAAAATTCAAAAGCATCGTGGAATACGCCCTAGACAATATGTTCCGAGTAAGGCCTTAAGGGATGGGAAAATCCACCGTGGGTTAACAGCAGTGTTAGAAAATTGCTACGTAAACAAAGAGAACTTCATCTCAGATTCAATAGAAGTAAAACGCTAGCTGACAAACAAAAGCTAGACGAAGCGAAAGCGAGGATAAGGAGACCAATGAGGGAAGCGTTCAATAACTTTGAAAGTAAAAACTTGTCAACCGATCTGAGTAAAAACCTTAAGACGTTTTCGTCGTATGAAGGATTAGTAAGCGGGTCAAAATCATCTGTTCATTCACTCAGTGGTAATATTGGCAGCGAAACGGAAGATAACGGAAAGAAAGCCGATATACTGCTTTCTGTCCTCCGAAATTGTTTCACCGCGGAAGATCGTAACACGGTCCCTCCTTTCAGTCGTCGTACGAACCTCGAAATGGCAGATACTGAGTGGAAATGGGAGATAATGAGATAACCGACCGTGGAATAGAAGATCATCTAGAATCGCTTAGTAGCGGAATGGCTTCGGGACCAGATGAGATATCTATAAGATCCTAGAAAGATTACGCGAAAGAACTTGCTCCCTGTCTAGCAATAATTTATCATAGATCGCTGGAGGAACGTAGAGTACATAGCGACTGAAAGAAAGCGCAAATCATTGGCGTTTTTAAGAACGGCCTTAGGACAGATGCACGACATTATAGAACAATATCGTTGATGTATGTATGTTGTACAGTTATGGAACATGTTTTACGCTCAAGAATTATGCCGTTTTAGGAGAATGAAAATCTCTTCTGTAAAAATCAATATGAATTCCGCAGAGATCCTGCGAAACAGCTCGCTCTGTTCCTCCATGAGATCCGTAGCACAGTAGACAACGGCGCTCAGGTTGAAGCTCTGTCCCTTGACTTCAGGAAGTCTCGCACTGCAGTTTAGTGAAAAAGTACGAGATTATCGAGTATCGGAGCAGATTTGCGACTGGATCCAGTACTTCCTTGCAGACGGAACAAAATCGACAGATGTAAAGGCAATTCCAGGAGTATCACAAGGAAGCGTGATGGACCTTTACTGTTTGCAATATACAGCATATAAATGAGCTAGTAGAAAGCGTCGGATGCTCTTTAAGGCTGTTCGCAGATGATGCGGTTGACTATAAAAAAGGAGCAACGCCAGTAGATAGTAACGGTGTGCAGGCTAACCTCCAGAGAACTGATGAATATTGCAGGCACTAGCAGTTGACCCTGAACGTCACTAAATGTAACATACTGCGCATACATTGAAAAAGTAATCCACTACTTTACAGCTACACTACTGATGACAAACCGTTGCAAACAGTATCTACGTAAAATATCTCGAAGCAACTACCCATTGTGACCTTAAGTGGAATGACCACATAAAACAAATAGTGGGAAAAGCAGAAGCCAGACTCAGATTCATAGGCAGAGTCTCAAGTTAATGTAACTGATCCTCGGAGGAAGTGGCTTATAAGGCACTTGTTCGACCGATTCTTGAGTACTGATCTATGTGGCACCCCTACCAGGTAGGACTGATAGAAGAAATAGAGAAGATCCAACGAAGAGTGGCTCGTTCCGTCGCGGGATCGTTTTTCCAACGAGAGAGCGTTACGGAGATGCTAAAGAAACTCCTTTGGCGGACGTTATAGGAGTGGTGTTGTGCACCCCGGAGAGATTTACTACTAAAATTTCGGGAGACCACTTCCCCCTACGTACGTCTCGAGTAGCGACCACGAGGAAAAAATTCGAGAAATTAGAGCCAATACAGAGGCTTACCGTCAATCTTTATTCCCACGCGCTAATCGCTTGTGGGACAGCGTTGGAGAGTTCTGTTAGTGGTACAAAAAGTGTCCTCCGACACACAGCATTAGGTGTTTTACTCAGTGCAAGTTTTGCAACTAAATTATCACTTATTCTAAAACAATATGAGTTTTACAGCAGCTGAAAGACTTCCGTCTGATCCGAAGCGTCATCTACACAGTATCATACTTGCATCATCGAACATTGTTTAAGTTGGGTGTGCAAGCATTTCTTTCCTTGGCTGTTCAGCGCAATTTGATAATATAATTGTGTTTCACAGCAACGTCTATCCTCTTGTGGTAAATGTTAAGCAAAAATAACAACCGCGAAAGGAATAGCGGTGAGGTTCCAGTTACAGTATAATAAGCCCACACCATCTTATATCGGTGAATGAGGAGAACGGAAGTTGCAATATCCATAATATCAGTTCGAAATAAATGTACCATATTTCATTTACAGAGTATCCCAAGTACAATTCCTTCCATTTCTAACCTGAGTTGTCCCTGGTGCTTCAGGATGTGTGCTATCAACCAATCCTTTCTTTCAGTCAAGTTTGGACGAAACTTTCTCTTCTCTCCAGTTTGATTCCATATCTTTACATTAGTTACCCGATCTACGAATCTAATCTTGAGCAATCTTCAGCAGCATTAGATTTCAAACATGTATTAAATAAATATATTAATTTTTGAAGACATGTAAGTGCCTCCTTCCCCTTTAACAGGCTATCGCCAAGTGGACTATCAGTGCGTAATGACTTCTATCATGCCGATTTTGAATACAGACACACAGATCAAGGAGGTAAAATAAGAAGAAGTTCACCGACAGGCTAACAATCTACGATAGGCATAAAAACCAATTGTGTCGCTACGATCACTTACTGCCAAATCTGATTTATGCAGTGCAAATATATTTGAAATTAGCTTTTCCTATGATGTGTGACGTTTTAAACACGTATCACCCAACGTTTTTGCTTCAATAAAGTGTTTCACTGAGGTAACAGATAGTAGTTAATAGTGTATCCCCTTTGAAAGATTTGAATGAAGTACAACTTATAAAATCTGCCTCAGTATTTATCACTGTATATTAGAAGTCCAAATTTGTTGCGTGTTACGAAGCAACACTATTAAAGCAATATACGTAGAGAAGATCAAAGAGGAGATTTTTATAACGAAGAAAATTTTACTTATCTTGCAGTTGGCGTCAGCGTCAGGAGGCGTCTTGAGTTGATAACCTTAATGAAAGTAAAAAAAAAAAGATTCTGGGTTTTGTTTCAAGGATTACTGCAACATTTTACAAATCCACTTTTTATTTACACTTCTTGCAATTCAGTAGACATTAAATCATAAACATTTTCACATCAGCTTAAATATAAACACACGTACACACACACACAAAACATTCCTACAAAACCATTACGCATAGTTGTTCATTGTTCTACGCGCTTCACAGCAAAAGTCTCGTGAAGTGAACTTCAGCACAGTCGAAATACTAGTGACTAAGTGCGTGTCTGTGGTGCCGATTACAATGTATATGTGACTTACATTATGTTCTAGAACCAGTCACAACATTCGACCAATCAAACTGGCTGTGTATAAACTTCCGCTTTTAATAGTTAACACAAATCAAAATTAGCAAACTTTTTCACGCATGAAAAAGCTTAAAAATATTATGGAAATAAAAGATATTTACGAAAGTGACAAAATTAATTTACGTTTTTTTTTTTTTTTTTTAATATGGTCGTTATGGCACGTCATGAAGTCAATACAATATAGATTAGTAAATTATACAGCTGTAAGTGGCATCTCACACGAAACAAAAAAACAAAATTGAAAAAATGTATTTTATATTTTGTTGTGAAATTTATAGGAAGACATTTTTTGTAGCATAACCCAATAGCGTGTAAAAATATCGATACAGACTCGACTAACTGTCAGCAAGCCAGAACTTCGCCAGACTGCTAAAACACTGCGTAAATAATCCAAAAGAAAAAAGTAAACCAGATATTACTTATACGAAAATAGATACAAACATGGTTGAAAATAAGGTGGTATTGTAAGTAGCGGAACTTTCCCCAGTCTGAAGAAGTTACATAAGATCTTGGTTTATTACAACCGGAATCAAAGTATGTGTAGATCACCCGCAGTGGAAGATTTTAAGAAGTTTGTTTCATTTATGCTGCATGTAAAATATTTAGGACTGTGGCGTTATAATTTGAAATTCTATTAGGTCGCTGGAGAGGGCCTAAAGAACACCAAAACTCATTTATATCTATTTCAAACCAAAAAATCGTGTAGTTCAATTTGTAACAAACAATTTGGCACTGGTGTTTCAGCCGTTAATAGGGTTGACAGAGTATTCGCTGTAATATGTAAACTTTCACTGTCGGAGTTGTCACGATTGATAAAATATTCCGGACTCTTATGCCGTGGTCGAAGGCATTTCACTTTAAAACCCAACGTTTCGTACCGCTCTGAGGAGGACATTATCTGGCTCGGTATGTAGCCAGGGTGTGAATCGGACATTCAACAAAGCTACGATTCCCTTTGAAAATGTCTTCCGCAGATGGGGACGAAACGCTGGGTTTTAAAGTGAAATCCCTTCGATCACAGCATAATTGCTCGGAATATTTCATTAATTGTGAGAGTATTCGCTACTCTATGAGGTTATAGTGACTATGAAAACAGATTAGCAATATCTTCAGTACACCAAAAAATATCTGAAGTGAAACAATACAAGTAGGATTCGAGGAAGCGTGCTACCCCGCAATTACGGAGGCAGGCTCTTTGGCATCCCCTCGATGCCCACTCATAGGAAGCAACTCCGTGGCTCCGAAAGAAATGGTGCGATAGGCTTTATCAGGAAGAATCACTCAGTGACAATCATTATTGTGCATAATCGAACAAATATGATGAGTAGTGCTGAAGTAACATTTTCGACTATTTTATATTTAATACGAGAATTGTGACGTCACGTGACGCTCGATACAAGGAAGGATCAGCTACATCTTATGCACAGTTCCTAGCAATATATACTACTGATGGCAGGACATGCGGCAAGCAGTGGATTTAATTATTATTTTTTTACGATGTAGAGAAGTCCTCATACGACGCTAAAAGTCTCCAGCCACAAGTGCAATAAATGAAGGAGTCAACCTGATTATCGAGTATCGGGATTTAACTCTCTCGAGCATCCATCATGACGCGGGCTTGACGTCGTTGAAAACTAACGCAGTGATAATAGGACAAAATGAAAATAATTTCTATACAATTAAGTACTGGTCTCCATTGTTGCACCTGTCACAAGAGTCACTCGATACAATGAACGATTTGTACCTGAATGAAAATATTCCTGAATCTTCCTGGCAGATTAAAACTGTGTGCCGGACCGAGACTCGAACTCGGGAACTTTGCCTTTCGCGGGCAAGTGCTCTACCATCTGAGCTACCCAAACACGACTCACGCCCCGTCCTCACAGCTTTCCTTCTGCCAGTGGAGAGCTTCTGTTAAGTTTGGAATGTAGGAGATGAGATACTGGCAGAAGTAGAGCTGTGAGGACTGGGATGAGTCGTGCTTGGGTAGCTCAGTGGTAGAGCACTTGCCCGCGAAAGGCGAAGGTCCCGAGTTCCACTCTCGGTCCGACACACAGTTTTAATCTGCCAGGAAGTTTCATATCAGCGCACACTACGCTGCAGAGAGAAAATCTCATTCTGGAAAATATTGCTGTTGATGGTCACATTTAAAAATCTTGCGTTTCTTGAACAATCAACTACAATTTCGTTGCCAAAATAAAGGAAGTGCTCAGAAGTAACAGGTATTTGGGCCATCCATCATTCCGAGATCTTCCCACTCTGTGGTAATGAACAGTTGAATCGGATGTAGCAAATTTTTCCTCTAGATTAATTATGGAATCTTGCTCCTTTACCACGGCAAGAAACTGTAAACTTATTTTTTACGATTTGCTCGAATTGAATAGGATCTAATGTAACTAAAAAAAATGTTAATCAGCGTTGTACAGATGATTGGAACTCACCACTCACTTACGAACAAAGGTCCATAATCACTGTGAAAACAAATCTGAAACGAATATGACAGCTGTTAATGTTAACTGTTCCGCAACTTTTTTCGAGTGCCTAATCCTCCATATTGATATGTGTTAGCCGCGGAGTGACAAGCGAGCTCTCTCTAACTTGAGCGACTAGTATTTTCAGTGTGTTGTACGTCGTATTTAGACTTGGCCGTTGAGTAATCGGCAGACACTATGAATAGCGGCACGCTGCTGGCGCTCGGCTCCAGAAGCGAGGTTATCCACCGGCGGTCCACACAAGGGGGGGAATTCCCGCATCGGGGAATCACCTGTGTTTGCCAAGCATGCGTGGGTAGCCTTAAAACGAAGATGCGTGTTAAACAGCTACGTCTGGCCAGGAAGTTATTACTACGCTCATTCGCTATTGTATTTTATCGCAACGACAGTTATTGCTCCACGCATTACTGGTTGACATAATACAGTGTTGTTGTTGTTGTTGTTGTTGTTGGCGCTACAGTCTGGAGCCGAGCGACCGCTACGGTCGCAGGTTCGAATCCTGCCTCGGGCATGGATGTGTGTGATGTCCTTAAGTTGGTTAGGTTTAAGTAGTTCTAAGTTCTAGGCGACTGATGACCTCAGAAGTTACGTTGCATAGTGCTCAGAGCCATTTGAACCATTTTGTTGTTGTTGTTGTTGTTGTGGTCTTCAGTCCTGAGACTGGTTTGATGCAGCTCTACATGTTACTCTATCCTGTGCAAGCTGCTTCATCTCCTAGTACGTACTGCAGCCTACATCCTTCTGAATCTGCTAAGTGTATTCATCTCTTGCTCTCCCTCTACTATTTTTACCCCCCACGCTCCCCTCCAATACTAAATTGGTGATGCCTTGATGCCTCAGAACATGTCCTACCATTCGATCCCTTCTTCTAGTCAAGTTGTGCCACAAACTCCTCTGCTCCCCAATTCTATTCAATACCTCCTCATTAGTTATGTGATCTACCCCTCTAATCTTCAGCATTCTTCTGTAGCACCACATTTCGAAAGCTTCTGTTCTCTTCTTGTCTAAACTATTTATCGTCCATGTTTCACTTCCATACATGGCTACACTCCATACAAATACTTTCAGGAACGACCTCCTGAGGGAACAAAAATACAGAAAGACGAGAAGCACCACACACCACCATGCTTAATTGGTGTAGAAAAAACGTTTGCGTTCAAAACAACTTTCAGTCGCCTCGGAATGGATACATACAGGTCCTGTATGGTTTTCAAGGGTTTCTGATACAATTCTTCCTACAAAATAGTGACGAATGCTGGTAAAGATAATAAAGATAGATAACGATCACATACCCATCTGTCCAAAGTAGACCACACAGGTTTAATGATAGTGAGATCTGGTGACTGTGAAGGCCAGGAGAGATGCGACAACTCAAGGTCGTGCTCACAAGACCCGACCCGGACGATGGAAGCTGTGTGAACGAGGAACACAGCATCAGCACTGGGGAACAAATAGGGTACGATGGGATGGACCTCACTCACCAGAATGGTAACGTAATCCTTGGGACTACAGCGACCTTGTTGAGTAGCCTGGAGGCTCATGTAATCCGACGATGTGGCTGCCCAAACCATCACCGAACCCCGGCCACGTATCAGTCGTGGACCGGTGTTGCCAGGCGTCCAGTTATCTGTTCCAGTCCTGCCTGTGCGTCTTTTGTTAGGCATTTTAGCGACGAAGTGGAGAACGCGTAAAAAAGCTACGATCCAGACTAATGACGCAAGGTCTAGGAATAAGTGTAAGGCACAAGGAGATAGTGAAATTGAAAAGACCAAAGCTACTAAATATCCTTTCGTTTTCGTTCCAAAAGAGTAGACAGTCGTTCATTTAGTTTAATATACAACTTCTAGTTTATTTTGACACAAGATTTTCCTAGGAAGAAGACTGAGTGATTGAGAAGACTCAGCACTTGGTTGCTATCGTAATTGCCAAATTAGGAGGCTGGTTACTGATTGTTTGTTTAATTTAAGCAAGTTTAAGATTGATGTTGCAAAACACGGAATGTAACTGATTTTTAATAAATGACTGAAAACATCCGACTGACTTTTAGGGCCAAATGTGTAGCTAAAATTTACAATGGGTCCTGCTTTTCTATTTTTGGATACGGAAACCCCATTTGGCGTGTAAATCTGGCCGGAAGTTGCAACCGGTATGAAACAAGACTCAGCCGATCAAGAGACTTTCCTCCATTGGTCCAGAATTCGTGTTTTATGGCTTCGACACCATGTTTTCCTGTTATGCGCATTTACACAACTGGCGAGTGGTTTTGGAATTCCAGCTCCCCCTGCAATTCCCAGCTTACGGAGCTCTGTTTGTATTGTTTTGGTGCCGACAGTGTCTGCGAATGTGAGATTCAGTTCTGCTGCGACTTTGGCACCTGTTATCCTATTATTATTTGTGGCAATGGTCGTCAATGACCGTCTATTACGGTAACTCAGCACTCATCAGTCTGCTTGTGACTTAGCATATGATGTTTTCCGTTTTGCCTGCATGCGGTAGAAATCTTCGGTGCGGTGCCTCTTGAAACATAATGCACTCATGATTGCATAACACACTGTCCTGACAGTGACTGACACTCGCAACTGAGGTCATTGCACAGGTGTCGTTCGTGATCAAATACAACAGCGCAACAAGCAGCCTTGGCTAGCATCTGCATTTATATTCAACAATTCATTCGTCGTGGTGTTTCCACATTTTTGTCGAACCCCTGTATGTGAAAGCAGGTACATCCTGAGCTAAATTATAGCCACAATGCAGTACACTAGGGATAAATATACATGTATGGTAGAAAGTAAAGATAAACTCAATGACGTACGGTAACACACAGATACTTGCTGCTGAAACTTGTCAACATCTGTGCGAGCTAAGGTTGCCTTTGTATGCAGCACAGTGAGTATTTAGCAAACAAATTTAATTTCACTCATATGTAGTACTAATTAGTATTTTACTATCTGAATTTTTTTTTGTGTACAGAGTCAGACACGAAAAAATATCAATGAAATTTAACGTAAAACAACATGCATCTGAAGTATCATAGTGCATAAGTATTTTGGGATCCAAGGCAGTTTTATACTCGTACATCATACACACTACTATATGCAACTAAACTTCCCCCGCCGTTTTCGAACAGCGTGTCACAGGTCATGTAGTAACGACGGAAATCAGCCACTAATTAAAAACTATTTAATTTCGCAAGCACCTTCTACCTTCATAAACTTGCAGTTTCTGTTATATGTGAAGCAACTTAGAAACTCCCGTCAACAGTATGGCGTTCATACCTGTATAATGAAGCAAACACTGTTGAAGTTCTTGGTTCTTATATGTTCTTGGTTTGTAATATTAGTATATGCTGTTCGGTATCAGACGGAAATCAGCCACTAATTAAAAACTATTTAATTTCGCAAGCACCTTCTACCTTCATAAACTTGCAGTTTCTGTTATATGTGAAGCAACTTAGAAACTCCCGTCAACAGTATGGCGTTCATACCTGTATAATGAAGCAAACACTGTTGAAGTTCTTGGTTCTTATATGTTCTTGGTTTGTAATATTAGTATATGCTGTTCGGTATCAGAGCGAAGAGATAAGTCCGACAAGTCCGAAGATCATGCTGGACTGTTGCTGCACGTCTTGCAGACTACATTGAGTTTCATGGGCAATGTGTGCGTGAGCATTATGCTGTTGGAACAACATATCATCTTCTTGTTGCAAGAACGGCAAAATAATTCTGCACATACTGGGCGCTGGTTAGCGTTCCCTCTAGAAACACCAAAGGTGAATCAGAGTCATAGCTTATCGCACCTTAGTCCATAAAGCCTCGGTTAGGGCCAGTGTGTCTTGAACGAATGCACTCTGTGAGACAGCGCTCACCAGATATTCATCGTATACACAAGTGACCATCACTTGCACGAAGAATCTGCTTTCATCGCTGAAGACATTCCACCTTCCAAGTGATCCTCTGACAGCACCAGTCGAGCCGTACACGTCGGTGATCTGGCGTGAGTGGAAGACGGGCTGGAGGTGTGTGTGCCCATTGTCCCACTGCTAATAACCAGTCTGCAACAGTTCGTGTTGACGCAACTCAACTCCCAAGCCCTCTTATTTGTGGTGAGGTACTGTACGGTCAGCCACTGCTGTCCCTGCAGTATGACGATCCTGGCAAGTGTCTGTGCTGCGTGGAAGTCCAGAATCTCGTCTACGTGTATGCGAATGTTCTCGTGACCGCTGATACCAGGAGTGGCCATAGATATGGCATTACATGATTACATTGTGGTCTGTATTGCTGCTAAATCACTCCCTGCTCATGGTTCTACATATAGAGTGTGATTCAGCTGCCCTTATCAATGGGTTTCATGCAGTCGATACCGCCCTCAAAAACCAAGCACGAGATTTTCATATTCTTTCACTCCAGTGGAAGACTCTGCAGGAGAGACGCTCAGTAGCTCGGTACGGGCTTTTGTTAAAGTTTCGAGAACATACCTTCACCGAAGAGTCAAGCAGTATATTGCTCCCTCCTACGTATATCTCGCGAAGAGACCATGAGGATAAAATCAGAGAGATTAGAGCCCACACAGAAGCATACCGACAATCCTTCTTTCCACGAACAATACGAGACTGGAATAGAAGGGAGAACCGATAGAGGTACTCAGGGTATCCTCCGCCACACACTGTCAGGTGGCTTGCGGAGTATGGATGTAGATGTAGATGTAGATCGTTGCCCAACTGACGTAGCACGTCCAACTTGTGTGGCAGTTTTTCGAAAGGACCATCCCGCCATTAGAAAGACGCCAATTTTTCCCCTTTAAAACTCGCCCTGTTGGCTGTAGGAAGCACGAGTGCATCTCTGTGGCATGGTCGCCTGCTTGCTTCACGCATTTGAACCACACTGAGCCTTCTGTATGTGAGTATTCCCTATTAAAGAAGAGACACAGAGGACGCTATGCCACTACGCTATCTATTGGCGAACAGGTGTTATCACAACATCTACTATCTCCCAGGTGGCGTATGCCATCATCGGATCAAAATCGATGTCGTATTTCCAGTGTACTAATTTTTTGTTCAACAGTGTGTATCCTGCATTGCAATGAGTGCGGCTGTCCTGAACTCATCGAGTCCATATTCACATGACAGTCGTGAAATCGTGACCAATGCAAGCAGCAACTTCGCGGAATGATAAAGCAAAGACTCGATAGGCTCGATCCTGCCGCTGTCGAATAGACACGTGCCGGTACACGTATTTCGTTCCTACACAAGGCACAACCTTATCTTCTCACTGACAACCAACATTCAAATACTGTTTTTGAATGAGCAACACTCTGGTAACATTTTCTTATACACACAAAGTCGCCGGCCGGGGTGCCCGAGCGGTTCTAGGCGCTACAGTCCGGAATCGCGCGACCGCAACGGTCGCAGGTTCGAATCCTGCCTCGGGCATGGATATGTGTGACGTCCTTAGGTTAGTTAGGTTTCAGTAGTTCTAAGTTCTAGGGGACTGATGACCTCAGAAGTTACGTCCCATAGTGCTCAGAGCCATTTGAACCGTTTTTGAACAAAGTACGTGGCGTACTCACACCTACTTCCTGCGACTGTGTTGTAATGTTGATCATTTGCGTATTCAAGACTGTAGTGCACATCATACCAGTTTGACACCTGTCAGCCACTCACGCTAAACCCATTGTGGGGGGTCGTGCCGAGAAGCAAATTTTACGTTAGGATCTCACGAACTCGACGTAGTCTCGACTAGTTAAACTCTGGCAGTTTCTCTTTTCTCCTGCAGTGGGTAGCACATTAGTTAATAGTTCTTACTCCGTGGCTGGTTTATAGATATGCCATTACATGATTACATTGTGGTCTGTATTGCTGCTACATCACTCCCTGCTCATGGTTCTACATATAGAGTGTGATTCAGCTGCCCTTATCAATGGGTTTCATGCAGCCCATACCGCCCTCAAAAAGCAAGCACGAGATTTTCATATTCTTTCACTTTACGCACAAACTACACTCCTGGAAATTGAAATAAGAACACCGTGAATTCATTGTCCCAGGAAGGGGAAACTTTATTGACACATTCCTGGGGTCAGATACATCACATGATCACACTGACAGAACCACAGGCACATAGACACAGGCAACAGAGCATGCACAATGTCGGCACTAGTACAGTGTATATCCACCTTTCGCAGCAATGCAGGCTGCTATTCTCCCATGGAGACGATCGTAGAGATGCTGGATGTAGTCCTGTGGAACGGCTTGCCATGCCATTTCCACCTGGCGCCTCAGTTGGACCAGCGTTCGTGCTGGACGTGCAGACCGCGTGAGACGACGCTTCATCCAGTCCCAAACATGCTCAATGGGGGACAGATCCGGAGATCTTGCTGGCCACGGTAGTTGACTTACACCTTCTAGAGCACGTTGGGTGGCACGGGATACATGCGGACGTGCATTGTCCTGTTGGAACAGCAAGTTCCCTCTCCGGTCTAGGAATGGTAGAACGATGGGTTCGATGACGGTTTGGATGTACCGTGCACTATTCAGTGTCCCCTCGACGATCACCAGTGGTGTACGGCCAGTGTAGGAGATCGCTCCCCACACCATGATGCCGGGTGTTGGCCCTGTGTGCCTTGGTCGTATGCAGTCCTGATTGTGGCGCTCACCTGCACGGCGCCAAACACGCATACGACCATCATTGGCACCAAGGCAGAAGCGACTCTCATCGCTGAAGACGACACGTCTCCATTCGTCCCTCCATTCACGCCTGTCGCGACACCACTGGAGGCGGGCTGCACGATGTTGGGGCGTGAGCGGAAGACGGCCTAACGGTGTGCGGGACCGCAGCCGAGCTTCATGGAGACGGTTGCGAATGGTCCTCGCCGATACCCCAGGAGCAACAGTGTCCCTAATTTGCTGGGAAGTGGCGGTGCGGTCCCCTACGGCACTGCGTAGGATCCTACGGTCTTGGCGTGCATCCGTGCGTCGCTGCGGTCCGGTCCCAGGTCGACGGGCACGTGCACCTTCCGCCGACCACTGGCGACAACATCGATGTACTGTGGAGACCTCACGCCCCACGTGTTGAGCAATTCGGCGGTACGTCCACCCGGCCTCCCGCATGCCCACTATACGCCCTCGCTCAAAGTCCGTCAACTGCACATACGGTTCACGTCCACGCTGTCGCGGCATGCTACCAGTGTTAAAGACTGCGATGGAGCTCCGTATGCCACGGAAAACTGGCTGACACTGACGGCGGCGGTGCACAAATGCTGCGCAACTAGCGCCATTCGACGGCCAACACCGCGGTTCCTGGTGTGTCCGCTGTGCCGTGCGTGTGATCATTGCTTGTACAGCCCTCTCGCAGTGTCCGGAGCAAGTATGGTGGGTCTGACACACCGGTGTCAATGTGTTCTTTTTTCCATTTCCAGGAGTGTATTAGTCTTACAGAAATAAATGAACAGGATGTTTTTGTAGGAAATTTAATGTACTTGAATCCTGTGCTGGGACACATTTTCGTTGGACGCTACGGTTTCTTGAATAATTCTAAAACTGCGGCCTCTAGCGGAAACGAACCCCAGTACAAAATTTAACTACATTAAATTTCCTACAAACTCATCCTGTTCATTTTTTCCTTAGGGCGAACAGTTTGTGCGTAGTGAGGCAGTGAACTTCAAAAACTTGCCCCTGGTACTTGACGGTGTTGTGGGTTACATAAAACCCTTTGGTAGGGTCTGCTGAATCAGTTTGTATGTTCACACTTACAGTTATGAATGCCCGAACTTGCTCGACCAAAACTGGCATTTCACTGGGAACATTTTGCCCTCCACTTCCTTTACATGTTTCGTGGATCGTATTCGTGGCAACTCGCTATGTCACAAACAGTTTGGCCCTCCTTGCAAACAGTTTGGCCCTCCTGACTAGTTGGTCGTCCAGGTGCCCACGCCAGGTGAGTCAGCCCTTCCCACTGTCTCGTCGATCTGAACGCCAGCTGTGTTCTCACATGCTCGTCGGCTGAGAAAAATGCCATCCGGGTAACGCTCACCCTTGCTCTCTGCGCGCCTAGTATTTGCTCGAACAAATACTCGTACCAAACTTCCACAAAAATAATACCAATAAAGCATCAGTGCGAGCGGGAGATGGCAGGAACTTGCGGATACAATAGAAGTTACATCCCTAGCAGTACTTAATACTACGCCGTCCGGCGACACCACAGTGGTGTCGTCTGCAAAGTATCGTGCAGTGGCCGGCGACAGCACGTTACTATCTTTTGCGTTCTGTTGGTGTTTTGTTTAGGTAACAATAAGTTACACACGTCAACAAGGGTTTTGTTTTTATAAGTAACAGTGCCCTTTCATCATGGTGGACGAAAGAGACAATAGGATTATTTACGATGAATGCGCGGACGTCTTGTCTGACGTTCCGGACGACTTGGCCGATTTGGAAGAAGACATTGGGTATCAAAAAAACGAAACTGAAGCAGAATCGTAGGAAGATATTGAGATACGTCCAAGAAGAATTCGGCGAACGCTACGATTGCTAACTGATTCGGCTGAATCAGACGAAGAAGACAGTGCACAGTGGTCAGTCTTTGATTCACCGAGGACCAATAATAAATTTGAAAGATCCCCGGGTCCAAACATATTTCCCAAAAATACACAGAGCGTCGAGGGTATCCTATAATTATATATTGGGAACGATCTAATTGAATATATTAGCAACGAAAGCAAAAAGTACTACTGTCAAAATTGCAATAGAAGGAAACTGGATTTAAAAAACGCCAAATTTGTCGACGTTACGGGATCCGAACTTAGAAAATGGCGTGGGCTTGCTATCCTTATGGGAATTGTAAGAAAAACAAGGATCAATGATTATTGGTCAACGCATCCGTTGATAGACACACCAATATTTCGCAAAACGATGTCCCGCAACCGATTCAGACAAATATTATCATTTTTACATTTTTCCGACAGCAACAGCAAACTGGATAGTGCCGACCGGCTTGTCAAAGTGCAATTCGTAATTGATTATTTTTCCAAAAAGCTTAAAGAAACATTTAATCTAAGTGAAAACATCTCAATTGATGAAGGAATGATACCGTGGCGTGGACGCTTAAATTTTAAAGTTCACAATACGTCGAAAATTACGAAATACGGTATACTCATTCGGATGCTGTGTGATTCGAGTACGGGATACATTTCCTCATTCAAGATATAAAATGGCTCTGAGCACTATGAGACTCAACATCTGTGGCCATAAGTCCCCCTAGAACTTAGAACTACTTAAACCTAACTAACCTAAGGACATCACACAAATCCATGCCCGAGGCAGGATTCGAACCTCCGACCGTAGCAGTCGCGCGGTTCCTGACTGCGCGCCTGGAACCGCTAGACCACCGCGGCCGGCTTCAAGATATATTCCGGCGCTGGACAGCCTGTAGCAAAAACAGTGACGGAACTATTGACACCTTCTGATGGAAAGTTGCATCACCTCTGTGTGGATAATTATTATTATAACAGTGTAGAACTTGCAGAGAAGTTACTTGAAAAGAAAATTCGTGATGGCTGGGTGTTGTGTGCTGTCCTTAGGTTAGTTAGGTTTAAGTAGTTCTAAGTTCTAGGGGACTTATGACCACAGCAGTTGAGTCCCATAGTGCTCAGAGCCATTTGAACCATTTGAAAAGAAAATTCGAGTTTATGGAACGATACGGCAAAACAGAGGATTTCCGGAAAACTAAAGCGCGCAGAAGTCAATGTGTTTGAAGCTGTCATCAACGGAAAGGTGACAAGCGGCCGGCGACAAGCTAAGTAATCCGAATTAGCGCTGCCGGCGCCAACCCAATAAATTTGTACGAGACGTGCGAACGGCAGAGTGTTAACATTACATGACTGCAGGTTTACTGTAACGAGCAATGGGCGATCTTCTACAACTTCATACATAGGGCACTGTGCTTTCTCCGTTCCATTCATGTAAGGAGCGCGGTAAGAATGATTCTTTAAACGCCTTTTTGTGTGCTGTAATTAGTCTAATCTTACCCTCACGATCCCTGTGGGAGCGGTATGTACGGGGAAGTTTGGGGGTGGGAGGGGGTGTAGCGTATTCCTAGAGTCATCATTCACAACTGAGTGCTGAAACTTTGTAAGCACCCTTTCTCAGGATACTTTACGTCTATCTTCAAGAGTCTGCCAGTTCACTTCTTTCAACACTTCTGTGAAACCCTCCCGCAGTTCAAACAAACCTGTGATCATTCGTGCTGCCCTTGTCTGTATACGTTCAATATCCCCTGTCAGTCGTATCTGGTACGGGTTCGACATATTTAGCAGTCTTCTGGAATGGGTTGCGCGAGTGCTTTGTAAGTAATGTCCTTTGTAGACTGGTTGGGTTTCGCTAACACTCTACCAATAAACCGAAATCTGCTACCTGCTTTACCCACTACTGAACCTATGTGATCGTTCCATTTCATGTCCCTCTGAATTGTTACACCCAGATATTCGTATGAGTTTTCCGAGTCCAGTTATGACTCATTAATATTATAGTTATAGGACACTACGTTTTTCCGTTTTGTGAAGTAGACAATTTTACATTTCCGAACTCTTTACAACACTCTATCATCTATCAAGATTTGACTGAAAATTTGGCGATTTCTTTCAGACTATACCTCGTTTTAGATAACTGTTCACCTGCAATAAGTCTGAGGTCACTGTTAATATTGCCCGCAAGGTGATTAATATACAACAGGAACAGCTAGGATCCCAACACAAGTTCCTGGCGTACTCTCGAAGGCCGTTAGCTACTGAAGCTGAGAGGCATTTAAGAAAGTCGCAAAACGCAATGGACGAAAAGAAATTGGATAACAATACTTCTCGAGACTCTGCAGCTGTTACCTCTAAATCTGTCAATGATTCTCGATACAAGACAACTTTCTGCGTCCTCCCTACCAAAAATTCCTCAGTACAGTTACAAATTTCGATTGCTACCCGATGTGATCGTACTTTTGATAATAAGCATAGGTGTGTTATGCTTCTCGGAAATCGAGGAATACTGCATCCACCTGACTGGTTTGATCCATGGCTTGCATTATATCATATGAGAAAAGTGCAAGTTGAGTTTCGCATGATTGATGTTTTCGAAATCCGTGCTGGTTGGTGTCGAGGTGGTCATTCTGAGCGAGATACCTCATTACATTTGAGCTCAGAATATGTTCTAAGATTCTACAAGTTGGTGTCAAGGATACTGGACGCTAGTTCTGTGGATCACTTCTGCTACCCTTCTTATAGACGGGTGTGACCTGTACTTTCTTCCAGCTGCAGGGCACGGTTGGTTGTTTGAGCGATGTACGAGACATTGTAGTTAACATTGGGCTAACTCGGCTGCAAATTCGGGATTTCAGCGGTTCCTAAGACTTTGTTAAGTTTTGATGACCTCACCTGTTTCTCAAAGCCTCTGACACTAATATATATTTCATTTATCTTTTCATTGGCACGAGGATTAAATTGGAGCACTTCTCGCGGGTTTTCCTTCGTAAAGGAACATTTGAAAAAGGAGTTAAGCATTTATGCTTTTGTTATGTTATCCACAATTTCAGTCACTGGACACTAACTTCTGTGGCTCTAACAGCCTTTACATACGACCAGAATTTCCTTTGGGTGTTATGAAATATCATCTGACAATATTCGCTACGATACTCACAGGAGGCTTCATACATTGCTTTCCTGAGAGCCAAATATGTTTCATTCATCATCTCTCTATCTATAGTCCTTTGCTTTGCTGACACCTAGGGACTGGAAACTAACTTTGGTGCCGCTAACAGCCTTTGCATACGATTTGAACTTCTCTGGGTTTTGTGAAATGCCATTCGACAGTATTCTTTTACCGCAGTCATTGAAGACTTCACACATAGCTCTCATTACAGTCAAACGCGTTTCATTCAGCTTCTCTTTGGGGGATCTCGGTTCTCGGTTCATATTTGAGCAAGAACACAGGCTAAAAAGTTTTTTTTATTTATTTAGTTGGGACCAGCGGTCATTTGTCTAGCCATTTGAACTTCTTCGTTACTGTAGATACGTTACAGAAATTTAAGTAAGGTTTTAACGACTAACCGGAGCTGATGCCCAAGCAAATTGTGCGGATCGATTAATTTCTTTTGCAACAGATTTTAAGTGGGCTTAAATTACTGCTAAGCTAATGATACCATTTTGCACCGTTCGGATTTTATATGAAAAAAAAGAAAAAAAAACACCTTTTTCTGGGAGGTTTTTGAAGCGCGACACGTAATATTCATTCATACGTAAATTGAATGCGCGGAAATGGTTTGAAGTGAATCAAATAAATAGAAAATGCATTCTTACAAGTGCTAATGACTCTACGAACGGTCTGCGTGATGTCGAGATACACCCGTTGCCAGCAAGACACCCAGGTCTGTCCCTCACACATGTGTGGGACCAGCTCGGACGTCCACTACAACATACTGACAGCATGTAGGACATCAAGAAACAGTTACGACACAGAGGGCCAGCTTGCTTCAGGAGATGATACGGCTTTATGGTCTGGGGTGCGATTTCGTACAACAGCACGCGCACTCTCAGGTTACCCCATGCACTCTGCAAACTTGTACATCAATCTGGCGATTCGACCCCAAGCCACCGCCATTTGCAATTTCAGTTGTGCTGCCATTCACGAAAAGAATTACAGTGAGTGTTTTCCAACTGGCTAACGCTCGTCCACATACTGCTGTTGTAGTGCTCTACAGAATGTCTACCTGTTGCCTTGACCTGTTCGATCACGAGGTCTCTCTCCAATCGAGTACATATAGGACATAATCGGACGAAAATTCCAGCTTCATCCACAATCAGTATGAGCTGTTCCTGTATTGACCAACCAAGAGCAACAGGCGTGGAACTTCGGTGGTGTCAAGCGCGAGTTCGTGGAAGGGCAGGTGGAGGTCTGTTGTGATTTATGTTGAAAGCTGGTTCTATCTCGGTGCCAGTGGTGCCGTGTGTTGCTTAAGAGGAGGCCAGCTGATTCTTGCAACCAGCCTGTTGGTGTGCTGGACACGCTGGTTCTACACTTAGAGTTATGGTCTTGGGTGCGATGTCGTATGACAGCAGGATCACTTCCGTGGTTATTCCACGCACATTGACTGCAACTCTGTACTTCAGTCTGGTGATTCGACGTGTTTTGCTGCCGTTCATGAGCAGCATTCCACGAGGTCTTTCCCAACAGGATAACGCCCGTCCACATACCGCTGTTGTAACCCAACATGCTCTAAAGCATGTTGACAAATTGCCTCGGTCTGCTCAATCAGAAGGTCTGCTCCATTGGAGCACATGTGGGACATCATGGGTGATTTTTATGACACCCTTCCAGCCCAGGGATGTTCACATGGATAAGTGGGGTCTCAGTTTCAAATTCTTCGTAAATTTGACCCGATTGTGTATTCCCTAAAATAACGTCACATCCCGTCTCAGCTCGCAAAGTTTCATTTCGTTTCCCCCTCCAATTCTGTACGATTTACTTTTTTTCCTGTCAGGCAGTAATCACCCGTCCTGAAACAACAGAATTCTTTTGCAGTCACTTCATAGCGGAGTTGATGAGGTGCTCTTAAGTGCCTTCACATAATTCTGCGTTCAATACACTGGCATTCGAAGTCTCTCCATGTCTGTATCGTTCAGAGAGGTTTCTAACAACTCTCATTTCAACGCAGTGTATCACACCCACGGAACTGATAAATTCAGGCGTCCGACACTGTTATGAAGTTAAGGTCGTCCGACTGGACATCCCGACCGCTAGAAACGAGAAGCACAGCCACTTTGGAGTAACGCTGTGACACAGACGCTGCGTGATACGACAGTGGCAAGCCCGTTCGCCTCGTGGAGAACGGATGATAATAATATTCTTCTCATGAATTCTATAGATGGTAAACACCATTCACGGATTAGGCCTTAGGCCTCATCCGACTGCCGCCTGCAGGGCAACACGAGGAGCGAACTCTGATCGTGGGACACGAGATCAACAAGTCGCCAATGTCTCCAGCAGGTATTGCCAGCACATTAAAAATTATGTGTCCCTTTGGAAGCCAGATTTCGAA
Organism: Schistocerca serialis cubense; assembly: GCF_023864345.2. Classification (NCBI taxonomy): domain Eukaryota; kingdom Metazoa; phylum Arthropoda; class Insecta; order Orthoptera; family Acrididae; genus Schistocerca; species Schistocerca serialis. Next base: position 595,937,587 of record NC_064643.1, read on the forward strand.
GCTGGAAAGATTGAATAAGAGTCTCTGACCGTTCTTTCCACCAACCTGTAGTTTTCTAAACCGGCCGAAGTGGCCGTGCGCATAAAGGTGCTGCAGTCTGGAACCGCAAGACCGCTACGGTCGCAGGTTCGAATCCTGCCTCGGGCATGGATGTTTGTGATGTCCTTAAGTTAGTTAGGTTTAACTAGTTCTCAATTCTAGGGGACTTATAACCTCAGCAGTTGAGTCCCATAGTGCTCAGAGCAATTTTTTTGTAGTTTTCTAAAGTTGTGTCCCCGGCTCGTCGGTCGTGGGATCTTCTTCGGCGGAAGCTCCTACGCTGTAAATTCGAATCTGTGATTGTGCTTTTTGTGGGATGCCACTTGCCCTGGTTAGTCTCTGTATCTACAGAGGGCAAGATCTGTAGTACCGGTACTGACAGTGATGGTAGGCGACACTTCTCATTAATGTATCCTGTTTGGTTACTATTCAAATATTCACACATTTACAATGTCTTTTACCACACTCGACATAGCTTTCTTAATTTTATGGTAACTGTTCCACCCAACTTCTGAAATATAGTACACATGTCCAGTTCTCCGGTAAGTACTAGACAGAGTGAACATTACACATTCGCAACTAAGTTACGCCCGATATAGAGTACATATCAGGCTCTGAAGAACACCCGAAACAGAGTGACACAGAAGTACTTCGTCTCCCAGGCGCGCCAAAGCGACCCGAAAGTGTTTGAAGCACTTCGGTTGCAATACCGTTACTCTTGTGTTTCTCAAAATTAGTGAAATTTAATAAACAAAAACGATAGAGTCGTAGGGCAATCATGAGAGATTGTCATACTAAAAACTAGGTTAAATACAATGAAAAGTATATAAACAATTAATAAGAGAATTTAGGCGTTTTGGCACCTAGCACCCGAACGTGCCGACCAATCAGAAGCAAGTTCAGTACAATTGGTGGACTCTCCCACAGGACTGGTACATACTGTACCATCTGTCGCTTGTATCTACTCCACTTTTGTACCGTATGCTACTTCATGTGTATCAAGCTGCATCAAGACGAGCTTTTAGAAAAATAAAATACTGGCGGCCATAACCAGGAACATCACAACGTAATCCCGATAAGGCCGTTTCTTCTTTATTTAAGCAGCTCCTCATCTGGCCTCACAAGTGCTGAGTGCACCCCGTACCAGACCTCCTTCCCTTTTTACACGTCAAGCACACATTTTATCAACTTTTTTTTTTTTTTTTTTTTTTGCTATATGAAACCTTCCTGTCGCCCAAAGGAAAGGGTGGGGATAAAAAGAGCAGTTGTTACAATCCGAGGTCTGGTAACAATGTCGCGCTCCCTCCCCCAGGAACAAAGGAAAGCGTGGTGAACGTGGGTAGAGGTACAACGCACATCAATGAGAGGGTTATTTATTTACGATCTTTTTTTAAATTTTGTTACTTCCGAGCGTAGTAGGAAACCGACGTCGCTGAGAAGAACATTCCAGTGACCAGAGAATAACCAGTAGCAAGAGTGGAAAATGTGTAGAGCAGATTCTCATTGCACTAACACTCCAACTTTGATATGCGTTAAGAAAGGCACTAAAAGAAGATCAGAGAATATTTGTCTGTATTTGGGATTGCGAACAACTGCACAACGTCGTTCATTAAGGAAGTGCCAAAATGGCTTGGTTCAAATGGCTCTGAGCACTATGGGACTTAACTACTGAGGTCATCAGTCCCCTAGAACTTAGAACTGCTTAAACCCAACTAACCTAATGACATCACACACATCCATGCCCGAGGCAGGACTCGAACCTGCGACCGTAGCGGTCACGCGGTTCCAAACTGACGCGCTTAGAACCGTACGGCCACACCGGCCGGCAAGGAAGTGCCAAAAATCAAGGACATTTTTCTCATCGTCACCAAACAAGTAGTGAGATTCGTGTTCACAAATCCACTTCACGCGGTTCATCATCGCTTACGGGAAGTATAAGTCCTACAGGTAATCAAGGCCAGCAGCTGTCACACCAAGGACGAGACACCTACCGCCTACCCGCACACCAGGAGATGCTCGTCTGTGTCAAGAACATCACAGGCGACACACAGTGGGGTGTTTGCAAGGTGGATCCCGTGAAGGAGTGGCCGGAATACTTGCTTCCCATTGACCGTCAGATAACATGCAGACTTGACGTCAGTGGTAGGACAAGTTGCGCATACCAATCGCCAGATGGCACGCCAGTCGACTTAGGGATGCTTCCCTTCAACTGCATTCGCTGGCCTGTTCTGTTGGAGAAAGCCATAGGTTGCCTTCGTGGACACCAAGCGCATTGTCAGTGTCGTAGTACGGACATACTTGAGTTCAAGGAAGAAACAGCGGAAGTAAAAGGACGGCGGGACTTCGAAAAGCTGGGTAAGGGCAGAGAGAGAGAGTGTGTGTGGTGCAAAGTCCTCCAGCAACAGGCCGGGAGGTCCACGGCACAACGGCGCCACAACACCATCGGAGAGCTGACGACAAGGGCTATCGCTCTGTCAGGGACACGACACAGGCCTTTTAGCCCCTGCAGCGCGGAAGGGTGAATGTCTCGTTCCGACTCTTGTACGGCAAAACGTGGCAAACGTATAAACCCAACGCCGCTAGCATGCCGCGGACCACAGTATGTGGAGTGTCTGTGCCAAGTGAGGGATACGTGATGCCAAATATACATTAACATATTGTTCCCGTTGCAGTAGATCGAAGGCTCGTAAACGATGATTAAGGCGACCAGCTCTTAAATGGGACAGTAGGCATAGGTAGTTGAGGGCAATCGTGCACCGCAGATCACTCGCAAAATTGAGTCCTAAGCATCGGATAGTAGCAGCTACACGCAATGGAGCAGCGCAGTCCTCGGGAAGCCCCGCACCTTTAGCCGTAGCGCTTGATTTGCGGACGTTAAGGCAGCTACCAGAAGCTTCGCCGTACGTGATAACACATGCAATGACTCCCTGGCCTCAGCAGCGCTATGAAGAATTAGGACGACATCGTAAGCATAAGTAGAGTAGCAAAAGACATGGCCACCGAGGGACATCCCGCGTTGACGGAGGTGGCAGAGCAACGTTTCCACGGCGAAAACGTAAAACAGTGCCGGGAGTGGGCAGCCGTGACACACCGAACGACAGATTAAGGTTGGACGAGTGAGACGGCCATTGTGCAGTACTCGGCGCGCAGCTCCGCGAAGATCATTCGACTACGGAAGTTATTTCTCATTGTCTAAGTATGGGAAACATTCGTCTTGAGCTATGGTAATTGCATTACACACAGGATTCTCACGCATTGCTGATACACGACTCATTACTGAGAATGTTACGTCACTAGCTTTCAAATGTGTGGTATTATTCAATTTTTTACCACAACATGTTTCGGGACTACTTTATACCATTGTCAAGTGCTGTGAAACAAGGAAAACCAATCAATAAATCGCAGTACTACATTTACTGACTACCGTATACCGATATTTATACCGTTCTGTAGTATAACATCCCTAAAAGCTTCTACGGCATCAGGCACGGTAAGCAAAGTCCATCGGCAAACATACATTGTCAAACATAAAACTCTTTTCAAACAACTTACGGGAATTCAGCCAGGTAATATTTACGGCGAGCACCAATATTTCGGCTGGAGTACACCCCGCCATTTTCAAGGCACAAACTGTAACGGACAGGCGATGTACAAGCAAATTTAATGCCTTTTTAGAACATCTGAATTCGATCCACCCGAACATTCGTATTACGATGGACGTAGAAGAGGATGGTTGCCTTCCCTTTCTTGACGTTTTGGTTAGGATGAAGGTTGATGGATCATTGGGACAAGCCGTTTACCGGAAACGTACTCACACTGACTTGTATTTATAGGCTGATAGTTGGCCCCATCCGGCTCAGCGTGAAGGGGTACTTCGTACCTCGGGACACAGGGGCACATGCCATTTCCGATACTGAGACTTTGCCAGCTGATCTGGCCCATCTTGGAAGCGACATTTCGTCAGAATGGTTATAATGAAAGACAGACTGAAAGTGCGTTGCGCTATCTACCAACTGTGCACCGGGTGACTGATGATAATACTGAGTCGATCGAAGTCTACTGCCGTTTTGTCTTACGCAGAAAGCACTTCCAACAAGATTGGTCGTGTTTTACGGAAATGCAATGTGAAATGTGTTTTCCGACCTCCATCTAAAAATTGAGAACCATGGATGAAGGGTATCAGACGGATGCCATATTCCTTGACTTCGGAAAGCGTTTGACTCCGTGCCCCACTGCAGACTCCTAACTAAGGTACGAGCATATGGGATTGGTTCCCAAGCATGTGAGTGGCTCGAAGACTTCTTAAGTAATAGAACCCAGTACGTTGTCCTCGATGGTGAGTGTTCATCGGAGGTGAGTGTATCATCTGGAGTGCCCCAGGGAAGTGTGGTAGGTCCGCTGTTGTTTTATATCTACATAAATGATCTTTTGGATAGCATGGATAGCAATGTGCGGCTGTTTGCTGATGATGCTGTGGTGTACGGGAAGATGTAGTCGTTGAATGACTGTAGGAGGATACAAGATGACTTGGACAGGATTTGTGATTGGTGTAAGGGATGGCAGCTAACTCTAAATATAGATAAATGTAAATTAATGCAGATGAATAGGAAAAAGAATCCTGTAATGTTTGAATACTCCATTAGTAGTGTAGCGCTTGACACAGTCACGTCGATTAAATATTTGGGCGTAACATTGCAGAGCGATATGAAGTGGGACAAGCATGTAATGGCAGTTGTGGGGAAGGCGGATAGTCGTCTTCGGTTCATTGGTAGAATTTTGGGAAGATGTGGTTCATCTGTAAAGGAGATCGCTTATAAAACACTAATACGACCTAATATTTTGACTAAAGTTCAGTCTTGATCACGTCATGTACGTTTTAATGATACAGGTAACCGGTTTCGGTTCTTTCTATAAAACCATCATCAGACCCATGGCTCCCTTAGGATGGTAGGCGGAGCTCTCCTCGTAGCAGTTGACTGCGTAGCAGCGAGGAGAGCTCCGCCTACCATCCTAAGGGAGCCATGGGTCTGATGATGGTTTTATAGAAAGAACCGAAACCGGTTACCTGTATCATTAAAACATACATGACGTGATCAAGACTGAACTTTAGTCAAAATATTACAATTAATTGATCACTGCTTTCCAAAAATGTTTACCAAAATTGTGCTAATACGACCTATTCTTGAGTACTGCTCGAGCGTTTGGGATCCCATCAGGTCGGATTGAGGGAGGAAATAGAAGCAATTCAGAGGCGGGCTGCTAGATTTGTTACTGGTAGGTTTGATCATCACGCGAGTGTTACGGAAATGCTTCAGGAACTCGGGTGGGAGTCTCTAGAGGAAAGGAGGCGTTCTTTTCGTGAATCGCTGCTGAAGAAATTTAGAGAACCAGCATTTGAGGCTGACAGCAGTACAATTTTACTGCCGCTAATTTGCGGAGAGACCACAAAGATAAGATAAGAGAGATTAGGGTTCGTACAGAGGCATATAGGCAGTCATTTTTCCCTCGTTGTTTAGTAGTGGAACAGGGAGAGAAGATGCTAGTTGTGGTACGAGGTACCCTCCGCCACGGACCGTATGGTGGACTGCGGAGTATGTATGTAGATGTAGATGTAGAGTGCTTTTGGGTTCTGTTAAGGATGATCTTGGTTTGCGTAAGGCGGGTGTATATCGCATTCCTTGTAGCTGTGGCATGGCATACGTTGGTCAGACTATCAGGACCGTGGAGGACCAAAGTCCTGAGCATAAACGGCACACATGATTACAGCAGCTAAGTCGGTCTGCTATTGCCGAACATTATTTGGATACTGATCACCCTATGTTATATAACAATACCGAGATATTGGCATGCACGTCCAGCTATTGAGACGCAGTTATTAAGGAAGCTGTTGAGGTTAAATTAGCGATCATCTTTGTAAACAGGGATGGAGGTATTTGTTTAAATTCTGCTTGGAATCCTGCTCTCTCCCTTGTCAAAAAGCAGAGGGACAGAATCAATGTGACCTCACCTGCTAGTTCGTAGTCTGAACTATCTATATCTCTGACTTTAGCCACTTTTGCTGGCAATAGTGTTCAGTAGGTGTTTGTGTGTATTATCTTTTCTGTAGTACTCTAAGAACCAAGGTTTTAAGTTTGCTTGTACATCGCCTGTCCGTTGCAGTTTGTGCCTAGAAAATGGCTGGGTGTACTCCCTCCGAAATATCGGTGGTCGCTGCAAAATATTACCTGGCTAAATTCTCGTATGTTGTTTGACAATTGTATACGCTTGGAGAAACTCAGGCCTCATAAATCTCTTTCTGGAGCATCTGATATAGGCATGTTATTTTCTCAAGACAGAGTTGTAAACTAAACGCAGCCGCTTTCGCCTAGTAAAGATGGTACCTTCTTGCAAGGCGTCTGTCATAGCCCCCAGCGATTGTCTATCATAATATGTAGGTCTTTGTAAATTCCAAAACACAATACTACACCTGTGCGGCAACGTGTGCGTCCAAACAGCTGCCACCAATAAACGTTAAAACTAAAGCCGCTAGTCAGAATAAGTCAGTGTCTGCTTCGCTAGGACGATGTCGCTAAAATGGTCCCAGAAGTGTCCCTTGGACACTTCTGTCTTTTCATTTAACGCGCTAACGCATTCCTTTCTAAATGCCTAAAAGACCTCCACTTCCTCTAAATTTGACAATAACAATCCCCTATCCTCAAAGTGCGCTACGCTCACGCTGTTTATGATGTTACTTAAAGAACGATGGTCGTTCTTCAGGTTCTTCGCCACCACTGATGAGCCGTTCTCTTTAGTGTTCTGCTCTTTCAACCTTACAATAAAGTTTCTCTCCCGTTTGCCCCACATGCTTCACTGCACAGTCCTGACGCTTTATTTCACAAACTCCCGCTTTTCCCATCTGTTTCTCCCCTGTGCCAATCTTATGCTTTAGCCTCTGCTCCAGTTTGTTGTCTGTCCTGAATGCTATTTTCAGCCCTTCGTTGTAATTTCGTCAGTTTATACGAGAATTTTTATTCAGATATTTATACGGTCGCCAGTACGCGTAGAATTGCGATTTATTGATTTGTTTTCCTTTTTTATAGCGCTTGATAATGGTATAATAAAGTCCTGAAACATGTTGTACTAAAAGAAATAAAACAATCTCACATCTGACAACAGGTCGCGCAACGTTGACAATACCGATTCGTGAGACAGTTATACGATGGCTTCACAACAGAAAACCTGTTGCACGACGTTATATTAATTTTTAGTATAGAAAAAGTGTGTAATACCTATCAAATCTTTCCCCTACGCCTTGGAGTTTGCTGCAGTATCTACATACCACTGAGCTGCGAGCTGTCTTAACACGATATCTAATGATATACTGAACGAGCTCTTACGTTTTGTTCTCAGCGCCGGAAGCAGATCTATACCACACTTGTTGAAACCTGAAATTGATAGCAGAGAGATTTTTGGGTAAAATTTAAATGCTTATCTAATTGATAGGCAAGTGGGAAATGGAGGTGGTGTATTTGTCGCAGTAGACAACAAACTCAAATCCACCGAAGTAGAAATTGAAGCTGCATGTGAGATTGTTAGGGCAAGACCCAGTATCAACTGTGGGCATAAAATGATAATTGGATCCTTCAGTCACCCTTCAGACTCATGTCCTGATGTATATGAAATCTTTAGAGAAAGCCTCAGTTTACTTGTACATAAGTTCTCCAATCACACTATAATCATCGGTGGAGACTTTAATCATCCAACAATTAACTGGGAAAATTACAGTTTTGTTAGTGTTGGGCGTAATAAGACATCCAGTAAAATTTTACTAAATGCCTTCTCTGAAAACTACCTGCCGGCCGGTGTGGCCGTGCGGTTAAAGGCGCTTCAGTCTGGAACCGCGTGACCGCTACGGTCGCAGGTTCGAATCCTGCCTCGGGCATGGATGTGTGTGATGTCCTTAGGTTAGTTAGGTTTAATTAGTTCTAAGTTCTAGGCGCCTGATGACCTCAGAAGTTAAGTCGCATAGTGCTCAGAGCCATTTTTGAAAACTACCTAGAACAAATAGTTAGGAACCCCGCTCATACTGAATTTGAGGCTGAGTTTGCCCAACTATAATTTATCGTAGATCCCTCGAACAAAAAGTGATCCAGAAAACTACCGTCCAATATCCTTGACATCGATTTGTTTAGAATCTTAGAACATATTCTGAGCTCAAACATAATAAGGTATCTTGAACAGAATTACCTCCTCAATGCAAATCAACATGGATTTCAAAAACCCAACTCTCAATTTTCTCATATGACATGTTGAAAGCTTTAGAGTCAGGCAGTCAGGTAGATGCTGTATTTCTTGATTTCCGAGAAGCATTTGACTCAGTACTTCATCTACGGTTATTGTCAAAAGTGCGATCATATGCGACATCAAGTGAAATTTGTGACTTGATTGAGGACTTGATGGTAGGGAGGACACAGCATGTTATCTTGGACGGAGAGTCATCGTCAGATGGATAAGTAACTTCGGATGTGCCCCTGGGAGGTGCGTTGGGGTCCTTGCTGTTCATGTTTATATTAATGACTTTGCAGACAATATCAATAGTAAAATAAGGCTTTTTGCAGATGATGCAGATATGTAGAATAAAGTAATATCTGAAAAAAAAAGTTCAAATGTGTGTGAAATCTTATGGGACTTAACTGCTAAGGTCATCAGTCCCTAAGCTTACATACTACTTAACCTAAATTATCCTAAGGACAAACACACACACCCACGCCCGAGGGAGGACTCGAACCTCCGCTGGGACCAGGCGCACAGTCCATGACTGCAGCACCTTTGACCGCTCGGCTAACTATCTGAAAAAAGCTACATAGATATTGAGTTTTCAGCGGATTAAGCTGCAGATATACGCATTTTCGAAAGTATTTCTTCATGAATAAGTAGTAGCTTATGTTACTGAACTAGTGTGATTCGGCTCCTTTACATGTACGTATTTCACGATAATTCGTGTCTCTTGGTAATTTAGCAACGCATGGAACGCACGGCTGTAGCAGCTATTTCGTTCATTAAGTAGAAAATAATTAAAAACACACGTAATCCTTACGACGCATGTCACTATGTCCTGTCTCACCCCATGGAGCGCTGGTGTCGCTCCATCTGTCAAACATTAACAACTTTCGCATCAGAGTGTGACGTGACTGTACTTATTAGACTGTGACTATACCGAGGCAATCCTGCGCCCCTGGCAGAACTGCCAGAACTGGACCCCGCATCCCTCGCTCCTCCCTCCCCACCTCAAAAAACTGCCTTATTACAATTTCTTCTACGCGTATTTAACATATTTTAACTTTCTACGTAGGTTCAACAAAAAGAAGCTGACTGTCGACTGAGATTTGACACAACAATGAAATGGGTTAGACGAAGCATGTTGAAGGCTTCCCGAGCAGCCAAGCCAACCGATCAATAGCCGGCGAACCGGACACGCCCATGGCGCAGCCCGCTCGCCCGGGGCGGTGACGACAGCCCAGCTCGCCAGCCGACATCCCTGCAGCCAGCGATGTATGGCGTCACAGAGAAAAGTAAAGGTACTTCCCCCGGTTTTTTCATTCCAACCATTAATGTTGTCGTGAAAGCGTCATGTGCGTACGAAATGAAATAATAATTAATGTATTAAATAGTTGTTGTCTGCGAAAGACAAGTGATCATTATAAACATTGTACAATATAAACAAAAGGGACAAAGACACGAGACAACGGCGCAATCTGTCACTGCTATATTGCCCCGCTTGTAGGTTGTCTCTCAACTGATTGTCCTCTGCTGTAGTGACTGCTTGTTCGTGTGAGTTGTCGCACATTATCTTGTATGTCAGCGTTTGACATAATTCAGGTGTAAGAGTTACACCTCGATTACTACCTTTAACATTTTTTTTTTCATTCTACTAAAGAGAGGAGTACGTAAAAGAAAAAAAGGTGAAATATTTAAATACGGAAGCGTTTCGTCTGGTATAGGAATTAATTCATTTTCCGAGTTCGGGAATATTATTTCTCAGCCATTAATTACAAGAAAATCTCTTTCCTTTGTTCCGAAGTCCGCTCGTCTTTTCGAACTTCAAGCTTCACGGAGTTAAAGTCAGTATTACACGGAAAGGAGAAGTAAACCAAACAGACTGTTTCCAAGTAAACTGTAGGCCGTGGCTATTTCGAAAATTATAGTAAAAAAAAAGCTTCTTTCAGTGACTCTACATTTTTATAAAGGGCAGTATTTAATAACTAAGTGAAAAATAAATTTTGGCCCCAGTTATTAAGTTTGTTGTTGCCACAGCACAAGTGAATAGCACTAAATAATATTTTGCTTTCCAATTGATAATTGAATTTATTAAATCACGAATAAAGAATGAAAGCAAAACCTCAGTAGCCGTTTGGCGATGGTAAAGATAGATGAAAAAACCTGAAAAGGGAAGAAAGGAAAGACAACTCAACAAGGGAAGGTACAAATTTCTACGTTTACAATTTAAGGAGACATAGCATTACGAGCTCGACGTGCATCAAAATCAGGAATGGAAGCATCGTCTGCAGAAGAATCCTCTAGTATAGCATTCACTCTGTCTCCGTCTTTCATGTGAGGCGACTGGTAAGATTGAAAAAACGAATCTCTTTCGTAAAGCGAAAGAAACTAGATTTAAGGTAGGTGGGGCAAAGGTGCGCACTTAACACTCTTCTGTTTTTCCCTACTGCTTTTCTGGTTACATGACAGTGAAAATTGTACAAAATACTCTAGGGTCATACTTTACACGATATCGTGATTCCAGATTGTTTGTATGAATGGATGTTTGCCCCAGGTCTAAAGTAAGTATCCTACTGTAATGGGGCAAAATTCCACATAAAAAAAATTGTTACTGGGACAATAGACTAAATGAGAATTACAAGTTTCGTCAGGTACTGCCATTATTAACTTGTACAATGTTTTACTATATCAAAATCAATACCACGATCACAGTCATTACCATCATTATCTCCATCATCGTGATTGTATTAAACATGGCACTAACATGTCGCTAATTTGAACATAAAACATTTTAACACAAGGAAACACATTGTACTATTATTATTTGGCCTTTTGTTGCCACAGTTTTCGGCAGCTTTCCCGGAGCAGTCTGTTTTCCTTTTTCGTGTTCATTATAGACTCGATGAGACGGAAATTATATTTAGATTGCAAAGTTTCCGAGTTGCTGAAACTGGCCCGTGATATCCCGTGTACTAGTATTGGGACGGAGCTTACGTCCGATCTAGGCGCATACGTGTTCTAACAGGGACAGAGTTGGAGGTATTGCTGGCCACAGGAGTATATCGGCATCATAGAGACACATGCCATATGCAGACGAGCATTGTCTTATTGAAAAATGGTACCCTGATACTATGGCATGAAAGGTAACTCATGAACACACAGGTCGTCTACCATGTATCACAGAGCCCTCAGAGTTCCCTCAAACACTACAATCTATCAACCTCAGATGAACTGTACGCCATGTTTTCCCCAAAGTATAGGATAGTCATAGTTGTTAACATACGATGCAAATGGAGATTTCTAAATCAATGTATTGAAGAATTCGTTGAAAATAAGGGTGGCTGCTCAGCTGTGAACTGCACTAATTATTGAAAAACTGGTTTTTGCGTCTTTAGATTTCCTAATGACACTGAATGAAGAAAAAGATGGGTCATAGACTGCCGGAGAGACAGCTGAAAACACTGGCGCTTAGTTGTGTATAGTAAATATACGTTAAAAATAGTTATAAATCTGGAACCAGTTGAATGCAGTTGCGTTTCTTCCCACTTTACTGAAGCAGTTCGTTTCAAAACTTTCCAATTCCTGAGATATTTTCGCAATTAGCAAGGTGGAGAGGAATATTTTTGATGTATTTATACGTCTTATCATAAAAAACGTACTCAATAATACTTTACCCCATTTCTTATATAGGCGCTGTAGAAAGAGTGATAATTCAGATATTTTTATAGCGGATTCGTCATTGTGAGGGAACCTGCACAAGTAACATAACTTCAAAGAATGAAGTTTTTACCACAACTCAACAAGCAACAAACCCATCATGAAATACATAAAATGAATATTGGTTAAATTATAGATGAAACTATTAACAAAAATTCGTTTCGCTGTAAGATGGAACTATATGTTCTCCCACCTCTGTGCAATAAAAATGCAGAATTTCCTAAAGTACCTCCTTTTGAATAAAAAATTAAACATCTCTTTTACAAGTGGCTAGATACAGGCAAAACTAATAAATAGCCACATGTTGTTGCTGTATAACAGCCTTATTTGAAAACCTTGATATCGAGTTCTTAACTCATTACATTCCATATTTACAAATTACCACGCAAATTCCGAGCCTCCGTTTCTATAGCCATGTAATATTACATTTGAATTTCTCTGTTATATGAAAAGGGCCTTCTAAATATCTCTATAAACATTAATTACTGTTTGGTTTACTTCATATGTGCAATATCAAATATTTTATAAGAAATACCGTAAAAAGTTGCGTTGATAGGTTAACCATCCACAAGGTAAGCGTTGCTGAATCCTCAGAGATGGGGAAGACATGGCGGACGACTGAGCCTGTTATACAGGAGCTCTACTACCACCAGTGACCTGACGTCATACCGATGACTCCCCGCAAACTGACACCTGTAGTAAAACAATGGAAGAACGGTACTTCTCCATAGACTGCCTCCATAGTCGCTGACGATTGTCATCCGGTGTAGTGTAGGACCGCGATTCATCGCTGAACAAAATGTGATGCCATTCATCAGCAGTCCATGCTTCCCGGTAACGGCACCACTCCAAATCCAGCCGGTTGTGTTGCTGTGTTAATGACAAGGAATGGTGATTCTCTGGTATGGCTACTGCTAGTCTGGGACCAATGGTTGCAATGTGGCAGGGAGACCATTACTTGTTTCCAGACGGCAGGTCCGGATGTGAAGGGATTACGATGTGCTTGGCGCACAATATGGAAAACCTCCGTTGTGGTGATCAGACGTGGTCGACTGGCACCTCGACGAGGAATATGCCTCATAGTCATATACAGCATAACATTGATCCACTATCACATCCAAATGCCCCACAAATCTGGACAGCGCACGAGTCGACTGGTCAGCAAAATGGAGACCAAAAATGAGATCCTCTTCAAACTTTCTCACAGAGTAGTCGGCATCCTCGTCTGCATCACAGCAACCACTCAACATCTGACTCTTACGCCTCTAAACCGTACCAATCCTAGTACAACACTAAACACGAACAACACTTGTGCAGTTTGGTGGCCGTTCATACTTGCCACAAAAAATAGCAATTCCAATCACTTACATACGAGTTGATGGTGCGCGTGGTGCGTATGTGTACGAAGATACACTAACATCTGAGCGTGTCAGGCAGTGTAAATCTTCTAGCAGCTATTGGTCACAACCCTCATTTTAGCCACAGAGAAATCGCGAGTGCTCCTAGAATAAGTCAGTTCAACGTTGTTCGCGTTTTGCGCACAAACAACTTCCATCATTATCATGTGTCAGTGTACCAGCACATTAACCGGCTGAATTCTGTCTCTTGGCTGTAATGTGACATCAGGACAATACGTTCGTTCTTCAAAGAATGGTCTTACGGATGGAGCAACTTTTACAAGTCATGGAAAGCTGACTATACATTATCGGCAATCTGAGAATCTGCAGTGGCTGACACAGTGGTAATGTTTGGTGCAGGCTTATTGGAAACTGCAACATGTGCTCTCATTTCACTGAAGGAACCGTAAGGGTACTAGTTACGCACAATTTCTTACCAGAGCCTGCTGGTTCTCCTACAGAAAGTACCACTTGAAATGCATAGATATCAGTGGTAAAAACACGATAAGTGCCTGGCTTACTTCTCGCTTTTAACGGGGAAGGCGCTAACATTCTCCTCCCTGCTCGCTGGATAGAGCGTTGTTACATACCAACCCTGTATCACGCAGCGGACTGCAAAATTTCATAATCACGAGACCTCGTTCACTTTGTGTTCCTTGCGGGACTGTCAACAAGTGCGACACGAAACAGCAGCGTTTCATCACGTTGGGAGGTCAGGCGGACAGTAGGACATCAGTGCTTTGCGCGAATTCTATATCTACATCTACATCTACATTTATACTCCGCAAGCCACCCAACGGTGTGTGGCGGAGGGTACTTTACGTCCACTGTCATTACCTCCCTTTCCTGTTCCAGTCGCGTATGGTTCGCGGGAAGAACGACTGTCTGAAAGCCTCCGTGCGCGCTCTAATCTCTCTAATTTTATATTCGTGATCTCCTCGGGAGGTATAAGTAGGGGGAAGCAATATATTCGATACCTCATCCAGAAACGCACCCTCTCGAAACCTGGCGAGCAAGCTACACTGCGATGCAGAGCACCTCTCTTGCAGAGTCTGCCACTTGAGTTTGTTAAACGTCTCCGTAACGCTATCACGGTTACCAAATAACCCTGTGACGAAACGCGCCGCTCTTCTTTGGATCTTCTCTATCTCCTCCGTCAACCCGATCTGGTACGGATCCCACACCGATGAGCAATACTCAAGTATAGGTCGAACGAGTGTTTTGTAAGCCACCTCCTTTGTTGATGGACTACATTTTCTAAGGACTCTCCCAATGAATCTCAACCTGGTACCCGCCTTACCAACAATTAATTTTATATGATCATTCCACTTCAAATCGTTCCGCACGCATACTCCCAGATATTTTACAGAAGTAACTGCTACCAGTGTTTGTTCCGCTATCATATAATCATACAATAAAGGATCCTTCTTTCTATGTATTCGCAATACATTACATTTGTCTATGTTAAGGGTCAGTAGCCGCTCCCTGCACCAAGTGCCTATCCGCTGCAGATCTTCCTGCATTTCGTTACAATTCAATTGGGTAGCTAGCATCAGCAGAAGCTTAGTAAAGCAATACGACTGAGAAGTATCACGTCACCTTGTTACGTGAAGTAAGAAGCCGCCTTGCTAACTCAAGAAGGCATACTGAATATTGTTAGGGACCAGTCCGTTGGCAGAACAAATGTGTTAAGCAAATAGGGCGTGATATGAATCGCTGATACATACGTATTAGGAAAGCCTATGCAGTCATTACAAGTGACGTTGGGTCAACACCAGCTGATACTTCATACTATAAATACTCCAGCAGTTGAGTTCAGAAGGGCATTGCTTCAGAAGGATCGACGGTGTACAGGACACGCTTATTCGATTCCCTGACATGGTATTAACGCAGGCTATAAGTCTGTTGTAGATTTTTTGCTCGTACTCAGCACCGCCAACAGCCGCCGGAGAGATGTCTTCCTCTCTGTAAACACCAGTCACGAGTTCGGCACTGCTAGCAGCTTCCAACGCAGATGGGACGGTCTGGGGGTCTTCCGTGTCGACTTGGGCCAGGACACCAGCGTTCCTGACACTTCAGTGTGGCCACGAGGCCTACCTGGACAGCAGGCCAGGGTCGGCGCACTTCTCGACTACACGGCAACCGTCGTCGCGGTTGAGAGAGCGGAGAACAAAGCAAGAGCATATGGACTATCAGACCAATTGTGCGATTGGATTGAAGAGTTCCTGGATAACAGGACGCAGCATGTCATTCTCAATGGAGAGAAGTCGTCCAAAGTACGAGTGATTTCAGGTGTGCCGCAGGGGAGTGCCGTAGGACCGTTGCTATTCACAATATACATAAATGACCTTGTGGATGACATCGGAAGTTCGCTGAGGCTTTTTGCGGATGATGCTGTGGTATATCGAGAGGTTGTAACAATGGAAAATTGTACTGAAATGCAGGAGGATCTGCAGCGAATTGACGCATGGTGCAGGGAATGGCAATTGAATCTCAATGTAGACAAGTGTAATGTGCTGCGACTACATAGAAAGAAAGATCCCTTATCATTTAACTACAATATAGCAGGTCAGCAACTGGAAGCAGTTAATTCCATAAATTATCTGGGAGTGCGCATTAGGAGTGATTTAAAATGGAATGATCATATAAAGTTGATCGTCGGTAAAGCAGATGCCAGACTGAGATTCATTGGAAGAATCCTAAGGAAATGCAATCCGAAAACAAAGGAAGTAGGTCACAGTACGCTTGTTCGCCCACTGCTTGAATACTGCTCAGCAGTGCGGGATCCGTACCAGATAGGGTTGATAGAAGAGATAGAGAAGATCCAACGGAGAACAGCGCGCTTCGTTACAGGATCATTTAGTAATCGCGAAAGCGTTACAGAGATGATAGATAAACTCCAGTGGAAGACTCTGCAGGAGAGACGCTCAGTAGCTCGGTGCGGGCTTTTGTTGAAGTTTCGAGAACATACCTTCACCGAGAAGTCAAGCAGTATTTTGCTCCCTCCTACGTATATCTCGCGAAGAGACCATGAGGATAAATTCAGAGAGATTAGAGCCCACACAGAGGCATACCGACAATCCTTTCCACGAACAATACGAGACTGGAATAGAAGGGAGAGGTACTCAAGGTACCCTCCGCCACGCACCGTCAGGTGGCTTGCGGAGTATGGATGCAGATGTAGATGTAGATGAGCCACAGTTTCGGGAGGGTATCGAGGACCGCCTAGGCGGGCGTGTGCAAGCCACACACGCACTCGCCATCTTCTTCGAGTGCGGAGGGTGGAGACGCAGCATCCACTTCCTGAGTAGTTGCCGGGCGCTCGCGGCGCACCAAGGCAAGCAGCGGCAGAGAACGCCGTAGCATCGCTAAAGCAGAGATATACCTGCAGAAATTTACTGCGACCACCGCAATATAAATTAAGGTAATTGCTGGTAATGCTGTTCAGATAGTTTCAATTAAATGTCCATGAAGTATATTTCGGTTTGTGTAGGCAATTGTTACAACAACCTCCTCTTCCCTGAGGAACCAGCAAGTGGCGAACTGGGAGAGTGCCTCGTAACAGGCCATTCATCTGCCACGCCTCCCAATAGTCGCCATCTGCAGCGTGAAGGTTGCATCAGGTGCTCCGCACGATACCATGATTCGAAGCCATTGGACTCTTATTTTTTTTTGTATGGAGTAAATTCAAAGATGTAATCTGTGCACAAGTTCCGACGACTAAAGAGGATTTAACATATGTTGGAAAAGTGTAATGATGTCATAGGTATTACTTGTGCCTCTTCAGAAGACCTTGCACCATCGACTGTAAACATGTACTGGAGCAGTCGGTGGTCACTTTGCATAAATGAAATTTTGAGAAAGTTTTTATAGTCACATTATGTTTTTTTGTTTTGTTTGTATCGCTGAATAATTTTGCAATGTGAGTGTGTGTCTTGACCTCAGAATAAGGACGCGAAGTTATTACTTAAGGGTGTCTTTACCTCAATTCCCTGTTTTACAGATCCATTCAATTTTTGATGTGTTCTGACGAGGCTCTGGCAGGAACAAAAGCAGAACTAATCGTAGTTAACTGACGACCCATCTTTAGATGGCACGTCCTTTATCTTCCAGTCGCTGTGTCGGTTCAGCCACACATATTAAAGTGTAATTAGTACCAGTTGTAAATTTATTTTTTCATCAAAATTCCGTTTTTTCCAGTAAACTCTCTTAGCTGCGTCAAGCCGGAGCGCCCCGTCAGCCTACACGAACTCTTGCATAGGACAGCAATCGGTTTTATTTCCAAAACAGATCATTGGAAGTCCTTATCGGATTTCGAACGACGTTGTATTCGCCTCTTTTAAAACTATAACGCTGTAAGAAGAAATTGCTGCAGTCACATTTGAAAAAGCGAAGCTGATCACAATATATCTGTAAATGATAAAGCTGTGAATAGTAAGAACGCGTCACAATTACATCGTCTTAAACTGTTAACGAAATATCTGAGGCGAATAGCTTCATAGAAACACACTGTATAATTCCCTCGGTATCACCTGATTTAATTCGGCTACGCTATGTCACCCTTGTTGAACAACCTGTTTTCAAGAAATTATCCATCCTGTGGAACCAAACTTCGCAGTCCTTTACCATTTCTGCCAGAACTGCATTGTCATCGACAAACCTTACAGTTCTTATTTCCTCTCGTTGAACTTGAGTTCTCGTTACAGATTTCACCTTAGTTTTACTTGCTGTTTACTCAAGGTATAGGCTTATAACGTTCGTGACAGCCTCCACCCCTGAATCACTCACTTCTGCATTGCTTCCATCCTTTCAAGTACTTCAAATCTTATAATTGCGGTCTGGCGTCCATACAAGTTATAGATAGCCTTTCGCTCCCTGATAACTTCAGAATTCCAAGCGTGTGTCCTAGTCATCATTATCAAACGCATATTTTAATTCTAAAAATTTTTTCTTATCTTAGAAGAAAGACTAAGGAAAGGCAAACCTACGTTTCTAGCATTTGTAGACTTAGACAAAGCTTTTGACAATGTTGACTGGAATACTCTCTTTCAAATTCTGAAGGTGGCATGGGTAAAATACAGGGAGCGAAAGGCTATTTACAGTTTGTACAGAAAGCAGATGGCAGTTATAAGAGTTGAGGGGTATGAAAGGGAAGCAGTGGTTGGGAAGGGAGTGAGACAGGGTTGTAGCCTCTCCCCGATGCTATTCAATCTGTATATTGAGCAAGCAGTAAAGGAAACGAAAGAAAAGTTGGGAGTAGGTATTCAAATCCATGGAGAAGAAATAAAAACTTTGAGGTTCGCCGATGACATTGTAATTCTGTCAGAGACAGCAAAGGACTTGAAAGAGCAGTTGAACGGAATGGACAGTGTCTTGAAAGGAGGATATAAGATGAACATCAACAAAAGCAAAACGAGGATAATGTACTGTAGTCGAATTAACTCGGAAGTTGCTGAGGGAATTACATTAGGAAATGAGACGCTTAAAGTAGTAAAGGAGTTTTGCTATTTGGGGAGCAAAATAACTGATGATGGTCGAAGTAGAGAGGATATAAAATGTAGACTGGCAATGGCAAGGAAAGCGTTTCTGAAGAAGAGAAATTTGTTAACATCGAGTTTTGATTTAAGTGTCACGAAGTCGTTTCTGAAAGTATTTGTATGGAGTGTAGCCATGTGTGGAAGTGAAACATGGACGATAAATAGTTTAGACAAGAAGAGAATAGAAGCTTTCGAAACGTGGTGCTACAGAAGAATGCTGAAGATTAGATGGGTAGATCACACAACTAATGAGGAGGTATTGAATAGAATTGGGGAGGAGTTTGTGGCACAACTTGACTAGAAGAAGGGACCGGTTGGTAGGACATGTTCTGAGGCATCAAGGGATCACAAATTTAGCATTGGAGGGCAGCGTGGAGTGTAAAAATCGTAGAGGGAGACCAAGAGATGAATACACTAAGCACATTCAGATGGATGTAGGCTGCAGTAGGTACTGGGAGATGAAGAAGCTTGCACAGGATAGAGAGGCATGGAGAGCTGCAGCAAACGAGTCTCAGGACTGAAGACCACAAAAACAACAAAAATTTTATTAGTATGGGTTTTTCTTTCTTCAACCTATCTTCCAAGGTAATTCGTAGGCTCAGAATGGCCTTATGTGTTCCTGCGTATCACCGAACCCAATTCTGCTCCAAGTGAGCGTCTACCAGTAGTTCCGTTTATCTACGTATAATACCTGTCAGTATTTTGCAATTACGACCTACTACTCTGATTTTTCCTTGTATTCATACGTGTCAGCATCAGCATTATTTGGTATTTGGATTATCATATTCTTCCTGAAGTATATACGTGTTTCCCCTGTCGTATATATCCTCCGTACCATCTGAACAGTTTATCATGATAGGTTCCTCCAAGCATATTATTATGTTAATTCTGAGGGAATGTAGTCTACTCCAGGTACCTTGCTTCGGTTTAGAGCGCCTAGTGCTCTGTGAAATTGTTTTGGCAGTATTGCAACCCCCATCTCACTTTGTCTTCTCTTTCTGCAATATTGTCTTCAAGGTATTCTTTATATTACTTCCACCTTTCAATCGTCCCTGCATTATTTAGTACTGACATCTCGCCTCAGCTCTTGATATATGTTCAGCCTCCTCTTTTTTTTCATCTATCTTTTCTGAAATCGTGCATGGTTCTACAGCCCTGCATTTCTTTTTCATCCGTTCCTAATTTGCACCTTTGATACAAAGTCATGTTTTATAAATGCTGTTTGTCTTGATCCCATGAATCCATTTCTTCTTTTGCAGCAGGTCGACACAATCAATCTCCTATAAAAGTATTATGGTTGACAAAGGTTCTGGTCTACCCAATCGTCAAATCGGTAAGAGACTAGGACGACCCGGTTATGGAATTTGCAATTTTGTTAAACTCCATATCAAGTATACATGAAGCCAAGAATGCAGGCTGACAAACGAGCTCACCGAGAGATGAGGGAATTCATTTCGATATTTAACTCATAAATTAATTTTGTACTGTAGCCAACACTGCAAGAAATTGTTTTGACGTTGCGTAATTCTCCAGTTTGATTAACTGGTTCTAATGGGAATTCGTGCGTTTTGTTGAGCATCGTTCTGCAGTAAGCCATTTGTTGATTATCGATGTCACAAGAGGTTTCATTAGTCGTGACATACATGTATTCTGGTTTCTTGTGTATTTAAAATATATGTCTATTTTTAGAACTACGAATACTGAGGGACAGGAAATTTCAATCTTTGACTGTCTGGTGTAATATTCTGAAGCATTTTATTCATATCTTCAGCAAGAGCTTCAATTTCTTATGTTATACCATGAAATAAAACTAGTGTGTCATCAGTATATTTTTTAAGGCATTATTGTATTAACTGTCTGAGGGTTCACTCTAAACAGTTCACTTTTAAGTTATTAATATAAATATCAGCAAGTAAGTTGGCGTAGCAGCTGTCCTTATGTAAGTGATCTTTCTGTTGTACTCTTTTTTATTAAAAGAAAAGTAGTTATATGATAACATTAGAACCAACAAATCAGTAAACTCATACGTTCCCAATAAAGTTAATATTTTCAGCCTAATCAATCAATTTTTAATTACTTCTCTTTTTTTACAATTGTGTTTGTATAGAGATTAGTGATACAAATGATGCAAAATTAGTGCCTTAGAAATTTGAGTGTCATTTAAGCATTTAATTCTTTCATAACTATTCTGCACTGGTTGTGTATCTTCATGTTTGTAAATCTTTCTGTGAATCTTCTTCAGCTTCTTTCTGATTTTATAAATTGGATTGCTTTGAGAATTTACCGTAGATCGAAACTGGGCAATACGGTTTGTGGATATTGAATTGTGCAGATAACTGTGGTTCAAATGGCTCTGAGCACTATGGGACTTAACATCTGAGGTCATCAGTCCGCTAGACTTAGAACTACTTAAACCTAACTAACCTAAGGACATCACACACATCCATGCCCGAGGCAGGATTCGAACCTGCGACCGTAGCAGCAGCGCGGAGATAACTATGGTTCAGATGTATTTATATCTGCGCTATCATGTATAATAGATCTACTGCTTTGACTATTAAAGCATTATTGTCACTCAGTTATTTATTAATATTTTTAAGTATTACCCTTCCTCAAGAGTCAAAACCAGAGAAGATTAGAGAGACGATGGGATCTTGAGAGAAGTCGAAGTTCTGGCTAATCTCGAAGGCGTTCCATTCGGTCCAGGTCGGGGTTCTGGGCAGGCCGGTCCATTTCAGCAATGTTATTGTCAAAAAACCTTTGCCTTAGAGATTCTGATTTATCACAGGATATACTGTCGTGTTGATACAAACAGGCATCGCCTCTGTTTCTCTACCGTGCGCAGTACACAATACTGTAACATGTGTTCGTATCCTTCCGCATTTAGCGTTTTCTTAAGCACAGTAAGGGGACCACACCCTAACCACGAAAAACACCCCCATACTGTAACACCATCTCCATCACCACTAGTCAGGATGGCAGACAACGTTCTCCAGGCATTAGCCAAACCCAAACCCTTCCATCTGATTGCCACAGAGTACAGCGTGATTCATCACAACGTTTCACTCATTTCCAGCCATCCACTTCCAGTGGTGTCGCTCTACGCACCACCTCAAGCATCGCTAATGCACGAGCTATGAAAATGTTTGTCTTATGAGGAGCTGCTCGACCGTCATACCCCGTTCTTTTTTACTCCCTACTCACAGTCATTGTGCTAGCTGGACTTATGGTAGGGCTTTGCAACTCACCGGTGATTTCTTCCACTGATTTCATGTGATTCTTTACAGCCGCCCTTCCCAATAGTCGACGGTCACTGTTCGTCAGCACAGGAGGGCTGTCTGGTCTTGGATTAGCTGCGGCCGTTCAATCGCCTTTCCACTTCACAGTCAGGTCACGAAGTGTTGAAATGTCCCTGATGTTTGTTCTTGTTTTTTTTTTTTTTTTTACTATTCAGATAACATCCAGTGACCACCATAGCGACGTTTGAATTCATTGAGCTCCACCGACTGACCCATTGCATGATACTTGCTCCCCGCAAAGCCCTGGCAGACATCCTCAATTTGAAAATGGCACCTGTCTTTTGTGGAAGACGCCAACGACCGTTTGTGTGAGCAAACATCATTATAAAAAATTTCTGCTTATTGATTAACTTTAAATTGAAAGTTTGAATAACTTAACTCGAATGGCAACGGAAATATGGCGTTGCTGTGAGAAACCAAGTTACAAATTTTCTGTAACAACAACATTTATTTCCTAAAATTCGTGAAAATACTTCTTAATCACTCTCTTTACTTAATAGTACGATTCTGTGGAATGCTGGCCCATCATCAGTAATACAAAACAGAAACAGCAATTTTATCCAACCTGACTACCTCTCCTAACTAAGATGACTGTTGGAGCCATCACGCAGAGCGTTCGTACTCACCAGAGTCTCAGCAGGGAATGCCTAACCATCTCCCCTCGTCCGGGCTCCACACACGGTGGCCGGATGGGCTCAGAAAGTCTGCACACCGGCTATTTGCCAACCTAACGGGGTCTGCTAACACGCGGGCAACTTATGTCACTCTAATCCAGTGCAGTCGCACTCTACTTGATACAATGGCTGGCAAAACTGCGTCTCCACATTCACAGAACCCACAGCAGGCAGCCCACGCATACGTCAGCAGACGACCCGCATTCACACTTGCAGTCTATACTTAGAGTTATAATATAACATAATAAATCTTATATTGCTCTTCTCTGAGTGTCGGAAGGGCACCCAGGTTTGTTTTGAGTATAAGACTATTGTGTCAAGCCATGTAGCGGCTCAAGATGGAGCCGTTACATCATTCGCTATTACACCCACTCTGTATAACCGCTTCTCTACTGACATCATAACGCTCCACATCTCCTTTTATAACGGTGGGTCCGTCCCTCGTGACAACTAGCGGTGAATTCCGTGTGACCTTGGGGTTTCCCGATACTTTTGATCAAATAGTGTATAACAGAATCATTACTTGACTTCGGATGTGTGTTGCAATACGAGGTGCATTCAAGTTCTAAGGCCTCCGATTTTTTTTCTAATTAACTTCTCACCCGAAATCGATGAAACTGGCGTTACTTCTCGACGTAATCGCCCTGCAGACGTACACATTTTTCACAACGCTGACGCCATGATTCCATGGCAGCGGCGAAGGCTTCTTTAGGAGTCTGTTTTGACCACTGGAAAATCGCTGAGGCAATAGCGGCACGGCTGGTGAATGTGCGGCCACGGAGAGTGTCTTTCATTGTTGGAAAAAGCCAAAAGTCAATAGGAGCTAGGTCAGGTGAGTAGGGAGCATGAGGAATCACTTCAAAGTCGTTATCACGAAGAAACTGTTGCGTAACGTTAGCTTGATGTGCGGGTGCGTTGTCTTGGTGAAACAGCACACGCGCAGCCCTTCCCGGACGTTTTTGTTGCAGTGCAGAAAGGAATGTGTTCTTCAAAACATTTTCGTAGGATGCACCTGTTACCGTAGTGCCCTTTGGAACGCAATGGGTAAGGATTACGCCCTCGCTGTCCCAGAACATGGACACCATCATTTTTTCAGCACTGGCGGTTACCCAAAATTTTTTTTGTGGCGGTGAATCTGTGTGCTTCCATTGAGCTGACTGGCGCTTTGTTTCTGGATTGAAAAATGGCATCCACCTCTTATCCATTGTCACAACCGACGAAAAGAAAGTCCCACTCGTGCTGTCGTTGCGCGTCAACATTGCTTGGCAACATGCCACACGGGCAGCTGTGTGGTCGTCCGTCAGCATTCATGGCACCCACCTGGATGACACTTTTCGCATTTTCAGGCCGTCATGCAGGATTGTGTGCACAGAACCCACAGAAATGCCAACTCTGGAGGCGATCCCCCAAAACAATTCTCTCCACTTTCTCGATCGTGTCGTCAGACTGGCTTGTGCGAGCCCGAGGTTGTTTCGGTTTGTTGTCACACGATGTTCTGCCTTCATTAAACTGTCGCACCCACAAACGCACTTTCGACACATCCATAACTCCATCACCACATGTCTCCTTCAACTGTCGATGAATTTTAATTGGTTTCACACCACGCAAATTCAGAAAACGAATGATTGCACACTGTTCAAGTAAGGAAAACGTCGCCATTTTAAGTATTTAAAACAGTTCTCATTCTCGCCGCTGGCAGTAAAATTCCATGTGCCATAATGTGCTGCCATTTCTGGGACGTATTGACAATGAACGCGGCCTCATTTTAAAACAATGCACATGTTTCTATCTCTTTCCAGTCTGGAGAAAAAAAATCGGAGGCCTTAGAACTTGAATGCACCTCGTATAAACAAAAGCGTAGATCGCCCACCTGACGAGCGCTGTGGTGTGCCAATTCAGCTAAAAATGTGAATGCTGGTCTAAGACCATACTAGGGGACGTGTGGCCTCTGTAGGAAGACTTCCACGATGTTGGGCTGGCGTCTCGGAGTCTTCTGGCGGACCTGTCCCTGGGACACATGTCAGCTAGTCAGGCCTTCTTATTTTCACGTAGCCCTTTAATATCAATTAATATCGCCGCGAACTTTGAAAAGAGCTGTTTTGGTCTATTCAGTTTAATTTTCTTCTAGACTTTTACTTGTTTTCCGATTACAGTCAGCTTAACCGCTGACGTCAGTCAGCATTTTCTACGGTGTGCGCTGTCGTGGATCTCAACATTCTACTAGAAGTCCCCTTCTTTGCAACCCATAATTCGGATGAGCAGCCATTCTTTGTAAGTAGGCTGTTTAGGTTTTTATGTTAGTAACGTCACGTAGCGCTCTGTATGAAAATCACTGGCAGTGCTGTGTGCAGTCTGTGGTTGGTTGGCATTGCTGGAATATTCGCTACTGTAGTGTTGGACAGTTGGATGTGAACAGCGCGTAGCGTTGCGCAGTTGGAGGTGAGCCGCCAGCTGTGGTGGATGTGGGAAGAGAGATGGCAGAATTTTGAGAGCGGACGATCTGGATGTGCGTCCATCAGAAAGAGTAAATTTGTAATATTGGATATCATGAACTGATATACATATTATGACTTTTGAGCATTATTAAGGTAAATACATTGTTTGTTCTGTATCAAAATCTTTCTTTTGCTAACTGTGCCTTCAGTAGTTAGTATCTTTTATTTAGCTGGCAGTATTGGCGCACACTGTATTGCAGTAGTATGAGTAACGAAGATTTTTGTGAGGTAAGTGATTCATGAAAGGTATAGGTTATTGTTAGTCAGGGCCATTCTTTTGGAGGGATTATTGAAAGTCAGATTGCGTTGCGCTAAAAATATTGTGTGTCAGTTTAGTGTTGATCAGAATAGGTAAAGAGCGAAATGACTGAGTACGTTCAGTTCTGCTCAGCTACAGGACGCCATTCGCGCGCCTTATACGGGTCGATGCCATCACAGATGGAAAACGTTATCAGGGCCAATGGCGGATCCTGTGCCTACGAAGCAACATGACACATGCCGAACCGAGGCGACTGAAATGTTGATCATTTCTGCAGAACATTCTGATGTACATGTCCTGTGAATATGAACGTCCTACCTCCAGTCGTTCAAGATGTTCTGTTTTTTTCTGAACACGAGTGTATTCAGTAGCTGTTTCTAATTTAACATTACATCTTCCGCTGTATAAGTTACCTTAATTTCGTCTGCACCAAACATTCAATCGGTAGCTGCCACTAGCTGAAGCAGAGAACACCGCTCCCACACCTGCAGCTGGCAATGTAATTTGAACTGGGCGGGTCTGGGACTCGCACCGCAGCGCCCTGCCTGCGGAGCCGAGTTTCCTTCTCCGTCCACTCCACACAAATTAGGCAACGCGCAGGTGCACGTATAGTTTGCAGCCCTGCTCATTGTTGTCTTTCAGTGGAAGTGCAAAGTGTCCGAGGATGCTCTGAATGATGTAACTGGCTACATGTCATCTCCCATGTACAACATAGCATCACCATTCTTCTCCTCCTATCCTCAGCCTTCTGCTAAGCAAGTATCGACAGTCATCTACAATGATCTTGTTATTCCTACAAGCATCACCGATATTTCGTTCAGTGTGATACTAGACTCTGCGAAAACATTGAGAAGTCTTTAGAGGGGAAGATGGAACTGTTTCTGTGACGGTGTGTGTTCAAATGGTTCAAATGGATCTGAGCACTATGGGACTTAACTTCTAAGGTCATCAATCCCCTAGAACTTAGAACTACTTAAACCTAACTAACCTAAGGACATCACACACATCCATGCCCGAGGCAGGATTCGAACCTGCGACCGTAGCGGTCGCGCGGTTCCATACTGTAGCGCCTAGAACCGCTCGGCCACCTCGGCCGGCGGTGTGTGTTCGTGAAAGTTGTTTTACAATCTATTTTTATCGATTAAGTAAGATTGGGAAATTTCGGAATATTTACATACAATTTCGTATTTTCTGAAATACTAACAAAATCGGACAATCTTCCCTAACTTCGGAAATAGTAACTGTTTGCCACGTGTAAGCTCTTATCTCTCCCTCCCTCTCTCTCTCTCTCTGCATGGAGCTGCCTGCAGATGGACGATTAATTGCAATTAATCTATCAACTGTAATTATTCTGGTAATCGATTATGGGTACTTCTTTTACATCAGTTAATTTTACACAATCGATTATTCTCACGATTAATTATTTGCTGTCAAGAAAGTTAATGCACAATACTGTATCGATTCCTGATAGTAAATGTATCGAAGTGAATCTGCGAGAACAATATCAAAGACGCTTTCCAGTTGTTGAGAACACCAAACTGTGAACGCTGCGTACGAGACTAGATCCTAGCTTCAAGCAGCTCCAGATCCCGTGGCAATAACTACTGCCAATAGTACATTAAATGCTATTGTTCAGAAAAAACAGACACAGAAATCAACTGAAGTCGAGGAGTCACAAGTACAATTACAGGCAACTGCAGAAGACGGTTTCTGGAGCATTCATGCGAGGTCTTAGTTTCAACACAGCAGGAGCAGAGCTCTACCACAGCAACAGCGAAGAGCCAGGATTTAGTCTCTTGGAAGTTCTGCTCCATTTACACTGGCCTGTAACGAACCGAAAGTCATCTCCTCTGCAATTCTGGAAAGACAATGAGGCAGTGTATCCTGTTGTGCATAATGGGGCTCGTAAATATCTGGGAATAGTGGCTTCCTCTGTTTCTTCTGAAGGACTGCTTTTAATGCAGACAATGCGGCAACAACTTGCCATTCGAGATTCAGTGGAAAAAGACTACATAAATTGGTGTTCCTCAGTTCACTCGTCGAAGAATTTTGGGCCTTGTAAGCATATTCACTACAGCATTTGTATTAAAAACAATTACTTTAACTAACTTTACTAATAAATATCAAAGAGATATACACTTCTGCTAAAAATGGTATGTATTTCATAAACCTGAGTAACTGTTCTTAGTTACAAAAATAGAAATATAATTGTGAGAGCATCACTTTATTTTTTTGTAGAATAAACCTTTTTATTATAAGACATGACTTTGGTAGTAGTAGTATAAAGCCAGTCTCGGTGCAATTTTGATATCAAATTGATATGCAGATTAATTAAATTGATCAATTAATCACCCTCACCCCCAACCACACCCACCCCAGCTCCCAGATGACGTCACGTGTTTTCTCAGCTGCACATGTGCCCCAGCCCTCTCATCGCTCTCCCCTCCCCCCCCCCCCTCCCCTGTCCCCAACCTACCCTATTGGATGGAATTTAGAATTTTGGCGGTATCCTTTCTGGGACTCGAACCCTGGTCCTCCTGGGCAGAAAGCCCAAGTGTAGCCCATAACACAATTAAACCGCCAAAGGCGCTTGGAACTGACGGGTTGTGCCCTTTCCGGGACTAGAACCCCGATTCTACTGGATGGAAATCCCAAGTGCTCCTCTCCCCCCCCCCCCACCCCCCACCCCCGCCCCCAGCACATGGAAACTGTCCAGATGCGGGAGAGGAACGCTATGTTAGTGTACTTTATTTATTTTTGTCGGGAAACTGACGCAAAGATCGATCCTAATTGCGTAATGAATCACAAAGATCGGTCCTAATTACACAACTAGCGCTACACCAGTACGGCATTAAAGCGCAATACAGCTCAAAAACTTATGATACCATACAATTACTGTTGTCGAATGCAAAATGATTGTGTTTTTCTTTTGTAATTTTAAAATAATTTTAAAATGATTGAAAAGCCACGATCGCTTCAATATCGTTTACTAGATGAATTGTTGCTTTATTATAGGAGTCGAGTCGATGTTAAATAGTCCAGAGCAGAATGGGAGGCGAATTGTCTATGAGGCCGTGGCTCTCCCTTGGTCGGGATAGCAGTCATTTATCATGGTTCTGAGGATGCTGGCATCACAGTTTGAACTGAAGACACTGCAGGAAGGGCTTTCTGTTTCGCAAACAACCGACTTTTTAAATAGCCATATGGAGCGTCCTCTGGATGGGCGGGGTCATGCTACTTAATTTCTCTTCTTTGTTGTCTAGGACCATGGGTGAAGCTACATAAAGTCCAACCCCCATCACAATCGTCATCAGTCTTTGACAGTGCATAGTGTGATTACTGCACCATGAAACGCTCAGCCAGCAGGGTTGCCAGTGGCAGTGGTGGTGGGAAACGGCCAAACTTGGGTCAATTGCCACGTAAGTGTTTATAAAAAAAAATTATGAGTTCAAATTGTGACAGTTTTGAAATTTCGTACAAAGTATTCAACATTTTTCGAGATTGTGATACATTTTCGGATCAAGTGGTTATAAAAGTTATTTTTTCTTGCTATTACAGCATTCATTGCCGAAATGCTGTTGGAATTACAAAGCCTGCTGGAAGCTGAAAGTCTCCAGCAAGCGGAAGAGGTTTGCCAGCATCATGTAAGTACATCTCAAAATTCTGTGATAGTTATATGTTCAGAGGCGTCTCTTAAAGCGTTCGAATCGTAACAAGTGCTTATAACATTTCTTCTGTTGCTCTAGCATTAGAGCACCAGCAACTGGAAACTGAAAGTCCCAATCAGGTGGTAGAGCTAGTGCTAAGTACATCTCCAAATTCTGTGTGGTAGTTTACTTGTTCAGAAAGCAGCTCTTGATATATTCAGATCCTAACAAGTGCTTATAAAACTTTTGATCTCTCTGTTGCAGCGTTAGAGCAGCAGCTGATGGCTGCTGGAGTCTGAAATGCAGCAAGAAAGTAAGTACAACTGTAATAAATTGCCATTAGCACTTTTTTATCATTTACAGTTTTGTGAGGTATATATAAATTCATTGTTGTAGATGTTTCTACTACTCAAGTGAAAAATGGGATTCCTGTAGGGGTATGCGTCAAGAATGATCTGGAGTCATCACTTTCATCTGGTATGAACTTTTTATTTATTTATTTAATTTTTTCGTAGTTATAATGAATATCTCATGTAGTCAAATTCAGTATAAATTTTTTGTTGTTGTTTACAATAATCAATATATTGTTGTAGGCGACTTCCACGAGATGGATCGATGGCTCCACAACAACAACAACAACAATTCTGGCGAGGGTGAGATGTTGAGTGGGAACGTGAGATGGTGGCTGCTGAAAGACAATGCAATTCCTCCCTTCTAGAGCAGGGAATGGATATATTTGACAGGGTGGGAGAACTGCCAGAAAGATCGACTGAACTGCTCAGTCCTGGGACCCAGAATGTAAAAGGTGATTATAATGTGATCGTCATTGTTTAAACATACAATTATTACTCAGGAATGGTGATTTACTTAATTCACATTGACTGTTTACAGCATGTATTTTTTTTTTTTAATCTTGAGCATTGTGCTTAGTTTTTCCTGTTATTTGTATGTTACAGAGGTGGACCAACACCGCCACGACAGGAGATGGCTGTGGTACATGCACCTAGAGTGGTGGTTGTGGGGGCGGGTGTCAAACACACACCCGAGCGGCGTGCACTGCCGTGCAAAGCGCTGCTCGTTGCTGCGCGGGAGACGGCCGCGGCTGCTGCCGCGCCTTCCCACAAACCACCGCGTACCATCTGGCGCCCGTCCTTGGGTGGCTCAGTCAATCTCCCACCCCGCAGGCTGGGGATGGTGAATGCTCCACTATGCAGTAGCATCAAGGAGCTCCCTCCCACAGCCTGGGTACTCGCTCAGGAGGTTGCAGCCACCACCAATTACTAGTCATGCTCCAACTTCTTATCCTCGCCAGCAATGCCTCCCTGAAGGCACCTCATCCCCAGTGCCCTCATCCACCGACTGGACGCAGTCATCACCTAGCTGTAGTATTATCCATGATCATGAACCTGTGGCTAGCGGTAGTGCTCTATCCTGTCCTGTTAGTGAAGGACATCGGATTAGCGGAGTAATGACCCCTCTAGAATACTCGGCGGTTGCTAGGGCCTTTGAGAGGCGTATCGCATTTAATAGAATAGAGAATCGAACAGGGGGCATCGTGACCCAGCCAGGTTTCTAGAAGTATACCTCCCAGTGTTAGAGGCGGAGCTCCTGAAAGCCCTAGACAGTCCGAGATATATTGCCATTAAATATAATGCAGTGTTTTGCTGCGAGTTGACCCACACACCCAAACAGCAGGGTGCTGCTGAGGAGAAAACCTTACATTACATCTGGGCTGATCATGGGCTTACATCTCGGAGTACATCATCGCCGAGTGGTATCGTAAATCCACCTTGGGTGCTATACTGGCCCAGTTTTCCGAGATGGAAGTAAGAGGGTCAGCTAAAGCACTCAGCCAAATGCCACATCTCGTCATCCATATTCATGTCTATGATCCGTTAAATGGAGGGTCCAGTTATATCAAACTCCCTTAGGATATTTAGAAGAAGTGGGCTTGCATTAATGTTCAAACTGAAAAGATAATGCTTGTTTTGCATGGTCAATCCTGACTTGTGAAAGAAAAATTAAACAAAATCCAGAGTGCACATCTCGATATGGAATAGGTCTTAACATTTGTCGATGTTATAACTTTGAAGATATCGAGATACCCATAGAGATTGAGGACATTCCAAAATTTGAGGAACAAAATCCGGGAATATCGCTTCACGTTTATGGCCTGAAGATGAAGCAGAAAAGCAAGCCAGATGAGCAGGACAAGAACGCTATAGTTGGACCACTCCGTTTTTCGAAATATGCAGGTGAGCGTGATCTTCATGTAAACATGCTGCTGTTCTTGAGGGTGACAATCAGCATTACATATTGATCAAAGACACGTTCCGCCTCATTTTCAGCCAACTGTCGAAACGTGACCATAAAAAAACACATTTGCTTTAGGTGTCTACTTCTCAGAAGAAAAATATTTAAAAAGGCACCTGGAGGACTGTGAATCCAAGGAACCGGTACGTGTTGTTATGCCTACAGAAGAAAACAAATTCATTAAATTCAAGAATGCTCACTACCAGGAACGATGTCCATTTGTTGTGTACGCAAACTTCGAATGTGTCCTAGCCCCTATTACCCGCTGTGAATGGAACCCGTTAGCCTCACATACCACCTTCACGCAAAAACGTCACTGTATGTGGTGGCGTACCAAATGGCATGTTCATATGATTCAAGTCTTAACCGCTATGAATCTTACGTCGGGGACAATCCTGTGGTTTGGTTGCTCACTGGCTCACTGAGCTTGAAAAACTCTCATGGGATGTTGATAGGCCTTAAATCACTAACATCCCCATTACCGTATCAGAGGAGGATAAAATATTATACAATGATGCAGTTAACTGACATACATGTGGGCTGCCATTAGATAGGTAAACAGAAATTCCGCATAGAGATCATTGCCATCCTACGAGGAAGTTCCGCAGTGCAAGCTCACAATGCATCCAATTTGAAGTATCAGTTACCACAACACATATCCGTTTTCTTCCATAATTTAAGAGGCTATGACACTCACTTTCTAGAGCAAATGGTTAATTTCGGTTGGAAGAAAAATCAGCTCAGTGTCCTGCCTGACAGTGTTGAGAAGTATATTTCGTTCTCCAAACGAATGACGCCAAAAATTACGCTCCACTTCCTTGACACACAACGTTTTATATAGGCGTCACTCCAGAAACTCGCTGAAACTCTACCTCGGGAGGACATGCATATCAGCCACTCTGCCTACCTCAATGAGGAAAAGTTTCAGCTTGTGACTAGGAAAGGAGTTTTCCCTTATGAGTGTCTGGATAGTAAGGCGAAATTCAACGAAACCAGGCTACCTGACATTCCTGCATTTACCAGTACCCTTACAGGCGATGCCATAGCTAGTGCAGATTATGAGCATGCCTTGAATGTCTGGCGGGAATTCAGCATTCCAAATGTGGCTGAATACATAAGAGTATACATGGACACCGACGTGAACTTACTTGCAGATGTTTTTCAAAGGTCCTGCAGTCTATGTATGGCCACGTACTCTCTGGACCCCGCCTTTTATTACATGGCACCTGGGTTGTCCTGAGACGCAATGCTCAAGAAAACGAGGCGCAGCATCAAACTTTTAACTGATGCCGATATGCTTCTTTTCTTTCCGCGCGGGATCTGTGGAGGACTTTGCCACTGTGTCCACAGACACACCAAGGTAAATAATCCATGTATCGGTGTGAGGTTTAACACATCTCTTGATTCTAGTTATATTCTGTATCTGGATGTCAATAACTTATACGGGCACGCCATGGCAGCCACTGCCGGTTGGTGGGTTTCAGTGGGTGCCTGAAAACGAATTAGAGGGATTAGGTGGAAAAATATTGGGTCTGACGGCTGATTCTGATGTAGGGTATGTGGTGGAGGCAGACCTCATAACCCTGTTAGTTTGCATGAAACGACAAGCGACTTGCCGTTATGTCCAGTGCGACAAGTTCTGTGAGGAAGCACTATCCCTAAACTAAAGACCACTGTTGGACACACGCAGAGGTATGTAATTCATTATCATAATCTCCAGCACTGTCTCAGCTTAGGGATGGAGCTAGGTAGAATCACCCGGGCTGTTTCCTTCAATCAGTCCCCCTGGTTGAAGGAGTATGTTGAATTAAATACCGAAAAGAGGGCGGTCGCCACTAGTGGTTTCGAAAAAGACTTTTTCAAATTAATGAATAATTCTATTTTCGACCAAACCTAGCAAAATGTGAGAAATGAACGCGATATTTTGATTGGGACTGAATGGGAATTGGGGAGTAAGAAACTGCATCGCCAGACCAAATTTTAAGCAGGTCACAATTTTCAATGAGAACTTTGTTGCCGTGGAGATGTCAAAGGTTTCAGTAGAGTTTATGAAACCAATCTATTTGGGTATGTGTATACTGGACATCTCCGAACTCTACATGTACTGATTCCACTATGAGTTTGCTAAAACTCATTTCGTGGAGCCAAAGTTACTTTGTATGGACACAGATAGCTTCATCTACTGGGTGAAGAGCTGCGATCTGTATGAAGTAATAGATGTCACGGTAATGAATTCCACACATCGGGAAATGCAGCCGATAATCCTTATGGTATTGTTCCTCAGAACAAGAAGGTTATCGGTTTAGTGAAAGATGAGGTAGGTGGATTGCCGATTGAGGAGTTTTTGGGTCTAAGATCCAAAATGTATGCATATCGTACAATAGATGGAGCCAGCCAGAGGCGGGCTAAGGGTGTGCGACGTGCGGCATCACGTGTCCTCACGGTCGAAGACTACTTGCAGTGTCTGTACAGTGGAGTTTGCAGTGCTCTGCCACAACCTCCGCATTTGGTACAGCAAACCAGTATTCGATCGCGAGATCATGAGGTGTACACTGTGCTACAATCTAAAGTCAGATTGTCACCTCATGACGATAAAAGAGCCATTTCTGATGACGGAATCGAAACCCTCCCTTACTCATACTATTTACTTGAAGCACAAGGGGGGGAGGGGGGGATCTCTGATGGTGTGAATGAGAGAGAGAGAGTGAGTGACTGGCTGAGTGAGATCTTATACCTAATAGTATGGCTCTTTTATCATAGTTTAAATATTGTATGTGTGATGTGTGGCATGCCTGAATGTGTGAGTGCTTATGTGCGTCTGTTTGTATGCTTGTGAGTGCGGTTGAGTGTGGATGTCTGTATAAATATGTATGCCTGTGTGATATATATATATATATATATATATATATATATATATATATATATATATATATATATATATATATAATATCTATGCAGGACTATATAAGCAGTATATGCTGGAAAAAATATAAAAAAATTAAAAATGTCCACTGTATATAAAAGATTTAGGAAATTGGGCCAAAATAAAAAAAAAGTTAAAAGAAATGTAAATGAAGGGAAAAAATAGTTTACTGAATTATTTCTCGCTTTTGAACTTCATGCGCACGTGTGAGTGGATGAGTGCATGTGTAAATAGATTAGTTTTTAAGTTTCACCTACAGCTAGCTATCCAAGTCATACTAGCTTTAAATGTGAGTTCAACCCAGTTCATTTTAGTCCAGCTGGTTGGAATGAACATTTTAGGGCCATCTGCTTCATTGTATTATTAAATTATTTCAGCTGCTTGAGGTGGAAAATGCTTAGAGCCACCCAGTTCAAAGTATAAGTTAAGTCTTGTGTTTGGGTGGAATTTCAGTAGTAATAGTATTAGTGTAAGAGAAACTATACCTCTGCAGTAGCTGTAACCAGTACTGCAATGTAAAGTACAAAAATTTTTTCTATCAGCACTATTATTTTTAAAAATTATGAACTTTAAATAAAAAAATTTCGAACAGTTACAAGAAATGTGAATTTAAAAGCAATATTACTTCGTGTACTGTAAAAACAACAAGATTTGTGGATTTAAACCTGTATTACTGCTGTGAGTATTTATGTGTGAATAAAAAATTTTTATTCGTTACCATATGTCTTTGTTGTTATGTCACAAATCCCTACCCTTACAAATGAATATAAAGGCTGTGCAAGATGCACAAGATATTAGTTTAAAACATGAGGGAGGTGACATTTAAGCTGGAGGAAAGCAAAATATATGTAATGATTGCATGGGATTTCACCTATCGTGCAGCACATATAGGTTTCTGGGAACAGGCAGCACATGATCGTGTTCGCTTCCAAAGACATGTAGCAAACATGGCTGAAATTATATCTTCTGGCTTGAACAAAGCCACAGACATAGGATTTGGGCAAAGCTACGTGCTATCTAAGTAGGAGCTAGGCAGAAAGAAAGAAAAACACAGAATGCGAGGTAAAAAATTCATTTAGTTTCATTAGTCCAACTTAAAAGTAGTTTTACATTTTGATAAGCAGACACAACACTATTTTCACATATCTTCTTCTTCTTGAGCTTATGGATAGCAGGGCACCCGAAGAATTCCAGCTCTTGAATAGATGCGAACTTGAAGATTCGCTGCATCCATGCGATCTTCTCCTCGCCTTTGACGTAGATGATGACCTCAGGATGATCGAATATTCGAAGTGACGTCATCATTTCTTTATAAGGTATACCACGATCGTCCCAGTGGAGTCCATGAAAGAAATGTGTTAGCCACTTTGCACTCCTCGGTGTTTTAGCACAGTTCACATCCTTGAAAGGATGCTGAGAATGTTTCTATTATACCAGCATCTTCTGTGTATGGTATGAGTGCAACATCTTTAAATACGAATTGTCTATACTCATTATCATAGAAACCTTGAATGTCGACAATGACGTTCACACTGCAAGTTGTCATTGTGAAGTGCTCTGGGCATGCCGTAGCACTTAGTCGTTTATACAGCACGCTGCACAACACCCGTAAGTGATCAACAGCTAATCACACGGTCATGTAGAACTAGAGTATATGCTGCAGTGTGTTCTGGGATATTTGATGAAGGTTCAAATTCGATTTGTACATCTATCGGTCCTGATTTAATTATCTCATTCTGCTTAGAACAGTCCATCACGATGATTGGTGCCAGCTCATTGAATTTCTGTGGACTGAGTAGGCATCCTTCCTCTTCAACACCTTCATAGTAAGAAGCACGGAATATTGCATACGTGTCAAATGCTAGACTGTATACATTCCAATACCATTGTAGCAGAAAATTGTCATATAAATAGAGTTCGGAATTTTAGTAGACTCTGACAGTAGTTAAATTACAGTTGTCAAATACGGTGGAATTATTTGCTAAATTCACTCTTCTATTGGTCTGGAATGCAAGTGTGATTAATCTTGGTGTTTCCAGCTGCACTGAGGTTTTAATAGCCCATGTTTTTCTGCTCGCTGTTGTTAACACCGGGTAGTCAAAAACATCCCATGAGCGGAAAATTAATGGCAGATATGTATCGGTATTCAGAACTTTTAAAAGCTTCAAACGCTCCTTGACTGCCAAGTGATGTGCGGCATTTTCCATATAATTTTATTGATAATGATGGGATTCTCCTCTTGAGCTCCTGGAATGTACGAGTTGCTATCTGTTGCACTCTGCACCAGAATGCCCACAGCCTCGTCTATGATCCATTCTGCATTTTCTAAGCCATTCAGATCTGAGGGTGATGATGAGCATAAGCTTTAAGGGTTGATGCTTGCCGACATTACGTGTACGATCAATCTCTACCCCATTAAGTTCATAACGTATTTCCTGGAACAGGAATACCAAAGCATTACGTGCAAGCCTTGATCCCACTGTATAACTACCATCCTTTTTCTTAAAAGATCAATCCAAATATATGCTCTCTCACAGCTGCACCATTGGCGACGGCACTGTTTGCTTGTTGTCTCCCCAACAATGCGCAACGCGCCGCCCTCCGAATCCCCCAGGTCTCTGCCATCTTGTATAAACAAATCCAATCCTCTCGACTGTTTTCTAACACTCTGAGTCTCTGCGTTATCCACCATCGGATGTGACGCTCACAACTTATTACAGAGAAGAATTCATTCCTGTTGGTGACCTATTTCTTCGTGAGTCATTAAATGCCTAACAAAGCACTACTTGTTACTCGTATAAATAATTAGTAAAATAACTCAGGAAAGTTTTTTTGCGTGCGACTGTAAGAAAGCAGAAAGTCTCCTGGGTGGAAGCAGGAAGAATGCATTGCTCAATACGAAGTTTCAGATGTAGCCCACCTGAGTAACTATAGTCATGGTGGCCCCGGGCACCTAGGTGAGGCCCTCCCCCCCCCCTCCTTCCCCCTCCCCCTCCCCCCCCCGCAATCTCCAGGACGACAGCTTCAATCCTCCAACTCACTCCCAACTAAACGTCTTTCACACATTGTTTCTAACCACTGTAGCTTAGTGAGACAAAGAAACGTACATGTTCTCAACTGTTTCGAAATACAGGGCTGTTTCTTTAACACAAGCCTCCACAGCACCGTAAGGAGTAGATTTAAATAGTGTCTTGCTTCTTTTTTACACACTGCTGTTTACGCCCCTCATGGTAGATACTCAGTCATAGCCTTGGCCGAAACACTTGTTCACAACTTGCCCTTTTCGTTCTACAGATTCAATTAACTGATGTTCCAGGTAGACTTTGACCCGAGTAGTGGAGGTAAACGGCTCCCGTATCTTAACCTCAGTTTGGTTTCCAAAACAATCAATAGTTATTTCAGCACAGCGAAAAACTTATCTTGACTGATCGAGTTTACGAAGTTTTCCACTTTTCCTTCCCATTTTAGTTTTTCCATACTTCTATTCTTTTTTTTCCTGCAGAGGCCAGTGATGCTTTATCCTTGAGGGCATTGCCGTGGACGTCCTAGCCTAGTTACGCCGTGCTATTAGGGCTGAACAATTCCTTTGATTATTTTCCGGATATCTTCCAAGAGCGAAGAACAACACAACTCTCCAGGTGACGTAGTTCTCAACAATACAGGACCTCCCGCAGTGACCCACGGCGTTGTATAGCATCAGTATGACACTAATCGAATGGCGGGCAACACGAACGTTTCCGTCCTGCTACAGCGGAATCTTAAGAAAATCGAAGTGCAGTAAGAGCACAGAGCAACGACAGCAGTCAGGTCAAAAGGTAAGCCACCAACAAGCTTCTGACTACTGTCGATCCTTATGCCGACACATAACTTACATTCTCACATGCACGTTTGTTTAACGAATACGGTGCTCTACGACAAAGCAATTATATTAAGGACAATTAATCTTTGCGAACCAGTCATCCAGAGGATGTATCACGGTATGTCTATAGCAGTTTCTGTTGGAGAAACTTGAATTTTAGAAATTTTAAAACTACAGGAACCTCGGAATACTATAAATTATACACTCCTGGAAATTGAAATAAGAACACCGTGAATTCATTGTCCCCGGAAGGGGAAACTTTATTGACACATTCCTGGGGTCAGATACATCACATGATCACACTGACAGAACCACAGGCACATAGACACAGGCAACAGAGCATGCACAATGTCGGCACTAGTACAGTGTATATCCACCTTTCGCAGCAATGCAGGCTGCTATTCTCCCATGGAGACGATCGTAGAGATGCCGGATGTAGTCCTGTGGAACGGCTTGCCATGCCATTTCCACCTGGCGCCTCAGTTGGACCAGCGTTCGTGCTGGACGTGCAGACCGCGTGAGACGACGCTTCATCCAGTCCCAAACATGCTCAATGGGGGACAGATCCGGAGATCTTGCTGGCCAGGGTAGTTGACTTACACCTTCTAGAGCACGTTGGGTGGCACGGGATACATGCGGACGTGCATTGTCCTGTTGGAACAGCAAGTTCCCTTGCCGGTCTAGGAATGGTAGAACGATGGGTTCGATGACGGTTTGGATGTACCGTGCACTATTCAGTGTCCCCTCGACGATCACCAATGGTGTACGGCCAGTGTAGGAGATCGCTCCCCACACCATGATGCCGGGTGTTGGCCCTGTGTGCCTCGGTCGTATGCAGTCCTGATTGTGGCGCTCACCTGCACGGCGCCAAACACGCATACGACCATCATTGGCACCAAGGCAGAAGCGACTCTCATCGCTGAAGACGACACGTCTCCATTCGTCCCTCCATTCACGCCTGTCGCGACACCACCGGAGGCGGGCTGCACGATGTTGGGGCGTGAGCGGAAGACGGCCTAACGGTGTGCGGGACCGTAGCCCAGCTTCATGGAGACGGTTGCGAATGGTCCTCGCCGATACCCCAGGAGCAACAGTGTCCCTAATTTGCTGGGAAGTGGCGGTGCGGTCCCCTACGGCACTGTGTAGGATCCTACGGTCTTGGCGTGCATCCGTGCGTCGCTGCAGTCCGGTCCCAGGTCGACGGGCACGTGCACCTTCCGCCGACCACTGGCGACAACATCGATGTACTGTGGAGACCTCACGCCCCACGTGTTGAGCAATTCGGCGGTACGTCCACCCGGCCTCCCGCATGCCCACTATACGCCCTCGCTCAAAGTCCGTCAACTGCACATACGGTTCACGTCCACGCTGTCGCGGCATGCTACCAGTGTTAAAGACTGCGATGGAGCTCCGTATGCCACGGCAAACTGGCTGACACTGACGGCGGCGGTGCACAAATGCTGCGCAGCTAGCGCCATTCGACGGCCAACACCGCGGTTCCTGGTGTGTCCGCTGTGCCGTGCGTGTGATCATTGCTTGTACAGCCCTCTCGCAGTGTCCGGAGCAAGTATGGTGGGTCTGACACACCGGTGTCAATGTGTTCCTTTTTCCATTTCCAGGAGTTTATATCATCCTAGGAAGCCACTATAACAAGTGCTTTCTGCATTCACTTATATACCAAATGTTCGGCAGGTTAACTACGCCGCCGTGGTGTCTTGATGCACGCCTTTTCCGTGTACATGTCACAAAGAATAACTTATTTTTATAAGAGTTACTAACTTGTTACGGATGGATTTTATCCATTAAGCTGTGATTTTGGCGGAAAACATATTTGCCTTTTAAATCATAGGTGTCTTGTTAAAGGAATAAAAAACGATTTGAAAATGTTATTTCTGCTTACACATATTTAAATAGTGTTGGTCAGCATTATCATCTTTGTGCCAGTGCTGCTCAAACTCACTACAGTGCGCCCACATTTTCTAGCGGAAATTTGAGCTGCCAATGTCTTGATTCCCCTCACTACCAAATTGGACATCAAGTGATAACTGTGCCCCATAGGTCTCACACTAGGGGGCTCATAATTCTCAAATTTCATTTTTTTCTCTGTGCTTTCACCTAATTTGATGCCACTGCGCTAAAAATTGAGTTGTGTGTAATTTGGGCTCCATAGGAAATTGGGAAACAGTACCCCTAGGCCCTTACATTTGGAAAGGCGTGACTCCCATAAAAACCTCACGCACCATTTAATCTCAAAAATATTACACTTATGTAGCTGATACGCTATTTATTTTCAAATTAATTTAAAATTTGTTGTTTTAATTGTAATAATTCACTTTATGGCGCTATCAAGTACAATGTTTCAATGGTAAACATGATGAGAAAACCAGCCTCTTTTTACATATCCTTATTTTTTTATAAATTCTTTTTTATGCATAAAAACTTTCCGCGATTTTCGTATGCAACCTGAAATGGGTACTGCTTCTGTTTCTCGCTTTTGTAAATAATTTATTATAGTCCTCCATAAGTTTGGCGGTTTTTTCCGCAGGATCGTCTACGACTTTTATTGACTAGGTGTGCGGTGTTGACGAAATCTTCATTCTTCAAGCCGCTGCGAATGGTCTGTCTTAAGGAACTCGTTTCCCAAGTCAAACATGGTAAAAAATCGTCTTATTTTGTTAGGAACAAACTGTTCTATCACATTAGTAATGGTTTCTGGGATTCGATCTATTTTCACCTGAACCCTTTGTCGTCCGTCTTAGAATTACAATTGAAACGTCCCATTTTTACAAATTTATATACGACTGTGCTTAAACTGACACAATATTTTTAGCGCAACGCAATCTGACTTTGAAAAATCCCTACAAAAAAAATTGCCCTGACTAACATTAACCTATGCATTTCACAAATCGCTTACCTCACAAAAATCTTGGTTACTCGAACTACTGCAATACAGCGAGCGCCACTACTGCCAGCTAAATAAAAGATTCAAACTACGGAAGGCACTAACTACTGATAGGTATATTTAGCAAATGAAAGATTTTGATAGAGAACAAACAATGTATTTACCTTAATAGTCATCAAAAGTCATAATATATATAGGAGTTCATAACATCCATTCTTACAAATATCAAAACTCCGCCATTTCTCTCCCCACATCCACCACTGCTGGCGGCTCACCTCCAACTGCGCAACGCTACGCGCTGTTCACATCCAGCTGCCCAACACTACAATAGCAGACAACAATGCAAACTAGCCACAGACCGCACACAGCACAGCCAGTGATTTTCATACAGAGCGCTACGTAACGTTGCCAATAAGAAAACATAAACAGCCTACTTACATAGCCCCCATGCTCCCCACAAAAAATTTTACAAATTGTTTTGGGCAGTGGCCAATAATGATTTGATAAAATTTTTCATAATTACAATAACAAAGAAATCAAATGTACACACTTATTGATACAATGTTGGTCAAAACCTAAAATTTTCTCACAGTCCATAAAGACAGTCCTGATCGTTCATCACTGTAAAATAGCAGTGTTTTTTTCAAAGTCTGAGCAGTAGAAGAAAATGCACACGGAAGTAGTGGATTTCCATGCAGTCTTGAAGAAGTAGTGTTGTCCTTCCAACGAAAAGACAGTGCTGACTCTTGACATGCAGACAGGTAATGGGCCACAACAGAGCAAACCCACCGCAGAGTCAGTCGAAGTTTTGAAGAATATTGGTATGTAGGTCATCACAGAGTAGACCCATTGTAGTCCTGGTAGAGATTACGGTATTGGTGGGCCACCAGAGCTGCAGACCCACTGCAGTCCTTGTAGAAATAATGGTAATGGTGGGCCATCAAAGATGCAGACCCACTGCAGTCCTTGTAGAGATGGCCAGCAGCCATCTGTTGCAACTGTGCAGGTGCACAATCACCATCGAAGAGTCTTGCGGACAATATAGCAAGTCCATAA
This sequence comes from Schistocerca serialis cubense, assembly GCF_023864345.2. Lineage (NCBI taxonomy): Eukaryota > Metazoa > Arthropoda > Insecta > Orthoptera > Acrididae > Schistocerca > Schistocerca serialis. Next base: position 595,979,960 of record NC_064643.1, read on the forward strand.
ACCACCACTTGTGCACTCACAAAGTTTTTGAAATTGTCCTTAGAACCAGCAATGCTGCTATCCAGTCCCTTGCTGAATTATTAACACACGTGCAAACACTAACAGTCCCTACTTCTCACATATTGTCCATATACTATGACCAACAGAAACGTGTGCAGTGAAATGTAACTTACAAGTTAATAATATGATGAACTGGTGTCAATTACAATTTTATAACATAAGAATACAATTACAAAGGTACAAAATACATCATTAAAGAACATAACAATACAGATAATATTTGTAGTAAAACAGGCTTTACAAAAGAATAGAAATAGACATATACATCAGTGTTACAGGAATTATGAGATAAGTAAATATATAAAAGATCAGAATAATTATTGAAACATCAACTTCACACATGAGCATTAAAACAGAACAGAATAAATAATGTCTAAACATCTTTACAAAGAAAATAACATAGTATTTGAAAAATTCTACAACATAAATCTTACTAGCTAAACACATAAAGACAGGAAAAAGACAAATACACAAGGATACATAAACACATAGCGGAATAACACGAAAGGAAAGACAGGGTTCGTTTTCAGGGTAACATTTGGTACTGCAGTCCAACCCAAAACTTCATTCCATAGATCTTTCGTCTTATTTCAACATTTGTTTCCACCAAAAAAAATCCTATCCAAGCATGCTTTCTGTATTTATATGTTCACATATTTCTTACCTCATTATTTATTTTCCATTATCTTACCTCATCATTTATTTCCAAGAAAATCCTACCTAAACCTGTTGTCACTAAACCCTACTTTTTTGTTCATATCCTCTTTCAAAAATAGTTTTTCTCCACTGTACACTACTTTTTTGGCCAAACCACTTTCTTATAGCTTCTCAATGCATTTCTTCCAATTCGTCATAACTCACTCTCTTATATAGTCTACCCCCTCTTAAGCTAACTTAAATCTACTGTGCTCAGATGCTAAACTAAGGAACGAGGCAATGCAGCAGCACAAAACAATTAACGCAAACAGCAATGATAAAAAATACAAATGACAAAGCAAGCAGCATAAATTAGCAAAGCAAATGCAATATTACAACTAATATAAGGCAATGCGCAGCAAACAAGAAAAATAAATCAGTAGTAAACTGGCTTAGCAGAGTAAACAAAGTCAAATTCAGTAACACTATGCCTGGCAAACAGCTGCAGCAAATGAAATAACTTATATCTAAACATGACATAGCTCAAGCAGAAAAAATATTACATTAAAGACAACAATGCAGACAAGGGAAATGTATATTCACATCGTAATGTCTATGTAATTAAAGTGGTGCACCACAAAAACTAATTCTACAAAAAATTACCAAGTGCTTGAAAAGAAAATTATGTATGCAGTTACTGTTATTAGTCCCTTCTTATTGTTCTTTCCATTCCAAGAGCTCCTTTTTCGAAGAATGTGGATCATAAAATAATTATTTAATAGATCTGTTGACAGAAAATGTTTACATTAGCAAATGCATTTAATTTTATTTTATGAAACCAATGCTGCAATACAGCTGGAAACCAGATATCAAATGAAATAAGCAACTATGTACAAAGTAAAGCATAAGAACATCATTCAGTAGTCATGAGGCATTTCATAAGTTAGTAGAAAATTCTCTCAACTAGAGAGACAGTAGTCATAATCAGGTGTATAGACATAAAAATATTTCTCGTCATTTCATTAGGCATTTCAGTAAATATGATAAATTAAGAGTTCCACAGTGTTATCATATGTTTTCAAGTTTGAGTGTGTCGTATTTGCGATGCTTTCTACAAAGAAATGTCAATAGCGAGGATAATGGCCTCCCCCTTTTTTTTTACCTGTGCCTCTGAAATTCACACACTAATGGCTTTTTTCCAGGCGTCTGTCGCGCAGCTGCCCACATAATGCGTCGTGCCCACGATGCATTACGTGAAGGTCACTTTCTTGCCGAAATATTTACGACACCAGTTTCCGCTACAGTGACAGTCTCGTATAAAAATATATCACAGGTCGAGAATTTGCTTTGCAAATGTGTAGAAACAAAATCCTATGAATATAACAGTGTTCAAAAAGTTTTCGTCGGCATTGTGATACATTCGCGCATTTACACACATTTCATAACTCTTAAAGTACGATTCTTGGTTTCCAACATCCTTTTCCACAAACCAGAGTCCCTAACCACTGCTCATTATTCCTTACCTTATTCATCGACACTTCTTCAATATTTCATCATAACAGATACGTAGCATAATCAAATAACTCATACAGCATCAGCTTATTGATCATAAACATACCACAACAGCATAATACACATAGTCATCGTAATAATAACATCATAACACCTCAGTCAACTCTCAAAATCGTCGTAGCTTCCTCGAATAACTTCAAAACCTAAAAAAAATTTTCTGCTCATGTCAAATGTGTCATCTGCCTCAAACGTACTTTAAAAATCGTGATCCCATACCAAATACATCATTCAAAACTCTCATAGTATCACACTGGTTCCGAAAAAATATGAAGAGTTCACAAAGTACTGACAAAATAAAATTTCATAAGTGTGAAGTTATCCAACTGTGTAATTACGTAAACATGTGTCACTGATGTAGTAAAACAAATATTTGTCTCTCAGCTGTGTAATTTGTGTGTTAGAGAAATATGGTACCGATGTGTAAAGTTGTATAAGCAAATACCATATTAGCTAGGGCTCCTTGTGCTTGCCAAACACATGGTACACAAAGTAGGTGTGTACCCCCCTGAGGATTAATGTAATTATACCCTCAGGTGTTACAGATTACAGCAATGGAATGAAATGTATCATGGAAAACTTTCTTTGTATTTCAAAAATCTTGAAAAATAAATGGCTTAAGTACAAAATTAATCTCTCAAATGCGTGTCCTGTAGCACTAAATGTGCGTCTTGCTGTAAGATAATTCTGTAGAAGTGTCGTAGTTATCGTCCACTGTAAGCAAAGTTCTGCTGAAGTCAATATACTTACCACATCATAAACGAAAGTGGAATGCTTTGCGTATGGATACCGTAGTTATTACGTACCTTACCATGATCAAGAAAGCACTATAATGTAATGTATTGTTGTGCTACGAAAAAGGCTGTCTCATTGTAGCTATACCACAAAAGTTACTACTAAAACATGTTTTACTTTCCAGAATAATACAGAAAAACTGTGCAGAAATAAAACAGAAACACTGCAAAAGCAACATTGTATATTGTCACTCATTAGTAGCGTCGTGATAAAATCTTGTAGTTCTCACATAAACTAACCACTGTGTCATCTGGTATCTCACAGAAAGTACTTTAAATCCAGAATGTATTTTCAAGTAAACCAAAATGTTGCATTAAAATCTCATTAGCAGTACTAGTAAATGTTCTAAGTATGTAAGCCATATAATGGTTACGTAATCGTGCAACTAACACGCAAGAATGTACACACACAATGACACTGTGACGTCTGTTCACTATAACAATGCGTTAGTAATTTCTGTTTAAATAAGTTCTCTTGGTTCTTGATTGGATATTTAACTTCAAACATTGTTGCATATTAACAGATTCTAAGTCTGACAAAGCATACTAGTAATGTAAAGTGAAAAGTTATATGGCAAAGACAAAGTTAAAAAGCAGATTATTTTTCAATAAACGGTTTTACATGTGAAATGTGCTGTAAACCTTTACTCTTCCTAGTACGCAGAGTTTCAACTTCAACGCAATTATCATGTGGTATACGTCAGATTCTGTAAGGTCCATTGTAAACTAGAAAGAATTTGTGACTCAAGTGTTTCTTCTTATGTGACAATGAATGAGCTTTAATGAGAACTTTCTGACCAATATATAATTTCTTTGCATTTGCTTTACCATATAGTTTTCTCCTTTTGTCTGCTGCAGATTTTATATTTATAATAGCCAAATCAATTATGTCTTTGTGTCGAAGTTTACGTGTATTCGGGAAAGGTACAAGCTCTCGGATTCTGTTCGGTGGTTCTTCATTCTTCAGTACATGAGTAGGTGGTAAAGCAGTGGAGTCATGAGGCATTTCATTCAGCACGTTTTGAAATAAGTGTAAATATCTGTCCCAATGCTGATGCTTTCTGTGACAATAAAGTCTGCAAAGCTTATTGATTTCTTTCATAATCCGTTCAGACGGGTTACAATGTGGTGAGTACAATGAAATAAAAACAGGTTTGATTTTATGATTCCGAAGCATGCGTGACCAAACAGCAGATCTGAATTGCGGTCCGTTATCTGAAATGACTTTACTAACGTTTCCAACTTCACGTAAGAAATTTTTAACAAAGGCGTTGGATACAGACCGTCCAGTGGCTTTACTTAACAGAGTGAAAGAAAGAAATTTTGAAGTGAGTTCAACAGCGACTATAACGTACGAAAATCCATTAGATGTTCTGACAAGCGGTCCCAAGAGATCAACAGCAGCAAATTCTTTTAATTTAGAAGGAATAATAGGAAACAACGGAGCACGATGTGAGACAGTAGATGGTTTCGCCTTTTGACAAAGTTTACAAATAGACAAGACTCTTCGAATTCTCTTTCCCATATTGTTAAAATAACAAGTCGTCTGAAGAATATGATAACATTTTCGTGGACCAAAATGTGCGTAGCTAAAATGAATGTACCAAATGAGCTTATTAACAAAATCGTCTGGAATGCAAAGTACCCATAGCTTGTCATCAACAGTGCAGCGTTTGAAGAGTATGTTGTTTCTAACCAGGTAATAATGATGAATCTTTGTGTGTGTCTTTTCATGCCATTTGCTCTTGATGTCTTTCCAAATCGGATCTTTATCTTGTTCATGAGCAATGTCCTTTAAAGATGTGGTGATGAAGTTTTCAAAGGCGACTTTCTGAATGTAAAGAATACTGAAATTTTTCTCGAGGTTGCCTTCTGTGTTACTTTTCTCAAGCCCAGCCGGTGCGCGTGACAGTGCGTCCGCAACAATGTTCTCCTTGCCGGGAATGTAGACTATTGTGAAGCAGAATTCTTGCAGAAACAATGCCCAACGTTTTAACCTGTCATGATTTAATTTTGAAGACATAAGAAATTGTAATGCACGATGATCACTGTATACTTTTACATGCTTACCAGAATGTAAGAAACGGAATTTGTTAAATGCCCAAACAATAGCTAAAGACGATAGCTAAAGCTTCTAATTCAGTAACGGAATAATTTTTTTCAGACTTTGTTAGCACTCGGCTAGCAAAAGCAATGGTTTTCTGAACAGTAGTGTCATTTTCTATGGCTTCTTGAAATAAATGGGCACCAAGACCGACTTTAGAAGAATCCGTGCTAAGGCAGAAACCTTGTGACAGATCTGGATGAGCTAGTATTGGCGCGTTAAGTAACGCTTCTTTCAAGGAATTGAATTCCAACTGTGATTGTTCGTCCCAGTTCCAAATAGTATTTTTTCCTGTGAGAGAACAAAGCTTTGGTGTAACAAGAATTTGCATATTCAGAAAACGACGGTAAAAATTTACGAGACCTAGAAAACTGCGGACTTGTTTTTTTGTGGATGGAACTGGAATGGCTCTGATTGCTTCTAACTTTTCAGGATCCGGCTGAATACCTTCAGAAGAATAATATGTCCCAAAAACCTCACCTTTGATCTACCGAATTCAGACTTTTCCAAGTTAACTGTAATTCCAGATTCTGCAAAAATATGTAACACGCTGTTGAGGATGCGATTGTGTTGTTCCCATGAGGCTTCTGCTATCAGAATATCGTCCACATATAAGGTGATGTGACGTTTTAAGAACTCAGGTAATATGGAATTTAGCCCGCGAATGAATGCTGCCGAAGAAATGTTCAAACCAAAAGGTAGTTTCCGAAACGGATAACAAACGCCGAAACAAAGGAAAGCTGTGTATTTTCTACATTCTGGATGAAGTTAGATCTGATAAAAGCTGGATCTGAGATCAATAGAAGACAACACTTTTACGCCATTAAAATTTTGAAGAAGTTCTTCCATCGTTTGCGGCCTGTCTGTTTCAGGAATGATGATAGTATTGATTTGTCTCGAATCTAAGACAAGTCTGATCGACCCATTTTTCCTCTCAACAACATGTAATGGATTGTTGTATGAGCTTACTGCAGGCTCAATAATGCCCTCATTAAGCATAGATTGTATTTCTGTTCTAACACGGTCCCTATAATGTGCTGGAATTATGTATGGTCGAACACAAAATTTAGTATGCTCACGAACACGAAATTGGTATTGAAATCCCTTGATTGTTTCTGTTTTGTGAGTAAAAACTGTGGAATGTGCTTGTAAAATCTCAAAAAGGTCTTGCCTATCAGTGTCATTACAATTCTCATTTGTTAGAATTTTATTCTGAATTAACTCACTAGTATCAAATATGTCGTCGATATCATCCCTGTCAGTACTTGCAGAGTGGTTGTTAGTGTCTAGTTCCGTAGAAAATTCCGAACTGTTGTCTAACCGAAGGTAAAGCCGATTAATTTCCTCGTCATGGTTTGAGAGCCAATCTTCAAATTTCAAAGCTATTGACTTACCTTCTTTCTCTAAACTTGTTTCAGCATCGTGAAAGTTTAAGATTGCTTTGTATTCATTCAAAAAGTCTACTCCCAGTATAATTTCCGTCGACAATAGTGGAACAATGAGAAAGTTCATAGAGAAGCTGTGGCTTTGACTAAAGAATTCTAAGTTGGTTTGTTGGCGTACATCTACACTTTTTCCAAAGATTGCACCTTGTAATTTAATATTACGTAACGCAAGTGTGGGGCAAACGTTCGATTTGTTACATTTGCTAAAGGCTGTTTCACTAATTACTGAAATGGGACTGCCAGAGTCAAGTACTGCCGTAAATTTTACGTCATTTACTGTAATGTGAATCACAGGATATGCAATGTTGTTATGTTTTACGTCGTGTTCCTGGAGTAAGATGTCCCTAATGTCTTCCATTTTTACGTAATTACTAGCTACGGCAGCTGCGTCGTCAGTTTCATACGTACGTTTTGTGGCTGCCAGCGGTATGAGTCATTGCCTATTGTCTCTTTGTTGGCGCGCGTCGTTATTGGGATTTGGAGACCTAACGTCTACAAATTCGCCTTGTCGAGAGGGCCCTGCTCTGTTTGAATCCCGCCAGTTCTGATTCAATTCAGGTCTGTCGTTACGATCATATCATGTGTCGTCATGTCGGTAGATTCCACAGTTTCTTTCTTGTCGGTCACGTGGTGGAGAATTTCTCCCTGAATCGTAACTGCGCGCTGGACCGTTGCGTCTAAAGTTATTCTGTCACCCCTGATAATATTTATTTTGGTTCCTATATTGTCTGTTTCTCCGATTGTCTCTGTGATAGTCATTACTGCGGAGAGGTGATCTTTCCCTGTAATTATTACTACTCTGCCAACGGTTGTCAAATGGGTGGTGTCTGTTTTGGTCACGATTGGAGTTGTGAGAATAGCATTCTCGCGTCCAGTTATTACTTCTTTCATCGTGGAATTGCGACGGATATGACCTGTAATTGTTGTGTTCCTGTTTCCGCTTTCCGCGAATGTCAGTGTCAATTTCTAATTCTTGTAAGAGTCCCTGAAAAGCTTCAATGTCGTCTTTGCAACGTCCTGCCAAAATAATATGTCGTAAATGTTCAGGCAATTTGATTAAGCAAATGCGGATGAGTTCTGAGGGGCTGTATGGGTTTGACAGGTACTGATTCTTGTGCAACATGTCTTCAAAATATTTCACAAGACTGGAAAATTCAGATTGTTCGAAATGTTTCATCATTATGATGCTATGTTTTACTCGGTCTTGTGTAGCTTGAGACCAATATGCTGAGAGGAAGGCATGATAAAATTCTCCTTCACTGTGACAATCGTGAATGACTGATCGCATTCTTACAGCTGGTTCATTCTCTAAATAGCCACACATAAATTCTAATCTGTGCTCTAATGACCAGTTGGGAGGAAAACAATGAGAGAATTGATGGAGCCACGCTTGTGGATGAATGTCGTTGCCAGAATTCTTAAACGTTTTGAATTTACGTGTAGTAATGAACAGCTTATAGTCAAAATCATCATGTCGGCGAGTCGCATGTCGGTCATTGTTACGTCGTGTCGGCGGTTCAATCTCAAAATTCGGTGCACATTGCCAATTTCTTTCATAGCTTCCGAAATGCCCTGTGTTATTATTTTGTGGCTGTTCCGTATTTCTATGTCCCTCTTCCCGTATTGGAGCGCGAGTGTCCTCTGAAATACGTAATCCTTGTATTACCTGTGTCAGCTGATCTTGTACTTCCCGGATTTCTCTTTTGTACTGTGTATTGATTTGATTTTGATTTTGTTTGAATTTTCTAATTTGTTCGCACTCTTCTGTGTCATTAAAGACTACCGGTTTTGTGTCATTCAGATTATCATCTACCTTCGTAGATAAATTATTTATCTGATCCGAAAGTTCAATTACTTTCTCTGATAATGAACTAATTTCCTCCATGTGTCTTTCTGAACCAATTTTCAGAGTATCTACTGTGTCCTTTAAGTTTTCCTGAGTTTTTGCAAGTTGCGTAACCAAATCGGTAGATGCAACTGAGTCAATTTTAGCTTGCAAGGTCTCATGATTTTCATGAACAATAGTTTGCAGTTCTTTCATGGCTGCTTCGTGATTCTGTAATGCATTTTCACGCCGCGAAAAAATAGGTTGAAAATGCTCACAAATTTGTGTTTTTACGCCATTACAGACTTTTTGACATTTCGATTCAATGTTATGTAACTTAGTAGTTAAGTCTTCACGTGTTTGGTCAAGCGTGGTGTCTAACTTTTGAAGATTTTGTTCCATTGTGTCTAACTGTTGCTGTGTTTGTCTCTGGTGTTGTTCCATTGTGTCTAACTTTTGAAGATTTTGTTCCATTGCGTCTAACTGTTGCTGTGTTTGTCTCTGGTGTTGTTCCATTGTGTCTAACTTTTGAAGCTTTTGTCCCATTTGTTGCATTAATTGTAATAACAATGCACTGGTGTCTGAAACATGTTCCTCAGTGCTTTTCGGCAGTGAATTTTCACCGGCAACATTCACATTTTGACAAGCAGAAAATGTGTCTTGACTTATTTGAGAAAATGGTGAGGACCTAAAACCTGAATCTACAGTATTTGCGAGATTGCGTCCTGTAATTTCGGATTCCTGTGGCGAGCTGTTGCCGACCGATCGATCGATAATGCTTCCCTGTTCACTAATTGTTTCACTGTCTACTCCATTATTTGCCGCCCGCTCCGTTTCCCTATGCACAATTACCAAATTACTACTTTGAACATTAGTTAATTCATTACACGGTGGCGCTAACACACTGCTTTCGTCTTCACTGTCATTTCTCAGTTTCCTTTGGAGCCTAGTATTACGTTTTTCACACGCCATTATTGTCACAATATTTCACACGACAACACAGAAAAGCACAATTTGAAGAGCAAAAATAAGAGAACACATTAACATAGTACTGAAAATAATATCTAGTTAATTGCACTGCGAAATACTTGGTGCAAATCTACATGCGTGCCACACCTGTTTTACTGTACAACAGTGAAAGACTGCAACTACAAAGGAGATTCTCTCTACAATTACGCGCTAGCAATAAACAAAATCCACACTAATTACACAAAGTACAAGAAAAAAATCAGAAGATTCCAGTGAGGTATCCTAGGCTAAGGGTCGACATATGAAACGTCCCATTTTTACAAATTTATATACGACTGTGCTTAAACTGACACAATATTTTTAGCGCAACGCAATCTGACTTTCAAAAATCCCTACAACAAAAAATGGCCCTGACTAACATTAACCTATGCGTTTCACAAATCGCTTACCTCACAAAAATCTTGGTTACTCGAACTACTGCAACACAGCGAGCGCCACTACTGCCAGCTAAATAAAAGATTCAAACTACGGAAGGCACTAACTACTCATAGGCATAGTTAGCAAATGAAAGATTTTGATAGAGAACAAACAATGTATTTACCTTAATAGTCATCAAAAGTCATAACATATATAGGAGTTCATAACATCCATTCTTACAAATATCAAAACTCCGCCATTTCTCTCCCCACATCCACCACTGCTGGCGGCTCACCTCCGACTGCGCAACGCTACGCTCTGTTCACATCCAGCTGCCCAACACAACAATAGCAGACAACAATGCAAACTAGCCACAGACCGCACACAGCACAGCCAGTGATTTTCATACAGAGCGCTACGTAACGTTGCCAATAAGAAAACATATACAGCCTACTTACACAATACCATTGGCAAATTCAGAGATCTTTTTTTTCCTTGCCCATAAACTTAAATTTTCTTTCCACATTTCTTCTTGGCTTCCTTCACATTTTGTTTTCTATACAGATTGAATAACACAGGGTTTAGTCTACAAACCTTTCTCACTCCCATCTCAACAGCTTCCCTTTCATGTCCTTCGACTTTTATAACCGCACACTGGTTTTTGTACAAGTTTTAGATAACCTTGTGCTCCATGTATTTTATCCCTGTTGCCTCCAAAATTTCGAATAATGTATTCTAGTCAACATTGTCAGAAGGTTTTTCTACATACGCAAATGTTATGAATATACACTGACGAGCCAAAATATTATGACCACCTGCTTAATAGCTTGTTTGTCCATTTTCAGAACGAAATACATCACTGATTCAACGTGTCAGGGATCCGACAATTTGTTTGTAGCTCTGTGTAGGTTTGTGTCATTAGACGTCTGTGCACAGGTCCTGTAATTCGCGTAAATAATGGGTCGCTGATTTGAGTACCCGGTGATGGCACGCAATAGCGACCCAGATGGGTTCCATCGCATTTACATTGGGAGAATTTGGTTGCCGGGACATCAAAGCGAGTTCACTATGATGCTCCTCAAACCATTGTAGCACTGTTCTGGTATCGAGAGACGCTCAGTTATACTGCTGAAAGATGACATCGCTGCCGGGGAAGACATCAAGCATGAAGGGATGCAGGTGGTTCCCAGTTGTCAGGGTGTCTCCTATTATTACCACAGGTCCCATGCAAGTGCAGGACAATGTCTCCCATAGCATAATACTGCTCCCACCAGCCTACCTCCGTTGCGCGCTGCACGTTTCGAGCCGCCGTTCACCAGCGACCTAATGTAGCAAAAATGTTTTTTATCGAATCCCGATGGTCCCTTGCCAACTGCAGTCGTAATTGACGATGTCGTTGGGTCAACATGTGAAGTCGTAAGGGTGGTCCGCGGCGTAGTTCCATGTTCAACAACGTACGATGAACGGAGTGCTCCGAAAAATACTTGTGCGTGCCCCAGCGAGGGTGCCACAGATCACCATCTATACTACTTTGCAGAGCAGACAAGCCTCCGAACACCACGTTCTGTGAAGGGTCGTGGATGTCGAACCGTACAGAAACTAGTGAGAGTTTCACTGTCCTCTTTCCGTAGATGCTCACGACAGTAGCACGTGAACATTCGACCAGCCTCGCCGTTTTCGAGATAATCGTTCACAGGCTCTGCGTAATAATAAACTGCCCTTTGTCAAAGTCGCTTATCTCAATGGATTTCCTCATTTGCAGCGCATATCTTCGCTAGGGTGATCCTCCATCCGTGATTGCTCCGCTTACATACTTTCTTTATCGCGTCAAGTGCCCTCAACGCCACCAAGTGACATCCAACGTCGTGGTGGGCAGTGGTCATAATGTTTTGAAGTACCAGTGTAGGTTTCTCTTTCTTCAGCCTATCTTGTAAAAGATAAGACGTAAGATCAGTATTGTCTCCCATGTTTCTTCCTTTCTCCGGAACCTAAACTTATCTTCCCTGAATCTTTCCATTCTTCTGTAAATCATTCGTGTCAGTTCGTACTACCAACGCGGAAACACTCTGCGTATTTATAATGTGGCAGATAGTGTTCAAGGTTTAGCAGACGACGCAGTTATCTTTCAGGAAGTATTACATAATACTTGAGGCTTTCCCACACTGTAGAGGAATGTGTTGGGGTCCAGCTGCGTTCTTCATTGTGCTGCAATGTACAAAGGGCAAAAAATCTGCCGGCTGGAGTGGCCGTGCGGTTCTAGGCGCTACAGTCTGGAGCCGAGCGACCGCTACGGTCGCAGGTTCGAATCCTGCCTCGGGCATGGATGTGTGTGATGTCCTTAGGTTAGTTAGGTTTAATTAGTTCTAAGTTCTAGGCCACTGATGACCTCAGAAGTTAAGTCGCATAGTGCTCAGAGCCATTTGAACCATTTTTTTGAGCAAAAAAACACCATGCAGTATGCCAGTCACAGAGCATCACAATTCCATTTCCAGCTCAAACATTTCATTGCACTAGTTTGTGGTTGTACAAGTGGGGCACCGATTAACGCAATGTCATAGCACTTTCTTTTGTTGATCCAAATACAAACAAAAACGAAAAGATAAAATACTGATGGTCAGCTACAAAGTTTTGTGAAGGTAGAACACATATGAATCACAGACGACAATTAAGTGTTCTGTGGACCATCACAAAGGAAAATGAGTTCTGAAAGTAGAGCGCATATGCAGTATAGTGTTCAAAAACTGTATGTGCCATCACAAAGAGGAGTAGTCTCTGAAAATATAGTACATACGAACTACAGAAGATGTTCGTACGTGTTCTTCCCTCAAGAAATTTTAGAATTAGCAATCAGTATTTTATATTTTTATATTCATTCTTGTATGTACTTAGAGCAAAATGCGCTAACTTTAAGGGGCGGTCTGAATCCCGACGTGGCAATGCCTGACATGGTGTTAGTACATCACTTGTACAACCTCAGTCAAATTAAATAAATTTTTTGTAAAGAAAATACATTTGTAATACTCTGAAATCGATGTGTAAACGAATAAAATTTGGTAGCTGCACACCGAAAATATATCCCCTTCTTTTATAATTTAATTTTATTGGGTTTTTACTGGAAGTAGTATAACCATTACAATTGATTATTAACTTTAGCGACGGTAGTTAAACCTTAAGTATCCATTATTTTTCACAAAAGTAAATTTAAAAACGTCAGTATCTGATATGACACTCATTTATGTCCACTGCTTGAAGGTAAAGTGCTATTGAATACGTAAATTTGATATTTTTCTGAGCGATCACTGTTTTAATATGTTGGCAAGGGGATTCGCCTTTTTGGAAGGTTTTCCCACAGTATATTTTGTATGCAGAGTATCTATAACACTCCAAAACGACTTGGTTAAGATCTCCGTCATCTCCTCGATTGGATAATCACTACCTGTTGGAGAGTCCAGCAGTCTAATGCTACATCCCATGCTCATTCCAGTGGCTGTATCACGGTTTGGTTGGTATAGTGCGCTGGAGTGAGGCATCACTTTACAGGCATAATATTGTTTACAGCCTTTGTCGCAAGTTTCCTGAGTCACTGGTCAAAGACGATGACTCGTATCAAACATTCCTCTATATCGCGGAAGCTGTATGAGCAGTATTTTCCTTCTCTGATTCTGTCTATTGTAAGATCCTCTGCTGTTTCGATGTGACTAATTCTGAGTGCTCCACTAACCATATTAGATTAACTTTCATTTCTTTCTTGGCTTTCATAATTAATTCCACCACCTTATAAATAACCTCGTTTACCAGATTTGAACTTCCGATGCTCTCTAATTGCGCCAAAGACGGTAAGTGTTGATGATTTGCTCTATTCTTTTTTGTTCCAAGCATAACTGCTTCTTTACTTCTGCAATATAAACGCTACGTAATTGTCGAATTCTTTCCCCTTAAAAGACGTTATCAAATAGAAAATAACCAAATGCAGGCATATCTTGAAGAGGTCTTAAACTGGCAACTAAACATACCTTTTTCTTTTTTCTCTCGTTGTCCCTCTATTGGAACCTCTTATGGTCCTCATAAACAACTACCTATGATTTACCTCCATGCTTTTCTAACAATTTCTCATTGCATCCGAGTGCTGTTGTTTCCGAATTTGGTTTTCTCTGAAGATGGGAATCCAAAACCTTCTTTCGAATCGTATCCCTCTTCAGAATCTCAAGATCTTCAGTATTCATCTTTTTCAGATCGCTTCTGATACCTTGCGGCCACTTCTACAACGGGAAATTTTTTCCGGTTGGCATGTTCAAAAACTCTCTTGTATATTCCGTTTTCATTCTTCCGAAACAGGTAACCGTGAAACGTCATTCTACTTTTTTTCACCGTTACATTTAACTGAGCTTTCTTGTACAGACCTCCTATCCCCGTATTCAACATGGTGTTTTATAGGTCACAACACTTTTCTTGGAATTTCCCCCTCTTTCTTTTCCGTGGTTCCTGTACCTTCTGTATCAGTCAAATATGTACAATACATTACGTTGCTTGCTGACATTCCGACTTTATTACTGCAACATAATCATGTAACTTTGCTTGAAAGGAGATCAACGTCATGTAGTACAGATTTTTAGTCCCTGAAAAGCCTTTTTCTTGTTCCTTGCCCTGAGTTTATTAGCCTTCACGCCAACGGCCGTTATAATATACACAGACGGCTCAAAACAAGTCTATATTCTTTTTTATTCGGTCGTGTTGCCCTACTGTGTCTTCAGGATTTGCCTTCCTAATGCATGGGCATCTTCAGAGAAAAAAGTTTCTCGTCTGCTCCCACTCCCTTAGCGCTCTACAAGCATTTCTACAAACGTAGTCAGCAGAGGAAATGATCCATTTGATGCAAACCTTCCTTCAACAGCAGGTGGAGCAGAATGATACCACTTTGCAAGGTACCAGGGCCGTGGAATCTGGGGACAGGAGCAAGCAGACCAGCAGCCAAAGAGGCCTATAGGGAACACAATGTGCCGTTCGTTCCCTTGCAAGCTTCATTTTGCTGTTATGTCGGAGAGTTAAGGCACAATAAGCTGCGGTCGGTGAGTCGACTGTCCGAAAGAGCATTCCTCGATTCAACCACTCCGATGGAATGTAATAAACCTGACCCGCCCCTAAATAGGACACAGCCCTAACACATGGCTTCAACTCCGGCGAGTGGACCCCCTCCCCATCTGCAATGCCTGTGGAGTACAAATCACTATATGTCACATTGTAACAGTCAGAATGTAATGCCTCCTATTTTTTTCGCCTAAATTAACCCTTAGCTGCTGTGGATATTGACAGGAACACAGTTACTATGGAGGGGTCTCTCAGACCGCCTTTTTATTTTTATATATAAAATCACTGCTTTGCTGAATATATATTTTCATGATTTCCTGTTGTTCGTTACACTCCTTTGAAACAGACTTTACGGAAATTTGCATTTTTTAAACAATGAAGAATTTAAAACACTTTGGAAACTGAAACACAGCAAAATTTGCAGTTTATTTTTATTTTACATTTTACTGAAATAACAGTACCTAGCTACCTCTCCACTCACTCACAGATTATCATCAGGGACATGGTATTACAGATTAGCAACATAAATGTATGGAAAACACATTTCAGTTCTGACGAATCGTATTTGCCGCGCGAGGTAGCCGCGCGGTCTCAGGCGCCTTGTCACGGTCTGCGTGGCTCTCCCCTTCGGAGGTTCGAGTTCTCCCTCGGGCATGGGTGTGTGTGTTGTCCTTGGCGTAACTTTGTTTAAGTTAGATTGTGTAGTGTGTGAGCTTAGGGATCGATGACCTCAGCTGCTTCCTCACTCCGTCGGGAATGGGTGTGTATGTTGTCCTTGGGATAAGTTAGTTTAAGTTAGATTAAATAGTGTGTGAATTTAGGGAGAGATGACCTCAGCAGTTTGGTCCCATAGGACCTTACCACAAAGTTTTAAAACTGTATTTGGAATCAGCTATGAGGTTAATGCTCATCGTTTCAGCCTTAGGGCGATTATCCCACCATACAGTTCTATGAAGGGAGAAATTTTGCCAAATTTTTATTTTAAAAATCGAGAAGAAAGTAATTATCTTGTGTATTCTTCTCAGGCCCTGAATCAAACTTTAATTGATTTCAGCCTGCATTCACTTCATGCAGATCTTCCTAGAATTCTCCAACCAAATTAGAACACCACACTGTTTGACACGGATATCTTGTTTTCCACTTCAAAATGGTTCAAATGGCTCTGAGCACTATGGGACTTAATTTCTGAGGTCATCAGTCCCCTAGAACTTAGAACTACTTAAACCTAACTAACCTAAGGACATTAAACACATCCATGCCCGAGTCAGGATTCGAACCTGTGACCGTACCGGGCGCGCGGTTCCAGACTGAAGCGCCTAGAACCGCTCGGCCACTCCGGCCGGCTTTTTCCACTTCAAACAACGATAGCAAAAGACTGATGTTTTTCGTTTTTCAAAACGTTATTTCTGTATTTGAGGCTCATATCTCGAAAACAGCGAGTTTTCTCCGAGACTACAGAATCTGTTGTAGTCTAGATACCTTCCTCTTACGTTAGCGGCTTCTGTTTTCTCCATCGAAAACATCTTTCTCTTCTTACTCATGAAGTACGCTTCTCCATCATCATCACCTGTCACAGCTTCATCACTTTCAGTTTCCTTCTCGAAATTAGTGTCGAGATCACTAAATACTCGAAATAAGGGTCATTATCATTCTCATTAGAGTCTTCATCTGAGAATTCACTGAGGCGTTCTTGAATACCCACATCCGTCTGGCTCAGGGTGACCAAACGTCCCGGAAAAGCGGGATTGTCCCGGTTTTCATCCCTGTGTCCCGGTGTCCCGAAAATTTGTTTCGGGACGCTCAAGAGTCCCGGAATTCAGTTTTTAAATACATCTCGTGAAACTTTCTCAATTTTTTGGGATTTCGCCATATTAAAGGAAATACAACACAAGAAATTAATATATTTTAGCTTATTTGTCTAAAACCTCCATTGTCCCATACAAGTAATCACAGTATCAGTATTGATACACTCAGGCAATAATTTACTTTGAGCGGTACTTTGGCCAACAAGTAGTAAGTTGTATTATTGTAACAGAGCTATGAAACCGTCCGATTGTCGCTCCACTTACACACTCATTGTCAGAATAGTGTAGTAGTTGATGTTTTGTCAGAGAAACTGCAATAGTTTTTCTCATATTAGTGGTATTATTGCTGCAGTACTGTGAAACGCAATGCCGAAACGTGCCTGCAAGTTCAGTGACTGTTATTCCAAGGAATGAAATTTCATTAAGAAAGGTCGTTTTGATTACGAAGGAGAGTGTTCCGTATGTAACTGTTTTATTAGTGTAAGTCATGATGGACGTTCCGACATAGTTGATCACATCAGGTCAAAGAAACACATTAACAGATACAGTGCACCGAGCTGCAGTAAAACTCTACAAAGTTATTTTGTGAAACATCAGTCAAGTGAAGAGACGAAAGTTTGAGCAGCCGAGCTTACACTAGCCTACCACACGGTAAAACATCACCAAACTTATAGATCTAGTGATTGTACTAATAAGCTTAACAGCATTATGTTTGATGATTCTTCCATTGCAAGAAAGTTTAGTTTAGCAAGAACTAAAGTGTCAGCCTTAGTGAAAGGAGTTATTGCTCCCCAGAGTGTAAAGGAAAGCCTTGAATACATCAAAAAGTCTTCTTTCTATGGGATATCCACTGATGCCAGCAATCATAAGGCCACTAAAATATTTCCGTTTGTTGTTCGGTTTTTCGATATTAATCAGGGAATTCAGACCAAACTTTTGAAGGTGAGTTCCCTACGTAATGAAACATCTGACGTAATTTCAAGATTTTGTATGAATACTATCGAAATGTTTGATCTTGAGAAAAATAAATGTGGCATTTTGTGGAGACAACACCAACACAAACTTTGGTGGTTTAAAAAAGACAAGGCAAATGCAACGTATTTACCAAATTAAAGGCAACATTGCATGAAAACATTGAAGGCATAGGGTGCCCTGCACATGTTTTACACAGTAGCGTGCAGACATCTGCTGACAGTTTAAGCTGTGATGTTGAAACTATCGTCATGAAGGTATACTCACACTTCTACATATATACTGTTAGAACAGAGAGGCTTAAGGAGTTCTGTGATTATGTGGGAACTGAATATATGAATATAATGTGTCACTCGAAAACTCGCTGGTTATCACTGTTTCCAGCAGTTGAACGAGTAATCCGCCTGTTTGAACCGTTAAAAGATTTTTTTCCTAAATGAAGACAAAGTCCCCAAAGTAGTGGTTCAGTTTTTCAGTAACCCTTTAAGTGAAGCCTACTTATGGTTCATTCACAGTCAGCTTAGCACTTTGCAGCATGGGATAAAGGAAATTGAGGGAAGCACGAAAAGTGTAATAGAGGTAAATGATGTTTTGAAAAATACTCTGGAAACTGTTACTAAGAGGAGAGAGCAGCAGTTCATTTCTTTTAATGTTAAATATGTCCTCAAAAGAGCAGAAGTATCAGAAGCAGCGGAAAGGAGTTTTAGAGAAGAAGTTAAGAAGTTTTATGACACTTGTGTAGAATATCTCAGCAAATGGAGCGCCTCACATTTACCTTCATCGCCAGTGTTTGTTTGGATGTTACTGAAGAGAGTGCCAAAATGGGAAAGTGTTGAAGAGACAGTTTCTTATTTGAAGAGTAAAGAGATTGAAATCGATGATTCCATTCTCTTTGATCAGTTCGGCATACTGACAAATTTTGTTGAAGAAAGTCTTCACAAGTGGAATGATGCAAAAAAAAAAAAAAAAAAAAAAAAAAACACCATTGGAATGTCATGAGAAGTGGGTGAGGTTTTTTTTTTAAGCTGTGACTGTCTTCAGCATTACTCTGAGTTGGTAATAATTGCAAGGTATGTATTTGCAATCCCAGCCCATAATGCCAATGTGGAAAGAATATTTTCGTTCATTAATACCTAGTGGATTAATGAAAGAAACAGAATGGAGCTGGACTCTCTTGAAGCAATCCTGCAGATCCTGTTTGCTACAAAATGGATTGTGCCGAGTTTTATCACTGTGTCTCAAAGAACAAATACATGATCAAGAAGGCTGGAGGCTGTGAAAAATACCCTTTTCTCCAAGAACAGTCAATTCCATCTACAAGTGCTCGGTAATATTAAAGCTCATGTTAATATTAACTGATTACAAGTTGAATGGCTGTAAAATTTTGTAAAATCGTAATACATTTCTTTATTACTGTATACGTTTATTAAATGTCATTAATTATACAGATAATCTAGATTATATCATTCTTTTGTATCTTCTTATTAGTTATAATAATCGGGTTAGCAAAATGTGTCAACAAAACAACATTTAAAATTAAGAAACCTGGGTACATGTGGAATGAGGTGTCCATTGGCACCCGGGTGAATGTGTCCCGGTTTTCACCGAAAATAATTTGGTCACCCTAGTCTGGCATAGAAAAAGTTGCATGTAAGGTCTAGCTTTCCTCACCACGGAGAAACGGTAACGTTCAACAAAAACACGACACGCACAAACACTATGGTATGCTGTGAGATCTCTCAAGGCCCATAAATAAGAAGCAAACTGCAACAACAATGCCAGATTTCTGGCATGTGTAACTCCCCATCCACTAGTAAGGTACACAGGAGAGTCTGCTTCAGAGGTGTGTGAATTTCAGGAGACAAAAACATGTAGCGGTCTGAGAGACCATCCATAGTAGTTAGGGTTAGGCTGATAATGTTGTAATCATAAATTTGGCGCTCATCCGCAAATCACATTCTACAGCACGCTCCAATAAGAGTGTACTTCATCAACAGACAGCAGTACTGTACAAAGGTATTAGGAAAGTTTTGCAATACAATGTAACAATAAGTCGCAGGAGGCTTATTGTTGCTGTGTTCTGAGAAAGCTTCTTACTTGCATTGTAGCCGCTGTCGTTCTCTAGCAGGATTATTTCGAAGTGCTTGCTATCGCATCGTGGTTACGAAGTGAGATCCGGGCAGTTTTGCGGCACAACTTTGCACGTGGTTTAAACATAGACCAGTACATTGAAGAAATGACTCTTGCACTCGGTGATGTGCGTCCATATCGTAGAACTATATATTGAGGTGGTACAGAGAATTCCAAAGAGGAAATACCACTATGGTGGACGCTGAGAGGACGGGAAAGCCACTATCATCATTTACGGAGTAAAACATTGATGCTGTGAGGAAAAAGTTAGACGAAGAAAGGCGGGTGACCTATAAGCAGGTATAGGATAGCTTAGGGATAAATGCACCAGCAGTTCGTTCGATTCTGCATGATGATTTGCAAGTAAAGAATCTTTGTTGTCCCTGGGTGCTGCATGGACTGACGGAAGAGCAGATGACACTACGTGTGACTTGGTGCCGGGAGATGTTAAAGAAGTTTTCTAAGGGGCAATCTCACAAGGGGAGGCCGCAACGTTGTGGTCACGGGTTTACTTCAAGCTTTACACACCTTTAGTAGGCAATTAGAACAATATAATGTGCAAATAGTAAGGTGCACTACTCTGGAAATCCCGAAAACATCGGAAGAGAAGTTTTACACGTCTGCTATGTAACTGATGTATCTGTGCCAAGATAGCGGAAGTTAGATTTCATGGTGGTCCAGCCTTTAGCGTTCGAGCTTCGTAAATCGACCGTGTGTAAGGCAACGGTTCGCCTCCCGTTCTGTTCTGTAGTAAAATTGTAAATTCTACGATATTTAAAAAAATTTCACCTACACTACTCGTTCTTGGTAATTAGCAACGTCTCACCGCTAGAAAGATTAACTGCCAAATGCAGCCTCTCTCTTTGTCTGCAGCTCGAAGTGTCGAGGTGGAAAGTAGATGCAGGTACCTTACCAGATTACAAGTATAAGGGATTTCGCAAATCACGACAGGCATGCATTTTCAGGAAAACTCTCTACGTTTCTTCGTTTACTTGTTGAGAGCTATAAAAATGTTTGTTCTAATAACGAAAATCAATTAAAAATAGCACAGTCAAATAACATGAAATTGGCTAAAACTTGATGCAAATACATGTGGTTATCGGTCGTTTGCTGCCATAGCCCATTAACGCCAAATTTCACAACACTGTCCTAATAGATACGTTTGTCGTACGTCCCCCATTGATTTCTGTGTTTATTTCACGCAGTGTTGCTTCTCTGTTAGCACTGACAACTGTACGCAAACGCCGCTGCTCTCGGTCGTTAAGTGGAGGCCGTCGGCCACTGGGTTGTCTGTGGTGAGAGGTAATGCCTGGTACGTAGTATTCTCGGCACACTGTTGACATGTTGGATCTCGAAATATTGAATATCCTAACGATTTCTAAAATGGAATGTCCCATGCACCTAGCTCCAACTACCATTCCACGTTCGAAGTCTTTTAATTCCCACTGTGCGGTCATAGCCATCTGAGTACAGATGACAGCTCCGCCAATGCACTGCCCTTTTATACCCTGCGTAACCGATATTGTCGCCATGCGGCTTTTGTCACTTCAGTGTGTATGGCAGATACTTTTCATGTAAAATAAAAATAAAAAAAGGAAGCATGACTTCCTCACTTGTGATGAGAGAGCAGAAGAAAATTTAGGTGGAGATCTGCCCTCTATTCAGACTTGAGCTTTAAATTTAGCTGTGATATTCCCTTTATTCAGACAAAAACTTTAAACATTTTCTATAGTGTCTGGACCCCAGTGTAAACTTTTAGGCTGGAGATTCTAGTGGGATGAAGAGTGGCTGGATCACCCTTTTTATTCCAACAATCAACCTGCCACAGCTGTCTGCTGAACTGTTTTAATTCTTTAGACTGACCATCTCTTTTTGTTGTAAGGTTCCAAATAGACCTAATGCATAACTTTCATATTTAAGTCTGTCCGTGTGGTTTTATGTGAGTGCAGGATATATTTTTATATTTCAATAGTAGTTGAAGCTTTATATTAATGACACTTTTATCCTCACTCGTCTCATAGAATTTTGGTATGGGCATTTAAGAATTTGCTGTCGTGTTCTCCAAAAACCATTGTCATCATCACCGCCACGCCGATTCTCTATACTACCCCACTAAGATATTTAAATTTATTGACTCTTCCGATTTTCCGTAGTAATTGTGGTGTCACCGCCAGACACCACACTTGCTAGGTGGTAGCTTTAAATCGGCCGCGGTCCATTAGTATACGCCGGACCCGCGTGTCGCCACTGTCAGTGATTGCAGACCGAGCGCCACCACACGGCAGGTCTAGAGAGACTTACTAGCACTCGCCCCAGTTGTACAGCCGACGTTCATAGCAATGGTTCACTGACAAATACGCTCTCATTTGCCGAGACGATAGTTAGCATAGCCTTCAGCTACGTCACTTGCTACGACCTAGCAAGGCGCCATAGCATTTGATAATTAATATTGTGAAGCATGTACCGTAACGAGAGATGTTCTACAATTGTGGATTAAAGTTAAGTATTATATCAACTACGTACTTTATTTGCTACTATTAATTCCCTTAACTGTTCCAGACCTCACGCCAGTCAGCGTGTAATTAAAAGCGTGCATTTCGGCCTCCTCTAGCAACACAGTGTTGGCTCTTCTGCCAACACTACAGTAATAGTAGTGGTCTTCAGTTCGAAAACTGGCTTCGTGCAGCTCTCCATGTTAGGCAGTCCTGAACAAGCCTCTTTATCTCCAAATAACCACACCACCTACATCAATTTGAACCTGCTTACTATACTGATTGGCTCCATAATTTTTAAACCCAGCACTTCCCTCCATTACCAATCTGAGAACTCCCTCCATTATCAAACTGACGACTCCTCGATGCCTTAAGATGTTTGGTATCAACCGATCCCCTCTTTTAGTCAAATTTTCCCATAAATTTCTTTTTCTTCAATTCGATTTAGGCTAATACCTCATCATTAGTTACTCGATCAACACATTCAATCTTCAGCATTCTTCTATAGCACCATATTTCAAAAGCTTCTGTTCTTTTCTAGTTTGAAGTGCTTATCATCCATGTTTCTCTTCCTTGGAATACTAAATTCTAGACAAATACCTTCAGAAAAGATTCCCTAACATTTAAATTTGTATTAGATGTAAACTTTTTCCTCTTTTTCAGACATGCTTTTCTTGCTAAAGCCAGCCTGCTTTTCATATCCTCTCTATTTCTACCATAAACAGTTGTTTTACTGTCCATGTAGCAAAAATTAAATACTACTTTTAGTTTTTCATTTCCTCACATGATTCCCTCAGCATCGACCGATTGAATTGGACTGCATTCCACTACCATTGTTTCACTTTTGTTGACGTTATGTATTCCGTTTAGCTGTCCTTCCAAGGCCTTTACCGCTTCTGACAGAATTACGTCATCAACTATTCTCTTAATGTTTTTATTTCTTCTCTTGAACTTCAATTCCTTTTCAGAATTTGTCCTTGGTTTCCTCTACTGTCTCACTCAGTTGTCAACCACTGCTTCCCTTTCACGTCCTTCAACTCCTTGTAAACCTCAGTCTGGTGGCATCTGCCCAAGTAGTAAATAACCTTTCGTTCGCAGCTACTTTCAGAATTTCAAAGAGTATATTCCAGTCAACATTGTTCCATAATCTGGCATTAATATAGGGAAATGCAGGCGTATCTGCGGGCACTCCACGGAGGACGCAAGCGGGCCTATACGCGTAGAACCGGACCGAGACCATGGCTAGGCCGTTAAGGGCGCAAGCGCAGAGGGGCAGTTAAAAACTGATTGAAAAAAAAAAAAAGAAACACGGTTTAGGAATTGCCCGGGAGAGGCACATGGGTTAGCCTACCCCCTGTGTTCTAATGTCCTGCCGGCGACAAGAAACCTTTCCATCGGCCAGAGACCGTAAACACGCACTGTTGCTACACAGTGTAATTTCGTCCAGGTAGCATCGTAGATAAATTATTACTACCGAACAGATGTCACGTGGGTTATATGTCAGCAGCGCGCTTCGCTGACATAGCTACCGTCTGCACAGTCAGCTCATGTACAACAATGGAGTATTTCATGGAGCGTTTATTAACAAATCTGTCACAGTTGCAATACATATGTTTGGCAAGTTTCGAACCAAGTGCATCATCCTCAAACCAGACCTACTGAGGCTACCAAAAAAATAGTAAATAGTTGTCAATAATCAGTGAATACGAATGTGGAATTACAACATGAACAGTTCAAATATTACAGTATTATATGAATTCAGACATACCTGCACTGATATTGCCTTATCTTAATAATGAACATCACAGCTGCAATACATGTTTTACAAACTAAACGTTGATGACTGTCATAATCAACAGGTGCCTACTTAGTTAGTCAGAATCAAATTGCAGGCTAACACAGCCAACAGTACCAGGAAATGATCGATGGAGCTAGTGTCACGCTGCCTGTACGTGTATGTATGTAAACTTTTAGATGTCAACCATCTGTTATCTGTTAACATAAACTCGATCTCGCCTTTTCTAAGTTTATTTGATAAAGCAGGCATGCCTTTGCGGTTTGTTCTCACAGTTCCACAGGCATTAGTCACTCTGCCATGCAAATAAGAAAATAACGTTGGGCTAGTGTACCAATTGTCAACATATAATGTGTGACCTTTACCAAGGTAACGTTCAAGTAAAGTGAGAACAATGTTTCCAGGTATTCCAACATTTACACCAAAGTCAGTTTCTTTTTTTACGTCTGTTTCTGAACCCACATAAATAATAAAGTCAAGAATATAACCAGTTTCACAATCACATAACACAAAACATTTTACACCAAATCTGTGGCATTTGGAAGGAATGTACTGCTTGAAGAAGATACGACCATTGAAGAGAACTAAACTTTCGTCAATGCACACATTTTTAAAAGGATAGAAAGCACCTAGAAATACTTTTCTTAAGTGATCCACAATTAGACGTAATTTCCAGATTTTGTCATCTCCAGGGTCCTTACTGTTATCAGCAAAATGTAACATTCTAAGCAACAGAAGACATCTATCTCTCGGCATGATTTGTGCAAACATTGGAGTAGACATTAACTGATCATTGGTCCAATAACTATTTCATTTTTTCTCACTTGAGCTATCAGAAAATTTACAGCAAGGAAACAGTAAACTTCGTCACTGTTTGTGTTTTTCCAACGTCGCACTCTTGGTTCTTCACTGGCATCATTTCAAAGGTGTTCATAATATAAATTACATTGCTCAGCTATGTAGCTCACAATTTCTTGGCTAAAAAAGAAACTTGGAAGCAGTCATATACAGTACATAAATCATCTAAATTGACGATTTTGCAACCGGAACCACTGTTATCGAAATTACACACTTTAGGGTCCAAATCAGAGTCTTTCCATCTAAAAGCAACTGTTTCGTGTCTCTTATGAGACATACACACGCTGGTGATCTCTGGGCCATTTTCTGTACCGCAACTTCCCATCTGCTATCCTGAAAAACTGAGTCAGCATCCCTCCATAATGTTGAGCTCAGAAAGAGGAAGAGGTGTTAGTATTGTGTTATGCATAGCTTGGGGGGTAAGTGTTTCTACAAAGGAAAAAAAAGAAGGAAAAAAAACATAAAGTGAAGGTGTTAAGTGGAATGTTGGTTGTTTTATAAGAATTTTTATTATTATTTATTTGTAGAAGATTTTTTTATCAAACCCGTACTCTGTTTTACCTACATAATCCTTCAATTTATAAAATGTATTGAATGACAGTTACTTTTTACCTGCCTTTTTAAATAAGTGTATTTTTTCTATTTCTTTAATCTCTTTGAAGTTGACGCGGACCCTGCACCATTATTGAAGACCATTTACTTTTGGGTTAACGAATTTAATCGTGGCTGGACAAGCACACTCCGGCTGTCATTCAAGGTCGCCACAAAGGAAACCCATGACAAAATCTTTGATATGGTAATTTAGAAATCTCAACCGAGCGAGTGCATAATATCCCGCACTGAGAAGTGGCTATGAGGAAGCTGTCTGCGAGGTGGGTGCCACGCACGATTGCTCACAGTCGACCCAGAACCCATCCTGCACAACACTGACGCAATGTCTGGCGATGTTTAACCGCGGTCTGCAAGGCTTTTGCGCCGATATGTGACTGTTGACGAAACCTGGATCCATCATTACACACCAGAGTCAAAACGTCACTCAAAAAAATGGTCAAGTGTAACCTCTGCACTATAATTGTTCCGTATGAAATTTTAGCTCAGCTTTACCTCCCACTCTAAAAACAATCTACGTATTGCTAACCTCTGACCAAACAGAACCTAATTTGAACAGAACTGTAACTGATCTGAAGGCAACTTATCTTTATATTAAATGCGCAACGGAAGTAAAACAATTATCTGGCCCTAATCAAAATTTCCACTTACCTCGCTTTTTGACAACATTGTTGCAGATTTCTCGAAAGCACGACAGTAAACAGCAAGCATGCAGCGTCTAGGCTATATTTCTGTTTCTGAACACATATTCAAACTGTCGCGTGTGGTAATGCGTAATGATATACAGGACGTAAAATCCCGTCTGAGGCCTGCTATCATTTTTATGTTAATAACTGGCAACCAGTGCTGTACAATCACAATAAAGTCATGAGGTGTTCAATTGACTGTTTTATTTGAACTAGTTACGCGTTTCGGGATTACACCCATCTTCAGACATCACAAACTTCAACTCCTTCCTAACCAACCAGGCGTACAGCCATGCCAACTCAATGAAAATGTCCAATAACACATGACTATAACTGCGACACAAGCAGTCTTGAAGCAGAGGGTGGGGAGAGTAACCATTCCTGTGAAATGATATTCCAAACCAACAATCTTAGAATGAAGTATGCATTCAAAAAGACAGAGTATAACTTCGCGTTATCTTCACACATAACATAGGTCTGAACAACACTGTGCTTAACAAGGTGAACAATGATTTATAAAGGGTACAATGTTAATAGCGAATTCCTACAAAAACCAAACAGCTTAATCGGTTACTATGTTAATGCACGATTCAGGGATGTATGGTGGTCTTCTCTCAGCTCTGAACAAGTTAACTAGCTGACAATAATCATTCCTAGCAGCGCAGTGCTGCAGTTTTATCTCAAACTTCTTCTCTTCAAAAATAATAACATTATTCAAAATTGATATGTTTTTCACCTTCCAATATATACATCATATTCATGCTTGCTGTCCTTTATAATGAATCTTTCTTGATCCAACAGATACCATCACAAGCCAACGCAGCACAACTGAATACGTCCATTACCTACCACACTGCCGGCCAGGGTGGCCGAGCGGTTCTAAGCGCTACAGCCTGGAACTGCGCGACCGCTGTGGTCGCAGGTTCGAATCCTGCCTCGGGCATGGATGTGTGTGATGTCCTTAGGTTAGTTAGGTTTAAGTAGTTCTAAGTTCTAGGGGACTGATGACCTTAGAAGTTAAGTCCCATAGTGCTCAGAGCCATTTGAACCATTTTTGAACCTACCACACTTCACCTAAAAATGTATCAGAGTGTGCAGAGGGAAAGACTGTGCCACGAGAACACCAAAGATTGTTTAACAGTAACATAACTTGCTCTCTCTCTATGAGGTGCACATCGATAACATACAAAAACTAAAATGACATGACGATCTTACAAACTGTACCGAAGAAGGCAAAGGCGCTTTTGTTTACTGGTAACAGGATGGCCACTGTTTTTTGGCAATTCCAACGAATAATCCTCATAAGTTAGTTAAGACAGAACAACAATTGGACTCATGCTTCATTGTTGGATCGCTTGGAAATTGTGTTGGCTGAAAAAAAAAAAAAAGTTGGCATGCAAAACAGCGCTGTACCTTTAGGTACACTGATAGTCCTCGGACTGATCGCGGTGTCGGGTGTGCCTTCGTCATTGGCACCGGCGTTTTTCGGTATCGGCTTCCAGAACACTGCTCAGTGTTTACAGCAGAGCTCTTCACTCTGTATCGGGCCACATAGCAAATCCGGGGAGACAGGTTTTTCAATTGCGTCGTCTGATCCGACTCTCTCAGTGCCCTTCAAAGCCTCTGTGTGCTGTACACCGTCCATCCCTTAGTGCAACGCATCGAGGAAAGCTGTCACTTGCTCACTCTAGATGGAGCCACAGTGATGTTTAATGGGTTCCTGCTCACGTCGGCCTGACAGGAAACGAGGCTGCTGACGCTGCTGCCAAGGCTGCAGCCCTAGTACCTCAGCCCACTAGTTCTTACAATCCCTCCGATGATCTCCGTGTTGCCGTCTGTCGGCAGCTGCTGTCACTTTGGCATCACCACCGGTTTTCCCTTCTTGGTTACAATCTCCGGGGAATTAAGCCTCTCCCAATGACTCGGACGACCTCCTCTAGGCCTTTCTCGCAGTGAGATCATTTTAGCTGGGATGCGTATCGGGCACTGTCTTTTTACCCGTGACCATTTGTTAAGTGATGCTCCCCGATCACTTAACACTCATTGCGCTCAACCTTTGACGGTTTGCCATACCCTGACGGAATGCCGTTTTTTTAATCACTTATGTTCTCGTTTGTGTTTGCTGCCTGAGTTATTAGCCGTTTTAGCGAACGACGCGCGAGATGTGACCGCCTTTTACGAGGGTCACTCCAAAAGAAATGCACACTATTTTTTAAAAAAAATCCATGTTTCATTCTTCATGTTTGAAAGTTTTACAGTGTGTAGATATATCCTTTAGCAACAATATTTTCGTTTCTCCACATAATTTCCATCCCTCTCAACTGCCTTACGCTATGTTGGAACAAGCGCCTGGATATCCGCACGCTAAAATTTTGGACCAAAATGTTGGAGCCACTGCTTGGCAGCGTGCACAAGGGAGTCATCATCTTCAAACCTTGTTCCATGAAGCGAGTCTTTCAGTTTCCCAAAGAGATGATAGTCACATGGAGCCAGGTCAGGACTGTAAGGCAGGTGTTTCAGTGTTGTCCATCCGAGTTTTGTGATCGCTTCCATGGTTTTTTGGCTGACATGCGGCCGTGCATTGTCGCGCAACAGCAAAACATCCTGCTTTTGCCGATGTGGTCGAACACGACTCAGTCGAGCTTGAAGTTTCTTCAGTGTCGTCACATGTGCATCAGAACTTATGGTGGTTCCACTTGGCATGATGTCCACAAGCAAGAGTCCTCCTGAATCGAAAAGCACCGTAGCCATAACTTTTCCAGCAGAAGGTGTGGTTTTGATTTTTTTTTTTCTTGGATGAATTTGCATCATGCCACTCCATTGATTGCCTCTTCGTCTCTGGCGAAAAATGATGGAGCCATGTTTCATCACCT
This sequence comes from Schistocerca serialis cubense, assembly GCF_023864345.2. Taxonomy (NCBI): domain Eukaryota; kingdom Metazoa; phylum Arthropoda; class Insecta; order Orthoptera; family Acrididae; genus Schistocerca; species Schistocerca serialis. Next base: position 596,009,084 of record NC_064643.1, read on the forward strand.
ATCACAATTCTTCCAAGAAATTCATCTCCACCATTCTCGTACTGTTCCAAAAGTTTGCTGCATTCCGTTTTTCTTGTTTCTTTGTGAGCCACTGTCAACATCCTGGGAACCCACCCGGCACAAACCTTTTTTAATGCCAACAGTTGTAGTATTCTGCAAACACTTTCTTTCCCCTCCCAACGTAGCGTGGCAATTCGTTAACTGTGATGCGTCTATCAGCAGTCACCAATTCGTCAACTCTCTGCGCATTGTCTGGAGTGTGTGCAGTACGAGGTCTGCCACTGCGAGGACAATCCTCAATATTGCCGTGCCCGCTTTCATCACGTAACCTGCTTGCCTACCAACTAACTGTACTGCGATCGACAGCAGCATCTCCATACATCTTTTTCAACCTCTTGTGGATGTTTCCCACAGTCTCGTTTCCACAGTATAGGAATTCTATGACAGCTGCGAAGAAAGCATGGGTAACAGAAGAAATACTTCAGTTGATTGATGAAAGGAGGAAGTACAAACACGTTCCGGGAAAATCAGGAATACAGAAGTACAAGTCGCTGAGGAGTGAAATAAATAGGAAGTGCAGGGAAGCTAAGACGAAATGGCTGCAGCAAAAATGTGAAGACATCGAAAAAGATATGATTGTCGGAAGGACAGACTCAGCATACAGGAAAGTCAAAACAACCTTTGGTGACATTAAAAGCAACGGTGGTGACATTAAGAGTGCAACGGGAATTCCACTGTTAAATGCAGAGGAGAGAGCAGATAGGTGGAAAGAATACATTGAAAGCCTCTATGAGGGTGAAGATTTGTCTGATGTGATAGAAGAAGAAACAGGAGTCGATTTAGAAGAGATAGGGGATCCAGTATTAGAATCGGAATTTAAAAGAGCTTTGGAAGACTTACGGTCAAATAAGGCAGAAGGGATAGATAACATTCCATCAGAATTTCTAAAATCATTGGGGGAAGTGGCAACAAAACGACTATTCACGTTGGTGTGTAGAATATATGAGTCTGGCGACATACCATCTGACTTTCGGAAAAGCATCATCCACACAATTCCGAAGACGGCAAGAGCTGACAAGTGCGAGAATTATCGCACAATCAGCTTAACAGCTCATGCATCGAAGCTGCTTACAAGAATAACATACAGAAGAATGGAAAAGAAAATTGAGAATGCGCTAGGTGACTATCAGTTTGGCTTTAGGAAAAGTAAAGGGACGAGAGAGGCAATTCTGACGTTACGGCTAATAATGGAAGCAAGGCTAAAGAAAAATCAAGACACTTTCATAGGATTTGTCGACCTGGAAAAAGCGTTCGACAATATAAAATGGTGCAAGCTGTTCGAGATTCTGAAAAAAGTAGGGGTAAGCTATAGGGAGAGACGGGTCATATACAATATGTACAACAACCAAGAGGGAATAATAAGAGTGGACGATCAAGAACGAAGTGCTCGTATTAAGAAGGGTGTAAGACAAGGCTGTAGCCTTTCGCCTCTACTCTTCAATCTGTACATCGAGGAAGCAATGATGGAAATAAAAGAAAGGTTCAGGAGTGGAATTAAAATACAAGGTGAAAGGATATCAATGATACGATTCGCTGATGACATTGCTATCCTGAGTGAAAGTGAAGAAGAATTAAATGATCTGCTGAACAGTATGAACAGTCTAATGAGTACACAGTATGGTTTGAGAGTAAATCGGAGAAAGACGAAGGTAATGAGAAGTAGTAGAAATGAGAACAGCGAGAAACTTAACATCAGGATTGATGGTCACGAAGTCAATGAAGTTAAGGAATTCTGCTACCTAGGCAGTAAAATAACCAATGACGGACAGAGCAAGGAGGACATCAAAAGCAGACTCGCTATGGCAAAAAAGGCATTTATGGCCAAGAGAAGTCTACTAATATCAAATACCAGCCTTAATTTGAGGAAGAAATTTCTGATGATGTACGTCTGGAGTACAGCATTGTATGGTAGTGAAACATTGACTGCGGGAAAACCGGAACAGAAGAGAATCGAAGCATTTGAGATGTGGTGCTACAGACGAATGTTGAAAATTAGGTGGACTGATAAGGTAAGGAATGAGGAGGTTCTACGCAGAATCGGAGAGGAAAGGAATATGTGGAAAACACTGATAAGGAGAAGGGACAGGATGATAGGACATCTGCTAAGACATGAGGGAATGACTTCCATGGTACTAGAGGGAGCTGTAGAGGGCAAAAACTGTAGAATACGTCAAGCAAATAATAGAGGACGTAGGTTGCAAGTGCTACTCTGAGATGAAGAGGTTAGCACAGGAAAGGAATTCGTAGCGGGCCGCATCAAACCAGTCAGTATACTGATGACCAAAAAAAAAAAAAAAAAAAAAAAAAAAAATGACAGCACGTCGCTTCTGACGAACGTCAAGTGTAGCAGCCACCTTGAAGACATGCTGTGACGGCGCCACTCACGGGAACAGGTTGAACTAAGTTTGAAAACAAGCGGGAAGGCTGTATCTACAAACTGTAAAACTTTGATACATGTAGAGTGAAAACTGTATTTTTACAAAAATAGTGTGCATTTCTTATGGAGTGACCCTCGTAGTTTTTATCCGTCGTAGCAGTATGGTAAAGGCCATTTAGTTTTTTCTTCATGACCTCCGTTTCTGTATGGCGTATTTTACAGACCTTTGTCCACGTCCCTGATTTTAGCTGTCTTCTCTTCCGTCGATTGGGGTTAACATGTGGTCGTTTTTAGCTCCTCTCTTTGTCTTCGTGTTCTGCAGTTCTGACGTGGGTGCATATGACTTTAGTTGTTTTTGCGCCCTAAAACAAAACAAAACGAACTAGGACAACGCACCATTCTTCAAACGAGAGATAACACTGGCGAAGGTGCATCAAGTTAGTTTAAAATGGGTTCTTCAACCAACTCTATTCACCAGAGTTAGCCCCAAGTGACTTCTTCTTGTTTTCTAACTTGAAACTATGGCTTGCTGGGAAGAAATTCTCGTCGAATGAGGAAGTTATAGTTGCAGTCGACAAGTATTTTTCAGAAACTTCCTGGCAGATTAAAACTGTGTGCAGGACCGAGACTCGAACTCGGGACCTTTGTCTTTCGCGGGCAAGTGCTCTACCAACTGAGCTACCCAAGCACGACTCACGCCCGTTTGTCAGACCTTTACTTCTGCCAGCACCTCGTCACCGAGCGAGGTGACGCAGTGGCTAGCACACTGGACTCGCATTCGGGAGGACGACGGTTCAATCCCGCGTCCGGCCATCCAGATTTAGCTTTTCCGTGATTTCCCTAAATCGCTCCAGGCAAATGCTGGGATGGTTCCTTTCAAAGGGCACGGCCGACTTCCTTCCCCATCCTTCCCTAATCCGATGAGACCGATGACCTCGCTGTTTGGTCTCTTCCCCCAAAACAACAACAGTACCTCGTCTCCTACGTTCCAAACTTTACAGAAGCTCTCCTGCGAACACACCGAGCGAGGTGGCGCAGTGGTTAGCACACTGGACTCGCATTCGGGAGGACGACGGTTCAATCCCATCTCCGGCCATCCTGATTTAGGTTTTCCGTGATTTCCCTAAATCACTTCAGGCAAATGCCGGGATGGTTCCTTTGAAAAAGAGCACGGCCGATTTCCTTCCCCATCCTTCCCTCACCCGAGCTTACGCTCCGTCTCTAATGACCTCGTTGTCGACGGGACGTTAAACACTAATCTCCTCCTCCTCTCCTGCGAACCTTGCAGAACTAGCACTACTGAAAGAAAGGATATTGCTGAGATATGGCTTAGCCACAGCCTGGGGGATGTTTCCATAATGAGATTTTCACTCTGCAGCGGAGTGTGCGCTGATATGAAACTTCCTGGCATATTAAAACTGTGTGCAGGACCGAGACTCGAACTCGGCACCTTTGCCTTTCGCGGGCAAGTGCTCTACCAACTGAGCTACCCAGGCACGTCTCACGGCCCGTCCTCACAGCTTTACTTCTGCCAGTACCTCGTCTTCTACCTTCCAAACACACAGTTTTAATCTGCCAAGAGGTTTCGTATCAGCGCACACTCTGCTGCAGAGTGAAAATCTCACTCTGGAGTGTTTTGCAAAGTTTGACAGAACCTATTTTTCCGATGGGATGAAAAAGCTGGAAGGTCGCTGGAGCAAGCGTATATCCCTCGAAGAAGACTATGTCGAGAAGTAAAGGTGAGTTGGTTGCGAAACAAACGTTTTTTCTTGGTTTTTACCAGATGTTTTGAACCACCGTCGTAGTTTTCGAGAGGGAAGGAGAAGGGGGAAGGGGGAGGGTACAACTCTGGCAGTTCTGCCAAGGCCGCAGCATCACCTCGGCACGGCTGTCTCGGGCGACGACCGGCAGGCGCAGCGCGAGAACAGGCCGGGACAGCGCGGTCACGTGCCGCCTCGCCGGAATGCAGGCCGCCTCGTCAGAGTCACGCGCTCCGCGGCAGACCTGACGGCCCGCCCCGTGACCGGCGGGGCCGAGCCGGCTTTCTCCTGCGTCACGAGGCGCGGAAAGCGCGCACTCACCCCTCAGGACACCGGACACCGCGTCGCCACGTCTGAGTCGGCGCGTTCTCGGCTCCTTCCACAGGCGACGTCGTTCTTAGTGAATAATACTGTGTCAATATATTACGCAAAATTGCAAGGCCGAGAACGGCACAGTATTATTGCGCACTATTTATGCCCGGGACGCGTCAGTTAAGAGGACCTCACACTTTTGATAATGCCGTCAAACTGTCAATATACCGGGTGATCAAAAAGTCAGTATAAATTTGAAAACTGAATAAATCACTCAATAATGTAGATAGAGAGGTACAAATTGCCACATATGCTTGGAATGACGTGGGGTTTTATTAGAACAAAAAAAATAAATAAATAAATAAAAAATAAAAAAGTTCAAAAATGTCCGACAGATGGCGCTTCATCTGATCAGAATAGCAATAATTAGCATAACAAAGTAAGACAAAGCAAAGATGATGTTCTTTACAGGAAATGCTCAATATGTCCACCATCATTCCTCAACAATAGCTGTAGTCGAGGAATAATGTTGTGAACAGCACTGTAAAGCGTGTCCTGAGTTATCGTGAGGCATTGGCGTCGGATGTTGACTTTCAGCATCCCTAGAGATGTCTGTCGATCACGATACACTTGCGACTTCAGGTAACCCCAAAGCCAATAATCGCACGGACTGAGGTCTGGGGACCTGCGAGGCCAAGCATGACGGAAGTGGCGGCTGAGCACACGATCATCACCAAACGACGCGCGCAAGACATCTTTCACGCGGCTAGCAGTATGGGGTGGACCGCCATCCTGCATAAACATCGTACGTTCCAGCAGGTGTTTATCAGCCAGGCTGGGAATGATGTTCATATGTATGTGAGAACTTATGGGACTTAACTGCTTACACACTACTTAACCTAAATTATCCTAAGGACAAACACACACACACCCACGCCCGAGGGAGAACTCCGCCGGGACCAGCCGAACAGTCCATGACTGCAGCGCCCCAGACCGCTCGGCTAATCCCGCGCGGCCTGGGGATGATGCTGCGAGTCTGTAACATATCGGCGTACCTCTCACCCGTCACGATGGCAGCAACTGACGTTTTGGTGTCCAGTGCCATCTGTCGAACATTTTGTGAACTTTATTTTTTTTTTTTTGTTCTAATAAAACCCCATGTCATTCCAAGCATGTGTGTCAATTTTCACCTCTCTATCTACATTATTCCGTGGTTTATTAAATCTAATTTATACTGACTTTTTGATCACTCGGTATTGACCGTCTGAGGGCGCGTATTGGCGTATTGTCAATCCTAGAAATGTTGATGAGCAATATAGGTGAACCTCAAAATATTCTCAATATTGTCAATACACATTGAACGTGTGAGGTCAAATATTAACTGTTTGACAATATTCTCCATAAAGATGTTACCAGAGCTTCATCAACCAGCCACGTTGCGTTAGTGTGCACTTTTTATTTTTTTCAATTCGCCTTGGTGTATATCTTACCTTAGATGCAATTTTTAAGGAGTCTTTTAACACAAAAGAATTTTAATAGGCATTTTAGGTTAGTTAACGGTGCATTCTCTATAACACTGCTCACTTCATTGATTTGAAAATATACACTGAAGCATCAAAGAAACTGGTATAGGCATGCGTATAGAAATACAGAGATATGTAAACAGGCAGAATGCGGCGCGCCGGTCGGCAACGCCTATGTAAGACAACAAGTGTCTGGTGCAGTTGTTAGATCGGTTACTGCTGCTACAATGGTCGGTTGTCAAGATTTAAGTGAGCCTGAACATGGTGTTATAGTTGGCGCACGAGCGTTGGGACACAGCATCTCCGAGGTAACGTTAAAGTGGGAATTTTCCCGTACAACCATTTCACGAGTGTACCATGAATATCAGTAATCTGATAAAACATCAAATCTCTGACATCGCTGAGGTCGGAAAAAGATCCTGCAAGAACGAAACCAATGACGACTGAAGAGAATCGTTCAGCGTGACAGAAGTGCAACCCTTCCACAAATTGCTGCATATTTCAGTGCTGGGCCATCAACAAGTGCCAGCGTGTTAACCGTTCAACGAAACATCATCGATATGGGCTTTCGGAGCCGAAGGCCCACTCGTGTACCCTTGATGACTGCACGACGCAAAACTTTACGCCTCACCTGGGCCCGTCAACACCGATATTGGACTGTTGATGAGTGGAAACATGTTGCCTGATCGGACGAGTCTCGTTTCAAATTGTATCGAGCGGATGGACGTGTACGGGTGTGGAGACAACTTCATGAATCCATGGACCCTGCATGTCAGCAGGGTACTGTTCAAGCTGGTTGACTCTGTAATGGTGTAGGGCGTGTGCAATTGGAGTAATATGTGACACTGGTACGTCTAGAAACGATTCTGACAGGTAACAGGTACGTAAGCATCCTGTCCGATCACCTGCATCCATTCATGTCCAGTGTGAATTCTGACGGACTTGAGCAATTCCAGCAGGTCAGTGCGACACCCCACACCTTCAGAATTGCTACAGAGTGGCTCCAGGTACACTCTTCTGAGTTTAAACACTTCCGCTGGCCACTAAGCTCCCCAGACACGAACATTATGGAGCATATTATGGATGCCTTGCAACGTGCTGCTCAGAAGAGATCTCCACCCCTCGTACTCTTACGGATCTATGGACAGCCCTGCAAGATTCATGGCGTCAGTTCCCTCCAGCACTACTTCAAACATTAGTCGAGTCCATGCCACGCGGTGATTCGGCACTTCTGCGTGCTCGCGAGGGCCTTACACGATATAAGGAAGGTGTACCAGTTGCTTTGGCTCTTCAGTGTATTCTCAATATTGTCAATGCACATTGAACGTGTGGGGTCAAATATTGACTGTTTGACAACATTCTTCATAAAGATGTTGCCAGAGCTTCACCAACCAACCACGTTGCGCTAGTGTGCACTGTTTATTTTTTCAATTCGCTGTGGTGTATATCATACCTTAGATTCAGTTTTTAAGGAGTCTCTTAACATAAAAGAATTTTAATAGGCGTATGCGAGGGTAATCATTATAATGCCACTTTAGGATGGTTAATGTAGGAGTCTCTATAACATTTCTTATTAGGATATAGTATAAATTGTTGTGTACCACAGCAGTTTTGGAAACACTCCCATGTCGAAAAATACGTCATATATCTGCAGTGACTACTAAGATGTCTGGGAAATGCGTGTCAGTTTCACCAAATTATCAGAAAGCGCAAAAAGTTTGACGTTAATTTCCTGAGCGCGTTCATGCCAGGCAGATATAATTGTTTCCTAAGTTTCCATAGGATTTTACTAATTGTGCTTGCTGATATTAACAGAACTAAACTTCGAGCGTTAGAATGATTTGTCTGTCGCCAGAGACCCCTAAGTTACTCCTAATATCCTGTCAAATGCGATTGCCTCTCATTAACGTACTTTGCTTTTTTATTTTATCTCATATCAACATTAATAACTTGTTATACGATGCAGAACTCGTCGGAAAATAGTATATAATATCATTTTGGTCCGCAATTCTGATTTCAGTCAGTAAATTAACGTGCGACCAGTGGCTCCTATTTTCAACCAAGCTCGGACCCATTTCCTATTTTTCGTTGTTTTCTGTTGCTTGTAAGCTATAGCTAATATAATTGCAGCACATGCTTTCTTCTGGGCATTCGACATCTTACCCTCGTGAAATTGCAATGCCGACTGTCAGTTTTTGTCAGTATTACTGATGGTGTGAGGTCGCTTCAGTATATTGATGGTGTGACAAACTAGTATTGTCAATACATATTGCCCGTGTGCAGGTCTCTTAAAAACTTTCTGAAAGAGATAATCGCCATGTACAAGTATCAGAGAAATAGTTAAATGGGCTGCATGATTTGTTCTCTCACTTTCGTATTATGAATCATTGGACTTGAATGGAACCCAAGTCATCGACAAAATATTTATCTTCGGTTATAAAAACGAATTTTGTTGGTAATAAAGGGGAAAAAATTTGTGTAATTTTCTAATTTACTGGCAGTTAGCACGACTCGGTTGATATGGTTGTGAAAAAATAGATGACCAAACCACAGGTTTTAAGCTTTGCAACAGTGTGTCTAAGCAGCTACTGACATAAACATAAGTAAAACGATCGTCAAAGATCCATCCCAGACATCCCAGTTTGCACCATGCGATCTGTGGTATGTCATGGGAACACGTAAAGGGACTTTTTATTATACAGGCTGGTTACATTATCTTTGAAGTGGGCAGAGGATGCCAATGTTTACGCAATATGACGTGAAGAGCCAACTTTCTAGTGTGCATGTAAAAACCGCGACTTACATCGTAATTAAAGGTACATAAAAGTATTATCTTCAAAGAGTCGAATATTTGGTATATGATGAATTATAAAATAAGGAGTTAAACATTGTTGTGAATTACAAACATGTTTAAAAAATTTAGAACTTTGCCTTCGTAACGGACACGACGTCGCTCGGTGATGTGGAAGTCACATGTGTTTCGATTGCAAACGCTACGCCCTGCGACTCGGCAATGGGCGAAAAACTGGCATGGAAGGCATTTTATACACGGCCTTATTAGTGTGCTTAGAGAATTTACAACAGCCATAAGATGACTATCGGAATTTTTGAAGGATGAAAGGAGGAATCTTTCAACGAATTGGTGCACTTCCTCACACCTTATGTACACTGAATGTTGGATTTCACTTCCCGCGTAGCTGGAATCGATCTCTAAGAGTACTATACATTACTGTAGAGAATCGGTGGATTGTGCTCTCATGCATATTTGCAATAAATAATTCAATCTTCTGAAACTAAAAATAAGCAGTTGCACTGTTATTTTCCTGCACTTAAACACTCTCATTGACTTTTTCTTCGGCTAATTGTCGAATAATTATTAATGTGTAATCAAACTACTCCCCTGAATGCACTTCAGTACATGATTTCATTCATCTGTCTTTCCTGATGCATTCATATTCACATGACGTCGCTGTATCAACTGTTTGCGAGTCAGCAAATCACGAAATCTCGGGAGGAACTGCCATGTATTGCACAATATTACCCTCACATGGTAAAATACGTTGCGAAACATACCGAGCGAGCGTCAATATTTTTAAAGCTCTGCAGTCTCCTTCAACATATTGCGCAAACCGTCAATACCACTCTCACAACAGACGGCCGACGTTATTCCGCAATACTCAGTATTGTGCGATAAACGTTGAACATGTGAGAGCCGCTTTATTTACATTGCCCTATGACGTCTCACCGTCAGAAGCTGTGTCGATTTCCACGCCACTAATCCTATAACATGACCGTTTTCATTCTATTCTCTACTAATAGGTGAACATGAAATAGTCAAAAAATACTAATAACTACTTCGAAAACATGAAGCTACCACCAAGAACCATGAAACTTCAATTTTTTTTTAGAATTGGCATCTTATCACATAGACGCATGCGACCTTGTAGACCTTCACATAATAATTTATTAAGTCAAGATCGCACAGTCATTGCAAACATTCGCGACGCCGGTTTTAAGGTTTTAACATACTGTTCTCTTCTCCATATGTAATACACTGCTTGACAATTGCTAAGGAACAACTAATACTTGGAGCCGCGCGGGATTAGCCAAGCGGTCTAGGGCGCTACAGTCATGGACTGTGCGGCTGGTCCCGGCGGAGGTTCGAGTCCTCCCTCGGGCGTGGGTGTGTGTTCACATCCAAAAAAAAAAAAAAAAATCTAATACTTGGTAACAAAAACTGCCAACAGCTACGCAACAACCGACAATTACTGCGGAACGCCCGACCAATGATAGTAAAAGGAAATGTAGAAGGTGAGACGTGTTAACTGCAGCGAAGCCGATGCCCGAGGGCTCTGTATGCATTTGAGAGTTCATGCAGTACTGTGTCTGACGAAGGTTTTGTGGAACCGATTACTGCGACATTCCATGAGGTACGGCAACATGTCTGCAGGACATCATTTGAGGGCTTATGATTGTGGACGAGTAGCTTGTGGCGGAACCGGTTTATAGTTTTTCGTGACTTTAATTACTTACAAATGATATTTCAGGTAGATCAAAAAAATATAAAACCAACTACCTATTGTCAGCGTAACAATTCGTTTGATCTCAAAAATTATTATCCCGGCTAATATTTGTCACTCTGCTAAAGAAATCTCCACATGACGTGTAGAAATGTTGTCTGCAAAGTCGTGTGAGTGGCACTAAATTGCATATCATTTATCAGATTTTACACAACTGTTACTTAAGATGGAAGCACTTTTCTCTAGCAAAGGGAATATTTAGTCAAAAAATATTACCCGCGCATAACAATGACGCATGTCTCCTATCAAAATATTTCATGTAAATCGTCCGAAATAATTGGGCTTCATAGATCAGCAAATAAGAAATTGATATTACGTAACGTGCTCTGAGCATTGCTTTTAAAGATTCAATCTGAGTTGAATTCCGTCTTTTAAAGTAGATTCGGGACCACCGGTGCACATTTATTTCAATTCATTTATATCTAACAACATTCATGTTTGTTAAAATTCTCGATTCAAAACTGCCGCGGAGATATTTTTGCTAAGCTGGCGGCAGACAGATGATAGTCAATTTGTCTATTGTTATTCTCGATTCCTTTTATATCAAGTTAATATATTCAGATAAAAGTCTTTAAGCCTTTTGCTCTCTATTCTTTAGCATTTAAAATTATTCTCAATGAAAAATATTTCATATTTTTTATACCAGCTACTAGTAAACTCCACTGTAAGTTACTAGCGCTAATGGCTGCGCTCCTAATTGCAGAGCTGAAAATTAACACTGAAAAACATTAATTAGATTGGATTACAATTGAAATAAATACAAATCCACGTCTAGACAATAGCGACTCTATTGTTCAAATAATAATTAACAATATAGTTACAGGCTTTCTCTTTACAGGCCTCACACGCCTCACGTCCGAACAGTTCGTCCGTTAGCACAGGAAGAACAACTGAACCACAATTATCAAAGATAACAAAAAAAATTATAGCTGTCGTTGTCTATGAATGTAGTTCTGGGATAATATTTTTAATTCACACAGAAATTAAATTATTACAGAAATAATAAAATAATTATCGTCATTTTTACACGATACAGTCTTTTTTAATACGTAGTATCGATAATGTTTGTTGAAGTTTGTACACTTAGTTCATTTTAACATCATGTGTCTAGAACATAGTATCGTGGATATTACAAGCTGAACGGCTCGAAATCAGTCAACGTGTCACTACTTTGGCCACAGTAGGGTGAGTCCAAAAGTGCCATCTCCCGATTAAAAAGGGCCGCTAAAGGTGGAAATGCTATGCGAAAGCACGCTGGCGGTCGTAGACGGACCAGCACACAGCAAGAGGGTCGATATGTAGCTCTAGTAGTGAAAAGGAACAGACATATGACTCCTAAGCAGATCGCTGCATACATTGTAACCGCTACCGCTACGTGTGTCTCTACCAAAGCCGTTTCATGGAGATTAAGTCAAGCTGGTTTGTATACTCGGAAGCCTGTTAAATGCACCCCACTTCTATAACGCCATCGGCGAGACGTAGTTCGTCGGTTTAGGGAACATGTTGATTGATCAGTAACAGTACTCTAGGATGATGTTCTTCGACGAATCCCGTTTCAATGCGACAAGTGATTCTGGCCACCAGTTAGTGTGGATAGAGAGAAGACACACATTGCACACCACAGAACGTTCATGAACGTCATCGGCATAGCCTAGGCGTTATGGTATGAGCCGCATTATGCACAAAGACGGAACACCGCTACATATCTTTGCGCGAGGTACCGTTAAGGCATAACAGTATTGAAGGGAGATTTTCTGGACCATATCCGTCTGCTTAGGAGTGCGGTAGGTCCCCAATTTCTGTTTATGGGCAACAATGATCGTCCACATAGGACCGTTTCAGCAGGCACCGGACACATTGGAAAGTGAAGATGTTGAACGTATGGAACGGCCAGTGTACTCCCCGGACCTAAAGACTGTAGCGAATGCAGGGATGCTCTTGGCAGACGTGTTTCACAACGAACACCCCTTCCCTGAGCCGTTGGAGAACTGAAAATCGCTTTGAGAGGAGTGGGATAGCATCTCCTAAGGACTCGTCATAGTTTGGTAGCGAGCATGAATAACAAGTGCAAAACGTGCATTAGTGGCCGAGGGTAGCGTATCTCTTACTGAGACTCATATGTCGACCTCTTTATCGGGAGTCTGATTTGTGTCGAACATGAACGTTATTTATGTCTGTTATCCTGCTTCCTCATGTGGTGAAATCTGTATACCACTTTTGTTATAAATACACCACTCCATCTCTATTACGTACGCACTGTGTTCCTTGTCCTCCATCATGGCCTGTGATTTTTCCTGTCGAACAATGTCTCTGTTCCTTAGCAACTGTCAAGCAGCGTAATAATCGACAAATTGTTCCGTCATCCTAAACATATATATATATATATACACACATCAAAAAAAGTTTTGCATCACCCCAGTTCCCAGAGTTCCTGGAGATAGACGTTGGGCCGGCCGGTGTGGCCGTGCGGTTCTAGGCGCTTCAGTCTGGAACCGCGTGACCGCTACGGTCGCAGGTTTGAATCTGCCTCGGGCATGGATGTGTGTGATGTCCTTAGGTTAGTTAGGTTTAAGTAGTTCTAAGTTCTAGGGGACTGATGACCTCATATGTTAAGTCCCATAGTCCTCAGAGCCATTTGAATCATTTCTGGTAAACGTTGACTGTGGATATTATATCACAGACACAGTCTCTTTGACTGTTCAGAGATGTCACTTAACCCGCCCAAAGATGTAAACAACCTATTAGACGGAGGGGGTACGACGGTTGATCCGTTCCAGTCATTCCACCAGGAAGGAGGTACACTGTTCTTGTTGTCTGTAGTTCAACCATGCCTAGACAGTCAATACCGCGGTTCCATCGCGTCCGCATCGTTACATTGTGCTAAGAAGTGCTCCCAAGAAGGGGAGTCTCCAGGCGTCTCGGAGTAAACCAAAGGGATTTTGTTAGGACATGGAGGAGATACAGAGAGACAGAAACTGTCGATGGCACGCCTCGCTCAGGCCGCCCAAGGGCTACTAGTGCAGTGGATGACCGCTACCTACGGATTAGGGCTCGGCTGAACCCTGAAAGCAACGCCACCATGTTGAATAATGCTTTTCGTGCAGCCACAGGACGTCGTGTTACGACTCAAACTGTGTGCAATAGGCTACATGATCCACAACTTCACTCCTAACGTCCAAGGCAAGGTCCATCTTTGCAACCACGACACAATGCAGAGTGGTACAGATGGGCCCAAGAACATGCCGAATGGACCGCTCAGGATTGGCATCACGTTCTCTTTACCGATGAGTGTCGCATATGCCTTCAACCAGACAATTGTTGGAGATAGTCCAGCGAGTGCAGCAAGGTGGAGGTTCTCTGCTGTTTTGGGGTGGTATTATGGTTCAAATGGCTCTGAACACTATGGGACTTAACTGCGAAGGTCATCAGTCCCCTAGAACTTAGAACTACTTAAACCTAACTAGCCTAAGGACATCACACACATCCATGCCCGAGGCAGGATTCGAACCTGCGACCGTAGCGGTCGCGCGGTTCCAGACTGTAGCGCCTAGAACCGCTCGGCCACACAGGCCGGCGGGGTGTTATTATGTGGGGCCGACTTACGCTGCTGGTAGTCATGGAAGGCGCCGTAACGGCTGTACGATACGTGAATGCCATCCTCCGACCGATAGTGTAACCATATCGGCAGCATATTGGCGAGACAATCGTCTTCATGGACGACAATTCGCGGCCCCATCGTGCACATCTTGCGAATGACTTCCTTTAGGATAACGACATCCCTTGACTCGAGTGGCCAGCATGTCCTCCAGACATGAACCCTATCAAACATGCCTGGGATAGATTGAAAAGGGCTGCTTAGGACGACGTAACTAACCAACCACTCAGAGGGATCTACGCCGAATCGCCGTTGAGGAGAAATGGATCAACATTTCCTTGATGAACTTGTGAATGGTATGACACGACGAATAAAGGCATGCATCAGTGCAAGAGGACGTGCTACTGGGTACGAAAGGGACCGGCGTGTGCAGCAATCTGGACAACCAGATGGTGGTACAACATGCAATGTGTGGTTTTCATGAGCAATAAAAAGGGTGGAAATGATGTTTACGTTGATCTCTATTCCAATTTTCTGTACAGGTTCCCGAATTCTGGGAACCGAGGTGATGCAAAACATTTTTTGATATGTGTAATTTTGCTATTCACTCTCTAGCTTTGAGAAAAGAAAACACATTGATTATGAAGTCAAATGTAGCAGCTGTGTCGTATCCTATGGATTTTTATTCGGGTTTTCACTTGTAGTGAGACTGAGTCCCAAGGAAAGAGAGTGTACATAATTTATTACCGCTACGCCAGAAAAATCGCCCGACCGCAAATACCTAGTGGTACCTATGCGGATCTGGGACGGGTCACTAGTAATGTGTAAGCTGTCAGCCGGCCGCGGTGGCCGAGCGGTTCTAAGCGCTTCAGTCCGGAACCGCACGACTGCTACGGTCGCTGGTTCGAATCCTGCCTCGGTCATGGATGTGTGTGATGTCCTTAGGTTAGTTAGGTTTAAGTAGTTCTAAGTTCTAGGGTACTTATGACCTCCGACGTTAAGTCCTATAGTGCTCAGAACCATTTTTTGTAAGCTGTCGCCGGCCGGAGTGGCTAAGCGGTTCTAGGCGCTACAGTCTGGAACCACGCGACCGCTATGGTCGCAGGTTCGAATCCTGCCTCGGGCATGGATGTGTGTGATGTCCTTAGGTTAGTTAGGTTTAAGTAGTTCTAAGTTCTAGGGTACTTATGACCTCCGACGTTAAGTCCTATAGTGCTCAGAACCATTTTTTGTAAGCTGTCGCCGGCCGGAGTGGCTAAGCGGTTCTAGGCGCTACAGTCTGGAACCACGCGACCGCTATGGTCGCAGGTTCGAATCCTGCCTCGGGCATGGATGTGTGTGATGTCCTTAGGTTAGTTAGGTTTAAGTAGTTCTAAGTTCTAGGGAACTGATGACCACAGCAGTTGAGTCCCATAGTGCTCAGAGCCATTTGAACCATTTTGTAAGCTGTCAACACTAGTAATGTGCATACTGAACACGATGAAAGTGGCATAAAATAAGTCAGTAAAATACGCACCACGCCGTCACATACTAATAGAGTTTACTGACACATTTTACACCACTTCCACGATGTGCGGTATGCATATAACTACAGTTTACGCATCACGGAGAAAGATTTTGTGGATTAGTACCGTAATGTGAATGTCTGGGTAGTTAGGCGATCTCAACTTCGAGGAAAAAGAGAAAGAGTTCAGTACGCGCCATTTCAGGAGAATACGAGGATGAGGCAAAATTTTACAGCCCAGAGAAGCAGAGTATGTGCCTGTGTCCTGAGAGAATAAGCTGCGCATGTCGTGGAGCAAAATCACCACATCGGACGTCTTTCCGAGACATTTGGTCTTGGCAGCGTCCCGTAACTGCCTCAAATGGCTCTGAGCACTATGGGACTCAACTGCTGAGGTCATTAGTCCCCTAGAACTTAGAACTAGTTAAACCTAACTAACCTAAGGACATCACAAACATCCATGCTCGGGGCAGGATTCGAACCTGCGACCGTAGCGGTCTTGCGGTTCCAGACTGCAGCGCCTTTAACCGCACGGCCACTTCGGCCGGCGTCCCGTAACTTCGTGAGCATATTTCTGTAGTATTCCTCATGTGACGGTTTGCCCTTTAACACCACATCATGTCAGCCGCTCCCCCCCCCCCTCCCCTTCCCCCCTGCAAAAAAAAGAAATAACGCAGCATCAGTATGCCTGATGATGGTTGCATCTTCGACTTTGTCGGCGGTGGTGAGCCCACCAGATTCCACTGCCTGTTTTTCTCCTATGTCGCGCGGTCTTAATGATACACGTAACAGCCGTCCATGGTGATCAGGCAGCTAAAGAAGTCGACCTTCGGTGGCCTCACACAGCTGCTGCGTTTCCGTTGCTGCCTCGATTCAGCGGATTGAATGGCTGTGAACCAGGTCCAAAGAAGTAGAATACCAGAAAGGCGCAACACCGCGACCACAGTGAAGAAAACTGAACAAATCTCTAGTTTTGCGTAGGCAATCTATACGAAAACTTTCAATTGTTAGCGTTTAGCAGTTATAGCCAGAAAAAATATGACTTCTTAGTATAGCGTGCTAAAACTTTACAAGGGGTGTTAAAAAAAAGTGTTGAATACTTTGAGAGGTGGTAGTACTCACCAAAACAGGAAAAATAAGTTCAATAAACATGGGTCCGGAAATGCACACTCTCTGCCACAAACACGTGTTACAGGAGGTATTCAAGGTGGCGCCCATTCATGACAATGCACTCCTCTGCCCTCCGGTTCAAATGGCTCTAAGCACTATGGGACTTAACATCTGAGGTCATCAGTCCCCTAGACTTAGAACTACTTAAACCTAACTAACCTACGGACATCACACACTTCCATGCCCGAGGCAGGATTCGAACCTGCGACCGTAGCAGCAGCGCGCCTAGACCGCTCTGTCACACCGACCGGCTCTGCCCTCCGGCGTGAGGAATGACGCACGCTTTGAAGTATACCCGCTTGTTGTTGTACCTGCTGGCACGCATTTAAGTGTTCGTACATCGTTGATTGGCTTGGCGTAGACCAATTCCTTCAAGTGTCCCCATAACCAAAAGTCTAGAGGATTGAGGTATGGGGAACGAGCACATGCATGAACCACATTTGTATTCCTTGCTGCAATAGCACAGCGTGCAGCAAGGTAAGCAATACAGTAATGAGAAAGTCCAGATATGCACCCGAGTTAAGCTTTGTGGTAGCACGTATGGCCCTATTAACCTATGACCATGTACGCCTACTGATACATTTGTTGAGAATCGGTTTGAGGCCCTCTTTCCTGAATTGCTTGGGGATTTACATCTGCCCATACGTGCTGGTTATAGAAATTCACAAAACCATCTCTTGTGTACCCTGCCGCATCGGTAAATAAAATCTTGGATGTGAACAATGGATCCGCGGCACATTTCTACAGCAGCCGTTGACAGAACTGCCGGCTGCCATGATGATCCTGTGGCCTTAGGGCCTGAACGCGCTGAAGATGATATGAGTACAGCAATTGTTCATGAAGTATCCCCCTCCTCCCCCCATCCTCCCCGATAAGAGGGTGAGACAAGCGTTCTGCTTCTGCTAATCATCACACATTGGTCCTAGGGGTTTCTTCCACCGAACGTAGCACACGCTCCTCCATGTCAGGTGAGCGGACTGTGCGGGCCTTCAACTGTCAGTCTTTTGAGGTGCAAAGGTACCTGTGTCCGCCAGACGAGGGAAAAGTTTGCCGAACAGCTTATCAGAGGGCAATCTGCGCTCTCGATATTTTACAGCGTAGAGGACACGGCCTCGCACGCTACGTCCATATGCTAAACCATAGCGGAATATCGCCGGCCGAAGTGGCCGTGCGGTTCTAGGCGCTTCAGTCTGGAACCGCGGGACCGTTACGGTCGCAGGTTCAAATCCTGCATTGGGCATGGATGTGTGTCATGTCCTTAGGTTAGTTAGGTTTAAGTAGTTCTAAGTTCTAGGGGACTGATGACCTCAGATGTTAAGTCCCATAGTGCTCAGAGCCATTTGAACCATAGCGGAATATCATATCCACCATTTCGCCTGTCGAGTAGTAGACTTCCATTGCTAACAAGTAGTGGCAGAGAGAAAATGTAAATGTACTACACCATTTGTACGTACAAACAGCACAATAACATCAACACATAGGTGAATATGCGTTTGGAATAAGGTAAAACACTACGACACGCACCCAGGGTTGACAGTACTGTACAATAAGGCACACAAATGTAGCGAAAACTAACGTAGCCTGCAACACGAGTGTAACCACACAACTGACTGCAGGCCACCAGGCCACTTAATTGTAGGTAGAGTGTTATGAGTAACACATCATAATAAATTGCCGAGACATTTGACGGAGCGCCGTTGCAACGACTGAGCCGATTTCAGCAAACAAGCGTCGTGTAGCCATTTCTATAAACACGTGTTTATCTCGGGAAGCATGCGTTTTCAGACCCATGTTTATTGGACATATTTTTCTTGTTTCGATAAGTACTCTCAAACTATTCTACACTTTTTTTAACGTTACGAATACAGTGCGATCCATATAAACCTGAACAACTTTAGTGAGTCATAGCATTGGAACCAATAATGAGACACATTTGCGATTCTGGAAGGTGATAATACAGAAATGAGAGATTACATACATACATATATACGAAGTCCTCAAAGCAAATGTTGGAATGCCCACCACCAACATTGATGCACTACTGTGCTTGTTTCACCATATTTCGCGACATTCTATGAAGTGTACCTTCGCCAGTGTTGCTTATTTCGTGTGTAATGGCCTCACAGAGTTTTGCAGTCTATTTTTTTACGCTTGGCTGTTAAGATACCGCACAAGAAAAAATACAGGGGGTTTAGGTCAGGTGATCGGGGCCCTCACGAATTTCTTGAGATTATTCGGCTACCAAAGAAAGTGGTTACAAGTTATATGGCAGCGTTAGGCGTGTGACAAGTCGTTCCATCTTGTTCGAAATAACATTCGGTAAGTTTGACATCATCCGGCTGCTCCACAAATGTATTGAAGATGTCCGTATAAACTTTGGTGTTACGGTCATGCCAAAGAAAATGGAGTCAACAATCTGACCACACTCCAACCTTTTCATCAGTTTCGTAAATGATACCAGCCCAGTACCTGTTGTTTTGTGTGCTAATGTACCGTGACAGATGGAACCACGCCTCATTTATAAACGAACTTAAGGAGAGAGTTTCTGGACGTTGAATAAGAAACCCCTGAAACCATCGACAGCAACGCATTCCATTCTCACGGTTTGTTTCTTCGAATGGTAGCATCACGTGCACACTGTCTGGTCGCAATGCCAATTTCTTCATTGCTCTCTGACATCTGCCATATTAAATGCCAGTCTCCTGGCTCAATCGACACAACGATTTCCTTGGAGAGTTTTCCAGGCGTCTTCCAACATCCTCAATAACCTCTGAACGCAGTGATTGTCTATGTACACCACTGTCACTATTTAGCACACCAATTGTCTCCAGCTTCCTTACACTCGGTAAAATTCGCATCCATTGAATTCTCTCCGGAATCCCCTTTGTGTTGTAACCAAAAAGTGTGTTTTCCCATGTGTTTCCACAATAAAAACCCGCTCTCGAGGTGTGTACTGCATGTTTCTGCCAGCTAAAGACTGCGAATGAATCGCTAATTTGTTCGTTATTGTCACGCTGCCCGAACTAGACACTTACAGCCTTCACAAACCGCACTAAAACGAAGCTACAAGCTAATACGAGCCGAGCAAGCGAGGCATTAGGCCACGGACAAAGGACCCCGTGCGCAGTAACAACAATCAACTTGCCAACAATGGGCAGTACTTACGATTCTCCCAGAGCTACTGAGACCATTAAGTCAACTTTCCCATATCTGCGAGCTTTCTGAGGGAAATTATGACCCACTGAAGGAGTTCAGGTTTGGGTGGATCGCCCTGCACATGGTCTCTCAGCCGCTGAACGCCCTCACAAAACCTGGCGGTTAAGAGTACAGCATGGCATTGCCGGGAATGTGTCACAGCTTCGCTATGAGCGAGGGCTGAAAAGTAATTCCTCCGGATTTGTAATGCGAAAACTCTAAAAACTTTTTAAATAAAACAAGTGTTATTATCATTCTTCATATTTAGATCTCATGTCTACATATTTATTTCTCAGCACACCTTGGCGACGAACACAATTCTCCCAGCAAAATACCAGTTTGTTGATCCCATCAGTGTAGAATGTCTGACCTTTTTGATGTAGCTATAACCTCACCTTTGCTTCATCGCTTCGTCACTGTCAAAGTGACGTCCTCGAAGGTGTTCTGTTTTGGAAACAGATGAAGATCGGATTGGGCCAAGTCAGGACTCTGTGGAGGATGGTCGACGAGACTGAACCCAGGAGTTAGATTGCTGTAGATGTGGCAGTGCTTGTGTATGGTCATTGTCATGCTGAAGGAGAGAGTGCTCCATGTATGGACGAAATCTTCGAATTCGTGTTTTCAGTTTTCCGAGGGTCTCGCGGAACACCGAGGTGACAAACGTCATTGGGTAGCGATATGCACATACGCGGATGGCGGTAGTATCGCGTACACAAGGTAGAATAGGGCAGTGCTTTGGCGGAGTTGTCATTTGTGCTCAGGTGTTTCACATGAAAAGGTTTCCGACGTGATTACGGCAGCACGACGGGAATTAATACATTGTGAATGCGGAATAGCAGTTGTAGCTATACGCATAGAACATTCCATTTCGGAAATTGTTGGGGAATTCAATATTCCAAGATCCACAGGGTCAAGGGTGTGTCAAGGATACCAGATTTCAGGTATTACCTCTCACCGAGGACAACACAGTGGTCGAGCGCCGTCACTTAACGAGCGAGAGCAGTGGCGCTTGCGTACAGTCGACAGTGCTAATAAACAAACAACACTACGTGAAATAACCATAGAAATCAATGTAAGTACGACGTACGTAGCAGGGTGGCGAAATTTGGCTTTAATGGGCTGTTGTTGTTGTTGTTGTTGTGGCCTTCAGTCCTGAGACTGGTTTGATGCAGCTCTCCATGCTACTCTATCCTGCGCAAGCTGCTTCATCTCCCAGTACGTGCTGCAGCCTACATCCTTCTGAATCTGCTTAGTGTATTCATCTCTTGGTCTCCCTCTACGATTTTTACCCTCCACGCTGCCCTCCAATACTAAATTGGTGATCCCTTGATGCCTCAGAACATGTTCTAACAACCGATCCCTTCTTCTAGTCAAGTTGTGCCACAAACTCCTCTTCTCCCCAATTCTATTCAATACCTCCTCATTAGTGACATGATCTATCCATCTAATCTTCAGCATTCTTCTGCAGCACCACATTTCGAAAGCTTCTATTCTCTTCTTGTCCAAACTATTTATCGTCCATGTTTCACTTCCATACATGGATACACTCCATACAAATCCTTTCAGAAATGACTTTCTGACAATTAAATCTATACTCGATGTTAACAGATTCCTCTTCTTCAGAAACGCTTTCCTTGCCATTGCCAGCCTACATTTTATATCCTCTCTACTTCGACCATCATCAGTTATTTTGTTCCCCAAACAGCAAAACACCTTTACTACTTTAAGTGTCTCATTTCCTAATCTAATTCCCTCGCCATCACCCGACTTAATTCGACTTCATTCCATTATCCTCGTTTTGCTTTTGTTGATGTTCATCTTATACCCTCCCTTCAAGACACCGTCCATTCCGTTCAACTGCTCTTCCAAGTCCTTTGCTGTCTCTCACAGAATTACAATGTCATCAGCGAACTTCAAAGTTTTTATTTCTTCTCCATGGATTTTAATACCTACTCGGAATTTTTCTTTTGTTTCCTTTAGTGCTAGCTCAATATACAGATTGAATAACATCGGGGAGAGGCTACAACCGTGTCCCACTCCCTTCCCAACCACTGCTTCCCTTTCATGTTCCTCGACTCTTATAACTGCCATCTGGGCTATGGCAGCAGATTACCAACGTGACTGACTTTGCTAGCATGACATCGCGTGCTGCACCTCTCCTGGGCCAAATCAGTTGGACCCTAGACGACTGGAAAACCGTAGCCTGATCACATAAGTCCCGGTTGCAGCTGGTAAGAGCCGATGATGGGGTTCGAGTTTGGTGCAGACCCCACGAAGCTATGGATTCAAGTTGCCAACAAGGCATTATGCAAGCTGGTTGTGGCTCCACAATGGTGTGGGCTGTGTTCATATGCAATGGACTGGGTCCTCTGGTCCAACTGAACCGATCATTGACTGGAAACGGTTATGTTCGGCTACTCGGAGACCATCTGCAGCCATGCAGGAACTCCATGCTCCCAAACAACGATGTCATGCAGTTGTTCGTGATTAGTTTGAAGAACATTCTTTACAATTCGAGCAAATTATTTGATTGCCCAGATCGCCCGGCGTGAGTCCCATCGGACATTCACGTTACATGATCGAGAGGCCAGTTGGTGCACAAAATCCAGCATTGGCCAGACTTCCGCAATTATGGACGGCTATAGAGGCA
Organism: Schistocerca serialis cubense; assembly: GCF_023864345.2. Classification (NCBI taxonomy): domain Eukaryota; kingdom Metazoa; phylum Arthropoda; class Insecta; order Orthoptera; family Acrididae; genus Schistocerca; species Schistocerca serialis. Next base: position 596,031,810 of record NC_064643.1, read on the forward strand.
GCGTGGCTCAATATTTGTGCTGGGAACTTCCAACGACTTGTTGAGGCCACGCCACTTCATGTTGCATCCCCATGCCGGGCAACAGGAGATCCGACATGATATTGGGAGGTGTCCCATGACTTTTAGCGCGTCACTGTGTGGTGATCTCATTTCGCTAATGCTAATGGTTCGTGAGATTGCGATGAGATGCACGTGCACATCTAGCCATACGGTGTGGTGATTTCCGCCTGAAAAGACCCAGTAACATTAGACACAGCCAAAGGGGTACTCACATCGTTCCTCATTTGTAGGAACGGATTCTCTCTGTACTGAAAATACAGAAGATAAATCGCGTAAGACTGAGAATAAATCGGTGTAGCCCCAGCAATAGAAAAACACGAGCAGCAGTTCGGTAGGGTTCGACAAAGGTGTACATGGCATAATTTTTTCCATTATCGTCATTGTACACCAAATGAAAGAACAAAAACCTGGAGTAGTATGTAAGGTCACAAGTGAATGCAACAGCGCTGGGTGATTCATTAATCCCACACTGCGTCCAGAGCACAGATTAGCACCGTGGGAATGCTTGGACAATGGGACGGAACCTGAATACGAATTATGAGAACGTGGGACCTAGTTCTTTGGTATAAACGACAGTGCAGCTTGACGTTTTTACACACAACACACACACACACACACACACACACACACACACACACACACACACACACGCTCATGAACACGCAGACTCACACACAACATTGAACGAAAGAATTACAACGTCAAGTGTCGTCTGAAATCCGTTGTTGACACTAAATTAAAAAATTCCGGAATTTATTGTGGGATTTTAAAGCCTTTGTTTTAATAAATAACAAGAGAGTATCTGGCATAAAAACGACGACACCGTCACTGAATCGGAGAAATTTTGACTCAACTTGCTTATTCTTAGAAAGTGTCTATTAGTTTGATGGTCTATTAGGTGCTAGACTGCTGTTCATATTTTCTCCGGCATAAATGTAACACGTTTTTGTGATATCAGGCACTCATCATTCACTTGGTGCACTTGGAAACATCATTGTTAAACCTATCCATTTGTGTTACAGGTTCCTTGCGATTTCGGTGCTTTCCAGGCGACACAAAACCAACTTTTTCTGAGATCCCTACAGCTCTGACACTTTCGTTTACAATTCTCTTTACAGTTCTCTTGCCGACACCACATGGTTCTGGTGTCCGTTCTTGTGTCTTCAAATGTCAACAGTAACAGACCTGCTTTCCAATTCCCATTTGAAATATTTATAAATGCCGTAAAGAATATCCCTCGCCTTCTTGTGAAGCACTTCACATTATTGCCATCATCTGGCTTTTTTTTTAAATCGCGCGTAAACATTTACAGTGACTGTTGAATGAATAAATCGGCTATCGCGAAGTACAGCAACAGTGCAGCATGTAGGAGCGAGATTCTCGCTCTCTAGCTGTAACTCTGCTAGCCGCTCGAAAAGAGAATGAATATTATTGGCTACCAGTGGCTGGTGGAGGGAGATGCGCAGAACGGCTGACAGTTAAGCCGCTTTCCAACACGACACGGAGTTCAGTCGACCACAACATTATTGTACTGCTCAGTGAGGACACTTAGGTCGGGTGAGTCAGTGCGTAGTCGGGATTGGCAGCATATGCACAACTGACCTTGAACCAATGCCGACAGTGCGATGAGTTTCCCATAGTCACCAATGTACTCGTTTACTGTGACGTCACCGCCTGTTTCCAGTAACGGCCAAGTGCAATAAAATTGTGGCTGAGCAGTAGGTACAAAGGACCGACAGACTGTCCGTACAAATTTCGCCGACTCCTGCCCCGCCTTAAGGGACGAGGTACCTCAGACTTTCAGACAGTGGTCGTCCTTGGTATTCAGGCCAAGGGGGACAGTAGTTTTAAAATTACATACATCGTGTGCTGTGGGTGTGCCCCTGTGGTGAAACCGACCCTTAAATGAACCTATGGATCGATTGTGTTCAATGGCCGCAAGAGTTCCATAGCGTCCGCAGTGAACATCGACCATGACAATGCAGTTAGGTCAACTGACAGACCAATGTAGTGTAGTTGATCCTTAAATACACTACTAGGACCAACGTTTGCACGTTTGATCACCAAATATTACAAACCACAAATATTACGATAATACCGATTACTGTTTGTTGTGATCTGTCCTAGGCAATTATGTGCGTGTATCATGAAACCCGGTCAAAATATATTCAAAATTTTGAATACTATTCAAGAAAACTAACTCAAAATGTGCTGCTGAACAATTCAGATGACGCTGGAAGGACCGGAACTTTTATGACAGAGGAGAAGAACGAAATTTCATACGTCTCTATTCTGGCCCACCTGTATTTCTTGTACATGGTGGTCAGAAACCGTCTGAAAAGCTTGTGAGGTTGCTGCACGGCAGGTTGGGCTGAGAAACAATCGTTCAGAAAAAAGTCGATACGTTGCGCCGTTTCCGAGCTAATTACCATTGAAGCTGCCCAGTCAGGCAGTTGCGCGAGCAAATTCAAGCGTCCTGCCAGATACAATTAGTAACGATTGTTCTCGTAGTGTACTGTAGATGATAGCGCACGAGACTGCTCATCCTTTGGCTCTTGTTCGATCTTTACTACCGTCCTACGTTCAATTTTTTTATCGCTCACATGTTCGGTTTTAGGTAACCGGACGAAGAACACATTTGGCCACACCCTCTCTGGCCAGACGTTTGAATTTGCCACAGCTTGACTAAGTAATTTCAACGCTAATTAATTCGGAAACGGTGCAGCGCATTGATTTTGTTTCTTAACAGTTATTTCTGAGCACAACCTACACTGCAACACCTTTACAAGCTTTTCAGGCTGTTTGTGACCACCCTATACTGTGATTCATCTTTAGGAAAGACCAAACGTCAGAGTCGGTACATCTTGCAGACGAAAGAAGTGTTACAATTAGCCCAGTTAGCCAAACAACAATAGAAGAAATTACTAATGATGATCTTTCAAAAAATGTGGTTTTGCAGCTGGACCCTGACTTACTGTCCGAGAAACGTTGTATAGCCAGTTCCGTACAATTAATGAATAACACTAAGCGTGAAAGTAGCACATGGACAGCAGTCAGTGAATATCGTAGAATGCTCCAAATTTTTCGGGCTTACATATTGATGAACATGTTAACTAGACAAAATGTGTTATTGAGCTTCTCAAACAACTGAAATTCAACTTTCGCTGTTAGCATAACTGCTAGTTTCCGAAACAAACAAATAAACTTATTAATACATTTTGTCTATCTAGAATCATTAATGTCTTTCATATTAGTTTTCCAAGGTAGTTTATTGCCTACGAAGAAAATACTGACTACATAAAACCTAGTAGGGAGAATAATATCTCATATTCATCCACAGTCGTCTCTTAGGAGCATCTTCAAAGTCGCAGGTATTCTATGCGCAAACTTGTTAGGTGATGCAGTCGTTACGGCAGCGGACCCACATTCGGGGGGGGGGTGGGGGGGTGGGGATTACGGTTCAAATCCCCTTCTGCTCATCTGGATTTAGGTTTCCCGCTGTTTTCTCAGAAAGTTTAAGCCAAATGCCTACACGATTGCTTTGAAATGGACGCGACCGATTTCCGTCCCCCAGTCCGAACACGTCTCTAATGTCCTAGTCGTCGACGTCACGTTTAACCTGAACCTCCTTTGACTGCCTTGTGGCTGCACTATTGCAATATACATATTCGATAATGAAATTAGTCACAAATAACACATCGCAGTATCAGAAGAACAGCAGTGTGCACACCTGCAAGAGTAGATATAAAAAATGACCTTTGTTACTCATTACTAAAGCTGATATTGATTCAGAAAAGTGTTCAATGTGCAACCACAAAAATATACAGTAACAAAAAATCTCCGACAAGTAGCAAAGCAAGTTTTAAGTTTAGTATGACATCGTTTCTTAAGGACAGCTTCTACTATTCTATAGACGAATATTTAAATTAACATTGGTTGTGTAAGTAGTATCGGAAACAAATATGCTTACTGCGTTGTTAAGTTAGTGTTTCACTTCTAACATTAGTAGTGACAAAAACTAATGCTTTGGGTTTTTAATGGCTTTTTCTAGCTGCAAGAAAAATAACGAAGAATTATATATTTTTTGCGGACAATGGCCACGTAAACAAACTTATTACTAATACGTTAATTGTTTTTTAAACTGAATGCATCTGTTAAGAAAAAAAATGACCAGCCTTCAGACATACACGCAAACAAATAGTGTAGACAGTCCGTTCAAATGACTCTGAGCACTATGGGACTTAACATCTGAGGTCATCAGTCCTCTACACTTAGAACTTCTTAAACCTAACTAACTTAAGGACATCACACACATCCATGCCCGAGGCAGGATTCGAACCTGCGACCGTTGCGATCGCACGGTTCCGAACAGAAGCGCCTAGAGCCGCTCGGCCACAACGGTCGGCTAGATAGTCTGTAAACTGACTTGTTCGACATCATTTCGGTATTAGTGCATGTAGTCATTCGTCTTATGGCTATTAAAATATTTTGTGTGATTGCTGTTTTGACACTGTCGTTTTCGAGCACAACAGTGTCCATGTGGCGAGCGCAAAAACAGCATTCCACCTACACTCCTGGAAATGGAAAAAAGAACACATTGACACCGGTGTGTCAGACCCTCCATACTTGCTCCGGACACTGCGAGAGGGCTGTACAACCAATGATAACACGCACGGCACAGCGGACACACCAGGAACCGCGGTGTTGGCCGTCGAATGGCGCTAACTGCGCAGCATTTGTGCACCGCCGCCGTCAGTGTCACCCAGTTTGCCGTGGCATACGGAGCTCCATCGCAGTCTTTAACACTGGTAGCATGCCGCGACAGCGTGGACGTGAACCGTATGTGCAGTTGACGGACTTTGAGCGAGGGCGTATAGTGGGCATGCGGGAGGCCGGGTGGACGTACCGCCGAATTGCTCAACACGTGGGGCGTGAGGTCTCCACAGTACATCGATGTTGTCGCCAGTGGTCGGCGGAAGGTGCACGTGCCCGTCGACCTGGGACCGGACCGCAGCGACGCACGGATGCACGCCAAGACCGTAAGATCCTACGCAGTGCCGTAGGGGACTGCACCGCCACTTCCCAGCAAATTAGGGACACTGTTGCTCCTGGGGTATCGGCGAGGACCGTTCGCAACCGTCTCCATGAAGCTGGGCTACGGTCCCGCACACCGTTAGGCCGTCTTCCGCTCACGCCCCAACATCGTGCAGCCCGCCTCCAGTGGTGTCGCGACAGGCGTGAATGGAGGGACGAATGGAGACGTGTCGTCTTCAGCGATGAGAGTCGCTTCTGCCTTGGTGCCAATGATGGTCGCATGCGTGTTTGGCGCCGTGCATGTGAGCGCCACAATCAGGACTGCATACGACCGAGGCACACAGGGCCAACACCCGGCATCATGGTGTGGGGAGCGATCTCCTACACTGGCCGTACACCACTGGTGATCGTCGAGGGGACACTGAATAGTGCACGGTACATCCAAACCGTCGTCGAACCCATCGTTCTACCATTCCTAGACCGGCAAGGGAACTTGCTGTTCCAACAGGACAATGCACGTCCGCATGTATCCCGTGCCACCCAACGTGCTCTGGAAGGTGTAAGTCAACTACCCTGGCCAGCAAGATCTCCGGATCCGTCCCCCATCGAGCATGTTTGGGACTGGATGAAGCATCGTCTCACGCGGTCTGCACGTCCAGCACGAACGCTGGTCCAACTGAGGCGCCAGGTGGAAATGGCATGGCAAGCCGTTCCACAGGACTACATCCAGCATCTCTACGATCGTCTCCATGGGAGAATAGCAGCCTGCATTGCTGCGAAAGGTGGATATACACTGTACTAGTGCCGACATTGTGCATGCTCTGTTGCCTGTGTCTATGTGCCTGTGGTTCTGTCAGTGTGATTATGTGATGTATCTGACCCCAGGAATGTGTCAATAAAGTTTCCCCTTCCTGGGACAATGAATTCACGGTGTTCTTATTTCAATTTCCAGGAGTGTACATAGAAAGAATGACTATGTCCGTAAGATACACCGACATGTATCGTTTGTGTAGCCAATGTGGTGGTTGGATTACCATTACCGCTGAGAATTATTTTCCTGGATGTGAGGAACTGACGGTACAGACTGAGCTTTAATGTCCCACTGTGCTTGAGAATGACAAAATGCGGAAACAGCAATCACAATAAATATTTTTTACAGCCACAAGTGAAAAGACTACATTCAGTTACGTTAGTAACGTGAAAAGGTGTCTACAGAACTAACGACAGTATCCAGACGGAAAAGATTTGCGTTCTACTGCACAGTATCGAAACTGTACTGCAGCGACTCGTACCAAGTAGCATTTTTAATAAGTCATCAGACTTTCTATTTGTTTCTTATTGCTCTCCATCTTTTCCTATCTGGTGATGATCTTTTCGTCTTCAACCTATATACAAGGGGTGCACAACGTACCGACCAAGGGAGCATGTACATACAACCAGTATGGAGGGGAGGGGGGGGGGGGTGGAACAAGAATGTAAATAGAGATTATTATGGGAGGAGAGACTTTGAAAATTCTGTAAATAATGCTCCAAATAGGGGAGATAGGAGATATGAAAATGATTTCAGAAACAATACACAGGAGGGAGGATGGAGGAGAGATAACAGGAATAGTAGAAATAGGTATTGGGGAACAGAACAAGATAGAAGGGGGTTTGTTGAAACTAGTGAACAAAACGACAACTACAAACGGACAGACCGAGGGAACCAGCCGGGAAATGGTGGACAGCCCCACCAGGTGTCCGTAGTTTTGGGGCTAGATAATATTATGACAGGAAAACACATAACCGAAACTGGAAAAGGAGAGGATACAATATAAAGAGTAAGTACCATGAAAATACTGATGTTGTTAGAATGAATAAATTAGAATTTAATAAAAGGTTCTGGGATACTATGAGTAAAAGTGATACAATTAATAAAAAACACCGTTCAAGTACAGGTAGTTAGTGAAAGCGCAGAAGTTGAAGGTATTGCAGAGTTCCATAGTTGGGCTGAAAAACTACTGGTCTTAATAACAAGTCAGACACACCACAAATAGAATTTATTTTGGGGGGTTTATTTGATAAGAAGGGGGATGATGAAGTGTTTAATGGAGCCAAAGACTCAATTGCTGAGATTCAGATACATAGGGGGAAAACTGAAGATGGGGTTGTTGTGGAGAAGGAGGAAGAAGTAATAGAGGGACATTTAAATAATGATCCTAAGTTAAGTGATGTTGCTGATGAGAGTGTGGAGGAAGAAATAAAAGTATTTGTAGAATTGAAAAGTGATGATAAGGTAAAGGTAAGTGATGTGACAAATATGTGTATCTGATGACAAGCTATTGCCTATTGGGAACTATGAAACACTAATCTATGAGAATGGTAATAATAATAATTTTAAAGAAAATATAAAGGTATGGAATGTAAATATGTGTTCTCAATAAAAAGGGGAAAAGTTTTTAGAAGTTTTGTGGAACAACTATGGAAACTGTATAAACAAAGATGCCTTTTGGAAAGAACTAGCAAAGGTAAGTGCAACCTTGTATCCTACATGGTGGATAAGAATCCGTAGTGGACTTCATAAAAAATGGGGTGAAAACAGTAGTTTATTAAGTGGCAACACAGTGTTAAGAGGAACAGATGAAAACAAAGGTTTATATTTAAATGTCAATGCTTTGCAAACAGAGAGGGATGTGTCTAATTGTAGGAAAGAGACATTAGACTTAGGAACTAAAGAAATTGAAAACGATCTATTGTTTGAAAATACTGAAATAGACAAAGATGTTGAGCTAGGTTAAATTAAACTTTGACAAGTGGGAAGGAAGAGTGTTAGTAGACACAGGAAGTCCTGTTTCTGCCATCACTTCTAGACTTAGAGATAAGCTCAGAAATTCTCAACATTTTCCTGAGATGCCAGTTATTGGAGTGAAAGTGAAAGGAGCTACAGGCAGAGCCAGTAAGGTAGTTAAGAAACAAGTGTAACTTACTTGATAACCTAAATTTTGAACATGGATGCTTAGTAGTAGAAGACCTGAATGAAAATTTCATTTTAGGTATGGATTGGATATTAAAAGTGAATGGTGGGTTTAATTTTGCAGCAAAACAAATGTGTATTATAGAACCTGTTACACAACAAAGCTGTGTAGTGAATTTGTTAACTTTAAACCGTGGTGACAGCTGTAACCACATTCAATCAGTGTATCATGAAAAAGAGGGTGTTTATTACCTGGATGAGAACTTAGAGGGAGATGCAGAGGGTCAAGAGTTTGATAATTTAGTAGACAAAAAACAAGTGGGATCAAGAAAAAGGAGGCATGCAGCTAAATGAAAAGCTACACAGTTCAAACCAGGGGACCTTGTACTCATCAAGACATAAGAGAAATCAAAATTATTGTCAGCTGAACTTAAGAAGTTTTTAGATATTTATATTGGTCCATTTGAAATAAAAGAAAGCCCACATCATAATGCATATAGACTTATCTTTCCCAGATCAAGAAGGTTATTTGGATTAAGAAACATCACTGAATTGAAACCATATAAACATGATTAAGCACATTTCCCTTTTTGAATACAGTTACTTACCCATTTTCCGTAAAGGACTTTACCAGCAAAGATTTTTACTGGGTGTGTCAAATAGCAACTACCACTCATCCTATAGACCCTGGAAAAGTTCCAGATCTCTGAGAGAATGTTTTTATATGTTTATTGTCACTATTGAATGTTAAATTTTGAGACATCTTCTTTACTTGCAATGGGCAAGTTTAACCATGCACCCAAAGAGGTGACAAACATTTATTACGTTTTTCTTGTATTGCTGAATATGGGACATACTTGCACCAAATATAAAAGACAATGAAAAAATTGTTGTGCAAGACCCATCATTTTGTTACTGTTCTTTTCTTAGGCATAAGATTTGTGTAAAATTTTCTACAGCTAATCAAATGTTCACCAAGTTTGATGTTTGTGTTATGTTGTGAGCAATTTAAGTGTGCAATTTCGGTATTAATGTGTTCTTGTACTATCTGGGCTATGTGTCTCAATGGGAGACAATATTTAAAAAACTTTTTTTTTTCAAATGCATATTATATTCATACATGTGACTTGTCTAGTGTGTGCGTATATATATCATGTCCATACTTATAATTATTTTCTTTGTTTTCATTTCCATTATGTGGCTCAAAAAGAGCAGACAGTTGCAATATTTTCTTATGGACATATGACCTGTCCATCTATGTAATATATTTATGTGCCTTCTATTATCTTGATTATTCTGTGACTCAATGAGAGCTGACTTTGAAATAATTTACATATAATTTTTTATATATCTTAACATCGGATGTGATATATTTGTGTCTGTTTTTGATCATTTTCCATATGGCTCACTGGGAGCAAATATTATACAAATTTTTTTTACTTTCATATATTACTAAATAGTTTTATTATGCTGTCATACTGAGAGTCATAACACAAAGTGCAATTGAAACAACACAACAAAGATATTTGCCAGAAGAAGTCATTTTGAAACTGTGTAATGGTCATTGTATACATACACATTACACCTAGTAAAACAAAAAATTTATTAAAGTAGAACTTTTCCAAATGTTAGCCATTTGACACATTTGTCCTAGTCGGTTAATATCACTAACATTCTGTAAATAATATTACCCAGGGGGGGGGGGGGTATTGTAACGGAACCTATTAAAGGCTTTACTTTACCGAAGTATGCGATACCCTCCACATTCAACCAGTTTAATGAGTATTTATGATTATAGAAAAGTTATTGTGTATGTTAACAGTGATTGCATAACATGTCTCCATAAACAGTCAACCCATTAAATTATACTGAATAACTGACCCACATAAAAGTAAATATCACTTGATTACTGATACAGCAAATATCATCATGTAAAAACACTAAGTTCATCTTAAACAATTAATATGAAATACGAAAAATAGTGGCCAACTTCCGTATTTTGGATCTCCTTAAATAGAAATCACCCATTGAAACCTATTTGTTCACTAGGAGCGTTTTCACTCAGTATTCACGTAAACACTCCTATTTTAGACAAAAATCAATGTAATTCTTAAAAATTCATGTTATTTACTTATTTATGCAAATTAGAGAAGTCAATTGACAAACTTCTAAAAAACGGCGTTTTTGTAACAAAGAATTTTTCTGTCAAGTCAACAAATCTGTCTGTCGTTTTAATAACCTGTTAAATTATGTCACTCGATATAAATTAATAACTTTTCTGCACAAATTATGATAACAGATGTACATGTGACTTATAAACTATATCTCTTTTTAGTAGTTCTTTGACAAGGTTATAAATACAAGCAGCAAGGAGGGTTGGGGACGCAGTCGGAGTGTCACTTTGGTAAAGTGTGTATGTGTGCTATTGTTCGAGGTGGATAAACAATGCAAAGAACATGTAAAAGAAGTACTACTTTGTGTTGTGTCATTGTCTTTGGTGGACAGTGGAATTAAGATGGCCACCAGAGTAATAAATATTTGAAGTTTAAATATGTGCTGGTTTCGCTCGTTATTTATCATCAAAAGCACATCAAAAACACGGGACCACATCTTTATACCCCTAGACAACCAGATTTAGAGCCAGCATCAACGTTGAGACACAGCAGCGATCCAGCAATCAGCAGCGATTACCACAATGCATTTTAATGGCGCCAACCTAACATCAAGGGCTAACAAGCTCCGTAAATGGGAGTGAAATAGTGCGATTATAGCAATATCTACGACAAGGCGACCATTACAAGCACAATGTACAGTCCGTTACATATCTTGCATTGGTCCACGGGAGAATCTTTGAAGAATGATCACTTCCATATTTTTTATATAATTCTATGATTCTTAGATAAATCTTTTGTGTCATCTCATTGTCACTGTAGGCTTGTACCATGGGAAGCATGGAGATGATGTTGTTTGGTGGCCAGTATCCTCTTTCCATAGCACAACTGCACACATATACTAACAGGGTTCTTTATTAAGCAGAACAAGAAGTTACTTATCTTAAGCTAGTTGTTGTGATACAACCTCTTCCATCATCGTCCATGTTAGCCTCACTGCTGGTAGCTAGATACTGACTGACTCTGAGCTAGAGGCTGAGCTAACTGCAACTACGCCTACCATTGGGCTGCGACTGATGACTCGACCCGTTGACTCACTAGATGACTGATTGGGCCTCCCGTCTGCGGCGGCGATCTAAATACTGGCGGTCGAGAGGGCGTTGGCAAATTTTGGAAATTTGTGGTAAGATCTTATGGGACCAAACTGCTGAGGTCATCGGTCCCTAAGCTTACACACTACTTAATCTAATTTAAACTAGTGACAGGTCGCCACTGCGCGGCTATCCTTAGATGGGTTGCTTGCGCCCACTATCGATCTTCTCGCAACCTTTTTGCCGCCTGGCGACAGCTTGTGCCAGCACAAGGTCTATTATGATAATAAATCTAGATATCATTTAAAAATTCTTTGATTTGTTGGGAATGGCAGTCTCTGTGACAGCTAGGGTAAAATAGGTTTATGTTATGGAAGCGCTTGCGGCAAGATGGCACTTCTGGGCTTGGGACCAGTGATGCTATCATTAAACAGCGGTCGGAACAAAACTGCACTGCTAATGCGCTCTACTAAATACGGAGTATGAGCCCCTGCCAAGTGGCGCACGGATGCTGACTTAGGGTGGGGGAAGCTGCTTGATCGGCTGCTATCCCAGGTAGACACAGTCACGGCTAGAAGCTAGTTACTTCACATACACAAACAAACACTGCATGTGATTGTTGCACTTGCAACAGATGTGTGCTGTGTTTCCAGTAATTAAAGGTTGTTGAAAGAGGAAAAAGTGCCGATGTACTGTACTAGAGCGTTTGTGTCCTGCGGTCAGGTTGTCTCACAGTATTTGAATTTAATTTCTGGCGAATGTTTTTGTCTTACTGGCACGACAGAGTCATACATACACCTCTTATTTGTTGTACTCTTGTGGAATTAATACTGCTGACATAGTTTTGATTAAAGAATAAAATTCCTGTCCTTGGGTAGAAGTTAAAATTCAGGTGTCTTGAGACGAACATACCACTTTACTTATAGCTCGTATCAGTTATTATGGGAACTCTGCATTTACAAGTGCGTACACGGTAAAGAACAAATTTTAATTATCAACCTGCCTTATAAGGCGGCGAGAAAGAATGGGTAACAACAACGACAAGCAAAAAATTATGTCTGAACACAGAGTATTTAATATGGAGTGGACAAAGTACTTTCTTTGTTCTGTACAGCGGCAAAGTACTTTGATTGGTTCGCCGCGAATCAAGAGCAGTTGCAGAAGAATATAAACTCGATGTCATTTTGAATTAAAACTTGCTGATTTGGCGAAGTTGGGTGATAACGAAAGGAACATCAAAGCGCTTACTTTGCTAAAATCTTCGTCTAGTCAACAGCAATTTTTCAAGGAAGTAATGACAGTTCAAAGAAAAGCGCGTGATATCTCTACCAATCTTCACAACTAATTAAGAAAAAGCTGCAGAATTCGTGATGTTGACGCCAGTTTCAATATCACATACGAATTTGCAGGATTTTGTTTCATGAAACAAAACTTTCAACATTATCCGAAAGCTCTACATTTCAGATGCTTCCATTTTCTTCTGCTTCGGATTTCCGATGATCCAACTATTATTTCCATACAGACATACACTTTCAGGTGTAATTTTTCCTCTCCTATCTATTCTACGTAATTCTGTAGCTCTCAATTCGTTCGAGCAATCAATCATTCATGATAGGAAACACAGTCATAGCTCAGTCACTCAAAATGATTCTGAAATTTTACTTGTTAGAATGAAATCAGGCGATGATTCTTCTTCTCTGCAGGCTCGTGCTTTGCGGCAGTCTGCTAATCTGTACAAATAAAATGCCTCGTAATTTTGGGAGCGTTGTATAATCAGTCGGGAAACCTCATATCAAGCGGATATTTGGCTTTGATGAAGTTTAACCTTCCGAAGAAGTAATGGAGCTCTTGGATTATTAAATGCAGGTTCGTATCCAGTCTTTCGGAAGTTCCCTTCTGATTAACAACTACGCAATATATCGATAAATGTCATTAATTCTCAAATTTCAAACACGCACCTTTTATGTGAAGGAGCAATCTATATATATTTCCTTTTAATCGTACAGTTCGTATCAGTTATCTTCTATGATAAATCTCAATAATCAGATTACAGTTCATCCAAACCAAGCTCAGGCTAATCGGCACGAAGACAATCCCGGAAGCCCCTTTCTTTCTTTTTTTTTTTTTCTAACGACCACCAGAGAGAGTACTACAAAGAATACTTATGCGCTCATGGCATAGCTATTGTATGAACTACTTTTCGCATGGATTCTGCGAGTATGAAGATAGAAAATTAGTAAACGTCATTCAAGGGTAGAATTGTATCTGAATAATTCATCGAATATAAAGAGATATTACACAGGTACTTCTTACTAACTTCCGTACAAACATTTGCTGTAGTAGAGCATGCACTGTGTGATCAAAAGTATCCGGAAATTCCCAAAAACATACGTTTTTCATATTAGGTGCATTGTGCTGCCACGTACAGTACTGCCAGGTACTCCATATCGGCCCCCTCAGTAGTCATTAAACATCGTGAGAGAGCAGAATGGGGCCCTCCGCGCAACTCAAGGACTTCGAACGTGGTCACGTGATTGGGTGTCACTTGTGTCATACGTCTGTACGCGAGGTTTCCGCACTCCTAAACATCCCTAGGTCCACTGTTTCCGACGTGATAATGAAGTGGAAACGTGGAGCGGCACGTACAGTGCAAAAGCGTACAGTCCGACCTCGTCTCTTGACTGACACAGAGCGCCGACAGCTGAAGACGGTCGTAATGTGTAATAGGCAGACATCTATCCAGACCATCACACAGGAATTCCAAACTGCATTAGGATCCACTACAAGAACTATGGCAGTTAGGAGGGAGGTGAGACTACTTAGATTTCATGGTCGAGCGGCTGCTCATAACCACACATCACGCTGGTAAATGTCAAACGACACCTCGCTTCGTATAAGGGGCGTAAACATTGGACGACTAAATAGTGGAAAAACGTTGTGTGGAGTGACGATTCACGGTACAGAATGTGGGGATCCGATGGCAGGGTGTGGGTATGGCGAATGCCCGGTGAACATCATCTGCCAGCGTGCGTAGTGCCAACAGTAAAATTCGGAGGCGGTGGTGTTATGGTGTGGTCGTGTTTTTCGTGTTTGTTGTTTTGTATTTTTCATGTTTGTTGTTTCGCTTGGCACTACCACAGGCCCTACATTGATGTTTTAAGCACCTTCCGGCTTCCCACTATTGAAGAGGAATTCGGGGATGGCCATTGCATCTTTCAACGCGATCGAGCACCGGTTCATAATGCACGGCCTGTGGTGGAGTGGTTACGCGACTGTTACATCCCTATAATGCAGTGACCTGGACAGAGTCCTGACCTGAATCCTATAGAACACCTCTGGGATGTTTTGGAACACCAACTTCGTGCCAGGCCTCACCGACCGACATCGTTACCTCTCCTCAGTGCAGCACTCCGTGAGTAATGGGCTCCTATTTCCCAAGAAACCTTCCAGCATCTGATTGAACGTATGCCTGCGAGAGTGGAAGCTGTATTCAGGGCTAAGGGTGGGCCAACACCATATTGAATTCCAGCATTATCGATGGAGGGCGCCACGAACTTGTCATTTTCAGCCAGGTGTCCGGATACGTTTAATCACATAGTGTATTTATCCTCCTCATTCCTGAGCTCAGATTTTGTGAATGAAAAGTTTTATCGGTGGTCAAGTCGTTGTTGTGGGGAAAAATAAGACTAAAAAAAAACTAAACCCCGCGATTAGGCCCTGAAGACCACGCGATTGTCGACCGACCGCCTTGTCATCCACTACCAGTGGCGTTACTGGATGCAGTATGAGGGGGTGTGGAGTCAGCACACCACAGTCCCGGCCGTTATCGGCTTTTTCGGCCTTGGAGCCGCTACCAGTCCGTCAGGTAGCTGCTCAGTTGGTATCAGGAGGCTGAGTGAACTCTGTTCCATCCTCCCACCAAGGAAAACTCCCTGGCAGTACCGGGAATAGAACCCGGGTCCTGCGAACTGCGGCCATCTCCTCCCATTTAGTTCGTCTGATTTTAAACCATAATAATATTAGCTAAATACGAGGTCCTTTACTTTCAACAGGTCTTTAATCTACCTTTCATCCAGAAAGGAGGGCCATTGGTTTAGGGACTTAAGTTTTGGAATGTGTTCCCCTCACTCTTTTATTCCCCTTCTTAAAATTTCTTTCGCTCGGTACATTGTGCAAGAGGGGACTTTTGGGAGGGCGTAAGTAGAGTTGATTCTGTGACGGGAGGCATTCTCCCAGTTCGCTCCTTGTCAGTTTTCCTTGGAAGGTTGGTAGTGACGTATGGGCGCCGGTAGGTGCAGTGAACGAAGATTCAGAATCAAACCTCAAACGGAGTGGTGACTTCTTAGTATCATAAATGGTGTTGTGGGGTCCAAAAGAATACCACTCAATTTTATCCATGAAAATTAATTTACTTTACTTTCATTAGAAATATTTATTTATAAATTCCTTAATTGCCTGTGTTACAAGACAAAACTTCAGTTAAACTAAAAAAACTCTATAAAAATCACAAAAGGAAAACAAGTTTATGCAACACTACTTAACATTGAAATGAAATGCAATATAAAAATTCAAACTAGTTTATTGTATCAGTAATAACACGA
Organism: Schistocerca serialis cubense; assembly: GCF_023864345.2. Lineage (NCBI taxonomy): Eukaryota > Metazoa > Arthropoda > Insecta > Orthoptera > Acrididae > Schistocerca > Schistocerca serialis. The sequence goes on from NC_064643.1 coordinate 596,047,660, forward strand.
AACAGTAATAGATTGCTACGAGATAAATATATAGTGCTTGAAGAATTAGCTTCATGCAATGAAAACCAAATGTGAATTGATATAGAGTTTTTCACAAATCGTCAATAATCACCCGCATTCTCCTCTCCACACTCTTTACAGACAACCGAACGACAGGTTTGGCAAACTGGGTGACTGCACCAAGTACAATACTGGTTTGTCTTTTTCTCACTGGCACGTGGACAAAGAGCACATCGTTTCCTCTTTGAATCCAGAGTGGATATTTGTGATTTTGGGAGAGGTTTCTTCAAAAGTCCTGAGATTGTTACTCTTAGTTCTTTTGGTAGTCTGCCATTCATCACCCCCTCATTGAGATAGGGTTCAGTAAGCTGCCTGGCAAGTGTCTTGATGAATTCAAACAGGGAAATAGGTATGTACTTTTTGCAGGACGTTTGTATTACACACGAGTTAACTCCAAGTATGTTCAGAACTGCATAAAATACAGCAAGAGGCGATCTGCGTGTTCGTCTGCCTGTGCTGTAGGTAGCACACTTCTAGAGAGTCTACGCCACCTTTTGTGCTTTTGTAAAAGGAAATTATTTCTTGTTTCCCTGTTTTTGGATCTGTACTTTTTGAATGATGCATACTGGAAATCAAAATGACAGCTTTTCCTTTTTTAGGGACATAAGAAATGAATGTTCTGTCATCTGTGAAGCCATAAAGTGTTGAACCTTCCACGCGCCTCTTAGATGGCTGGAATTCGGGTGAGATTTCCTTTTTGTTTTTCCTCAATGTACCAACAGAGGTCAACTTTCGTTTTTTCAACTCCGAAACTAATTCAATAGGGCCAAAGTAGTTGTCAGCTGTAATGTTATGGTTTGTACCGTAAATGGGCTTCGCTAGTCTCAGGACAGATTGAGTAGGTTTCTGAAATTTCTTTTCTTCTGGTGTCAAGCCAATGCCATCACTGTCTTTTCCAGGGTATAAATAGGAATTCAGAAGGTAATTTGTTTGAGCATCAGCTAAAATCATTATTTTCAGCCCATATTTCGCTGGTTTACTAGCCATATAAACCCTAAATGCGCATCTCCCACTAAAACCAACCAGCATTTCATCCACGCATGCATGTGAACATATGTTATAAGATGCCTGAGAATTGTGAACGATTGTATCGAAAATCCAAGAAATCACTGCTGCAGGGACATTGTTCTTCCTCTCATCTCTGCTAGTTATGTCATCAAATCTTAGGCAGTAAAGAAATATCAGCACTCTCTTCATGGATAGTGTGGCGCGGAAAATATCTCTTCCAGTGCGGTCTGTTGCAAACATAGACTCCGGATTTTCATGATTAAATTTGAAAATGGCACTGAAGTATAATAACCCAAATAGTGCCCTAAGTTCATTGGCGTTCATGTCTCGTAGTTCTGTGCGCTGCTGATCAGAAAATTTTGATCGATATGAAGAAATTTTCACGTTGGTATGACTCACAATTTCTTCTAACATATATCTGGTAAATAAACACTCCCACGCTTCCAATGGACTGCATGAGTCTCCCAATCGCCTTGCAGGGACTTTCAGTGTAGGAACTTTTATTATCAAGTTGTGGGCTGGTGTTCTCATATTCCTTTGAGGTTCTACAGTGGACCACTTATACCTATTTCTGCCATAGAAACTAGATGATTTTCCTCTATGTTTATTTCCTTCTAATTTATCTCACTAGAGTCACTACTTTGTTCTGAAGCAGTTTCATGTTCACTGTTGTAAGAAGGGTCATTTTCATCGTCAAGATCATTTGCATCACTACCCTCTTCTCCTTCTTCTAGCGTTTTTCTCACAAAGTCTGGAAAACCTGTATCGAGCACTGACATACGTGAATGAGAGCTCGAAGCCATAGTAACACTGAAAATAAATGAAAACACTCACTAAGCCTAAAAATAAAATGACATTTCGTTGATAAATAAACTTTTGACGTATGGCAAACAAAAACACTTACGGTGTCGTGGGGTAAACAACGGCACCACCCAAACTTTACAGCTGTACACTGAGAAAGAGAACAACTCGACAATGCTGCTAGTTCGTCAGGAGGTTCACTATCAACTGCCGAGAAGGTATGTAGAACCGCCAACAATAGAATGACCAACAGAGGAAACGGCACGTGTGTACAGTTTGACTGGTATTAAAAAGGACCCCACAACTCCGTTTGAGGGTTAATTATTTATTTCTATAAAAATACAGGTAGCGTATGGACTCGGGGTTAGAATCTTCTGCCAGTGCCCACTGAGGAATCTCATCGCCAGCAGCCGTCGGCGCGCTCAAGGCAGCTGACGCCGCACTCTTGGTTCCAGCCGACTGCTGCACTGGCGGTTCGCCGCTTGCGGTGGCCCTGGCGCTTGCTGTACCGCGACGTCGCGGCAGTGGGTGACGGCGGCGCGTGCACTGAACTTACACACACCGATCTCGGAGGTGCTCTGTCCCCTCCCGCTCACCACCGTTCTTCGCCATCCGTCGTACCCTGATGAGGGTTGCCGTGCAACTGTGAAGTTCGACGATATTGGCCTGCCGTCAAGGTAGACCTTGTTCAGTCCTTCGTGTTGTGTCTAGGAATCTGAATACTCGATTCGCTAGACAAACAGTCAAGCAACTTTTGTTAATGAGTTTTATTACAATAAGATAATTACAATACTTAACTTTAATAAATGTGTCGCAAGCAAAGGGCGACACAGAAAATAATCAGTCTTCTTCAGAGTAGACAGTGACAACTCTGTGCTACATAGAGACAGCTAACGAAGTCTCTAACACTGAAGCTGCTCTCGAAGTGGGCTTCCATCAGTCGGGCGCGGCGTTTATGTCCTCTTCAGCTAGTGGCCGCTGCTGTCGCGTTGGAGTCCTAGAGGGAGGTCGGTCAGCGTGCGATTGGCTGACTTCTTCTCAAAGCCGTCTCTTCTCTTTCGTTCAAAACAGCCGTGCCGGCGCTGACTTCACGCCGTAACACTCCCGAATGTCAGGAACGCTGGTGTCCAGGTCTTGGTGGGAAAGAAAGACCTCCACGTCCTCCCATCTACGACAGAGGCAGACTGTGGTGTTGAACTCTGCGACTGGTGATTACGGCGAGGTAGCCATCTCTCCCAGTAGCAGCTGTTGTCCGTACCGTGCAGGAAATCTACAACAGAATTTTGCCAGATGTCACTTCACCCGCAGTCAGGGAAACGAGTGCGAACACCATGCACGGCATCAAACCATCTGACCGATTGCCTTATAAGCTAAACTGCTGGGGTATTTATAGAGCGAAGTAGTTGCTAATGTTTACCTGACGTCATTCGTCACGATCGCATAGGCCTTGCTATTACGAAGGCAACAGCGGTTTTCCTTCTGCCGTGCTTGTTATAGTATACAACTGGTTCGTATTTGACCTGAGCCAATCCCGGCGGCGAAATGTTTTCATTGTGGCTGCCTCGCGTCGACATTGCCGTAATCTACCGAGGTAGCTTCACTTTGAGACTTTAAAAATGTTACCCGTTTTTCTACCATAGGCCGGCCTGTGTGACCGAGCGGTTCTAGGCGCTACAGTCTGGACCGCGCGACCGCTACGGTCGCAGGTTCGAATCCTCCCTCGGGCATAGATGTATGTGATGTCCTTAGGTTAGTTAGGTTTAAGTAGTTCTAAATTCAAGGGGACTGATGACATCAGATGTTAAGTCCCATAGTGCTCAGAGCCATCTGAACCATTTTCTACCCTATACAAAGTTGGCATGTAACTACTGCTTCTTCGCTGTACAACCTGAACAACAGTGGTGACAAGCTGCATTCCTGGGCTACACTCTTTATAACATCAATATAGCTAATATACACTACTGGCCATTAAAATTGATACACAACGAAGATGACGTGCTGCAGACGCGAAATTTAACCGACAGGAAGAAGATGCTGTGATATGCAAATGATTAGCTTTTCAGAGCATTCACACAAGGTTGGCGCCGGTGGCGACACCTACACCGTCCTGACATGAGGAAAGTTTCCAACCGATTTATCATACACAAACAGCAGTTGACCGGAGTTGCCTGGTGACACGTTGTTGTAATGCCTCGTGTAAGGAGGAGAAATGCATACATCACGTTTCCAACTTTGATAAAGGTCCGATTGTAGCCTATCGCGATTGCAGTTTATCGTATCGCGACATTGCTGCTCGCGTTGGTCGAGATCCAATGACTGTTAGCAGTATATGGAATCGGTGGGTTCATGAGGGTAATATGGAACGCCGTGTTGGATCCCAACGGCCTCGTATCACTAGCAGTTGACATGAAAGGCATCTTATCCACATGGCTGTAACGTATCGTGCAACCACGTCTCGATCCCTGAGTCAACAGATGGGGACGCTTGCAAGACAACAACCGTCTGCACGAACAGTTCGACGACGTTTGCAGCAGCATGGACTATCAGCTCGGGGACTATGGCTGCGGTTACCCTTGACGCTGCATCACAAACAGGAGCGCCTACGATGGTGTACTCAACGACAGACCTGGGTGCACGAATGGCAAATCCTCATTTTTTCGGATGAATCCAGGTTCTGCTTACAGTATCATGATGGTCGCTTCCGTGTTTGGCGACATCGCGGTGAACGCACATTGGAAGCGTGTATTCGTCATCGCCATGCTGGCGTATCAACCGGCGTGATGGTATGGGGTGCCATTGGTTACACGTCTCGGTCACTTCTTGTTCGCATTGACGGCAGTTAGAACAGTTCAGATGTGTTACGACCCGTGGCTCTACCCTTCATTCGATCCCTGCGAAACCCTACATTTCAGCAGGATAATGCACGACTGCATGCTGCAGGTCCTGTACGGGCCTTTCTGGATACAGAAAATGTTCGACTGCTACCCTGTCCAGCACATTCTCCAGATCTCTCACCAATTGAAAACGTCTGGTCAGTGGTGGCCGAGCAACTGACTCGTCACAATACACCAGTCACTACTCTTGATGAACTGTGGTATCGTGTTAAACGTGCATGGGCAGCTGTACCTGTACATGCTATCCAAGCTCTGTTTGACTCAATGCCCAGGCGTATCAAAGCGTTATTACGGCCAGAGGTGGTTGTTCTGGGTACTGATTTCTCAGGATCTATGCACCCAAATTGCGTGAAAATGTATTCACATGTCAGTTCTAGTAAATATATTTGTCCAATGAATACCCATTTATCATCTGCATTTCTTCTTGGTGTTACAATTTTAATGGCCAGTAGTGTAGTTTTCGCTACTGCTTCTCTGCGACTCACGAAAGAAACCTTTTGGTTGTTTATGTAAAAAGAGGGTACAGAGAATAAATGTAAGGCAGATGTAGTTAAGGGCAATATTACAGAAATGGAAGAAGACGTATATTCTAGATGAGTTGAGGGATATGATACTACGAGAAGAATTTGACAAAGCACTGGAAGACCTAAGTGGAAACAAAGCCTCCAGGGTAGACAACATTCTGTCAGAACTCTGACAGCCTTGGGAGAGCCCGCCATGGCAAAATTTTTCCATCTGGTGTGCAAGATGTATGAGCCAGGCGAAATACCACCAGACTTCAAGAAGAACGTAATAATTTCAGTTCCAAGCAAATCAGTTGTTGACAGGTGTGAACATTACCGAAGATCAGTTTGTAATAGTGGGGTTTTTGTTTTTGCTTATTCTTGAATTGAGAACAACTGTGTGAGGGGATATGACAAGTGTATAGTCGCACTATTTCTCACCAAATTACAGCTGTCACACAGTTTTCAACTCGCCAACATAAAAACAGCGCAATGGATAATGCATCTTGCCAACATGAAAAAGTGAAGTAAGTTTATACACGACAATGTTAAATATTAACTCTCTGAATGAACATTAATCCTAAGCACAATATTATGAAAGTTTGATTGGGAGTTTCTTTACATTATTCCTAAGCACAATAATATGAAAGTTTAATTGGACGTTTCTTTACAAAATAGCTCGTACACATACGCTATGATGTTGGTCAGTACTACAAAACTCGTCCGATACCGGTTCTAAGTTCGGTACTATTTAGGATGACAATCAAGCCTACAGTGGATGGTTAGTCAAGTGACAAATCTGAGCGCAAGATTACCCAAGGCAGCTCGAGTTTACAGTGGACGCAAGCTGGTGAACCAACAAAGTTTGTGCCTATGCACGCGGTATTTACCTTAAGCTGCGATGTGCTGCTGTCTGCAAGGCCACTCTTTCCCAGTGAAATTCCAACAAAACTAATCTGGCCTTTGCTGAACTTTCCAGCGAAAACTTTCCCTATGTTTCTCGTTATGCGAGAAAACATGTACTAAGCGCTAGTCTTATTATGTGGCAATATACACACACATGGTTGGAGCAGCGTGCATATTGTAGTGCCCTATCAGTTCTCACAAGAACAATTAACTAATTTGGCTGGTTTGTTTCTCCACAGTTTGAGCTAAACGTTGCTACATCTAATTCATTAGCTGGAGTGCAGCTCCTGTGAACGCAGTGTCCACACCAATTTGTTCTCTGCATCGTACGGAGTGTTAAGCACTCTGTTCTGCACTTGCCGCCAATTCAGAGAAGAGTCCCTCCAAACAATTTCTCTCTTGTCCTGCTCATGGCAGAACAGCCTCCCTCCGCTTGGGTTTCTTTTTCACATCATGGCTTTTTTCGACCAATAGGAGAGTTCCTCTTATTTTGTAGAAACACCTTCTACTAATCGCAACGTCCTTTCTGTCAAACTGCGTCGAAACTTCAGTATTTGTCTCCTTCCTAGTGCGTTTCCGCCAATCTGACGTTTTGTGCCTGTTCTAGACGCCTAAATTACATTAACCTTTCCATGTGTTGCACTCTCTGGACGAAAATGCGTTATATGCTTTTGTTCGCATCCTGTTAGAATTCCGAAACGCAGTTTTATAAAACTTCTTCTCTGCCCTTGAGCAGATTCCTCGCTACAGGCTGTCCTCCAGCTTGAATCACCTGGTCTGGGGTCGCTGTCCTCCTTCCTGCCACCCCTTTAAGTGGTTTCTGGCGTAACTCCCACAGCGGGGTTTCGCTACGCCATTGTGGAGCTGGCTTTTCAAAACTAAAAACGACTCGACTCTCGTTCCTTGTTCTACCTTCCACTCAAAGACATGCATTGTATAGGAATGGTGTGTTAATTACTGTCGATTGACTGTCATCCCTTTTTGCATTACATATTGATAGGCAAATGTTCTCATAACTGCCGATTTACATTATGTGTCATCTTCACCTTCTCATTGCGATTTGTAAAGGTCTCATGTAAGGTGCGAATCTGACCATTTATTCTGCCACCTAGCAAGTTTAATAAGACATGATTGCAAAATGCTAATACGAATTTTTTACAGAAGAATGTAAACACTGGTAGAGGCCAACCTCAGGGAAGATCAGTTTGATTCCAGGGAAATTGAGGAACATTCAAGGCAATACCGATCCTACGACTTCTCATTAAGAAATGAGTTAAGGAAAGGCAGACCTATATTATAGTAGTTGTAGAGTTAGAGAAAGCTTTTGACAAAGCTGACTGGAATATTCTTTTTGAAATCCTGAAGTTAGCAGAGCGGAAATACAGTGAGAGAAAGGCTATTTACAATTTGTACAGAAGCCAAACGGCAGATATAAGAGCTGAGAGGCATGAAAGAGAAGCAGTGGTTGAGAAGAGCGTGAGACAGGGCTATAGCTTATCTTTTATGTTAGTCAATCTGTGTACTGAGCAGGCACTAAAGGAAACCAAAGAAGAATTTGAAGTAGGAATTCAGGTTCACGGGAGAAGAAATAAAAACCTTGAGGTTTGCCGATGACATATTAATTCTGTCAGAGGCAGCCAAGGACTTGGAAGATCAGTTTAGATTAGATCAGATGCACTTTTTGTTCCAATTGATTCATAGTGAGGAGATCCTCTGTGACGTGAAACATGTCAGAAAACAAGAAATCACGATAAATATGTACAAAATAAGAACAGATACATAAATGTACCCTCCATAGATCCCAAATGAAACTGCCCTTTGTTCTTGAATTGTGGAATTGGTAAAAAAATATCTTAAGCATATTCACATTTAAAATGACGTAAAACTTCTCACGAAATATTAAATGTTCAATTGACTTAGGTGCATATGGTAATTCTTAGGCTGTTGCAGCCACAAATCATCAAATAAAATAAAATAAAAACATTTTCTGCACTTACTTACAATGATCACATTACTGAACAAAATTTGTGCAGAAATCAGATTGAACACCATATTTTCAGTATGTGATATATTTATAATATGCAAGCATCAATCGATTCCATTAAAAAACTCGTTAATGGATCAGATGGAGTTAGCCGCCAATAAATCATTAGGACTCTTCTCAAACTGAACCTTATTATCAGTTAAACTTTTTATGGCTGCTGGCACATTACTGAAAATGTGTATTGCTGAATATTGGACACCTTTCTGAACCAAAGTAAGTGACTTCATATGTTTGTCAAAGTTATTCTTATTTCTAGAATTGATTCCATGAATTGAGCTGCTGGTTTGAAAAAAAGATATATTTTTAATAACAAGTTTAATTAAGGAATAAATATATTGAGAAGCAGCAGTTAGTACCCCCAGTTCCTTAAATAGTGCTCTCCAGGACGTTCTTGAGTTCACAACACCAAATAATTCATATTGCATGTTTGTTGGCTTGGAAAACTGTAGCTTGCCTTGATGAGTTGCCCCAGAAAATATGTCATATGATATTACTGAACGAATTAAGCATTGTACGCTAGCTCTTTGGTTTGTATCACCTGTGTCTCACAACATTCACATAGCAAATAGAGATTTGCTTAGGTACTTCAGCACTTCTGTGGTATGCTCCACCCAGTTAAATTTATTATCAAGCTGCAATCCCAGGAATTTAACACTGTCAATTTCTTTTGTCTGGTTGTCGTCATATTTCAGCCATATACTGGCAGTAAGCGTTTTATGAGTTCTGAATTGCATATAATTTTTTTTCAAGGTTTAGCGACAGACAGTTGGCTAGGAACTATTTATTAATGTCCATAAGCATTTCATCATCCAATCTTTCTAAGGCTGTGCTTCATTTACTATTTATTGAAGTGTTTGTATCACCTGCAAACAAAACAGACTTGCGGTCTGGTAATGTTACTGATGAAAAGTGATAAATATAAACAAGAAAAAGTAAGGGCCCTAAGATGGAACTTTGGGAGACATCATGTGTTGTTGGTTCCCAGTTGGATGATGCCTGATAGCTTAATACATGTCTCTTTCCTATTGACAGCCTTTGTTTACTGTCAGAGGTATAAGACATGAGCCATTTTGCAGCATTTCCTGTCACACCATAATATTCTAATAAATTAGAAAGAGTCTTGAGATTTACACAGTCAGATGCCTTTGACAGGTCACAAAATATACCAGTAGCCTGTAATTTATTGTCTAATGAATTAAGCACATCCTCACTGTATGTGTAGATAGCCTTCTCAATATTGGAACCCTTTAGAAATCCGAATAATGACTTGGATAATTTTTTGTGGTCAGGTGGTTCAGAAGATGACTGTGTATTCTCTTTTCTAAAATTTTTGATAATGTGGGTACAAGTAAAACTGGACAGAAGTTTGATGGTATTTCTTTATCTCTTTTCTTATACAAAGGCTTAGCTTGAGCATATTTCAGGTATTCAAGAAATGTACCACTGATACAAGATTGGTTACCCAAAACCATAAAATGCCACCAAACTGAGAGGCACAGTCTTTAATCAACTTTCTTGATAGATTAGCATAGTAGTTAGAATTTTTTTGATTTTAAGGATTTTATGATGGAGATTACTTCTGTTGGTACTGTGATGGTTATACACATATTATTGTAATTATTTGTAGTGACTGGTCTGAGATGTTGATGGCAGCATCTACTGAAACTGACAACCTCATCTTTTCAGTAACAGTTATGAAGTTATTACTGAAAAGTTGAGCAGCACTGGAAACATCTGTTACCCATGTACCATTTACTCTTAATGCTATGTGCTCCTCTTCATCCCTGGTTCTACCATTCTCTTCCTTCACTATATCTGAATTTGTCCTTATTTTGTTATCTGATGTGACTATCCTTTTCTGATAATGCATTTGTTTTGATGTCTGTATTACCTCTTCAATATTTGTCAGTATGTTATGTAATAATGTTTAGTATTTTCATTAGACTTGTTCTAATAGATGTAACTTCCTCTCTGTTTTACAGAATACCTTTATTTCTTGAGTAATCCATGGCTTTTCTTATAGACTTTGGTCTGATCTGGGTTAGTTTTGGGGGAAAACAGTTTTCAAAAAGTCAAAGACTTTACTAATAAACGTGTTGTATTCCTCATTCATGCCATGAGCATCGTACACATCATTCCAATTCAGGTCTTTGAGGAGTTTCCTAAAACAATCAATTTTTGGCTTACTAACTGTCCACTTGAACTCAGATGTATTAGATTTCATGTTTAGCAAAAGGAACTGCATGTCATGGAGTAGAGGCTACTTATTATTATTTTTATGATATAACTTTGTTCATTAGAAATTTCTATGAAGATACTATCAATGGCCATCTTTGAGCCCTTAGCTATTCCAGTTGGAACTTAACAGTATGAATTAAGTTGGATGAAATTTCTACTGACTGCAATAAGTTCTTACTGGAAGAATCTTCAAGCAAATCTACATTAAAATCACCAGTAACCATTAATCATTATTTTCAAAAAAAATTGGCCAATAGAGCTTCAAAGTGATTTATGAACACATTAAAATTACCTATTGGTACTCAGTATACATTTAATATTATGAATGATATATTATTAAATTCTACTTCTGTTACACGTTTCCATATGCTGCTCTTGGAAAAAATTATAAATGCCTATGTTTTTAAATTTATGGCTGTTCTTGATGAGTGTGACAACTCTTTCTTCCTCCATTTCTGCTCTGCAGAAGTTGGAAGCTTACCTAAATCCTGCAACACTTTATGCATCTATAGCAGTGGTCTTGCGATGTTCAGGGAGGCAGATTATGTTGTTGTCATCTGCCCTGAATGACTTAATTCATCAGTGCAGGCAAGTGGCTAATTAATTTTACTTCTTAGCCATTGAATATTTTGGTGCACTACAAATAGTTGGCATTTCAAATTGGCTGAGATAAACCTGAGTGGAAGTAAAATTTCTGCTAATTGTTGTTTTACGATTCAGTGAACTTTACTTCTTTCTTTCCTGCATATCCTAAAAAGAGTGCTGCTCCAACAGCTATAAGCACTGGTATTTTACCACTCATGGCAGTGTCCCACTTCCTTAACTTTCCTCTATTAGCCTAGCCAGTTTACCCTTCCCTTTCCCGTTGAGGTACAGGCCATGTCTAGTACTCGTATAACCCCACCTATTGAGAGAATCGACAGGAACCACACCAATATGTGACCCCACACCCAACCCAAGCAGCTGTTCCAAATCCACATTAACTCTCCTGACAGAAGAGTTCAAATGAGGTCAGTCACGGCGTCTCACAGACACAAACACGACACTGCTTTGTCTCGATGTTGCAGGGTATTTTCCCAGATAGACTGAAGTATGCCATTGTTAAACCACTGCATAAAAAAGGGGATATTTCTGATGTCAACAACTACCGCCCACTCTCCCTTCTGACTGCCTTATCCAAAATTCTTGAAAAAGTAATGTATCGTAGAGTAGCTTCACACCTTTGTAAAAATAAAGTTTTAACAAAATGTCAGTTTGTTTCCAGAAGGGTTTTTAGCCGAGGTGGCCGTGCGGTTAAAGGCGCTGCAGTCTGGAACCGCAAGACCGCTACGGTCGCAGGTTCGAATCCTGCCTCGGGCATGGATGTTTGTGATGTCCTTAAGTTAGTTAGATTTAACTAGTTCTAAGTTCTAGGGGACTAATGACCTCATCAGTTGAGTCCCATAGTGCTCAGAGCCATTTGAACCATTTGAACCAGAAGGGTTTTTCAACGGAAAATGCTATATATACTTTCACTATTGAAATATCAAATGCTCTGAGTAACCGGAAGTCACCCGTTGGGATTTTTTGTGATCTATCAAAGGCTTTTGATTGTGTAAATCATGTAATACTTCTAGATAAGCTCAAGTACTGTGGTATGAATGGGACAGTGCTCAAAGGGCTTAAATCATACCTAACTGGAAGAGTGCAGAAAGTTGAAATAAACAGTTCACATAATATACAAAAAACTGGTGATTTCTCAAACTGGGGAACAATCAAGAATGGGGTGCTGCAAGGTTCAGTCTTGAGTCCTCTGCTGTTCTTAATATATATTAATAACTTGCCATTCTATATTCACGAAGATGCAAAGCTGGTACTTTTTGCCAATGATACAAGTATAGGTATCACACCCGACAGACAAGAATTAACTGGTAACATTGTAAACAATGTTTTTCAGAAAATCATTAAGTGGTTCTCTGCAAGTGGGCTCTCATTAAACTTTGACAAAACACAGTATATACAGTTCCACAAAGTAAATGGAATGACCCCATTAATAAATATAGACTTCGATCAGAGAATATTCAAAATTTCTAGGTGTATGCATTGATGAGGGGTTGAACTGGAAAAACACACTGAGGATCTGCTGAAACGTTTGAGTTCAGCTACTTATGCTATTAGGGTCATTGCAAATTTTGGCGATATACATCTGAATAAATTAGCTTACCACGCCTATTTTCATTCTCTGCTTTCGTATGGCATCAAATTCTGGGGTAACTCATCATTGAGTAAAAGAGTGTTCATTGCACAAAAGCGTGTAATCAGAATAATTGCTCGAGCTCATTCAAGATCATCCTGCAGACACTTCACTATAGCCTCACAATATATATGTTCACTTATGAAATTTGTTATTAACAATCTGAACGAATTCAAAAGTAATAGCAGTGTACATGGCTACAACACTAGGAGAAAGGATGATCTTCACTACTCAAGGCTAAATCTAACTTTGGCTCAGAAGGGGGTAAATTATGCTGCCACAAAAGTCTTTGGTCACTTACCTAATAGCACCAAAAGTCTGACAGATAGCCATATAGCATTTAAGAGGAAATTAAAAGAATTTCTTAATGGCAATTCCTTCTACTCATTAGATGAATTTTTGGATATAGTAAGTGGGTAATCTCCCAACCTAAAAAAAAAAAAAAAAAAAAAAAAAAAAAAAAAAAAGAAATTAATTAATTAAAAAAAATAAATTAAAAATATTGAGTCTCATGCAATATTTTGCCTAATGTAATAGCTTGTATAGACACCTTTTATTAACCTGACACGTTCCACACCATTACGAAGCGTCATATTCATGATCTATGGAACAAGTACTAATCTAATCTAATCTAATCTGCAGTGTTTACCAGGTCACCCTCTGTATTGTACCCAGGACCTCTGTCAATACTGTTGCCTGACCCACCCACAATAACCACGATGTCTTCCTTGGTAAAGTATTTATAGAGTGAACCTAAATCAATTGTCACCTGACCCACACCAGCTCTAAGTTTTAAAAAATTGGTGACCTGGTGATCTGATTCTAATTCATCCTGCAGAAGTTGACCTGCACCTCTGGCATGAGAACTACCTAACAACTAAACTTTCTCTCTTTTTGCTGTGTTCCTTACATTCTTACTCAGTTTTCTACTGAAAGTTCGGTGTGCCCTGCCTACACCTACCTCTGCCCGAAGATCATCAGTTTCTAACTGAAGAAACGTATCAAACTTATTTCTTACGTTCACCACAAAGCTGTCTGATGAAGTTCTAAACCTCTTCCTTCTGTTACATGTTACCATTTCCCGCCTCTACTTAGCCTTCCCTCCTTAATCTGTCCATATCTTTGCTAGCCTGGTCTAACTCAGCCGGAAGGGAAGCAATTTCCCCCTCCTCTTCCGCTATCATCCGGTCCCTACTATATCCTTCAGAACCACTGGCGAGTCTGATTTGGTTCCTTCAGTGGAAAAAAAATACTGCATCTATTACACCAAACCACAGAGTTAACAATTCTGTGGCAAGTCAGGAACTTTTCACTAATGACAAAAGTAAACATTACCGAAACACAAGAAAACACGTTTACGAAAATTGGCCTACTCGCAAGTGTATGTAGACAAAGCTACTGTGTCGACGGGACGTTAAACACCAATATCCTCCTCCAAAGCTACTGTGTTCAAAGTTACTAGTTACAGCAAATTATAGATACGCTGCCTTTCGCAAATAAGAATGAAAACAATGGAGTGATATGCTGCACTTAACTAGTTAGTAACAAAAATGAACAATTAAATGAGATTCTTTAAGTTTACTACGCCAAAACGTAAATAAACAGACGACTGTAACCCTACTTTATGATCTTTTGGCGCTTTCTGGAATAATACGCAAATAAAAATGAAACCTTTAACGGTAAGCTTGAAAAACAAGCTAATACACGTATTCAATTAGTTATCGGTATTAAACTAAGTTTTATTTCAGTGTAAATCACTTATCTGTACTAGACACAAAACACGCGCGTCTCGCAGTAGATTTGAATGGACACTGTCTTGAAATGAGGATATAAGCATAGCATGGATAATGTAGTACAGTCAAATTAAATCAGATGATGTTGAGGAAAATAGATTAAGAGACGAGATGCGTAAAGTGATAGATGAGTTTTGTTATTTGGGCAGCGAAATAGCTGATGATGGCCGAAGTAGAGAGGATATGAAATGTAGACTGGCGATGACAGGAAACGCGTTTCTGAAGGAAAGAAATTTAAAGTCGAATATAGAATTAAGTATCAGGAAGTCTTTTCTCAAAGTATTTGTATAGAGTGTACCCATGTAGGAAAGTAAAACATGGACGATAAACAGTTTAGACAATAAGAAAATAGAAGTCTTTGAAATGTGGTGCTAGAGAAAAATGCTGAAGATTACATCAGGGTGTTTCAAAAATGACCGGTATATTTGAAACGGCAATAAAAACTAAACGAGCAGCGATAGAAATACACCGTTTGTTGCAATATGCTTGGGACAACAGTACATTTTCAGGCAGACAAACTTTCGAAATTACAGTAGTTACAATTTTCAACAACAGATGGCGCTGCAAATGATGTGAAAGATATAGAAGACAATGCAGTCTGTGGGTGCGCCATTCTGTACGTCGTCTTTCTGCTGTAAGCGTGTGCTGTTCACAACGTGCAAGTGTGCTGTAGACAACATGGTTTATTCCTTAGAACAGAGGATTTTTCTGGTGTTGGAATTCCACCGCCTAGAACACAGTGTTGTTGCAACAAGACGAAGTTTTCAACGGAGGTTTAATGTAACCAAAGGACCGAAAAGCGATACAATAAAGGATCTGTTTGAAAAATTTCAACGGACTGGGAACGTGACGGATGAACGTGCTGGAAAGGTAGGGCGACCGCGTACGGCAACCACAGAGGGCAACGCGCAGCTAGTGCAGCAGGTGATGCAACAGCGGCCTCGGGTTTCCGTTCGCCGTGTTGCAGCTGCAGTCCAAATGACGCCAACGTCCACGTATCGTCTCATGCGCCAGAGTTTACACCTCTATCCATACAAAATTCAAACGCGGCAACCCCTCAGCGCCGCTACCATTGCTGCACGAGAGACATTCGCTAACGATATAGTGCACAGGATTGATGACGGCGATATGCATGTGGGCAGCATTTGGTTTACTGACGAAGCTTATTTTTACCTGGACGGCTTCGTCAATAAACAGAACTGGCGCATATGGGGAACCGAAAAGCCCCATGTTGCAGTCCCATCGTCCCTGCATCCTCAAAAAGTACTGGTCTGGGCCGCCATTTCTTCCAAAGGAATCATTGGCCCATTTTTCAGATCCGAAACGATTACTGCATCACGCTATCTGGACATACTTCGTGAATTTGTGGCGGTACAAACTGCCTTAGACGACACTGCGAACACCTCATGGTTTGTGCAAGATGGTGCCCGGCCACATCGCACGGCCGACGTCTTTAATTTCCTGAATGAATATTTCGATGATCGTGTGATTGCTTTGGGCTATCCGAAACATACAGGAGGCGGCGTAGATTGGCCTCCCTATTCGTCAAACGTGAACCCCTGTGACTTCTTTCTGTGGGGACACTTGAAAGACCAGGTGTACCGCCAGAATCCAGAAACAATTGAACAGCTGAAGCAGTACATCTCATCTGCATGTGAAGCCATTCCGCCAGACACGTTGTCAAAGGTTTCGGGTAATTTCATTCAGAGACTACGCCATATTATTGCTACGCATGGTGGATATGTGGAAAATATCGTACTATAGAGTTTCCCAGACCGCAGCGCCATCTGTTGTCGAAAATTGTAACTACTGTAATTTCGAAAGTTTGTCTGCCTGAAAATGTACTGTTGTCCCAAGCATATTGCAACAAACAGTGTATTTCTATCGCTGCTCGTTTAGTTTTTATTGCCGTTTCAAATATACCGGTCATTTTTGAAACACCCTGTAGGTAGATCATGTAACTAATGAGGAGGCACTGAACTGAAGTGTGGAGAAAAGAAATATGTGGCACAACTCGGGTAAAAGGAGGGATCCACTGAGAGGACACTTTCTGAGACATCAAGGGATCACCAATTTAGCACTGGAGGGAAGCGTGGGGGGTAAAAATTGTAGAGGGAAACCAAGAGAGGAGTAGCTTAAGCAGACTGAAATGGATGTATGTTGCAGCAGTAATTCGGAGATGAAGAGGTTCGCACAGGATATAGTACCATGGAGAGCTGCATCAAACCAGTCTTCGAACTGAAGACCACAACAGTTCGTATTTCTTTGCATCTTTGTTGTGTTTCTTAAATAAACCATAAGGAAAAATATTTAAGGTAGCCCACACCAACATATTTTGAGACTCGCCGTTTATTTTAACAAACCTGTGGCAAAAACGTGAACACGGCCCCTCTCTGCGCCGGCGCAGCCTGACTGGTCCTGGGAGAAGATCAATAACTGGGGCCGGGCAAGCCATACTCGCCTTCTAACCGGCTCCACATTTCTCGATACGCCGCAGTGCTCGATACAGCACCACCACTGCAAATCTGACAGTCCCGTGAAAAACAGTAGAAAATAGCATTAAATTCTGCCACTACACAAACTCCCATTGTATTTGAATAAATCTGCAATAAAAGGTCTCATACAGTACCTGTATGTGCGGATACACAAAAATTCATGCTGATTTTTTTTAAGTGTAGGTATAGGCGAAAGTGTTGTGTCCCCCCCCCCCCCCACACCACCACCACCACAAAAAAAAAAAATTCACTGGTGTGCAAAACGTAAAGACGAAAGTAACTTTCGTATGATGTTTCATGCCAAGTAACAGTGCTCGATGAAACTTAGATCATACATAGAATGAACTGCTACAATATACTACAGAAGGCAACAGAAAAAATGCGCCATGAGACGACCGGAAAACACACTTTTATTCAAAGACAAGAACTACAATGAAGTCACCGCAATTTATGGTGGTTCCTGGACGTTATACACTACTGGCCATTAAAATTGTAACACCAAGAAGAAGTGCAGACGACAAATGGGTATTCATTAGACAAATATATTATACTAGAACTGACATGCAATTATATTTTCACGCAATTTGGGTGCATAGATACTGAGAAATCAGTACCCAGAACAACCACCTCTGGCCGTTCAAATGGTTCAAATGGCTCTCAGCACTATGCGACTTTATTGCTGAGGTCATCAGCCGCCTAGAACTAAGAACTAATTAAACCTAACTAACCAAAGGACATCACACACATCCATGCCCGAGGCAGGATTCGAACCTGCGACCGTAGCGGTCGCTCAGCTCCAGACTGTAGCGCCTAGAACCGCACGGCCACTCCACCCGGCCCTCTGGCCGTAATAACGGCATTGATACGCCTGGGCATTGAGTCAAACAGAGCTTGGACGGCGTGTATAGGTACAGCCGCCCATGCAGCTTCAACACGATACCACAGTTCATCAAGAGTAGTGACTGGCGTATTGTACGAGCCAGTTGCTCGGCCACCATTGACCAGACGTTTTCAATTGGTGAGAGATCTGGAGAATGTGCTGGACAGGGCAGCAGTCGAACATTTTCTGTATCCAGAAAGGCCCGTACAGGACCTGCATCATGCAATCGTGCATTATCCTGCTGAAACGTAGGGTTTCCCAGAGATCGAATGAAGGGTAGAACCACGGGTCGTAACACATCTGAAATGTAACATCCACTGTTCAAAGTGCCGTCAATGCAAACAAGAGGTGACCGAGACGTGTAACCAATGGCATCCCATACCATCATGCCGGGTGATACGCCTGCATGGCGATGACGAATACACGCTTCCAATGTGCGTTCACCGCGATGTCGCCAAACACGGATGCGACCACCATGATACTGTAAACAGAACCTGGATTCATACGAAAAATAGACGTTTTGCCATCCGTGCACCCATGTTCGTCGTTGAGTACACCATCACAGGCGCTCCTATCTGTGATGCAGCGTCAAGGGTAAGCGCAGCTGATAGTCCATGCTGCTGCAAACATGATGGAACTATTCGTGCAGATGGTTGTTGTCTTGCAAACGTCCCCATCTGTTGACTCAGGGATCGAGACGTGGCTGCACGATCCGTTACAGCCATGCGGATAAGATGCCCGTCATCTTGACTGCTAGTGATACGATGCCGTTGTGATCCAGCACTGCGTTCCGTATTACCCTCCTGAGCCCACCGATTCCATATTTTGCTAACAGTCGTTGGATCTCGACCAACGCGAGCAGCAGTGTCGCGATACGATTAACCGCAATCGCGATAGGCTACAATCCGACCTTTATCAAAGTTGGAAACGTGATGGTACGTATTTCCCCTCCTTACACGAGACATGACAATAACGTTCCACCAGGCAACGCCGGTCAACTGCTGTTCGTGTATGAGAAATCGGTTGGAAACTTTCCTCATGTCAGGACGTTGTAGGTGTCGCCACCGGCGCCAACCTTGTGTGAATGCTCTGAAAAGCTAATCAATTGCATATCACAGCATCTTCTTCCTGTCGGTTAAATTTCGCGTCTGCAGCACGTCATCTTCGTCGTGTAGCGATTTTAATGGCCTGGAACATGGCTCTCAGTAGGCTCTGTGATCACAAGGGACGGTGATGCACGCTCTGCAACATCCTCCCGTGCTGGCCACAGAGTTCATAAGAAGTCATCTGGTAGGGCGGTCGATTCCTCCACCAGCACGATTAACAACTGCTAGATGGTATGTGGTGAATATGGACGTGTTGCAGTACGTCTCCCCAACGTACCCCACACGTGCTCTATCGCCTTTAAGTCGAGCTAATGGACAGCCCAATCGATTCACCGAATATCCTGTCGTTCCGACAGCTCCTCCACCTGCGCAGTTCGCAGCTCGATACGGTCGCGCATTGTCATCAGAAAAAGAATAATTGCCAGTAGGACTCGCATACGGAGGTTTCCGTAATACCGAGCGAAGTGGCGCAGTGGTTAGCACACTGGACTCGCATTCGTGAAGAAGACGGTTCAAATCCGCGTCCGGCAATCCCGATATAGGTTTTCCGCGATTTCCCTACATCTCTTAAGGTAAACGCTGGGATGGTACCTTTGAAAATGGCGCAGCCGATTTCCTTCCCCATACCTGAATCGATCCGAGCTTGTGCTCCATCTCTAACTACCTTGCCACTGACGGAACGTTAGACACTAACCTCCCCCTCCATCCTGAGGGCTCTGTACAAACCTGATTACGTATATATGTAGTTCATCCGTCCTGGGAATCGAGAATCTCCACGAATTTTGCCTGTTATCGATATCGACTCTGGTAAAACACTAGTCCCAGGAATTCCAAGACTGTATCAAAATCTCAACATTAGTTCCTCATGAAATGTATTCGCAGCTACGAATATGGACAAGCATCAGCTGTATAGTGGAATGACGACAGTGAAAATGTGTGTCAGACCGGGACTCGGACCCGGATTTCTTACTTATCGCGAGCGGTTGCCTTACCCCGTTTTTTTATCTCATGTTATTCGTCATTGCACGTTGCGTTTGTTCAGGATGGACGTCCGATGACACCCACTCAAGTTCATCGTTGAGTCATTCATTGAGGGTTTTTTTTTGTTTTTTGTTTTGTTTTTTTACAGAGGAGAACTACCCCCCCCCCCCCCCCCCCCCTGACTGAACACGCTGGCTACTGTGCCGCTGTCCATTAGGCTATCCGACCACGACTCACGGCCACATCCAAACTACCACATGTCGTCAATGATGTGTCTACAACCTGTACTCGTACATCCATTATGTATATATTCCCGTCCGAGCGAGACATTTAACTTGAAAGTCGCTTGCCCGCTGTCGGCGGATAAATAGGATGCTGCAGCACCTGTGTTATTTCGAATTACAATGCAATGTTCCTTTGACTCTGCAATATCATATTTATCCACCGACACTGGGCAAGCGACTTTCAAGTTAAATGTCTCACCTCTAATGGATTTATGAGTACGGGTCGTAGGCACGTGATTGACGACATATGGGAGTTTGGGTCTGGCCAAGAGCACAGATAGCCAAATAGTAAGGCGACCGCTCGAGAAAAGCTGGAAATCCATGTTCCAGTCTCAGTCCGGCACAAATTTTCATTGTTGTCATTCCATTATACAGCTACCTGCCCCCATAGCTGAGTGGTCAGCGTGACGGAATCGCCGTCCTATGGGCCCCGGTTCGATTCCAGGATGGGTAAGGGATTTTCTCCGCTCAGGGACTGGGTGTTGTGTTGTCTTCATCATCATTTCATCCCCATCGGGCGCGCAGGTCGCCCAATATGACGTCGAATGTAATAAGACCTACACCAAGGCGGCCGGACCTGCCCCGCAAGGGGCCTCCCGGCCAATGACGCCAAACGCTCATTTCCATTATACAGCTGATGGTTGTCAATATACGCAATTGCGAATACATTTCATGTATTCCATAACGGCTGTAGTCGCAGCAGTAATTCGGAATAACACAGGCACTGCAATATCATAGTTCCTCAGATTACCCCAACACACAAAAAGAAGCGGGCAGGGGACTTCAGTTTATTAATGTAGAGAAAGACGATTCAATACACCATTTTTCGTTTGCTTACTAAAACACGACTACAGGTTCCATTTTACGCTTGCATTCAGTAATGTTCGTCTATTATACTTCTGACAGATGATGAAATGCAATGTATTTTAAAATGGGTAGAGATACTTTTATGTGATTTAATTACAATTTCTAGGTTTCACATTTTTTACTTCACTTGTACTACGAAACCACGCTTCTTCCCGAATCTCAAGATTCTAGACCAACGGCAAGTACCATATAGGTTTTGATGAGTGAGTTTGCGTGTATCAAAACATGTGTCATAAGTGACTGAATCTTTTGACTGCATTGACTTAGAGGCTTAAATTATTTATACCACCAAGGCACCATAGACTTTAGTGTGTGACATACACTTGAACTTGATACGCCAATTTGTTCCAGGGATAAAGGACTCTTAAAAGACGGACAGACAGAAGAATAAAAAATGATTTTTCCCCTTTACTTGTACTGTGAAACCTTGCTTCTTCCGAAATTTCACGATTCTATCTCAACAGGAAATACTCCATACGTTTTGATGAGTGAATTTTCGAGTATCAAAATGTGTGTCATAAATGGCCGTATCTTTCGACTGCATTGACTTAGAAGCTTACACTGCAAGACAAAGGTTACTCACCATGTAAAGGATCTCTCATGATCAACTTCATTAATCAGACAATCGATTTAATATCAATGACGAACCACCAAGGGGTAGAATCGATGGCGAGAGTGCCACAGATATGATTCGCGAGTTGAAGTGATAATCAG
This sequence comes from Schistocerca serialis cubense, assembly GCF_023864345.2. Taxonomy (NCBI): domain Eukaryota; kingdom Metazoa; phylum Arthropoda; class Insecta; order Orthoptera; family Acrididae; genus Schistocerca; species Schistocerca serialis. The sequence goes on from NC_064643.1 coordinate 596,069,467, forward strand.
GTGTTTTTTCGTTGTGGCGAAATCTTTCAACGGAATTTCAATCTTCCTCCTACACAATGGGGGATGGTCATCGTATGAAAATCAAATATATTACTTAATTTATAAAGTGATACGTAGTATAAAGCTGATATATACAATTCGCCGGTGGTGCTACCTTCATAAACTTTGTAGGTGCTGAGGCATTTGGTTACCTTTAGAGAGTTCGAAACTGAGGACGCATCTTGGAAAAGAGGTAGAGCACACCGTCATGAGCCAAAAATTAAATTAATATTCTACTCCTGTGATGCAGAACATAGCAGATACACTCCTGGAAATTGAAATAAGAACACCGTGAATTCATTGTCCCAGGAAGGGGAAACTTTATTGACACATTCCTGGGGTCAGATACATCACATGATCACACTGACAGAACCACAGGCACATAGACACAGGCAACAGAGCATGCACAATGTCGGCACCAGTACAGTGTATATCCACCTTTCGCAGCAATGCAGGCTGCTATTCTCCCATGGAGACGATCGTAGAGATGCTGGATGTAGTCCTGTGGAACGGCTTGCCATGCCATTTCCACCTGGCGCCTCAGTTGGACCAGCGTTCGTGCTGGACGTGCAGACCGCGTGAGACGACGCTTCATCCAGTCCCAAACATGCTCAATGGGGGACAGATCCGGAGATCTTGCTGGCCAGGGTAGTTGACTTACGCCTTCTAGACCACGTTGGGTGGCACGGGATACATGCGGGCGTGCATTGTCCTGTTGGAACAGCAAGTTCCCTTGCCGGTCTAGGAATGGTAGAACGATGGGTCCGATGACGGTTTGGATGTACCGTGCACTATTTAGTGTCCCCTCGACGATCACCAGTGGTGTACGGCCAGTGTAGGAGATCGCTCCCCACACCATGATGCCGGGTGTTGGCCCTGTGTGCCTCGGTCGTATGCAGTCCTGATTGTGGCGCTCACCTGCACGGCGCCAAACACGCATACGACCATCATTGGCACCAAGGCAGAAGCGACTCTCATCGCTGAAGACGACACGTCTCCATTCGTCCCTCCATTCACGCCTGTCGCGACACCACTGGAGGCGGGCTGCACGATGTTGGGGCGTGAGCGGAAGACGGCCTAACGGTGTGCGGGACCGTAGCCCAGCTTCATGGAGACGGTTGCGAATGGTCCTCGCCGATACCCCAGGAGCAACAGTGTCCCTAATTTGCTGGGAAGTGGCGGTGCGGTCCCCTACGGCACTGCGTAGGATCCTACGGTCTTGGCGTGCATCCGAGCGTCGCTGCGGTCCGGTCCCAGGTCGACGGGCACGTGCACCTTCCGCCGACCACTGGCGACAACATCGATGTACTGTGGAGACCTCACGCCCCACGTGTTGAGCAATTCGGCGGTACGTCCACCCGGCCTCCCACATGCCCACTATACGCCCTCGCTCAAAGTCCGTCAACTGCACATACGGTTCACGTCCACGTTGTCGCGGCATGCTACCAGTGTTAAAGACTGCGATGGAGCTCCGTATGCCACGGCAAACTGGGTGACACTGACGGCGGCGGTGCACAAATGCTGCGCAGCTAGCGCCATTTGACGGCCAACACCGCGGTTCCCGGTGTGTCCGCTGTGCCGTGCGTGTGATCATTGCTTGTACAGCCCTCTCGCAGTGTCCGGAGCAAGTATGGTGGGTCTGACACACCGGTGTCAATGTGCTCTTTTTTCCATTTCCAGGAGTTTATTAAGCTGATAAGAACAGATTTTTTACCGGATGAGAGAATACTCAGAGGGAATTTAGCCTATGCCATACTATTGCACAGAATTTTCACTCTACGAATTAATAAGTACCGATACTTTACCGATGTGAAAACACGTGTATGCTCCGAATTCTTCCGTCTTCAGAAATAAAGCAATTAAAAGGGAAAAATCTACATTTCACATGAGAAACTGGAGGTGTATGGAAAACAACATCCCCATCTTAGATTGGGTAAAGTGGATTTTTTAAACTGGGGAGCCTATGCCAGTGCTGGAACTGCAGTTAGAAATCTATGTCCAAGCCACGCCTGCTTGTCTTGTAGTGTGATAGGAGTTAGACACGCCAGTCTGTGGGCAGAGGTAGGCGTAGTCACATGGCTGCATCCGACCGGAAGCCGTGGCTTAGCTTGCCATGACCGGGTAGCTACAAAGAAAGGTTCTGGCAGGTTGGCTCTTCAGGTACATAATTCACTTGGTAAATAGCGCTGGACTACACTGGTCACTTGGTAAATAGCGCTGGAGTACACTGGAGGCGACTGGCCAGTTTTTTCGTTTTGAGATGTCTTGTTGAAAGAGGCTAATAAGCGCTACACTCACGAAAAATATCGTGCGCTGTTTCTGTTGGCTAGAATGTGACTTGCGACTCATAAATAGTAAGTGTGTTTCATTCCCCAATGCTGCTGCTACATGACCACTGTATACAGGCGGCATGGGTTTATAGCAGGCATCATCCTTCCAGTAGCATCAATCGGCAAGTGTGAATACTACAACCAGTTCTCTCGCTGCTACTCTTCTTATAGGATGGACTGGTAGGGACAACTCCTCTATGGTTTATGTTTGATTGTCCATGTAGTTTATCGTGCATTTGAGACGTCTTTTTGAGTTTGCATGTTCATCAGCTGGTAATGTCGCCACCATCTTGCCTTCCCCAACCACACCTGTCCCTCCCAACCCCCCTTGTGCAGGATATGGTGGCTGATGTACAGTGACCAATTTTCGTCCAAAGCGCTGGGCGAGTTCATTCGTTTGTTCGAAATGGGAGGCCAACAGTGTCTGTAACCTTACGGCTGGTCAGCGATGACAAGCTCGAGGCGCACGCCCTGCAATCTTTCTCAAACAATTTCACATAAACTATTCTTTAAAAAAATTTCATTTTTTCTTTACTTGTACCTTTATACGTCAGCCCATCATTTCGTTAATGTTTATAGTTATTGTGATATTTATGTGTAATTAAGAGACTGCGCGAAATTCTAAAAAGTTTGTAGTGAAAAATAGGAGTCACTATGATGTTGCGTTAGGTGCTCTTCACAAAATATGTTGCTGCATATGAAATTTAGCTAACATATTGAATTGGGTAAAGGTCTCTATCTGTCATCAATCTTGAGAAAATTGATCTGCTCTAGCACACTATTTTGTGATCGCGCCTCGCCAGTGTCAAAACCAGAGTGAAATAGCCAGTACATTTCTCATATTCCATAAACGCTTTGAGATACTGAAATGAGATTGTGGCAAATAATAGCATGCAAAGAAGAGAGTATTTTGCGATATAGTTATTATGTAAAACTTCATTATCTACCTTGTTATTCCACTAACTACAGACATTTTCAATAAAAGAATGCCATTTTTAAGCGCCATCGATCGCTGGTGAAACGAGAAATGTTATGGGTTTTGGAACAACATAAGTGAAGACGTTACACGTTTACTTTGTGCCAAGAATGTGTGTTTTTATAACCTACTGACCTTGCTTTTCCGCACTTAATAAACTGCTTTTTCAGAATTCTTTTGCAACTGCATCTGCATATCATGCATTTTTGGTGAAATTCTTTTTAGAAGCTAACCAAAGCAGAGATGACAGTAGATCTTCCTGAAAGATCACAATCAAGTTTTGGTATGGAGGGAAAAACTAAGGGGTGGGAATTGTTGGGGATGAACAAGATGAAATTGGAGCGTGTTGGTCGAGAATGCAGGTGGCAGAGGGTAAATGTATTCGAAAGGCTATGTGCAGTGCATGGCGTTCTAGGATCTGTAGTTCCTGACAAATGGAGGGAGGAGTGGAAGTCGATGCCACATTTGCATAGCAGAGGATGCATCAGATCAAAGATTTATAAGTGTGGAGGATTGTGGAAGGGTACAATTCCCACGTTCGGCCAGTTAGTAGTTTTCGTAATTCTAGTCTATTGTCGGCTTTCTGTTGAATGGTTAGTAAATGGGGTTTCCATGGTAGACGGCGATCAAGTGTTAGTCAGAGGTATTTTAGCATGTTCGTTAACTGGATAGGAAGGCCATAAATGACAAGGTAAAAGTCACTGGGACGGAAGCTGTGGGTGGTTCAGCCTATAATTACCGCATATACTTTGGCAGGGTTGATTTTGAGGAGCCACTGGTTGCTCTTGAAGGTGAACTGATTGAGGCGGAGCTAGAGATATCGTTGGGATTTCTGGAGGGTGGGGTAGAGGGCGAGAAAAACAGTGTTATCCACCTACTGGAGGATATGCTCAGGGGGACGGGGTTTGGGCATATCAGCAGTGTGGAGGACAAACAGGAGATATGAAAGGATAAAACCTTAGGGCACAACTGCAGTGGAATGGAAGATATGTGACATAAGACGGACATTAAAGAGAAAGGAGGCGTTAAGCTGGACATAATTTATGGGAAATGCATAGGTCTGGAGCTTAAAAGTGGCCCAGAATGCAATACACGATCATAAGCTTTCTAAAGATCTAGAGAGACAAAAACGGCGGATTTGCTGTGGTTGATTTGATGGAAGAGCAGATGAGTAAGGTACAGGAGTTGCTCATTGGAGGAAAAGTTGGGATGGAACCCACATTGATGGACAGAAGTGGGTAGATGTTGTTGTAGATGTTTATGGATGAACTGGGATAGAATGGCCTCAAGGACTTGTTAAACAGGTGTATGTAGGTAATGCAGTTGTTACTGGGAGCCATGTTGCGTTTGTGATGGGTTATCTGTTGAATGTCTTGTGTTGTTATAGGAGTGTTGAGTTATGCCTGTGGAATGTTGTCGAGATTCTGGAAGCTATGGGTGAGGGGTTGGAGGGAAGTATTGGTACACTTATGGGGTGTCAGGAATAAGGAGTAATCGAAGTGGGGACCATCTGGGATGGTGTAGGTGTCAGAGAGATAGGACGCAAAGTGTTTGGCTTTGCATAGGTTGTCAGGGAGAGGGTGATTATAATGCAGGAGGGGACAAGAAGGAGCAAGGTTGTTGCCGGTAAGGTGATGAAATGCCTTTCACTACCTGGAGGAGATTATGAGCAGTGTGGCATTGAGGTCTGTGCAAACTTGGCGCCAAATGTGGCGTTTCTTTGCATTCAGCGAATTTCAGATGTAGTTGTTGGTAGCGTGTGTGTCTCAGTCATGGGTCTGCTGGAAGGATCAGTAAAGATGACAGGATTCACGGAGGTGTAGGAGAGCATGTGGAGGTAGTGTGGGACAGTGTGAATAGATAGGTTTTGTCAGAATATTGTGAGTTATGGCTTTTGACAAGGTCTGCAGTAGGTAGGTGGTGACATGGTGGATGTCATGGGGTCTTGGAAGGATAAGCGGAGGCTTCCAAGTTTCATAGCAATGAATTCCCTGTGGACATCCCAGTTGGGAGTAATCCTGGATGTGTTTGTCGGAGGCAGGAGTAGTAGGTGCACATGTAGGGTGTGCAGTGTAGGTGATGGTGAATAGGGCAAGGAGGTGGTTGCTTCCACTGGGATGAGGACTACAGCAGTAATACGCCCAAGAAAGTTAGGAGAGGTGACAATAACATCAGGAGTGGAATCGCTTTCAGGGGGGGCATGTAGTGGCAGAGGGACTATATCACCATGGAAGGAGTCAGTAAATCGATTCCACCACAGGAGTTCAGCATGGGACTTGCTTCATAGGTTAAGGTCAGTGGTTCTAATATAGGTTGAAAAGATTGAGCCGTGGTAAAAATTGGTGCTTTGGAGAGCGAGCCACAGCGCATAGTGTGAAGCAGTCGCCCTCCATTTCTGGCAGTGGCGCCGCTGTGACAATCGCAGCTTTGGCGTCTCCCTCTGGTGAGAAATGGGAAAAGTTGCCTGTTCACGTGCATTTAACGGGCGCTATGAGCTCGCCAGAAGGGTCAGCCTGGGTCAGTCTCTCGTCTCCAGCTTGCTAGTCTGTCTCTCGTCCGCATTTGTTAGGCAGTTAGTGACTGTCTGTCATTCGGAGTGCTAGTATGTCTGTCGTTCGGATCAACCTTTAAAGCCGGCAAAATGGGATTCCTCACTTCAAAGTTCAGAAGGTGCCCCATATCTTTGAAAGTCAGCCCCAACCTTCAAAGTACGCTTCTTCACTGAATCTCCATCCACAATTGATCACCGTCTGTACCATGGGGTCCTGATCTACAAATGACAACACAGCTGAGTCACCCAAATCCCATCCTCAATCCTACCACTGTCATAAGAGCTGCTCCTTTTTAGCCAAGAAACACCTATTCATGCACACCCTCTCCCGACACCATATTGATGCCTTCATCCTAAATGAAACCTTCCTTGAACCTCATCATATTATCCACATCTCGCCATATATCCTCCACCGAAGAGATAATCTGCTACCCATGGCCCAAGGTGAAGTTGCTATTAGCCATCTCCCCATTTGGCCACAATTTCTCTACAACACTCTGACTGAACATCTTATTCTCACTCTCTTCCTCAAAACCATAACTGTTACCTGTGCCACTATCTATATACAACCACATCGTCCCATTTCATATGACTTCACCACCCACATAGACAATATCTTTGAACTGTGATTGATTTTCAAAGAATATTCTTAAGAATTTATTTTATTTACTAGCGATTCATCAAGAACATTAACACATTTAATCACACTATGTAAGCATGGAAGTAGTTGCCAGGGAGTAACTGATGAAATCATAACCAAATTCCTTTTAACAAATGGGAATTTTATTCCCTTTAATAGTGCCTAAAAGCATTTTTTAAAAAGAAACAGATTTAAAATTATAACCAGAAAGCACCCTCTAAATATCAAAGTTACAGTTTATTCAGAGGCAGATAGAAACAAGTTTTGACTGTATGAGCTTTCCAGGCAGAGAACCTTGCCACTCACCTTTGATACAGCCGTAGTTACGACCGCTCACAACAGCCTCTGAAAGACTGCACTAGTGTAAATCTGCAACACACCCGATAACTTTAAACAAAGAGTTTTAACAATTTACACAAACACACAAACTATGCACCCCCTTCCCCATAGGAGGGATGGAAATGGTACAAAACATTAAAAATTAAAATACTAACCTTGCCACCGAAGGTGCAACTTGATTTTAACTTCTAAGAAAAGTCTTACGGTGAAAGGGTGGCAACTTTATATACTAAAATGATCGTTTAAATAAAAGCCCATGAAAAGCAATCTTATATAACATTCTACAAGGTTGGAGTTAAGATGCTCTACAGTACACAGATACTGCCTCTCAAGATCATAGGCAATAATATCAAAGTTTCCAAAGATCAAAACATATTTCTGGTATTAGGCCGTTACACTCCAAGCAATAAATTTGTTAACACACCAAATCCGACAAACATGACAGAGGCACCTACTAACGTACGGTAGATTGATAGGGAGATTACCGAACAACCCGAACCGAAGGTTGCTCTAACCCGCCCCTACTCCACAAGGGAAAAACGGACCACCCAATTTATAAACAACCACCTTCCCGCAGGTGGGTAAAAGGAGAAGAATGGTGGGACGACCCCAAAGCAAAACGCCTGGTGACCTCACCAAGAAAACAAGTAGAATGTAACAAGAGTAAATCAACCTCTAATAAACTGCCATTTCTCGAGAAGACCTGGTGCAGCACCCCCAAATCGCTCTCTGGAACCGTCCGCTGCCAGGCGCTTCAACGGACGCAGGAAGGCGCGCCGATCTCCCGTCTCACGGTGTCGCAGCTCGCACTGGCCAGACTGATGTCGTGGGTTGACTCCTGTTGCTCTCGTGTCGACCGCGAAGTCACTACCCCTCGCTATACGCCGCGGCCCACTGAACTCGCGTGGCGACCTCACATGCGCCGACGCTCAATACGGACAAGTCATCGTGTGTCTCAGTGCGCGACCGACCAACCGATCGATCCAACCGCCGATGACCATTGTCTGAGCAAACTCGAGCAGACTGGTGGCCTAACGCGCAGACTCAGATGCAGGAAATAAGCCCCGACCGGGCGACCACTCGCTGAGTTCTCTAACTGGCGGAGTGGAAAGAATCCCATTTTGCCGGCTTTAAAGGTTGATCCGAACGACAGACATACTAGCACTCCGAATGACAGACAGTCACTAACTGCCTAACGAATGCGGACGAGAGACAGACTAGCAAGCTGGAGACGAGAGACTGACCCGGGCTGACCCTTCTGGCGAGCTCACAGCGCCCGTTAAATGCACGTGAACAGGCAACTTTCCCCATTTCTCACCAGAGGGAGACGCCAAAGCTGCGATTGTCACAGCGGCGCCACTGCCAGAAATGGAGGGCGACTGCTTCACACTACGCGCTGTGGCTCGCTCTCCAAAGCACCAATTTTTACCACGGCTCAATCTTTTCAACCTATATTAGTACCATTGACCTTAACCTATGAAGCAAGTCCTATGCTGAACTCCTGTGGTGGAATCGATTTACTGACTCCCTCCATGGTGATATAGTCCCTCTGCCACTATATGCCCCCCCTGAAAGCGATTCCACTCCTGATGTTATTGTCACCTCTCCTAACTTTCTTGGGCGTATTACTGCTGTAGTCCTCATCCCAGTGGAAGCAACCACCTCCTTGCCCTATTCACCATCACCTACACTGCACACCCTACGTGTGCACCTACTACTCCTGCCTCCGACAAACACATCCAGGATTACTCCCAACTGGGATGTCCACAGGGAATTCATTGCTATGAAACTTGGAAGCCTCCGCTTATCCTTCCAAGACCCCATGACATCCACCATGTCACCACCTTCCTACCGCAGACCTTGTCAAAAGCCATAACTCACAATATTCTGACAAAACCTATCTATTCACACTGTCCCACACTACCTCCACATGCTCTCCTACACCTCCGTGAATCCTGTCATCTTTACTGATCCTTCCAGCAGACCCATGACTGAGACACACACGCTACCAACAACTACATCTGAAATTCGCTGAATGCAAAGAAACGCCACATTTGGCGCCAAGTTTGCACAGACCTCAATGCCACACTGCTCACAATCTCCTCCAGGTAGTGAAAGGCATTTCACCACCTTACTGGCAACAACCTTGCTCCTTCTTGTCCCCTCCTACAATTAAGTGACAATGGACCATAAGGTACTAAATAAGAACCTTCACTTAATACAAGAATTTCGGCCAAATGTACAGTACGAAATGCCAAAACTTCACGAGATGTAAAACTTTCCAAACCAGTCCTAGAAGCGTCATGACAAACAACAACAGCAAACGTAATCCAACCATTACCTATAGCACTTGATTCGGATGATTTTGCAATAGAGAAATTCAATTTAAGTCCTAAAAAGTAATTAGGACCTGACAATATAGGTAGACTGGCAATTTTCCTGCTCCCTGGCCCCCCCTCAGGGGCCTCTCACCGTAGATATGTTTATGTAACAGTTGCAAGTGGTTACGCAATCGACTTATCAACGACGCGGCTCGTCCTTAAAATTACTAGGACCGTGCCGCGGAGTTTGCCTGTGCTTTTTAACGTGGAGCTGATAACCGTGGGGACGAGTTTGTACAGGCGACTAAGCAGCGTGCGCTTGTATCTTGAGCTATAAATAGCTGCTGATGCAACTTCGCGCATTCATTATATGAATAACATTATTCAAGAATGGGTCGCCTTTTTGGATATCGCCGTCGCAGACGAATGCTGGTCTACAAACAATTGGTGAATATTACTGGCACTTATGGTACCGTTCCAGCGCCAGGTACGAGTAAGAAGGTATCAAATCTCAAGAAAATTGCCAGTCTACCTATATTGTCAGGTCCTAATTACTTTTTAGGACTTAAATTGAATTTCTCTATTGCAAAACCATCCGAATCAAGTGCTATAGGTAATGGTTGGATTACGTTTGCTGTTCTTGTTTGTCATGACGCTTCTAGGACTGGTTTGGAAAGTTTTACATCTCGTGAAGTTTTGGCATTTCGTACTGTACACTTGGCCGAAATTCTTGTATTAAGTGAAGGTTCTTATTTAGTACCTTATGGTCCATTGTCACTTAATTGTAGGACTAGACGTAAGATTAATTCCGACGAAAAAATTTATATTTGGTCTAAAATAAGTGGTACATCTAATACGGAAGATTGTAAATTTGTTGGTGATTGTATGGTGTATTATCATTAATAAAAACTACACATTGATCCAACAAATTTACAATCTTCCATATTAGATGTACCACTTATTTTAGACCAAATATAAATTTTTTCGTCGGAATTAATCTTACGTCTAGTCCTACAATTAAGTGACAGTGGACCATAAGGTACTAAATAAGAACCTTCACTTAATACAAGAATTTCGGCCAAATGTACAGTAGGAAATGCCAAAACTTCACGAGATGTAAAACTTTCCAAACCAGTCCTAGAAGCGTCATGACAAACAACACACACACACACACACACACAGAGAGAGAGAGAGAGAGAGAGAAGAACTCCCAAAGGCAGAATAAGCTGTACAATGTCACGGTCGCCATCTCCGTCGTGCCACTGTTTCGTCCCTGTTCCACAGCTACCGCCACTGCCACCGACGCCACTGCCGATGCCTTTGTAGTTGATGCCTTCATTGGCGACATCATTATTGACACCGCTGACACCGACTGTGCCAACTGTCCATCAGCTGATGCCAAAAAAACACCTAAACAAACGGAAAGCCCAGACTTCATTGACTGCCAGGCCATCCCATCTGTCACTACATCTACAAAATTTCACACCTTCCTCCTCTCCTTTCCTGTCTCGAAATCAGAAAATATATCTCTCCTTAACCATCACACAGATCAAAGCAACCACAACCTCCGCACTGTCCCCCTACCCTCAACACCATGGTCAAAGGAATCGACCCTGAGTCCACGATGGAAGAGGTCGAGTTTGAGCTGGTAAGTCGATGGTGATAGTGCAGAGTGGATTATGATAGCGCAGGTGGGTCTAAGCGTGGTGGTGGCAATTCTGGTGTTGTTGCTGCACTGGATAATACTGGTCCTTGTGTTGAATCTGAAGAGAGTGCTACTGAGGATGGTATGCCTGGAGAGGAGGGGAGTGGAACAGAGAAATAGGCGTGATGGAATGTGGATGTGCCCCAAGTGATGGTATAGCGCACACAAAATGCCATCGCCACTACATGCAGAGATGGCATGGCACGCGTAGGGAGTGCGGTAGTGTTGGGGGTTACAGGCAGGTATTGTAGGGGAAATGACGAGCGTTGGAGGGTAGTGCCACACTAAACTGAAACCTATGGTCACATTTTCTGTGAAAGTTAAGTGGAGGCCCTCCATGCCCACACATGCACGTGGTCTTTCAGTAAGATCTACTGCCATCTCTGCTTTGGTTAGTTTCTAAAAAGAAATTCGCCAAAAATGCAGCGATATATTTTCATCTGGCTTGTCAATCATTTGCAACTTTCAGAAAAGCATCATGAATGGCGAATTTTGAATAAACCTACACATTTCTCTGGTTGCAATGTCTCACCTCACTAAAATGTTATGCAGATGAAATTGCAAAAGAATTCTGAAAAAGCAGTTTATTAAGTGAGGAAAAGTAAGGTCAGTATGTTATAAAAGAGGACATTCTTGGTACAAAGTAGGTAATGAAGTTTTACATAATAACTATATCACAAAATACTCTTCTCTCTGCAAACTACAATTTGCCAAAATCTCATTTCAATATCTCAAAGCGTTTATGGAATATGAGAAATGAACTGGCTATTTCACTCTGATTTTGTCAGTGGTGAGGCGCGATCGCAAATGAGTGTGCTAGGGCAGATCAATTTCCTCAAGACTGATGACAGATAGAGACCTCTACCCAATTCAATACGTTAGCTAATTTCATATGCAGTAACATATTATGTGATAAGCACCAAACGCAAATAGTGACTCCTATTTTTCATTACAAACTTTTTAGAATTTCGCGCGGTGTCTTAATTACATATAAGTATCACAATAACTATAAACATTAACGAAATGGTGGGCACGCCATCATCAGGCTGACGTATAAAGGTACAAGTAAAGAAAAAATGAAATTGTTTTGCCGAATAGTTTATGTGAAATCGTTTGAGAAAGATTGCAGGGCGTGCGCCTCGAGCTTGTCATCTCTGACCGGCCGAAAGGTTACAGACACTGTTGGCATGCCATTCCGAACAACCGAATGAACTCGCCCAGCGCTTTGGACGAAAATTGGTCACTCCACATCCCACATCCTGCACAGGCTGTAGTAGGGGACAGGTATGGTTGGGGAAGGCATGGTGGTGGCGATGTTACCAGTTGATGGACAGTCGGCGTCAGCGGTGTCAGTAATGGTGTCGCCAATGAACCCATCAACTACAAAGGCATTGGCAGTGGCGTCGGCGGTAGTGGCGGTAGCTGTGGAACAGGGACGATACAGTGGCACGACGGAGATGGCGACCGTGACATTGTACAGGCACACACACACACACACACACACACACACACACACACACAGAGACAGAAGAACTCGCGAAGGCAGAATAAGCTGATGATGAACATGTGCACTCACAAAGCCATATCAAAGGCACGATAAACTACATGGACAAACACATACAAACCATAGGGGAGTTGTTGGTATGGGCCAAAACAAGACAAAAACAAGGAATCTAAAATGCATACTTGACGAGATACGACCATTTGTCCATCTACGCAACTGTGAAATACATTTATTCTCTTGCAGGCTCTTTGCTATTAATAACGACCCACAGAATTCAAAAAACAGTTGAGGAGATGTGTTTCATAGTAGCGAAGATGAACAAGTGCTCATACCTCCTAAGGTATGCAATTAAGAGCCCAAGTTTCATGTACGTTTGTGTATTCTTTTGGTCCATACCACCACCTCTCAAACTATGAAATACTTTTTCTTAACACCATGTATAGTCTTGTCTCTGTTGTCACTAATAGACGGAAAAGTTGATTTCCTTAGTTTCGTAAGGCTTATTCTTTTATTGCCTGGTATCCTTAAATATAAGCCCGTAATACAAAACAATTTTAGATTAGTGGATGTAAATGTCTCAAAATAATTTATACAAATTACTTTAGGAGGACATTTGTGGGAAATCAGACAGTGGTATACGATGTGGTTCTGTGCATAGAGCAAAAGTTCTCACGAAAACCGTAAAAATACTACGCATAATCTGCCACGAGGAACTTAAGAACCTACCTGCACACTGCTTTTACGGCCGAGCTCTCCTGCTTGATAACGTGGGCGATGTGACACAAAACATTCAGCGAGGCAGTAAAGCTCCGGGAAACGTGTGCTAAATAGTGACTCAGGTGATACAGCCACGAAACGAAAGCCAGGCCAACCAACACCGTGCCGTCCTCGAGTGCGTGCTCCAGGCTGTACTCCTGTAGCTGATAGACGCTGCAGTGTCTTTTTTTTATATATCCCAAGCACTTTTCTTCTGAATTTAGCGACATTTCTTCATGGCTAACCTTTTGTGCTTTGTTGTCACAGGACTTACGCGAAATGATGCTTTTAAAACATTGTAAACGAAACAGAGAATAGGGGAATCTGAAGGAAGTGGGAGGGTGGATGGGAAACTAGCGACTTCCAGTTGAAAATTTTTGCCGGACCAGGACTCGAACCCAGATTTACCGCTTCTCATGAGCGGTTGCCTTAACCGATTTTTTATTTTCCCGCTTGTTGCAAGAGGTTGCCTCAACCACATTTTTTCCCTTTTTTTAAAAAATGCTTATTACTTTTTTGCGTTAGCCTTTTCTTATTTATTTTTATTAATTAAGGAAGTAGAGCAATAAGCGTCAGGCCGGTGGAGGCAGAGTGGCCAGGGGTCGAAACCTCTTCCCATCGCCAAACTGCTCCCCTTCAGTTGTTCATTTTGTCTTTTTTTTGTGGAACAAAAAAACAGGTTACAGCTTCGGCCATTCGGACACAGTCCCTGACCAATTCAAGTTTCCAGCTTATCGCACTCCACAATGCAGCGTCCCTCGTCCATTCGCAAATTATTGATTCTCGTAGGAGATTGGACGATATTAGTGCATCCGCACTGAAGGAAAAGTCATGGAGCCTTCACACTGTCACACACAATATGTGGTAGGTCACCAACTGTTGCCACCAAGAATAACTCCGAAAGTATGGTAGGAGCTGAAAAGTTTGTGGGACAAAAGTTGCATGGGACAACTGGGACCATAATATGACGTTGATTTTTTTATTGCTAGGTGGGGTCGCTTTAGAGATACGAAGGTCAACTTTGTTTTTTTTAATGGGATGCTATATCTTGGTACTTATTTTCTGATAGCGGCTGCCGAGACGAATCCAGTGGTATCAGTGCAGTGCTGCAAGCTTCTTATCATAGGCTGAGTGGTATTCCTTACCACATCGGCACATATGGAAGCACATGCTCTGACAATTCTCTCTTTCATATCTTCAGGTGTAGTTGGTACGTTTCTATAAGCAATGTCTTTTACGAATTCCCAGAAGAAAAAATCCAGAGGCGTCAAGTCTGGCGAAGGAGCCGACCACGACACATCTCTGCCGCGCCCAATCCAGCGATTTGGGAATTGTCTCTGCAACTCATTTCTACCCATCAGCGAAAAATGTGTTGGACACCCATGGTGCTGATACCACATTCTGTTCCTTGTTCCTAAAGGTATTTCTTCCAATAACAGACCTAATGTTTCTCGCAGGAATGTGGTGTACTTCCTTCCATTAAGATTTCCTTCGATGAAATAGGGGCCTATAATTCAGTCCTTCAGAATCCACACCATACATTCAATGACCAAAGTTTTTAGTGTGCAACTTGCCGCAGCCAATACGGATTTTCAGTTGCCGAATAACGCATGTTATGCAAATTAACATTTCCATGGTTCGTGAATGTAGCCTCGTCAGTAAATAAAATTAAATTAATAAATATGTCATCCCTCTGAACCTGAAGTTGAACCCAACGGCAGAGTTCAATGCGACGCATACAATCCGTCCCAGTTAATTCTTGGTGGAGACTGATATGGTAAGGATGATATTTATGGCGATGCAGAACACGAAGAACACTGCTCTGGCTCGTGCCACATTCCCTTGCGATTTGAACCGAACTAACACAAGGATCTCGAACCACAGTGACAAGAGTACCAATTTCCGTTTCCTCGTTAGAAACTTTCCTTTGCTGGATATGTTTCCGATATGTTAAAGATCCGGTTGATCTCAGTTTATCATACACATATTTAAATGTACGACGTGTAGGGTGAGTACGTTGAGGATATCTTTCAGCTTACAAGCTTCTAGCTCTCACTGAATTTCGTTGGCATTCTCCGTAAATGAGAAGCATATCGACTTGTTCTTCGAAAGTATACACAATCACATTAGCCTGATTCATCGATACTAATCTTACCGTTCGTATTAGCGTTGTATCGCGAAACCGTCGAATGGAGTTTACATGTCAATGGCACGTTAGATGGATACGCCGTATTCGGCGAATGTTTACTACTTGTACGATATACAAGAGAGAACTGACAGAGCATGTGCTTCGATAAGTGCCGAAGTGATAAGGAATGTCACACAATCCATGATAAGAAGATTGCAGCACTGCATTGATATCAATGGTCATCACTTCGAACACCTTCTGTAAATGGACGTTCATGCGACCTTTTTGACCTTCAAAGACCTTACTGTTACACATCATTGCATTTGTCTCGATACCGGCTATCGGAAAATAAGTACCAAACTATAGCAACCCATTTAAAAATAATAGAAAAAGTTGATCTTCGTATCTCTGAATCGACCCCACCTAGCAACAAAAAAACAATGTCATATTATGGCGCCCGTTGTTCCATCCAACATTTGTCCCACAAACTTTTCACCAACTATCATACTTTCGGAATTATTCTTGATGGTAATAGTTAGTGACTCACCCTGGATATATACAGTATGTTTAATATCACTTTTGAACGGTTTTCTTTAATAACTCGAAAACCACACACTCCAACGAAAACGTATCTCAGAACACAATTAAACTAAATTAAATTTGCTACAAAAAAGGCCCTATTTATTTTTTGTCTAGGACTAACAGTTTACGCGGAGAGATCGCAGGAATATTGAAAATCTCGCTAGACACGGGTGCGCTGCAACTTAGGTACTGCTTGTAGGCCAGTTTGAGGTAGTTTTCCGACTTGCTAGACGACAAGCGACCTGTATCAAAATGTTGGTTTCACTTCCTCTATATTACTGTGGTACGTTGTAAACAATGATAGTGAATACTACAGAAAATAAATGGATATGTACATTAAAATTGTTCTATCTCGGAAACCATTCGGAATAGGGCATATGTCCACATCAAGTTTTTTGTTCAGAATCAGTAATGCTATCAGCCATCAAAACACGTACCTTTCCTCCTGACTCACCCTACATTTTCTGTCGGACATGTCTGACATTCATACATACGCTATGTGATCAAAAGTATCCGAACACCGCAAAAACATACGTTTTTCACATTAGGTGCATTGTGCTGCACCTACCGCCAGGTACTCCATATCAACGACCTCAGTAGTCATTAGACATCGTGAGAGAGCAGAATGGGGCGCTCTCCGGAACTCACGGACTTCGAACGTGGTCAGGTGATTGGGTGTCACTTGCGACATACGTCTGTACGCGAGATTTCCAGACTCCTAAACATCTCTAGGTCCACTGTTTCCGATGTGATAGTGAAGTAGAAACGTGAAAGGACGCAAAAGCGTACAGGCCGACCTCGTCTGTTGACTGACACAAGCCGCCAACAGACGGTCGTAATGTGTAATAGGCAGACATCTATCCAGACTATCACACAGGAACTCCAAACTGCATCAGGATCCACTGCAAGTACTAAGACAGTTAGGCGGGAGGTGAAAAAACTTGGATTTCAAGGTCGAGCGGCTGCTCATAAGCCACACATCACGCCGGTAAATGCCAAACGACGACTCGCTTGGTGTAGGGAGCGTAAACATTGGGCGATTGAACGGCGGGAAAACGTTGAGTGGAGTCACGAATCACGGTACACACTGTGGCGATCCGATCGTGGGGTGTGGGTATAGCGAATGCCCGGTGAACGTCATCTGCCAGCATGTGTAGTGCCAGCAGTAAAATTCGGAGGCGGTGGTGTTATAGTGTGGTCGTGCTTTTCATGGAGGGGGCTTGCACCCCTTGTTTTGCGTGGCACTATCACAGTACAGGCCTACATTGATGTTTTAAGCACCTTCTTGCTTACCACTGTTGAATAGCAATTTGGGGATGGCGATTGCATCTTTCAACATGATCGAGCACCTGTTTATAATGCACAGCCTGTGGCGGAGTGGTTAAACGACAGTAACATCCCTGTAGAGGATTGGCCTGCACAGAGCCTTGACCTGAATCTTATAGAACATCATTGGGATGTTTTCCCCAAGAAACCTTCCAGTACCTGATTGAACGATGCCTGCGAAAGTGGAAGCTGTCATCAGGGTAAGGATGGGCTAACACCATACTGAATTCCAGCATTGCCGATGGAGGGCGCCACGAACTTGTACGTCATTTTCAGCCAGGTGTCCGGATACATTTGATCACATAGTGTATATACATTTAAAACTGACCGTCAACCAAACGACTTAAGGACCAGTATGCGACGGGTCGTTCCAAACATTGTTCTGAATAATTTTTTTATCCTGAAATAATTAAAAACCTGTTGTTGTACGACCCTGCCATAAGGGAATGGAATAATTTTTATATTATTCGGAATGTTATACATTGTGTGCCTTATTTTCTCACATACTGTCTGCTTTTGTCTTGTGTTGTAGACCATGGCATTTCTGAGCAGCGATTCTGTGTTCACTCCAAACCACTGGCTTAAGTTCTCCAGCCAGGATGAGAAGCCATGAACAAACAGGACACCATGCTACCGATCGCCATGTTCTTTGAGAACGAGGCACTTAAGTAGAGCAATATCCAGCATGTGTGCTGTGTAATTATTGAAAGTTATTTTACAGATTGAAAATTTGGTTCACATTTCTTTTTTCACTCGTAAAGAGAGGTGGCTGAAATTATTACCGAAAATTTTGAGTTTCAGATCTTACTCTTATCAATATGACAGTTTATAATTGATGGTCTCTCGATTATTATAGGGAGGCGGCAAACGGAAAATTCTATTCGCGTCATTTTTATGTTCTAGGCGTCGAATGGACAAGAATCTGAAAACCGCGTATGCGAATGAGATTCTGGATAAATATAAGCTATTCGTATGCTCGAACTGCCTCTGCCGATGTCAGATTTGACGTAAGGCGAATGTGCGACAGGTTTCTCTCTGAAGTTAAAATCTTTTGCATCACAGCGGTTATATTAGCCTATGACTATGGCCCACCATTGGCAGCCATATGAATTTTAACCTATACTATCACTTCTCCAGCACGAACGCGAGAAAACTCTTCTTTATAAGAGGACGCTACAGTCGTCTCTGACAGTGGTCTAACAGTAGTGGACACCAGAAGATACTGAGGAAGATCCCAGCAGAGGGGTGGAAACGTCGATCATTTTAGAAGAAATATGACGGCGCCTAATAACCCAGAAGATTTTAACTTCAGGTTTCTCTCTATTTATTTTACGAATAAGGCTGTGTAGACGGCTTAATCTTTCTGTCTTCTTCTTGCATTAAGTCCGTCTAGGGGCCACTTTCTGATTTCAATTGTTAATCATTTGCTGTTCTTTCCTTTTCTACCAGCATTTCTTCATTGTTTCACTATATTTCTTTTCGTGTCTTCCGAACACTATGTGCCAGTTTTCTTTTCCTTTCCGCCTTGGATTCGTTCCAGTTTTCAAACTTTCCCCCTAAAAATCTCTCTTAACGACACTTATTCTTCTCTAATGTTATTCCTTTTCAAGTTTTTTCTAACCTTATGAATCAAGACGGTTGTTAATTTCTTTTACCTAAGGTATTTGAAGATATGATTGGTGCGTCTACTGTCATCCATTAGGCAAGCATGTCCAAAAAATAGTAATGTGCTCTTCTTTATTGTTAATGATGTGATACCTATGTTCTCAGAAATTTCAACGTTACTTCTTAATTTCCGAAATGCTACGATTCTTGAAACTTCCTGCCAGATTAAAACTGTGTGCCGGACCGAGACTCGAACTCGGGACTTTTGCCTTTCGTGGGCAAGTGCTCTACCGACTGAGCTACCAAAGCACGACTCACGCCTCGTCCTCACAGCTTTACTTCTGCCAGTACTTCGTCTCCTACCTTCCAAACTTTACAAAAGCTCTCCTGCGAACCTTGCAGAACTAGCACTCCTGGAAGAAAGGACATTGCGGAGACATGGCTTAGCCACAGCCTGGGGGGATGTTCCTAGAATGAAATTTTCACTCTACAGCGGAGTGTGCGCTGATATGAAACTTCCTGGCAGATTAAAACTGTGTGCCGGACCGAGACTCGAACTCGGGAACTTTGCCTTTCGCGGGCAAGTGCTCTACCGACTGAGCTACCCAAGCACGACTCACGCCCCGTCCTCACAGATTTACTTCAGCCAGTACCTCGTTTCCTGGCAGAAGTAAAGCTGTGAGGACGGGGCGTGAGTCGTGCTTGGGTAGCTCAGTCGGTAGAGCGCTTTCCCGCGAAAGGCAAAGTTCCCGAGTGCGAGTCTCGGTCCGGCACACAGTTTTAATCTGCCAGGAAGTTTCATATCAGCACACACTCCGCTGTAGAGTGAAAATTTCATTCTAGCTACAATTCTTCTTTCCAACACTTCTGATTCATCAAGTTTATATTTAGTATTAGTCATTCGCTAGCATATAAGCATTTTTGTGTAACTACTGCGTTGTTGTGCATCATTTTAATTTTTTCAGATATGAACTTTTCGTTGTAGGCATTCTTAGTTATATCATACGTCTTTTCCATCTTGTGTATCCTCCGCTTTAAAGCAGATTTTTTAAAAACCGTTTTCGTGTTTAGTATTCCTCAAATACTTGTTTTATTTACCTTTTGTATTTGCCAGTTTTTAACTAGTTTGGATCACTTTTTACATTTGTCATGCACTTTCTTTTCTCTGCAGAGATTAAGCCTGTCATGTTGGCTACCTCTTTCAGAAGATTGGCTTGCACTGCTACATCTGTCAGGCTTTCATAAAGTAGTGCAAAATAATCCGCAAATCCTAGGCAATTTATTGCAAAACCTTTGTTTTTCTCTCCCCATCGCGAGTAGCAACATATTTTGGATTCTTTCAGTTTTTCATTCCACATTCTTACAGTTTTCATCATGACACAATTGGAAAGAAGTACAGATAAACCACCGCCTCGATTGATACCTGTATTTATTATAAAAGATCGAGATATCCAACCCATTTATTTTTTATTTTTTATTTGTTAGATTATTCCACAACATCTCTACGGTCAACTTTGGCATAGGATTTACAGCAGACTGGCATCTAGCTTTGAATCAGAAGTTCTAATTTTGGATTTGATAATAGCATCAGGTAAGATACGTAATAAAATAATGTAGTAAATAAATCGCCTAACGCAGGCTAGACAGTTCTATTCGTAAAATTCGTAATGATCGTCGACTTATGCCGCGAATCTATTTCCTTTACTAATAGGCACTGCAATGACTTCTACCGATATCGATGCATATCTAGATACTCCTTTTCCTTTGAGACGTCGACCAGGCAGCGAGTGTGAGCAATTCCAGTTCTTATTCTTGACAAGGGTTGCATTTACGCGCGTGTTATCTGGGGCGCAGCCTAAGGGCCCACGCCACAAACATTTAAAACAAAAAAAGTCTTTGTTCAATACCCTGATGCGGGCTCCTTACAATCGCAAAACTCACAGAGGCCACTGTTTTGTATCGGCTTATTCGGCAGAATTTTTCATTGGACAGCTGACATGAATGATGTCAGAGATCACCTCTCAGATACCGCTCTCCCTCCCGTCAAATTCCCAGTGACGGCCGGTGAAACGCATGCCATTTCAGTTCGGAAAACGGCTATGACTTTAAAAAAAATGTTTAGAGGAATTTAGGGAGTTCGAAATGAGGCCGGCCGCGGTGGCCGAGCGGTTCTAGGCGCTTTAGTCCGGAGCCGCGCGACTGCTACGGTCGCAGGTTCGAATCCTGCCTCGGGCATGGATGTGTGTGTTGTCCTTAGGTTAGTTAGGTTTAAATAGCTCTAAGTTCTAGGGGACAGGTGACCTCAGTTGTTAAGTCCCATTGTGATCAGAGCCCTTTGAACCCCCCCCGCCGGCCGAAGTGGCCGAGCGGTTAAAGGCGCTACAGTCTGGAACCGCACGTCCCGCGACGGTCGCAGGTTCGAATCCTGCCTCGGGCATGGATGTGTGTGATGTCCTTAGGTTAGTTAGGTTTAAGTAATTCTAAGTTCTAGGGGACTTATGACCACAGCAGTTGAGTCCCATAGTGCTCAGAGCCATTTGAACCATTTTGAACCCCCCCCCCCCCCCCCCACCTCCTTAGAAATGAGTCCGTTTTTGCCGAAACCCATTTCCATGTCTCATTTCACCCAAACCAGAACCCATAAAACATCGAAGATTGTTTTCCTAATGTCGAGGTCGTTCTAAGAATGTACTTTTGGCTAGTGACTATAAACAAAAGGAGAAAAAAATTCATTTTCAGAATTGATTTTGATCAAAAACAGGCGTCGACCGCACATCTTAGAAAACTTCCTTAAACATTTAGGCATCGCTCTATGTTGAAAGCGATGTTGTATGACAGCTAACCAATGGAGATACTACACGGGGTGTTTCCGTTGGAGCGTGCAAAAATATTACTGGAATAGAGAACGCTTCATTGAACGATCTGAGGTCGGAGAGGCCAGCTTAAGGAGATGGAAGTAAACCTGCCTGTTGCTTTGTCTAGCATTACTGTTATCCAGCTTGATAGTTGATAACTAGGAAGTCTGAATTGCCCCCTGTTCTTGAGGTTAGTGCAAAGAGTTGTACCTAAGTTGTTGAAGAACGTACCCTTGGCTGTTCGTGAGTAGATGTGGATTAAACTTCAGTGTGGATGTCCGCAGCCACCTCAATGCCCCATTTCCTGGTCGCTGGATTGGAATGGGAGGTCTTATTCCACGGCCTGCGAGGTCGTCTGACCTGAATCCCCTTGATTATTTCCTATGGGGATATCTAAAGTCACTTCTGTGGATACGGAGATGGAATTAGTTGCCAGAATTGTAAGTGCCTGTGGTGTGATTCGAAACACGTCAGGGATATTTGTGGGAATCTTCTTTGCCGATGTCATGCTTGGATTGGGGTTGATGGCAGTCAGTTTCAGCACATTTTGTAAGATACAGTACAAATGGTACGTTCATTGTGTCAGTGATGGTATCTGCAGTTAACTGTAACTAATGTAAATAAAAAAGTACACAGTAATGCGATTTTATGCCTTTTATCTCCTTAAGCTATCTTCTCTGACCCCAGGTTCCCTACCTGAAATTGTCCTGTTACATTTTTTGCACGCTTTTACGGAAACACCCTGTATGTAGGTTCATTGGTGTGAAGTTTAGAAGAAAACCCATTAGCCAATAAGATTATCTGAAACTTTAACACTAAGGCTGACTATTTCGATATGTGTTGTATTCTGCAGCATGGATAGTCGTGCGTCTTAAGAGGCCGCTTTCGGGATGAGCAGGTGCGCCAGCCCCGGATTGAATTCGCCTTTAGGATTAACGACGATGGTCGGTGTGCTGGCCAGCCTGGATGTGGTTTTTAGGTGGTTTCCCACATCCGACTATCTGAATGCTGGGCTGGTACCCAAGACCCTCCTCATTTGCACAACTCACAAAACATTTCTTAAACTTTCGTTCACTTTCACAGGAATACCATTCAACACAGACAGTTGTGGTACAAATGATCTGGCCCTGGGGCTAACGAGGTGGCGACCGAAGCAGCATCCGACCATCCCTTAAATTAACGATGCCAGATCCCTTTAATAACCATGCCGGCCTTGCGTCGTTGCGAGGCAAAGGCACAAGTGCAGGAAGAAGAAATTTTGGAAAAGTGTTGTATCCGAATTCAGTGTACATAACGCATATTTGTTTAGGTTAAAATCAACAGTCGAGAATGCAATAATACTTGTTTATTTACAGGTTTCGGCTTATGCTAAAACCGTCTTCAGAAATTTTGGGCCCATATGGGTGGCGTTGGCGGCTCCTCGGTTCTCTCATGATACCACGATCGTACACTGTCAGCCATAAGGGGCCAAAAATTCTGAAGATAGCTTCACCGCAAGCCGAAACCGTTAAATAAACAGATATTATTGCGATCTAGGCTGTTGTTTTTAACCTAAATATAGCGCCAGATGCTGCACTCCATAGGCAATATTGTCTAAATTTATGAATGTATGCTTGGTTGAAAGCAGAAAGGTGGAAGGAGTATATAGAGGGTCTATACAACGGCGATGTTCTTGAGGACAATATTATGGAAATGGAAGAGGAGGTAGATGAAGATGAAATGGAAGATACGATACTGCGTGAAGAGTTTGACAGAGCACTGAAAGACCTAAGTCGAAACAAGGCCCCGGGAGTAGACAACATTCCATTAGAACTACTGACAGCCTTGGGAGAGCCAGTCCTGACAAAACTCTACCATCTGGTGAGCAAGATGTATGAGACAGGCGAAATTCCCTCAGACTTCAAGAAGAAAATAATAATTCCGATCCCAAAGAAATCAGGTATTGACAGATGTGAAAATTACCGAACTATCAGTTTAATAAGTCACAGCTGCAAAATACTAACACGAATTATTTACAGACGAATGGAAAAACTGGTAGAAGCCGACCTCGGGGAAGATCAGTTTGGATTCCATAGAAATGTTGGAACACGCGAGGCAATACTGACCCTACGACTTATCTTAGAAGAAAGATTAAGGAAAGGCAAATCTACGTTTCTAGTATTTGTAGACTTAGAGAAAGCTTTTGACAATGTTGACTGGAACACTGTCTTTCAAATTCTGAAGGTGGCAGGGGTAAAATACAGGGAGCGAAAGGCTGTTTACAATTTGTACAGAAAGCAGATGGCAGTTATAAGAGTCGAGGGACAAGAAAGGGAAGCAGTGGTTGGGAAGGGAGTGAGACAAGGTTGTAGCCTCTCCCTGATGCTATTCAATCTGTATATTGAGCAAGCAGTAAAGGAAACAAAAGAAAAGTTAGGAGTAGGTATTAAAATCCATGGAGAAGAAATAAAAACTTTGAGGTTCGCCGATGACATTGTAATTCTGTCAGAGACAGCAAAGGACTTGAAAGAGCAGTTGAACGGAATGGACAGTGTCTTGAAAGGAGGGTATAAGATGAACATCAACAAAAGCAAAACGAGAATAATGGAATGTAGTCGAATAAACTCAGAAGTTGCTGAGGGAATTAGATTAGGAAATGAGACGCTTAAAGTAGTAAAGGAGTTTTGCTATTTGGGGAGCAAAATAACTGATGATGGTCGAAGTAGAGAGGATATAAAATGTAGACTGGCAATGGCAAGGAAAGCGTTTCTGAAGAAGAGAAATTTGTTAACATCGAGTATAGATTTAAGTGTCAGGAAGTCATTTCTGAAAGTATTTGTATGGAGTGTAGCCACGTATGGAAGTGAAACATGGACGATAAATAGTTTAGACAAGAAGAGAATAGAAGTTTCGAAATGTGGTGCTACAGAAGAATGCTGAAGATTAGATTGGTAGATCACATAACTAATGAGGAGGTATTGAACAGAATTGGGGAGAAGAGGAGTTTGTGGCACAACTTGACCAGACGAAGGGATCGGTTGGTAGGACACGTTCTTAGGCATCAAGGGATCACCAATTTAGTACTGGAGGGCAGCGTGGAGGGTAAAAATCGTAGAGGGAGACAAAGAGATGAATACACTAAGCAGATTCAGAAGGATGTAGGCTGCAGTAGGTACTGGAAGATGAAGAAGCTTGCACAGGATACAGTAGCATGGAGAGCTGCATCAAACCAGTCTCAGGACTGAAGACCACAACAACAAACATGCTTCGTTGATAAACTAATTTTCTTATCTTGCATATACCTAAGAAACATCTTTGGTTATAGTTCGAATATGATATTTTTAAAACTGAAACATTGATTCTTGTGACGGTAGAAATCTCAACTTTTTGTCCTTTTCCTAAAACTATGGCTGTTCATAGCGCTGCTGATAAATCGTGTTTAATACCTTAATGAACTCGGTTCTTTTTATTTTTAAATCTCATCAATTCATTAAATCGTGGAGTAAAATCGTTAATGTTAAACAGCATTCCTTAAAATGTACATTGCAGGCTTCTAATTCGAAACTTGCTCTAGAATGCTGTTTTCATAGGTCAGGTATAGTAATATTTCGCTAGTACGGCCCACGTCAAAAGTTCAGTCCAAGGACCTACAGATCCTAATCGCGGACAAGCGCTTAGCTAACAGCTAGGAGAGCGTTGCTCTCCAGACGTGAAAATAATCTGAACCTGTAAGTGGAATGTGCGCAGCGACGCTATTTAACAAATGTCAGTTTAAATGACTCCAACAAAAAGCCACGACCAGTTACCTCGGCCCTGTGCTTTTTCAACCAATGTTGCGCGCTCTCTCTATAGCCTCACATCGACGAGTGAAAGTCTTTACTTTCCCTCCAGCCATAAACGGCAGTTCGCCTAACACACGCCGGTATCGTCTAGTAACGACCGCTGATTGCGTCACATTGGTCTAAGGAGAAGACATGTTGTAGTTTCAAAACTGAAAAGTCATCGGCTACGAGAGCGGGCGTAGTGCATGACGCACCGCACCGTGACCTTGCGACTTCGGTGCTGTTATAAAATAAACATGGCGGGCGTACTTCCCGTTCCGAAGCCAAGTGCCGAAAACTGCAATACCGCGATTCTGTTGTCGATTGCGTACTAACATCTTGTCGTACTGAATTCACAGTGCTAACCCATACAATCGTGGTCGATTAGATTTTCTCTGGGCCTTGCATTTCATGACGACTAGAGCGTCACGTGCTGACTAGGCGGAATTGGTCTCAGGAACGCGCAGAATGAGTAAGACAGTGGAAGACGTACTTATCACTGTTACGATCAGTGCAACCGATGCTCCAGCCTTATTTGACTGACTCATAATTGCGATTAGCAAATAGTTCCATAACGTAATCTATATCACAGTATGCTAACAACTTTTTTACGGCATCTTCAACTATGGGAGGAGGATGAAACGCTTTAAAATACAAGATATGTTTAACCTCATCATTCAGATCGTACAACTACATATAGACAAATAATCTGCAGTGTTAGGACGAGCGCAGTGAACACACGGAGTGGCAAATTGGCACACAACCTGCCACGTCCTCTTTCCCTCTGTCTTTCAAATTGAACTTACGAATACATTCAACCACCTAAATAAAAACGCGAAGATTACCCCCAGACGAACTGCCGCTGTAATGAATTTAGCAAGCGACCTACACTGCAGAAGTCGATCGTTTTGCCTTCGGTGGAACTTCATCATATTGCGAGAGTACACATCCTCCTTAGGAAGCCCGAGTGATTCTGCCAGCTCATAAACACGGAGTTATTTTACTGGCCAATGTGGTAGAAACGCTTTAAATGAAAGACTTGATTTCTTGAACAAATCGTTACTCGTGTGTGGACGTTACACAGAGCATACGCTAAATGCCGCCAGCTCTTTTGTGTGCAGCTGAGAGCACGTTAGCAGTGTTAGGATTGCAGAAATAGCCCAAAGCTCTTCTGAATACAGGAGTGGTGGCCACAGTAATGGGAAGCTGACACACGTGCGCTACGGCAATCACGTGAATGCATACAATACATTGTATGTGGTGTACTTTTCGTTCCTATAGCTCCATTGTTTTGAGGTCCTCCAGGGTGTAGAACATGTCTGAAAACAAGAATACATAGAGTGCTCATGGATGGGAAGAAAATCAACAAAAGTTTAAATATACTTCATTTAAAAGGTAATAACAAACTTATAACAAAATATATAAATGTTCAATACACTGAGCTGCCTACGATGGTTGTTAGGCTATTGTAGTCACGTATCATCATGCAGAAAAATCATTTTACACTTATTTGCATTGATCGCATTACATACTCATCAGTCTATTCTGTTAACAACTTTATCAGTGGAGTAGAACGAGTTGGTTACTAAAAATTACTTTAAGTTCTTGTTAAACTGTAGTTAAACTTTTTTATGGCTCCTGGAAAGTTATCGAAAATGTGTGTTCCTGAGTAACGAACGCATTTCTGGACCAAAGTAAGAGATTTAAATCTTCGTGAAGGTTGTACTTATTTCTAGTATTGATTCTATGAACCGAGCTATGGGTCTGAAAAAGAAATATATTTTTAATGGTAAATTTCATTAAGGAATATATGTATTTTGAACCAGTATTTATGCACCCAGTTCCTCAAACAGGTCTCTGCAGGACGTTTTGGATTCGGAAAACTTTAGCTTGGATTGACGAGTTACCAGAAAATTGTCCCTTAAGACTAACGTGGAATCGCCCTCAGTTTCGATGAGTACAGACTGTTGGCATAAAATACCGATGAAAATGATAAATCGTGGTTCTACGGCCGGCCAGGGTGGCCGAGCGGCTCTAGGTGCTACAGTCTGGAACCACGCGACCGCTACGGTCGCAGGTTCGAATCCTGCCTCGAGCATGGATGTGTATGATGTCCTTAGGTTAGTTAGGTTTAAGTAGTTCTAAGTTCTAGGGGACCGATGACCTCAAAAGTTAAGTTCCATGGTGCTCAGAGCCATTTGATTTTCGTGGTTCTACGACGACCGTTACAGAGTACTCTGCATATTTTTAATAACAGGTATGGTTTACGTACAGCGGATGAACAGTGAAGTTTACACGTAGAGCTTCCTTCCGTTTAACCTATGGCGGTCCAACGAAAATGTAAAACCCAGTTTCGTAATATTCAATAGTATCTGTCTACTCGTTCCAGAGGAACTAAATCGACGTATTATGTGAGTGTTTTAGGAGCGCGACGTGCTTCCCACAGGAGAGACTGTTGGCTATTTAGGAGTATCTTTGAAAATGAGAAAGCAGTTAAGCGCGCTGCCAGCTGTGTTCGCCTCTTCCAAGGTGACAGTGCACTTGTGTATACTGCCAGCTCAGTTCGGCCGTGGCTCGGACAGCACGTGTACCAACTTCTACACACACATAGGCTACCTGTACAGTCGACTTCGACGGTAGTGAGCGTTCATGGTCACTTGCAAGGTTGAAATATCTGATTCACATTTCCTCCCTCATCGTCACTCCGAAACCGAGTGCACTTTCATAAGTGTACTGAATGTATTAAGGTTTCACAACAGCACAACGGCCAGTGATCCATAAGTAAAACATACAACACACATCACTAGATCCGCAGCAAATGTTGAACACTCAGACAACAAGAAGAATTTGACACTTTGTTAGGAATAACATCAGAGATATGGTGAACAATCAATTTCTGTTCCTAAGTTGCTAGACGTCCATCCTCTTTAATTTCAGGCGTTGAAATGCCGTAGAGTTTTCAGCTCAAGAGTTACGCTGTGCTGTTTTAATGTGTTAACTATGTTTGTACCAATCGCAGAAGGACTGAGATTCTAAAATTGTTGTCTTTGATATGAGTGATCCGGTGAATTCGAGAACGCATCGTGACCAAGGAATTAAACAAAATGGTTCAAATGGCTCTGAGCACTATGGGACTTAACATCTGAGGTCATCAGTGCCCTAGAACTTACAACTACTTAAACCTAACTAACCTAAAGACATAACACACATCGATGCCCGAGGCAGGATTCGAACCTGCGACAGTAGCAGTCGCGCGATTCCGGACTGAACTCCTAGAACCGCTCGGCCACCCTGGCCGGCAAGGAATTCAACAAAACTGATTGTATCTCAAACGACTGATATCAGTTCTTTGAATGTTTCCAAGGTAGATTCTTTTGATGTTTGCAGACAGGAAAGGCCGCGTTCTTCAGTCAGTACTACGGTTTCCCAGGCTGTGTTCTGCAGAACATTGACGTTCCGCGGGAAGTGAGCAAGTGCTCCGTAAAAAACTATTAATAACATGGCGTTTTTTTCAACACTTTGACATACCAGTTTTATTAGTTGTGATATAAACTGAAGTTCAAAATGGCTCTGAGCATTATGGGACTTAACATCTGAGGTCATCAGTCCCCTAGAACTTAGAACTACTCAAACCTAAGGACATCACACACATCCATCCCCGAGGCAGGATTCGAACCTCCGACCGTAGCAGTCGCGCGGTTCCGGACTGAAGCGCCTAGAACCGCTAGACCACCGCGGCCGGATAAACTGAAGTAATCACTGAATGAAACTAGTTTTTATTGTATTTTAAAATGTTGTTTACCTTCAAAATAATGCGTTTCGCCGAAGTACAAAGTAGCAGGATTCTCAAAGTGTTCCGTCAATAGTTTGCGAACTCCTGATATGTACCTATACAATGCCACTGCCGTATAAACATGAAGTGAGACTGTGGAAGTCGTCGCGAATAGTTTGCGTTCTTCACAGATGACAAACTATGGTTGTGATTAAGTTGTTCAGTTTGGGGCTGGGCCTCCTCGTGCGAAATTGAGTCGGATGTCTGGAGGGTATACTGCACGCATGTTTATTTTGTACTGGGAATCGTAGTCGTAGTCTGAGCGATCCTTTTCAGCAGCTGTACGAGGAAGAGAGAGAGAGACAGGGCTAGGTGCACTATTTCGACTGTGTTCTATGAAGGTTCGCATCCATTATGACTCCAGGACAGTTCCTGATAGCGAACAAAGGTACGGTGGGTCGTGGGCCGAGGTGACTGCAGTCATAACAAGGTCGCGCAAACCTGTCCGATCTCGCGCATGCTGGCCGGCCGCACCCAGCTGTGACTCCTGCAAAGTTGGAACGTGTGGACACTCTCATTCGAGATGACTGGCGGATCAAATCAAACACCTCGCTGCACAATTGAACGTCTCTGTTGGTATTACTGACGCACCCACACACCAGTTGGGACACTCAATGGTGCGTGGCCGCTGGGTTCTTCGCCGCCTAACAGAAGATCATAAGTAGTAGTAGCACGGTATTCTGCCTTACGGCAGGTTAAGCCTCTTCCACTTTTGTCTGTCCATAGCCAGCCTTTTCATTTCTGAGTATTTGTCTCCTTTTACATTGTCCAGCATTTGATATCTTCTTTTTACTCTTCCCCTTTTTCCCTCCACCATTTTTTCTATTCCTTCCTTCAATGAACAGTCCCTCCTCAAATAATGTCCAATCCAGTTCCGTTTTCTCTTTCTGATAACTTTCAGCATGTTTTCTTTCTTCTACAACTCTTGATACTTCTTCATTCCTTATTCGGTCTTCCCATTTCACTTTTTCCATTCTTCTCCATATCCACAACTCTAGTGCCTCTAATCTTCTTTCATCTTCCTTCCTCAATGTCCAGGTCTCCGCACCATAGAGCAGCAAAGAACCATCTGTACGGAATTGCTTGCGCGTTGCAGGCTGATAGTGACAACTTTATTTTTATTTTTTTGTCGAACATCGCGACAGATGTAGAAATGTGGATTAATCACTTCGGACCGGAAACAAAACGGCAATCAACGGCGTGGCGCCACACCACCTCTCCTCCGAAGAAAAAGTTCAAAGCGGCACCCTCAGCCAGTAATGTCATGGGGACGTCTTCTGGGACTCCGAAGAGGTTATTCTGTTTGATGTCTTCCATCATGGTGCAAAAATCAACTCTGAAGTGTATTGTGCTACCCTTAGGAAGCTGAAGAAGCCATTTCAGCGTGTTCGTCGCCACAAATATTCAAACGAACTTCTCCTTCTCTATGACAATACAAGGCCCCATACAAATCTGCCGGCCGATGTGGCCGTGCGGTTCTAGGCCCTTTAGTCTGGAACCGCGCGACCGCTACGGTCGCACGTTCGAATCCTCCCTTGGGCATGGATGTGTGTGATGTCTTTAGGTCAGTTAAGTAGTTCTAAGTTCTAGGGGACTGATGACCTGAGATGTTACGTCCCATAGTCCTCACAGCCATTTGAACCATTTTGAACCATAGAAGTCTGCGCATCCGAGGTGAGTTCACACAACTTCAGTGAGCTGTTTTTCCTCATCCACCGTAAGCCCGGATCTCGCAACTTCCGACTTCCATCTGTTTGGTCCAATGAAGGATGCATTGTGTGAGAAGCAGTACGTGGCCGATGGGAGGTTACTGAAGCAGCGAGACGTCTGCTCCGACGTCGACCAGTAGAGTGGTACCGTCTGAGCACACAGGATCTCCCAGTACGGTGGCGCAAGGCCGTCGCATTGGACAGAGATTATGTTAAAAATGTAGTTTTGTAGCAAAAGAGTGGAGAATAATATGGTGTATTGGAAACATGAATAAAATCAACCTGCTTTCAGAAAAAAAATGTTGCATTACTTATTGAACAGCCCTCTGATAACGTATTTCGTTTTAGAAGGAGCTGTAGATGTCGTTGCAAATTTTAACATCAATTTATACTTAATAAATGTCTGCTTTGTTCATACATAATAGTTATCAGTAGCTGCATATCTCAGCAAAAGGAAGCTATGAATATATGTGTTTAACGCAAATTTAAATACCTGGGAGTATTTATAACAGGAAGGAACAGGAGCAAGGAGCGAATAACAGAGAGGGTAAAGAAGATGAGGTCAGCCTTCTGCATGACGAGAGAGATATACAATAAAAAGAATACGTCCACAGAGGCAAAGATAAGCCACTACAAGGCAACGGTGAGGAATGCAGTATTATATGCTGCTGAGACGATGTCACTAGGAAGAGATGGGGCAGAACAACTAGAGAAAGAAGAGAGAAAAATTTTGAGAAAAATGCTTGGTCGCAAAAGAGGTGGATGCGAAGACAAGGAGAAGAATTGTACCGGAACATGAGAACAATATCCGGGGAAATCAGACTCAAAAGGGCAAGGTTTGCTGAACACGTAGTTAGGATGAGTATGGACAGAATGACGAAGAGAGTGTGGGAAACAACAGGGAGGACAAGGGAAAGACAGGAACCAAGTCGGTTGTTGAACTTCGGAAGGACTGGTTGGAATTGGGGATCAAGATCGAAGGAAAGGAAAATTGGAGGAAAAAATATACACCGACCAATATGCCGGAGGTCAATGACAGAGAAGAATACAAGAAAGATTAGAGTGTCACCAGTGGAGCCGACAGGAGAAACGGAAACTGAAGATCTCGGAAGAAGAGAGGGAGAGAAGAAGAGAAGGAATGAAGAGGTTCTGGGAGAAGAAGAGGAAAATGCAGCCCATGAAGGGGCTACCCGTGGTCCTACAGAGGCCGTAACGCAAGAAGAAGAAGAAGAAGAAGTGTTTAACGCCCCCGACAGGATGGGGCCCCTCCACGCACACACCGACGTGGTGACCAAACCTAAAGTTCTAGTGTCACCTCCGTATAACATGTTAGTTTTCAAATCAGGAGTCACAGGATGCGGGCTGTGATATTGCACATGCGTCTGGGTAGGATTACTCATTGACATGGTCCATCAGGAGACAGGAAATGGACGAAAGCGATCGAAGGGTAGCGGTCTGTAAGGGCAGAGGGAAAAAAGTGCCAAGGCAACTGTCAAGGGTAAAAGCCTCTGCGACAGTAGGACGGATAGTAAGGGCAGTAGCGGCTTACTAGCTGTGACAGTGCATCCAAGGTGTGGTTACGTTAATGCGAGCTATCGTGCATCGTTACCTTTGTCGTTGCGGGTGCTCGTTGTAGGGCCTGCTGCAGCTGCTGCGTCGCTGTGACAGTTCGAGGTCGTTGTACATTAGTGGGCGATCGGCCACAGACTAGCTCACAGTGTGGGGTGTGTGTATGACTGGTTTGCGTATTGTGTACAGTACGGCTCTCCTGCGATTGCCTGTATTTCGGCGGGTCGAGCATCTGGGGTTGCCAGTAGTAGCTGCGTTGCAGGGGCTCGCCAGTACTGTCGTGTTAGCGTGCTATGGACCATAGGTGTTTAATTTCTTGCTAATAGTGTTTGGTCTATTATGTTTCCATCTATGGTTGTGGTCGTAGTTCCCCAGAGAAAGGATTAACGGGTTACGCGAGTGTCTCGTGTTTCTGTACAGTCGTGTGGAGAGTTTCTGGAATACCTGCAAGATGGTATGTATCCGATATTCCCCGTGAAGATCCGCGGTGCGTGTCTAGCGCGGAGCATTGCTTATGATTCTGAGTAGTTTGTTCTATATGAGCCGCAGACGGCGCAGACGTGTGGGTGCAGCGTATCCCCAGACGGGAGCAGCATACGTCATCAGAGGTCTGGTAAGTGTGGTGTACATGGACCTGGACACCCTACTATTCAGTGTGCTACGCCTGTTAAGCATAGGGTAGAGTTGTTTGAGCCTCGCGTTTGCTTTGTTGGTCACGTGCTGAATGTGGTCCCCCCAGAGTAGTTTCCGGCCCAGGCAGACACCGATGTATTTGACATTCTCACGGAAACGTATTGGGCGTGCATGTAGTGTTACTGGGTTGCAGTGTTGATGTTTGGGCATTTGCTTCGGTCTTCGAGTGAACAGAACGGCTTCGCACTTGTCGACGTTTACTCTAACACTCCATTTCACCAGTCAAGGCTCTGTCGCCCTGAGTGCAGTCTGTAGTCGTGAGTTAATGTTAGACGGCTTCCAATCTTGCGCGAGGATGACAGTGTCATCCGCGTAGATTGCCACCATCGTGTTGCGTGTAGCTGGAAGGGCACTAATGTAGAGGCTAAACAGTATGGGCCCTAGGATGCTTCCTTGGGGTGCTCCAGCCTGGATACCGTATCGTGTTGATTGTTTGCCCTGCACGTCTGTGTTGAAACTCCTGTCCGTGAGATACGAGTGTATGAGACGTACGAGCCCGTGAGGGAACCCTGCGTCGCCGAGTTTGCGTATGAGGCCGTTGTGCCACAGACGACCGAAGGCCTTTTCGATGTCCAGGAACACCGCCCCTGTTGCTTTGTTTGTATTGTATCCGTGTGTAATGTATTCGACGACGCGGAGGAAGTGTTGTGTTGTCGAGTGGTGCCACCTACAACTATGTCTTTATAGACGGAGCACGAGTTCGGATTAAGGAAGGACGCGGAAGGAAATCAGCCGTAACCTTTCAGAGGAACCATCCCGCCATTTGTCTCAAGCGATTTAGGGAAACCTCAGTCAGGATGGCTGGAAGCGGATTTGAACCGTTGTCCTCCCGAATGCGAGTCCAGTGTGCTGCCCACTGCGCTTCCTTGCTGATGTGTCTCAGCAGGAGACACCTGTACTGCTGTTCTAGCAATCACACGCAAATTAACTGCCAATTTTCCGGAGCACACCATATTTTTGAAATAATACAACAGAATATTAACTGCTTTTTGCACTGGTCTCGAAACAGTTCGTCTCATTCCTCTGCCATACGCAATGTAATATATCCATGTGGGCACAGAATCGGTAAGTATTTTCTTTTGCATTCTACCGACAGTCCGTGGCCGCCATGTTTTGGTTGAGCAACATACGAAGTATGAGGGTACTTGGTCGGCAAACTTAAAGACACCTGGCGTTCGCCCATCAGCTTACACTGCGAAGGGCACTGACGAGAATTCTTTCCTTATTCAATTCAGACCGCACCACCATCCTATGAGATCGGCCTGTTTCATTCTATTTGCCACCTACTGCTTCTGTTTTCAATTCAAGACAGCGGTTGTTTTCCACCATCAACCCTTTGCGTGACCATCAAAAATGTCGACATGCACTACTCGAGAAAAATAGGGGAAACCTCAACTAACTGCATTCCGTGTTCTATGATATAATGAGTGCGGAATAATTCAAATTGAGTGGTGGTGCAGAAGCCGATGTTATTATTCACAAGCGTTAAATAGTGGTTGTTGTTATGCCAACTTAACTGAAATTAAACTCATGAAATCAAACACATCCAATTTTGACACAGTTCTACATAAGATATACCGTATCTCGTAGCTATACATTCAAGGAATGTGCAACTTATAACCAATACACTGTTTAAAATACGCAATTCATTGAAGCTGGAGGAACATTAATTGCATAAACACAATTATGACAGACAGTGGTACTGTACAGATTTGTAAATTGTCTTTTTTTTCTTCTATTTTTTTTAGAAAAAAATCCACATTAAATGGTTCATCAACAAATTTTACTGTCGTCTAGATTGGATATATTTATGATGTTATGGTCGATTTATGTTCCACACAATCATCTCTAGGTGGTGGTGGTGGTTAGTGTTTAACGTCCCGTCGACAACGAGGTCATTAGAGACGGAGCGCAAGCTCAGGTTAGGGAAGGATTGGGAAGGAAATCGGCCGTGCCCTTTCAAAGGAACCATCCCGGCATTTGCCTGAAACGATTTAGGGAAATCACGGAAAACCTAAATCAGGATGGCCGGAGACGGGATTGAACCGTCGTCCTCCCGAATGCGAGTCCAGTGCATCTCTAGGTCTGTAAAGATAATAAACTCAAAGTAACTAACCATCCTATAATCTGAGGTACACAGCACTGCTATTACGCCGTATCTAAAACCAAATGCACCAGAACATACCCAAATATGTCAGCTACTAGAATAACCGGTCAGTTTCTAGAAGCAATATGTATGCTATGGCGGAGTATAACACAATAGTGTTACACTCCGCCATAGCAAGGCAACTGTCGTAAGTGGCATGAATGCTTCAAAACTAAATCGTTCATTACCTCTAGTACATTTGTCGTATAGAAATTAAAATATACATGCAGATAATTAATAAACATTTCTTAACCATCGTCTATTAATGTTTATTAATTATTATTAACTGTCTGTTGACTGCTTGTTAATTAAATCTGCGAGTGTTTGGTAAGTGAACCAAAGAAATATGCGAGTTCGGTTTGTAGAACGTCCGCCACGTACTGTCATTCTCCTTGTGGGTTTATATCGAAAAAGCGAATGCCACCAAGCTAGATTGTTGTCCTACGACGTAGTATTCACTTTGGTTACATAATCTGACGCGTTGCTCTTGTACCTGACATACTCAAATTTGAATACGGTTCGATGGAACCGAACCTGCTCGTAATATTAGGAATCTATACAGTAAAGTTCGCTGTAGGCACTGGTAAGTGCCTGAACTCCAGCACTTTTTCCTTTAAGCTTTAAGTGACCGAAAACTTGTCGGACGCCAAGTAGCGTGTAACGAAATGTTTTGCCGTTATGACGCAGAGATTGCGTGGCAAGATGCAGTTACTTCAAAACTGAGAAGTCATCGGCCGCGAGAGCGAGCCTGCTGGGTACCGCACAGAAGTGCAGTTACAGCACGCTAGGTGTCACGGGACAGGAGACGGCCTTAGAAACAGAAACGTCGATCGCAGTCTGACTGTCCTTACAACGAAACGTCGATCCCATATAACGCTGAATCGTTAACAGCTCGCCAGGTGTTGATAAAGGCAAAGAAATAGGAAGGAAAACGTACGAAGGGCATAAAAGACAGAACAAATACTTAGAAATGCTTAACTCTGCTTTCAAATATTCCTTTACAAAGGAAAACCCAGGAATATTGCCCCACTTTAATTCTCGAACCACTGAAAAGATGTGTGAAATGAATATTAGTGTCAATGGTGTTGCGAAACTGCTGAAATCGTTAACACTGAACAAAGCTCCAAAATCCGATGAAATCCCTGTCAGATTCTGCACTCAATTTGAGACTGATTTAATCCCTTTGTCAATACAATCCATCGTAGATTCGTCGAACAGAAAACAGTCACCAATAGCCGAAAGACAGCACAGGCCACACTTTTCTACAAGAAGGGCAGCAGAAGTGATCCACGACCAGTATCTTAGATATTCATTTGTTGTAGAATCTTAGCACATATTCTGAGCTCAAACATAATGAGGTTACTCGAACAGAGCTCCTACATATCAACCAGCATGGATTTCGGAAACACAGATCGTGTGAAACCTAACTTACACTTCTTTCACATGACAAATCGAAGGTCATGGATGGAAGTAGCCCGATAGGTGCAGTATTTCTAGATTTGCGAAATGCATTTGACTCAGTACCACACCAACGCATAGTGTCAAAAGTACGATCGTATGGAGCATCAGACTAAATTTACGACAGCATCGAGGGTTTCTGAGTAGGGAGGATGCAGCGTGTTATATTGGATAGAGTCATCGACAGATGTAGAAGTAACTTCGGGTGTGCCGCAGGGAAGTTCCTTGCTGTTCGTGTTATGTATTAATGATCTTACAGACAATAGTAGTAATAACCTCGGACTTTTCGCAGATGACGCAGTTATCTACAGCGAAGTTCAGACTGAACAAAGCTGTACAAATATTCAGTCAGACCTTAATAAGATCTCATTTCGGGATGCACTCAGCCTCGTGATGCCAGTTGAGGAGCTACTCGACCGAATAGTAGCGGCTTCGGTCAAGAATACCATCATAACGACCGGGAGAGCGGTGTGCTGACCCCACGCCCCTCCTATCCGCATCCTCCACTGAGGATGACACGGCGGTCGGATGGTCCCGGTAGGCCACTCGTGACCTGAAGACGGAATGCTTGTAATAAGATTTCAGAATGGTGCAAGGATTGGCAACTTCCTTTAGTGAGTCACAGTTGCAATCTCTAAACTCGTAGAAACACTTAGCAGGGACATGAAATGGAGCGATCGCATAGGGTCAGTCGTGGGCACAGCAGATGGTAGGCTTACGTTTATTGGTAGGATACCAGAGAAATGCAACCAGTCTACGTAGGAGATTGCTTGCAAAAGACTCGTGCGACCCATCCTAGAATATTGCTCCGGTGTGAAGAACCCATATTTGAATGTTTGAGTGCCTCATAGGCCTACTTGTTTTGTTTGCTTAGCTGCCATACGCTGTGTTAACTTCACCGGTTCCCCAGTGAGCGTGCACCACAATATCTCACATCGGAGATCAAATACCTGTCACCTCTTCATAATCGCAACACTAGTGTGCTAGCTGTATCCAACCGCCGGCCATGGTGGCCGAGCGGTTCTAGGCGCTTCAGTCTGGAACCGTGCGACCGCTGCGGTCGCAGGTTCGAATCCTGCCTCGGGCATGGATGTGTGTGATGTCCTTAGGTTAGTTAGGTTTAAGTAGGTCTAAGTTCTAGGGGACTGATGACCTCAGCTGTTAAGTCCCATAGTGCTCAGAGCCATTTGAACCTTTTTTTTTTTTTATCCAACCACAAAACAAAAACATTCGCAAACTCCTTCTCTACAGTCTGCCTCCTGAACAAATTACCTCATTACGTCTTTACCACATTTAAGGAACGTGTGAAACTCTTCCTTCTGGACAGTCTTCTCATAGAATTATTTTGGCGTATATGTGAGTAAATACTTCACGTCTACATCTGTGCTCTGCAAACCACTGTGAAGTGCGTGGCAAGGCAGGGGATTTCTCATTGTATCAGTCATTAGAGCTTCTTCCCGTTCTAGTCAGGTATGGAGAGAGGAAAGAATGCTTGCTTAGAAACCTCTTCACTCTGTAATTAGTCTAAGCTTTTCTTCGCTGTCCTTACAGGTTTAGCATATTCCTAGACTTCTCATAGCTGGTTCTTGCAAACTTGTAAATATATGTCACAGAATAGTTTGTGTCTATCTTCAACTGCCTGGGAGTTCTTTTGTTTGTAGCATCTATGTGATGCTGTCGCATGCATAGACCATATATAACATACACCGCACATGTCCATAACTCTGCCGTGTTAACGCTTGAAACCAGCATCTTACTCGGGGCAGAAAGCCGAGTCTACCATTACGCCCTTTGTGAAGTGGAGCTGATTTTGACAATTCAACGAACTGTAGTACTACTCTTACACATGCAGTACTGCAGTTAACCTAGTTTCTCTGAAATTCCTGATAATAAAGCAGTGGTTGTCGTTTTTACATGTGGTCAAGTTGAAACGTATTGACAGTTCTTTTAACAAGCGACAGAATGACTGTTCTTTAGTGAATACATTTTTTTTTCGCTGTGAATTCTTGTAGTTCACCGCTTCCAATGACGTTTAAGACAAAATAAAAATTTCGAACGCAGCATGACTTTTCTAACGATTCCACAAGAATATGTGTGAAATGCTTTATTTAGTAAGCTTTTGTGAGAAAAAAAATTCGTTTATGTACATAATATCAGGTAGTTACACAAAATCTTTTCTACTTTTGTTTAATCCAGTACAGATATCGAAACGATATCAAGAAAGGAAGCGTAATATATTACAAAACGTTGATTATGCTGGTGTAGTGAGCTAGATATTAACGGTGTACTGTCTCAAAACCTTAGTCATTCACCAAAATTTTACATCCAAGGACCAACATCCATCCTAACCTTCAACTTACGGAAATACCTCTGCAAGTATTTTACAGTAACTGACTGACGCAACTGAGATTTTCGTCGCTTTACCTAATCTGAAGGATACAAAACAAGACTAATCTGAGTATATTTGAAGGTTATTGCTTCTGCATCTAGTAAAACGTGCAACATTTGATATGTAAATAAAAAGTCCAATTGTGCAATATAAACGCGCAATGATATGCTCGGCTTCGTGCCCCGAGTCACGTGACTTAGTTGTTGGATTCAGTAAAATGACGACATGCGCAGTCTGTGTTATCTATGGTCTATGGTCGGATGAGTCGAAGAAATCTGCGATCACTCGTGCCGCTCTACGTTCAGTATCGCCTTCCTAGTCCTTTGTGGACGGCTCACACAACTGAGAAATTTCCTGGGGTGGATCACACGAGTGTTTAATAAGCAGTACCCCACGTAGACTGACTGCATTTTACTAGTATTGTACCAATGAACCAGAGCAGTCCGCTTACCTTACCTACGACAGAGGATTTCCGATCATTTACAAGACATTGCCAACTTTTGTACCTCATTTTAAACAGCTATCAAGATCTGATTGAATATTTCTCAGATTTTTATTTTCAGAAACTAATTCAGTATAGTTATCTGCATCATCTGCAAAAACTCTGAGGTTACTAGTTTCGTTATTGAACCACAGTAGAACACTTTTTGTGTTCATTTCTCCATAAATTTTATCTTACCCGCTGGGAGTAATTAGGCCGAGACCGGGAACCAGTGTATTAGACTACAAATATCACAGATCTAAATGATTAATGGAAAATCTCATATAAAGATGTGAAACAAATACTAACAAAGAGAGCTCTGACAACCATGCCTCCATCCTTGCTACCCTCCCTTTTTACCTTTCCCTGTTGCTTCATAACCTGGGTTGTGAGTAACTGAATCCACTTTCCCTTCTTCCCTTTTTTCCCCTCTCTCCTCCCCGATGAAGGAACAAAGTTCCGAAAGCTAGGAGTGTAAATTTTCTGATCTATCGGCTGTGCTGAGCTGAGGTAAGTACTGGCCAGCCCCTCTATCTCTTTGTTAATATCACAGATCTGTCTCATAGCTATTTAGGTACACTTATAGCATATATAATTTTTTAATCCTGTAAATGTTTAATACTAATTGATTACCCTCTGTTGCCGGTATATTATCAGAACAGTATTAGACGTACTTTTTCATACTTTGGGTGTGGCTTTCTCTCACAAAAACAAAAAAAAGGAGCTCATGGAGGATATTTTGAGCAATTGTTATCAGTTTCTGATCTGACAACTTTGTAAAAATGTTCTTGCATTAATAACTAAAAAACGAAAAATCTTCGGACATATGTTTTAAACAGAGGCAGCTGGCTCTAGCCTATCTATCCGGTCAGGTACGGGCACTGCGTTGGCACCCCCAGCATATTTCGAAGTTAAGTTGGCTAGCCTAGGTCTAACATTCAAAACAATTTGAGACATTAATTTTGTTTTAGGATTCGGGCAAAAATAGATTTTGTAGACTTTTCATTTATCATCACAAACGCAACATTAAATCATACAAGGGCGACCAAAAATGTACAAAATACTTAAACATAAACGCGGGTGAAACACTTCCATAAGACCTGGACTTAGGAGCAATGGAAAAGTGTCATTTGGTCGGATGGGTCTTGTATCACACTTTTGCCAACTTCTGGCCGAGTTTACATCACAAGAGCAAAACATGGCGAGGATTCAATGATGATTTGGGCACTCATATCGTGATTTTCCGTGGGAACGTGGTTGCTTTTCAAAGTCGCACTATTGCCACGGATTATTCGACGATTTTGGCTGATCAAGTCCAAGCCATTTTAAATGATTGCTCCCCTACGGCGATGCTGTATTGTAAAACGACTGGGCTCATCACATCGTCCAGAATTGGTTTTGTGAGTATGAGGATGAACTGTCGCATCTCCCCGGGCCACGAAAGTCACCAGACCTTAATATTACTGAACCTTTGTGATCCACTTTGAAGATACGTGTTCGCGATCGCTGCCCGTCTCTATCAATGTTATCTGAACTTACTACTATTTTGCCGGATGAATGGTTATAAGATTCCCTTGAAAACCATATAAAACTTGTGTTTATCCATTATGAGACGACTGTGAGGTGTTCTGAATGCCAGCGGTTTTCTTACACCGTATTAGCGATGGTAATGTGTTGTGTTTTTGGCGTTTTCATGTTTCAGTTCACCATCTGTATATCTTTTGTACGTAGAGACAGGGTTTCGAGAGTCTCCCGCACGCTACACATCGGCCTATCCAAAGCGTAGTCGCGATGGACGCTGATCAAAAGCGAAACGTCATTGGCC
This sequence comes from Schistocerca serialis cubense, assembly GCF_023864345.2. Classification (NCBI taxonomy): domain Eukaryota; kingdom Metazoa; phylum Arthropoda; class Insecta; order Orthoptera; family Acrididae; genus Schistocerca; species Schistocerca serialis. The sequence goes on from NC_064643.1 coordinate 596,111,026, forward strand.
GCGAGGTGCTGCGTGACGCATTGCGCCGTGACGCAACAGGCTCACGTGGTGGAATACGCAGCGAAGGAAGCACGGCAGGCATCGTTTACTGCCGGCAGCAGCAGCCAGCTTCTAGAAACTCCGAGAACATGGCAGTTGGCGCGCAGCTACGCCAAGTAGGAGACTGCTAGCACACACAACGCATTACAACAGCGCTGTTTTTAACGCAACACTATCGTAATTTTAAGGTTTACATTTATAACCTCGGCTATAAACATGTATTTGCATTCCAGTATTCAAAGTGTAATTACGAATTTGAATAACTGCCCTGCTTTTGAAGCTTCGCATATGGCGCAAAGCACATTTTTGCTGAAACATATACTTGCACTGTTGTACGCAACTAATACCATACGCCTCTCCAACATTGCGCATTAGGATGGAACGTAAGTTTGTTCCTACCCCGCTGTACGTCGCATGTACTGTTTGTTCGTAATAGAAGCCTAGACACCAAATTAACCCTAGAATACTACACCAATATCGAACCCTTCCATACCTGTACCTTTGTCGATTCGACTGCCACAATTATGATGGGCTAGGAAAATGACTAAATGCGACACATCGGTAGAATAAGAAACCCTTTATTGTAGGAAAGTTAACGAAAATTACGTTTCACGGTATACACAGTCTTTCCATTGCAATAAATCACAAAAACTCTCGCCGTATGGGTTCACAAATAAAAGGGCCTCGATACATATTTTTAACCCGCTGGGAACACTATGGAATAACTACTCAAAAGATAGTTCCAACAACTCTTACATGACAGAAAAAGAAAAATACTAGATCAGTTTATCTAATGAATCAAAAATAACTTGACAAAAAATGTGGGCCGCGCGGGATTAGACGAGCGGTCTAAGGCGTTGCAGTCATGGACTGTGCGTCTGGTCCCGGAGGACGTGCGACTCCTCCCTCGGGCATGGGTGTGTGTGTTTGTCCTTAGGATAATTTAGGTTAAGTAGTGTGTAAGCTTAGGGACTGATGACCTTAGCAGTTAAGTCCCATAAGATTTCACACACATTATTTTGAAAAAATGTGGAAACACGGAAAGTACGCATACCTAACGAAATAATCAGAACAGCTGACATAAAACCGAATACAACATCCGAAAAACAAAAAAACAAAAAAATCAAAGCTGCTCTTGATTAACGAATCGCAAATGGCCTCTTGCTTATAAACGTTGCGTTGAGGAACTGTGCGAAATCTACTTCGAAGGAAAAACACTGTGGGAGAAAAGTAATTCTTCCCTATAATATGAATTCCTTCAGGCTTCATGAGCGTTGCTGATGGCACGTATTGCACACAACCTTTCGATGTTCCCCACACACAGGTTGCATCACGCGTTACACAGTTGTTTTTCGCCGTTCTTCTCAGCTTATAGCTGCAGTCTCTGCAAATGCGGCTTTTTTTGCGCTGAGAGGACTGGGTGTCGGATGCGGCTCCTTGATCTACGTTGGGAATTCCTGATAGAAGGGGTGGACTTCCTGTTCCTTTTGTTTCGGGCACCGTTCAGAAATATTTGTAACTTCAACACGTTTTCTATTCTCTGCTTCACGTGCCGATGTTGCCCTGCAATATATACATTTTTTTTCCCTTGCCATGAGCCATTCCTTCGACAAATCACCTGTAAGGGAGAACATGAAATTCAGCCGCGACGGATTTCGTTCGCCTCTTTCCACATGATGGGCTCCGTAGAAAATGTGCGTATAAATGATGTAGGCGTAAAAATAACATAGAGTGGCTACCGCTTGGTTTTTCTGATGACATTTGAAGCGTGCACATATGGTCAAATGTATCAACGCCAGATTTCGTCTCATTGTACTGGAGAATACTGTGCCGTTTATGGCTCTCCGGATAGACGCGGCCATCGTAATGGGTGGATGAAAGAACGCAAACGAACTCCTTCTGATATTTTGCAGAATCAGCCTCAGTTGCGCAAATTTTCTGGTCTTTACCAGGTTTCGGCTAAATTAATCTAGCCTTCTTCAGAAGCATAAAATTACTATAACATGCCAGAGTAGGGCACAGTCAACATTAAAATTTAAACCTATAGTACCGTGGTACCATGCCGAATCAAAACTACTTAACTGAAGTCCAGCCCCAGCATCTCTTCGCGACACGTTCGGTCGGCAGCGGCAAATACGTACTCTGGCATGTTATAGTAATTTTATGCTTCTGAAGAAGGCTAGATTAATTTAGCCGAAACCTCGTAAAAACCAGAAAATTTGCGCAACTGACGCTGATTCTTCAAATGTTCAAAAATGGTTCACATGGCTCTGAGCACTATGGGTCTTAACTTCTGAAGTCATCAGTCCCCTAGAACTTAGAACTACTTAAACCTAACTAACCTAAGGACATGACACACATCCATGCCCGAAGCAGGATTCGAACCTGCGACCGTAGCGGTCGCGCTGTTCCAGACTGAAGCGCCTAGAACCGCTCGGCCACCGCGGCCGGCTCTTCAAAATATTAGTCTATCACAGTTGCTGATGGGGCTGCAATATGCTAAAAATTCTTAGAACTCCATCTGCTTTGGCTTGTAGGAAACTGTCAGATCGTCATCGTGAATGAAGAAGAATATATCTGTACGTTGGGTTTTCAAAATTTATATCGATGAATTCAGCCAGAACTTCTCTCTTATTCAACCAAATTGTCCACATGGCGGTGAGCTTGTAGACGAACTTCAGCTTCCTGAAAAGCGGAACGGATGCGAACCGGTTGTCCAAGGTTACATTTCGATTCGAGCCGTTGATCAATTGAAAGAGGTTTTTCTGCCAAAAATTCTGCCACCGGTGTTCCAGCTGGACCTTCCACGAATACGGAACTGCGTGTATCATGTACAGCGAGACTACTATTGAACTATATGAAATAAAATCGGCATTACTTCTGAACAGTTTGCGTAAGGAAGTTCAAACTGCATGGTCGGCCACGGGGCATGATGGGAATTAGTATGTACATTGTTGTTTGATTTAGCGACAAGACCCACTTTCCTTTGGATGGTTTGTCAATAAACAAAATTGGCGCATTTGGGTGACTGAGAATCCGCATATCGCGGTCGAGAAGTCTCTTCACTCTCAACGGGTGACTGTGTGGTGTGCAGTGTCTAGTCACAGAACAATCGGTGCGATATTCCTTGATGGCATAGTGACTACCGAACGGTATGTGAAGGTTTTGTAAGATGATTTCAACCCTTTATCCAAAGTGGCCCTGATTTTGACAAGATGTGCTTCATGCAAGACGGAGCTCGACCCCGTCGAAACAGGAGAGCGTTTGATATCCTGGAGGAGCACTCTGGGAACCGCATTCTGGATCCGGGGTAGCCAGAGGCTATTGGCATAGGCCTCGATTAGTCGCCATATTCTCCGGATCTGAACACATGAGACTCTTGTTTGTAGGGCTATATTAAAGACAAGGTGTACAGCATTAACCCCAAAACCATTGCTGAGCTGGAAACTGCCGTTCTGGATGTCATCGACAGCATCGATGTTCCGATACTTCAGCGGGTCGAGCAGAATTTCACTATTCGTCTGCGCCACATCATCGTCAACGATGGTAGACATATTGAAATGTCATAACCTAAATTCGAACACCTGTAGTGACGTTTACATGTTGAATAAAGTGTGTACACGCAGTAGTTTGCAGCTAGTTTACGTTTTTTTTTCGTATAGTTCAATAATTGTCGTCCTGTATATTGTCCCACTGCCACACATCATTACGATTTTCATTTCAATTCTGTCGGGCTTGTTGGGAATGTACATCTTGAGTGCGACCCGACCGCGAACTCCAACCAGTTGCTTGTCAATGATGATGCAGACGCCAGGTTCATAGTGTTGCTGACAGCTCCCTAGCAACATCTGCCAAACCTCTCTCTCTGGAGTTATCATTGCGATCGAAGACAGTTTACGATAAAATCGAATCGAGCCCGGGAATTTGTAGCCAAAAACTGGGGGCCGCATCTGCTCTCGTTGAAAAGAATGCGCACTGGAAGATGATTCGTCTTGAAGGGCAGCGCTGAATATACGCAGCCCCAGAATAGCTTTCAGGTCAACTTTGTTGGTGTCCGATGTTCGACTGATTGGTCTATACTTTGTGCGTTGCTCAGCCATTGCAGCATTCGTGCAAAGTAACATTTCCTGAGAATGTCAGCTGAGAGAAATAACTCAAAACGTTTTATAACGTCACACGTATATCCAGTGGACGCAGTCGGTCCTTGGCAGATATGGAGAAATCCAAACGTGCTTTTTCAACGAACATCTAATCAGATACCTATAGCAAAGTGGTTGCTCATTACTAAATGTTCGTCGAATCAACAAGTACATTTTGTTCGTGAATACTATACGTTAGTCTTTTCGACGAATCAGCATTTATGTGCACGCCTATAGCTTCGTCGATTCGATGCTGTAACTTCGGAGTGAAATATTGTTTAGCTGATAGAAGAACAGCGTAGGTCACTTCCGCCAACTAGACCCCCCTTCCCCCTTCCCCCTTCCCCCTCTGGTACTAAAATCTTTTTGTTGTAAAACACGTTCATTTTACGCTGACGTCAAACACAAGAAGTCAAGTGGATAAAAATAGTACCTTATAAAAGGTTTCTCATCGCTAAAATATTTAAAAACATAAAGCACATTGTGCAACAGGCTAGGTCTATATACATATTGTTCACAGCTGCTTGTTGCATTATAAAAACACAGTACACAAAAGCACAATTGTTTGCATGTGCTGGACATATTCTAAACGGTGCAAATCCACTTTAAACTGCGTATAAGGTACAACTGTTCAACTTGTACCTTATGCCCAACTGTCGGAGTTGTACCTGATACGCAATTGTACCTTATACGAAATTTAAAGTGGATTTGCACTTTTTAGAATATGTCCAGCACGTGCAAACAGTTGTGCTTTTGTGTATCGTGTTTTCACGAAGTAACAAGCAACTGTGAACAATATGTATATGGGCACAGCCTGTTGCACAAGGTGCTTTGTGTTTTTAAGTGTTTTAGCGATTCATGACTTAATACTAATTACCAAATTTCTGTAAGTAGGCTTTCGGGGATAGTTGTCATCTACTGACAAAGCTCTCCCAGTTCGGTTTTTCCAGATTTTGCGTGGAAGTGCGCCGTGCGTCAACCAGATTTGTCACAATTCTGTCTTTTTTGTGTACGTTCGAAATCCTGTGTTGAAGCCAGACGGAACGGGTATCACACGCTTGAGCGATGTTAAGAGGACAGTGTGGCGATCGCTACCAATAATGTTGTATGTACATACAAAAACATTGCATGATGTCACAACCAAAGATAAAGACACAAATGTTAATTAAAGCCATTAATCTGTGCCTCAAACAAGTCCATAAATGATATACGTATAATGAAACAGCAATCACTATCCTAACGAAAGACTGAAGTTTCTTAATAACAATGAATATATCTGCGAGAAGAAAAATTTTTGGCAGTGCTACGTATCGTGACTTCTGTCACGACAATATGACACGCGGATACAAACATTTTAATGAAGAGTAACCCTACTTTAACACAGGAAATAACAGATGATCGTGAGTGCATTCATCACTGGATCAAGCTACTCAATTAAATGACACAAAACATTAGTTTTACCCTGTTGTTAATGACTATTTTCTAAGTGTACCCTTTACAATAACTGTTTATATAATTGATAGTGTTCCTGACCTGGCAAGAAATTAAATAGGCAAGTAATTGCAAGACAGTGAGAGCCAAAATGAGCAGATGATAACTGTGTGTAGTTCGCTCGGTTGCCTACGCCGGAAAGGGTGAAGACAGAGGCCGAAATATCTGCACATTAAATTAGAACATTAGATGGTCGAAATTAAAGCAGCGATAAATTAAACTATCTCTCTCTCCTCTGAATTTCAAAAATACCTTTTCTGGCTGAAAATTATATTAACATTTCTTAAAAAATAATAGTGACTTGTGTTGCGATATTGCAACAGTTTCCACGAATGTTTTGTAAGAAATATCCTTTGCAGCCCGGCGCCGTTTTCCCACTGTACAACCAACGAAACAAAGACCGCCATCTACTTCACCTATGACATAAATCAATTCCACACTCCCACAAATTGTTCAAAAAAATGGTTGAAATGGCTCTGAGCACTATGCGACTTAACATCTGTGGTCATCAGTCCCCTAGGACTTAGAACTACTTAAACCTAACTGACCTAAGGACATCACACACATCCATGCCCGAGCAGGATTCGAACCTGCGACCGTAGCGGTCACGCGGTTCCAGATTGAAGGGCCTGGAATCGCACGGCCACACCGGCCGGCACAAATTGTTACACGCAGACATTTGTATGAGTCGAACGGCTCCATTTAAGACACACTGATGCTGTAGCCGTGAGATACGTATTGTAAAGTGCACAGTTTTATAACTCACAGCATTTAAAGAAAGTTGCCAGTCTTCAAACCACACTGATATCTTATCAAGATCTGTCTATATATTACTGATCATTTTTTTCAGATAGTAGAGAGATACCAAACCGGCCTTTGGACAGAAGACTACGATAACAAGAACTGTATCATAGAAAACTGCATAATCTATAAAAAAAAGTTTTAGCTTACTATTAACTCAACATGAATAGCAAGCGTCCCAAAACACTTCGCCGGACGGAGTGGCCGAGTGGTTCTAGGCGCTTCAGTCTGGAACCGCGCTACCGCTACGGTCGCAGGTTCGAATCCTGCCTCGGGCATGGATGTGTGTAATGTCCTTAGGTTAGTTAGGTTTAAGTAGTTCTAAGTTCTAGGGGACTGATGGCCTCAGATGTTAAGTCCCATAGTGCTCAGAGCCGTTTTAACCATTTTGAACCCAAAACACTTCGCTTGGTCACCGTGAGGCTAAGTCTACATCTGTCAGTGACTCCCTGCTAAGAAATACGCAGTTCAGTTACAAATTTTGTTTGATACCCTATATGATCATTGTTGATGTGGTACTGTGTCAAATACTATTCTGAAGTCCGAAAATACAGTATCTACCCGATAGCCTTCTTTCAGGGCTTTCAAGAAGTCATGTGAGAAAAGCGCGAGTTGCTGTTTGAAATACTCAATTTTCCGGAATCCATTATGGTTGTCATGGAGGAGGATATTCTGTTCAATATACCGCATTATGTTTGAGCTCTGAATACTTTATGAGATTCTAGAGCAGAGGTTATCAGTGATACTGGCCGACAACTTTGTGGCTCATTTCTGCTAGCTTTCTTGTAGATGGATGTATCACTTGCTTTCGTCCAAGTACAGCATATAGTTTTTTCTTAGAAGGGTCTACGATGTATACAGAAAATTCTCTGCAGACTCTCACTTGAATTCTGTAGGGTCCAGAGGCTCTGTAAAATTTAGAGATTTCAACAGTTTCTCAACAGCTCTGATTAATATATAAAGGGATGGACAAAAGTATAGAAACATCAAAACCCCAACACATTACCATGTCTAATACGGTGTTGGCATTCAAATCATCTCCCAGTCGTATCGGGATGGATAAATACAGGTCGTGCATGGTTTTCAAGAGAATCTTATACGATTCTTCCTGCAGAACAGTGGCAAGTTCCGGTAATTTTGATAGGAGGCAGATTGCGACCACTCATCCGTCTCTCCAAATCAGACCACAAACGCTCAACACTATTGAGATCTGGTGAGCTTGGTATTTGACCAGGGGAGACGCGACCAGTGATCACAAAACCAGTCGTGGACGCTGTGCGCTTTGTGAACAGGGGCCCCGTTGTTTTGGATCACAACGTCACCACTGGATTACAAACATTGCACCATGGGATGGATCTGGTCAGCCAAAACGATCACATAATCCTTGGCAGTAACACGCCCTGCACAGTAACTGTGGCGCCCATGGAATTCCAGGATACGGCTGTCCAAATCTTCACCGAAGCCTAGCCAAGTTTCACTCGTGAGACTTAAACTCGGCCAGAAGTTGGAAACAGTATGAAACAGGATTCATCCGGCCAAATGACATTCTTGCATTGCTCCAAAGTCCAGGTTTTATGTCTTCGACACCATGTTTTTCTCTTGGGTGCATTTGAAGCACTGATGCGTGGTTAAGCAATACCAGCTCGCCCTGGAATTCCTTGTTTATGGAGGTCCCATCGTGTTGTTGTGGTGCTGACAGGGATCGCGAGTGCGAGATTCAACTCTACAGTAAGTTTTGCAGCTCTCATCCCTTAATTTGCGCCCCAATCCTCTTCAAGGACCGCGCGTCACGATCGCTCAACACACATTTTCGTCCGTATTGTGAATTAGTTGATGATGTTTTCGGTTTTCCCTGTATAGAACTACTGACAGCATTGGGAGAGCCAGGCCTAACAAAACTCCACCATCTAGTGAGCAAGATGTATGAGACAGGCGAAATACCCTCAGACTTCAAGAAGAATATAGTAATCCCAATCCCAAAGAAAGCAGGTATTGACAGATGTGAAAATTACTGAACTATCAGTTTAATAAGTCACGGCTGCAAAATACTAACGCGAATTCTTTACAGACGAATGGAAAAACTGGTTGAAGCCGACCTCGGGGAAGATCAGTTGGGATTCCGTAGAAATATTGGAACACGTGAGGCAATGCTGAGCCTACGACTTACCTTAGAAAATAGATTAAGGAAAGGCAAGCCTGCGTTTCTAGCATTTGTAGACTTAGAGAAAGCTTTTGACAATGTTGACTGGAATACCCTCTTTCAAATTCTGAAGGTAGCAGGGGTAAAATACAGGGAGCGAAAGGCTATTTACAATTTGTACAGAAACCAGATGGCAGTTATAAGAGTCGAGGGTCATGAAAGGGAAGCATTGATTGGGAAGGGAGTGAGGCAGGATTGTAGCCTATCCCCAATGTTATTCAATCTGTACATTGAACAAGTATGACAGGAAACAAAAGAAAAATTCGGATTGGTAATTAAAATCCATGGAGAAGAAATAAAAACTTTGAGGTTCGCCGATGACACTGTAATTCTCCTAGAGACAGCAAAGAACCTGGAACAGCAGCTGAACAGAATTGACAGGGTCTTGAAAGCTGGATATAAGATGAACATCAACAAAAGCAAAACGAGGATAATGGAATGTAGTCGAATTAAATCGGGTGATGCTGAGGGAATTAGATTAGGAAATGAGACACTTAAAGTAGTAAAGGAGTTTTGCTATCTGGGGAGCAAAATAACTGATGATGGTCGAAGTAGATAGGATATCAAATGTAGACTGGCAATGGCAAGGAAAGTGTTTCTGAAGAAGAGAAATTTGTTAACATCGAGTATAGATTTAAGTGTCAAGAAGTCGTTTCTGAAAGTTTTTGTATGGAGTGTAGCCATATATGGAAGTGAAACGTGGACGATAAATAGTTTTGACAAGAAGAGAATAGAAACTTTCGAAATGTGGTGCTACGGAAGAATACTGAAAATTAGATGGGTAGATCACATAACTAATGAGGAAGTATTGAATAGAATTGGAGAAAAAATCGTTCAAATGGCTCTGAGCACTATGGGACTTAACATCTAAGGTCATCAGTCCCCTAGAACTCAGAACTACTTAAACCTAACTAACCTAAGGACATCACACAACACCCAGTCATCACGAGGCAGAGAAAATCCCTGACCCCGCCGGGAATCGAACCCGGGAAGCGAGAACGCTACCGCACGACCACGAGCTGCGGACAGAATTGAAGAGAAAAGAAATTTGTGGTACAACTTGACTAGAGGAAGGGATCGGTTGGTAGGGCATATTCTGAGGCATCAAGGGCTCGCCAATTTAGCTTTGGAGGGCAGCGTGGAGGATAAAAATCGTAGAGGGAGACCGAGAAATGAATACACTAAACAGATTCAGAAGGATGTAGGTTAAAGTAGGTACTGGGAAATGAAGAGTTTGCACAGGATAGAGTAGCATGGAGAGCTGCATCAAACCAGCCTCTGGACTGAAGACTACAACAATAACAACCGTTTAAATCTTCGATACTGTGCCTCTTGGAACACCAAACACTTCGGCTACAGAAGCTATACGAGCTCAAACAATTTGGGAATGAGCGAATTCACTCAGCTTCGACGTAATGCACCCACAACTACACAGAATACTGTTCTGAGCACGACTGACTCTTACAAACCATTGATAACATTGCACAACTGTGCCGCTCGTGGTCAAGTAAAACAGTGTAAACAGCAGGCTTGGCTATCACCTGCATTTATGTTGAAGCACGTATTGAAACATGTATTTCTCTCAATGTTCGCATATTTTTGTCCAACCACCGAAAATCATCCATCTTTGTAGTGGTGTGAGAATGGAGCTGGGGAAGTATTCCTGTACCTCCCTGCCATCAGCTACCAGAGACAGTACTGTCACGTTCCGTATGTATCACAGTCCCCAACGATGGTGCTGTCAACCGTAAAATCTGTGAACGTTAATGTTTCAAGTCACAGCAGATCTTAAAAAACAGTCTTGCACGTATATTGCTGGCATCCATTTAGAGTCACCAACAGGAATCATTACAACTTAACGAATACTACAGAAGGAGAAGCAGCCACCGACCTAGTCTTCGTAGCTGTAGTTACGTTTAAATTTTCCTGTTGCTTATTCTAAACAGACGTTAGCATTTTGCATTCCAGCATAGCTGCAACATTGGTTTTTAGGATTAACACATGAAAGCTCACTTGGGGCTTTGACACATACGTAACACGACTGTACAATCTTTGGTAAGTGAGGGCAGTTGAAATGAAATGATCTTAATGGCATTGATGGCTCTGAGCACTATGGGACTTAACATCGATGGTCATCAGTCCCCTAGAACTTAGAACTACTTAAACCTAACTAACCTAAGGACATCACACACATCCATACCCGAGGCAGGATTCGAACCTGCGACCGTAGCAGTCGCGCGGCTCCGGACTGAGCGCCTAGAACCGCTAGACCACCGCGGCCGGCTTAATGGCATTGATGGCCACCTGGGAAAGTTCGGCCGCCGGGTTGCAAGTCTTTTCAATAGGCACCACACTCGGCGACTTGCGTGTCGATGCTGATGAGGACAACACAATACCCAATACCCGATCGCAGGTAATCTCCGACCCGGCCGGAAATCGAACGTAAGTCTGCTGCACAGCAGTGAGACGCACTGAGCACTCAGCTAAGGGGGCGGATCGGGGAGGGTAGTTGACTTTAGCTAATAACTGAGCTTTTTGGGAGTATTATGTGTCCACAAGTAACGTTCAAGGAAGAGTTTCTATGTCTTTGTCAATGAATGTTTGCAGCTTACTTTTGACGTTGCCTATGGGCATATTAATTTTAATTATGTATTACTACACAGCAATATAGGAAGATTTACATGTGTGACGGTATGTGTATTAATAGGAAGTAATGGTTCGTGTTTCCTTGTTTTATCGAACCTGATAGTGGCTTAACGTAATCCCGAAACTTTTTTTGGCCACATTTTCGACAACTGGTGCGTAACATTCACAGCACTAATACAAGTGTTAAGCGACCGTTTTTGACAAAACTGCCACGTACGATATTCAAACTCCGTGAAATTGATAAAGGCAGCCAATCAAATTAGTTATCATCTAGAAATGAGAGTACAAGTATGGTTAAAGTAATTGTCAGTGATTACTATATCTAACTGCTAAATTTGCATGTTAATCTCTTATTCTGGAAGATTATCTAAATGTGTAGTTGGGAAATCTGTTGACTAGGTATTGAGTAGGGGTCAGTAGGACAGGGCAAAGTGAGTCGATGCCCAGCCGTTGGGGGGGGACAGTTATCTTCAAAGGACGCTCACCGCCACTACGGCAAGGGAAAGAGGAGCCGAGTAGGGATAGGAAAAACCGATACCGGTATTTTAGTTCTGAAAAACCTGCATTTTTAGGTATTTGTTTGGCCTCAGTTACAACAGATTTTATTTTATTTTTTTACTAATAACAGAGTAAAAAACGAAGTATCTAGCCGTAGAAGCACTGCTAAAATTTTTCGTTTTGAAATATATCTTTTTTTTTTTAAAAAAAAAAGGAGTAATTTTAATTTGTAACATTTCCATTGGTTTGAAATATTGCGTTATTATAGAAAATGGGAAAAGCGATGAATGTTATTTTAATAACACTGCCGACAGACACGAATGACAAACACATGGTATAAGAATTGGTACAGTGTTGCTGAGACAGTACTGCTCCTGTTGCCCTGTGTCGTGGCATAAGGTTTGCGTGTGTGGTGCCTGCTGTGTGCAAGACTTTCCCTCACTTAGTCTATAAGGCTGTTTCTTGCTTTACAGACAAATGGAAAAACTGATTGAAGCCGACCTCGGGGATGATCAGTTTGGATTCCGTAGAAATGTTGGAACACGTGAGGCAATACTGACCCTACGACTTATCTTAGAAAATAGATTAAGGAAAGGCACGCCTACGTTTCTAGCATTTGTAGACTTAGAGAAAGCATTTGACAATGTCGACTGGAATACTCTTTTTGAAATTCTGGAGGTAGGAGGGGTAAGATACAGGGGGCGAAAGGCTATTTACAATTTGTACAGAAACCAGATGGCAGTTATAAGAGTAGAGGGACATGAAAGGGAAGCATTGGTTGGGAAGGGAGTGAGGCAGGGTTGTAGCCTATCCCCAGTGTTATTCAATCTGTACATTGATCAAGCAGTAAAGGAAACAAATGAAAAATTCGGAGTGGTAATTAAAATCCATAGAGAAGAAATAAAAACTTTGAGGTTCACCGATGACATTGTAATTCTGTCAGAGACAGCAGAGGACCTGGAAGAGCAGCTGAACGGAGTGGACAGTGTTTTGAAAGGTGGATATAAGATGAACATCAACAAAAGCAAAACGAGGATAATTAAATCGGGTGATTCTGCCGGAATTAGATTAGTAAATGAGACGCTTAAAGTAGTAAAGGAGTTTTTCTATTTGGGGAGCAAAATAATTGATGATGGTCGAAGTAGAGAGGATATCAAATGTAGACTGGCAATGTCAAGGAAAGCGTTTCTGAAGAAGAGAAATCTGTTAACATCGAGTATAGATTTAAGTGTGAAGAAGTCGTTTCTGAAAGTATTTGTACGGAGTGTAGCCATGTATGGCAGTGAAACGTGGACGATAAGTAGTTTAGACAAGAAGAGAATAGAAGCTCTCGAAATGTGGTGGTACAGAAGAATGCTGAAGATTAGATGGGTAGATCACATAAATAATGAGGAGGTATTGGATAGAATTGGAGCGAAGAGAAATTTGTGGCACAACTTGAATAGAAGAAGGGATCGGTTGGTATGACATATTCTGAGGCATCAAGGGATCACCAGTTTAGTACTGGAGGGCAGCGTGGAGGATAAAAATCGTAGAGGGACACCAAGAAATGAATACACTAAGCAGATTCAGAAGGATGTAGGTTGCAGTAGGTACTGGGAGATGAAGAAGCTAGCATAGGATAGAGTAGCATGGAGAGCTGCATCAAACGAGTCTTTGGACTGAAGACCACAACAACAACAACCGTTTAAATCTTCGATACTGTGCCTCTAGGAACACCTAACACTTCGGCTACAGAAGCACTCGGTATACGAGCACAGGCAATTAGGCAATGATCGAATTCACTCAGCGTCGACGTAATCCACCCACAACTACACAGAACACTGTTCTGAGCACGACTGACTCTTACAAATTATTTACAACACTGCACAACTGTGCCGCTTATGGTCAAGTAAAACAGTGTAACCAGCAGGCTTGGCTATCAGCTGCATTTATGTTCAAGCATGTATTTCTCTCAATGTTCCCCATATTTTTGTCCAAAGAACATCATCCATCTTTGTAGTGGTGTGAGAATGGAACTGGGGAAGTATTCCTGTATGTCCCTTTGTTAAGAAACGGCGTTCAGCATTTATGATTTTACTTCGCTTCCATCATTTTCAGTGGCCTTCGTGATCTACATAGAGGTGACAGATGTCACGGGATAGCGATAAGCACATATACAAATGGCGGTAGTATCGTGTACGTGAGGCATAAAAGGGCAGTGCATTGGCGGGGCTGTCATTTGTACTCAAGTGATCATGCGGAAGGTTTTCGACGTGATTATCACCGCACGGCGGGAATCAACGTAATTTGAATGTGGAATGATAGTTGGAGACAGACACATCGGAAATTCAGTTTCGGAAACCGTTAGGGAATTCATTATTTCGAGGTCCTCAGTGTCAAGAGGGTGCCGAGAATACCAGATTTCAGGCTTTACCTCTGACCAAGGGCAACACAGTGCCCGATGACCTTCACTTAACGACCGAGAGCAGCTGCATTTGTGTGAAGTTGTCAGTGCTAACAGACAAACAACACTATGTAAAATAACTGTAGAAACCAATTCTGGAAGTACAACGAACGTATCCGTTAGGACGTTGTTGTTCTTGTCTTCAGTCCTGAGACTGGTTTCATGCAGCTCTCCATGCTACTCTAACCTGTGCAAGCTTCTTCATCTCCCAGTACTTACTGCAACCTACATCCTCCTCAATCTGTTTAGTGTATTCATCTATTGGTCTCCCTCTACAATTTTTACCCTCCACACTGCCCTCTAATGCTAAATTTGTGATCCCTCGATGCCTCAGCACAAGTCCTACCAACCGGTCCCTTCTTCTTGTCTGGTTGTGCCACAAACTCCTCTTCTCCCCAGTTCTATTCAATACCTCCTCATTAGTTATGTGATCTACCCACCTAATCTTCAGCATTCTTCTGTAGCACCACATTTCAAGAGCTTCTATTCTCTTCTTGTCCAAACTATTTATCGTCCGTGTTTCACTTCCATACATGGCTACACTCCATACAAATACTTTCAGAAACGACATCCTGACGCTTAAATCTATACTCGATGTTAACAAATTTCTCTTCTTCAGAAACGCCTTCCTTGCCATTGCCAGTCTACATTTTATTTCCTCTCTACTTCGACCATCATCAATTATTTTGCTCCCCAAATAGCAGAACTCCTTCACTACTTTAAATGTCTCATTTCCTAATCTAATTCCCTCGCCATCACCCGATTTAATTCGACTACATTCCATTATCCTCGTTTTGCTTTTGTTGATGTTCATCTTATATCCTCCTTTCAAGACACTCTCCATTCCGTTCAACTGCTCTTCCAAGTCCTTTGCTGTCTCTGACAGACTTTTACAATGTCATCGGCGAACCTCAAAGTTCCGTTAGGACAGTGCGGCAAAACTTGGCGTTAATGGCCTATGGCAGCAGACGCGAGTGCCTTTGTTAACTGCACGACAACGCCCGTTGTGCCTCTCCTGGGCTCGAGACCATATCGGTTGGATTATAGACGACTGGAAAACCGTGGCCTAGACCGACGAGTCCTGATTGGTAAGAGCTGACGGTAGGGTTCAAGGGTGGCTCAGACCCCACGAAGTCATGGACCCAGGTTGTCTACAAACCACTGTGTAAGCTGGAGGTGATTCCATAATGATGTGCACCCTGTGTACATGGAGTGGAATGGGGCCTCGTTATCTTCGGCTACTTGGAGACTATTTGCAGCCATTCATGGACTTCATGTACCCAAACAACGATGGAATATTTATGGACGACAATGCGCCATGTCACCGAGCCACAGTTGTTGGCTGTTGGTTTGAAGAACATTCACACAATTCTAGCGAATGAACTCCCTACCCAGATAGCCCAACATGATTCCCATCAAACATTTATGAGCCTTAATCGAGAGATCAGTCCGTGCACAAAATTATTGAGGGCAGTTATTGCAATTCTTGTCGGCTATATTACCGTGTGGTACTACATACCTTAAAGTTTATACGCCATTAGACAACGTCAAATGCAAAAAGTAAGCAGCGAACATGCATTTTCAGACACATAAAAAATCCTCCTTATATATCTCATGTTGGGACATAACACTCATACGAAGCTCAGTTATTAACAACAGCCAACTGCCATCACCTACCAGAGACTGCACTGCGACGTTCCGTATGTATCATAGTCCCCAACGATGGTGCTGTCAACCGTAAAATCTGTGAACCTTTGTGTTTCAAGTCACAGCAGATCTTAAAAAACAGTCTTGCACGTATATTGCTGGCATCCATTTAGAGTCACCAACAGGAATCATTACAACTTAACGAACACTACAGAAGGAGAAGCAGCCACCAACCTAGTCTTCGCAGCTGTAGTTAAGTTTAAATGTTTCCTGTTGCTTATTCTAAACAGACGTTAGCATTTTGCATTCCAGCTTAGCTGCAACATTGATTTTTAGGATTTGCTATGACTTAACACATGAAAGCTCACTTGGGGCTTTGACACATACGTAACACGACTGTACAATCTTTGGTAAGTGAGGGCAGTTGAAATGAAATGATCTTAATGGCATTGATGGCCACCTGGGAAAGTTCGGCCGCCGGGTTGCAAGTCTCTTCAATAGACACCACACTCGGCGACTTGCGTGGCGATGATGATGAGGACAACGCAATACCCAATCCCCCATCGCAGAAAATCTCCGACCCGGCCGGAAATCGAACGTAAGTCTGCTGCATAGCAGTGAGACGCACTGAGCACTCAGCTAAGGGGGCGGATCGGGGAGGGTAGTTGACTTTAGCTAATAACTGAGCTTTTTGGGAGTATTATGCGTCCACAAGTAACGTTCAAGGAAGAGTTTCTATGTCTTTGTCAATGAATGTTTCCAGCTTACTTTTGACGTTGCCTATGGGCATATTAATTTTAATTATGTATTACTACACAGCAATATAGGAAGATTTACATGTGTGACGGTATGCGTATTAATAGGGAGTAATGGTTCGTGTTTCCTTGTTTTATCGAACCTGATAATGGCTTAACGTAATCCCGAAACTTTTTTTGGCCACATTTTCGACAACTGGTGCGTAATATTCACAGCACTAATACAAGTGTTAAGCGACCGTTTTTGACAAAACTGCCACGTACGATATTCAAACTCCGTGAAATTGATAAAGGCAGCCAATCTAAATTAATTATCATCTAGAAATGAGAGTACAAGTATGGTTAAAGTAATTGTCAGTGATTACTATATCTAACTGCTAAATTTGCATGTTAATCTCTTATTCTGGAAGATTATCTAAATGTGTAGTTGGGAAAGCTATTGACTAGGTATTGAGTAGAGGTCAGTAGAACAGGGCAAAGTGAGTCGATGCCCAGCCGTTGGGGGCGGGGGGGCAGGTTGGGGGGGGGGGGCGGTTAACTTCAAAGGACGCTTACCGCCACTACGGCAAGGGAAAGAGGAGCCGAGTAGGGATAGGAAAAACCGATACCGGTATTTTAGTTCTGAAAAACCTGCATTTTTAGGTATTTGTTTGGCCTCAGTTACAACAGATTTTATTTTATTTTTTACTAATAACGGAGTAAAAAATGAAGTATCTAGCCATAGCAGCACTGCCAAAATTTTTCGTTTTGAAATAAATCTTTTCTTTTTAAAAAAGAAAAAGAAAAAAGAGGAGTAATTTTAATTTGTAGCGTTTGCATTGGTTTGAAATATTGCGTTATTATATAAAATGGGAAAAGCGATGAGTACTGTTTTAATAACAATGCCGACAGACACGAATGACAAACACATGGTACAAGAATTTGTACAGTGTTGCTGAGACAATACTGCTCCTGTTGCCCTGTGTCGTGGCATAAGGTATGCGTGTGTGGCCTCTGCTGTGTGCAAGACTTTCCCTCACTTAGTCTATAAGGCTGTCTCTTGCTGTCGTACCTGGATATCCGTCGTATTGCGGAATGGCACCAACTCTAGTCTGAAAATACTTCTACGAAGTGACATAGCAATGAAACACAATGCTTCATTTGCTTGAAATATTAAAGATTTGTTAGTCATTTCTGCTACGCAATAAAAGTGGAAGGAAATTATGGTAACAGTAAAAAATTAAAAATTTAACAACAGTTCATTCATAGTGCACAATAAAAATAGAAAGTAGCTGATCTGTTACCTGTATCTACACAATATGCCTTAGTCTGCTTGTAGCCTTTGAAAACGGACAAATTAACACGAAAGAGTTCTACAACCTCAGTTTTCATCCTTCAGCACTGGCTATTGATCATGCCCAAAGAGTGGTATGATCCCCGATTACAAAATGATTTTTCACCAAAGTTTGAAGAAATTAGAATCAATAGGAGAATACTGATGCCTTTTTGTAGTATTCAACCACTTATCACTTCCCGAGAAAAGCAGCGAACGGCAGATGGACTAAATTTTCTTTTATTCGGCTATTTAACTTAAAATTTTGATTCTATATATTTCGAAACTGAGAGAATCAAAACTTTACGGTCTTTTCTCGATTTCTATATGTTACAGCAAATAACAGGGCTAAACAACCGAAAATCGGTTATTTGAGAATACGGTTGTTTTGAGCGGTTCTAACAGGTTAAACTGGTGTGGAAAAGACCGATAGAACCGAAAACCAGTGTTTCACTGATGACCGTAATGCCTAGAACCAGGTAGAAGTTGGTACCAGTTTATTGCGTGTGGGCCAAGCTGAACTGGAAAGGTGCTATCATGTATGCGCCGTAAGCGGCGGAAAGCTACTGTGTACTGTCCTTAACATGACGCGAGCACTTGAGAGTTACAGCACCCATCTTCACGTATGCTAGGGCCAATCCTTAATAAATTCAATTCATTAAGTAATCTGTTGCATGACACCTGCAATTAAATTCACGTGATGCCATGGACAGGATTCTGTTTACCGGTATGGTCACGCAGTGCAGATCTTTCTGACTTCCAAGGGGTAAGTATTTGGTTGTCTCAGCCGTAATCTCACACAGAAGCCAATGTATTCGATCGACCTCTTGAAGGTTCTCTGCATTCAAACAATTCTCTCGTCCTCCATAAATGACTGCAGACATCATCTTCTACACAACAACTGTCGTCCAGAAGCTCCTCACCTTCGAGCGTCCCCAGATACATTTCCAGATAACTCTTAGTGTCCATTTAATTTTTCGTTTAAGTGTAAAAACAACCCCAGAAGGAATTCATTTTGTTTAAACCTACTCGCCTTTTTAATTTAGCTACTCCCTTTCACTTCACACGTATGTCAGCTCCACAATAAACCTGATTACCGACACGCTATTCCAGTCTCACACTCCACTACTCCAGCCCTTGTTCATCCATCCATACAGCTCCCACACCCTGCATTACACAGCTCCTTTCTCCCATAATCCAATTTCCTCTTCTTACTTTGGGTCGATTTCACTTACCCACAGCGAGTAGCGGCTGTTGATTTGTAAGTACTGATGCCTCCTACACAACAGCATATCCAGAGTATTTGCAACATCATCATGAAACCGAGCGAGGTGGCGCAGTGGTTAGCACACTGGACTCGCATTCGGGAGGACGACAGTTCAACCCGTGTCTGGTCATCCTGATTTAGGTTTTCCGTGATTTCCCTAAATCGCTCCAGGCAAATGCTGGGATGGTTCCTTCAGAGGACACGGCCGACTTCCTTACCCATCCTTCCTAATCCGATGAGACCGATGATCTCATTGTCTGGTCTCTTACCCCCCAAATCAACCCAACCCAAACCAGATAGATCATCATGAACATCATCACCAGGAGTGTCTGTAGCAGCACAATCAACATTATCAACACAAATAACTGCAGTATCACGAGCTTTATCCCACTAATTTTCAAACTCTAAAACAGTGTAACCACGTTCACATGAATCAGTCCGTGTGTATTACATGTCATTTAAAAATATATTGTTTTACACATATGACACTGTATGGCTGAGCAGTAGAAGTTCTGGGCCTCCCAACCCAAATTGGGGGGGGGGGGGGGGGGGCTGAAACTAACAACAAATAAACTGAAGTCAGTTATTCTCGTTCAGCCCACCACCATAATTGAATGGTAAGCGTAGCTGACTGCTATGCAGAGGATCTGGGCTCGATTTCCGGTACTGCCAGCGACTTTTACTTTTGGGAGGATTATAACTGGGTGTACTGAGCCTCATTACGCCCACTGAGGAGCTGTTTGGCCGGGTAACAGTTCTAGCAGGTCTGCTAAACCGATAAGGGCCGGGAGAGCGGTGTGCTGCCCGCTACACCTCCATACCGCATATATACGACGCCATTGCCCTCGGGGATGAAACCACAGTCGATGGGCCCTGATTAGCCCCTCTGTGGCCAGAACGGCGATGCGTCCTTGTCTACCTAATTCCTTTACCAAATCATCAAATTCGCTTCCGTCCTCATCCACAGCGAACATCTCCTTATATATCCTTTGCATCCTGAGAAAATAATTCCATCATCCTTATTGTAGGATCAAAACGAGCCTAAGGCCTATTTGAGGCAAGTTTGTGCAGAGTCGCTAACTGGTTTTATCTTGTGAATTCATAACTTTTAAGACTTGCTTCTCATCTCTTGCAAAAGTTTTCAGTTATTTCCATTGGTAAACAAGTAAGTTACATCGTTTTTCTGCGTATTTTTAAGTGGCGAAGAATAATCGTAATTAGTGATTTTTTTCTTCCCGGGTACATGCTTTCACTTTTTCCACTTCGGGCTTGTTCTGAGATCTGTGTGTCGGCTCTGTATCGTGAACTTTTTGTGACATCTTACTTAAAGGATGTGTTTTTGTCGGGATAGCTATATTATGCTTTATGCTGGCGGTGTGTTCCCACGCGTCAACGGGATGTTTCTTTTGCTTTCTCTTAATCGGTCTAGTTTCGTAAACATTTTTCTTGCTTCGCTTGGTTTTCTGTTTATTTATTTTCGGGTTCTGTGGCAACAAAGCGAGCTTTCATCACGGAAAATTCAAATGGCTCTAAGCACTACGGGACTTAACATCTGAGGTCATCAGTTCCCTATGTGACCTCCCCCTCACTTACCGACCTTAATGACAGTGAAAAATTAAACCGCGTGTACCTAATGGATTTTTGGAAAAAGCAATCGTCACCGAAGTTAATCTGTCGGTAAAGAGGGAGGAAAGGGTTACATCTAAATGAAAGGAAAAATGCAAATGAAATTAGTGGAAATTAATTTAGAAAAAGGGTAAAGTTAACGAAGAAAGTAAATGTGCGGTCGTTACGTTAACAATTAACTGGTGTTAATTAGATATTTGAGATTTGGGGAAAATTACGGTCGCCAGTCTTATGGACAACTACTATAATAACTGAAAAAGAAAGGTTAATGCACATATAATTAGCACTAAAAGCGTGGCAACTGAAGGTTGACACGTGTTGTGTGAAAACTGAATGTTTGTCAGAAGTAATAAATTTCGCTGCACTCTGACTTAATTTAGCAAAAGAATTCATAAAACCGGAAAATTGAAAGTTAATTTAGTGACTGAAATTACTAGTAAACTTTGTTTCTGAAGCACTACGAAATTAAATAAAATAAGGTTAGTCTTGGGCTACCTCAACAATCATCTCAAAAGCTACTTGAATCAACACAGTTTAGAAATAAGAGATTTAACTTTGAACTTTAAGTAAATGATTTTGAACAATTAAAAATAGTAAAATTTAGTACTTACCAAGCTGAGCTACAGTCACAGCTAAGCTAAAGTATGGTAACAAAACTCACACTCTTAATTTGTGCTTGTGTAATCTAAATATTGTAGCCAGCTATGAATACTTTAACTGAACTTTGAAGTTAAAGCAGTGAAATGGAATGATATTACCTTAATGCTGGCGTTTGAATTTCAACGACACTCGGCTTCATTTCGGAAAAGGAAGGGACCCTGCTTGGTAATGCAATTAGGACAATGAGCAACATAGGTTCATGCTAAGTTCCAGTATTTTAGTGACGCAAATGGAACAGTTTGAAAAGCTGAGGTCTGCCATACAGTTCTAAAACTTTACGTGCTTTCAGTCTTCCTTGTTGGTTGACTGAAGGTTTGAAGTCGTCGATCGAGGAGGTGGCGACAATCACTTATTGTCGTTTCCGAGCCATCACAGGATGCCTCGCCTGTTGGGCCAGTGGCCGATTCTCCGGCAAGGTCCCGACAGTCACAGAGGGCGGGCATATTAGTTATAGGGAGCTCCAACGTTAGGCGGGTTATGGAGCCCCTTAGGAAAATAGCGGGTAGGTCGGGGAAGAATGCCAGTGTGCACTCGGTGTGCTTGCCGGGGGGTCTCGTCCGTAATGTGGAGGAGGCCCTTCCGGCAGCTATTGAACGCACTGGGTGTGACCGGCTGCAGATAGTAGCACATGTCGGAACGAATGACGCCTGCCGCTTGGGTTCTGAGGCCATCCTTGGTTCCTTCCGGCGGCTGGCTGATTTGGTGAAGACAACCAGCATCGCACGCGGAGTGCAAGCTGAGCTTAATATCTGCAGCATAGTGCCCAGAGTCGATCGCGGTCCTCTGGTTTGGAGCAGTGTGGAGGGTCTAAATCAGAGGCTCAGACGACTCTGCGACTATAATGGTTGCAAATTCATCGACCTCCGTTATTGGGTGGAGAACTGTAGGGCCCCCCTAGACAGGTCAGGCGTGCACTACACACCGGAAGCAGCTACTAGGGTAGCAGAGTACGTGTGGCGTGCACACGGGGGTTTTTTAGGTTAGAGGGACCCCCCCTTGGGCGAAACGATAAAATACCTGACGGCTTACCAGAGAGGACATTATCATCGTTGATAAAGAACGTCCGTCCTCAGAGACCAAAAACAGGAAAAGTCAACGTAATATTGGTAAACTGCAGGAGTATCCAGGGCAAGGTTCCTGAATTAGTATCTCTTATTGAAGGAAATAGTGCGCATATAGTATTAGGAACGGAAAGTTGGTTAAAACCGGAAGTGAACAGTAACGAAATCCTAGACACAGAATGGAATATATACCGCAAGGATAGGATAAACGCCAATGGTGGAGGAGTATTTATAGCAGTAAAGAATTCAATAATATCCAGTGAAGTTATTAGCGAATGCGAATGTGAAATAATCTGGGTTAAGTTAAGTATCAAAGGTGGGTCAGATATGATAGTCGGATGCTTCTATAGACCACCTGCATCAGCAACCGTAGTAGTTGAGCGCCTCAGAGAGAACCTGCAGAACGTCGTGATGAAGTTTCGTGATCATACTATTGTAATAGGGGGAGACTTCAATCTACCAGGTATAGAATGGGATAGTCACACAATCAGAACTGGAGCCAGGGACAGAGACTCTTGTGACATTATCCTGACTGCCTTGTCCGAGAATTACTTCGAGCAGATAGTTAGAGAACCAACTCGTGAAGCTAACGTTTTAGACCTCATAGCAACAAATAGACCGGAACTTTTCGACTCCGTGAATGTAGAAGAGGGTATCAGTGATCATAAGTCAGTGGTTGCATCAATGACTACAAGTGTAATAAGAAATGCCAAGAAAGGAAGGAAAATATATTTGCTTAACAAGAGTGATAGGGCACAAATCGCAGAATATCTGAGTGACCACCATCAAACGTTCATTTCTGAGGAAGAGGATGTGGAACAAAAATGGAAAAAATTCAGAAACATCGTCCAGTACGCCTTAGATAAGTTCGTACCGACTAAGGTCCAAAGCGAGGGGAAAGATCCACCGTGGTATAACAATCATGTACGAAAGGTACTACGGAAACAAAGAAAGCTTCATCATAGGTTTAAGAGTAGTCGAATCATAGCTGATAAGGAAAAGCTGAACGAAGCGAAAAAGAGCGTAAAGAGAGCAATGAGAGAAGCATTCAACGAATTCGAACATAAAACATTGGCAAACAATCTAAACAAGAACCCTAAAAAGTTTTGGTCATATGTAAAATCGGTAAGCGGATCTAAATCCCCTATTCAGTCACTCGTTGACCACGATGGCACCGAAACAGAGGACGACCGAAGAAAGGCAGAAATACTGAATTCAGTGTTCCGAAACTGTTTCACTGCGGAAAATCGTAACACGGTCCCTGACTTCAGCCGTCGCACGGACGCCAAAATGGAAAATATTGAAATAAACGATATCGGAATTGAAAAACAACTGCTATCACTTAGTAGCGGAAAAGCATCCGGACCAGACGAGATACCCTTAAGATTCTACAGTGATTATGCTAAAGAACTTGCCCCCTTTCTATCAGCAATTTATCGTAGATCGCTGGAAGAACGTAAAGTACCTAGCGACTGGAAGAAAGCGCAGGTCGTTCCCATTTTCAAGAAGGGTCATAAATCAGATGCGAATAATTATAGGCCTATTTCGCTTACGTCAATCTGTTGTAGAATAATGGAACATGTTTTGTGTTCTCGTATTATGACGTTCTTAGATAATACAAATCTCCTTCATCATAACCAACATGGATTCCGCAAACAGAGATCATGTGAAACTCAGCTCGCCCTATTTGCCCAAGAAATTCACAGTGCCGTAGACACTGGCGAGCAGATTGATGCCGTATTCCTGGACTTCAGGAAGGCATTTGATACGGTTCCGCACTTACGTTTAGTGAAAAAAATACGAGCTTACGGAATATCGGACCAGGTTTGTGATTGGATTCAGGATTTCCTAGAAGAAAGAACACAACATGTCATTCTTAACGGTTCAAAATCTGCAGATGTAGAGGTAATTTCGGGAGTACCGCAGGGAAGCGTGATAGGACCTTTATTGTTTACAATATACATAAATGACTTAGTTGACAACATCGGTAGCTCCGTGAGGCTATTTGCAGATGACACGGTTGTCTACAAGAAAGTAGCAACATCAGAAGACTCGTACGTACTCCAGGAGGACCTGCAGAGGATTAATGCATGGTGCGACAGCTGGCAGCTTTCCCTAAACGTAGATAAATGTAATATAATGCGCATACATAGGGGCAGAAATCCATTCCAGTACGATTATGCCATAGGTGGTAAATCATTGGAAGCGGTAACGACCGTAAAATACTTAGGAGTTACTATCCGGAGCGATCTGAAGTGGAATGATCACATAAAACAAATAGTGGGAAAAGCAGGCGCCAGGTTGAGATTCATAGGAAGAATTCTAAGAAAATGTGACTCATCGACGAAAGAAGTAGCTTACAAAACGCTTGTTCGTCCGATTCTTGAGTATTGCTCATCAGTATGGGACCCTTACCAGGTTGGATTAATAGAAGAGATAGACATGATCCAGCGAAAAGCAGCGCGATTCGTCATGGGGACATTTAGTCAGCGCGAGAGCGTTACGGAGATGCTGAACAAGCTCCAGTGGCGGACACTTCAAGAAAGGCGTTACGCAATACGGAGAGGTTTATTATCGAAATTACGAGAGAGCACATTCCGGGAAGAGATGGGCAACATATTACTACCGCCCACATATATCTCGCGTAATGATCACAACGAAAAGATCCGAGAAATTAGAGCAAATACGGAGACTTACAAGCAGTCGTTCTTCCCACGCACAATTCGTGAATGGAACAGGGAAGGGGGGATCAGATAGTGGTACAATAAGTACCCTCCGCCACACACCGTAAGGTGGCTCGCGGAGTATAGATGTAGATGTAGATGTAACTGTTGCAGAAGCTGGATGATGGCGCGCCTTCTTCTCGACACGGTCACCAGGCGAAATGGGCTCTTGATGTGTGCTAGCTTATGTTTCCCGTCCGCGACACCGTGCCAGAAACTATCATAGCAAGTCGAGCACAGTTACATGCTGCCAAACCCCGAAAGCGCGGCAACTCGCGGGAGCGTCACTCAACTCAGCTGCTCCACCGCCCTACTCCAGCCAGACTGCAATGCCCGCGCTCCACGCGGCAGAGTTAACACTCCCAAAGATCGTAAACGCTTTGGTTCTCCACACGACCTATTGATGTAATCGTTCGATAGCATAGTTTTCCCTAGGCCACACCCAGCGTAAAAATACAAATAATATTTACAAAACAAACCAATTATACATCGACATAAATGCATAAATATATATATATATATATATATATATATATATATATATATATATACAAATTGTAAAACAATTACAATATATAAATACACAGAAATATCATATCTTCAGGTAATAAAATTAGGAAAAAATTTATAGTACAATAGATGGAAATAGGAGGATATGCATTTCTGGCGTTACACCTAGACTTAGAACTACTTAAACCTAATTAACCTAAGGACATCACACACACCCATGCCCGAGGCAGGATTCGAACCTGCGACCGTAGCAGCGCGGTTCCGGACTGAAGCGCCTAGAACCGCTCGTCCACAACGCCCAGCTTTCATCACAGAGGGCGCACAGAGCAGCGCATGGTCTTACAGCAGAAGAGCAATCACTCGAGCAACGCATGCGCAGTGCTGTCTAGGACACGATGCATGTGCTGTCGGAATCTTAAATAGGGGATCTCAGTGTACTGTTCGTCACTATTCACCTGAAAATGGCCAGACACTCTGCGCCGAAACATCATACCAGGAAGTTACAGACATCCGACAGTTCTCCCGAAATTTTGTAGAACAGTCTGTACGCCGGGAAAGTTCTAAATTTCACAAAGATGATATGGTTCACATCCAAATGGCCAGAGAATTAAAATAAAATAATTGACAAATGGCGAATGAGAAATTTTGGTTGTGGGAACAGAACTGATCTGCAGTGCAAGTCGAGTTCCACGCTCGTCGTTTCCAACATACCTAGAACCTGTTATTATGATGACATCGGAATCATACTTTTTGATTGGTTCACGCGTTTGTCGGACGGCCGCTGTGGCCGAGCGGTTCTAGGCGCTTCAGTCCGGAACCGCGCGAATGCTATGGTCGCAGGCTCGAATCCTGCCTCGGGCATGGATGTGTGTGATGTCCGTAGGTTAGTTAGGTTTAAGTAGTTCTAAGTTCTAGGGGACTGATGACCTCAGACGTTAAGTCCCATAGTGCTCAGAGCCATTTGAACCATGCGTTTGTCGGACAGAATCCGTCGTTGCCAACATTTGCTCTGCATTTAACACACTTCTATTTACAAAGAACTAAAATTACGAGATTAGTTCATAAACTTTGTTCAAAAATGTGTGTGAAATCTTATGGGACTTAACTGCTAAGGTCATCATTCCCTAAGCTTACACACTACTTAACCTAAATTATCCTAAGGACAAACACACACACCCATGTCCGAGGGAGGACTCGAACCTCCGCCGGGACCAACCGCACAGTTCATGACTGCAGCGCCTCAGACCGCTCGGCTAATCCCACGCGGCATAAACTTTGTATTACGAGTCTTTTGGTATATGTTATTCACGTATACTGCACACACCTGTAATAAATGCAACAGTTTTTAGTAAATGTTATTTACCTATACTGCACACACATGTGATAAATACAAAGGGGTGCCATAATGATAACCGCACAAGACAAGCAACGGACCACAGAATTAAAAGGACTATCAAGATATGGATTGGTGATAACTCATCAATAGTGGATCATCACGAAGCTTTTTCATGGGATTATGTACCGAAGAATGTCTGGACCTTCTATAAAACGACTAAAAATGTATCAAATAGTTACAGTGAGATACTGTATGTGAAATGCAGTTGACACGTAACTTTGGCCTATCACTGAAAGTCGATTCGTTATGCTAGATATTAAATCAGTTTGAATGAACGTTTTCTCATACATAAGCATATAATGAGAATGTTTTTTGATATATATGGTGTGGTCATAGAGAGTATAGAACAATAATTACATGTCACGAATGTCATCATTAAATTCGCGCTTGCACAATGGTCGCCGCCCCCAGTGTTACTTTTTTGGACTGAAGCCATATTTCCGCCCCTTACAACACTCTAAACTAGTTTCCGCTATCTTTTGTGACAATAGTGTGATCTAAAACATTGAATCGCGCGTAACGCTACTTTAATTTCAGTATAAACATCTCCCGAGCTAGAATGAGAAAGATTTACTTCTATTCATTGAAGGCTTGTGATTAGCATGGAAGATAGAGGTCCAGAGATGATCACACTTTTTTTTAAATCCAAAGATTTTTTTTTTTTTTTTTTTTTTTTTTTTTTTTTTGTTGGTGAGAAGCAAAGAAGCTGGTTAAATGAAGATACTAAGGCGTTTCAAACGGCAGTATATTGAAACTGTCTTACGATAACTTTTTGCTTTTCTTTTGTTTTTAAAATAAAATAGCACGTAAATGTTACGTGTTCATGAACGTTGTGATACGTGCACTTATCTCTCTGTGTTGGGTTATCTCGGAAATGAGTGGATGTGTGAAATGCGTCATACACTCTGCTTATCTTTCACAAGCTGAAGGGAATACTACAGAACAGTATCATAAGTCGTCAACAACAGTTATGATGCCATCAAACCTCTCACAATTTCCGAGGCAATTACTGAAGTAAATGAATTGGACTATGATGTGTTTTTCTCTCTCTACTGTGGCACTTAGCTTTGTGTTCAGTGGAATGCTACGGAAACCTCTCTGCTCTAAAACTGTGTATACTTTGTATCCGTTTATGCGCTGTGTTAAGTGTGTTTGTTTGCTTTTCCATATAGCTACATCAAGTGCGCAATTGTTAAAGGTATAATAAAGCTTCGTGTTTATGTCATGCTAGAAATATATCCTTAACGGGGGGGGAGTAGGGGCAAAGTCCCTGGCGTCCGTGACATTCCTTAACTCACACGTGCCGCCTGGGTGATGCTAAATGCATAACAGAAGAAGGAAAATGCCTCATTGCAAGAAAAATAAAGTGTCCTTAGAGTGAAACAAGAAAATTATGCACAGAGTGACAGTTATTGAACTATATGAAATAAAATCGTCTTAACTTCTGAACGGTTTGCGTTAGGACGTTCAAAGTGCACGTTTGGCTGCGGGGCATGACGGGATTAGTATGAGCGTGCATGGTTTGGCTTACCGACGAAGCCCACTTTCATTTGGATAGGTTCGTCAATAAGCAAAATTGGGGCGTTTGGAGGACTGAGAATCCGCATTTCGTGATGGAGAAATCTCTTCACCTTCAACGAGTGATTGTGGTGGTGTGCAATGTCCATTCACGGAATAATCAGTGCGATATTCCTTGATGGCACGGTAACTACCGAACGGTACATGGAGATCACGCAAGATGATTTCATTCCCATCATCCAAAGTGACCCTGATTTCGACAAGAGTTGGTTCATGCAAGACAGATCCCATCCATGCAGGTGAATGTTTGGTGTCCTGGAGCAGCAATCTGGGGACCCCATTCTTGCTATGGGCGACCCAGAGACCACTGGCATGGCCTTCGATTGGCCGCCATATTCTCCGGATCTGAACACATGCAACTCGTTCTTGTGGGGCTATATTAAAGACAAGGTGTGCAGCAATAACCCCAAAACCATTGCTGAGCTGAGAACATCCATTCAGGAGGGCATCGACAGCATCGATGATCCGACACTTAAGCGGGTCATGCAGAATTCCGCTATTCGTCTGCGCAACATCATCGCCAATGATGGCAGGCATATCGAACATGTCATAACCTAAATCCTAATACCCGTAGTGACGTTTACATGTTGAATAAACTGTGTGCACGCCGAAGTTTGTAACTGATTTTTTTCACATAGTTCAATAATTGTCACCCTGTAAATACAAGTATAAGGTTAAATACTCGTCAGTAGAATGCTGGAGAACCCTGTAAACAAAAAAAAATTGAAAAAATGTCAAATGTTGTATGAAATAATTTTCCTAAAAGTAAGAAATAAAACAGATTCGAGACACATTTGACGCGTCTTTGAATAATGATAGAAATTATGTCCTTTCATCGGGAAAAGTGGGTAAGCAAGAACAATGATAACGACAGCACATGTAAGGAAGACATTGCTTCTTTCCTGATATTTGAAAGAGTCTCTATTCAAAAATTTTCGAAACCGAAAAATTGGTGGAAGAGCTTACATATTCGGGAATAGGTGGCAGAAATGTGTCATGACCACGCAACACTAGACTGCACGGTCTACATAATCCAATGTAATCCAGATATCCTCTAGTACTCTTTAGATTCTAAGATTATGAATTAAACATTTAACTTCAAATTCTCAATTGGGATATCATTTGCTGTAAGTCACTTCGAACATCATTTAAAGGCGCATCAAGTGTCTCTCTCTAATCTATTTCATTTCTTACTTTTAGACAAATTATTTTACCAAACAAATTTTCAAGTTTTATTCAGAAAGCATGAAATGCGATATATTTAAATATCGATCATTACTCAATTAGTACTAAGAGTATATAGATGAAGAGATAGCAGATAAGTAGCTTATGTTGTGATTTGATATTCATTTTATATTTTCAACGTAAAAGAAAGAAATCCACAATTTCTGCTGTGATGAAAAGTGTAGTTCTAATAACTCTTCAGTTCTTTATTTGGTCAACCTTCATGCTGACTGTTGTCATCGTCTAAGAGCAGTTTTATAGCAGCCGTAGGAAGTCCTCCCGTTCTAAAATGCTGCTCTGCATCAAACGGTGGAAGGCCTGTCAAACGCTCATATTCTTCGACAGTTACTGGTGAGGCGCAGCCACAGAACCGTCAGTCTTCGTCAGTATTATGCAAAATGAAAATAAAGAGTCAGAAGGTCGAAATTTGCTCTACATCACTTATACCTGACCAGTAACGAATATTTGTCCGCCCAAGTAGACCATATCTGAAGACAGCGTAGACGCTTACGACTTGTGAGATGTTACCGCCCAGCTAGATGGCAAAGGCAGCTGAAGTCGCTCGATTTTCATTCGCCACCGTAATCGACAACTGTCGGTTGAATAGCATAAAGATGTTTATCATTAGCAGAAATGTTGAGAGGACCGTCGACGCGAACGAGAACTTCCAGTGGCTGCTAACGTTCCTGAAACTGACCGCGATGCGTCAACAATTTCATCCAGTATGCCACAGATGAGACCAGCGCTAATTGAAACGCAAAACTCGAGCGCCGTCTGGAATACCGATTTCATCAGCATGTCGACCACAGTTATCGGCGTTTTGTTTACGATGCTTTCTCAGCACTTGGTTTTCTGCATCCTCTGACATTTCGGAGCAATTTCTTTCTTTTTTTCCCCTGAGGGGACAGGAAGATCTGTTTTAGGTCTTCCTGTTTGCTCTTTTTAGCCTTAGGGTGTTACGAATTACGTTCATTATATTTATTTTCTCTTTCTTGGAATACATTGCATGTTTCACTTTGATATTATTACAGTTTACAATGATTCTCTGGAGCTTATTATAATTTTACAGTATAATCATTTTGACATTCCCATATTACAACGATTCTCTGGAGCTTTTTATAATTTTACATCGTAATCAAATTAACATTTACCATAATTTTACAAAGATTACATTTTTATTTTTAGCATATTAACAATAGTTTTGTACTGATGAAGAGCAGTGTGCGGTATGGAGTTTGGCTATAGAGTGGGTACAGAGGTGAGGTGTCTTAATTACTGTGTGCATGTGTGGTTTAATTACTATGTATGCGGTCAGACCTAGTTTAGTAGGACCTTGGGGTTCCTTGGGGCTCCTTGAGAAGGTCATGATCATGTGATCGTATGGTGTGGTGGTTGTGGTGACGTGTGTGTGTGTGTGTGTGTGTGTGTGTGTGTGTGTGTGTGTGTGTGTGTATGCATGGTTGTGTGGGTTTGCTTTAACCGTATGTTCTTTCATCTAGGTGTGGAGATGTGATGATGTCTGCTGTGAGTGGTTCCAAGATGGGGGCCAGGTCTGAGTACATTTTAACTGTCCTGGGCTATTGTGCAGGATGGGATGATGTATTTGAACCAATGCTTTCGGTGTGTTCTGTGGTCATTGGAAATTAGGCCCTCCATGTTGGACCTTTTGTTTAATATGTGTTTACCACACCTTGCCCTCAGATTGGCTAACCTAGTTTGGAGGGATTCTACTCTCGTTGTTTGGTAAACCTCAGTACTGTGTATGATGTACAGTGGTTTGGCAATGCTGCGGAGGAGTCTCCTTTCTGTGCTATATAGCCTATTCACTAGTGGTGCATTTATGCGACCCAAGGGGGCAGCTGCATATTCGAAGACCGGTCGTATGAGAGTCTATATATATATATGCAGTGCAGTTTTTATACTGCAGCCATGGATGCGATTTTGACTTGTGGAATGAGATTTTGTCGGCGTCTAGTCTTGTTTAGTAGGTGAGTCAGGTGGGTGTTTCAGCTGAGGTGCTTGTCAATATAGACCCGGAGGTATCTGGCTGTGACGTTTAGTCTTAATGGGATGTCCCAAAGTATTAGACGAATGTGATATTCGTTTTGTCGTCTTTTCTTTGTTAGATGTGTGTGTCTAAATTCTTTCGTAGATGTGTGTGACTAAAGAGAACTGTCTATGTTTTCGGGGGGTTAGGTCCTATCCTCCATTTGGTCACCAACTTTTATAGGCGGAAGAGTTGCGAGTGTGTCTTGCGCTGTATTGTTGTAGAGCGTAATGCGGTGCACCAGTAGGCCGCGTCATATGCGTGAGTCGAACTGTTTCGTTTTGTATCGTCTCAGTAGGTGCGTCAGCGGTGTATAGGGTGTACAGGAGTGAGGATCAGATAACGCCCTGGGGTAAAAGCTTCAGTTGGTGACATGCACCCTACAGGTCCGTTCTGTAATATACGAGGCTGTTCAAAAGTAAGGCGACTTTGCAAATTGCGTGGGCAACGTACATTTGATCGTCCATCTTTTTTTTCGTTATGTTTTTACACATGTCCCGAACATATGTTCACAGTTTCAAGTGTACAGCATACTTCGTTTGTTTTTGACAGATAGAAAGGTAAGACGTGTTTTAGTCTGCTCGGCGATTTTCTATTATTATAAAAAATGGAGCATAGAATTTGCATCTAATTGTGTGTGTAAAGTGGAATCAAGTGCACGGAAACACTTGACATGTTGACAGTGGCATGCGGTAAGTCTCCTATAAGTAAAAAAAAAAGTTTACAAGTGGTACAAGATCTTCCGAAATGGCCGAGAAGATGCCAACGACGAACCTCGCTCCGGACACCCCTGCACATCAACAACAAATGATAACGTCGAAGCTGTGAAGAAAACTGTTTTGGACAAGCTTCGAATTACTGAAGTTGCTGAGGATGTCAGCATATCGGTCGGCTCGCGTCATGCAATTTATCAACTTATCAATTTTGGTCAGAAGAATGATTGCATGAGCATCACTCAAGAGCTCTTGAATGACGTCAATGATGATCCTGATTTGCTCAAAATGGTCATAACTGGTGACGAAACATGGGCTTGCGGTTATGACGTAGAAACCAAAGCTCAATCGTTCCAATGGAAGCATCCCGGAGAGCCACGACCAAAAAAAGCACTCCAAGTTCGATTAAATATCAAAGTTTTACTCATGTTTTTTCCAATTACCTTGGCGTAGTGGATCACGGATTTTTGCGTCAAGGTCGTACGGTCAATAAGGGGTATTACCTTGACGTTATGCGCCGTTTGCGAGATGCAATACACAAAAATGTCCGGAATTGTGGAAAAACAGTTCATGGCTTTTGCATCACGACAATGTACCTGCTCATTCATCGTTGCTTATGAGAGATTTTTTGGCCAAAAACAACACGACAATCCTGGCTCAGCCACCACATTCACTGAATTTGGCCCCCTGCGACTCTTCTCTGTTCCCAAAACTGAAGAGACCTATGGAAGGACGAAGATTCTCAACGATTGAGGAAATAAAAACTGCATCGCTGGAAATACTCAAGGCTATACCAAAAAGTGCTTTTGAGAAGTGCTTCGAGGATTGAAAGAAGCGTTGACACAAGTGTATTGTATTGAGAGGGATTACTTTGAATGGGAAAACATGAATATTGATGAATAAATACTTATTTTTTCATAAAAATATAAAGTCAACTTACTTTTTGAACACACCTCGTATGTTCTGATTAGTATAATGACATTAGCCGGAATATCCGTATTAACCAGTTTGAAAAGCAAGCCCTCTTGCCACAGTATGCCAAAGGCTCGTCAAAGATCCAGGCACACTGCAAGAGCGCAGTGTCCTTGGTCGACTTCTTTGGTTATGCTGTCAGACAGTTTGAGAAGTGGGTCGTTTGTTGAGTGATTTTGTCGAGAACGTATCAGTGGCGCAACCTTCATAAACGTTTGCAGCCAGTTGCGAAAGCCTCTACTCGTTCCAGGCGATGCACTGTACGTTTGTTTGATAGATGTGAAGCAACTGCTTGACACTCTTCGATCTCAAATCAACTTCGCGTATAGCTCTGCCATAGGCGACACCCATGACAAAGTTCAAAACCATCGTACAATATGCATTAGATGAATACATGCCAAGCAAGATCGTAAGAGATGGAAAACAGCCACCGTGGTACAAAACCGAGTTAGAGAACTGCTACGGAAGCAAAGGGAACGTCACAGCAAACATAAACATAGCCAAAGCCTTGCAAACAAACAAAAATTACATGAAGCGAAATGTAGTGTGAGTCAGGCAGAAAATTCTAAGAAATTTTGGTCTTATATCAAAGCGGTAGGTGGATCAAAATGTCCAGACACTCTGTGACCAAGATGGTACTGAAACAGATGATGACAGACTAAAGGCCGAAATACTAAATGTCTTTTTCCAAAGCTGCTTCACAGAGGAAGACTGTACTGTAGTTCCTTCTCTAGATTGTCGCACAGATGACAAAATGGTCGATATCTAAATAGATGACAGAGGGATAGAAAAACAATTAAAATCTCTGAAAAGAGGAGAGGCTGCTGGACCTGATGGGATACCAGTTCGATTTTACACAGAGTACGCGAAGGAACTTGCCCCCCTTCTTGCAGCGGTGTACCGTAGGTCTGTAGAAGAGCTTAGCGTTCCAAAAGGTTGGAAAAGGGCACAGGTCATCCCCGTTTTCAAGAAGGGACGACGAACAGATGTGCAGAACTATACCTATATCTCTAACGTCTATCAGTTGTAGAATTTTGAGACACGTATTATGTTCGAATATAGTGACTTTTCTGGAGACTAGAAATCTTCTCTGTAGGAATCAGCATGGGTTTCGAAAAAGACGATCGTGTGAAACCCAGCTCGAGCTATTCGTCCACGAGACTCAGACGGCCATAGGCACGGGTTCACAGGTAGATGCCGTGTTTCTTGACTTCCGTAAGGCGTTTGATACTGTTCTCCACAGTCGTTTAATGAACAAAGTAAGATCATATGGACTATCAGACCAATTGTGTGATTGGGTTGACGAGTTCCTAGACAACAGAACGCAGCATGTCATTCTCAATGGAGAGAAGTCTTCCGAAGTAAGAGTGATTTCAGTTGTGCCGCAGGTGAGTGTCGTAGGACCGTTGCTATTCACAATATGTGTAAATGACCTTGTGGATAACATCGGAAGTTCACTGAGGCTTTTTGTGGATGATGCTGTAGTATATCGAGAGGTTGTAACAATGGAAAATTGTACTGAAATGCAGGAGGATCTGCAACGAATTGACGAATGGTGCAGGGTATGGCAATTGAATCTCAATGTAGACAAGTGTAATGTGCTGCGAATACATAGAAAGAAAGATCCTTTGTCATTTAGCTACAATATAGCAGGTCAGCAACTGGAAGCAGTTAATTCCATAAATTATCTGGGAGTAGGCATTAGGAGTAATTTAAAATGTAATAACCATATAAAAGTAATCGTCGGTAAATCAGATGCCAGACTGAGATTCATTGGAAGAATCCTGAGGAAATGCAGTCCGAAAACAAAGGAAGTAGGTTACAGTACACTTGTTCGCCCACTGCTTGAAGACTGCACATCGGTGTGGGATCCGCACCACATAGGGTTGATAGAAGAGAGAGAGGAGATCCAACGGAGAGCAGCGCGCTTAGTTACAGGATCATTTAGTAATCGCGAAAGCGTAACAGAGATGATAGATAAACTTCAGTGGAAGACTCTGCAAGAGAGACGCTCAGTAGCTCGGTAAGGGCTTTTGTTGAAGTTTCGAGAACATACCTTCACCGAGGAGCCAAGCAGTATATTGCTCCGTCCTACATATCTCTCTCGACGAGACCATGAGGATAAAATCAGAGAGATTAGAGCCCACGCAGAGGCGTACCGACAATCTTTCTTTCCACGAACAATACGAGACTGGAACAGAAGGAGAACCGATAGAGGTACTCAAGGTACCCTCCGCCACACACCGTCAGGTGGCTTGCGGAGTATGGATGTAGATGTAGATGTAGAGGTGAAGCTGTCTTCACCACGTCAATTAAGCAGTTCAATGAAGACACTATCTTGCTGTCGCATAGTTTGATGTAGTTCTACGAAACGGCAGAGGTGCCACAGATTAAAAGTATGTTCTCAAGACTTTAGCTGCTTGAAAATCCACGAGCCGAAAACAGGATGCAATTGAAACACTCTTTTAAATTGTCGAATTCACGATTTGGCTGTCGTTCGACTTCTCTCTTCATTCCGAAGGCTAAAAGCGCGATGGCAAGCCATTCCGTGTACAATCGTTAACTGCAACACCGGTTGGCGTGGCGACAAGAAGATCAACAGCCCTCTAAACACAGTCTGTGCCAGTTCGCGCATCGCTCTGAGCACCAAGCTTTTGCCAGTTCCAGCGCCTCCAGAAACAAATAAACACAGAGGTGATACGTCTGCACAACTGACGTCTACATTGATCCGACGTTTGGAAAAATCGTCGACCTCTCTGCTCGACTGTGAGTGCATCCGGCCTGACTTTTTGTTCCTCAACTGACAGTCTGAGTTCAGCTGGAAAGTTTCAGTCGAAATCCACATCAAATTTAAGTTACGCTTTCCTAGGTGCGGAGATTTATCGCAGCACACTGGGGAATATGCTTGCATCTTCCGCTGACCGCAGGACGCTGCGCGGAAAGCTTTCCTGAGAGCGGGGGAGTGCGCTTCAGAACTAAAGAATGAAAGTGGTGCTTTTTCCTAATTTGACAGCTGTACATGATAAATACGAGAACTACCTCGGGTATCTGTTCTTAATTCAATGAAAATTTTGTGCTATTGAAATGGAGAAATATTTAAGCTTATAAGAAAAAGTTGATTTTTCGCATTACTCAAAACTCACCACGCCACATCTCCTAAACTATACGCAGTACAACAACATAATTTTATAATTGGCTTTTGTAGTATATGTCGATAACGCGTGCAAAGTTTCTGCCGAATAGTCAGTAACAGTGAAGTAATAAATAAAAATGCCACGCACGACGCGGTATTTTTAGCAAACAAACATCCGAAATGTAGTGAGAGACTGACTTCTTCCCTTTACACATCTTGGGTGTGTGTATGTGTGTGTGTGTGTGTGTGGCAGGGGGGGGGGGGGGGGTGTCAAAGCGAAAAAAAGTTTCGGAAAGGTTTGAATTTCTTCTAACGGTTTTCAGGTGTGCAGCTGGACCCCGTCGATATTCTGCCATGATATTTCGGCCCAGAGACGTCCGACCACCTTTAAGTGAGCAGGCGCTGCAGTCATGGACTGTGCGGCTGGTCCCGGCGGAGGTTCGAGTCCACCCTCGGGCATGGGTGTGTGTGTTTCTCTTTAGGATAATTTAGCTTAAGTAGTGTGTACGCTTAGGGACTGATGACCATAGCAGTTAAGTCCCGTAAGATTTCACACACATTTGAACTTTTTTTTTTTTGAACAAATGTCCTCAAATATTTGACCAAATGTAGGGCCTCTCTGTAGATTTGATCAAAGAAGTCGCTTGTCTTCTGTTCACTGCAATGTGACATATTACCACGCGGAGCGCTGTCATCTGTAGTGTTTTTATAAACATTGCCGGTAAATACAATTGGTGTGTACCGACAACTACAAAATCAATAGAGATGTATGAAGCTGGTGAGGCGCTTTACAACGTGAGGCACCCTGAATACAAAAATAGATTAAGAAGATTGAAGACCTGACCTAACCTAACCTAACCCTCTCCTGTAGCAAGGAACCGGAGTGTTACAGTGAACCTGTCTTCTGCAGATATAGCAGTTCTTATGTGAGTATTGTGCTTTGTGATATGAGGATACACTTCACTGAGCACATGCAGAAATGTGTGCTCACCCATTCTTAAGTAATTGATGTACGACTTGACGTCGTCCACTATAAGCTCACGTAACAAGTTTTGTTGAATGTTTTTATCGTGTCGTCGTAAAACGAACGGATTCACCCAGGTACGTTTCCTTTTTTTTCCCCCGCTTCTCTTCCGCATGTGCACAGAGTGCAATTGTGGTACATGCAACTGCTGCGGTTAATAACAAGTTGTTGTTGTCAGCCATCTTGAACTTTGACGAAAAATATGACGACAGTTAATACCCCTTTTTAGCGCCACGCGAAAGATCTTTGTCAAATATATTTGACGAATATTTGATAACATCTTTGATCAAACCTCTGACAAAGGAGGGGGGGGGGGGGGGGGGGGGAAATTGGGCGGGACTTGTGCACCGTCCGGGGCTGTCGCTAACGTTACGTAATACCGGCCTTACGCAGCACGTTGCGGGGAATTCCTGCAGCTAGGAAAACGAAGCTTTGGGCTCTGCAGCGGTCATAACTTCACTCGTTTCAGACCTGAAGTCACAGTCTTCGCCTCGCAATACACTAAGAGCTTCAATAGCTCATAACGCCTGTTCTCAAGATGATCTATGCTTGCGTCCAATGCTGGCGCAAACAACCTCATTTTGAATCAAATAAATGGCTCTGAGCACTATGGGACTTAACATTTGAGGTCATCAGTCCCCTAGAACTTAGAACTACTTAAACCTAACTATCCTAAGGACATCACACACGTCCATGCCCGAGGCAGGATTCGAACCTGCGACCGTAGCAGTCGCACGGCTCTGGACTGAGCGCCTAGAACTGCACGGCCACCGCGGCCGGCTCATTTTGAATCGAATGCTTCCTTAGGGCCCCTAAAAATGGACCACTGTCGCTGTGTAAAAGATATTCTTCTTTTCGAAGAGGACAGAACGGAAGTAGCAGTTAGTAAAAAAATGGCTCTGAGCACTATGGGACTTAACTTCTGTGGTCATCAGTCCCCTAGAACTTAGAATTACTTAAACCTAATTAACCTAAGGACATCACACACATCCATGCCCGAGGCAGGATTCGAACCTGCGACCGTAGCAGTCGCGCGGTTCCGGACTGAGCGCCTTAACCGCGAGACCACCGCGGCCGGCAGCAGTTAGTAGGCATTGTCCCCAACGTAGTTGTATATGCTTGTATGCGGTGTTTTAAGCACTGCTGAGACCTTCCTTATTCGCGATATCAGTCTCATCAGCACTGGGCTCCGTTTCACGGAATTTATTGACTGGTCCATAACTTGCTGTAAACTCTGCGAGTCAAATATTCTTCAAGTTTGCTGGCCTCTTTTCGTCTTTTTCGAAATTTTTTTAGCTCAAGTGACTTGCGTACAACACTTGTCCAAAACAAAGCATTCTTGGCCTTTCTCATTTGTGAACTGAGTTCTAAAATACACATTGTCTACGCGAAGGATGTGAATTCAGATGTTATCCATTTTCAGAACTGTTGTATTCTCGCAGGGTTCACGAGGAAATTCGAAACAGCAGGCTTTATTCCCTCTTCTGCAAGTCTTGCGATATTGTGTATCTGATACTTCTGTACCAGCCGGTGCAACTGGTCATCAAGCTTTGCAAAAATGCAGTCCAGCCACTGCTGGGCAGTGTACGCCATTCCAGCACCTGAATACATATCAGGAGCGACTTCAGTCCAAAGCAGAACGTGAGCTTCCACATAACCTCTAATCTAAAATTTCAAACGAATGAAGTAGTCGACGACACGTCTTTCCAGTACAGTATTGTTTTCAAAGCTACACTATAAATGCTCGGAACATCTGCCTTAAAGATAGCGTGTCACATGAACTGGAAAACGGGCTAACAATGCCATCCCTTCATTCAGCACCAGATTCTCATGTAGTTTGTCACTGGCAGTGCCATCCACAACCAGGTCAGGCTAGGAAGTGTCATTAGAGCTGAATGTGAGGAACCTGAACGGAGGCCCTAGCTGACTGAAAAACTGCGATACGATCGCTTGACGTGCTTTTCCAATACAATCTCAGATCTGTGAGCTTCACCACGTTAAATCTTCCAGATCATGGAGTGCTGATTTTGGTATTCATGCACTCTTCCTCAACTCTTCTGTGAATGTAAAGAAGATATTCGGTGAACCAAAATCTTTTATCGCTTCCCATAATACGCTGCCGAAAAAACTCATATCGTTATGGATATTTCGTTTGACAATGAAGATTCACACAAAAAAAATTGCGCAAAAACGGTAACTAAATTTTTCTTAACCACTTTGATAACTTTAAAACAAAGGAAACGCTGGTCAATTCGATACTCCATTTGCCTGTTTTCCACTCTTCGTTTGGCCATGAAAAATTCGGACAAGAGCCCATTGTGTAATTTATATGCCGTCATGTTTTCGTTACATTCTAGCATTTGGCCAAAAAATACAGTACTTAAGGAAGCTGATTTCGAAGAAAGAATCGACATTCTAATAGTTACAGAAGCAAATATCGCTCGAAAAATACCAAAAATGGTAGCAGAAAGCAATATATGGACTTTACAAGAAGACAAGTAACCAGCAGGATTCTACTGAGTCCGTGCATAAGTTCGTAGCGTTTTTCCATAAGATTGATCAATATAACAGATAAACACAACAGAGACTTTAATCACCGATAACATATTCTCCTTCACTATTTACAACAATCTGCCAACGCTTGGGTAACTTTTCGATTCCGTGACTATAGAAATCACGTGGTTTTGAGGCGAAGAATTCGTCGAGCCATCTTCGGAGTGCATTTTCATACGGAAAGGAAGTTCGTTGAGGTTCGATAGAGAGCGAAAAAGGTGAAAATCCGAGAGCGCAAGATCATGTGAATAAGATGGTTGCGAAATTACTTCCCATCCCAACTGCTTTAAAATGTTTTTTGTCAGTCTAACAGAATGCGGGGGTGCGTTATCCTGGAGCAGCATAAAAATAAATTGAGCGTGTGGCATTGTTAGCCTGGAGGCCCCATCAGGAGAAGTTCGACCGCCGAGTGCAAGTCTGATTACAGTCGACGCCACACTGGGCGACTTGCGCTCCGGTGATGAGGATGAAATGATGATGAGGACAACACAACACCCAGTGCACGAGCGGAGAATATCTCCAACCCGACTGGTAATCGAACCCGGGCGCGCTGCGTGGGAGGCAAGCACGTTACCACTCAGCTAAGCAGGCGGACAACGATAGGTATAATAACAGTAAAACAAACAATCTTGTAAGAGCTGTGTAAAATTTAAAAAAAAGCAAAATTGTCTGATTATACACTTTGATAAACAACCTAGCGAGCAGTTTTTGTGCATGCACATAAGAGCAAAAGAAAATCAGGGATAAAGCAAGAAAAGAAACTGAAAATAGGGAAGCAAAAACACGGGAGGAACAGAAGCAAGATGTCATACACAGAAAATAGACAACGCCAAACAGCAAACATGGGTTAATTTCTTATGTACGATAGACTATGGAATTGACAGCACGAACGTGAATACATTAACAATAAGAAGGTGCCGAAGAAGACACGACCAATGAAAATCGGAAATAAAGAAGTTACGAGCAATGCTGAAGAGCTCAACAAATATTACCTTGCATAATATATTCTCAGCAAAAGAAACAAAAAAGGAAACCTAAGGAGGTAGACGAACTGAAGAGGTCGGCAAAACCAAAAGCTTAATACCGAGAACACTGCTGAGTTATTGATTGTGTTATATGTTTAGTTAAACAGATACCGGTAAATCACAGTTCACAATCGACTTATTTGCAGTTTTGTCTACGAACTGTTAAACTATTTATTCAGCTATGTAATCTGTTAAATGGGTAAAAAATTGCTAGTAAGTCCCAGAAAATTGTTCACTTCATCACACAGGTGTGTACAAACTTGAACTTTTGGACTGTGACTGCTACTACATAGGCCAAACAGGCAGATCACTTGAGATTAGATTCAAAAAACATACGGCAACACTAAAAAACAAAAAATACCGCATATCAGCAATAGCCACCCACCCGCATGAAACAAAACACCATGTTAACAACACAAGTATCAGCATCATACACATCCAACCAAAAGGCAGAAAACTAGGCATCCGTGAAACACCCCAAACATACAAACACCAAACAAAACAACATGAATCCATCTTTAATGACGAAAATGACACTGTTTACAATAATATCATCTCTG
Source organism: Schistocerca serialis cubense (assembly GCF_023864345.2). Lineage (NCBI taxonomy): Eukaryota > Metazoa > Arthropoda > Insecta > Orthoptera > Acrididae > Schistocerca > Schistocerca serialis. The sequence continues at coordinate 596,153,072 of NC_064643.1, forward strand.
TTTTCAGCAGCTGCCTACATCATTATAATTGCAATGCACACACACACACACACACACACACACACACACACACACACACCTTAATATTTACCATAAATATTTAGTTATTTTACCACGACAGCCGCCTAGTGTACAAGATGTTGACCTCATTTACAGACATATCATCACACCAACGGCTTCTACCCCTTGTCAGTTTGAAACTACACGTACATCAAACACTGGCACAAATTGTACATCCATCTGCATATATTAAAGCATTAAACATCATATTACCCCACCCTTTAGGCACTTATTACATGTAACAGATATAATCTTAAGACCCCTTGCTTTGTAAAGTTTGCTCTCATACAACCACTCTTTCCACCCTCTCTCTCCCTCTCACTTTCTCTTTCCCTTCCTCTCCCTCTGCCTTCAGCCTTTCATATCTATCTATGAATACCAACCAAAAATTGTTATTTGTGTATGATTTTATCACTGTAGCCAATATGATTATTGCACTTAAAGTTTGTAACATTTCACCTGATTGTATAAATGAGTATGAAGTTTAAGCTATTTTAACTTGTCAAAATTGGATTTATATACTACCTGAAGTATTTATTCCAACGCATGTATTCGACATCTCAAAACAAACACCTCCATATCCTTTGAAATTTATTCTGTAATAATCTTGTTACGATGTATATTCTTTGCACTTCGTGATAATGTTTTCTTTTCTGCTATGCCATCCTTGCGCCCAATAGTTTCCAGACGCCGTATTTGTTTACACCATATGACAGTATACATGTAATGTGTTACGACAGTGAAAGGAGTCTATGACCTCTGGAGGTACTCTATTTTACTTATTTTAGGTTTACTGTTAGATATACTTTTAATTCTTTGTCAAAAGAAACTCAAAACCATGTTCTGAAATAGTGTTTTGTTTCTCGACTAGACAGTGCCACAAGTTCCTCCAAAAAATCTTAACATACGACACACACAAATGTCATACTAACAAATATAAACTCACCTGATCATGGAGGTTTAAACTGTTGAAACCCGTCTCGGAGCTAAATAAACAGTGACTGGTAACAGTATACTTGTTGTTTCATTTAATGTCAATAACAGTCACGGTAAAGCCTAACCTAAAATGTTCGCATTTAAACATTTGATTAATTTAAACCCTAGCTAAACAATAGTTTTATGTCTCAGCTAAGTCATGTGTGGTGCTGTTTGAAAGTAAATATTGACATGGTTTAGTGCAGTTGGGAAATAGGAGGCGTGGAAGGGGTGGAAGGAGATGAGACGATTATTGACCATTGTAGTGTTGTGTGGAAGCATATAGGTACTTCAATGGAAACCTAACAAAAATAAATAAAGCGATAACCAAGAAAATAAGTTAGTTTTACGACCTATAGTCAAAATTACAGAGTCCAACATTTTCAGACAATTATACATAACTTAAATATAAATCAGCATTAATAATTTATGGCTTAAAACGCTTTTGCGAAATTTTAATACACAGCACATTTGTGCGTCCCGACAAAAATTACGGGGATGCCGGATACCTGGGCCAGAAAAGGGGACTGTCCCGTTTTTTTACGAGACAGGTGGTAGGCTTACCGATAAATAAACTATGCTTTAACCTCTGTAAAACACTCGAGGAAGAAATCATGTTAGTTTTTATTAAGTGTAGTTCTAAACATTGTGTGGTGTCTGTTTGTTCTATATCGTGTCTCCCTACCACTTTCGCGCAACGACGCCCCGAGCGTGTTTTTTAGGGAATTGACTAGTTTGAACCTGGGACCTGTTGCTGGTAAGGAGACGCCAGACCACACATGACATGTAGAATTCAGAAGAGGTCAGTCAGACTAGCGATGATATGACCAAATACTTAATGATTTCAGCGTCAGCTCCACTGCACACCCTGTAAAAGAATCTTAATACTAACTAAATTTAGTGGAAGGGGTTCAAGGCTTTCCTATTTTTAGTTAGCTGGTAAAATAACGTCGAAAAAGCAGTTAAGTTTACCATTGGAAATTTCATTCTACTCACAAAACATTGTTTATAAATTGCACTATTGATAAAAGGAAATGTTTTAATACAGGATGATAAAAACCAACTGCGTTCAACAAAAATGTGAACGAATATTCCCTGAATGGGTTTCCAAGTTCTACAATGGATCGAAGGATGACCTATGCCATATCACATCTATAATCTAGGTTTAAATTAAGTTTCACAAGAGAGAAAACTATCAAAATGGTCTACAGTGACCCTCAATTATCTTTAATTACTTATCTAATTTGTCGTAAATTACAGTGGCTGATGTGGCTTCTCAGTAACTATATAACAGAAAAATCATCGCGTTTCAGATTTTTACTTCAAGTGGCAAATGTGAACACCTTGAGCTTTAATTGACGATCGACACTAGTATTACGCAAAAAGGGGATGTAACAGATGAGACTTCTGCAGTTCTGAGTGAAGCTTTATGCGCTGTTATGCGGCATCGCGTGCGTTCATTACCTTGTCGGTGTTCGTCAGGGGGCGGCGGACAGCACAGCTCCGCTCATCTCGCCATCTCCGAAGCAATTCTCTCCTAACTTCTCCTTATTACAATTTATCGAAGTTGGTTTAAAAAAAAACTATCTGGCTGTGTTTTCATCTGACCAATCAGGGTCTCAATGTTAACCTTAAGCTCTGCCTACAAAAATTCTGTCTATCCAATGAGAAACGTTGTACTTTTCGTGGTGGGGCAATGTTTTTAAAGTTTGCAACGTAACAGAGAAGCGAAAAAGTCTCACGCTAAAACTTGCAGCTGGTGTGGTCCTTTTAGCGTTGTCGGAAGTTCCATGCGGCTTTTCGCGGATGATGCTGTAGTATACAGAGAAGTTGCTGCATTAGAAAATTGTAGCGAAATACAGGAAGATCTGCAGCGGATAGGCACTTGGTGCAGGGAGTGGCAACTGACCCTTAACATAGACAAATGTAATGTATTGCGAATACATAGAAAGAAGGATCCTTTATTGTATGATTATATGATAGCGGAACAAACACTGGTAGCAGTTACTTCTGTAAAATATCTGGGAGTATGCGTACGGAACGATTTGAAGTGGAATGATCATATAAAACTAATTGTTGGTAAGGCGGGTACCAGGTTGAGATTCATTGGGAGAGTGCTTAGAAAATGTAGTCCATCAACAAAGGAGGTGGCTTACAAAACACTCGTTCGACCTATACTTGAGTATTGCTCATCAGTGTGGGATCCGTACCAGGTCGGGTTGACGGAGGAGATAGAGAAGATCCAAAGAAGAGCGGCGCGTTTCGTCACTGGGTTATTTGGTAACTGTGATAGCGTTACGGAGATGTTTAATAAACTCAAGTGGCAGACTCTGCAAGAGAGGCGCTCTGCATCGCGGTGTAGCTTGCTCGCCAGGTTTCGAGAGGGTGCGTTTCTGGATGAGGTATCGAATATATTGCTTCCCCCTACTTATACTTCCCGAGGAGATCACGAATGTAAAATTAGAGAGATTAGAGCGCGCACGGAGGCTTTCAGACAGTCGTTCTTCCCGCGAACCATACGCGACTGGAACAGGAAAGGGAGGTAATGACAGTGGCACGTAAAGTGCCCTCCGCCACACACCGTTGGGTGGCTTGCGGAGTATCAATGTAGAATGTAGATGTAGATCGTAAGATCTATACTGTTCTTCTGGAGGGCTCTATCTTTTAACATGGGCTGGGGGTGGTCCTAACGTAACAGAGACACGAAAAAGTCTCACGCTAAAAACGTGCGGGTGGTGTAGCCCTTTCTGTGTTATCGTAAGATCTATACTGTTCTTCTGGAGGGCTCTAGCTTTTAACATGGGCTGGGGGGTGGTCCTAACGTAACAGAGACGCGAAAAAGTCTCACGCTAAAACTTGCAGCTGGTGTGGTCCTTTTAGCGTTATCGTAAGATCTATACTGTTCTTCTGGAGGGCTCTAGCTTTTAACATGGTCTGGGGGCTGGTCCTAACGTAACAGAGACGCGAAAAAGCCTCACGCTAAAACTTGCGGGTGGTGTCGTCCTAGCGGTTAGCTGGCGACGTGGGTGTCCGTCCGTCCCTTATCGTAGGGCCTTCCAGCTTAACACGGTTCCGCTCTCGGCTTCTGTTCTCGCTTCTCCCCTCGGAACTGCGTCTGTCCCACGGTGGGAAGGTATGACATGCATTTAGGCATTCTTGTGTTAGTCTGTGGTATTCCATTTGCTCACTCGTTACTCGTATTACTTTGGTTAATTTAATGTCACGATTTATTCGGAGCTGTGTGACATACTACTGGATTTGCTTATCATGTCAGGGTTTTCATGGAAGGTGTTGGATTTGCCTGACACCTTACATAGTAATAACACTATCAAAGAAATTCTGGAACTTCATTTTGTTTATTATTAGTAAATGTTTTACATCACTTATTTTTCTTGAAAAGGATATAGTCCGTTATATTTTCTTGCTAACACAAAGTAGTAGGAATTTCCTCTACCTCCTTTTTAACGAAACTTCTAATAAGTCTGCATTCACTTAATGTGTGACGTTCGTTGTGTTCCCATTTAAGACAAAAATTATGTCTCAAGCTGGTGTCTTGGTCATCCTCACAGTTTTTCTTTGTTGCACTCAGCTTTGTTTCCTATTGTTGTGATGTAAGACGAAACGGCAACTGTAACAGCCTTACAGGCGTGTGTTGATATATGTTACATTGCATTTATGTGCTTCTAATGTTATCGAATTCTTCAAAATATTGACAAATTCGGTGTCTAAAACTTCTGGGTTTGGAGTTATTCCTAAGCCACACTTGCAGTATTGCAACATCGGATGTATTCTCTGGTGCATAACCAGTATCTGCATCACTGTCATCAGTGCATGGATCATTTTGTTAAATTCCTGTCCATGCAGCTAACTCTGTACTCAATTACAAGATTTCAACTTCACTGCCATATTGATACTGTGGCATGTCAATGTTTTTATACTTAAGACAATAGCATAAATATTGTAAGGCAAAACAGTGTATTTATAGCCAAGAAAAAGTTTCTAGTGGTTCAAATGGGAGTACCTGTTGCAAATAGGTGCAGTTGAAACCAAAACGCATAGATTTATCAGGCTACATTTCACTTTGTCCTGCCAACCCCTTCGACTAAAAACTCAACTTAACGGGGGCTTCGTCATGGAAGAATTTAATCAATCTATAAATAAATTACAAATGAAAAAACAATCAGGATCAGATAATATATTCCTCGACTTTTTAAAACATTAAGGAGGTAAACCAAGATCCATTCCTTTATCCATATGCAACAGATTCTGGAGAGAAAACATAAGCCTACCAACTGAATGAGTAAAAGCTGCAGTTATATCAATTCTAAAACAAGGGAAGCCATGTGAAGACATGAAGTCCTATCGACCAGGCTCATTGACATCAAAAGTGGTTAAAACCTTCGAAAACATGGTAACTTCCACATTCATTTACTACCTTGAATGTCAGGAAATCCTAGAAGAAGAGCAAGCAAGTTGCAGGAATACCATGTCCACATCCAACTCAATTCTGAAGCTAATCAAAACATCAAATAAGAATTAAATAAAAAGCAAAGCTCAGCAGTAGTATTCGCTGATCTCCAAGGACCACACGACACGGTTTAGAGGAGCAAGCTTATGTGTAATCAGAAACTGTATGCAACTGGACAAATATGAATAAAATACACTAGAACGTGGTACACTCGAGTACCAAACAGAAAGACTCTGACTGCTCCAGGGAAAAGTCAGTTGCCGCACACTTTTCGGAAATGATCGGATTAAAGTGGTGAAGAACATTAAAAATATAAATATGTGCTGTTTGCAGACGACAACGTAATATGTGCCACTGAGAAAAATTGTCGAAATCGAAAGTACAAAGCAGAAGAAACAATAAATAAGGCATTAGATATCCTTGAAACTTGGTATTTAGAGAATAAGAAGAACCTATAGAGAGGGGCAGACCGCCATCAGATGAATGGCGGGTCACATGTGGCCCACGAACCATGGTCTGTGCATCCCTGCCGTTGGCCAAGCACATATTGAACCGCAGGCGACGAAGGGCAGCGCAGCACAGGTTATTGTTGACTCACGGATGTAAATACATCTGCGCATATTGAGGCGCAGAGCACGGCAGTTCATTGCGCGAGCGCCACACTCGCTCCTGTGGGGAAGGGTCGCAGAATGACAACAAAGGTGAAGGTATTGAAAATGTGGCTGGTTACCAGGGCGATGCAAGGCCTGCAGAATTGGACGATTCCTGGTTAGTGAAGCACCGATGAAGTAAAGAACAACCAAAGAAAATGAAGAAACTTGGTCTTTCCGAGCTTATACCATATTCCACAGTGGAGTGTGAACAAAGGGTAAAAGAAAGAGCGACCGAACGTAAAAAGATGGAAGACTCAAAATATACCGTCTCTTCAAGTCGATATACCGAGCAACTAAAAATATGCCAGGAATAAGTCAGCATTTCATCCGAGATAAAACATTTGAAGCGATTTCGCAAACTGAGGCATTTCTCCAAGTAGTCTTACGCTCAACTCATGAATAGCGACAACAATTTCCCTAATTCAGTTTCGTAAGTAAAATATGTAACTCTTGCTTATGCCTTCACCTTGTACGAAAGTTCAGTAAAATTTACAAGAACACAAATAGCTCTTTACACACAGGAGGTGTTGAGTGCTATCGACAAGGGACTTCAAATTGACTCCGTATTTTTAGATTCCCAGAAGGCTTTTGATATTGTACCACACAACAGTCTTGTAGTAAAAAACTGCACAAAAAGTTCGACTGCAAAAACTGAAAAGAGCATACTGGAAAACCCACAACATCTACAATAAAAAGTGTCTCTCCATTCACTCAAAAATACGACACTACAATACAGTATGGAAATGTCGTGTGGCTAGGGCCTCCCGTCGGGTAGACCGTTCGCCTGGTGCAGGTCTTTCGATTTGACGCCACTTCGGCGACCTGCGCGTCGATGAGGACGAAATGATGATGATTAGGACAACACAACACCCAGTCCCTGGGCGGAGAAAATTTCCGACCCATCCGGGAATCGAATCCGGGCCCTTAGGATTGACAGTCTGTCACACTGACCACTCAGCTACCGGGGCGGACACTACAATACAGGAATCAAGTCCGAAGCACTATATGCCAGCGAAACACTCACACTCCATAGAAAAGGCGACCTGGAAGGCATCCTGAAAGAGGAACGCAAAATTATCAGAAAGATTCTTGGCCCAAAAAGAACTGAAGATGGATACAGGTTACAGTCTCGGAAAACTACAGAAAAATTATCTAACCTCGCCGCAGACATCCGGAAAAGAAGACTAAAATTTTACGGTCATATCCACAGACTCCCAACACCCAGACTCTCCCACAAAATTTTAATATACATTGAAAAATTGAAAACCATACCCTGGATAAAAGAAACCAAAACAGATCTAGCAAATGCACAAATAAATTCTTCAGAAGTTATAAACAGAAATGTATACAGGCAAAAAATCAATAGTTGGAAAGTACAACCCGAGAATGAAGTTTGCAAGAGACAGGGGACAAAATGGACAGAGGAAAGAAAGAGAATTCATGGGGAAAGAATGAGAGAAGTTTGGAGAATTAAAAAATTGAATCGGAAAAGCTTTGCGTGATCCGTATGGGTCCAATCGCACATAATAATAATAATAATAATAATCTTTACACACAGGAGGTGTTGAGTGCTATCGACAAGGGACTTCAAATTGACTCCGTATTTTTAGATTCCCAGAAGGCTTTTGATATTGTACCACACAACAGTCTTGTAGTAAAATTGCATGCTTATGCAATATCGTCTCACTTATGCGACTGGATTCGTGGCTTCCTGTCAGAAAGGTCACAGTTCGTAGTAACTGCCGGAAAATCATCGAGTAAAACAGAAGTGATTTCAGGTGTTCCCCATGGTTGTGTTATATGCCCTTTGCTGTTTCTTATCTATATAAACTATTTCGGAGACAATCTGAGCAGCCGTCTTAGGTTGTTTGCGGATGACGCTGTCGTTTATCGACTAATAAAGTCATCAGAATATCAAAACAAATTGCAAAACAATTTAGGAAAGATATCTGTATGGTGCGAAAATTGCCAGTTGACCCTAAATAACGAAAAGTGCACGTCATACACATGAGTGCTAAAAGGAATTCCTTGAACCTCGATTACACGATAAAACAGTCAAATCTAAAGTCTGTAAATTCAATTAAATACCTAGGAATTACAATTACGTACAACTTAAATTGGAAAGAACACACAGAAAATGATGTGGAGAAGGCAAACCAAAGACTGTGTTTTATTGGCAGAACACTTAGAAAACGTAATTGATCAACCTGCGTTTGTCCTTCTTTTGAACTACTTGTGCGCAGTGTGTGGTATCCTTACCAGACCGAGTTAACGGAGTACATAGACAAAGTTTATAGAAGGTAAACAGTTTTTGTATCATCTAGAAATAGGGGAAAGAGTATCACAGACATGATACAAGATTTGGGGTGTACGTCACTAAATCGGGTGTTTTTCATTGCGGCAGGATCTTTTCACGAAATTTCAATCACCAACTTTCTCCTCCGAATGAGAAAATATTTTTGTTGACGTTCACCTACATAGTGAGAAATGATCATCATAATAAAATAAGGGAAATCAGAGCTCTCACAGAAAGGTAAAGGTGTTCCTTTTTTCCGTGCGCTGTTCGAAATTGGTTGGTCGAGATTGCAATAACAGAGAATTATTGTGAAGGTGTTTCCATGAGGCCGGCCGGAGTGGCCGAGCGGTTCTAGGCGCTTCAGTCTGGAACCGCGCGACCGCTGCGGTCGCAGGTTCGAATCCTCCCTCGGGCATGGGTGTTTGTGATGTCCTTAGGTTAGTTAGGTTTAAGTAGTTCTAAGTTCTAGGGGACTGATGACCATAGCAGTTAAGTCCCATAGTGCTCAGAGCAATTTGAACCATTTTTTGTTTCCATGAACCGTCAGCCAGGCACTTAAGTGTGATTCACGGAGTATCCACGCAAATGCAGATGTAAATGTAGGTGAAATTTTTCTCCACTTCCAGCTGGTTTTTGGCATTGTACCATTACGAAAATATTGATTTCCGCACAAGCTCGTGAACCTCGTGGAACTAACTGCCTCCTGTCCAAGCGGAAGTAGTTGGTGAGCTGTTTATTAGAAAACTCTGACGTCAAAGAGAAATCGGTATGAGTATTTGTTCACGTATCCGCTTTTCGATTCTGATTTGTTCCGTTTTGTAGCGTTATGTAATAACATCAGAGCGTCCATTTCCTCAGCAGAAACCGACACTGAAGTAAGTTTCATGAATTTAGTCGTACATTCACAAGGAGAGAATTCCCAGTGGATCAAGAAGGAAAGACTGCGCAACAATGGTTGCACTGAAACTTCCTGGCAGATTAAAACCGAAGGTCCCGAGTTCGAGTCTCGGTCCAGCACAGTTTTAATCTGCCAGGAAGATTTGTATCAGCGCACACTCCGCTGCAGAGTGAAAATCTCATTCTGGAAACATCCCCCAGGCCGAGTTCGAGTCCCGGTCCAGCACACAGTTTTAATCTGCCAGGAAGTTTCATATCAGCGCACACTCCGCTGCAGAGTGAAAATTTCAATCTGGAATGGTTGAACTGTCTCCCAACATACACACACATTGTGTCGCGAAGTGTTTCCCTCGCTGCGCTGCCCTATTGTACCCTTCGTCGGCTGCGTCCCAGTGTGCGCTTGGCCTTAAATAAAGCATTCAGTACGTATATGCGACCTGTTATAACATATGGAAATGAAATTTTGATTTCCACAGAAAAAAACAAATACACGCTTTAGAAACAATTCAGAATAAAGCTCTTCGGCTCATAACAGGTGTGGTCAAAATAACACACACTGTTACCATTCAACTATAACGAAAATAGCTTCAATCGCAACAGAAATCAAGAAACAAATCATAGGTACTTTCACAGAAATGAAAACCTCTCAGAAAGCAGATTGAATCGAAATCTGCCCTCCGAGCTCCTTAAAAACGCAAACATCGCCAGTACGAGAAGCATGTATAAAGAACTGAACAGCCTAGACATAAATATAACTGCAGAGAATCCTGAAAAACTTAACAACTTGTCACTTCTTAATTACATGGGCCGGCCGAAGTGGCCGTGCGGTTAAAGGCGCTGCAGTCTGGAACCGCAAGACCGCTACGGTCGCAGGTTCGAATCCTGCCTCGGGCATGGATGTTTGTGATGTCCTTAGGTTAGTTAGGTTTAACTGGTTCTAAGTTCTAGGGGACTAATGACCTCAGCAGTTGAGTCCCATAGTGCTCAGAGCCATTTGAACCATTTTTTAACATTACATGGACACAAAAACCATTTGACAAAGAACAACATTACGAAGAAGGAAACTCCAAGAATGGTTTTAAAGACGATTGCAGTAAAGATGCCACATGAAAAATGCCCAGGATCAGAACGCTTGGACTGTTGTACGGCCGGATCGCAGATTAATGATACCGCTTCAATAAAACATCTGCAAATTATACTGGGACGCAAATATACATTATAACTTTTTTTGCACTTTTGCTTCTTTATCACATTTACTTCTCCGCAAATTTTACTGGGACGCCAGAAACTGTACGTTATAACTTTTCTGTAACTTCTGCTTTTTGATTATTGTTTCTTTCAGAGAAATTATGTATGGAGTTATTAAAATTTTCATGTTGATGCGAACTGAGATGTTAATGTGTAGTAGATTACATTCATATGTAACAACAACAACGTATCCTCAGTTCAAAACGACAGCGAAACGGAATGCAACAGGGCAGTTATATACTTTATCAATAATAGATATGGATGCCATGAAACCTCTCACAATTTTAGAGGCAAGTAGTCACAGAGTGTTACGGCAATGAGATTTCAACACGGTTGAGAAGCGGCGCATGCGCATCCCATGGATGTCAACGTCACGGAGCTGAAGTCAATGATCAATACAGCCTCGCGTTGTTATAGCAACCGCTGTTACGCACAGATTGTCCAGCGCCCGAAATGGCTTTGTGATCAGAATCTTTCCCCCAGAAATCGAGGAAGAACTCTAAAAATAGAGATAACGCAAAAAATTGTACTATGAATGGTACATAAATTATCACACGACATACACCAATCAAGGGAACAGATACACAGGAAAGCAATAATAATTTCAGATAGGCAACATTGAAGTGTTAATTTTGTACAGTACAAGTAAAGTCAGTACAAAGTGTGTTTACAGCTAGCAGCAATACATCAAAGTTGTGTATGTGTGCTCCGTAAAAAGGAGCAGATCTCCATTAAGCTAGCTCACATCTTACGGTATAGTTGTCTTCAAGTTCAAAGAGTCTTGCGTTGATGGCAGTTTGAATTCCTGTCCGTAGTTCTTCGTAGACATCTCTGTTATTTATTGATCTTGATCAAGAACTCGTCTCATTGCAAATTAAATTTATGTCGTGCCATTGCACCCTCACACACACCACGTCAGGAATAACAAATCATCGGAACTGCCATCAATCAGCTTAATAATGCGAAAATTATACAATTTACAGAAATGTTCATTTTTTCCTCCTTCACTCGGTCATATTTTCAGCATCTAAAAACGTCTTCTATTCGCTGTTTTCAAATTAATGAATTAATTAATTAAATTTTTGTTCTTCCGTAAGTTACGAGGAAAGTTCCTTCTTTCGCTTATCGTTCGTCTTCTTTTGTCAATTAAGTGCCCCCTAGACAGTCAACAATATTGCACAGTTTTTCCTGAAGGGCAATAATATTTAACGTCTACCGGCGAGTTTGAGAGGATGCGCAGTAATACTGAGAACAAAAACTTTTGGAAATACGAATTTTGCGCTAGCCGGAAATATTGTGCTGTCTGTGGGCAGCATTGACAATATCCTTTCCAGGCCCTCGTGTGCTACGGACTATGGAACCATTGTTCGATATTGTTATTGTGTTGAAAATGAGTTCAAAACAAGACGAAAGAGCATTGTAATTGGAGTGTATTGAAATGTATAACTAATTGTCGGCATTACGGGATGTTAGGGAAAATGGGTACAAAACAGAAATGCTGAGCATCAGTAGTGTGATTTGTTGCTCAGAAAAGCGGGGAAAGGTTACAAAGGACAATGCTTAAAAGAAGAATTAATGCAAAATTATGAATAAAAGTGTATATACATATTTATGTGTGTGTCAGCATTACCTACCCGAAAATAATCGTTTTAGTGCACATGGTCTGTTTTGAGATTTATCGCGCCTGAATAATTAAATTTTACAGGTTACACAAAAGACTACATATCCCAGAGAGCTCGCAGTATCTACTCAACGTTTATGACTCGTAAATTACTTCGGTACCGTACTTAAAACAACAAACAAACGATTATGTATGGGGACGCCTATGTATCTTGACAACCATTTCCAGTAATGTATCAGGTGTTGGACTATCAACAAACAAAAAGTTATGACCTTTTATTGTTCGAGCACAATTCTCTCAAGAAGTTTTCGTGAGCAATCTCTGACGTTCCTTGACCAAATTTTTCATCCACCTTTTTTTGTCTTGCAACAAAGTCATTCCGAACCACAATCTTTGTTGCACAGTTAGATTGAGTTGTAAAAAGAGAACGTCAGTAATGTTGCTTACAAGGGAACCTCCCCATCGCACCCCCCTCAGATTTAGTTATAAGTTGGCACAGTGGATAGGCCTTGAAAAACTGAACACAGATCAATTGAGAAAACAGGAAGAAGTTGTGTGGAACTGTGAAAAAATAAGCAAAATATACAAACTGAGTAGTTTATGGGAAGATATGCAACATCAAGGCAACTGGTGCCGAAGGAGCGCCGTGGTCTCGTGGTAACGTTAGCAGCTGCCGAACTAATGGTCCTAGGATCAAATCTTCCGTCGAGTGAAAAAGTTTAATTTTTTATTTTCAGTTTATGTGACGAAACTTATGTTTTCATCACTTTTTTGGGAGTGATTATCACATCCACAAGAAAACCTAAATCAGGCAAGGTAGAAGAATCTTTTTACCCATTCGCCAAGTGTACAAGTTAGGTGGGTCGACAACATATTCCTGTCATGTGACGCACATGCCGTCACTAGTGTCGTATAGAATGTATCAGATGTGTTTTCCTGTGGAGGAATCGGTTGACCTATGACCTTGCGATCAAATGTTTTCGGTTCCCATTGGAGAGGCACGTCCTTTCGTCTACTAATCACACGGTTTTGCGATGCGGTCGCAAAACACAGACACTAAACTTATTACAGTGAACAGAGACGTCAATGAACGAACGGACAGATAATAACTATGCAAAAATAAAGAAAGTAAAATTTTCACCCGAGGCAACACTTGAACCAAGATGCTCTCGTTCTGGATCTGCTCACGCTACCACGGGACCACGGCGCTCCTGAGCTAACTGTTTCCTTGATGTTGCTTATGTGGTCCATGGACTACTCAGTTTGTATATTTTGCTTATTTTTTCACAGTTCAACACAACGTCTTCCTGTTTCTTCAATTGATCTGTGTTCAGTTTATCAAGGCCTATCCACTGTGCCAACTTATAACTAAATCTGAGGGGGGTGCGATGGGGAGGTTCCCTTGTTAGTATTATAGGCAGTATTATTGACCGTCTAGGGCCCGCCTCAAGCATAAACTAGCGATGTTGTTTCGTTAAGAGATAACTCGTGCTACATCAAGTTCTGTTCGATATTTTTCTTTCTTAATGTATAAGATCATTAACATTTTCTTTTGAAAAAATCTTTTGCGTTGCAATTTGCGTCATATATCTGACTGCATATTTGACTGTTGCAAGGTATTTGACTAAAGACAATAATGAAATAGTTCACAGAATAGGCAACATTTTAAAAAAACAAGAGTTCAAATAGGATACAGGAAAGACAACACAGCATAGAAAAATCCACAGATGGATTCCAGAAATCAGACGTATATGGAGACCTCAGCTGTAAACAATAAGCGACGTCTTGGTTGTTTCGGGAAATCACGCTGTACAGTTGCAATAAACTCCTGTAAATGAGATGTTGCTTGTACATCCAATGTGATTTTTTTTATCCAGATACATCATTGTTTTCATATATGTCTACTGTAACGACATATTTTTAAAATGGTAAATTCTACCATAATTCTATTCTTAATGTTTCGGCAATGGGTATTTAACATTGTTTACTTGCAGTCCGAGTGTACTTAATATCAGTTATTGTTGACTTACCACTTTTTACTTTGTGAGCGAGTTAATGAAACGTTACTGCAAAACCTCTCCGACGTACAAATTTAATAGGTCCTTTTACAGATAACATTTTTTGACCATAAATAAATTGGCAAATATTCATTTTGTGTATCATAGCGATTCAGCTGTCGGAAATTCCTGAATATGTGTTGCTAGTCTTCTTCATTTGTATGCTCGAAACATGTTTTAGAGCATTCACGTTGAGAGCCTATATGTTGTCACACTACACCCTCCTTGCTCCTGTATGTTAAATATTTGTTTTTTTTTCGGTTCTCTTTTTCTTCATTTGTTCGTGGATACCTCCCTATTTTACCCTCTTCCGACGTCTCTGTATACCATTTGCCTCAGTTGTATCTCCTTGCAGTCGGGACCTGGTGGATCTTGAGAAGGATATATTTCTGTGAGGTTCTTCTGAACATATAACAATTCAGGTCTATAGCTTAACACCCTCCATATATCTCATAGTAATTTCACGCACAAAAGTAAAATAAATCCATCGATAGGTTGTACTTTGTACTCGTTAACTCCCTCATATACATACACGCAACACAGGCATATAGGCAGTCATTTTCCCTCGTTCTGTTTGGGAGTGGAACAGGGAGAGAAGGTGCTAGTTGTGGTACGAGGTACCCTCCGCCACGCACCTTATGGTGGATTGCAGAGTATGTATGTAGATGTGGATGTAAATGATGCGACTTTTCATTGTTTTCCTGCTGAACGAAATATGCACTTTTACCTGATTAGTAACTCCTTTTGATGCGCATTTCCGTTCAGTAACGTACGCAGGATCTTTATCAGAGTTATATGTATTCACATCATCCTCCAATTCGTTCATCTCGTTCCGGGGTACCATTTTCTTGGAACGATCACCACAAACGTTCGACTATAGGTAGCCATGATTGTGACACTTAACCACTGTTTACGTGCTAAAGTCGTCAGTAGCTAGAATCTGATTTTCGAGACAGAGCTACTAGACAGCAATTTATCGTGGAACTTTTAACTAATGGGACTGAAGCACATCACTCACTATGTTTTTCATGCAATTGGTCACGTTCTCATCGAGTGTTGCTTACCACTGTTTACATATGAGGTGTCCATATGAACTTAAATGCAACACTTGTCAGTTAATATACGTGTGGACAATAGAACACCACAGAGCTTTAAGAAGTAACAGTTCCCATAGCTCATTTGCTGATCACCTAATAGCACTCAACCGTCACTCGAGTAAAATAGAAACAATTTTAAAGATACTAAAATCCACCCACAGATTATAAACGACTACACACTGATGAACACATTAAAGTGATTCTACAAAAAAAGGAGACACACACACACATACACACACAACAGCATTTACACCACGTATTGGAGAAATTTGAGTAGTGTTACTCACAAACGAAGTTCTGCAAGAAATGTGTAGCGTTTGTGTGTGCTCCACAACAACTCTAGAGAACGCAACTGAAAAAAATATTTGCGAGAGCTGAATGTAAGTAATTGCAAATACAGTCCCAAAATACCTTGCACAACAATATTACGTTTCGATATCGAGTGGTAAGTTAACTCGCGAACCAAAATCACATTAACATGGTTTAGTTGTTGATACCAAGCTACCAGTATAAGCCATGATGTAAAATTAAGATAGTGGCAACAATAAACAAAAACTGTTTTAGACTTAATTTTCTTATATTATCACTTAAAAACATGTTCCGTTTTTACAGGTTTAAAAAAAAGAAAACCCACTGAGGTGCTGTAACCTGTTTGGGTCTATATGGAAAAAGAAGGATCCATGTGAAGAATCAGTGTTTTTCGTAACAGGCAGACCTTACATCTAGTAACTGCCTGTATTCACCTGGCGATATCGAAGCCTTTTAGCCGCTGCAGGGCAGGCTGTTTTACACGGAGTTCACAGTCCCCTTGGCGGTGCCCCGTTTGGGCACTCTTCCACTGGGTGGGTAAGAGTCAGCCTGTTGCCTCATTCGCATACCAGGCTCGTTTTGGCAGACATCTCAGGATTGCCATCTTACTTTCGTTGGCTTGTCTCCCGTAAGTAAGTTATTTTCATGTTTCGTGAACTTTAACTGCGATCGCTCGCTACGATAAGAAACGAGTCAGTTTTATAAATTACAGTACATCTTCTCACCCGAAAATATAACATTATGCTGTCGATTTACACGATTTTGTCAGGTTTTTTTTACATGTCTACAGTGATTTATACAAAACTATATTCAGTGTCTCTCTCCCTATGATCACACACACACACACACACACACACACACACACACACACACACAGAGAGAGAGAGAGAGAGAGAGAGAGAGAGAGAGAGAGCTTCTATTGTTATATTTACGAACACTACTGTTTTTCGCTTCGAACTTTGGTTGATTGTTGACAACACACTTCATAAGGGAATAAATTGCTTCGGCGTTGTTGTCAGTATGTCTAACTGTTTAAAGAGCTATCTACGTACAAGACGTTCTAGAGTAGACACTATATGTTATACGCACTACATATTTCCGTGCAACAAACAATTTATTATCTCATGACGTGTGACCTCAGAATTTGATGACATTAGTCCCCCATGGACCACTGTCAGTGACAAGGTGGGATCAATTTCGTGCCTCCGTGATGCAGTTACGCATAACTTATGTGCAACCCCAATGGAGAGGTATTTGTGGTTCCTGAAGAGGGGCAGCAGCCTTTTCTGTAGTTGCATGGGCAACAGTCTGCATAATTGACTGATCTGGTCTTGTAACATCAGTCAACATGGCCTTGCTGTGCTGGTATTACGAGCAGCTGAAAACAAGGAGAAACAACAGCCATTACCTTTTCCTAGGACATGCAGTTCTATTGTGATGTTAAATGGTGATGGTATCCTACTGGGTAAAATATTTCGGAGGTAAAATAATCCTACAGTCATGTCTACAGGAAGGGACTACACAGATGGGTGTCATCATCAGCGAAAAAAAAACTGGCACTCAACGGGTTGGAGTGTGCAATGTCAGACCCCTTAATCAGATAGGTATGTTAAAACAATTTGAAATGGGAAATATATATGCTGCAGTTAGATATAGTGGGAATTAGTGAAGTGTGCTGGTAGGATGAAGAGCACTTCTGGTGAGGTGAGTAACGCACAAGTGTGTCTAACACTGAATAACAAAACAGGAATAAGGGTAAGCTGCTATGAACAGCCTAGTGTGCACATGATCATAGCCAAAATAAACACTAAGCCAACGTTCACCGCAGAAGTTCAAGTTTACATGCCACTACCTCTGAAGATGATAAACAGAGGCCCGCAGCTCGTGGTCGTGCGGTAGCGTTCTCGCTTCCCACGCCCGGGTTCCCGGGTTCGATTCCCGGCGGGGTCAGGGATTTTCTCTGCCTCGTGATGGCTGGGTGTTGTGTGATGTCCTTAGGTTAGTTAGGTTTAAGTAGTTCTAAGTTCTAGGGGACTGATGACCATAGATGTTAAGTCCCATAGTGCTCAGAGCCATTTGAACCATTTTTGATGAACAGACGAAAAGAATCTATGAGGACTTAAAAGAAATTATTTGGATGGTTAAGGGGGAAGAAAATTAATTGCGATGGGGGACTAGAATGGGATAATATGAAAACGAAGAGGTGGAAAGGCGCTACCAGAATATCGACGGGGGAAAAGGAACGAAAGAGGAAACTGCCTGGTAGAATTTTGCACAGAGCATAATTTCATCGTCACAAACATTGCGTTTCAAAATAATGAAAGAGCAATGTATACGTGGAAGAGATCTGGAGACACGAAGGTTTCAGATTGATTATATAATGGTAATAAAGAAATTTCATAACCCAATTTTAAACTGTAAGACATTTCCAATAGCAGATGTGGACTCTGACCACAATTTATTGGTTATGAGCTGTAGATTAAAATGGAATAAAATTAAAAAGGGGTAGGAAGTTAGGGAGATGGGATGTGGATAAGTTTAAAGAACCAGATGTTCTTGAAACGTTCAAAGAGAGCATTAAGCAACGATTGACTGAAACTGGTGAAAGGAATACAGTAGAAGATGAATGAGTAGATTTGACAGATGAAATAGTGAAGGCAGCAGAGGATCAACTAGATGAAAAGACAAAGCCTAGAAGAAATATTTGGCTTTCGCAGAAGATACTGAATTTAATTGATGGAAGGAGAAAATAAAAAAATCAGCAAATGAAGCAGATGAACGCGAATAAAAAATTAGGTTTACAGAAAGTGCAAAATGGCTGAGCAGGAATGACTAGAGAAAAACACAAGTACGTAGAAACATGAATAGCTAGAAAAAAGATAGATACTGCCTAAAGGAAAATCTTAGAGGCCCGTAGAGAAGAAAACAAGCATCCGTATGAATATCAAGACCTCTAACAGGAAACTAGTACTAAGCAAAGAAAAGAAAGATGAAAAGTGAATGTGTATATGGAAGTGCTGCACAAGGGAAATAAACTTGAGGGCTGTGTTATAGACGGGAAAGAGGAAGTGGATGAGGCTGAAAAAAATGGTTCAAATGGCTCTGAGCACTATGGGACTTAACATCTATGGTCATCAGTCCCCTAGAACTTAGAACTACTTAAACCTAACTAACCTAAGGACAGCACACAACACCCAGCCATCACGAGGCAGAGAAAATCCCTGACCCCGCCGGGAATCGAACCCGGGAACCCGGGCGTGGGGAGCGAGAACGCTACCGCACGACCACGAGATGCGGGCAGGTGAGGCTGAGGTGGGAGATATGATACTACGAGAAAAACTTGGCAGAGCATTGAAAAACACATGTTGCACTGGAGTAGACGACAGTCTTCAGAACTAGCAATATCATTTGGAGAGACAGTCATGACAAGATTATACCACCTGGTGCGCAAGATGCATGAGAAAGGGGAAATATCCTCCAATTTAAAGAAGAATGTAATATTTCGAAGTCCAACAATACAGCTTACGACAGGTGTGAATATTACTAAATTACCAGTTTCATAAGTTATGGCTGCAAAATGCTGACAGGAATTATTTGCAGAATAGTGGAACACTGGTAGAGGCAGATCTTGGGTAAGATTAGTTTGGGTCCAGAGAAATGTTGGAACTTGTGAGGCAATACTGGCGCTATGACTGACTCGGCGAGAACAGTATGACCACCGACCTACCACCGCTATAAACCCATCCAGGCGACAGCAGTGTCACTAGGCGAGGAATGACTGCTAGCCAGACACAGTACGGAGCATGTAGTATCAGTGAGGGTGCTGTCCATGTGTAGAATAGGGAAGGCGTGCGATCTATCTGAGTCTGACCGAGAGCAGATTCTGATGAGCTGGAGGCTCAGCACGAGCATTTCAGAAACTGGACGGCTGTCAGGTGTTCGAGGAGTGCTGCGGTGAGTGTCTTCAACACGTGGCGAAACCAAAGTGAAACCACGTCCAGATGTTGTGGGGTTGGGCGGCCACCCCTCGTTACAGATGTCAAACGTCGTAAGTTGGGAAACTGACTAAACAGGACAGACTGCGAACTGTGACGGAACTATCAGACTTTAATGGTGGACAGAGTACAAGTGTGTCTGAAAACACAGTGCACCAAACACCCCTAACGATGGGCCTCCACAGCCGATGACCTATGCATGTGCCAATGTTAACACCACGACATTGGCAACTACGACTGACATTGGGAAGTGACCATTGGCATTGGACATTGGCGCAGTGGCAGAGCGTTGCATGGTCTGATGAATTTCGACACCTTCTTCATCACGCCAATGGGAGGGCACGAATCCGCCGTCTTCAGGGGGAACCTCTCCTTGACACTTGCACTGAGGGACAGAGACAGGCTGGCAGTGGCTCCATTATGTTCAGAGAACATTCATGTGGGCACCCATGGGTCTAGTGGAGCTCGTACAAGGCACCATGACGGCGAAAGAGTATCGAACACGGGTTGCAGACCATGTACACCGCTTCATGATGATCATGTTTCCCAGTGGCAGTGGTATTTTTCAACGCCATGTCACAAAGCCAGGAGTGTGATGGAGTGGTTCGAGAAACAGAGTGGCAAGCTTCATTTGATGTACTGGCCTTCCAATTTGCCAGATCTGAACCCAATCGAACACATCTGGGATATGATTGAATGTGGCGCCAGAGCTCATGGCCCCCTTCGCCAGGATTTGCGGGAATTGGACGACTTGTGTGTGCAGATGTGGCACCAACTCACTCCAGTGACCTACCAAGGCCTCACTTCTTCCATGCCACGATCTGTTGCCACTGTTATTAATGCCAAAGTTGGTCATACGGCTATTAGATAGATGGTCAGAATGTTCCGGCTGATCAGTGTGTATTACAATATAGGTTAAAGAAAGACAAACCTACATTTAAAGATTTTGTAGACTTAAAGAAATCTTTTGACAATGTTGACTGGAATACGCTCTTTGAAAATCTGAGGGTAGCAGACTTGAAACAGTGGGAGCAAAACGCTATATGCAACTTGTATGGAAACGAGATGGCAGTTATAAGAGCCGAAGGAGGTGAAAGGGAAGCGAAGGCAGGGGTGGGGGGAATCGTTATAGCCTACCCCAGATGTTATTAAGTGTGTACTATGAGCAAGCAGTAAAGGAAGCCAAAGAAAAATTTGGAGAAGGAATTAATTGAACGTAATGAACGTACTGAACGTACTGAACACTTTCTCGAAAGGAGAATATAAGATGCACGTTAACAAAAGTAAAATAAGGGTAATGGAATTTAATTGAGTTAAATCAGGCATAGCTGACGGAATTAGATTAGAAAATGAGACACTTGTAGTAGTAGATGAGTTTTGCTATTTGGTCATTAAAATAACTGATGATGGCCGAAGGAGAGAGGGTATAAAATGTAGACTGACAGTGGCATCGAATATACGAGGTTTAAGTTTTAGGCAGCCTTTCTGAAAGAATGTGTCTGGAGTGTAGCCTTGTACAGAAGCCAAACGTGGACGATAAGCAGTCCAGACAAGAAGACAACACAAGCCCTTGAAATGTGGTGCCACAGAAGAATGGTGAAGATTAGATTGGTAACTCACATAACTAATAAGGAAGCAGTAAGCGGAATCGGAGAAAAAGAAATTTATATTGAAGCGCCAAAGAAACTGGTATAGGCATGCATATTCAAATATCAGTAAACAGGCAGAATACGGCGCTGCGGTCGGCAACGGCTGTCATGACAACACGTTCAAAAATGGTTCAAATGGCTCTGAGCACTATGGGACTTAACATCTTCGGTCATCAGCCCCCTAGAACCTAGAACTACTGAAACCTAACCAACCTAAGGACATCACACACATCCATGCCCGAGGCAGGATTCGAACCTGCGACCGTAGCAGTCCAGCGGTTCCGGACTGCAGCGCCTAGAACCGCACGGCCATGACAATACATGTCTGGCGCAGTTGTTAGAGGGGTTACTGTTGCTACAATGGTAGGTTGTCAAGATTTAAGTGAGTATGAACGTGTTGTTATAGTCGGTGCACGAGCGATGGGACACAGCACTTGTGAGGTAGCTATGAAGCAGGGATTTTCCCGTACAACCATTTCAAGAGTGCACCGTGAATATCAGGAATCCGGTAAAACATCAAGTTTCCGACGTTGGTGCGGCCAGAAAAAGATCCTGCAAGAACGGGATCAACGACGACGGAAGAGAATCGCTCAACGTGACAGAAGCGCAGCCCTTCCGCGAATTGCTGCAGATTTAAGTGCTGGCCCATCATCAAGTGTCAGCGTGCGAACTATTCAACGAAACGTCATCGATATGGGCCCCAGAGCTGAAGGCCCACTCGTATGCCCTTGATGACTGCACGACATAAAGCTTTACACCTCGCCCGTCAACATCGATATTGGACTGTTGACGACTGGAAAAATGTTGCGTGGTCGGACAAATCTCATTTCAAGTTGTATCGAGCGGATAGACGTGCACGGGTATGAAGATAACCTCATGAATCCACCCACCCTGTAGGGACTGTTCAAGCTGGTGGAGGCTCTGTAATAGTTGTAAGTAGGCTGTTTATGTTTTCTTATTGGTAACGCCACGTAGCACTCTGTATGAAAATCACTGGCTGTGCTGTGTGCAGTCTGTGGCTGGTTTGCATTGTTGTTGGCTATTGTAGTGTTGGGCAGCTGGATGTTAACAGCGCGTAGTGTTGCGCAGTTGGAGGTGAGCCGCCAGCGGTGGTGGATGTGGAGAGAGAAATGGCGGAGTTTTGAAATTTGTAAGACTGGATGTCATGAACTGCTATATATATTATGAGTATTAAGGTAAATACATCATTTGTTCTCTATCAAAATCTTTCATTTGCTAACTATGCCTATCAGTAGTTAGTGCCTTCTGTAGTTTGAATCTTTTATTTAGCTGGCAGTAGTGGCGCTTGCTGTATTGCAGTAGTTCGAGTAACCAAGATTTTTGTGAGGTAAGCGATTTGTGAAACGCATAGATTAATGTTAGTCAGGGCCATTTTTTTGTAGGGATTTTTGAAAGTCAGATTGCGTTGCGCTAAAAATATTGTGTGTCAGTTTAAGCACAGTCGTATATAATTTTTCTAAGGGTACGTTTCATATGTCGACCCTTAGCCGAGGATACCTCACTGGAATCTTCTGATTTTTTCTTGCAGTTTGTGTAATTAGTGTAGATTTTGTTTATTGCTAGCGCGTAATTGTAGAGAGAATCTTCTTTGTAGTTGCAGTCTTTCATTGTTGTACAGTAAAACAGGTGTGGCATGCATGTAGATTTGCACCATGTATTTTGCAGCTGCGCTTGCAATTAACTAGATATCATTTCCAGTGCTATGTTAATGTGTTTTCTTATTTTGCTCTTCAAATTGTGCTTTTCTGTGTTGTCGTGTGAAATGTTGTGACAATAATGGCGTGTGAAAAACGTAACACTAGGCTCCAAAGTAAACTGAGAAATGAAAGTGACGACGAGCGTAGCTTATCAGCGCCGCCGAGTAATGAATTAACTAATGTTCAAAGTAGTTATTTGGTAATTGTGCATAGGGAAATGGAGCGGGCTGCAAATAATGCTGTAGGCAGTGAAACAATTAGTGAACAGGGAAGCATTATCCCTCGATCGCTCGACAACAGCTCGCCTCAGGAATCCGAAATGACAGGACACAATTTTGCAAATACTGTAGATTCAGGTTTTGCGTCCTCACCGTTTTGTCAAATAAGTCAAGACACATTTTCTGCTTGTCAAAATGTGAATGTTGCCGGTGCAAATGCACTGCCGAAAAGCGTAGAGGAACAGATTCCAGACACTAATGCATTGTTATTACAATTAATGCAACAAATGGGACAAAAGCTTCAAAAGTTAGACACAATGGAACAATATATTCAAAAGTTAGACACATTGGAACAACACCAGAGACAAACACAGCAACAGTTAGACACAATGGAACAAAATCTTCAAACGTTAGACACAATGGAACAAAATCAGAGACAAACACAGCACAAGCTTCAAAAGTTAGACACAATGGAACAAAATCTTCGGAAGTTAGACACCACGCTTGAACAAACACGTGAAGATTTAACTACATAACATTGAATCAAAAAACCTGTAATGAAGTAAAAACACAAATTTGTGAGCATTTTCAACCTATTTTTTCGCGGCATGAAAATGCATTACAGAATCACGAAGCAGCCATAAAAGAACTGCAAACCATTGTTCATGAAAATCACAACACCTTGCAAGCTAAAATTGACTCAGTTGCATCTACCGATTCGGTTACGCAACTTGTAAAAACTCAGGAAAACTTAAAGGACACAGTAGATACTCTGAAACTTGGTTCAGAAAAACACACTGAGGAAATAAGTACAATATCGAGAAAGTAGCCGAACTTTCGGGTCAGTTCACTAACTTATCTACAAAGGTAGATGATGATCTGAATGACACAAGACCTGTAGCCATCACTGACACAGAAGAGTATGAACAAATTGAGAAATTCAAACAAAATCAGAATCAAATTAATACGCAACACAAAAGAGAAATCCGGGAAGTACAAGATCAGTTGGCACAAGTAATACAAAAATTACATATTTCAGAGGACACTCGCGCTCCAGTACGGGTAGAGGGACATAGACATACGGAACAACCACAAAATAATAACACAGGACACTTCGGAAATTATGAAAGGAATTGGCATGGCGCATTGAATTTTGAGATGGAACCGCCGACACGACGTAACAATGACCGACATGTGACTCGCCGACATGATGATTTTGACTATAAGCTGTTTATTACTACACGTAAATTCAAAACATTTAAGAATTCTGGCAATGACATTCATCCACAAGCGTGGTTCCATCAATTCTCTCATTGTTTTCCTCCAACTGGTCATTAGAGCATAGATTAGAATTTATGCGTGGCTATTCAGAGAATGAACCAGCTGTAAGAATGCGATCGGTCATTTACGATTGTCACAGTGAAGGAGAATTTTACCATGCCTTCCTCTCAGCATATTGGTCTCAAGCTACACAAGACCGAGTAAAACATAGCATCATGATGATGAAACACTTTGAACAATCAGAATTTTCCAGTCTTGTCAAATATTTTGAAGACATGTTGCATAAGAATCAATATCTTTCAAACCCATACAGCCCTTCAGAACTCATCCGCATTTGCTTAATGAAATTGCCTGAACATTTAAGAAATATTATTTTAGCAGGGCGTTGCAAAGATGACATTGAAGCTTTTCAGGGACTCTTACAAGAATTAGAAATTGACACAGACAGTCGCGGGATGCGAAAACAGGAAAACAATCACTACAGGTCACATCTGTCACAATTCCGTGACGACAGAAACAATAACTGGACACGACAAGTCTATTCTTACAACGCAAATCGTTAACAAAACAGACACCACCCATATGACAACCACTGGCAGAGTAATAGTTACAGAGAAAGATCGCATTTCCGTAGTAATGAATATGACAGAGAAAATCACAGAAACAGACAATATGGCAACCAGAACTATTATTATCACGGGAGACAGAATAACTTCAGACGCAATGGTCCACCGTGCAGTGATAATTCAGGGAGAAATTCTCCACCACTTAACCGACAAGAAAGGAACTACAGGAACTACCGACATGACGGCAGACGATATAATCATAACGACAGACCTGAATTTCATCAGAACTGGCGGGATTCAAACAGAGCAGGGCACTCTCGACAAGGTGAATCTGTAGAAGTTAGATCTCCAAATCCCAATAACGACGTGCGCCAACAAAGAAACAGACAATGACTCGCACCGCAGGCAGCCACGTGCGCAGGCTGGCTCAGAGAAAAATAACATAGACACTAACCTTAGGAAAAATTCCGGTATTCTTTACTGACGTATACAACATGATAATTGCTTTGAAGCTGAAACTCTGCGCACTAGGAAGAGTGAAGGATTACACTACATTTCACATGTAAAACCGTTTATTGAAAGATAATCTGCTTTTTAACTTTGTCTTTGCCATAAAACTTTTCACTTCACATTTCTAGTATGGTTTGTCAGACTTAAGAAACTGTTAACATGCAACAATGTTTGAAGTTAAATATCCAGTCTAGAACCTAGGGAACATTTTTAAACAGAAATTACGAATGCATTGTTATAGTGAACAGCCGACACAGTGTTGTATTTGTACATTCTTGCTTGTTAGTTGCACGATTACGTAACGACTATCAGGCTTACATACTTAGGACATATACTGGTGCTGCTAATAGAGATTTTAATGCAACATTGTGGTTTACTTGAAAATACATTCTGGATTTAAAGTACTTTCAGTGAGATACCAGATGACATAATTGTTAGTTTATGTGACAGCTACACGATTTTATCACAACGCTACTAATGAGTGACAATTTACAATGTTGCTTTTGCAGTGTTTCTGTTTTATATCTGCACAGTTTTCTGTTTTATTAACTACATGTTTTAGTAGTAACTTTTGTGGTATAGCTACAATGAGACAGCCTTTTCCATAGCACAACAATACGTTACAGTACAGTACTTTCTTCATCACAACAATAAGCGTAACAACTACGATATCTGTATGCAAAGCATTTCACTTTTGTTTATCATGAGGTAAGTACATTGGCTTCTGCAGAACTTAGCTTTCGGAGGACGATAACTACGAGACTTCCACAGAGATTATCTTACAACATGACGCACAGTTTAGCACTACAGTACACTTATTTGAGTGATTAATTTTGTACTTAAAACATTTATTTTTAAAGATATTTTAAGTACAATGATACAAAGGTTTTCCGTGATATATTTCATTCCGTTGCTGTAATCTGTAACACCTGAGGGTATAATTACATTAATCCTCAGGGGGGTACACGCTTACTTTGTGTACCATGTGTGTGGCAAGCACAAGGATCCATAGCTAATATGGTATTTGCTTATACAACTTTACACATCGGTACCATATTTCTCCAACACAGAATTACACAGCTATCTGATTATTTAACAGTGAAACAAATAATTTTTTTATGTCAGTGACATATGTTTACGCAATTACACAGTTGGCTAATTTCACACTTATGAAATTGTATTTTGTCTGTACTTTGTGAACTGTTCATATTTTTTTGGAACCATTGTGATACTATGAGAGCTTTGAATGATGTATTTGGTATGGGATCATGATTTTAAAGTACGTTTGAGGTAGATGACACTATTGAAATGAGCAGAGAATTTTTTTTAGGTTTTGAAATTATTGGAGGAAGCTACGACGATTTTGAGAGTTGACTGAGGTGTTATGATGTTATTATTACGATGACTATGTGTATTATGCTGTTGCGGTATGTTTATGATCAATAAGCTGATGCTATATGAGTTATTTGAGTATGCTACGTATCTGTTATCATGAAATATTGAAGAAGTGTCGACGAATAAGGTAAGGAATAATGAGTAGTGGTTAGGGACTCTGGTTTGTGAAAAAGGTTGTTGGAAACCAAGAATCGTACTTTAAGAGTTATGAAATGTATGTAAATGCGTGAATGTATTACAATGCCGACGAAAATTTTTTGGACTCTGTTATATCAATAGTATTTTGTTTCTACAGATTTGTAACGCAA
This sequence comes from Schistocerca serialis cubense, assembly GCF_023864345.2. Lineage (NCBI taxonomy): Eukaryota > Metazoa > Arthropoda > Insecta > Orthoptera > Acrididae > Schistocerca > Schistocerca serialis. The sequence continues at coordinate 596,180,393 of NC_064643.1, forward strand.
ATTCTTGACCTGTGAAATATTTTTATATGAGACTGTCACTGTAGTGGAAACTGCTGTCGTAAATATTTCTGTAAGAAAGTTAAGTGACCACCTGCACGTAATGCGTCATGGGCACCCAGCTGTGTCAGACGCCTGGAGAAAAAGCCATTATTGTGTGCCTTTTCAGAGGCACAGGTAAAAAAAAAGAGGGAGGCCATTATCCTCGCTATGTACATTCCTTTGTAGAAAGCATCGTAAATATGACACCCTCAAACTTGAAAACATGATTACACTGTAGAGTTCTTAATTTATGATATTTACTGAAATGAAATGATGAGAAATATTTCATGTCTATTGTCTTGCTAGTTGAAAGACTGTTTACTGCATTATGAAATGCCATATGGCTAGTGAATGACGTTTCACGCCTTGCTTTGCCTATTTTGTTTAATATCTAGTTCCTAGCTGCACTGCAGCATTGGTTAAAATAAAATTTTATAGATGTACTAATATAAATATTTTATGCCTACAGATCCAGTAAAAAATAACTTTATGATGGATGTACTCCAAAAAAATGAGGGAGCACAAAAAGACATTTCCACTTCACAGGAATTGCATACATAATTTTTATCAGTGACTTGGTAACTTGTCTGCTAGAGCAAGTTACAGTGATGCTTCACTCTAGTGTTAAGATGTGACATAGGTATTAGACATGGCCATCTTTACTGTAATATTTTTTCTGCTTGAGCTTTTTCGTGATTAGTTATAAGTTATTGCATTTGCTGCTGCTGTTTGCCAGGCATAGTGTTATTAAATTTCACTTTGTATTACTCTGTTAATCTAGTTTTACTACTGATTTATTTTTCTTGTTTGCTGTGCATTGCCTTATATTAGTTGTAATATTGCATTTGCTTTGCTAATTTATGCTGCTTGCTATGCCATTTGTATTTTTTATCACTGCTGTTTGTGTTAATTGTTTTATGCTGCTGCATTGCCTCGTTCCTTAGTTTAGCATCTGAGCTCAGTAGATTTAAGTTAGCTTAAGAGGGGGTAGACTATATAAGAAACTAAATTTGATGAATTGGAAGAAATGCATTGACAAGCTATAAGAAAATGGTTTGGCCAAAAAAGTAGTGCACAGTGGAGAAAAACTATTTTTGAAAGAGGATGTGAACAGAACACAGAAAGCATGCTTGGATAGGATTTTTATTTTTTTTTTATTTTTTTTTTATTTTATTTTATTTTATTTTTTTTTTTTTTTTTTGGCTGGAGCAAATGTTGAAATAAAAGGGACGATATATGGAATGAAGTTTTGGGTTGGACTGCAGTACCAAATGTTACACTGAAAACGAACCCTGTCCTTTCCATTGTGTTATCCCCCTATGTGTTTGTGTACTCTTGTATATTTGTGTTTTTCCTGTCTTAATGTGTTTAGCTAATAAGAGTTATGTTGTAGAATTTTTCTGATAATATGTTATTTACTTTGTAAAGATATTTAGACATTATTTAATCTGTTCTGTTTTGTTGCTCATATGTGAAGTTGATGTTTCAAAAGTTATTCTGATCTTTATGTATGTACTTATGTCATAATTCTTGTAACACTGATGTGCATGTTTATTTCTATTCTTTTGTAAAGCCTGTTTTACTACAAATGTTATCTGTATTATTATGTTTTTAATGATGTATTTTGTACCGTTGTTATTGTATTCTTATGTTACAAAATTGTAATTGATACCAGTTCATCATATTATTAACTTGTAAGTTACATTTCACTGCACACGTTTCTGTTGGTCATAGCATAGGGACAATATGTGAGAAGTAGGGACTGCTAGTGTTTGCACGTGTGTTAATAATTCAGCAAGGGACTGGATAACAGCATTGCTGGTTCTAAGGACAGTTCCAAAAACTTTGTGAGTGCACAAGTGGTGGTTATGGACTTGCTATATTATCCGCAAGACTCTTCAATGGTGATTGTGCACCTGCACAGTCACAACAGATGGATGCTGTCCATCTCTACAAGGACTACAGTGGGTCTGCATCTTTGATGACCCACCAATACCATTATTTCTACAAGGACTACAGTGGGTCTACACCTTTGCTGACTCACCAGTACCATTATTTCTACAAGGACTGCAGTGGGTCTGCACCTCTGGTGGCCCACCAATACCATACTCTCTACCAGGATTACAGTGGGTCTTCTCTGTGATGACCTACCTATCAATATTCTTCAAAACTTCGACTGGCTCTGCTGTGGGTTTGCTCTGTTGTGGCCCATTATCTGTCTGCATGTCAAGAGTCAGCACTGTCTTTCTGTTGGAACGACAACACTACTTCTTCAAGATGGCATGGAAATCCACTACTTCCATGTGCACTTTCTTTTACTGCTCAGACTTTGAGATAAACACTGCAATTTTACTGTGGTGAATGATCAGGACTGTATTTATGGACTGTGAGAAAATTTTAGCTTTTGACCAACATTGTATCAATAAGTGTATGCATTTGATATCTTTGTTATTGTAATTATGAAATATTTTATCAAATCATTATTGGCCACTGCCCAAAACAATTTGTAAATTTTTTTGTGGGGAGCATGGGGACTATGTAAGTATGCTGTTTACGTTTTCTTATTGGTAACGCCACGTAGCACTCTGTATGAAAATCACTGGCTGTGCTGTGTGCAGTCTGTGGCTGGTTTGCATTGTTGTTGGCTATTGTAGTGTTGGGCAGCTGGATGTTAACAGCGCGTAGTGTTGCGCAGTTGGAGGTGAGCCGCCAGCAGTGGTGGATGTGGGGAGAGAAATGGCGGAGTTTTGAAATTTGTAAGACTGGATGTCATGAACTGCTATATATATTATGAGTATTAAGGTAAATACATCATTTGTTCTCTATCAAAATCTTTCATTTGCTAACTATGCCATCAGTAGTTAATGCCTTCCGCAGTTTGAATCTTTTATTTAGCTGGCAGTAGTGGCGCTTGCTGTATTGCAGTAGTTCGAGTAACCAAGATTTTTGTGAGGTAAGTGATTTGTGAAACGCATAGGGCCATTTTTTTTGTAGGGATTTTTGAAAGTCAGATTGCTTTGCGCTAAAAATATTGTGTGTCAGTTTAAGCACAGTCATGTATAAATAGTTCAAAGGGGACTTTTCATAGCGTGGGGCATGTGCTGTTGGAGTGATATGGGACCCCTGATATGTCTAGATGCGACTCTGTCAGGTGACAAGCAGATAAGCATCCTGTCTGATCATCTACATCCATTTATGTCCATTGTGCATTCCGACGGACTTGGACAATTGCAGCAGGACAATGCAGCACCCGACACGTCGAGAATTGCTGCAGAGTGGCTCCAGGAACACTCTTCTGAGTTTAAACACTTCCGCTGACTATCAAAATCCCCATTCACGAAAATTATTGAACATATCAGGGACGTCTTGCAACGTGCTGTTCAGAAGAACTCTTACGTATTTATGGACAGCCATGCAGTATTCATGGTGTCAATTTGCTCCAGCACTACTTCAGACATTAGTCGAGTCCATACCACGTCGAGTTGCGGAACTTCTGCGTGTTCGTCATATTAGGCAGGTGTACCAGTTTATTTGGCTCTTCAGTGTATAACATTACTTGACAAAATGAAGGGACCGATTGATATTGTGAGACATTAAGGAATCGTCAATTTAGTATTGGAGGAAAGTGTGGGGGTAAAGCCTGTAGAGAGAAACCAAGAGATGAATCCAATAGGCGAGTTCAAATAGATGTAGACTGAAATAGTTATTCGGAGATGAAGAGGCTTGCATGAGATAGAGTAGTGTTGCACCACAGAATAATATTCCGGCTAGATGTGAAAAATTTTAAGGTTTTTCCCTGGCCAGCACCAGTGCCGGAGTTGAAGCCATGACAGACTAGTACACCATATCTAGATGTCAACAAGGTAGAACAGATAATGTAGCATAGAGCGTGGGCAAATTACAAAGTTTTTGTTGTACATCACAAAAGCTGGAGGATGAAGGTGCTAATGCAGCAAAGTAACTTCACAGGCTAGGGAACATAACGCTCTGTTCACCAGACACTGTGAAGTAACATTGTGTAAGTTGCATGTAAGAGTTGCTTTTCAGCGCACCGATGCTGCAAGAATAAGCAAACTGAAAGCCTGAAGAGTAGAGTTGGAACATCACAGCACAGTTCAGAGCTTTGATGGGTTCAGAAAACTAAGCCATGTTCAGTCATTATTGCCATATAGTCACTGACATTGACAGAGCAGTGCAAATATTATGGCTTCCAAAGCCCAGCTCTCAGTTTGCAGCTAACCAGTCCAAGGTGGGGGGACCTGTGATGCACCATCCACTGTCTGCCTAGATGACTTCGATCTATGATGCAACAGCCAGACTGTTCTGAATGACTTGGCTGCTATGGGCTCATGCCACTGCATCTTCACTTTCACTGATGAGATGATTTGGGTGCCTCCTACCGCCAGGCCCCTGGAGGTCTTGCTGTTGGTACATAGAGAGCTTCCAAACTATCATGATCACAGGGGAGCGCGACCCTCCAACCTACTTCTACGAGCATACACTGGCGTCGCTGGCTTTCCACATGCTGAGAGGCTGCCCATAGCTTGTGCAGAGCTGTCGGTTGCCTTTCCTAGAACACCATATTCGATGTCAATGAGAGCACCTTGGTAAGCTGCTATCCATGCTGCTGATCACTGGGACACAGATACAACACTCACAGTGCATCTGATCAGCAACCTCCTCCGACACAGCTGCATGCTGCATGGCTCTATGACCATGGCAGATGTCAGTGCATACTGGCATGGCTATTGCCCTTTGCTCTTCCAGCTACTGGCAGCTGTGAAGGAAGTCAACTGTGTATCCATGAAAAATAAATGTGTATATTGTTAACCATTTGTTACTAGGGCTTCCAAGTGTTCAACCGATCCTAACAACTGTACTCCACGCCATCCCAGCAACATAGAGGCCACAGCCCTAGCCCTCTATATTTGGCGTCAGAAATCTAAATTTGGTACCAGGAGTGGCCACCACCCATAGAGACGTCTACACCTGGTGCCAAACCCATACATCTACTTAATCAACAGCGAATGTCGCCTATTCAGCTCCTTCACAAGCTCTACTGCTACAGTTTATAGCTCGCCCATATGTGGTATGAATAATGGTTGCCTTTTTTCGCCTTTTTCGTTTCTCTTTTATTTATGCCTATGTTGGGTCGAAGAAAAATGCACTGGGATCTGAAGGTTACTTTTGTTAAGCATGTCTCTCCCCGATTGTAGAGAAGTCTACCTGCAGCTAGTGAGGTGTCAGTTTTGTAATTTGTCTGTGCATGATTCGCCATGTACTAAGACAGTACCAGTTACATATGGTGCTGGTAGAAGGCTTGGCAGTGAGACACAGCAGTGCACGAAATCCTATTGGGCCACGATACGTCACAAGCAGGAATATAGTTTGTTTCTTGTTTATGTGTTGTGGGTAATGTACCCTCAGTTTTTCTAGTATAGAGGCAGGTGGAAGTTACACAAATGCCAGAAACACTTGCACTGGCTTTTCGTGAAGTATTTGAAGTTTTTAAAGGGTAGATAGCTGCGTTTTTAGGAACTAATTCTGAACAGATGCATTACAAAGGAAAATAGAAGTGATGCAAGCCACTAGTGGACAAATGCAGTCTGATTCAGAAAAGACAAAAATCTTGTTGACGTTTCCTGTTACTTCCATTGATCTTGTCGGAGCTAATTTAGTGACTCCTTTTCGAGGAGAACAGTCAAAGATGTAGCGGTGTTTATTAGTGTTTAAGGGCCAACTGTAAATTGAGCAGCTGGTCAGGTGACACTTGTTTAAATTTGGCTAAGTTAAATGAGCCACGCACGGCTCGTTTTCATGCCGTTTATTGTTTGTCATCTTCTATTACGGTACTGCCGCCACGTTTTCTTATTCCCTTATTCCATTTACTGGCGTCACTAACTTCTTGCTTTATTTGCCTGTGAGTGGCAGCAGCAGCGCATATCGATAAGTGCACTGTGGTACCATCTGTGGAGCGACCGATAGTATTTCCGGGTCGTCGTGTGTCTGGCAGTCAGTTGGAGACAGACCTGAGTGGAGTCGGGATGCAGCAGCAGTGCAGTCGGGGACGGAGCCCCAGTGAGGTCCGCACAGCCAGTACCACTGGCGACGACCATTGGTTGGTCGTTCGGTCGGTTGTCCCATCGACGATGTGTATTTGGGTCGGTTCCTTCCTGTGCAGAGATGTCGGTTGTGTTCCCTCTACATGATTGGGTCGAGTCAGTGTCTCAGGGACGTCGTCCGTCCGAAGGAAGTCAGTGAGTTGGAGAAGGACCAACAGGGCGGTCGGGATGCAGCACCAGTGAGGTCCGCACAGCCAGTACCAGTGGGGACGAGCACTGGTTGGTCGTTCGGTCGGTCGTCTCACCGACGACGTGTATTTGGGTCGGTTCCTTCCTGTGCAGAGATGTCGGTTGTGTTCCCTCTGCATGGTTGGGTCCGAGTCAGTGTCTCTGGGCCGTCGTCCGTCCGAAGGAAGTCAGTCTGAGGGACCCCCCAGCAGTGCAGTCACGACGGAGCAGCAGTCGCGGACGGACCAGCAGTCTAGTGGGTCGGTTGGCGTGGAGCAGCAAGCAAGCCCTCGTTGCTGGGAGTCGGGCTGGAGCCGCTGGCAACGTGCACTTGCGGTTGGAGTGTGAGGTGCTGCTTGCAGTGCCACGAAGTTCGTCGCCCACCGATCTTGGACATGAAAGTTGAGTCCTCACTTAACTTACTACCGAGCCTCAACTGTTTACATTTCTTCGTTTGATCCTGGTTGTCGCTTTTGGGATATCCCCGCGAGCAGCAACAGATGTGTATTTAAGTTGGCTAAGATTCCTGCCATCTTCCTGTGAAATTTAACTTAATTTATTCCCTGTTATGGAAGTTCACCAGCGGTATCTTCTGCCTTGTAGCTGTTGACGTGCTAGTTACCTGCCCTGGTCGTTGACGTAATTTTAGGCAGTGTATTTTCCTCGTTGTGCTGTTACTGTCCAGCATGGCGTGTAGTTCGACAGCCTGTTTAGATTGAAGATTTAGAAAATATTTTTGGGTGACACCTCCATAAGAACCTTCTATGACAATTTCTTACTTAGGCCTTGCGTCTTCGATTTTGAGTGTGGCCTTCAGCCGATCTTAAGTTAATGAAAGGAGATCCATTACAACTTGAGTGTTTTGCAGTCTTGTGTAATATTATGTGTGGACAAATAAAGTTTGTATGTCCAACTGACAGCAACCTCATTTTGGTCCCTTTCCACAACCTAATTTGCTCTGGCCTGTTAGACCAGGCGTTTCATTTAAGTTAGTGGGTGACATGAACACTTACAAATTCTTAATGACGCACAAACGAATGACCAGCTGCAAACAGAACAGGAGAACTACAGACGTGAACACTAAAGATTAATTTGCTTCATAACATACCACAATGTACAGGGAAGTTAGTCTGGGTTAGTGTAGCTATGGACTTACCAAAGGAAGTATTATGCGTTGTAGAACAATTAGAAAGCAATGATGAGTTTATATAAGTCAGTTTGTTTTGTATACAGAAGCGTTATATGCGACACGGAAATAGATGGAGAGTCTATGGTTCTGGTTAGTTCAAAACGGTTCAAATGGCTCTGAGCACTATGGGACTTAACATCTATGGTCATCAATCCCCTAGAACTGAGAACTACTTAAACCTAACTAACCTAAGGACATCACACAACACCCAGTCATCACGAGGCAGAGAAAATCCCTGACCCCGCCGGGAATCGAACCCGGGAACCTGGGCGTGGGAAGCGTTCTGGTTAGTCTCAGTAATTTTGGCATGGACAAGGTGAGTCTGCCAAAGGTTTTAATGGTTGATAATTTACATGGTGTAGAGGAGGATAATATAAATAGGTAAACTGAGGACTTCTGCTGCGAGCAAACTGTTGATGCACGTTATTTACATAATAAAATGAAGCACTTACAAGGAACTGACAGGAAAATAATGGAAGCTGTGCCGTCACTGCAATTTACGGATTTATTTAATTCATGTAGTCTACTGCCATCAACACCAGTCATGCAGCACAAAATACCAACAGGGAATGACGCTCTAGTATATAGAGAACCATACAAGGTTCCAGGATGTCTGCAAATGTTGATGGATGAGTTTATTAATCAGCAGCTGGATGATGGAATTATTGAACATAGAGTCCTTGGGGTGCAGCCATGGTACTTGTCCCAAAAAGTCTTCAGATGGCGTTTGGAAGTGCAGATTTTGCTGTGACTATCGGCACGTTAATGCAAGAACTATCAGTGTGTATCCCACAGCAAATACAACAGAGACTCTGGACGTTTTGAGTCAGTGTAAATATTTTTCTTCAACGGATTTAAAGAGTGCCTATCACTAACTGGAAGTAGTGCCAAAGGACTGGCTGAAGTCAACTTTTACTGTCCCATGTAACCACTTTCAGTACTTTTGAATGCCATTTGGACTCAAATGTAGTACTTGGGAAATTAAAGCCAAAACGATGCATGATGTATCTGGACGGCATCATAATATTTTCAAATGGCATGGAGGAACATGTCTGATGATTGGAGGAGGTTTTCAAGAGACTGCGAACTGCACATCTACACTGAGTATTGGTATGTGTCAACTTGTAGCAAAAGAAGTAAACCATCTCAGGTATGTGATGAGTCAGAAATGGGTAAAAATTATTCCACCGATAGTGTTGGTGGTTTGTAATTTCTTGGCATTGCATACAGTGGAACAGTTGCAGTCGTTTTTCGGCCTTTGTAAGTATTAAAGAAAATGTGTCAAAAAGTTTGCTGAAATTGCTGAACCTGTGAACTGTTTGTTAAAGAAAGGAGTAAAATTTGAGTTGCCTGCTGACTATCAGACAGGGTCTGTTGTCTCAAAACTGCCACTAACGTCAGTTCCAGTGTTATTATTTCCCAACTTTGAAGATGAATTCATTTTTCCCCGATATGCAAGCAGTGTGACTACTGGAGGCATTCCCAGTCCCAATGTAAGTAATAATGGACACCCAATAGCACATGCATCCAGGCAGTTGAATAAAGCGAAATGGAATTATTCCACTATGGAGAAGGAAATGTTAGCAATTATGTACAGCATTCTTATTTCTGTTCTTACTTGTATGGACAAAGTATAACGAAGTGATGGACCATGCTGCATTGAAGTAGTTGTTTGGATTGAAAGGCCCTTCCAGTAGATTTACATGGGAGGCACTAAAGTTGAGTGAATTCGGTTTGAGGTAGTGCACAGTTCTGGGAAAATCCATAGCGCCACCAATAGTTTTAGCAGCTAAATTTGAGTTTTACAAGCACTGGACAAGTGCTTTGGTGAATGCCAGACAGCACCGGCAGCTGATGTGACTGTCAGGCATTTAGGTTACAGCCACATTTTGTGCCGCTTGATGGGTTATTGTGCAGAATGATAAAGTGCGGACTATGAGTGGTGGTACCCGTGGAGTTCAGGGATGAAGTTTTGAAACAAGCACGTGACCATATGCTGGCAGATCATTTCAGTTGCACAGCAGCTGACCGATGGGTAGTTGAAAAGTTCTGGTGGAGGACTGGGAAACAAGAGGTCGATGAGTACGCTAGAAACTGCATACCTTATGCTCAAGAAGCTGACTTTAGCCACTGATAAATTTCATTGCAGAGACTACCAAAAACATCTAAGTCAATCAAAATAACAGGACTGGACATTTTAGACTCCTTTAATGGAACACCGCCGGCTAATAGTTACATATCGACTATAATAGATCTTTTTCATGGTTCTTAGCGATTATTGAAATTCCTGAACAGCAGGCAGATATGGCAGCAGAGGCAATTGTGAATAATCGGTAGGTCACATTTGGCATTCCACGAATCAGGTCACTAATTTTATGTCGTATCTGATGAAACAGTTGTCAGATGCTTTTCATTCACAAATTTCAAACAAGTCCTTTCGCCCTTTAAGGAAATGGCAGAACGGAGAAAGTGCATCGCATGATGCCTGAGAAGTTAAACTGTTAAATGAACAGTAATCATGACAACTGGGATATGCACCTCCAGTACATCACGACATAAGGGGAAGGTGTGGTGTGGCTATGTTACTATCCCGCCGCCTTTCTTGGCTCCACTAATTAAGAGAAAGCTGAAGTCCAATGGTTGATACCTATGGGGAACAGATAATATGGGGTATTACAAGGAACAGTTACTGTTCAACAGGTCATGTATAGTTTATTGTCAAAAGCACTTTGAAACATACAAAATTAATTAATATCCTGCGTGCTACTCTAAGCCATCAATAGAAAAAATAAAAAATAAAATAAAAAAAGTTCAAATGTGTGTGAAATCTTATGGGACTTAACTGCTAAGGTCATCAGCCCCTAAGCTTACACACTACTTAACCTAAATTATCCTAAAGACAAACACACACACCCATGCCCGAGGGAGGCCTCGAACCTCTGCCGGGACCAACCATGGCTTCAGCACCTTAGACCGCTCGGCTAATCCAGCGTGGCAGCCATCAATCCTTTCACAATAAAACTCTTCTATGAATCAATACGACGCTAATAATTATACAGAATACAAGTTACCAATTTCAACCAGTCGGTGCCGGCGCGCTCATATTCTCAACCCGGCCGACAGGTTCACGCGACACAGTTTTGCATGCCAACTGCCAGCCAGCACTAGCGCCAAGAAACGACAATCAGACATTATTTCGTCACTGCGATTAACCAGTTCGATAAACTGATTCACACATGTGTCAACGTTAAGACGCAAATGGCGACGAAAATTTCTGATATTCATGTGGCACGTGTTACATCATTCAGAGTAACTTACCGCATGTTCCTTCATAATCTTCAGTACATAATGCTGATTCTAAAAGAGACAAATAAGGACCAGCCAGTGATACTCGAGCTGCACACAGGATAAAAAAAAAATGTTCAAATGTGTGTGAATTCCTAAGGGACCAAAATGCTGAGGTCACCGGTCCCTAGACTTACACACCACTTGAAGTAACTTATGCTAAGAACAACACGCACACCCATGCACATGGGAGGACTCGAACCTCCGGCGAGAGGGGCCGCGCAATCCGTGACATTGCGCCTCTAACCGCACGGCCACACTGGATACCTTATGCGCTTACATCCATCAGTAAGTAGGAATGTGACCGGATTTTTAGATTATTTACGATGGTTATTACATGCTCTGATCGTCTTTGTTCTAGATTAATGGTTTATTTTTGTGCTATGTATCGTGAATTTTTTCCCTTTTGGTTCTTTGTCCGTGAACTGTGTTGGTAGGTACAGCGGAAGGTAGTTTTATTGTATAATGTGTTGCTGAATCATGTAGACACGTCTTTCGAAGGAAGAAGGAAGTAGGAGAGGTGGTGAACATTTCTTGCTCAAGTAGTGTACCATTATGGGCGCCCAGCAAGAATACAATAAGAAGGTGAGTAGCGAATACATTGCAGAACCAGCTTTCCGAGCCTGGAGTATTATTCTCCAGGCAACCATACTTCTTATTGACTACCCATCAGTGGACGCTTAGGCTGACCTTCAGTACATGGGAAGTGAGGAATGATGTGCGTAGGTTACAAGACACATTACATATGCTGATTCTTGGGGAGAAGAAAGCAGCAACCTGCCACTTTTAATAATGTTATTTATACCACGTAAATAGTGCCGTTAACGGTTTTGAACCGTCAGGTTCATCATCAGATGGCTGTTCACGTTAGGGCACAGATTTTCTGTAACCTTATTTTCACTTTTTATTGCCCCTCATGGTGAAGATTCGTTGGGGTGTTGACGCCGTCGAAAATCCCGCGTCATTACGTTACAATGATGACTGTGCAAAAGTGAAGACTACATGAAGTACTTTTTGGTACATGTGTATGCACATAGTTTGAAAAGACACACTGCATGGGGGCTTAATTATTTTAAATGAAAATATTTTTAATACCTGTATGTCCGGTTACGAAGTCTCGTAACCGGTTGGCCCTGAGTAGTATTAGTACGCAATCTGACTGCAGAGAATAACAATAAAGAATGAAAGGAAATTTGCGTTAACACAATTGATTAATTAAGTCCCCAGCAACTATAAAAGCTACGAAACAACAAAGCACAAGTGTAACTGTTCTGTGTGTGGAAGTGTGAGTCAACGTACACATCTGGCACGGTTCTTCCTCAAATGACAAGATGCTTTAAACGCCATTTACAATGGAGTAATTAAAAGAAAACAGAAATACTATAATTGCATATAGAAACCAGAATTACACTCTAATACATGAACACAAGCCAGATGCTTTGTTGACTGAACCTGTGACCAAGAGACATTGTTAGTTAGGAAATTTGAACAAAAAATGTTTTTTTTACCTTCATATATATTGACGAAAAATACACTCTGATCATTACAACATCCCCATTCGAACAGCATCGGCTGTGTAGCCCATCAGAACAACTGCACACGACATGCTCACAACTAGTACTGCTATCAACATCGTCTCAACAAGCACTGCCCACGGTAACTTCAGAACTACAACTTCTCACAGCAACTTCTGAACAAGCACTGCCCACGGCAACTTCCGAACAAACACTGCCAGTGGAGGCGGCTGAATAATACTCTTTGGCTCAATCTCTGGCGCTGTGACTCAGTGTAGCCACCTTTCAACACACACACACACACACACACACTTACACACGCACATACATACACACACCATAATGGTAGGATGTATACAAGGAAGGCGATATCACAACTACACAGTGCCAAAGAATTTCACTCTCAGAGATGTTTCATTATGTACATTGAGGTGACAGTAGCAATTTACAAAGTCAAACATGTCATCGCATCAAAGACCTTGTAAAAAATAACTAGACTCACTGATGGCGCTGCAGTCGCGGGATAATTTGAACCTTCGGCTGGACGCCATTATAGTGGTGGTAGTCTGATGTGTTGTGTAGTACTGTTTATGAAGACCCTGATTCAACGTTGTATATTTGTTGGGGCGTACATACAGTATTTGTTACTCGTAATTCTACTGTCTGTACGTTCCAATCAAAAGAAGTACAATGGTGAAGAGTTGTGCAGCGATTAATTGTACAAATAAATTCGAGAAAGGAACGAATATTACGTTTCACAGGTATGTGGATATTTTAAGTTGTTTTGTATGTCAGTGCACTTGCTTAGTAAATGTTTTTGTAACACGGTATTAGCATAATGTCTGTGCATATATTTGCAGGTTTCCTTTCTCAAAACCACAGCTGTTACAAAAATGGTTACACGCTGTCAGGAGGCAAGATTTCCGACCGACAGAATACCATTTTATATGTTCCGATCATTTTGAAGAAAGTTGTTTCCTTGAAAATTACGTAAATCGCAGAAAGCTGAAAGATGATGCTGTTCCATCCATCTTTCGTTTTCCAGACCATATACAGCAGAAGATTTTATTTTAACTATAAAAGTTGAGTTGCAAGCAACACGAAATTTGAGTTAGCAGGTTTTTTATCGTTATAAAATGCAACTGAATGTGTGTAATTGTAATCTGATTTCACAACTTCTCTTGATGGAACAGTTGTTGAGTTTTATTTATTATATGAAAAAAAACCACACATATAAACTGAAGTGTACAATGAAAGTAAATATTGTGACTAATGCGATACTGGATGCCTGCCTGAAGTCTTGTTTGTTGTAGCTGTCTGATCGGTAGTGTTTTCATGGTCTAGGTTAGGTTGAATCTTGATAATTTGGTCGTGAGTTGCCAAAGCACTACGCCATATATAACGCACTTTTCGTCATAAAATCTAAAGCAAGGTAGAGTCGGAAAATATCTATTGACATAGTGGGCAAATCTTCGAGTATTTTGATGCATTTTGCGTACATCTATCGTAAATGAACTACGAAAAATGCTAGGGGTCCAGTGCATAACTTTTAGCTACGGCTGATTCCATGTACTACGTAATATAAATTCATAAACAGTGACTAGTTGCTGTTTGTTCATAAATTAAAAACTATATTGTAGTAACGTATTTAAATGAGGCATTATGTTTGTGACCTAACTCTAGGGAAGGTATTTTATAACCAAAAGCGATGTATAAACATTCGAAATCCCGCGCGTCAGTTTACCACTCTAATGGCCGCCGGCCAGCTATTCAATTTGTCTGCTCTTCACAGTGAACCATTCGTGCGGTTGTGGGGGCCTGCATCGCATGCAGTTTACATTCAGTGAGGACTCAGTACAATTAAGGTAAACAAATAGAGAAGCCTGTTTTTTTAGAAAAAGTTATTGAATTGATATTGTATACGCTGGAAACATAGTAAATGATGAGAGACAGTACATAAATATAACGACAGTGGACATATTAAAATATGATAGCTAGTTGAAGATTTAAATTAATCAGACAATTGCAATAATGCATGATTCAGCAAGCTGTTATATTTTATATACCGTTTCATGTTGGATTAGAGCTGAATGTTGTTAGCATGTGAAGTAGTGTCTATGTTTCAAACTGGGAGGCAGGTTGAAACGTCCCCTTTGAGAAATTATATATGACAGTGCTGGAAAAACTCTTATTTGATACAGAAACAGCAGAGTAAAACTCAACATACTCAGACAGTTTTCTCTTTACTTATTCTGATCATCACTGAACTGACACACAATATATTTAGCACAACGCAATCTGACTCAGTAATCCATACAAAAGAATGGCCCCTGACTAACAATAATCATGTATCACTTACCTCACAAAAATCTTCGTTACTCGAACTACTGCAATACAGCGAGTGCCAATACTGCCAGCTAAATGAAAGATTTTAACTACTGAAGAACTAACTACTGATAAGACATAGTTAGCAAATGAAAGATTTTGATAGAGAACAAACAATTTATTTACCTTAATAGTGTTCAAAAGTCATATTAGTTCATGACATCCAGTCTTACAAATTTCCTTTTTCTGATGGACACACGTCCAGATCGTCCGCTTATAGCAACCTGTCAAACCTCTGGAATCTCCCTCTCCACATCCGCCACTGCTGGCGGTTCACCTCCAACTGCCCAACGCTACGCGCTGTTCCCATCCAACTGTCCAACTCTACAATAGCGAATATTCCAACAATGCCAACCAGCCACAGACTGCACACAGCACAGTCAGTGATTTTCATACAAAGCGCTACGTGGCGTTACCAGCATAAAAACCTAAACAGCCTACTTACAAGGTGAACGAAATTTCGAATATAAGCAGTCAGCATTGCAACGTCATGATGCGGGATTTTCGAAAGCGCTTCCACCCCAAGGAATTTAACCACAAGGGACAATAAAAAGGGAAACTAATGTAAACAACAACAATTTATATCTTAACGTTAACACCAGTCTGATGATGAACCAGACGGTTCGAAACTGGTAACGGCGCTATTTACGCGAATAAATAGCTTTGGCTGGTTGCTGTTTCCTTCTCCGCAAGAATCAATCTGTATTTTGTACACAGGCACAATCTCAAAATGTCAGCTTACGATAAAATAGCATTGCACAACACATTTTTGAAGATTGCATGGGGCAGCACATACTGGCTTGATTAGCACCCCTCTGCTCGTCCGGCTATTGGCGGATGTGAAAGAAGACAACTTTGTATCCATGAATAATGAACATATATTCTGCTAACAATGTCTTACTAGCACTTCTGGGCATCCCACAATCCCCACCACCACACTCCACGACATCCTGGCAATCGTGGAGGTCACAGCTGTGGCATGGACAGCTGCAGCAAACTAGTCTTCGAACTGGAAACAATACCAACAACCACAACACATTAATGAATGTAAATGGAAAAAGTAAGACAACTTTTTTACAGGTTATCTCCAGAATCTGATATGAGGATTGCCCAGAAAGTAATGCACCCCATTTTTTTATCAGCCGAAAACAACGCTACGAATGCGAAACGTTACACATGTATTATTTGAAGTCTCCTGAATGAGAGTGCAAATTTTTCGTCACTTCCAACAGATAGCGTAGCTTCAGGACAGTTTCAAAATGGCGTCTGTAGGTGATGTACATTACAACCAATGTGCTATCATTGAATTTCTCACTGCAGTGAAAGAAACTGTCTGGATTATTCACAAATGCTTCTGCAAAGTCTATGGAACATCTGTTGTGGACAGAATTGCAATTAGTCGTTGGGCACGGAGGGTGAGCTCATCAGAAGGCGGTTCGGCGGAGCTCCACGATTTGCAGCAGTCGGGGAGAGCATCCACCGCTGTCATACCTGACTTGTTGCAGCGAGCTGTTGTTTGGGCCTTAAAGTATGCCATTCGTGGAAGACGTTCTGAGGACGATGAGTAGATGATTGACACAGTGAACCACTGGCTGGTATGGACAGGACATGCATGACCTTGTTTCGCGCTGGGGAAAGGCCATAGAACAGGATGGAGATTATGTGGAGAAATAGGATGCACAGATAAAACACCATTCTTCCGTGTGTGTAATTCTCATTATGCTCAATAAAGAATTGTTGAAGGAAAAGATTGTGGTGCATTACTTTCTGGGCAGCCCTCATTATCCATAACATAAAAGCTGAGGAGCTAAGTTGTTTCAGAAGACAATGTGACATGTGACTTCCAGTTCAGCTTGTTGTCAATAAAAACACTTAAGAATTTAAAATATTCTATTTCATTTTTTGGGTTTACTCTCATATATTATTTCTAATGTTGTGGTCATGCCTTGTGCAGTCGATATTGTATTGAATGTATCGTGCTTTCTCTAAAGGCAGCGACAGTCCATTTACAGAGAACGTTTAAATTATTCCATTAGACTTGGTTATAATACTTGCATCCTCAGCAAACAGCACTATTTCTGCTTCATGGATGTTGAAACACGTATGTTGTGTGGCGGCGATGGCGAGGCATTGCACAGTCTCTGACCAGAGAGCCATTTATCGTGGCTAGTACGCGCTTGACCGCGCGAGAGTTGCGAGCGGTACTCTGTCAGTAGTAGTCGTGCAGTAGTCAGTGGGCAGTCTGTGGGCAGAGCAGTCTGTCGGTAGTAGCAGCCCAGTGCAGTTGTGTGTGAGGAGTCGGCGGGCGTCGACATGGCACTCTGGTCAAGATCCAGGATGAGGTATATTATTTTTAAATGCGCTCAGCTAATAATGTAAATTAACTGTAACTAATTTGTGCAACAATCGCCCCAATAATAATGTTGGTTTTCAAAGCAATATTTTTAACAAAAGAAGTATTTAATTGAACGAACGATTTCCTTCCATTTCCTTTAAAGAAAAGTTTCAATTAAACTTCAAAAAAAAAAATATTAAAAAAAATAATACTTGCAATGCATTTCCTCCAAGCCGTGGCCAACAATAAGAGCAGAGCTTTGACATGTGGTTTCGAATGAGGTAAGAAATTAATTATGATTTTTTGCACAGGGCCAAAGACTGATATTTCGGTCTAATTGAGTTTACTTTGTCAGTGAGATTTTATTATCACTGAATTGACTTTCATTTTTTTTGTGAGGAACTTATACTTGGGTCAGATTGCTAATTTTTGTTTAATTGTCATTGTCATTGAATTTATTTGCTGGGAGGTTACGTTAGGTTGTATTCTTGTTAACATTCAACTACTGTGTTTCAAAATTTCTCTGGGGAGCTTACACTTAGCACAATGTGCATTAGCATTCTTAAAATAATATCCTTTTAAATTTTTGTGGGGAGGTTACACTTGGCGACACCCAGTCCAGGATCGTATTTCGTTGAGAATCTTTTGAAAAACAGTCAGATATCTGCTCTTATTTGCTTAGATATAATTAGGATTTGGCGCAACGCTTTTACTAATATTGTGACTTTCTTTCTACAGGTCAACGGCAATTCGTTGCTCTGTTGTATTTGTTTGTTGCCTTTTTGCATTTGTGCTTATTTGTTATGTGAATGTTTGTGACTATTGTAAAAATGCCGCGAAAGACTGTGAATAGTGCATCGCGAGGTATTTTGAATGAAATTACCGACTTAAACAGCGTGACCGATAGTAATTGTGACACGCAGTGTAATGATGACAATCCTGCGTTCACTGACAATCAATGCGTTCCAACCACTAATGATGACTTTTGTCTTAATGATGAACAAACGAACTCGGTTATGTCCTCTGTTGATTTGACGACAATCGATGACGCGGGACGCTCTATTGTAATGAGCGCCGCCCAGCCTAACACACCCGGTTTACTAAATTTACGTGATGAACACACAAATTTGTCTGATGAAAATGAACAGGATACACAAAATACGACGGATTTATTTACTTCCCAAAATAGCGACTGACAGTATACGTTTGACTGACAAATCTTTTTGCAAATTACAGAATGACCAAATGGTCACACAGAACGTGACAATTGCATGTACTCCATCACAGAGCACTGAGAATGCAGCAGCTACCTTTGGTTTGGAACAATTTATGGCAGTAATGCTACAGTTTAAGAACGAATTTAGTGTAAATTCCAAACAACAGAGTGAAGATCTCAAACAACTTGGTGAACAGGTCAAACAAGATAACGAAAAACTCAAACAACACTTAAATGAAAAATTAGACGACAATTCCAGACAGTTGAATGAAAAATTAGACGACAGTTCCAGACACTTAAATGAAAAATTAGACGACAATTCCAGACAGTTAAATGAAAAATTAGACGACAATTCCAAACGGTTAAATGAAAAATTAGACGACAATTCCAGACAGCTTAGTGAACAAATTAGAGCCGTTGCCGCGCAGTGCCATGACACTAAGGAACAGTTGCGCGTGGAAATTGAGGCTTGTTCAAGAAAAAGTAGCGAAGAAATTAAGTCTGTTGCTCAGGAATTAAGGGAATTGCAAACAGTTGCAACAGAAACACTCAGATACGAAATTAGCGGAGTCGCTAAACAATGCTCTGAAAAAGCTACACAATTACGGGACGAGTTTAAAGCAATGACGGTGGAACTTTCGCGCACAATGCACGCAAAGATAGACGCGAAATTCGAACAGCAGAACACACAAATTGACGAACGCTTTAATCTTCACATACAAAACAGTGATACGCGTTTCCGCAAATTTATTCAGGATCAAAATAAAGTCAAACGTCAAGTCATGGAAACAATCACTGCACAAAGACAGGAAGACAAACGTAAAATGTTTGCGAAGGCAAAAACGTATGTAGACAAGAATATTACTACAGTGTCCGACAAAATTAATACCATCGAACAGTTGAACGCGGAATTACGTGATGAAATTTCTGATCTTAAATCAAAAACAGATACACACACAGTAGATATTCAAACAGTGACAGACAGATTCGAACAATTAGAACTAACACAGGATTGCGATGTCATCAAAGCTGATGTTAAAAAACTGAGCGAAACTACACGTAAGTTGCAAAAACGGATTAATGCGTCCGATTCTAAAACCGATGATCAGGCAAAAATACTGACTGAAAAATATGATGAATTAGCCAGTTGTATTGATGCTATTGAAAGTAATAATGATAATAAATCAGACGATACTGCACCGATTTCATTTAACCAAACACCTGAATTTCAAAATTTACAGCAGACAATTAATGAGATCGATTCATCTAACAACACCTTGCGTAGAAAACTGTCAAGCTTACAGCAAGAGGTAACAGAGATGAAAAATATTTCAGTTAATAATACATCACAGCAGACGCCACTTTGCGAGCATTTGTCAGACTCGCGCAGCGCGTATAATTTGGGTAATCTACAGAGAGTACGGGACTTAGATTCCGAACAATCACAGTTCAATAGATTTTCTTACAATCCTGATCCTGTTCCATCATACAGAGATGATAGTTTCGATTACAAACATTTTCTATCAGTGAGGAAATTTAAAGTGTTTAGGAATGACAGAACACAGATTCACCCATTGGGTTGGATTCAACAATTTAGCTTTGCCTTTCCACCGACTTGGCCCGTAACGCACAAACTAGAATTTATTTGCAGCTTTTTGGAAGGCGAACCGGCAACTCGTATGAGACCGATCGCGAGGCAATGTTACTCGGTAGAAGAATTTCAGAATGCCTTTCTGTCAGCGTACTGGTCGAAGACGACACAGCGCGGAATTAAAGATCAGTTAATTAGTTTACCAAATTATGAAAACACAAATTTCCCAATGTGACGCAATTTTTTGAGCACATGGTCCAGCAAAATCAGTATTTAAGTGAACCCTATAGTGAATCCGCACTCATTCAATTATGTATCTCTAAATTACCACGGTCATTAAGAGTGTCACTTTTAACAGGTCAACAAAAAGAAAATATTTCAGCATTCAGAGATTTGTTACAGCTCTTGGAAGTACAACAATCTGATTATTCTTTTGTAAACAAAAACTTTTCGTATAATAACCAAGGTCAACAAACTTACAGTAATTATGATCAGACACGTAATTTCAATAGGAAAAGTAACAGTCGCTTTAGAAATGACAAATCCCAGAGCTTTAATAACAGACAAAATTCCAATTATCAATTCCGTCAAAATCATCAGCAGCAGGAACCATATTTTAGTAACAGTAGAGGTTTTTCACAACAACAACATCAAAACCAGCCGGTTAGCATACCTAACCAACAATGGAATGCACAAGGTCAACCAGGCTTTAATGTTCCGCCGCGTACACGTATAGTCCCAGATCCAACAAATAGTAACGCACGGCAGCAAGGAAACAACTACGTACAGAGAAGACAGTATTTCAATTCCCATCGCAATGCACCGTATAGGAATGACTATTATGACAGACGTAAAAATAATGAGGACAATTTTCAGCGTACATCTAACAACAGTCGGTCATACCAACAGCAAAATTATTCACAAGAACATATTCTCATGAATGAACCCGACAGTAGATACCATCCAGAACGTAATGCGTCTGGAAGGAGTAATAGAACAGTTCAAATAGTAGAAATGCCACAACATCCTCCTGATAATAGTAACACGTCAGATAGAATGTGACTAGATACTGTACGGATCGCATCTTCTAGTAACACAAGCACTACCTCAGACACGCAAAATGTTGTTCACGAAAATGTCATTACTTTTGACGACATCAGAGACACTCTTTTGCAGGAAAGACCATTTGTTCAGAAAACTATTTCACATCCTGTTATCGAAATTAAAATTGGTTCATCGAAATTTTCAGCAGTAATCGATTCCGGATCACCTATATCAGTAATAAATGAAGAAACTTTTAACGAGTGTAACAAAGAGAATACTTATCCGACATTACCTTTAGGCAAAACAAAAGTGAAGGGAGCAGTATCGAGTAAAGGAGTAGACGTTAAATTACAGACGCATTTATCATGTTGTATTGGAGGTCATACTTTCCACTCAAATTTTTGGATTGTTCCTTTATTGACAACAGACGTTATTTTAGGTACGAATTTTCTGGTTCAACACGACGCAGTTATTGATTTTCAGAATTCTTATTTAATGTTGAAGGATGAAAATATACAATTTGCTATAGATTTTCAGCACTCACTATCTGCGGAAGAGCAAACAATTAATCGCACAGAGGTCATTTCCGTGTCACGTAACATAGACTGTAATCCCACATTGTTCACGGATACGTATGTACACAACTATAACACTCCAGACGAAGCTGACTACGACGTAATACAGATGATTTCTGATAAGGTTAAAGAGAGCAGTGCAAATACAGACGACGAACGCACGCAGTTACACAAAATTCTTTTACAGCAAGCTCCAGTTTTTGACAATGTTCCTGGTACTATGTATGAATTTCAAGTCAAACAGCACGACACATTTAAAGCCAAGCATTATCCCATTCCGTATATTCATAGAGAACAGGTTAAGAAAGAGTTGCAGGATATGCTTGATCAAGGAATTATAGAACCGGCAGTTAGTCCGTACATAAACCTGCTACATATTGTTAAGAAAAAAGATGGCTCACTTCGCCTTGTACTTGATTCACGTCACATTAATGACATTATTATTAATGAAACTGATCGACCACAGACATTAGAGGAACTTCTACAGAAATTTCATGGTACGGCTATTTATTCTACACTAGATTTGAAATCGGGATTTTGGCAAATTCAACTTCATCCGAATTGCAGAAAGTATACAGCTTTTCTCTGTTTTGGCGACTGTTATCAATTTTGCAAATTACCATTCGGCTTAACTATTTCTTCAGCAGCCTTTATTCGCGGTTTGAACACAATACTTCCGACAGAACTTAAGGACAGAATTACGACGTATGTAGACGACATTCTTATCGCAGAAGCTAACTGGTCTGAACACAATATGATTCTTGAACAACTGTTGCAAACTTTTCATGCTCAAGGACTCACAGTTAATCTTAGTAAATCGCACTTTGGCAAAACTTCTATAAAATTTCTTGGACACGTAATTTCAACAGAAGGCATTGCGCCAGATCCGGAAAAACTTCAAGCTCTACGTGACATTACTGTTCCTACGACGAAGAAACAATTACGCAGTTTTTTGGGTTTAATTAATTTTTTTCGTAAATTTATTCATCACTCCGCTTTAGACACGCCTAGATTATGCCAATTAACAGGTAAAAACACTATTTGGTCTTGGGATAAGCAAGCACATTCTGAATTCATGAACCTGAAACATGCTTTGTTGAATGCACCACTTTTATCGCACCCAGATCTTACCAGAAATTTTTCCATTGCCACCGACAGTTCCAGCACCGCTTTAGGCGTACACATTTTTCAGGAAATTGAAGAAGATGGCTCTACAGTAATCAAAAACATCGCATTTGCAAGTCGCATTTTGTCACCTGCTGAACGAAATTATTCCGTTACAGAACTGGAAACACTATGTTTTGTATGGGCTTTCACGAGATTTAGGCACTTTCTTTATGGCAGACATACCACCGTCTACACAGACCACAGAGCAATACAATTTTTACTTTCGGCTAAATTTACTCACGACAGGTTAAGTAGATGGAAACTGTATTTACAGGAATTTAATTTTACGATTGTTTACACTCCCGGCACACAAAATGTTGTAGCAGACGCACTATCCCGTTCTCTGAGCAACAATCAGCAAGACGTAGCAACCAACTTCTGCAAAGCAAATTTCAGTGTCATGTATATTCAGCAAGTTGCATTTGAAATCTTTATTTCATCGTCATTACAGGACATAGCAAAAGAACAAAGTAAAGACAATGTGTGGAAAGAAATTAAACACCTTTGGCAAGATAGGAATAATGTTAAGATTAGAAACCATTACACTGTACGCAATGACATTCTGTTTCGCCGCTCTCATCCTGACAGCAACAATTGGTTATTATGCATTCCTGACGAACTGGTTAACAAATTAATCTGGTACACTCATTTAAGTTACGCACATTACGGAGCAAGAAAATGTTTTCTTATACTGAGACAGAACTGTTATTTCACCAACATGGAGAAACGTATACGACGAGTTTTAGCGTCTTGTAAAATTTGCCAGAAAGCTAAGTCAGACACCACTTCACACATTCCTCCGTTATATCCCATTATACCTGTTAAATTAAGACATATGGCCGCAGTAGGCATTTTTGGTCCAATTCCGAGAACTAACAGAGGTTTTTGCTACATCTTTGTCGCTGTTGAGCTCACTTCAAAATTTGTTACTTTCACTCCGTTACGCAAAGCTACTGCTAAAACTGTTTCGAAAGCATTTGTAAAACATTTTCTATTTCATGTAGGGCATGTGTTGAAAGTAATTTCTGACAATGGATCACAATTTCGTTCTGCTATATGGACACGCATGTTACGAGCCAGAAACATTTCTCCGATTTATATATCCAAGTACCATGCTTCTTCGAACCCCTGTGAAAGATTAATGAAAGAAATTGGTAAGCTGTGTCGAATATACTGCCACAAAAGACATATTGATTGGGATACACACATACTCTCATTCCAAGATGTAATTAATTCCATTCCAAATGAATCCACTATGCTATCTCCGTCTGTTATACTGAAAAACGTTGAACCACCAAACAAAATTAAAGAATTAGTAAACTTCCCTACATGTCGTCGACTAAGACACCACGAAATAATTGACATTGCGCTGAACAACATCAAACGTGCCGCAGAGCGCCGAAGAAGACAACAAAAACAGGTTTGTAGACGCCGAGACTTTCACGTTGGACAGAAGATATTAGTACGTACACACTATTTATCCAGTAAATTAAAAGGTAAGTGCAATAAATTTGAACTTTTATACGCAGGACCATATCGGGTTCGCAGCATTCCTCATCCCAATGTGATACACGTCGAAACTTTGAGAACCAGAAAATCGAAAGGCAACCACCATTGGTCAAATATTAAACCCTTTATTGAATGAAGACACTGTATGATTCAACACACTATGATGCCATTTACTAATGCAATTACATTCACATGACTAATTATTCATGACTATCGTATTTTTCTTGGCAAGTGCCCGGCAAGGTAAGGTTAGCAGGTCGCTTTTCTTGTCGTTACACATCAGACCGTGCATATTTTTCCAGATGAACTTACGTATTTTATGAATAATTATGCAATTCTATGTAATGACGTATTAATTTTATCAAATTCTCTCTCCATTAAAGTCTTTAATTCTCGCCTCTATTAACTACACTACATACAAGCTGAACACAACGAACGTCACATTTTGTCCTTTTATGTACGATTGTTTTCATGTTTTGTTTATACGCACTGTGAAATAGTTAAGGTATAACACACCAGTTGATTTTGACATTCTTTTTGCCCTATGACATCTCAAGATCGTAACTGTTTTACGTTTTTTGCTGCTGCATTGTATTATTCTGTGTACATTTTTGCATCCGAACACTGTCAATGTCTTTGACATATTACGTTTTCTGTCATGTTATGCTGTATACTTAATTTTGTTACCATAAACCAGTCATTATTTAATGGGTATATGATTTAAATGTAAGACATTAATCTCTGTTCATCAATTTCAGAAAGAAATGATGCGTGTAAGAAATAAATTCAACAGAAATGGGAATTTCACCTACGGAATAAACGAAAGAAGATGCAATAACTTTATGAGGAAGAGTAAATGGATCAGGATTAACAAGCATTAACAATAATATACTATACTCATCGTAGAATAGCAGTCTTAACTAATTTTTTCTTTCAGAATACAAAGTGATTGATGCAGGCTGTCAGACAGAACTACACATCTCAGTTTTAAGTGATGAAATATGCTAGAGATAAGGAATAGTTGTGTAATGAATAATGAAGTGATTTTTGCAGATGATAATGAATGCTGAAGAGTAATGATGAAGAATAATGCTACTATGAATAATGAAGTTTTTCATTACAGGTGATGATGATAATGAAGTTTTGATGATATGGATAATGAAGTTTTCTTTGCAGATGAGGATAATGTTGAAGTTATATTTAGGCTATGTAGTTATTTAAGTATTTGTTGCAGTTCGTTTTGGCAGCAGGTGTTATATTGCATAGTATAATGACCGAAGGTTTTGGAAAGGACAGCTATGGAACACATTTTTATACACATTTCACTACCTGTTAATTCGAAGTTCACTACTTTTCAGCATAAAATGCATTTCTCTTTTCAGCTTAATAATCCATTTTTATATATTTTTTGCAGGAGAAATTATTTATGAGATTAATGTGCTATAAGCATTTGTTCATTAAATCTATGAATGTGGTTACATATACTCTACTTGTTTCATAATCTTGCCACAGCTGACTTATGACGGATGACGTTACACATTTTCATTTATACCAACAAACCAGAAACAAATTCTTTTCCTCTTGCTTTCCCCTATAATTACCCTAAGCAATGCATTGCTAACAAAAAAATGTATTACCAGTCCCAAATAATGTTACTAGTTTAAGAGAATTCTGAATAATACTGAGCAGCTCTGAATAGTATGTCACTTCAGTAATGACTTCTTAATGATACAAATATATACATATATATATATATATATATATATATATATAATAATGCTTTGTAACGGGCAAATAACTGCCACTGTTTATTGTAATGAGACTACTTATAATGCCCATGATTATTAATGCTATGACTGTAATTAACTGATTTTTAATCATGAGTTCTTAATGGTGTGTGTCACCAATTTCAAATAATGCTACTCATTTAAGAAAGTTCTGAATAATACTGAATGATGAACAATGTTTTATACTATTCAATACTTACTGGCCACTGAGTGCCAAAAATTAATCTAATTAAATGAATTATGACCTTTAATGTTTTGATAACTGGCCACTGAGTGCCAATAATTAATGTCACTAAATGAATTACGTTAATAATTATGCCATTAATTAGCTCCTGTTTTCAATTATGACTTTTCATGTTCTATAACTGGCCACTGAGTGCCAATAATTAATGTCACTAAATGAATTATGTTATTAATTATGCCATTAATTAGCTCCTGTTTTCAATTATGACTTTTCATGTTCTATAACTGGCCACTGAGTGCCAATAATTAATGTCACTACATGAATTTTGTTATTAATTATGCCATTAATTAGCTCTTGTTTTCAATGTTGACTTTTCATGTTTTGGTAAATGGCCAATGAGTGCCAATAATTTGTATCACTCAATGTATTATGTTAATGCTAGGCCAATAATTGACTTTTTTTTTCTTCAATGAAGACTTCTGATGAACATTATTCTGTCATACTAAATATGCTTTGTAACTGGCCAAGGACTGCCACTGTTTATTGTAATACGATTACCCATGATGCCAATAATTTAATTTTATGAACATTATTCTGTAATACTACATACTTGGTACAGAAATGTTCAATAACTGGGCTATGAATGCCGCAAACTACTACTGTAATTCTCAATGAAGCCTATTATGTGACTTAATGTCCTTCACCTTATGAGCTAACTACCCTGAATTACTGCAATATCCATTTGTCCTGTCCATCCTCATGATCATGGAGCACTATATTTGGTTTTTGCACTAATTCTACGTTGGTGTGCCTTGTAAGAGCGTGGTGTTGACACGACATGCTGTCCACCACCGTGAGCGATGAAGACGTTATTATGGTCCCACTGTTTGGTGTACCTAATGTACTGCCAAAATGATAACAGGAAATATTACTGTGACAGTTCAGTGTCTTGGCTACACTGATAAATTGTGATGGGAAAAGAACTTCAAATTGTGTCACTTGGTGTTGTACTTCTGTGGAAAGATATGGACTTTCAGAACAGCTGTGTGCAATCTAAAGTGCTACAACCATGATGCAATCCTTCCCTTTCCTATCCTAATAGTGAAGATCATTTTTTTTTAGCTAACATCATTTATGTTCATGGGATATACATTTTTTCGATTTGCTGCACTCCAATGCGACTACACTTATGTCACTTGTTGACATGATTTTTTTTTGCCATTATGTTTATTTGTTGTGAAAATGCTAAAGACATTTTTTCGATTTGTTCTGAAGTACAGTAGATGTGCACTCTTGTCTTTTATATTGTATATACATTTTTTATTTTGATGATATGTTCTGAACTACAGTGCATGTGCATTTATGTTAGGTGTTAATATGTTTTCTACTGAACTTCAGTGCCTGTGCACTTTTCTCATTTTTCCAATATGATTTGTACTCATTCTGTATACCTTTTATGATTTCCTGATATGTTCATTACTTCAGTGCGTATGCACTTATGTCATTTGTTACTCATTGTATATACATTTCGTCATTTGCTGATATGTTCTCAACTGCAGTGCATGTGCACTCATGGCACTTGTCAACATGATTTTTTTGCCATTCTGTTTATTTGTTCTGAAAATGCTAAAGAATTTTTTCAGTGCGTGTGCACTTTGTTATCTGTCAAATAATTTGTATATACATTTTTCTGATCTGCGAATATGTTTTGTACTCATATCTTGTCTTTGTCTGAAATATTTTGTACTCGGTGCATGTGCACAACATTTAATTCATGTACTACTTCTAAATATTGTGTAAAATGTAGAAGATTATTAATTAAAGAAAAATTTTGCCGCGCTTGGCAAGTCCAAATGACTCACCATCGCTGCCAAATTTTTGCCCCCCCCCGCCCCAGTGGAGGGTTATGAAACACATATGTTCTGTGGCGGCGATGGCGAGGCATTGCAGAGTCTCTGACCAGAGAGCCATTTATCGTGGCTAGTATGCGCTTGACCGCGCAAGAGTTGCGAGCGGTACTCTGTCAGTAGTAGTCGTGCAGCAGTCAGTGGGCAGTCTGTGGGCAGAGCAGTCTGGCGGTAGTAGCAGCCCAGTGCAGTTGTGTGAGAGGAGTCGGCGGGCGTCGACATGGCACTCTGGTCAAGATTCAGGATGAGGTATATTATTTTTAAATGCACTCAGCTAATAATGTAAATTAACTGTAACTAATTTGTGCAACAATCGCCCCAATAATAATGTTGGTTTTCAAAGCAATATTTTTAACAAAAGAACTATTTAATTGAACGAACGATTTCCTTCCATTTCCTTTAAAGAAAAGTTTCAATTAAATTTCAAAAAAAAAATATTAAAAAAAAATAATACTTGCAATGCATTTCCTCCAAGCCGTGGCCAACAATAAGAGCAGAGCTTTGACATGCAGTTTCGAATGAGGTAAGAAATTAATTATGATTTTTTGCACAGGGCCAAAGACTGATATTTCGGTCTAATTGAGTTTACTTTGTCAGTGAGATTTTATTATCACCGAATTGACTTTCATTTTTTTTGTGAGGAACTTATACTTGGGTCAGATTGCTAATTTTTGTTTAATTGTCATTGTCATTGAATTTATTTGCTGGGAGGTTACGTTAGGTTGTATTCTTGTTAACATTCAACTACTGTGTTTCAAAATTTCTCTGGGGAGCTTACACTTAGCACAATGTGCATTAGCATTCTTAAAATAATATCCTTTTAAATTTTTGTGGGGAGGTTACAATGTATCATGGAAGATAATGCATGTAATACAAGAACGAGATCAGACCCAGTATCGATCCTTGTGGTACATCTGTAGTGCTTATTTCTAATTCTGAAGATGCTGTTTCATTGTGTACACAGGGTGCATACAGTCACTCAACGAAAATGTCTGTAAGTAAAAGAAGCTGTCTGGGTATTTTACAGTTGTTTTAGACGTAATGTTGCTGCCAGCAAAGAGATAATCTCCAGCAAAGAGATAATCTCTGCAAACAGTATGTGGGTCATGGAAAATGAGTCGTATTATCATGTAAACAGGAATTCTTGAACGATTTGCTAATTATTATGTACAGCTTTCCAGAGCTTCATAATACATGTCCGTGATTTTTTTTTGTCTGTTATCCCTCTGAACAACTAGAAGACCTATTAGGAACTGAAGCTATACTCTATCAGTATAAACCCGCAGTCGCTGTTTACATTTTGTCGCAGCAGTGATTAAGTTTAAGGCTATTGTATAATTACGTAAGTCTTTAATAATTATAATTAATGAAGTCTGACGTTGTCAGGAAGGAGACGTCAGCCGTAACGTAATCTATTGAATAAAAGAAATTAATGTAAAAACTTTTATTATCTAGACCGCAATTTTCGCTTTACAATTGTAATCTGGTGACTAATTTGGGTTGCTTTCGATAATCATCTATGGCCGAGCTGCTCTAGGCGCTTCAGTCTGGAGCTGCGCGACTGCTTCGGTCGCAGGTTCGAATCCTGTCTCGGGCATAGGTGTGTGTGATGTCCTTAGGTTAGTTAGGTTTAAGTAGTTCTAAGTTCTAGGGGACTGATGACCATAGATGTTAAGTCCCATAGTGCTCAGAGCCATTTGAACCATTTGATAATCATCTTCAGATCGTTCAAATCGTAAAAAGGAGTTGAATATGGATTGAAACCATCATCATTAGCAACAGTCATGCGACAACATGCAATCGTATTATGGACCAACAAGACTAGGACAGTATGTAGTTAAAAGCTTCATCGAGAGCGCGCCAGGTTTCAAACTATGATCTCACAAGATGCAGGTACTAAAGAAGGAACTGTGTATTTTCCTTCTTTAGTACCTGCATCTTGCAAGACAATAGTTTACAACCTGGCTCGCTCTCGAAGAACCTTTTAACTGCATGGTGTCTTAATCTCGTTGGCTAGTAATAGAAATGCACGTCATTGCATGACTATTGCTAATGATGTTGTGTTTCCGAGGATATTCAACTGCTTTTTACAATTTGAATGATATGAAGATGGCGAAAATAAAATTTCGACATTAGCCGCAATCGGACATTGAAATAAATTCAGTGGCGACAAGTGAATATTTGTGGTGGGCGGAGACTCGAACCGGGATTTCCCGCTTAAAGCGAGCGGTCGCCTTAGCTGCTCTTACTATCCGAGCACACTTCACATCCAACCCGAACTCCCAATTTGTCGAACACTACATACGTGGCGTTCCCTATCCATTACCCTCATTATGCGCAACCTCACGCTGATTCCTGCAAGAGGTCGGGTGGAGAGTGTATTGACATCAAGGCGCATATATTCACGTGTGTGAGGTCTGATCTTACGGACAGAACAGACACCACACGTATAAAGACGTGAAGATGGTTGTTGAAAGCAATCAAAGATACAGTCGGCGACAGCGTTAACGGCCTGCGGTGGCGCAGCTCTGAAGGAATGCTGCTGTGTGAACTCGGTTGAAAGTGCGTAGACAGCAACTACACTATGGATAGCTGCGATAGCGGGAGTTAAACCTATCTCGCTACAGTCTGGTTCATTGTGGGCTAGAAACTATTTCGTGATATGTTTTTTGCCAGCTGCGACATAGTCGCGTATACGAACAGTGATCCAATACTGTCGAATGTTTTTTATTCCAGTCTTTGATCACAATATCAATTCTTTTGACGATGACCGGTTTCAGTTCGTAATGACCATCCTCAGATCTTTTCTACACCATGTCCTAAAGTGATAAGACCATAATGGCATCGTCAAAACACATACAAAATGGTTCAAATGGCTCTGAGCACTATGGGACTTAACTTCTGTGGTCATCAGTCCCCTAGAACTTAGAACTACTTAAACCTAACTAACCTAAGGACATCACACACATCCACGTGCCCGAGGCAGGATTCGAACCTGCGACCGTAGCAGTCGCGCGGTTCCGGACTGAGCGCCTTAACCGCGAGACGACCTCGGCCGGCAAAACACATACAGGCTGGTCAATTGATAGTGACCGGGCCAAATATTTCACGAAATAAGCATCAAACGAAAAAACTACAAAGAACGAAACTCGTCTAGCTTGAAGGGGGAAATCAGATGGCGCTATGGTTGACCCGCTAGATGGCGCTGCCATAGGTCAAACGGATATCAACTGCCTTTTTTAAAAATAGGAATCCCCATTTTTATTACATATTCGTGTAGTAAGTAAAGAAATATGAATGTTTCAGTTGGACCATTTTTTCGCTTTGTGATAGATGGCGCTGTAATAGTCACAAACGTATAAGTACGTGGTATCACGTAACATTCTGCCAGTGCGGACGGTATTTGCTTCGCGATACATCACCCGCGTTAAGATGGACCGTTTACAAATTGCGGAAAAGGTCGATATCGTGTTGATGTACGGCTATTGTGATCAAAATGCCCAACGGGCGTGTTCTATGTATGCTGCTCGGTATCCTGGACGACATCATCCAAGTGTCCGGACCGTTCGCCGGATAGTTACGTTATTTAAGGAAACAGGGAGTGTTCAGCCACATGTGAAACGTCAACCACGACCTGCAACAAATGATGATGCCCAAGTAGGTGTTTTAGCTGCTGTCGCGGCTAATCCGCACATCAGTAGCAGACAAATCGCGTGAGAATCGGGAATCTCAAAAACGTCGGTGTTGAGAACGCTTCATCAACATCGACTGCACCCGTACGATATTTTTATGCGCCAGGAATTGCATGGTGACGACTTTGAACGTCGTGTACACTTCTGCCACTGGGCACAAGAGAAATTACGGGACGATGACAAATTTTTTGCACGCGTTCTATTTAGCGACGAAGCGTCATTCACCAACAGCGGTTACGTAAACCGGCATAATATGCACTATTGGGCAACGGAAAACCCACGATAGCTGCGACAAGTGGAACATCAGCGACCTTGGCGGGTTAATGTATGGTGCGGCATTATGGAAGGAAGGATAATTTTATCGATGGCAATTTAAATGGTGCAATATGCTGACTTCCTACGTAATGTTCTACCGATGTTACTACAAGATGTTTCACTGCATGACAGAATGGCGATGTACTTCCAACGTGATGGATGTCCGGCACATAGCTCGCGTGCGGTTGAAGCAGTATTGATTATTATATTTCATGACAGTGGATTGGTCGTCAAAGCACCATACCATGGCCCGCACGTTCACCGGATCTGACGTCCCCGGATTTCTTTCTGTGGGGAAAGTTGAAGGATATATTGCGTCAGCGCATTGTCAATGCATGTGCGAACATTACGGAAGGCGAATTTCTCGCTGTTGAGGGCAATGTCGTTACATTTATTTCTAAATACATTGAGGTTGACGGACATCAGTTTGAGCATTTATTGCATTAATGTGGTATTTACAGGTAATCACGCTGTAACAGTATGCGTTTTCAGAAATAATAAATTCACAAAGGTAGATGTATCAGATTGGAACAACCGAAATAAAATGTTCAAACGTACCTACGTTCTGTATTTTAATCTAAAAAACCTACCTGTTACCAACTGTTCATCTAAAATTATGAGCCATATGTTTGTGACTATTGCAGCGCCATCTATCACAAAGTGAAAAAAGTGGTCCAACTAAAACATTCATATTTCTTTACGTACTACACGAATATGTAATAAAAATTGGGGTTCCTATCTAAAAAAAAAAAAAACGCAGTTGATATCCGTTTGACCTATGGCAGCGCCATCTAGCGGGCCAACCATAGCGCCATCTGGTTTTCGTCTTCAAGCTAGACAAGGATCTTTCTTTGTAGTTTTTTCGTTTGACGCTTATTTCATGATATATTTGGCCCGGTCACGATTAATTGACCACCCTGTATATTTCGTGATAAATTTACTAAGTGTACCTAATAGGTATGAGATACACATAGAATGGAATGTGTATTCAATCTTTCCCAGTCATAATGACACGAAGAGAAATCGCTGATACAGCTTCTTGCACTCCAGAATAGATTCTGTAATAAATTGTTTCTTAAAATACTGATTACACCTTCTGTTGCCTCTTACTCTATTAACTAAACGACGAAAAAATCAGTTCTACAATATCCATGGCAAGATGAACAGCATTTTAAACTACGTTGTACTGTAGTCAGAATAGCGAGATAAGTAAAATAAATTTCCGTTACGGAACAGATGATGCCCTGAACTATTTTTACAGCACAGCAACTTGACAAGAAAGTAAATTTTACGTGAAAATTACAAAATAAATTTACATTCCGTTCACATACGGTTTAGTTCAGCAACATTGA
Source organism: Schistocerca serialis cubense (assembly GCF_023864345.2). Classification (NCBI taxonomy): domain Eukaryota; kingdom Metazoa; phylum Arthropoda; class Insecta; order Orthoptera; family Acrididae; genus Schistocerca; species Schistocerca serialis. The sequence goes on from NC_064643.1 coordinate 596,213,829, forward strand.
ATTTGTCTGTTTCCTCGCCAGTCTTTCAGTGTCGGCTATTTTAAATGTAGTATTTTTATCTGCCACATATCTCTTCACCTGTTCCCACACCAGTCCTGTTGGATTGTAATGGCAGTGACAAGGAGGTACTCGCATCACGACTGCGACCATCTTGCAGAGCTATGGAATCAGTTTCCTATTTTATTACCGCTGCCTTTTGAAACGTTAACTAGCTCCAACAGCTCTGCTCTTGTTTATGTTTCAATACTTCGTATATCACTGTTCGCAGCTGCAAAAGAATATCACTTTTTGTTGTATTTGTAGTAGGAAGCCACTTCGAAAATGTTTCTCCCTTCAATTTGGGATGATAGTTGTTGTTGTTGTGATCTTCAGTCCTGAGACTGGTTTGATGCAGCTCTCCATGCTACTCTATCCTGTGCAAGCTTCTTCATCTCCCAGTACCTACTGCAGCCTACATCCTTCTGAATCTGCTTAGTGTCTCTGCTTAGAAGTCTCCCTCTACGATTTTTACCCTCCACGCTGCCCTCCAATACTAAATTGGTGATCCCTCGATGTCTCAGAACATGTCCTACCAACCCATCCCTCCTTCTAGTCAAGTTGTGCCACAAGCTCCTCTTCTCCCCGATTCTATTCAATACCTCCTCATTAGTTATGTGATCTACCCATCTAATCTTAAGCATTCTTCTGTAGCACCACATTTCGAAAGCTTCTATTCTCTTCTTGTCCAAACTATTTATCGTCTATGTTTCACTTCCATACATGGCTACACTCCATACAAATACTTTCAGAAACGACTTCCTGACATTTAAATCTATACTCGATGTTAACAAATTTTTCTTCTTCAGAAACGCTTTCCTTGCCATTGCCAGTCTACATTTTATATCCTCTCTACTTCGACCATCATCAGTTATTTTGCTCCCCAAATAGCAAAACCCATTTACTACTTCAAGTGTCTCATTTCCTAATCTAATTCCCTCAGCATCACCCGACTTAATTCGACTACATTCCATTATACCCGTTTTGATTTCGTTGATGTTCATCTTATACCCTCCTTTCAAGACACTGTCCATTCCGTTCAACTGCTCTTCCAAGTCCTTTGCTGTCTCTGACAGAATTACAATGTCATCAGCGAACCTCAAAGTTTTTATTTCTTCTCCATGGATTTTAATACCTACTCCGAACTTTTCTTTTGTTTCCTTTATTGCTTGCTCAATATACAGATTGAATAACATCGAGGACAGGCTACAACCCTGGCTCACTCCCTTCCCAACCGCTGCTTCCCTTTCATGCCCCTCGACTCTTATAACTGCCATCTGGTTTTTGTACAAATTGTAAAAAGCCTTTCGCTCCCTGTATTTTACCCCTGCCACCTTTAGAATTTGAAAGAGAGTATTCCAGTCAACATTGTCAAAAGCTTTCTCTAAGTCTACAAATGCTAGAAAGGTAGGATTGCCTCTCCTTAATCTTTCTTCTCAGATAAGTCGTAGGATCAGTATTGCCTCACGTGTTCCAACATTTCTGCGGAATCCAAACTGATCTTCCCCGAGGTCAGCTTCTACAAGTTTTTCCATTCGTCTGAAAAGAATTCGAGTTAGTATTTTGCAGCTGTGACTTATTAAACCGATAGTTCGGTAATTTTCACATCTGTCAACACCTGCTTTCTTTGGGATTGGAATTGTTATATTCTTCTTGAAGACTGAGGGTATTTCGCCTGTCTCGTACATCTTGCTCACCAGATGGTAGAGTTTTGTCAGGACTGGCTCTCCCAAGGCTGTCAGTAGTTCTAATGGAATGTTGTCTACTCCAGGGGCCTTGTTTCGACTCAAGTCTTTCAGTGCTCTGTCAAACTCTTCACGCAGTATCGTATCTCCCATTTCATCTTCATTTACATTTTCTTCCATTTTCATAATATTGTCCTCAAGTACAACGCCGTTGTATAGACCCTCTATATACTCCTTCCACCTTTCTGCTTTCCCTTCTTTGGTTAGAACTGGGTTTCCATCTGAGCTCTTGATATTCATACAAGTGGTTCTCTTTTCTCCAAAGGTCTCTTTAATTTTCCTGTAGCCAGTATCTATCTTACCCCTAGTGAGATAAGCCTCTACATCCTTACATTTGTCCTCTAGCCATCCCTGCTTAGCCATTTTGCACTTCCTGACGATCTCATTTTTGAGACGTTTGTATTCCTTTTTGCCTGCTTCATTTACTGCATTTTTATATTTTCTCCTTTCATCAATTAAATTCAATATTTCTTCTGTTACCCAAGGGTTTCTACCAGCCCTCGTCTTTTTACTTATTTGATCCTCTGCTGTCTTCACTATTTCACCCCTCAAAGCTACCCATTCTTCTTCTACTGTATTTCTTTCCCCCATTCCTGTCAATTGTTCCCTTATGCTCTCCCTGAAACTCTGTACAACCTCTGGTTCTTTCAGTTTATCCAGGTCCCATCTCCTTAATTTCCCAACCTTTTGCAGTTTCTTCAGTTTTAATCTACAGTTCATAACCAATAGATTGTGGTCAGAGTCCACATCAGCCCCTGGAAATGTCTTACAATTTAAAACCTGGATCCTAAACCTCTGTCTTACCATTATATAATCTATCTGATATCTTTCAGTATCTCCAGGGTTCTTCCATGTATACAACCTTTCATGATTCTTAAACCAAGTATTAGCTATGGTTAAGTTATGCTCTGCGCAAAATTCTACCAGGCGGCTTCCTCTTTCATTTCTTAGCCCCAATCCATATTCACCTACTATGTTTCCTTCTCTCCCATTTCCTATTCTCGAATTCCAGTCACCCATGACTATTAAATTTTCGTCTCCCTTCACTACCTGAATAATTTCTTTTATCTCATCATACATTTCATCAATTTCTTTGTCATCTGCAGAGCTAGTTGGCATATAAACTTGCACTACTGTAGTAGGCGTGGGCTTCGTGTCTATCTTGGCCATCATAATGCGTTCATATGCTGTTTGTAGTAGCTTACCCGCACTCCTATTTTTTTTATTCATTATTTTGAACCTACTCCTGCAGTTGGTTTCGGTCAAAATGCAAGTTTACTTTGAGGCACAAATCCGTTAGCAGCTGAATTGACGTGACATAGTATAAGCCGCCTTCCTTTTCCCACTGCAGCTGCATGTCGCCTTGTCCCTCTACTGTCTGACAAATAAAATTTCTGGAGTGGCTTTGATTTACACAAGTCTCGTCCAAATGATACACAGCTGACGTTCCGTTTGATTTAACTTCGTGCATTGTTATTAGAAACGTCATCCTAACAGCAGCAATACGAGTATCACTTCGCTCCACTAAAAATGCAGCTCAATTTTCATTAGCGACGCTAGTACACTTCAAGACAAATGAAACAGTGGAAATCTATCGCACTCGAAGTTAGGTCGTACTTTGTCTCGAAAAGCTGTGAAGTAGGATCGCTTTAAGCCACTCATCTTGCAAAAACTAATCTTACTCATCTTTTATAGTTTATATGGTTACAAATTAGACTGCAGCTGGTTTGCGATTTGCGAAAGTCAGAAGAACAAATTTCTGCTATTTTGTTGATTGAAAACGGATTTAAACCAGTTAAAATACTACCCAGCACATTACGAGGCAGATTAATGACACAAAATGTATTGGGCTCGTAGGTAGGTCCTACTTCAAAGGAAATAACTGTCATGTAGTACAAAATCATGATGCTCATGCTGTTAAAACTAATCCTATCCATGCTTGTGTTTCAGATGGGTACAAATGGTCTGCATGAGATGTGCGAAGTAGAAAATAAACTCATTCTTGAGGTTTATCGATGAAAAACTCAGTTATAACTCTTTAAAATACCTCCCACCATGCTGCTCGACCTAGGTCAATACGGAAAAATATTGGACAGGGAGGTAAGTCGTACTTTGTAACACATAGTTGTCGGTGTTGATCATCGAACAGAGATTAATTTATTCATTTGCTATGTTTCAGATGTGTGCTGAACTGACTACATAGTATTTGACCCAGGAAAACATTAATTTTTTTCTTATTTCTTGCTTTGACGAAGTGGGAGACACGAGACGTCATCCAAGGGAGTCCCGTTTTGTGTCACTCACTGGCGCTCGTCCTGCAGATACTAATATCCCTTTTTTTTCAAATTTTTCATATCCATACGAAATAGACACTAGAAGATTTGAGAAACCCAAAACAAGCTATTCCTGCTGGTTTCGTGTTAAAAAATTTCTGTCGGTCGTGTGAAACCCAGCTCGCGGTATTCGTCTACGAGACTCAGAGGGCCATAGACACGGGATCACAGGTAGATGCCGTGTTTCCTGACTTTCGCAATTGTGTGATTGGATTGAAGAGTTCCTAGATAACAGAACGCAGCATGTCATTCTCAATGGAGAGAAGTCTTCCGAAGTAAGAGTGATTTCAGGTGTCCCGCAGGGGAGTGTCGTAGGACCGTTGCTATTCACAATATACATAAATGACCTGGTGGATGACATCGGAAGTTCACTGAGGCTTTTTGCAGATGATGCTGTGGTGTATCGAGAGATTGTAACACTGGAAAATTGTACTGAAATGCAGGAGGATCTGCAGTGAATTGACGCATGATGCAGGGAACGGCAATTCAGTCTCAATGTAGAAAAGTGTAATGTGCTGTGAATACATAGAAAGATAGATCCCTTGTCATTTAGCTACAAAATAGGAGGTCAGCAACTGGAACAAGTTAATTCCATAAATTATCTGGGAGTACGCATTAGAAGTGATTTAAAATGGAATGATCATATAAAGTTGATCGTCGGTAAAGCAGATGCCAGACTGAGATTCATTGGAAGAATCCTAAGGAAATGCAATCCGAAAACAAAGGAGGTAGGTTACAGTACGCTTGTTCGCCCACTGCTTGAATACTGCTCAGCAGTGTGGGATCCGTACCAGGTAGGGTTGATAGAAGAGATAGAAAAGATCCGACGGAGAGCAGCGCGCTTCGTTACAGGATCATTTAGCAATCGCGAAAGCGTTACGGAGATGATAGATAAACTCCAGTGGAAGACTCTGCAGGAGAGACGCTCAGTAGCTGCTCGGTACGGGCTTTTGTTAAAGCTTCGAGAACATACCTTCACCGAAGAGTCAAGCAGTATATTGCTCCCTCCTACGTATATCTCGCGAAGAGACCATGAAGATAAAATCAGGGAGATTAGAGCCCACACAGAAGCATACCGACAATCCTTCTTTCCACGAACAATACGAGACTGAAATAGAAGGGAGAACCGATAGAGGTACTCAGGGTACCCTCCGCCACACACCGTCAGGTGGCTTGCGGAGTATGGATGTAGACGTAGATGTAGATTGTACATGTTTAAAACCCATGTACTTCAATATCTTCGGATTGACCGCGCACTTCCTTTAAGTCCAGTAAAAATGTTCAAATGTGTGGGAAATCTCATGGGACTTAACTGCTAACGGTATCAGTCCCTAAGCTTACACACTACTTAACCTAAATTATCCTAAGGACAAACACAAACACCCATGCCCGAGGGAGGACTCGAACCCCCGCCGCGACCAGCCGCACAGTCCATGACTGCAGCGCACTAGACCGCTCGGCTTTAAGTCCAGTAGCTTCAAGCATTACAATGAGTAATTTCACTGACGTGGGGAACTCTCCTCCTTTATAAAATCCGAAAACCTTCCGACGAATAACACCTTGATCGAAGTCGTCGATTCCTGTTATCCACTTTGGTATGCTATGTTTCTTTCCTGGAGACCGAAATTCCACATTTCCCGTTGCCTGCTGAGACAGCTTGGTCTCCTGCTCAATTGGTCTGACAGTTCGTATACCAATACCGCCACCGGCCCCTGCAGTGCGCTCCCGCACCTTGGCAAAGTCGCAGACCGGCTCACCTGAATCTGCCTCCCATCTGAAGAACGAGTACACTCCAAATGGTGCAAATGGCTCTGAGCACTATGGGACTTAACATCTGAGGTCATCAGTCCCCTAGAACTTAGAACTACTTAAACCTAACTAACCTAAGGACATCACACACATCCATGCCCGAGGCAGGATTCGAACCTGCGACCGTAGCGGTCGCGCTGTTCCTGACTGAAGCGCCTAGAACGGCTCGGCTACACTGGCCGGCCGAGTACACTCAAAGAATAAGATCCCTTGCCTGTTTGTGAAACACTTGGCTCCTTCTGGGTGTTTCAGCCATTACGCGAAAGCTCACAGAATACCTCAGAAATCTGTCAACCGTAGTTTCACTCAAGTAAAACACGTTAGAAGGCTCAAATACGACGGAAGTTCACACGGTTCGGAACGCGGAAACAGATTGACCGCTGATTGCCAAAGTATGCAGCTGTCTATTGCGCACCCCCTGTCCAGGTGCCATAAAAACTGTCACGGACCATTGTCTTCATGCTTTACTTGTATCATTAAAATTGCGTTCTAGGCAGTAAAAATTTTTATATTACAAAATCCTTTTTTTTTCAAATAATTATCATAATTATTGATTGTCTTTGCCTGTAAATGGGTAGCATATCGTGTGAGTCTCTCAGACGCTTAAGGTTTTGAAGGTTTTCCTTTACTGTAAGGCAAATTTCGGAACCGAACCACACCCAAAATTTCCTCCGAATAAATTCCCTATTGGAAGATATAAGCTACCCACCTCCTTGCATGTCATTTAACAAATGATACACTGGCTCACAACAGAATAAAAATATTTCCTCTTGGCTGAAAAGAGCATCATCAGTAAAGCAGTCTCCCCTTTCCTTAACAGGAGGGAATGGAAAGTGAAAAAAGTAAAGAAACATAATTAAAGATGAACCTACTTATGGGATCATTGTCGTAGGCTCACACTCCGTTTATGTGTTACAGATTTGATTCGGTGAAGGCTGCGGATACCAGACTCAGGCAACTCCGCGCCTGCCGTGTAAGGACGCTACGTAAATCCACGTCAGAGAAGCTGCTGTAGTGTATTACACCTTCCGCGGTTGCGGCCTAAAGTTTTACCTTTAATTTTGTACTTTCATGAAACGTTTTCATTTTTACTTTCGTGGGCAAATATCGTGTATTATGATTAAGCCCTCACTTGAGCAATTATGTCTCCACTGACGTCTCATTTTCAGCTGTCTTGAAATAAATGAAACGAGGGAAGGCAGATGTTATTTGTCCTCTCCTGGGAGGTTTGAAGCTGGACAGACGCAATGACAGGCGCTCTCACGTTTTTGTAACAGATTCGTTAAAAGAAATGGTGAGTCTCAAAATACATTAGCGTGGACTACAGTATTCTTGAACCTATTTAACAGATTTATGTTTATGTTCATGAAGGGCTGAGAACAAAGAAACCAGTGATATCCAAAATAGCAAGGAAAATATTTCTTCCGCCAATTTCAGTCGCAACGGAAAACGTTGAAATGACCCTAATTTCGTACGGCAATCTCATTCACGACGTGTACCGCTGTACTTTTTCCTCATACCTGCGTCACGCCTCTCGCTTATCGTTGCTGGCTCCCAGTAAAGCCCACATTCTTCCTGATAACATAACGTTGAAAAAGAAACCGCGTGGAAACTAATAACAAGGCAATGACTGTATCTGTTTCTCTTTCATTTCACTGTATAAATCATCCCATAATCCCATTGTAATAAAGAAAAGAGTGTGGCACAAATGTGCATGAAATTTATCAATGTTTCTTAAAGTCGTAAGAATATAATTAGTTGCTCTTATCTCTCACGATACTCCTGGTGAATATAAACCTATCTGGTATCAGCCAGACTGGGAATAAAATGCAAGTGCTGTTTGGAATGACGACGATACGTCAAATTGGAGTTCCTATTTTTGTGGAGTTTATCGCTGGAATACCTGCTCATGACCGCACATTATAACAGGTGATAGATTCAAACTCAAGGTGGCATGCAGTTTGGACGGCGATATCCGTGTGATACTACAGTACGCAATCGTGAATTTATGAAACTGAGGTATCGGGCATCTCACACTCTTGCTGAGGAACTGAAAAAAGTTTTTATCTTATTTAGAAAGATTCTTCAGAAGGATACGCAAAAATATAATCTGAATACAACAGGGTCTTTTACTAATCCATGAGAGGGATCGGATGTTGTGTCTCTCCATTGTATATTTTGCATTCCATTCGTCATAGAGTGTTGGTGACCCGTAAAATATAATGCATACAACTTCTGGGCAGCGACAAGGATTCCGGAGACTGACCTTGTATTATTACCATATTTTCTGCAGTCTGTTTGATCTGCAGCAGATAAGACCATTTTCACTGAGTGGACTACGATACGTTGTAAAGAAATTTTTCCTTATTGATAAATGTATAGTTAATTATTCGAATCTCATACCAAAGATTCATTTGAAAAGTATTTAATACTGACAGACAAAAGAAGATTTACGCTCTTCGTTTATTAGTTTTTGTAATAGTTTGTTACCTTTGGTTGCTCTCATGTCCTGGTGATAAGACGTTTAAACAAAGTACTCTGTAATTTCAAGTGAAATTGTGCTAAATAATGAAAGCAACTTCTGAAACTAAACAATTTTCTCAATTACGATACCACGGATCCCAGCTCTTGTAACTTTGGAAGATTATTATTATTTTAATTTTGTATGGAGAATTTAGATGGGGGCGACGATCTTCAAGACGGCGCTGCTCAACAATAGAGGTACGTGAATGTGTTCATCTCTTTCCCTTCGTGGCCGCCAATGTCAATTGCAGTATTTAGGTCATTTGCCGCGACATTCAGAATCTGCAATCTTTCTTTTCATTTAATTACTAAGCCCGATTATTTTCTTTTTCAAATGAATAAATGCATTTTAACCACAATTCTTTTTACCCAGGTCACGAGGAATGATAGTACTTAGAACGTACGTACTCTATTCCGATCGTACGTTCGCATACAACTGTGTACCGACGTAATTGCATACGACCCATTTCCCTTATAGTATTAATACTTATTTTGAACTAATCACTCGCGAATGTACGTGCCCTCTTATTTTGTTTACTCAGTCGGGTGTATTCCTTAATAACGTTACTTTTAATATTGAGTGGTACAGTTTCCACAATTGACCCTGGCAACTGTCGCAACGGCGCTTCACGCGAAATATTTACTACGCGAAGTTCATGCTAACTCTCATTTCAAAATTGCGATACCGGCTGACTAAGTTTTTAACAGTTTAACGGGGCGGTTACAACTTCAAAAACTAAATTCTGATCTATGTGTCATTTGCATTAGTGGCGGAGATCAATCGTTCTTCGCCCCTGGATCAATTACAGTTCGTACTGTGATAAAATAGCTGATTAGTTTATTAGTATCAATGTATAGCAGCATATTTCGTTTTTCACATACTGGGTCTATGCATTGTCTTTTTTTCAGAAATGCCTTAGTTTAATACCCTTAAAGACATTAGAAGGGAAGTAACTGATTTTACTCTCCTGCACTGCCTGACTAAAGCGATTGATTATTCATTTATGTAAGTTTTGGTTTTAGAGAATAGTGACTCGTGTGTGAATTCCTATGTGCAGCTTCCCTTAGATTCATTAGGGATTTATTAATCAGGAATGGAGCATATTTTGTTTGTGGGTATTATAGTTGTAAACCCCTCCAAGAGGTGTCTGAAGAAATACAGACTAACCTATCGTTTCTGAAGAGGTGCAATGGCGCTTTCAGTAGTTGCAGGGGCAACAGTATGAATGAGTGATTGATCTGGCCTTGAAATATTAGATTATACGGCCTCACTATGGTGGTACTGTGGATGACAGAAAGCAAGAGGAAACTATAGAAATAGATATCCTAGGTGTCGCAAAGCAGCTTAAATCACTTAATAAAAGCAAAGCTTCAGGTCCAGATTGTATGCCAGTCAGGTTCCTCTCAGAGTATGCTGATACAATAGCTCCACATTTAGCAATTATATACAGAAAAGATCCGCACCTAAAGACTGCAAAATTGCTTAAGTCACACCAATACCCAAAAAGAGAAGTAGGATTCATCCGTTGAATTACAGACCCGTATCACTAACGTCGATTTTCAGTAGGGTTGTGGAACATATACTGTATACGAACATTACGAAGTACCTCGATGAAAACGATTTATTGACACAAAGTCAGTACGGATTCAGAAAATATCGTTCTTGCGAAACACAACCAGCCCTTTATACTCATGAAGTAATGAGTGCTATCGACAGGGGATGTCAAATTGATTCCCTATTTTTAGATTTCCTGAAGGCTTTTGACACCGTTCCTCACAAGTGTCTTTTAACCAAATTGCGTGCCTATGGAATATCACGTCAGTTCTGCGACTGGATTCGTGATTTCCTCTCAGAAAGGTCACAGTTCGTAGTAACAGACGGAAAGTCATCGAGCAAAACAGAAATAATATCCGGCTTTCCCAAAGGAATTGTTGTAGGCCCTCTGTTGTTCCTGATCTATATTAACGACATCGATCAAAACCAAAGCGGATTATTAATTTCACTGTGACTGGTGCAAAACATGTTCAATATGTTGTCCATCGTTCTCTGCAACCAGTTGAAATCGAGAAACAGCATGTTCCATAACTGCTCAAAGTGTTTCCGTGCTCATGTTCGCCCGCATCTCGTGGTCGTGCGGTAGCGTTCTCGCTTCCCACGCCCGGGTTCCCGGGTTCGATTCCCGGCGGGGTCAGGGATTTTCTCTGCCTCGTGATGGCTGGGTGTTGTGTGCTGTCCTTAGGTTAGTTAGGTTTACGTAGTTCTAAGTTCTAGGGGACTGATGACCATAGATGTTAAGTCCCATAGTGCTCAGAGCCATTTGAACCATTTTTTTTTTGGCTCATGTTCAGAATGTGTTGCGCAATGCATGCCATCAATGCGGCTAAATTTGCAATCGGAATGCTGAACACAACGTCTTTCAGATAGCCCCACGGTCAGAGTCACATGGATGAAGATCAGGTGATCGGGACGGCCAGGCAATTGGGAAATGGCGGCTGATAAATCTAGCATTTCCGAAATGGGGTTTCAGCAGCTGCTTAGCTGGATTTGCAATGTGCGGAGGTGCGCCATCTTGCATAAAAATGATCCCATCAACACATCCACATATGGCCCTATAATAAATGATACCGTAAACCCACACCATCCAGTGACCTTTTCAGGATGAATTGGTACTGGTTCATTTGCGCGTGGATTTTCCGTTGCTAATATTCGACAATTCTGTGTATTGAAATATCCTGTCAGATGGAAGTGGGCTTCGTCTGTCTACAAAATATTCCACAACTAATCATTGTCCACTGCCATGCGTGCAAAAAATTCTAAAGCAAAGGTCTCTCTTGCTGGCAGGTCAACAGGAAGCAACTCATGCACATGGGTAATCTTTAATGGATATCAAAGAAGGATGTTTCGTAGGATTTTACGCACTGTGCTCATGGGTATGTCCACTGTTCGGGCATTTCGCCGTGCACTATACGTTTGCACACCACCACTCGTCTCCTCCTGCATTACTGTGGCCATTGCTTCCATTGACGTTTAATCAATTTGTTTTCTCCCTCTACCAGGCAGCACACCAAAAGAACCCGTCTGTTCGAAATTCCGAATCATTTTCTCCAGGTTCAGTCAGGAACCGCGCTGCTGCTTCGGTCGTCCCAAAGAGCTTAGAGCCATTCGAACCATTTGAACTAAATCCTTCAGTGTCTGGAACTTTTGCAGAGCGACGTGTGCAGAGTCACCATTCTTGTAATACAGCTTTACAGGCAGACCACTATCGTGCAGTGAGATAGTCATGGTAAACGTCGCAGACGCGAAAGGAGGAAAAGCCGTGTACCCGGCGTGTTTATACCAACTTCAATGGGTCGTGCGCATGGACAGGTGTTTTCATTTACGTATTCTGATACATTCTAGTGATCAATTTTCACACTACTTTTCTTTCTTCTGCCTTACGTTTTTCCCCCTCTCCGAGAATATTCCTCTTGCAATTTGACGTCATTCTGGCCAGTGACGTTCTACGGATCGGAGCGTGGAATGTCAGATCCCTTAATCGAGCAGGTAGGTCAGAAAATTAAAAAAGGGAAGTGAATAGTTTAAAGGTAGATATAGTGGGAATTAGTAAAGTTCGGTGGCAGGAGGAACAAGACTTTTGGTCAGGTGATTATAGGGTTATAAATACAAAATCAAATAGGGGTAATCCAGGAGTAGGTGTAATAATGAATAAAAAATAGGAATGCGGGTAAGCTACTATAAACAGCATAGTGAACGCATTATTGTGGCCAAGATAGACACGAAGCCCACGCCTACTACAGTAGAGCAAGTTTATATGCCAACTACCGCTGCAGATGACGAAGAAATTGAAGAAATGTATGATGAAATCAAAGAAATTATTCAGGTAGTGAAGGGAGACGAAAATTTAATAGTCATGGGTGACTGGAATTCGAGAGTAGGAAATGGGAGAGAAGGAAACATAGTAGGTGAATATGGATTGGGGCTAAGAAATGAAAGAGGAAGCCGTCTGGTAGAACTTCGCGTAGAGCATAACTTAACCATAGCTAATACTTGGTTTAAGAATCATGAAAGGTTGTATACATGGAAGAACCCTGGAGATACTGAAAGATATCAGATAGATTATATAATGGTAAGACAGAGGTTTATTGAACCAGGTTTTAAATTGTAAGACATTTCCAGGGGCTGATGTGGACTCTGACCACAATCTATTGGTTATGAACTGTAGATTAAAACTGAAGAAACTGCAAAAGGTTGGGAAATTAAGGAGATGGGACCTGGATAAACTGAAAGAACCAGAGGTTGTACAGAGTTTCAGGGAGAGCATAAGGGAACAATTGACAGGAATGGGGGAAAGAAATACAGTAGAAGAAGAATGGGTAGCTTTGAGGGGTGAAATAGTGAAGACAGCAGAGGATCAAATAAGTAAAAAGACGAGGGCTGGTAGAAACCCTTGGGTAACAGAAGAAATATTGAATTTAATTGATGAAAGGAGAAAATACAAAAATGCAGTAAATGAAGCAGGCAAAAAGGAATACAAACGTCTCAAAAATGAGATCGACAGGAAGTGCAAAATGGCTAAGCAAGGATGGCTAGAGGACAAATGTAAGGATGTAGAGGCTTATCTCACTAGGGGTAAGATAGATACTGCCTACAGGAAAATTAAAGAGACCTTTGGAGAAAAGAGAACCACTTGTATGAATATCAATAGCTCAGATAGAAACCCAGTTCTAAGCAAAGAAGGGAAAGCAGAAAGGTGGAAGGAGTATATAGACGGTCTATACAACGGCGATGTACTTGAGGACAATATTATGGAAATGGAAGAAAATGTAAATGAAGATGAAATGGGAGATATGATACTGCTTGAAGAGTTTGACAGAACACTGAAACACCTAAGTCGAAACAAGGCCCCCGGAGTAGACAACATTCCATTAGAACTACTGACGGCCTTGGGAGAGCCAGTCCTGACAAAACTCTACCATCTGCTGAGCAGAGTGTTTGAGACAGGCGAAATACCGTCAGACTTCAAGAAGAATATAATAATTCCAATCGCAAAGAAAGCAGGTGTTGACAGATGTGAAAATTACCGAACTATCAGTTTAATAAGTCACAGCTGCAAAATACTAACACGAATTCTTTACGGACGAATGGAAAAACTGGTAGAAGCCGACCTCAGGGAAGATCAGTTTGGATTCCGTAGAAATATGGGAACACGTGAGGCAATACTGACCTTACGACTTATCTTAGAAGAAAGATTAAGGAAAGACAAACCTACGTTTCTAGCATTTGTAGACTTAGAGAAAGCTTTTGACAATGTTGATTGGAATACTCTCTTTCAAATTCTGAAGGTGGCAGGGGTAAAATACAGGGAGCGAAAGGCTATTTACAATTTGTACAGAAATCAGATGGCAGTTATAAGAGTCGAGGGGTATGAAAGGGAAGCAGTGGTTGGGAAGGGAGTGAGACAGGGTTGTAGCCTCTCCCCGATGTTATTCAATCTGTATATTGAGCAAGCAATAAAGGAAACAAAAGAAAAGTTCGGAGTAGGTATTAAAATCCATGGAGAAGAAATAAAAACTTTGAGGTTCGCTGATGACATTGTAATTCTGTCAGAGACAGCAAAGGACTTGGAAGAGCAGTTGAACGGAATGGACAGTGTCTTGAAAGGAGGGTATAAGATGAACATCAACAAAAGCAAAACGAGGATAATGGAATGTAGTCGAATTAAGTCGGGTGATGCTGAGGGAATTAGATTAGGAAATGAGACACTTGAAGTAGTAAATGAGTTTTGCTATTTGGGGAGCAAAATAACTGATGATGGTCGAAGTAGAGAGGATATAAAATGTAGACTGGCAATGGCAAGGAAAGCGTTTCTGAAGAAGAAAAATTTGTTAACATCGAGTATAGATTTAAATGTCAGGAAGTCGTTTCTGAAAGTATTTGTATGGAGTGTAGCCATGTATGGAAGTGAAACATAGACGATAAATAGTTTGGACGGGAAGAGAATAGAAGCCTTCGAAATGTGGTGCTACAGAAGAATGCTGAAGATTAGATGGGTAGATCACATAACTAATGAGGAGGTATTGAATAGAATTGGGGAGAGGGGGAGTTTGTGGCACAACTTGACGAGAAGAAGGGAACGGTTGGTAGGACATGTTCTGAGTCATCAAGGGATCACAAATTTAGCATTGGAGGGCAGTGTGGAGGGTAAAAATCGTAGAGGGAGACTAAGAGATGAATACACTAAGCAGATTCAGAAGGATGTAGGTTGCAGTAGGTACTGGGAATTGAAGAAACTTGCACAGGGTTGGGTAGCATGGAGAGCTGCATCTAACCAGTCTCAGGACTGAGGACCACAACAACAACAACTGGCCAGTGGTGTTATTTCTACAGCGTTTTGAAAGTGTAACTTCAATTATAATCACCCTGTATAACATTTGCAACAATGTATGAAACAAGAAAGCGAAAAACTCATGGAGGTAAACAAGAAAGTAATTATCATTACGACACAAACATGAAACCGCCGTCCGCCATCTTATGTAGCCCAAAACATTAGGTTCGCCGCATTTATACCTCCACAGTTCTCCACAGTGATACTTCCCTGTGACGTCATTCTGACGTGCCCATGGCTGTGACTACTTTCGTGGTCATATCCCAATTGACATCTGGTGCTTCGATTGTGTGGAGACGTAGTTGTTTCATGAAAAAAATAAACATTTCAATAATAGTTCACTTTGTTGACAAGCACAAGACACGACGGCATGCCGTGCCTCTTACCTCACTGTACAGTTTATGGGCTAAAAGTAGAACTTGCGTGTACATTTCTTGCAAATGTGAGCATTAAAAATGTTGTGGATACTAAATGAAAATGAATCGAACCAGTACAAACACAATAAAAGTGGGATTACATGGATTATGAAAGCAGACTTTTCTCATCGCATCCTTCTCTTCTTGATTATTCGAAATATATCAACAAAAACATGTAACATTAACGAGGCCAAATGTGTCGTTACTAGAGCAAGTACCCATTCAAGAAAAGAAAAACATTCGAAATTGCCTTCCTGACGCTGTGTTACTCATGTAAGCAATGCAATTTTTAGCATTTAAAAGAGCTGTTGCATGCACATGACAGAAATAATGAACAAGAAGAAATTGTAAAGAACAGTCTGCTGTTTAAGATGGCGACAGGCCTCGCCCACTCTGGCTTCAAAATAATGTATGGTGTAAGTCCATAGCGCCATCTCCCATTTTTATACCTCCATGGAAAAACTGCATGTGTATCTTGCATGGTTTCTGGCATGTAAGATGTACCTTACATAGAGCACCACAGTCGGTTCATCGCATGACATACAATGAATATGTCATGATACCAGACAGTAAAAGCGATAAGAAGAGGGTAATGGTGTTAGTCGTTAATTTACACACAGTCTGCAAGTGTATACTGCAAGCCCTCAACACCGAAGCATCTTTCAACATAGTGCAGTCTACCGTTAAGACGCTGTTAACGTAGAATGATGGTTGCAGGAAATTGGATTATTCAAGCAACCCACTCCGTCTGGCTATTCTAAATATTCTAGAACAAATTATACTGGAGTACGTGCAGCCAGAAGACTATGGATTAGATAATATGGACAATGTTAATGCATATTTCATACTCAAATGGCTTAAATAAGGAAATATATGTAAGGTGCACAAGTCATCCTGCATGGTCCATCAGTGTTCTGTGGTGGAGTTCTTAAATTAACCCTTAGCAACAATGTTGGCAATCAGCACGGTAATGGCTGGGTCACCGTTGCTCTAGTAATGGACCTAAAGTCGATAAAGTTGCAGGGCTAGAAAGTTTTAACACTTGTAATGTCATTGCTTATCGGACATTTCAGATGGCAGAGGTCTACAACAGAGATGCGGGTAAATCGTATTACCTGTCTTCGAAGCCTTTGGTTCTTACGACCAGGAATCGCCTTAAAATAAATGAATCTGAATCTGTGTCAGTGTGAGTCTAAGGTGTTGACAATTGTAAAAAATAAAACTCGTGGGTGACCTCACTCATTATCATAGAAATTAAATAAATTATATCCTTTCAGCCCTCTGCAACCAGAGAGCTCTGCAATGTAGTATGTAATATGGTGGTGTGCAACTATGTCGTTGTGTGAAAAACAGTGTGCTGTAGTCGAGTTTCGACTTCGAAGACGTTGCCCACACATGGAGCACTGCCTCCTTCAGCACGATAATGCCAGATCATGCACGAGCACTGTGACGTTGCAACAATTTGAGATTTCGGGTTCACCATAACCGATTATCCTCCATAAAGTCCCGACTAGGCGCTACACAATTTTCATCTATTTCCAAAACTTAAATAACACCTTTGAGGATTTTGGTTTAATAGTGATGAAGCAGTGCAAGCAGAGGTGAGGCTGTGGCCCTGTCAACAAAGTCAACAAATGGTATCAACAAACTGGTCTCTTGTTGGGAGAAATGTATTCGTTAGCACAATGACTTTGTTGCGAAGTAAGTGTGCGGCACATAGTATCAAAACCAGACAAGTGACTGAAGACTTATTCTGAGTGTGGATGAAAAACCTCTAGAAACAAAACAATGATGGCCACAAACGTTTTTCTATCGTAGTTTCATCGTTAATAGTTTAATATTTAAGTTCTATCCTTTTGTGGATTCGGATAATGAACTAATTGTTTTGTTAGTTAGTGTTGACTTGGCCATTTTTGTTGCAATTTTATGTAATTTTGTATTAATAATTTTTTATAAAATTGTACTCGTTTTAAATTCCAAAATCTTGTGCAAAAAGCACTAAATGAAAATAAAGTGATATAATGACTTTTCTGTGTAGCAATAAAAACAACTCTTAAACATAAATTGGATCCTAATATAACAAGAACAAAATCAGAAAATTGAGTAGAATACAAAATAGGATTTCACTCATTGAAAGTTTGTAGTCCTCTTAGATACCAAATACAATAAAAAACAAAATGCTCTGCAAATATTCAAGTATATTAATAATTTCCACTTTGGCCTGCTTCTTGTTCACTTTCTTGCATTTGATCTGAGGGCTACATCTACTGATGTTTCCGCTATGTAGCGCAAGATATGAAAGTTAGTTTTTCAGTACATCACTCAGAACAATATTCACATTACAGTACGCAATAATGACAGAATAAAAGCGCATAGGAAACAAGATTGTCTTCCCGCCAATTATGGTATGAATTAGTGTAAAAGATTGATGTTACTGACATACAAATGAAATATTATGACTTCAAAGAAAATACAATATAAGGAACAGATTTTTCTCCTTATATGGTTACATTGTTCCATAATATAATAACACAAGACTCCACACAAAAACTCTGCGACAGGGAAATTGTTGCTCGTTCCTTGACATGGTGGGTTATGAATTCCCTGCCTGCAAGACTAAGCCCATTCTGTTGCACAACCAAGAATTCAGTGCTCTGTGACAGGAAGATTGTGAAACATATTCTTGTTTCACCTGATAGTGATCTACATCTACTAGTTTAAAGTGATAACTGTAACTCATTTTTGAAAGTTTTGTAATCTGGCTGGTTTTCTATTAGACATCTCATATGTAGACACGAAGAATACAGATGTAGAACGCTAACAACGTTTGTTCTATTTATAAAGCTTCAAGTACTCGAAGCCATTACTTTTCAACATGCCCTCATAATATGTATTGGGCTTGTCTGTTATAAACGGGAAAAATTAATAAATAAAATAGATAAGAATTATGAACAAATGTAACTCGCTAATTTGCAGTATATCATAGTTCCGAATTCGATGTTTACTCTGCTCAGTTTCAAAACTATACATCATAGCCACCACCATAATTTAATGAAACAGACACTGGGCAACACTATCATGTACTGTACGAAACTTATTGTGGCTTTTCTTTTCCCAAAAGAAATATAGCAACATCTGACGTGAGCTGCGTCATCTGACCTGATCTGTGTGGTCGGAAACAAGTTACATTTGCATTTACCTCATTGAAACTACATACCATGTTCATTCTAGGTATCACATGCGAATCTGTAACACATCTACAAATCTAGAGAATTAAATCTAACTAGTTTTGAACGAGATCTGTCTGTACAAGCGCTGTGTTGACATTCAAAATCGATACATCACCTTCGCGCCATGGTGGTAGTCCACGGCCACACTGAACCATGGTGGGATTAGCCTCTGCACAGAGGGGCCACGAAAAACGACCAAAAAAATTTATGAGAATTGACTGGGAGATGTACTGCTATGTCGGTTTTGTTATCTGTTGTGTTCCTACCTTCTGCCTGTGAGGAGTAGGCTTTCTGTCAGCCTGGAACTATAAATGCACTCCTGTAATAGGGTAACAGTGGCACTGGAACAATTTATATCAAATTGATATCAATTTAATTATGCTAATTAACTAAATTGATCAATTAATTACCCCTCTGATGATGTTATGTGTTTTGCCCATCCAGCATATGGATCCCTTACCCCAAACTTCTGGGAAATCCAGACCCCCAACCTGGATAAAAAGGTGAGTATTTAAAATTTTGGCGGTAAATTCAAAAAATGGCGGAAATTTCGGGTTTTGTGGGATTTTTTAAGAAAGTTAAGCCAATTGTGCTACGACATCACCAGTAGAGAAAAGGAAAGCTACCTTCACCCCTCCTGGAAACCACCCTCACTCTCTCCCTCCTGGAAATTGGTGGGAACTGCTCAGTGCGCACTGAGCTGCCTGCCTCCAAGGAAGGACGTCTTTATATATTTTTGGCGGGGAAAACTGCTCAATAGATGAAATGCTGGTGTTTAGCAGAGAGAATTTTAACATTTCTTTATCTGTGAGTATACAGTGGAGAACTATGTTATAACCACCTACATTAGGAATGGAAGGAAGTCCTAATGTATGAGTGTAAGTGTGATACTTTCCAGCAAATAATGATGATGCAGAGGGATCGACTGAAGATGTAATTTGTAACTCAGAAACTACTGTCTCTGCTGGAGCTGTTTGTGGTTTCCTTTTTCTTTCTTTTTTTTTTTTTGAAATGGACAGTCAATCCTCATTGTCAGAGACAATTTCGTCCTATTCCAATACTCAACACAGGGTGACTGCTCACCTTGATGTATGGCTCTTAACTCAGTTAGTTCACAAAACCGTCACAGAACGCGCTATGTCTTCCCCTCACCACTGCATCCTGGTGGACCAATAGTAATGCAGTATTCTCCTGCTACTTCTTGGAGGACCAATAGGAATACAGTATTCCCCTGCCACCGAGGGATATAAGGCTGGGTGTTTTGTCTGTAGCATGTCTTTGTCTGTGGATGCTTCTCATTTCCTTTGTTCAGCCACATTTATCTGTTCTGCTCATCAATTTCAGCAACAAAGGCACTCAGCCTGTTCCTGAGAAGAATAATTTTGCAAATGGTGGTCTTACCCAAACACGGTGCATGCCAGTACTGGTTGCCAACATGCGAGCCATCCCAGAAGATTCTAGTGCCACTGCAAGAAAAACGAGGTGTAGATATTGAAAATGAAAAGCAGTTCCATCTAGTGCTCTAATGCTTTTTGCTTCAACATACAATTTAACATCAACTGGTTTAAAACGTTTAAGTGTCAGTATACTACCTGCTGTAGAAGATGATGACTGATGTGTTTTGTTAGAAATTGAGAATGTATCTAAAAATGTTAAAGTGCACATTGCTGAGCACAAATGGGATGAAATGGAACGTGCTGAAGCCTATATGAATCAGCAGATGAACACCGAGTATTATCCTGCTCGTTCTCCCCAGGATATTATCTGTGGTGTATGATGGCTCAGCACTCTGTGTGAAATTAGGGGAAACATCTGTTTAGCTACCATGCTTCACCGTTACAAACTTGCGTGGACTAAGTATGGCATTATCCTGTGTGTTGGAAACACTGAACAGATGGTTGCATTTGTTAAACTGTCTATAAAGACATTGTGGCCTGTCACTGAGTGAATAGTGTGAATGCTGATGACTTACATCAGTGTATCAATACAGTGCCAAAAGAAACTAAATGACAACCAATAAGTTTGAGAGAAATCTAAGCTAATTTCCATGCATACATGAAAACTTTATTTGCTAAATTCTGTACAGGAGTGAAGATGAAAAATGAACCCATTGGTTTTTCAGATATAGTGCATCCAGTGCTTGATTTTTGAATAAGTATGTTCAAATAATTTCAAACTGTGTTTGTGTTTTTATTTCTTATTCATGATATCACAAATATTTTCACTATAGCAGCAGAAAACTGAATGAAGAAGAACTAGCTAAATTCACAGTAGATTAAGTGTGTGTCTTTTTTTTATGGAAGCCCATTGCTTGCCAATGCCTTTACGTAGTCAGTATCAAGTCATGGTGGGTGAAACACTTGTTGTAAGCCACTGGTACTGTGGAGATGATGACTAGAAGAAGAGAAAGAAGAATTATATACTTCTTCCTGATAACGTAAGGTCTGTCCAAGAGTGGTAAAACAGATGAAATCCTGTGGCTTCTGTTACGTCCAGATCGACCCCGCTTTGAACGTGTATGTGTATTTCCAAAAATTCTGTTTCAAGCAAAATGTGAACTATTGCAAGAGATATTGCAGGATGTAGATGGTGTGACATACAGTGAAAACAGCGATATCTCTCCACCAGGAAAAGTAAAGCCAAATCATAGTGTTCATATTTGACGATGGTACTGTGGAAAACCAAAATCAAATTAGAAGGTATTTCTGTTTTGGTCGCCATTTGTATGTTGACGTATTTTACTTAAGTCAGACATATTCCAGAATTCCAAAACAGTTGATTAGGGATAATGCAAAGCTCATTACAGCCTTCAAACAAGACAATCTGAAGTTAAAGTACATTTACCCAGCACATGTGGGAACAGGCAGGTCATTCAAACAATTTGTAAAAGTATATGGGGATTGCTGGAATCATGCACACTATTGACAAAACAAGAAAACTGAATGACGGTAGGTACAAACAACACTTCCATGAGTTCCTACATATACAGCTCAGCAAAGAGGTGAGTACATCAGTATATGTAGTGCCATGGATAAATTCGACTGTACATCAAGCACTCATCCTGATTATATGGGTGTACATTGTCAGAACATTCGTCCAAATGTGGATGCGAAAAAAAAAAAACGATAGAATTCAACCTCTCAACATGAATCTGAAAAAATTGCTAAAAATGTACAAATACTCAATGAAGTTCTTAGAAATCATACTGAGCAGATCATTATCATTAGTGAAAGAATCTCAATCAATGATGAACAAGATATGCCTTTCAGTAATACCCTTTTGAAGCACAGAAATGAGGTAAATAAAACACTCCATGAATTAGAAGAAACAGGGCATAGAATAAATATCAGCATTGTTCGAGCAATGAAGATAGTGAAGCAGGTTTATACAAATATGTAAGTCACATATAACCTCATACTCAGTTCAGCATGCATCACCACATTGACAACTAAGCATAAAGTCATGGAAGAATGTGAGTCCGTTAGGGAGAAATTACAGCAGCTAAGGTCAGGGCGTTTCGACTGAGTGCAAACACTAGGAGAAACCATTAACTCAGTTACTGAATCTCTCAGGCAACTCTCTGTGAAATTATGTGATGATGACAACAATGATGACATTGATGTTTTCATTAACCATCACAGTGATGCTATGATAGATCGAATATTCGGTGTCAGCAGGGTACAACCATACATGGTGGGCATACAGCTAATAAGTTTAACCGATAACACAATACAGATCAGTGAAAAACAGTTTCGATGAACACCAGGTCTACTGAACCTCATTTTCCTATGACCCACAAGAACTGTAAATTATACACCTAAAGATCTGAAAATGTATGGTACCATTATAAAATCTTTACTACATGATGAAATACTAGTAGTGAAGGTATTGACATTGAGTGTAAGAGGGCGAACAATCGAATAATCGACTGCCTCAGTTTATATATTATGACGACTCCAACAAGCTAATAAACTGGCTACAACTGCTTATGGCATCAGCTGCTGTTGGTAATACAGCTCATTCAAATGAGGTTGTTTCAATAATTTCTGAGCTTAGAGAGAGAGGTATCATCGAATAAGCATGGAGGCTGTGGTTTGAGACCTACACAAATCAGCACAAAAAACTGCCCTTGCAAGCATGTTATGATTAAAGGTTTGGCTGACTTATGGCAGGCAGATGTTGTAGACACATATTCACATGCTAATAATGGTTTCAAGTATATTATAATGATCATTGATACATACTTAAATTTGCCTGGGCATTGCCTGTGAAATGAGGCCATCCTTGGTTCCTTCCGGCAGCTGGCTGATTTGGTGAAGACAACCAGCATCGCACGCGGAGTGCAAGCTGAGCTTAATATCTGCAGCATAGTGCCCAGAGTCGATCGCGGTCCTCTGGTTTGGAGCCGTGTGGAGGGTCTAAACCAGAGGCTCAGACGACTCTGCGACTATAATGGTTGCAAATTCATCGACCTCCGTTATTGGGTGGAGAACTGTAGGGCCCCCCTAGACAGGTCAGGCGTGCACTACACACCGGAAGCAGCTACTAGGGTAGCAGAGTACGTGTGGCGTGCACACGGGGGTTTTTTAGGTTAGAGGGACCCCCCCTTGGGCGAAACGATAAAATACCTGACGGCTTACCAGAGAGGACATTATCATCGTTGATAAAGAACGTCCGTCCTCAGAGACCAAAAACAGGAAAAGTTAACGTAATATTGGTAAACTGCAGGGGTATCCAGGGCAAGGTTCCTGAATTAGTATCTCTTATTGAAGAAAATAGTGCGCATATAGTATTAGGAACGGAAAGTTGGTTAAAACCGGAAGTGAACAGTAACGAAATCCTAGACACAGAATGGAATATATACCGCAAGGATAGGATAAACGCCAATGGTGGAGGAGTATTTATAGCAGTAAAGAATTCAATAATATCCAGTGAAGTTATTAGCGAATGCGAATGTGAAATAATCTGGGTTAAGTTAAGTATCAAAGGTGGGTCAGATATGATAGTCGGATGCTTCTATAGACCACCTGCATCAGCAACCGTAGTAGTTGAGCGCCTCAGAGAGAACCTGCAGAACGTCGTGAAGAAGTTTCGTGATCATACTATTGTAATAGGGGGAGACTTCAATCTACCAGGTATAGAATGGGATAGTCACACAATCAGAACTGGAGCCAGGGACAGAGACTCTTGTGACATTATCCTGACTGCCTTGTCCGAGAATTACTTCGAGCAGATAGTTAGAGAACCAACTCGTGAAGCTAACGTTTTAGACCTCATAGCAACAAATAGACCGGAACTTTTCGACTCCGTGAATGTAGAAGAGGGTATCAGTGATCATAAGTCAGTGGTTGCATCAATGACTACAAGTGTAATAAGAAATGCCAAGAAAGGAAGGAAAATATATTTGCTTAACAAGAGTGATAGGGCACAAATCGCAGAATATCTGAGTGACCACCATCAAACGTTCATTTCTGAGGAAGAGGATGTGGAACAAAAATGGAAAAAATTCAGAAACATCGTCCAGTACGCCTTAGATAAGTTCGTACCGACTAAGGTCCAAAGCGAGGGGAAAGATCCACCGTGGTATAACAATCATGTACGAAAGGTACTACGGAAACAAAGAAAGCTTCATCATAGGTTTAAGAGTAGTCGAATCATAGCTGATAAGGAAAAGCTGAACGAAGCGAAAAAGAGCGTAAAGAGAGCAATGAGAGAAGCATTCAACGAATTCGAACATAAATCATTGGCAAACAATCTAAACAAGAACCCTAAAAAGTTTTGGTCATATGTAAAATCGGTAAGCGGATCTAAATCCCCTATTCAGTCACTCGTTGACCACGATGGCACCGAAACAGAGGACGACCGAAGAAAGGCAGAAATACTGAATTCAGTGTTCCGAAACTGTTTCACTGCGGAAAATCGTAACACGGTCCCTGACTTCAGCCGTCGCACGGACGCCAAAATGGAAAATATTGAAATAAACGATATCGGAATTGAAAAACAACTGCTATCACTTAGTAGCGGAAAAGCATCCGGACCAGACGAGATACCCTTAAGATTCTACAGTGATTATGCTAAAGAACTTGCCCCCTTTCTATCAGCAATTTATCGTAGATCGCTGGAAGAACGTAAAGTACCTAGCGACTGGAAGAAAGCGCAGGTCGTTCCCATTTTCAAGAAGGGTCATAAATCAGATGCGAATAATTATAGGCCTATTTCGCTTACGTCAATCTGTTGTAGAATAATGGAACATGTTTTGTGTTCTCGTATTATGACGTTCTTAGATAATACAAATCTCCTTCATCATAACCAACATGGATTCCGCAAACAGAGATCATGTGAAACTCAGCTCGCCCTATTTGCCCAAGAAATTCACAGTGCCGTAGACACTGGTGAGCAGATTGATGCCGTATTCCTGGACTTCAGGAAGGCATTTGATACGGTTCCGCACTTACGTTTAGTGAAAAAAATACGAGCATACGGAATATCGGACCAGGTTTGTGATTGGATTCAGGATTTCCTAGAAGAAAGAACACAACATGTCATTCTTAACGGTTCAAAATCTGCAGATGTAGAGGTAATTTCGGGAGTACCACAGGGAAGCGTGATAGGACCTTTATTGTTTACAATATACATAAATGACTTAGTTGACAACATCGGTAGCTCCGTGAGGCTATTTGCAGATGACACGGTTGTCTACAAGAAAGTAGAAACATCAGAAGACTCGTACGTACTCCAGGAGGACCTGCAGAGGATTAATGCATGGTGCGACAGCTGGCAGCTTTCCCTAAACGTAGATAAATGTAATATAATGCGCATACATAGGGGCAGAAATCCATTCCAGTACGATTATGCCATAGGTGGTAAATCATTGGAAGCGGTAACGACCGTAAAATACTTAGGAGTTACTATCCGGAGCGATCTGAAGTGGAATGATCACATAAAACAAATAGTGGGAAAAGCAGGCGCCAGGTTGAGATTCATAGGAAGAATTCTAAGAAAATGTGACTCATCGACGAAAGAAGTAGCTTACAAAACGCTTGTTCGTCCGATTCTTGAGTATTGCTCATCAGTATGGGACCCTTACCAGGTTGGATTAATAGAAGAGATAGACATGATCCAGCGAAAAGCAGCGCGATTCGTCATGGGGACATTTAGTCAGCGCGAGAGCGTTACGGAGATGCTGAACAAGCTCCAGTGGCGGACACTTCAAGAAAGGCGTTACGCAATACGGAGAGGTTTATTATCGAAATTACGAGAGAGCACATTCCGGGAAGAGATGGGCAACATATTACTACCGCCCACATATATCTCGCGTAATGATCACAACGAAAAGATCCGAGAAATTAGAGCAAATACGGAGACTTACAAGCAGTCGTTCTTCCCACGCACAATTCGTGAATGGAACAGGGAAGGGGGGATCAGATAGTGGTACAATAAGTACCCTCCGCCACACACCGTAAGGTGGCTCGCGGAGTATAGATGTAGATGTAGATGTAGAAAACGAAAACTGGGATAGATGTTTGAACAATTGCTACCGATGGGAAACTATTGATGCCCTGACAGTCTTCAAACAGATCATGGTGGGGAGTTCTACAATAGATACTGCAAGACAGTGAGCGGTATGGAATACACCACTTGAAAGAAAGTATATCTGAATAGCAGAACCAAACAATAAAAAGTCAATTGTGGATGTGTTTTAATCTTTGTGGATCATACATATGGACAGATATTCTCCCAGAAATAACTTATCAATACAACTGAACTAAACATCATACAGTAAAAATGAGATCTATTGATTGTGATACCGAACTTCTAAATACAGTATACAATCATATTAAAATGGCAGACCTATGGAAACAAAAGTTAAATGTGGGTGCTTTATTTCGTAATTCAGAGTATAAGACAACCTTTGAGAAATCATACACTTCAAGCTGGTCAAGTGAAATATTCACTGTCTCCAAGGTGCAAAGAACGAATCCTATGATGGTTGGTAGGTTGGTTTGGGGAAGGAGACCAGATAGCGTGGTCACCGGTCTCATCGGATTAGGGAAGGATGGGGAAGGAAGTCGGCCGTGCCCTTTCAGAGGAACCATCCCGGCATTTGCCTGGAGTGATTTAGGGAAATCACGGAAAACCTAAATCAGGATGGCCGGACGCGGGATTGAACCATCGTCCTCCCGAATGCGAGTCCAGTGTCTAACCACTGCGCCACCTCGCTCGGTCCTATAATGCATATATTAAAGAAAACGTAAACATGAAGTAACAGCATGAGACTTTTACACAGCAGGGTTACAAAAAGCTCAGAACCAGATGTGTTTTTCGTGGTGAGTGTCGAATACATCGAGGAAATAGAACACTCAAATGGCTTTGTTTTCCAGCAACACAAAACAGTTGGATTGACTCTTACGATCTGATGTATAATGGGGTGCGGAGACCACAACCGCCACAGTAGCACAACATGCATGAAAGGAGGTGCATTCGAGGAGACAGTGGTGTTCTCGGCAAAATATCTGTGGAATTACACATTCCGGGATATAATTATGGTGGGCCAAGAACAAAGCTTCAAAAGCATTTGGCACAGGGTGATAAGGAATTGGTCTGTTCGAGGAACTACGTTAGGAACACGACATCACATAAACTGCAAATAAAGATCTCTCAAGTCGTCACATTGCAGATCGAATTTTTTGCTGATAAGGCTAAGGCGATATGCAAAAGAAAGGGTACTGGTGTAGGTCAACGCATTGCAGCATTTGCAGTTGACAAAATCATGCACGGTAAAATTAAGTTGGGCTTAAGGGTGATGAATTTCAAGCAAGTCATGAATGCCACATGTCATGCAGAGAACAAGAAGAAGAAGATGATGACGAAGCAGGGATGCTTAGAAACCCGTATCCTGGCAGTGATGTATGGCATTAAAGGTGCTCTGAAGAAGCAGAAGAAGAGAGGATCGGTTAATGCACCCAGGGTACTGCCACTACCCAGGGCGTCAAGCAGAATTGTACTATTCCTCATCTCTGCACTCTCCAGTCTCTCAGCCAGTGTGCGATTTGCAGGGGGGGGGGGGGATGTGGGGGATTTCCCCCCCCCCCCCCCTCTGCATCAGACAATCCCCTCCTCTGGTTTAAGTTTATGTATCCCAACCTGGGATGTTTATTTCCCACGCACTGGAGTAAGACTTTACATATAATTTAAGTTTGTGGAGCCGAACACTGAAAGCTTACTATTAATACTATTAATATGTTTGCTTATTAATTTTGAAAAAGTGTTATGTAATAGTTAAGCATTTCAAAACATTTACAACTAAATGACAGGACAATGTACGCCACACTTCCATAGCATGCCACAATGTTGCAAGACGTCGCCCCAGCGTAAACGAGGCTTTACAGCCAGGTCTGTATTGTATGGTGGATGTGATGTGTTGCGTACGAAACTAAAACCTGCAATCAGATCTAAACGTCGTGGAAAACTGTGAAGAGGTGTCATCCTGCAGCAAGCTAACGCTCACCCACATTCTGCCAAACGGACAGCCGACGCAATAAAGGAGTTGAGATTCGAGGTGCTGGAACATCCACCAAACAGTCCAGACCTGGCTCCAAACGATTTTCACGTGTTTGGACCCTTAACGGAAGCACTACAGGGAAGAAGATTTGAAAGTGATGAAGACGTCATTGCTGCGGTGCAAAATTGGTTACAGATGCAACCGATAAACGTATTTTCTGATTAAATAAAAAAAACCTTGTAAAACATCGGGAAAACTGCATTGAAGTCCAGGGAGGTTACGTAGAAAAATAACGCATGTTTCAGTTTTCTGTCATCAGAATAAGCACAACTTTTCACAAATGTGCCTCTACTTTTTGAATTCCCCTCGTATACCTGTATGTAGATGATTTTGTAAATAAGCTTTACCTATAATGTACTTTTAAAGATACAACAAGGGATGGCTTTTCTGATAGTGCATACGCGTGAATAGTGAGTTTCTGCATTAACATCTGTTTATAAATAACTGTTTAACCATGGGTAACGCCACGGTCGAAGCTAGTAACATATATAATTATACTAACCCCATAAGACATCCCCCCCACTGGTAAAAGCACAAATGGCACATTGCTCTCAGCTGTGGGTTCACTCGCTGGTGGGGTTGCCGCTATTGCCCAAACAATCAAGTATGCACAGAATTCTCGGGAACAACTAGAAGAAGCAAGAAGACATAACCACATGATGGAAGCACTGACCATTGGAGAATGACTATACTTGAAACCATACAATAAAGGACTTCATCTCTTCATAAATTAAAAAAAGTAAAAAAGCCTCTTAGTACTCGTACCAGATAGAGCACTCACAAATACTGATCTGCTCAAGTTTGTCAGAAAAAAATTGTTCATTCCAAGATTCTGAGGTGTGTTAATGGGTAATACATTACTGAAGACTATGTGGAAATCCAGATATTTTGGAATTATGAATTTAGATGTTGCTAGAATATCTGGGCCCACTGGTGAGCTTATGTTAAAACAAATGCAAATAACGTCTACTATTTCGACTCATTTGGTGACCTGTAGCCTCTGGAAGAATTGTAACATTACTTCACCAGCATAAACGAGTGTTCTACAATTTTCAACGCTACTAAGACTTTAATACACACCTGTGTGATCATCTGTGCGTCATGTTCCTCCTGACATTCACGAAGAAGGAGAAGGATATATATAAGGAGATGCATCAAACATCCATTCATCAGTTAAGGTTCAGATGCAATGTCATACACTATGACTTTAAAAGACCGTTTGTCAGTATTATGTGTGAATTACTTTCCACCAATTGATTTAAGCATGAGTGAATGGAGTACAGCGCTGATTTGGTTGGTGGTGTACAATAGCATTCCAAATATCACAGTGGCTAATTAGTCCAGTGAAACTGTCAGAAAAAAAGCCTGTACCTTGCAAAAGGTGGGGTGGAAGATTTTATTTTTTTAACTCGTTCATATTGTTGGAAAGGTTAGAAACCAAGTTTTGCCAACAAAATTTCTCTTGGGAAAACTTTCTGCAGTCAAAAAACTTCGAAAATTTCGGCCTTTTTTCAGTTTTTTTCAAAATATCTCAGTTTCATTTGCTCCTATCGCTTTGACGTCTATTTTCTTTTTTAAAGAGCACAAAATTCTCAACAAATTTGATTCTTACCCCATTTTTTTCTACTCCCAGTATCTAAGGCGCTATAGCGCTTCAAAAAATACCAACTTTTCAAATTTCGAGCAAAGTGGCCAATTACCTAATTTTTTAACACTGTTATTTCAGTTTCTATTTGTGTAGTATAAACATATTACTCATTATGTTATTCATTGGAATTTACCATCTCACTCTGCTGCAGGGCCAGAACAAACAGCATCATATTCAGTAACTATGAACACATTCACGTCGGATTGCGTGAAGTTTATTTGTGTTACAATACGATACGATTGCATGCAGGTGCCGTATTTTTTCTACAGTTCATTGACGTTAATGATCAGTTATAAGAAAAAGTATGTAGGAATAGTTCTTTAGCGGACAAAAGCGTATTTATTCTTTGGCGGGCGGAAGGCGATTATCTCTGGTGATCGTTCACAGCGCGCTGACAGCTGTTAGCACACAACAATAAGGGTCTACAGTTTGGAGTCGCTTCCATTCAGTATATGTTGTGGTGCTGAAAACGAGTATGTCTGACATGAATTTGTGTTTCATTTGCGAAAAAACTGTGGTGACTGGTGGACGCAATGTGAAAAAGAAAGGACTGAGCACACTTATCGATTGTAGTGCTAAACGCAGGGAGTCTGCTCACACCCGTTTTTTGAAAACGCTCAGTGAAGTGATGGTGCATGAAGCATGCTACATTAATGAGAGACTGATAGCAGCTAGCCTTCGACATCCTCAGGCATGGAGGCTATATTTGCCTACCTGGAAACCAATACGGAAGAATGTCAGTTTTCTATGGACGATCTGTTAGAGCAAATACACACATCACCTCGTCCTGATATTTGAACCGTCAAGGTTCGCCTTTTCCAGAAATATGGTGACGATGTGGTGATAGTTGAAACAGCTTCAAAGCCAGCAGTCGTATGTTTCAAGAAAGTTGGGCACCAACTACTCAGTGAAAATTGGTACACCAAAAGAAATTCAGATCCTCAGCAAGAAAGACTACGAATCGTCAAAGCAGCTGCAAATATCATATTAGACTATATAAGATCAGTAGTGTACGATGTAAAACAGTACCCTACCTCTGATAATTTTTATGTGATGTAGAGTCTGTCATACCAGAATCTGTAAGTTCAAACCTTCAGCTTGACAACGAAAGACAACGAAGTGACGCATTTTGCCAATTTGTGTTTGATAATGCAGATTTCAATGTAAACACCCTAGATGGAACTGGTACTTTTCATGCAATGGGAGGCATAATGTGTGTTACTCCTCATGACGCACTGCTTCCTCAGAAAAATATTAAAAAGTTGAATCATCGTCCCTTAGCTCAACTTGTTAGTGAAGCCGGAAAAAATGACATACAGACATTCCACAGAACACAAATTGGAGGGCTGAAGGCTATAAAAATTGAAGATTTGGACGTAATTGCTCCTGCAAAAGGTGAGATCGTCATCTCAACAGCGGAAATTACGTGGTTATATTGTAAATGGTCTCAGAATGCAGTTGTTTCAGGATGGAATGGTTACATGGAACGCTTGATGGCAGGCAAAGAATATGAAAGTTCTAAAATAGAGTGTCTTCCATTTCTTAATTCATCACCACCCCATTATGACACCATATATACTGCTCTGATGATAGCTAGAGATGCATGTAAAAGACATAATCAGACTACATACTTTGTCACATTTGATCAGCCTCTGTATTGGAAGGCAATGGATATTGTGGAGATTGACCTTCCTGAATTTCAGAATGTGTAGGTCCGACTTGGAGGTTTCCATTTAATTATGTCGTTCATGGGATGTATCGGAATGATCATGGGTGGAAATGGATTAAAGGACTTATTTGGTGTTATACTCGCTGAAAACAGCGTTGAAAAGATTTTGTCAGGACATGCATAATCCAGGGCTGTGCGAGCGCATTTCTTGTGTCACCTTGCTTTGGCCTGTCAAGTGTGGGATCACATTGAGCTAACACTATGCTTTAAATTTGAAAAATTGGTATTTTTTGAGGAGCTGTAGCGCCTTAGATATTGGGAGTAGAAAAAAAATGGCAAGAAGTAAATTTTTAGAGAATTTTGTGCTCTTTAAAAAAGACAATATACGTTAAAGCGATAGGAGCAAAAAAACTAAAAAGAGGCCGAAATTATCCAAGTTTATTGGCTGCAGAAAGTTTTCCCAAGCGAAATTTTGTTGGCAAAACTCGGTTTCTTAATCTTTCCAACCATACGAACGAGTTGAAAAAATAAACTCTTCTACCCCACCTTTTGCAAGGTACATCTGCTATTTGACTGGACTAAATAATAAACTGCATCTGGAAATTAATGGTGTCAAAGAAATTGTGAAAATAGAAGCTGGCACGTAAGATACTGACGACTTAAACGAAGTTTTAAAACAGGGATTGAGCTATGTGCAAACATCAGTACACTTAAATCTGAAATAAGGACCGTAAATGCAACGATTGACTTCAGCCAGAAAGGTTCAATAGGACGACTACTGAGTTTCACAAAGACTCTGGTTTTGAACAAAGATTCTAGTAAAATTTACAAGTCTCATCAGACTGCTGATATACTACCTGTCAGCACAATCCATGTTGAATGCAACATTGCAACGAACTCCTATCTCAACGATGGCTTGATTCATACAACTATGGATTCTTCCCCTCAATAGGAACAGGGTATAAGATTACTGAGATTCGCACCAATACAGTAAACCTTCCAACGACAGTTCACACATTGGACTAAATGGAACTGCATAT
This sequence comes from Schistocerca serialis cubense, assembly GCF_023864345.2. Taxonomy (NCBI): domain Eukaryota; kingdom Metazoa; phylum Arthropoda; class Insecta; order Orthoptera; family Acrididae; genus Schistocerca; species Schistocerca serialis. The sequence goes on from NC_064643.1 coordinate 596,246,226, forward strand.
TGTAGATCAGAATAATCAGCTTGTTAACTTTTGTGGTGAGGAAATCATTATACGGCTGCATCTAAGGCCGGATGGGCATAAGTTATAAAACCAATGCACACCGTCCACATCATGGTACTTTGCAGCAGAGTCGCAAGGTGATCATATGTGTGAACACAAGTTTCTTACATCAGTAGGCCTGAAGCCCTGCAAAGACGTCGCTCGTTATAATGGAGCCTGTAGAAAATGATGAGCGAACCATGCATCAGGAATACTTCTCGCATAAACCTTATGCTTCAACCACATTTAACAAAACCGATGAAATTAGGATTGTCATTCAGCATCAAAATGCTTTAACCCTTCCATGCAAGAGTTATATATATCTCAATGGGTCCTTTAAGCAAAAGGATGGCACACCAACAGGTGCATGGAAGCTTACACGTAATGCTTTCACATTTCTGTTTCAAGAGATACGATATGAGTTTAACAGTGCTGAGATTGACCTCACACATAGTATGGGTATAGCCTCAACCATTGAAACTTATGTCTCTGCACCGCCTTTGATTTGAACAGTTTAGAAAATGCAGTATGGTTCAGATAGGAGCCAGAAAATAGAAAGGTGGACGAGTACAAACGATTTATAGCATGCATCCTCTAAAAACTTTGAGAACATGGAGCGAATTATTATGAATGCTAAACAAGAACTTATTCTGGTACAGAGTGCAACGGATAACAACTCTTACACACAAGGTACACCTCCAGAGGAGAATGAGATATTCGTCAACAAAATTATATGGAAAATGCCTCACATCAACACTTAGGACAAGGAGTGTTTGACGCTTTTAAAAGTTCTGAATACTGGTCCATATTTGCCATTAAGTTTCTGTTCATGGGAGCTTTTTGAATACCCATTGCTACGAACACCAAGCAGACAAATGTGGGCTACTAAAACTACAAGTCGATTAGAAACCCCCAAACTGATCATATTTGCATTTCAGGCAAATAGAAGGGGGGAATATTAACAGTTGATTCCACAATATTTCACAACTGCAAGTTAACTAATGCCAGAGTCTACTTGAATTCAGAATTCTATCCATTGACAATTTACTGCTGCAGTGGGATGAAAATGTATACAGCATAGCATCTGACATGTATGCAGGGTCCTGTGCCTCTTACTATGAAGGAGAAGAAGGATGTCCACTCAGTCCATGGGAATTCAAGGAACTCCCACGGGTCATCGTAACAAACTGCTCTAAACAGGACGAAATAATTAAATCAGGACTGGTAGCTGTGTGAATTGAATTTGAATCTTCAGAAATTTTCCCACAACACACTGCAGCATGTGCTCTAGCTCTACATGACTGTGCGATTAACTATATACAACTCACTGGTGTTGTGCAGCGAGCTGCATAAATGAACAAATGTTGTAACTGAGTCTGCAAGTTTCAGAAGGGTATCTCAACGTGTGAACATCATTGCAGACGTTCAAGGCTTTCAAGCTGACTTGAAACAATTCGTACTTAAAGATATTGCTTTCATAGTATTCTCATAACAGTATGATATAGTAGAGACGTATTCAGCGACCACTGCATCGCAAAAACCTTTCAAGGACGTGAACTGTGCTAAAATAGGCCGGCCGCTATGGACGAGCGGTTCTAGGTGCTTCAGTCTGGAACCGCGCGACCGCTACGGTCGCAGGTTCGAATCCTGCTTCAGACATGGATGTGTGTGATGTCCTTAGGTTAGTTAGGTTTAAGTAGTTCTAAGTTCTAGGAGACTGATGACCTCAGATATCAAGTCCCATAGTGCTCAGAGAAATTTGAACCATTTTTGTGCTAAAATAAGGAGAAGTTGTTAACATGTTTCTCCCAAAGATTTCACTGGACTGAGCCTGATTCACCCTACAAAGATGAGGTGACAGGCACAGGTACCGTTGACTACATTAAAGGAGAATAGAAAATCACATGGATGTGTGGAATCTACAAGTATGCTGCTATTCAAGACTGGGAATTCTGTGAGTGTCCTGATCACCATTGGCTCAAGAAGATGATGTGTGAATATGAACAAAACAGTCTTGTGTCTACATATGAAAATGTAAAAGTACTGTTTAGTTGAATGAAGAAAAGCAAATGAATTGGGTTTCTCTCTCACTCATTTCATGTAGTATCATTTTTTCTCACCCTGACCCATGTTATTTAGTCCAGACACTGTACCTGTGATTTTCCTCAAGCACTGACAATATTTCCTATACATCTTTGGAAACAGACATGGTTACATTTTGTCTGCTCTCATAACCCTATATGGGCAGCACAATAGGCAAAGTCCCACATCACCATTTTATAGATTTTGTTTTTCTCCATCTTAAACATCACCTCCCTCTTGCTTCAGACTAATAGCTTGTGTGTCTTGTACTGCCTTTATATACATTTGTGGGGGTAGGGATTTGTGAAATACCAGCAAAGACATATAGTAATTAATTTTATTCTCATATATATATATATATATATATATATATATATATATATATATTGATGTTTTTTGATAGATGTATACATACACACATCAAAAAAAGTTTTGCATCTCCTCGGTTCCGAGAGTTCTGGAACCTGTACAGAAAATTGGAATAGAGATCAACATAAATATCATATCCACCGTTTGTATTGCCCATGAAAATCATACATTGCATGTTGTGCCACCATACAGCGAGACCTTCAGAGGTGGTGGTATAGATTTCTGTACACACCAGTACTTTAATACCCAGCAGCACGTCCTTTTGCATTGATGCATACCTGCATTCATCATGACATACTATCCACAAGTTCTTCAAGGCACTGTTGGTCCAGATAGTTCTGCTCCTCAATGGCGATTTGGCATAGATCCCTCAGAGTGGTTGGTGGGTCACGTCGTCCATAGACAGCCCTTTTCAATCTATCCCAGGCATATTCGATAGGGTTCATGTCAGGAGAACATGCTGGCCACTCTAGTCGAGCGATGTCGTTATCCTGAAGGAAGTCATTCACAAGATGTGCACGATGGGGGCGCTAATTGTCGTCCATGAAGACGAATTCCTCGCCAATATGCTGCTGATATGGTTGCACTATTGGCTGGAGGATGGCATTCATGTATCATACAGCCATTACGGCGCCTTCCATGACCATGGCATATGTCGGCCCACATAATGCCACCCCAAAACAGCAGGGAACCTCCACCTTGCTGCACTTGCTGGACACTGTGCCTAAGGCGTGTCTGATTGAAGGTATATGCTACACTCATTGGTGAAGAGAACGTGATGCCAATCCTGAGCAGTCCATTTGGCATGTTGTTGGGTCCATCTGTACCACACTGCATGGTGGCTGCACATCATGCAGCCTATTGCGCACAGTTTGAGTCATAACACGACGTCCTGTGGCTGCACAAAAAGCATTATTCAACATGGTGGCGTTGCTGTGAGGGTTCCTCTGAGCCATAATCCGTAGGTAGCGGTCATCCACTCTAGTAGTAGCCATTGGGCGGCCTGAGTGAGGCATGTCATTGACAGTTCCTGTCTCTCTGTATCTCCTCCATGTCTGAACAACATCACTTTGGTTCACTCTGAGACGCCTGGACACTTCCCTTGTTGAGAACCCTTCCTACCACAAAGTAACAATGCAGACGCGATCGAACCGCGATATTGACTGTCTAGGCGTGGTTGAACTACAGACAACATGTGTACCTCCTTTGTGGTGGAATGACTGGAACTGATCGGCTGTCGGACACCCTCCGTCTTTTAGGTACTGCTCATGTAAGCTTGTTTACATCTTTGGGCGGGTTTAGCGACTATGTCTGTGATGCAATATCCACAGTCAACGTCTATCTTTAGGAGTTCTGGGGACTGTGGTTGATGCAAAAGTTTTTTTGATAGTTCTTTTGGTTCACATCACAGCTATTTGAAATATTTTACAGACAGATTTTTGGTTCAGATCACAGATGTTTGAAATATTTTACAGGCAGAGTTCTTTTGGTACACATCACAGATTCAGAGTATCACAGACTGAAATATTTTGATACACATCAGAGATTCAAAGTGATACTGTTTGAAACATTTAGGTTCACATCACAGATACAAAGGACTATAATTAATGCAGAGGTACTTTCTTCTTACACTAATACCAATACTAAAGAAATTCATCCAATTTACAATGAACTGGATGGACCTACAGGTCCACCCAAACAGATGCAGTAGTAAATTTTCACGATGGACTGGGAAGATCCAACAAAAGACATGAATTTTGCTTTCCTTTTTGTTTTCAAATGAACTGGATAGATATTCACTTTTCCACACAAACAGACAAAGTAATAAAAAATTTACAAATGAAATGAAATCGATCTGTACATTCCTCCCCCCCCCCCCTCCCAAACAGACGAAATAATTTACAATGAAATGGGTGGATCTATAGACATCTACACTTAAAAACTAATTGGACTGGATGGCTAGTGGTAGGTGTAACTTAAAAACTATTCTATTTACATAATCCACATTATGCAGAGATACATTTGTACACGTACACAGTACACAAAGTATGTATAAATATTTAGACGACAAGCAACAGAGATACTGAAATACTTCTCTTTATGCCTTTCTATAACTTTTTAGCGTTTTTCCCAGCACACACATATTGTGTGCATAAATAAATAAATATTTACATCACTCACCCATGCCCACCCAACCACCCGCCGAACCTCCCCCCACCCCTCCCACCCACAAACACACACACACACACACACACACACACACACACACACACACACACACAATTATTTTCACTATGATGTAAGGGTCATACTATTTTTCACATACACTCTCTCTCATTCTCACTCTCTTTCATTCTCTCCCTCTCACTCAATCAGAGGCCCCTCTCCCCCCTCCAAGCTTTCTCAACAAGTGCATAGTGCGAGCAAAGGAGAGTTTCAATCCCATCATCACAAATGATCTTGTTATTGTCATGAGATTACAAGCCGACTTTAGATTGCAGCACAGTGTACACCTTGTGTCCTATTGGACAAGTTCTAGTCTGCAGCATCATGTGTTATGATTGTGGCAGAGAACTGTGGACACTGCTGCACAGACACTGTAAATAATCATCGATAGAGGGGGCTCTCAATGCCACATGACACACACTCTTAATCCACCTGTGGGTGGCACCTGCGCCATATAACTTCCCTGTGAGATGAGAGGGATTCCTAAGAGGAGTTCCCACTTTCCTATATATCAGAAGTCCACAAATACGGCAGTCAACCACGTTATTGCACAAATCTTCATTCTCCTTAGATTTGGTCATGGGAACATTGTCACTGTAATGCTTATCAACCTCCCATGAAAGTTTTTCAAGCTCAGTGACAAGCCAAACCGCAGGATTATCCCCAACAGCTATTAAAACTTGAACATAGGATGATATAATTAGGGAAGCAGTCGGATATGGTACGTGTTTTTCTGTAAAGGTGGTATGTGAAGACGTAGGGTCACCTTCACAGAGGGTCACAGGGGTGAGGAGGCATTCAAAGTCGGCATACACCACAAAAGAGCATCGCTTCTGATGGTAAGCATTTTTAAACTTTATGAATTTGTCTTCCTCAGTAGACATAATAACATATACTGGGTCCCTGGAAACGCAATCTTCTAGATGCTTTGTGAATAACTCACTTGTTGAAAAGGCATTGAGGCACCTTAGGCAAATATGCTTTTACGTTCATGTTTACTCAAGTGGGAGAATAGAAGCGTTTGATCCAAAATAATCGTAATTGCCTTTGTCTTTATTGTTCTCATTGGAGAATAAGAGCGTGTTTACATGCATCTAATACTCACCAGCAAATTTTGAGAAATGGAGGTAGCTGATGAATGTACGCTTGTTATGCTCATCAGACTTGCGAGCATGAACCAATGTACCGGTATTCTGTGCCTCAAATTTAGGTATGTCCTGGAGTTCAATGGGGAACTCGATACCATCAAAGTTATAACACCTATGAATATCAAGGTATTTACTGAATAGAGATTTGTGCTCTGAATGCACCGTATAATTTCTCTCACAAGCCAGGATTGACCATGCAAAACAAGCCTCATCGTCTTTATTTTGAACATTAACATGTATTCTGATCAGCTCTATCTTTAGGTAGCTCTATATAGCTAGATACTCCATTTACTGGATCACAGGCATGTATATGGATGTCGAGGTGTAGCATTTGGCTGAGTGCTTTACCTGCTCCCCTTAATTCCATCTCGGAAAATCAGGCCAGTTTAGCTCTCATGATGGACTCATGAAACCACTTGACAATTGATGTGCTCCGCAATATCACGCCATGTGCTCCGCAATATGACGCCATTATCCCCAAAATGTAATGAAGACTTTTTTCCTCAGTGTCACCTTGCTGTTTGGTGGGAGGGGGGGGGGGGGAGGGGGATATGATGGTGGGATACCACAGATAACTGAGGACTTGAAGGAGCTCTACTTCCAGCACAGGAAGGCACACTTCCAGAAACCTGGCTGGCTCTCGGTGCCCTCCTGCTAGTTTCTCAGTTCTTGTGAAAGAGGTTCGGCCCTTAAAGGCCTTAGCAACTGCGCAGTATTCTAATGGCGAAATGACGCCACTGACCTAATGTCCTCCACTAAAAGGATGGGAGAGAGAATTACTACTAGCCATAGTATTATCATTACTACTAGTACTGCTACTAGAAGGTGTGGATGTCAATCCTGTTGATGATGAAACCAATGAGGAGTAAAGGGGTATGCACTAAGTGCACACATACCTTTTGTTGATGCCAACCCTGGTGGGGATGCTATAATGGAGGAGGAGGTGACACTACTGGGTCAAGCCAGTGAGAGCAGCTTGGCAGTGGTGACAGTTCTTGCTGCTGCTGTTGTTGCAGACCTGACCCACTAGCCTGAGAGGTGGATGGCTGTTGCTCTTCCTGATGACCTGTCCAGGAATGCCAGAGTGGAGGTGGCGCTGGGTCAGCACTGGGAGTGGGCTGAGTGGCAGCTGCAGCCGCAGCCATAACTACACCAGCTTCCTGCTCTGGGACTACAGGTGCCTTGCACGGCTACACATGCTTCTTCAGGCAGCACTTCACAGCCATTGGTTTGCCCACCATCATCCCTGCAACCCTAGTCAATGCGAGCTGTGGCACCGCTTGGCAGAGAGAGAGAATAACGAAAATTAAGTGCAGCCTTCCAGAGAGAAGAAGAAGAAGAATACAGAAGGAAATCTTCACTCTGCAGCAGAGTGTGCACTGATATGAAACTTCCTGACAGATTGAAGCTGTGTGCTGGACCAAGACTTGAACTGTCGAGGCATAGGTCCCAAATTCGAGTTTCAGTCTGGCACACAGTTTTAATGTACCAGGAAGTTTCAAAAAGAATACAGATTTTGTGTATGACCTTTCCTGCTCTGGATGCATGGCAGGAGCACTTCATCCATTTCATGAAGAATATCTCCCACCCCCTCAGGTATGTTCTCCTCCTCCTCTAACAGCACCAGGTCCACCGCCATTCCCCTGACCCATTCTGGTGTCTCATCCTCATCAGAATCAACATGGACCCATCGATCTAACTTTCTGAAATCGCCTACAGCAAGACATTGGTTTTAAAACTTATACAATAATCTATGAACAAAATCTATAGAATCATTACAACAACAAAATAATGATTTTAAAACTTATACACAAATGTACGAAAAAATGTATAAACTCACTACTTACAAGATGGATGTGTTGGCTCCTGGCCCTCATCCTCAGCACGCACCCTTCCCAGATCATTTGATGTTGCTTCATAGGTTCATCTATAGCATACAATATATAGCTCAGACAAGAACATACTAAGTAAATGATCAAATTATAAACTATGTTCAACAGCAAAAAAGCACGAAAAAAATATATGTACTTGTGTTCTTGATGTGCTGCTGCCTCAGCTACTGCTGGAGACTGCCTCTGCTGTCTTTCAGCCTCCAGATGTTGATCGAAGTCAGCTAAGATCTTGTGCAAAAATGCTGCAACAACGAAAAAAATTAGCACATACTATGAAAGTCATTTATGAACACATGTTACGAAAGTCACTTTTGAATGACTCCTTACAGGGTAACCCAGTGTCTTTCGACTCTCCACACCATTTGTTGGCACTGCTCTCGTTGATACTGCTGCTGCTATGTTTCATTTTTTCTCAGAAAACTGGCAACGAGACACAGGCAGAGGATACATGAGACTTGCTGACACAAGCGAACACAACCACAAGCGATAACTGAGATCGATAATGGTTTGGTAGTGGTTTAAGTACCTTCACCAATTCTATTTTAGCCAATAGTAGAGTTGTATTCAAGTATGCATGTCGAAACCTGTTTGAGGTGCACTCAAAGAGGGGTTCCCAAGGTATCGTGTTTCATAATTTTATAAGTAAAGAATATTCCCACAAATAGTTTAAAGAAACATCAGTATTATGAGAACATAAAGATATTCCAGCAATACTTGATAGTGAGTGTGAAAACTGTCCCTAAAATTGTTGAAGTAAATAAATAAACAGGGTGAAATGGTTTAAATAAATACTATATTGATCCTCTCAGTCCAGTAGCTCAATACAGACTGAGCAAGTTTCCTGCCATTTTTCTGGACAGTGGGGAGGGGAGTGGGAGTGGGGTAGGAGGAAGGGGTGGGTGAGAGGTCTGTATTTTCCAGAGGGATGGAGGAAGGACCCATGTGCCGGCTGGGCACAATCCATGATGTCATCAGGGGGTGGGGGGTAATTAATTGATCAGTTTAATTAATTTGCATAATTAATGTGATGTCAATTTGATATAAATTGTCCCAGTACCGCCATCACCCTACTACTCATGCTGTTGCCACACACAGTGTAATTTCATGAAGAAATAACTACTTCTGAACAGCTGGGCTGTGTGTCAATAGTGCGCTTTGTTCTTATAACTGCCGCATACACAGTTAGCTTATTTTCGACAATGGATTTTTTGCTGGTACTTCGCTGCAGTAATGTGGGATATTAAAGGGTGGCGATCGTGTGTTGAAGCAAATATGCTGTTTGACTGATTTATTCCGATTTTTGCCAACTGAGGCCTGGAGTAAAACTATTTGAGCTACAGTGCTTTAAAGTAATTGATACGAAACTAAGTGAACTGGGAAACAGACCTCAAATATAACAAACTATTTCATCACACTTTCATTTAGTGTTGGGAACACCTTAACAGAGAGCTCTGTATCTCATTTTGAAAAATGTGCAGCGGATTTTGGTGCTACATATAGCAGGAACACAATGAAAAATGGTCCTCTCATTGCATAAAGAAGGCGAATATGTCTTTGGCAGAGTGATGAATGTATGTAAAAGAAGGGAAATAGATTTCCGACTTTTCTGGCAGCTTCAGAGGCATTTAAATCACAATATCTTCACGTATTTGCACACTTTTATTTGTTATTATTAGTATGCACATCATGAAATGTAATACATCGTGTGAAGCAGAGTATCAAGCTGCATGCTGTCTTACCGACCCTCGCCCCCTCAGGAACAATTCCACCTCCAGAAACTTTATCCCCCCCCCCCCCAATTTTTTTTCTTAACTATCACATGTATGGTCTTCAGCCATATGATATAATATCTTGTTTACTACGGCGGGCGATTCGTTTGGATTTTGGGCACAGGATCACGGACTTGAGTCCACAAATTGCAAGATGCAGTGTGCGCCATCATCTTGCTGCTAGGGAGAGGTGACTACGCTTGGAGAATAGGGATTAACTCGTAAAAAAAGCACGAATATGTCAAGATGTTTTGATCCAAATGTCTTCGAAATTTCCAGATAAGTCTAAAACCTAGTTTCCTTCTTTTACATCGCTCATTCTGCCCCAGGCATATTCGCTTTTATGTGCTATGATGGAGCATTTTTCATTCTGGTTCCCAACTTTTGCTCTACCATAATTTTCACGTTGGGCCGCGATAGCTTGGCAACCGAAGTAGATTTTTGCTGACTCGGGGGACCATTGATCTGGGATAGGTTTTTTTATTGTCTTTCGAAGCACATTGCTTGTATCATGGCAACTGATATACATTTCGCAAAACAGCAGAACGACCATTAACTACAAGTATTTGCCTACCGTCTTATTGAACCGATTCTCACAAACTTGAAAGATAGAAGTGGCCAGCGTAAAAAAAAAACCTCACAAAACATGTGGTATTTACACATAAAATCCGAACGAAGCTAGATTTTCGAAAGCAAGTTCTCAGTTTTATCGTAAGAAAGCATTTTTTATTTATCTGAATCACTTTAAACCGTTCCCACGCATTCGGTTCATGTAAGTGTGAATTTCACGCGCAACAGTTTACCTCGACTTCAAACCGTCGTATCTCGACAACGGGAAAAGAGTATTGGATAAAAAAAAAAGTTTTGAGTGTATCCATTTATCTATCTTAGCGCAAAGTTTGAACTAATTACGACAAGTTTAAAGTATAGAAGTGGCGCGGTTCAAAAACCTCCCAGAAAAAAAGTATTTTTTGCATGTAACATTCGAACAGTGTACATACAAATGATGCCATTAGCTGAGTGTTAATTTCAGCCTCGTTAACATCATTCGCAAAAGAAATTAACTGATTTTCAAGTTTGCCTGGGTTAAAGTACTGTAGACACACGTTCGAATGGCCGCTGGTCCGGGCTAAACCAAAAACTTATTAGCCCATGTTTCTAGCTCCAGTGGGAACCAAGCACGAAGATCTACCCATACAGCGGTTCTGCGCAAAACGTTCTCAAACATATTTAACTAGTTAACGAAATAATCCTTACTGTGCACACCTTGAAATATTTTGCATGTATTTGCACAGTTCGCGCACATCAAATCACAATGACGCAAGCCGACATAAATTGCATTACAAATAGAAGTGGGTGTCAGAACACTTCGCTGTGAATGTAAGTCAATAAAATATTATTTCAGAGTTTCTTAACTGAAAATTCGGAAGTTCAGTCATAACGCAGATGACAATAAAAGTGAAATTAGTTGGTTTTAGTACTGAAGCAGTTCACGTGACGTGTAGCTGTCAAGTAGCTTACAGTGCAGCCAACATACTCCAGTACATTTAGCTCAAAAGGCCTCTGTGTATAGCAGAAGTTCGAATGTATCACGTTGGCAATCGTAATCTTCGATTTTAAAGTATCATGGTGGGTTGGTCCTGTGTGTTGCGTAGTTGCATCAGAATTGCTGACGGCGTGTGAGGTATATAAAGCTTCGCAGACGCAGTGGCTGTATCTGTTTAGTTGTAACCTGTGCGCAGAAGATTACTTCGTAACGCTGCGTTCTTGCTGTCGCTACTAACGTAAGTAAAGTGCAACAGCAGTTAAAATTTGTAAATCAATGATTTCTTCTGACGTTTCAGAAAACAGAGTCGTAATAGTTCGTAGTTTTCGTGTCATGAGAAACTCGCATTTGTGCCTTAAGATCAGAATCGTCTTTCCTCACAACTTCACTGCACTTTTTTTAAATTAATATTACAATATATTCTAATGACAACGTGTAATGCGCGTCTGTTGGGTCTACGAGAAATGTAATTGTTGGGCAGCCACGAATTATTGACTTTATCATATTTTAAGTCTTGGATCACAATGTTTGTTTGTAATCAGGTTAGTAATTTCGTTAGGTAACGACCATCTTCAGACCTAAGTAAAACCTTGTTGCATTAGTTCACGCAGTTTATACATATACTATACGTCAAGGAGAGCTGCTGAGCCTCTGTTCATGAACAGTATGTACGCTCCAGTGGTGCACTTTACATACCATAGTTTTATTTGTTTGACGAATCCGAAATGGCTGATGATTTTACTGCAGTATCACATGTAAGGCCTGATACGTGTAGAGCAACATGTTTCTACTCAGATCTGAAGATGGTCATTACCGGCCAAAATTAATAACCTGATTACAAATAAAAATTGTGATCCAAGACTGGAACTGTAGTATTTTCCTGCATCACTGAAAACTTTTTCTTAACTGTGTCATAACTACAAGTTATTGAATTCTAAACAAACCAATTTCAGTAGAATGAAAGAATGCATAATGTTCGGTAGATTGAAATGTATCGTACAACGTCACGACGTTGATGTAAAGCCCTGACTGTAACTTTAGTAAGGGTTAATAGTTGCTGAAAGTTGCCCAAACGATACCTACAGGATATTAGAGTTTTAAGAATTTTCTAATCGCATTTAGAAGATAAAATATGTGTTATCTTTCAGGGAATAAAGAGGGACGAGAATAATTGCAAATTACATGATATTTGTCTTCATACACCCAATGAAACTTCCACAACCATCGTCAGTCATTTGACATCTGCCACTGGAAGATGACGTCTGCTTTACCATACATTACAGTATTTAACTTCACGCAGTCATGCGGTTCCCACAGATTTTCTGTTGTCACGTAACCACATCAATTTCGTCGCTTTCTTGGTCTGCACCTCCCCCGAAATCCTGTGAAGAACTAGCGCTACTTCCTCTACGCGACCTTGGCACTTACATTTCGGTTTCATTGTACTCGTAATTGCTTTTTCCACTTCAAAGTATTCCTTGTTTCGTTTCTTTCCTTGCCTGTCGTAGTAATCACTAACATATATTTTTCCAATGTCTACTCCAGAATTGTTTCTTTAAGTCAGACCTGGTGAACTCTTTTTGGACACATCAGAAGTGGTGTTTTGAAAACTTGTTTAGTTTACCAAAAACAAACAAGACCATATTTACTCATTTTCTTGTTCTGGCCATTCAGTCATTGCCTTAAACTAACCTAAATACAAAAACTCGTAAATACATTCCATGAATTCTTTATAATTTGTCCTTTTTTCTTTTCAGTGTGCTGCCTATAGATTGTTAGTTCAATTGAGTTTGATTTTCCAGGCCTACTTTCAAGCTTACACCCAAAGTCTGTGAGTTTAGCTGCACTGTGTGTGTGTGTGTGTGTGTGTGTGTGTGTGTGTGTGTGTGTGTGGAGGTTGCATTAGTGATCAGTGACTTAACCCAATATTGCTCTGTTCACTTATTTTGTTCATGATTTGCAAATTATTCATTTTCCTGTGCTGGCTTCTAATGCCACTTTGTTACTTTGGTTGATTAAGATCCAAGTTTCTTTTCTGTACACTCAATGATAACATTGTCTGTAATTCTTTTTGTCTTGGCTGTTTTCTTTCTTGAGAAGTGGAGGTTACAACATTGTTCGAGGAATGCACACACATTATAAATTATTTTGTAAGGTACTTTACTTTTACTTTGCCCTAAAATGTAACTACTTTTATTGAAACACTGTCTCAAGGTAATTTTCTGTCTGTACATCTTGAATGGCTTCATACACCTCATTCGGCATTCTCAGTTGCAGTGTGATAGTGTCTACCCTCAAGAGCTTGATTGTAGTGGCAGGCCTGTAGTGTAGTTGGTTTTGAATTGGCGAAGGGAGGTTGCAGAAACAGATTGACTTTTAAAATAGCCTATACCAAAACCTATATTTGCTCCATATTTAACACACTTCGCATAAAAAAGTAAAACTGCAAAGTAGGCCTAAATGCAGAAAAACTGTGTTATTTAATAGAGAAATCTGAAACAAATAATTTGATTTTCAAATTTTTTGAGTGTTTGATTTTTATACTATGTGTTAAGTTATATTCATTTAACCATTTATTTAATAATATAAAATGACAATGTAAACAATAATAATAGTAACAGTAATAATAATAATAATTATTATTATTAAAGAGTGAATACCCCTGTGGGTATAATGAAATGTCAAGCTGGGTTATGTAGAGCAGTGCACAGATAGTAGAACTTCTATGCTCTAGTCACCTGCACAGATTTGCTCTGTTCCCAGACAAAAGAAAATACTCTGTAGTGAAACCACTTTATAAGAATAGTAAAAAGAGATAATGTAAACAGTGACAGGAAATTTTCTTTGGTACCAGTGTTTTCAGAAGTTTTTGATGATCTAGCAGTGTAGTGGAGGGTAGTGTACACAATTTGCTTCCAGACTCATATTTCAGCTTTGAGAGTGTAGCATCCACTTATGACACAATGTATTCTTTTGTGTGTGTGTGTGTGTGTGTGTGTGAGAGAGAGAGAGAGAGAGAGAGAGAGAGAGAGAGAAAGAGAGAGAGAGAGAGAGTGGAGCACTGATACGGCTTTACTATAAGTAGACAACAGTAGGTATTTTCTTTGATTTAACAAAAGTAATTAATGTGTGTACCAAGCAATCTATGTAACATAATGGGATTAGGGAAAAATTGGACAGCCATTCACATCGTATCTGGAAAATAGGAAGCAGGATGTTATCCTCCAGCATGAACCAAAGAGATTTGGTTCGGACTGAGGTCTGGTAAATTTGGGTGGGAGCACAGGGTTTTGCTGTGGGCCCATTGTTCTTGATATAGGCCTATATGAATGATGTTTCACTAAACATGACAGGTGATGAAATTTTCTCCCTACAGGTGGTATAGTGTTATTGTGATAATTTTGAAAGATGTGAAACATAATTCAATTCAGTTTCTTTTTACATGCGTTAACAATACGTGTTGTATGGATGTAGTCAATTCATAGCCAAGGCTCATTACAATAAAATTTCTTGTATTTAAGTTGTTTACTATCTTACATAGAAATACAGTCATGTTACATCAGTATATGTAAATAATTTTACTTTGTCATATTCAGATACAGCTTTTATAAAAGCTATGCATTATTAAAATTGTTTTAGTTCTACCTCAGATTTATGATATTCTTTAATTTTCTTTATTTTAATAGGCATTGTGCTAAAAAGTATTTTTGGTTGATAATGTACACTTCTTTGTAAAGTGCTTTTTTGTGGGTGCCTCTGTGGAAGTCATCTCTGTTTCTTGTTTTGTAGTTATGAACCTGATGAATATTGCTGTTGAGCTTTCAGAAAGCACACACATTCATAAATGTGTAAGCCAGAAAGTGTCTTTACTTTAAATTCCTTAAATATTTCGCTGCATGGCTCTCTGCTGTGAACTTCTTTCATTATTCTGACAGCCCTTTTGTGGAGTTTGAAAGTTGGTTTTGCCACCCCTGTATTTGCCTAAAGGTCACACCATATCTAAGCAAGCTGTGCATACAAGCATATTAGGCACACAACAGCTGCAGCAGTTCCAAAGCATTCTTAGAATGTAACAGCATTTACTTAGTTTTTTATTCAGATATTGTAGATGCTTCAGCCAAGTAAGTGCTCATCAATCCATCTGCCTAGAAATTTTGTGGAGCAAGCTGGTGCAATAACACACTTACCTAACTCAGCTTGTATGCTCTTTATGTCTTTACTTCTTGACAATAGAATATAATCAGTTTGAGAAAAAAAAAATCTACTCACCAAGTGGCAGCAGGGGAACAAACATAGAAAAAAGGTTTCACATGTGTAAGCTTTCGGAGCTTTCTTCTGCTGGAAGAAAGAGCCACTGGCCACTATCTCTCCAGTTACATTATAGCTTTGCTTTCAGTATTACTGATATTCATCCATACTGTTTTTTCCTTATTTATGGTCAACACAATATCCCTAAATCATTTTCCTGCCGTATTTATTGTCTTTGAGACATGGTGATATAGCTAATAGGCTCGCAGCAACAACATATGGGTTTCAGAGAACAGGTTCATACTAAAGTGCAACAAAACACAATGTAAACTGTTTCTGACACTGGCATCATTATTGTCCCAATGTGATCAGTTAGTAAAGAAGTCAACCATTTTAAATTCTTAAAACCGAGAACAGATGAAAATCTTTCTTGTAAGTATTGCATTAAAGATCATATGCTTTTTTACTTTGCTCACTTTAACTCTATTATCTCATAAGGTGTCATATTTTAGAGCAGCTCTGTACACGCACCAAGAGTATTTTAGCTCAGTAAAGGACAGGCATTGTGGTCGGCAGAGTCAATTCATGATCATTGTGGAGGCCATTTCTCAGGTGTCTCAGAATTTGTACTATATCATCTGTGTAAATATATTCCAAGGGTTTGTTGTTGACAATATTGACTCATTCAGGAGAAACTGTGACATTCATTCAGTGAACACTAGATGTAGATTCAATACACACTTCGATAACACTTTTGTAAGTATTGATTAGGAAGGTGTGCTTTTTTCAGCAGATTTCCTTTTCGGTAGGCTGCCAGAGTAGAGCAGTCATCTTCAAATATTCAGATACAGTTCAGAAGTTTTCTGTTTAGTCACTTACAGCTGTTATTTATTTATTGCAATGAAAATTAATTTCCTTTTAGCTATATTTGATTTTGACATTTATTTCACATTTGTGTAATCAATTTCTAGACAGTATTGTCTTCAGATGGATTGTACATAAATGAAATAAACATCAAAATAAAGTAGAAAATGCTAATTTCAAACATTTCCTCATTGCTGATGCCTCCCATTCTATTCAGGAGTTTCTTACAGTAACTGAGAAAATTTTCTCTGTACTGTGTTGTTTATTTGCATACTCACAATTTTTATGCTTTGTTCTTTTGTTTATAAATTTTCTAACCTTCATTTTGTAAACTAAATACTGACAAGTAGCTGTAGCTCACATGGCCCCTTGGAACCTGATAAATGAATAAATATGTGAACTAACAGTAATGCAAAGAGTTGGAGGGTAGGGAATAACTTAAATCTTATTAGCAACACTTCCTGAATATCATTATTTTCTCAATTGAACATCTGTGAGTTTGGTCTGTAAGAAGTCTTAAAATACTGTTGCAATTTTCTTTACTTTGTTAGCTACAGTTTAGTTCTGCATATTATTTTGTGCACCTACTACAATTTGCTACTAACGTTTGCTTATCTGCAATACTTGTCACGTTGCATTTGAAACTTTCTTTTCTATGGTTTACAGTGTGCCTGCAGCATAGTAAGCAGTTGTGATACATTTGTTAAGTTTTGTTCGATTTATTCATGTCTGTAGCCTATAGTCTTTATTTTATTAACTCTGTAAACTTGTTACGTAATGTAATCTGGCATACCTCTGTGCCATTACATAAATTCTCATAATCTACTTTTTTTTCACCCAGTAGCTTTTTATCTATTTTACTTTTCCTCTTGATTGTCAGTAATCAGCTGTACTGTAAAGTAGTATGGGACATGGGACTGTCAAATCCTGCATATATATATATATATATATCTCTCTCTCTCTCTCTCTCTCTCTCTCTCTCTCTCCCCCCCCCCTCCTCTCCCTTTTCTTCTTCTTATGTATATAATTTAATTTTTAGTTCCATTTCGCCCTTTTGAAGTCCTTTCTCCATATGAACAAGAACTATAGTATTTCTCCAACACCCACATGGATTTAAAACTTCCTTGTAGATTAAAAGTTTGTGAGCTGGACTAGAACTTGAAACCAGAACCTTTGCCCGTTGCGGGATATTGCTCTACCGACTGACTAGCCATGTACAACCCACAGCTTTACTTCTGACAGTGAGAGCTATGGTGACAGTTCATGAGTCGTGCATGGATAGCTCAACTGGTAGAGCAGCTAACTGTGAGAGACAAAGGTACTGTGTTCAAGTCCTGGTCTGGCACACAGTTTTAATCTGCCAGAAAATTTCTAATCAGTACATGCTCTGTTGCAGAGTGATAATTCATTCTGAATGCACACAAATTATTCCCACACAACATTCACCCAGACATGTTGGCTGCATTCAGATATCCCATTTTACATGGCAAAGCAGATGACAGTGCCTGCTAGAGTAAATGAATAATGATTTTAAAAACAAGAAGAGACTGTTGGTATGAGACAGCGTAGCAGTAGCGTGGTCGTTAAATTGGAGAACTTGAATGTGGTTAGCAATCTCTGGTGAACCTATCCATCTATATACACACAGATTTCACCATTTAATATAAGATTATAGAGAAATAGATGTATATTCATTGTATAGTATTTGAGATCTTAGGTTAGAATTATTCTGATGCAGCTCATGTGTGGATAACATGCAAACTGACACTATTATTAAATGCTTTTGCAGTAAGCAGACTTTTATCAGAGAGAAGCAAAGATGGCAGAATCAATGAGCATATCGTACAAAGTGTATCTGGAAGATGGTACAGACACTACCGAAGTACGACGTTTTGGGATTGATCGCAGTCTTGCTTTCAAGTTCAATTTCCTAAGAGAGAAACTCCAGAAAGTATTCCCATCACTGCAGAATAGGAACTTTTATGTTTCCTGGAAAGGTAAAATCACAAATTCCTCACTTCTATTAAAGTTTGAATTTTTAATTAATACTTCATTAGAAACCTTAAAACAACATATTAATAGGGTTGGTTTTTACCCAACAGATCAGGAAGGTGACATAATTACAATATCATCTGATGAGGAACTCACATTAGCACTGAGTGAGATGAATACAGACGTAAGAAAGTTGTATGTTGCTGTCAAACCTGAAGAAACTTTAGCTCCCGATGCAGAAATGCCTGAAATGGGACGACCAATAGATGGTAAGATCTTGTCAGATCTCTATCTTTCTCTCTTTTTCTTTTCAAATTGATGTTTGCAGTTATAATTATTATCCATAATGACACAGTGTTGCTTTTGTTTTAAGGTCCTGCAGTTCACGAGGGAGTGACCTGCGATGGCTGCAACAAGCTGATTGTTGGTTTCAGATACAAGTGTGCTGTTTGTCCTGATTTTGACCTCTGCTCTACATGTGAAGGCTTTGGAATGCACGATGAACATTTCATGATACGTATTTCAAAACCAATTAAGTGGGTATGTGAGATTGTATAATTGCTTTTATGATTGTGTTTCTTTTTGTGTGTTTGCATGGGAGGGGGGTCTCATATAAGTTATAGTCTATAGTAAATGTCTTCATGCCTTGCTGTAAAACAGTGTATTTAGAGGTAACAGACTTGTGATCCACACACTGATGACTCTTAATGGTGTCAGGTATTTGTCAACTTTCATATATTGCATTGAAGAAAATTTGAAGATTTTTAGGTATTGTGGTGGGAGCAAACAAATGTAGAAATGTCAAACATTCATTTATAAAATAAAATAGTACGCTAATTTCTCATGCAAAGTTCTTTTGTATGTGTTCCAGCGTTCAACTTACAGCCGACGTTTGGCACATCATATGGCCAAGTGGTCTCGCCAGTCTGAAACTCATAGGCATCACCACCAGCGTCGCACAAACAATGTGAAAGGTGTTAATGAAAGCAATGTGCAGTGCCCATACAGAAGGTCCTACAGTGAACATCCTGGTTGGTTGGAATATCTCTGCAGCCAGCTAGGTGAATGGGTCAATCTTCCAGGAGAGGTTGAAATTCCTCCAAAGGCAGGCAATACTGCTACTACCACTGAAAATACTACACCAAAACCTTCAACTTCAAGTGCAGCAGAGTGCACAGAAGGTCCGCAGGGAACAGCAACACAAAGGAATTCTAATCAGCAGAGAGATACAACTTATTTACAGAATGTGGGTGAGACTGTTGCAGCACTGCTTAGTCCACTGGGTGAGTTTATATTGTTTTCCTTGATTGTATATTTTCTAACCATATAATAGGGAAAATATCAGTTCACTATCAAATGTGCAATAAAGTATAAGAATGTGTTATGAAAACACAAACAGCAGCATTGAAGTAGTAATGATGAGCAATAGATAGAGTATTGGAAGCATAATTTCTTTGTTCCAATGTGATGTAGTTATTGGTGAGACTAGTTTTGAAAATTATGTAAACTCACACAAAAATATTTAACACTATAATAAAACATTGAAAAACAATTTTTCCGTACTTATGTAGTAATATTTTTGCTTGGCTTACACTTCTTTCTAGCACAGTTGAATTAATATTAGTTGTATAAGTGCAAATAATCAGTTTTTGAAAACGTAATGGGATAGATAGAAAATCTACTCACCAATTGGCAGCAGGAGGAGACTCGTACAAAGGAACTGAAATTTCAGTCAAGAAGAAATTCAGCCTTCAATTGGAAGGTAAAATTTCTTTAGTTTACGTAGGTTTTGATGCCAATAATGGTATCTTCTTCAGAACAAAAATTAAATTATTTTGAGGGCCAAACATTGGCCATGTCACAAATCTGTTCTGAAGAAGATACCATTATTGGCATGGAAACCTAGGTAAACTAAAAAAAAAAATTACCTTGCAATTGAAGGCTGAATTTCTTATTGTCTGAACAATTCACGGTTGCTGAAGTGCTGCATTATGTTAGAGATTTGTACTGAAATTTGCAAGCTTTTGGAGCCAGTGGCTCTTTCTGTCAGAATTGGGGAGCAGGGAAAAAATAGACAAGTTAGAAAATGAAAGCTACTATAGAAAACTAAAGGGAATGAAAAAACTTAAGTAAATTAAGGCCAGGTTTAGGGCGAGACTGAAGAACATGTTGTAGTGCCAGTTCCTACCTGCGAGGTTCTGAGAAACTGGTGACTGGGGGGAAGAATTCAGATGGTGTGTGTGTGTGTGTCTGTGGTGAAATAGGTGTGAGATTATGACAGTCATGTTGTAGAGCATTTTCTGCAACACAGTTTTGTGCGCTGCCAGTATACATCCTCTGCCTATGCCTATTCATCCTAGTTTTTATGGAATGAAAAGCTGGGAGTTCTGCTGAGGACATTAGGGTCATATTGTAGGGACCAGGGAAGGACTCTGAAGCAATGCTGCATGTTGGGAATGTGGTTGGAACTGTTCCAGACAGGGTTCAGTGTTAGGTTTGCTGTTGGAAAGGTATTGTTACTGGGTCACAAAACATATATTTCCACTTGACATTGTGTGTGAAGGAAAATAGGTCCTTCACCAAAGCTGCATGTTTAAATGCAGATTTAGAGCTGAAAGACCCTTGGATAATACAGATAGGAGGGTTGAGAACACTGTACTGTTGTGACTTGTTCTTGTGGTATTGAGTTGTTATTGCTCTGGGAGGCAGTGGTAAAAGCTGGAGGATGTTAAGAGGGTTGGTCAAACTGGTTCGTAGGAGAGGAGTGGTGGTTGATGGTGTGGCTGTTTAGATAGCTGGAGAGGGACTGGAAGGGGAAAACAATTGTTGTTGTGGTTTAGAAGAAGGTGAAGTCCGGTCTGTCGTTGCAGTTTGAAGTTGGCTTGGTGGGTGATACCATCCAAGGAAACATGAGTCAGATAACTGCAGGATTTTGTGAAGTGGAAATTGGTTGACGAGCCACATGGGTCACAGATTAGGTGGGGAAGTGCAAAAGATTGCTGTATTTGAGGCTGTAAAAGGGTTTAAAGTAGGATTGCATCCAGAAACAGGGACCTTCAGTGTTAGGCCTTTGGGGTTAACTCCCATGGACAAGCAGGTTTCAAGAAACAGAATATAGGACCTTAGTTTTGTTGCTGTTTTTGAAAGGACCAAATGTAATATGTGATGAGATTTGTTGTGACAAGAGAGGATGGTTTGTAGTGTTAAGGGATGGTGGGAAAGGCAAAAAAGAAGCTGGGGGGGGGGGGAGTAAGAAAAACATGATAAAAAGAGCGGTGAGATCAGAAAAATTCATACGAGAATCATGCGAACAGACTTAACAAGGGGTAATAAATGGGTGAGAATTTCTCCTCTTCCTTCCCCTTCAATCCTTCTGCCATGAGAAGGAGTCACTGGCTCTAAAGGCTTTCAGATCTCAATAACTTTATAAGTGTTCCCTCCTGCCATCACATAATATTAGTTATTGTATCATTCAGATTTCTTTTACCAAATTCATGTTGAATTCTTTGATCAGTGATGTTTCCCTTTCTGCAGTAATCCAGTTTTTACCAGATATTGGTGTGAGCCAGAGATGTTAAGCTGACAGTGATAAGCTCTGCCAATTCACTAATACTTACTGTCCATGCTTCAGCGAGTTTTTCTGTGATGAGAGACTAGAAACCATCACGTTCCTTGCATAAAGCAAGTGTTCCCATTCCCTTATAGTGATCTCAGTTTGGATTTTCTGTGGCTGCTGCAATTTTTTTGGGTTAATTCCAGGAGATTCTATTTTGGAAAGAACCCAATCAGTTCACTCTCCCTTCTTGTGCAATCAGTTTGATGTTAACATTGATCATGAGTAAAAATTGTTCTCACCCAGTCTTTTATTTAGTTAATCAGTACCAACTTCTTGTTCTATTGTTGATCATTTATTTCTGCTCCCATATTTTGCACACACCAGTGAAATCTAACAGTGGTCAGAATGGGATGACCTCTTCTAGTAGTGGCTCTGCAAAGAAAGTTACCGAAACAGGTGCTTGACTGAACAGATAAGCAGCAGTAGTGTCAGTAGGCAGTGTTCAAATCTAGTGGCAGTGTCCATGAACTATTGCAGCACAGTACAGAGAGGGATCTAGCTTGCTTCCATATGTTGTGTGGTATTAAAGTGGATAAGAGAGCTGCAGTTAGAAAGGCAACAGCAAAAAATTATGGTGGTTTGCAAAAATTCATTGCAAAGAACCAAACCATGTTTGTAAATGAATGGAATGAGAGAGGACTGGATGTGAAATTCCTCTATATCCACTCTTACAGTTTTCTGTAAATTACTTCACTCCCATCTTATCTTTTCTAACGATTTTAGCTTTAGTTCTTTCTGTCATCATAACCTTGAAGGAATTACATTTAACATTATGGTAATTCAGTTGTTCTAAGTAAATGAGAATGAGAGTAAGTATGGAACGTTTACCCATTTGCTACCGTGTGTGGTGTAAGAATGTGGAAAGTGTCTTCTTTGCTGTTATCCATTCTAAATTCCCAACATTGCTGAAGTGGTAATCCACAGGGCTTTCCTTTGCCAGCATTATCATCAAGGTCTGCATCTTCATGTCAAGAAGTCTAAAAGATTGCTCTGAGGCATTGTATCCTGTCATTTCTATTATCTATACTTCTATAGCACCTCCCCAATTGAATGTAGCCCTGTTGAATGAGAAAGTAGTATCTGAGGAGGAATTATTGTAAGCAAAATGACATGTACAGTAACAGTTAACAGTATCGATTTCTGTAATACACATGTAAAAGAATCAATGTAGTTTTCTATTTTTGGGTCCTTTCTCAGTTTTGTAAGGAAGCTTGTTTTTGTGATGGGGTTGTGAAAACTGTACAGATTGATATCTTATTTTCTGTACTACAAAATTCAAGTTTGATCGCATTTCATTGTGATTTTAATCTTACTGAACTAAAAATAAGCAGGGCAGCTAGGTTTTAAAATTCCTCATTTGGACTTGCTGTTCTTGCATTTGCAATGCTTGCAGTTCAAATTATGACAAGTGGACATTGTATCCAATAATTTTATAACTCAGTTAAATCGTTACTATAGATGCAGTTACTTGAAATTACTTTTTACCATGGTTTGTCCAAGGTACTCGAATTTTGGTGTGGTCTTCATTCCTGGAGAATCAGGAAAGTGCTAACCAAGTCCAACAAAGCTGTGCGTAGTAAACCTCTATTCATACAGAATTTGATTGTAATAATCTTTAAACTTAATGCACAACAAAATATATAAAAAATCTATAATTTAGTTTGTTGATTTCCTTGTTTTTGAACAGGAATAGATGTTAAAACCTCTATTCATACAGAATTTGATTGTAATAATCTTTAAACTTAATGCACAACAAAATATATCAAAAATCTATAATTTAGTTTGTTGATTTCCTTGTTTTTGAACAGGAATAGACGTTGAGATCCAGGTTAAGGACAAGAACCAGAAGCAGACAGGTGAAAAGCAGGATACACCCCAGGGTGCAGCTCAGGCCAAGGAAGCGGAGAAAACTGCACAGGCCAAGGAAGCAGAGAAGAATGTCCAGTCTGGGGTGGCAGAAATGGCAGAGGCGGCTTCAGTGTCAGAGCCTATGGAAGTGAGTCCAGAGACTCCATCAGCCCCACCAGAACAACATTCTAGTGAATCAGAAGAGTGGACTGTCCTCATACCAGGTAAAACAGTCTCAGCAAAGTTCATTCTTGTTTGAGTGATTTGTCAGCCAACAACAACACTTTCAGTGTTGAAACACTTTGTCTCTAATTTATGTTTCATTTCCTTTTATTCTCTCTCTCTCTCTAGCCTCTTCATAATTCATGTTACTATTTTGCTATTTTGGTGTTTGGTTAGTGTAGGTAAGAGGCCGTCATCAACCTGTTGCTTGATTTGGACATCACAGTGCTTTCAAGGTGTGGTTGTGTTGGAAGTAGTGTTCTCTTGTCTTCCTTCAACCTTTGAACTGACTACTTAGCCATTATAAAGAGACCTACAGTTAAAAGTGGACTCCGAATCGTATTGTGTCATGAAATGTTGAGTGGCAGGTAGAAGCTATAGGTCTATAACTGACTCAGCATAACAAAGTGATTGACAGGTGCGGACTTGTCAGTTTGCTGTTGCGTGCACATGTAATATTGCTTTGGCAGCAACAGCTGTGAGAATCAGTTCTCAGTCTGTTCACATTTCCTTTAACATGTAGTATAGAGTTCACTTGGCAATATCATAACAGCTCTCACTTCTTACTCACTTGTGCTGCAAGATCTGGATATTCTTTATCATAAACCAAAATTAAATCAGTATCGGGAAACAGAACACTGGACTGAGACAAACTACAACAGTTTAGTTAGAAGCTGCAGTTGTTGTATGCAGCTGAGTGTGGTTACGGGCATGTGAGGCAACAGAGTGATAGGACAACCATGCACAGAACAAAAGATGCTACTTGGCTCATTCTGTGGTCAGCTGTGACTTTGGTAGGTGTACTGAAAACAAGTAACTGTCAATCACTTTGTTATACTGATCTGGCTATAACCCCAAAACTTTAGATTGTAGTATGGAACTTAACCATTGAGATATTGGGCTAGTTTAAATGTCCTTTAATTCCTTTGTTAACATATAAAGTTCTTCCTTTTATATTTAAGCCTAACACATTTTATGTAAAAAAAATTTTTAATAAGGCTAAATGGAAAAAAAAATAATAATTGTGAGGTGTCACAGCAACTCGTGTGTATCTGATTTTATTACAATCTAAGAAATCCTGTAGTGCTTCTATAGGACAATGTAATCTGCTCTCTCAAAGCCACTCATTGCTTTCCTACAACATTGTGTTCATTACACAAATAATACAGTAAGTTTCTTGTGGTATTTTTCTCTTGCAGGCTGACTTACTCAGATAAAAATGGTCTTCAGTTAGCAAATTATTGTACTTTGGTTGATTTAAATTTTAAGTTGAATATTGCTATTTGCTAACGACATGTCAGCATTCCTGATGGGTATTGTATTAGTATTTATAATTCGCCCACAATATGTTAGAAATAGATAATAATGTTTTTATAACTTTCTTCATTGGCAGTCAGAAGAGGGATTTTGTTGGCATATTGTTATGTTTCCTTTAGTTGATACTATATGGCTATTAATTTAGTTTTTTTGCAGTTTTTGAACTAACAAAAATAATTATAAGTTCTTATTTCTGAATTTGCGTACACATCTTTTGTAACTGTAACAGCAGTTCCAAACACATTCAGCAATTTTTATAAAGTCCAAAGAGCCCACTTGTGTGTCTGAATGTAGTTTCTTTTTTAAGAGAGAAGGAAGAATGCATGTATATGGAGGTGTAAAATGTGCTTAAGAAAAAGTTAGATGCACTGAGACGTTACACAAAGTGCAAACCTGCAATTTGTATAATTAGAAGCATTTCATGTCATAAACATAGCTTTAGAAAAATATCGGTTATGTTGCAATTTTCATGACTCAGGGTTCATGTAGCCTGTTGTGTGTCGTAATAATAGAATTATAAAATAAATAAAAATAAATGACTGAATAAAGTGCAAAGCTACGATGATTGGCACTTTAACAAAGATTACTCAAGATTCTAGTAAATCATGTGAAATATGGCAAGGAACTTTTTTTGCTTATCTCATGTACAGACCTTCCAAGGCAAAAATTTGTCATAGGTATTCATCACATTTTCCGTACTGCAATTGAGTAATCGTTCTCTAAGCTCTGGCAAGTTCACCAATCTGCTGTTAACAGTAATCAGAATGAGAAATATGGCTCCTGTGTTAATGATCTGGGATGTAGGACACAACAAAGGTAAAAATAAATAATAATGGCTGGGAGCTGATGAGGCTTGTCATTAGGGGAAACTGGAAAACTTGTGGAGAGCATGGATAGATGCTGTGCAATAATAAAATAAATATGGGACAGGGACATAGTGGAAAATTAATTACTTGGGAAAAAGTTATTAGGTCAATTATAAACCTCTATCTCCTTCCAGTGTGTCCGTTACATGTGTTAAAGAGATTTCAAACATCGAAGAAAAAATGCTTGAGATATTCAGCCATTCACTCGTCATAAAAATGACAAAATGTAGAAAAACAAGGAATTAAATATTCCAACAAAAAGGTTGAATGTCTTCTGAACATTGAAATCATTAGAGATCCAGCAAAAGACAGAGGGATAAATGTAGCAGCAAAAAGGTATCATGAAGCATAAGCTGGTATGCATATTTTGACAGCTAAAATAAAGTGGAGAAAATGTTTTAATGGTAAATCATTCTTTAAACTTTGAAAATTGGAAAGTAGCAGAAGCTAACTTGAGTGTTTGACAAGCCTGTTAACTGCATGTGAACGGGTAAATGTTGTAGAATGTTGTCATGGAAATAATCAAAAAAATGGCTCTGAGCACTATGGGACGTCACAGCTGTGGTCATCAGTCCCCTAGAACTTAGAACTACTTAAACCTAACTAACCTAAGGACATCACACACATCCATGCCCCAGGCAGGATTCGAACCTGCGACCGTAGCAGTCGCGCGGTTCCGGACTGCGCGCCTAGAACCGCTAGACCACCGCGGCCGGCTGGAAATAATCATGAGGATTAATAACAGAAAATGGAGTGTTTCCTTTAGATAAGAAAATACCTATGTCAACAAACTATTAAATACATTGTGAATGAGGACAGAATCAATAGCTAAATGTTCCTGTAGAAAAAAATGTGTATTGTAGACCTACCAGATTTAGCACGTGCAGAATTGAGAAGACTCTAGACAAATTCTTGTGTGAAAGTTTTCTTAAAAAATTTTAAGTCCTTTAATACCAAGGAACTTGAATATTTCTTCATCTTTCCTACAAACAAATCACATATGAATTGTAAGGCTTTAGCTATTACTAATCATAGCTAGTACAGAGGTACATGCAGTTGGTCTTCCCATCCCCCATCCACAAACAGAACAAAGGAAAAAATAAACAATTCTGGGTTAGAGTGAATAGTATGTTTTGTTATGCAGATGTAATTTATAGAATACTGACCAGTGGTAAATTTCTTAAATTATATTCAATGTGCCTTTGAAGCACATTTCTATGATGTAGCAGAAATGACGAATTTTAAATTATAAAGAAGATTGAATAGGTAACATATACAGGTGAATCTTTTGAAGAAAGGCAGAACTCAAGGTGTAAAGCAAAATCACGTGCTTATTACTATGTCTACACACACACGTGTGCGCACGCTCCGATGATACACCTCATAGAAAAATATTAGCTTCAAGATATGTGGATGATAAGACAATGTACTGGAAGATATTCAAACTATACAAAATGCAGGCTGAAACATCAACAAAGTTTACAAAGGAATTGCATATAATTTTGAGTAGTCCTGTGCACTATCACAAATGCCACCATTCTCTACAAAATTGGGTAGTCTCGTGTGTTTACAGTATTACAATTTTCTTGTTGAAAACCTTTTGATTCCATTGTTCAATTTTATTATGGATACAGATTATGAGGGTATGTTTCAATAAACATTGTGCTATGCTTTCAGATAATGTTGGATCTCCAAATCCTGTAGCCAGTAAAGCTGTTGACGAATTACTAAAGACTCTTGAGGAACCTTATTATTCTCCAATATACCCTAGAGTGGATGATGTGATTGCCAGAACACGTGAATTAGAACTTCAGTCCATTACAGGTACCTGTCACACTGCTACAGCATGCTGTTAGTTAGCATTCAGGAGTTCTAAATACAAACTGAATCCTTTGAGAGATGCACAACACAGGGTGTGGTTTTAAAAAAGAATATGAAATAAATTTATTTACAGAATGATATTTTCACTCTGCACCAGAGTGTGCACTGATGTGAAACTTCCTGGCACATTAAAACTATGTGCCAGACCGAAACTCCAATTCAGAACCATGCCTGCGAAAGGCAGAGGTCCCAAATTCGAGACTCTGTCCAGCACATAGTTCTTAATCTGCCAGGAAGTCTTAAATTGTTTATATCTCATTCATTTACATCTCATAAGATGCCACAAAAGAATATATTATTTTGCATTTGCCTAACTTTAAAATTATCTGTTGGTTCTTGACTTCAAACCTGAACCTTGTGTTGCTTGCAAATAGAAGAATGGTTGACTAGGGAACTGTTTGCTTAAACATTCAAACTGGCTGGAATTTAGATCTGGCTGGGTAACCTACATCCTGTATGTCAGACATTCCATGGGCTTGGACGTTCAAATTGCTCAATTTAGGTCTGACCTTTTTGGGTATCTACCTCCAAATTTCAGGTGTTCCCACAACAGATACAAAGCATTCAAAATGTTGCTGTGTGGCAATGAAAATGCAATGGAAAGTCCTTGGTTGAATAGAAACAATAAAAGTAACAACTCATTATGTAATCTTAAGCTTCGGCAAGACGGGGGCACTTGTTCTGTTTACTCTCAGTCCCTGGTGTGTTCGTTGCATTCAACCGGTCCTGCAGTTCATCCCACACTTTCACGGAGGATAACAATGTCACCAGCAAACCTTATCATCAATACCCTTCCACCCTGAATTTTAACCCCACCCCTGAACTTTCTTTTTATTTCTGTGATTGCTGCTTCTTTGTGTATATTGAACAGTTGGGATGAAACACTAGAACTTGTAATACACCCCTTCTAATCCAATAACTCATTCCTGGTCTTCTATACGTAGTATTCGCTCTTGGTTGTTGTACATACTGTCTTGCTCTATAGTTTACACCTATTTTCCTGAGAATTCGAACATCTTGCACCAGTTTACACCGCTGAATGTTTTTTCGAGGTCAGTAAATCTTACAAACGTGTCTTAATTTTTGTTATATCTTGCTTCCATTGTCGAGTGTAATTTCAGATATACCACCTTTGATTAATATACCCTGACCTGCATATACTGATTGCTAAAAATGTCAGAATACATAACTGAATTTCAAATGATCTGATAGACTTCTGTATGAAACCAGTCATTCTCAGCAAGTTTCCTCTCTTGCTTTCTCCTATGTATGAATTGTAAGAAATGTAAAAATTTTATTTTTGAAGTATCTAGCAGTTCTGATGAATTTATTCCAGAGTATAAAAAAATACGTTGATGAATTTATTCCAGCACACTGCTGCTATTATTTTTGAAAAATTTTTCTCACATAGTTACTGTTTGCATCAGCATTTTGCTAATTAATGTCTTCATATTTCTTTACAGATCCAAAAGTAGCAAAAACACTGAGGCAGCTACTAGCAATGGGATTCACAAATGAAGGAGGTTGGCTGACACAGTTGATTCAAATCAAGGATGGAAATATTGACAGAGTTTTGGATGTTCTGCTCCCTGTTAAGAAGTAGAGCTTCCAGAATAATTATGAGATTGAAATATTTGTAAATGTATGGTCTTATTGTAGAAAAAAAATTGTATGCTGTACTTTTATTATGCAGTTGATCATTTTAGTTTCCAAAATGATTTGTAAACACATCTGACATATGTTATCTAATGTTACTGAATGTTTTACTTACAAAACATATTGTATTATCATTCCTGACCTATTTTTAAGATACACTGTAACCATTTGCTACTTTACAGTGCTCCTAAGGATACTGCAAATAGGCTTATTCTGTTAACTCTTTAGTTACCAGTATGGTACCTAAAATGTTATTAATTCCATTAGTAACTACACCATATTGTAGTTCATTAACCCATATAGAGGACCCATCTGTGACGTGCAAGCAAATGCTCCTCGTAGGTGCTCCTTAGTTAATGGTAGTGTTAGTTCCTCAATTTGCACAAATTAAAAGTATGCTTCTTGTATGTATTATTATTATTGACTTGTTGATTTATAGTGTTGGCATATCTTTCTAAAGATGTTGCTTTTAATATAGACTGGTAGTATGTAAATATGGTACGTGACGGTATCTGATTGTCTTTCATTGGTTTAATTTCTATTACTGTAATTTCCAATTAGTAATGTATGAATCTTAAATACCAATAAATTCATTGTTTTCTGAATGGTTTTGCTGTAAACTTGTGTATCTGTGTAGTAGAATAATACACATTGAGATACAAGGAATATCAGCTTGTACACATCATGCAATTACTATGCTTTTGTTGTAGTAATGAACCGTATGTGCAAAAATTTTGGTTCAACTGAGGTCAGCACTGTAGAACAAAAACAGATTTAAAATTCAACAAATTGTCAAGTATGTAACAACATAATATTCACACTTCCAGGCATTGCATTGATGAGGAGATGCAGTGGAAAGGGGAGAGGGTGCAGCAGAAGTTACAGTGGTTAGTACAGTTTTATTCAGGGAGTCATGGTGCCATAATAGATTTTATAAAGAAGTATTTACTACCAAAATGTGATGTACTGACAGTGCACAATAATGCCACATCTGCATTCGTGTGATCATTCAATGTTATCACATTACTTTACTTTTTATGGGGAGAAATAGATGACTGAAGCACTGTGTAGCTTGATTATTAGCCCATAATATCCACCCTCACTTGTCACAGAACACAATATCCAGGGTTAGACACTGAATAAAGGGAGAAAACAGGCTAAGAAATGTGGCACACAAAAACCTTTTATGTTAGTGTTTTTTTTCCTAATTTACTATTAAATATTCAAAGTGAGCACTAGTTACATTTTCCCAGTTTGAGAAAGCCATTGAAATTAATACAGAATAAGTTGGTTTAGTATTGAACAGGTTGATATGTGATTAGCAGATCAAGAGAAGACATTATTTGCTTATGCAAAATTTTTTGCTTGTGTTTTATTACTTCGGTAGTTTTTGTGTGCTCCATTTATTGTCTTATGTTGAGGCCAGTTCAAATTTCCTATCCCTGTTTGTTGTGCCTAAATGTCACAAGCAGGATAACTATTATTCTTTTGATCATGTTATCAAATAATTGCTTACAGAAACTAGTATATGTGCAACTGCTATGAATTCAAACAATAGAAAATCCAGGGTGGAATAATGGCAATATTATGAAACGGATGGATTGCTACTGAGCCATATAGCAGAGATGTTGAGTCCTATACAGGTACAACAAAAAGACTAATAAACATGTAAGCTTTTCACAGTCTGTCTGCTGAAGTCAGACTGAGAGCAATTTGCACATGGGGGGAGAAGCAGTCTGTGTGATGGGGTAAAGGTAAGGAGGAGGGAGAGAGAGAGAGCAGGGTGCATGTGGGTGATTGTTAAAATGCTGTCTGTGCGACTGTACAGGGGCCAGGTGGAGAGAGGGTAGGGCAGTCGGGAGTTTAGACGGAGTGTTGGGCGGAGGGCAGAAAAGGGAAAAGTAACAAGACTATGGCTGTGCTTGCAGAATGAAAGGCTGTGTAGTGTTGGAGTGGGATCAGGGAAGGGGACAGGTTTGTGAAGGACAACAACTAATGAAGACTGAGGCAAGGAGGATTTTAAGAAATGTAGGATGTATTGCTGGGAGGGTTCCCATCTGCACAATTCAGAAACTGTGCTTCATTCTACGTGGGCATGAAAACCAACAAACTATCTGTACCCACATGAATGGCCACTGACAAATTGTGGCCACGAAAAAATGACCACTCAGTTCCTGAGCACACTCGCAACACAACATTCTTCATTTTAAAGACTGCTTCACAGCCTGTACCATCTGGATCCTTCCTACCAACATCAGCTTTTCAGAATTGTGCAGGTGGGAACTTTCACTGCAATATATTCGATGTTCCCGTAACCCTCCTGGCCTCAACATTCGTTAGTCATTGTCCTTCACCCACATATGCCCTTCCCTGTATCCACTCTGACATTACACAGCCTTCTATTCCACAAGCACACCCACAGTCATTTTGCTTCTCTTTTTCTGCCTCGCACCCCCCCTCCCCCCCCCATACCCTCCATCTAGCCTCCCAACTGCATCTAATTGTCCTACCCTCTCTCCGCCTCGTCCCTTTATGCTCCCGCAAGCAGCACTTTACCATTCCCCACCCTTACCTGGTCTCCCACCCTCTCCCTGCCCCAGCCTCCACCACTCAAGATTGCTTCTCCAATCATGCACTGTCGCTCGCAGTCTGGCCTTGGGTGCTAGAGATAGTGGCCATCTGTGTGAGCTGTTTGATCTCTCCCTCTCCCCCCTCCTTTCTCACCCCCCCCCCCTCCCTCCTCCCACATCCAACCCACTTCCTATTACTCACCTCACCACTCTTTTGTTGCCCAATTAGTTCAGTTTTTAACTGTCACTCCCAGGAAACATTACGCTAATACTGTGCAACACTGCCTTATAACCTTCATAATAATTTGGCAAGGAAGGCCCACAAGTATTTTGTTGGCAACTGAAGCCATTCATTGATGATAAACTACCAAATTAGGGAGGTATTGCTATCCATCATCAACAACTTTCTCCCCTTCAAACTGACCCCCCCCCAATCCCCCCCAGTTTATTTAATACACTTGTGTCAGCACTTTTTCCAATCTTGGAAGCACTTCTGGAACTCAATTTCGTTGCGGTGTTCAGCTCCTACAGCACAAGACTCTTCTCTGGTCACTGTTTATGGCCATTGATTTTATGCAGTGTCACATAGCGGTGAGAAGTACACCCTTCCTTGTTGATACGTTGGCCTGTCTGCATTGATTCAACAACGAACTTTTAACTACACTCACAGTGTGGTCATGGCCACGTCAGATTGCATTAGCTCCTCTCAGCCCTTCTGGCATGTCTCCAGGTCAACACATCTTACTGCACTGATTTCATACACACTACTTTACTGCTATCAGTTACATCTGCAGCAGATGATCACCTGGTAACAGTTCGTTACAAACCAAGTTCTGCACTGGAACTGCGTGGCAGATCAAAACTGTACGCCATACTGAGACTCAAACTTGGGACCTTTGCCTTTTGGCGGCAAGTGCTGTATTGACTGAGTTACCCCAATAGAGCACTTGCCCATGAAAGGCAAAGATCCAGAGTTTGAGTCTTGGTCTGACACAGGTTTAATTTGTCAGGAAATTTCATATCAGCTCATACTCTGCTGTAGACTAAAAATTTCATTCTGTAAGTTCTACACTATCTAAAGCATTCCAAAAAAAAAAAAAGTGAGACTGTTTTTGCTGAAAATATTTCAATAGTACTCAAACACGCCTCAGTTCGGTGTGTTCCTTTTTCTGCTTGTTAGAACTGTAATTTTCAACAGCAAGTTCGGCTAATATAATTAGTTATTTAGAAAGTGTGTCATAAATAAAAGTTTTTCCCTTTAAATCACTTACACCCTACTGCTTTCTACTTGAAATTATTTCTGGCCTACATACTTTATCAAATACCGAGTTTTAAGTTGCCCACAGCTAATGAGACCTGAACAAAGGCAAAAATGTGATGTGGCATAAAGGGCTACAGCACAGCTAGGAACAGTGTTCAAAACAGTGATGGTAACCTACACTATGCATTAAGAAGCAGCGTTCGCCAGGATGAGTTGGGTGTACTGTTTATATGCAGCACCATGTAGTTGGCCATTTTGTTCCCCACTCAGCTTGTGAGAGTCTAAAATGTTTAGTTAGCATGAAACTACGAAAATATTTATATAGAATTATCAATGGGTAACTGTTATAACACTTTGTTGCCTTTAATAGTACCTCACCTCTAGCTGAATATAAGTCACAGGTAATTATGGATGTGTTTGTAGCAACATGTCACTGTCATCTGTTGTGTATTTTCAGCACATTTGTCAATGCAAATTGTACATGCTGCCACAGATGATGCTGCAGGGACAATATTTTTATTCTTTGCTTTTTGCTGACTCTTAGTGATTGTACATAGTTATGTATTAGATTGTCTAGTTATTCATCGTTAGCTGTTTCAGTGTGGTAAGGGAAAATTCTACATCAATCTGAGACATCTCCTCACGGTTACAAATGACTTGGATGGTGTTGTTCGGTTTACCAACAAATCAAGTTAATGTTCTGTGTAATTTGGAGAATGTATCGTCTATACACCCTAGTAGCCTTGGAAGAATACACCTAACAAGTTTAGTGGCCTTGAACTCAGGTGCACCCCCACAGCTGGTGACACTGACGCAATTAAAGCCTTGACGACGAACCACACCAGAATATGTTACAAGATGTAAGAAGAAGCCATAATATCATCATTAGCTGACGTTGGCCACTTAATCCCATACTCTGGTTGCACAAGTGGAAGCGAGTTTCAATTATGCAGGGATTCCCACTGATTCAACAATGTTTTTGTTGGCAGTAAGCAGCTAGACCATCAATATGCTGCGAATTACAGGATATTATAACTGTGCCACTGGCAGAAGTCTTATAGGGAATAAAAAAATAGCCTTACAGGAAATAAAAAACAGCTCATCTGAAGAGTAGCCATATCACAAAAAGATCACACCAAGGGGCATTGGGTATTGTAAACTGTCCCAGTACCTCTGGCACTTATGAAGCGAGGTGACGGTACTGTTCATGACAACCCATTACTTGTGATATGGCTCAATAGTCGCAACTTATGTCAATTGTGGAGCCTTTAACAGAAATGTCACTAGACACTGTTATGAAACTTGCAGACCACATACAACAGGTTATCACTGCTGCAAGAGTTAGTGCTGTGGCAGTTATGCAGCAGCTGTTGCGCATACTGATTACGATTCACCGATGGTGAAAGTAAATGCCCTTTGCAAACAGCTCGATGAGACAAAATATGTTATCATTGCAGATCCAGGAGGTGATCCTTGAACAACACCTCACCTTCTACTTCATAACAGTCAATATGATGGTATCATCAGGAGTTTGGTGAAAAGGCATGTAAGTGCACAAGTCTGTGCTCTTTCCCAAATGCTAACAGTAGTCAGTCTAAGGTGCAGCCACCTACTAGGCAGGATCAGAGTGCCTGTTTACCATTGACAAGAGGACTAGGCTAAAATATCTAGTGGATTCACATTCTGATTTGAACATATGGACATCAACCTCAGTGCACTGCTGTTGGCCATTGACCACATTCTACTTGTTGGCTGCTAACAATTCCACAATATCAACATATGGAACTCGGTGTGTGGAACTGGACTACAGACTATTCCATGCGTTGATCCGGGACTTCAACATAGCTGAGCCAATCATCAGCACAGATTTCCTGGCATACTACTGACTGATGCTGGACATGGCAAATTCCCAACTTGTGAGACTGGCCTGACTACAACTGGGTTCTGCCATAGCATGAGTGTACACAGTGTCAAACTAATGTAAGTGAAGGACTATAAGTATGCTTCTATATTATGCCGATTTCCTGCTCTGACTAGGCCGCCTGGAGCTCCGAAACATGTGCAGCATAAAACTGTGCATTTTATTACAACCATGGACAGTTCTCCAGTAACATGTGGGCCTCAACGTTTGGCACTGGATCACCCAGCAGTAGCTAAGGCGGAGTTTGCCACCTTGTTGAAAGAAGGCATTATCTGACCATCACATAGTCCTTCATTGTCTCTGCTGCATCTGGTTTCTAAGAAGAGTGGAGCATGGTGTCCATGTGGTGATTATAAAGTACTTAGTGCAAGAAACATACCGGACTGTTACCCAGTTCCATTGCTGCAAGATTTTAATTATGCTTTACATGGTGCAACGACCTTTAGCATGCTGGGTTGTGCCGAGGCTTATACTCAAATACTGGTGGTAAAAGAAGATACAGCAAAAACTGCATTTATTACACCATTCAGGTTGTTCACTATCATGTTTATGACCTTTGGTTTACGTAATGCAGCCCAATAATGGCAAAGATTTGATTCTTTACCACAAGGCCTACCCTTCTGCTTTGCCTAACTTGATGATATCTTGATCTTTTTGACGACCAAAGAAGAACACCAACTCCTCTGAACTGTGTCCATAATTGGAACAGTACAGTTTCATTTTGAACACAGCTAAATATATATATGTGGATGACCCAAAGTCAATTTTCGCAGTCCACGTCTGTCCTTTGCTGGCTCCCTTCCCCTACCGAACAAAGCTGAAGCTATTCTGCGAATATCAAAGCCAAAACTCTCCAGTGCAGTGGCCAGAGGCAGTGTGCTCATGCAAGCCAAACAGCTATAAGTGCTGTATTACAACAATGGACAGATGACTCGTGGCAACCACTAGCCTTTTATTCTCATAAACTGTCACCATTGCAATGCAAGTGAAGCACTTGTGATGGAAAACTTCTCGCCTTGTATGAAGCCATTGAATATTTCCAGGCACAGATAGATGTGAGAGATTTCAGTATCTATGCAGACAATAAACAATTAATGTATCCATTCAGGCAGAATAGTAACAACTGTTCAACAAGACAATATAATCATCTGGAATTTATCATGCAGTTTATCACCATCATCAGCTACCAACTTGTTAGTGTGCCTGGCACAGGTGCTAAAATATATGGTGACGTCTGCAAGGACCCTACCTGCTCAATGTTGCAAGCAAGCCTTTGTGCAACTTAAACAACTTGTCTCACCCCAGAGACCTTCTGACATTTTGTTAGATGTCCAAGCGCTTTGTCCAGCCGGGAATGAAGGAGGACTGCCACGAGTGGACCTGCACGTGTGCACCACGCCAGTGCCGCAAAGTGTCTATCCACATACGTTCATCAGTGCACAAATTCCTGACACACCTCATATTTTGCACATGTACACCTCAACATCATGGGTCCTTTACCTCCATCAGGTGCTCTGCGATACCAGTTGACTATTGTAGATTGTTTCACTTGCTGGGCATAAGCAGTACCATTGGACACAGCCTGGAAATATTAACCTCCACCTTCGTGTCCATGAAATTACCAAGATTTGGTTGCCCACTGGACATAGCAGATTGTGGCAGGCAATTTGAATCAGCATTACTGACCAAGCTTGCAATTTTCTGTGGATATGTCAATCATAAAACCACAATTTATCACCCAGCAAGCAACAATCTGATAGTGTGTAGCGCTGTTCACTAAAAGCTGCTCTCATGTGGCATGATATGACCAGACAACTGCTCTGCTTAGCATGTTACTTGGTTCACAAAATACCTACAAACTGTACCTAGAGGCTTCATTGGCAGAGCTGGTTTTCGGCAAAGTGATACATCTTCCAGGCAAATTTGTTGACACCAGCTCTCTGCCATCCACCAGACAAGATCAGCCAGACTTTCTACTCATTTGCATGAGTACATAGCTTTTTTTTCACCATCGTCAAGGTTCTAGACATGGCACACATCCATTACATATATCACGACTTGGTCAGCTGTTCAAACATGATGCTACACAGAGATGGCATGAAGCCTTCGCTACAAGCTCTGCACACAGGCCTATGCCATATATTACAAAGAGGTTCATGGACGTTAGATATTTGTGTCAACAGCATAACCATCACTCTCTCTGTTGACCACGTCAGACACGTCATGACATATCGTCAGCTAATGTGACAGAACTGCGACCATGACCTCAGACTCAGTCTCACCTGCAAGCTCAACAACCAACCGACACAGTTCCCAACCAACACACACGAACCATTCTGGATGGCATGTGCACTTCCCTGCATGTTTCACAGATGACACACTGTTCTAACATGGGGGCTGATGTAGCAACATCATCATAATCATCATCATCATCATCTACTGTTGCCTGCTGAGTATTGTTGGCATATTTGTCAAGTGAAATTGTGCATGCCACCACAGATGACACTGCAGAAATAGTGTGTTTATTCTTTTCTTTTTGCTGAGCTTCTCCTGACTGCTATAAGTGAGCTGGATGCAGTTGTTCACTTTACCAATAAATAAAGTTATTGTTGCAAGAAACTCGGCTGCACCCGACAAGTCAATTTTTTTCATCAAGACACTAACACACTGTTGAGGGTTTTCTCTCTCTCTCTCTCTCTCTCTCTCTCTCTCTCTCTCTCTCTCTCTCTCCCCCTCTCTCCCTCCCCCACCCCACCCCCTCCAATGATCTTCCTGTAAGTTTTCTCTAACCCTTATCATGAAAATAATTGCTTATTTTTCTGTTATACACAATTTTTCTTTTCTAATCTGAAGGTGACCTTTGCAAGTCTTATTGGCAATATTTGACCACCATGCTGAGAGAAAACTATTTACTGTTACTTTACATTTAAATCACTGGAATTATTTGAGTGTATGAACAAGTTTTTAGTAGCTGATGCTCTATGGACCACAAATCTCCTGGTGAACTGTGGGAAATAACCCAAAGCTGGATGACAACTCTGAGTGACCTCAGTCATTACTATCGGAGAGAAAATTATCATCAAACTCACTACAAATAATGTATGTCTAGTTAATTCTGGATAACTTCATTAATATTACCTACTTTATGAAAATTATGGTATTTACCACTGGTGGCCTTTAAACTGTTGATTGGTCAAAGCAAATTTCTCCCTCACTAAAAGAATATTTGTTAATTTATGTGTTGTCTGCATTTTTTAAGTTCAAAAGATTTGGTTGAAAGGTGATTAAAGTGAATTGCATTGGTGAAAATTACATTTATTCATAGTATAATTTTTACAGTAAGTATCACATGTATATATAAATGCTTAGGTTCCCTAATATGACTTCATCTATTGTATAGTATAAATGGCTGCAGTATTAAACCATGAAAGCCCCATTCAAGTATTTGAATACTTTCAACAAAATTTGGGCTTATCGTATACCCATAGCATGACGGCCTCCATCCACGGGCAAACTTGCACCAGTAATAAAGCTTGCAGTATCACCGGCTAGGAAAGCTATTGCTTCAGCCACTTCCTCAGGTTTCCCTACACGACCAAGAGCATGTGTTTCTTTGCTACGTTCTAAAAATTTTGAGTAAGCTTCTTCATCCAAACCACCCCGTTTCTGCAGCTCTGTTAGTGTCACTCCAGGATTGACACTGTTAACACGAACCTGTTTGGCTGCCAATTCCAAAGCAATACACCTTGTAAACTGATCCACTGCAGCTTTAGACATATTGTATGCCAGTACTCCAGGAAATGATCGTATACCATTCACACTTGATACATTGACTATACTGCCTTTTGTTTTTATAAGATGGGGAACTGCTAACATAGTAATGTGGTACATAGACCTAACATTTGTATTGAAGATTCGGTCATATTGATCTAATGATGTATTCTCAATACTTCCAGTCTCTATAATACCAGCATTATTCACTAAAACATCAAGTTTGCCGTAATGTTTTAATGTTGCTTCTACAATATTTTTTGTATCATTTTCATTGGTGATGTCCCCAGTCTGCAAAAATGGTTGAGGATGCTCAGGAAGAACCTCACAGGACTTTGCCACTTTTTTCAGGTTTTCCTCATTTCGGCCTGTTAAAGAAAGAGAAGCTCCAAGCCGTGATAAGTGTATTGCTGTCGCTGCACCAATTCCAGAACTAGCACCTGTAATTAAAACCACTTTGCCACTGAATGCCATGTCTGAAAAGAAATGAAAATCTGTTATCAGTCACTGTATTTTACTTGAGACTCTAATTTTACTTACATAAATCTTATTTGAAAATCTTGATGACCATTACAGTTATACACCTTACTCTTGTCACACTTAAATTGAACACTGTGGATAGTGTTCATTCTCAGCAGTAACGCTATCTCAACATTGTACAACTTCTTTGTGTTTCATCCTAAAACCACCTATGCAGAATGGACTTTCCGCTAGACAGTATGATGCCATTTTCTTATTAGATCGTACAGTGGTTTCTTTTACACCATATCAGACAAAGAAGCTTGTACTCAGATTTTTATGTGATACTTGGCATTTGCAACATCTTTTAGTTGAATCCATATTTTACATGGTGCTGATCTACATTTCAACAAATGTAAAGTGTCATACTCACAATAACTCTAAATCTAGAGGCATACATTATAACTATACATTTCCCATCAAAGCAAAGTACATGCAATTTTTGTTCAACTATTAAACCTCAATTTTCTTTGCAATATAGTAACTACATTGTAGCTAAATACAGGGATTGGACAAAAATGTGAACACCAAAAACACAACACATCGTGATGGCATTCAAAACAGCTTTCAGCCATTGTGGAATGGATAAGCACAGGTCCTGTATGGTTTTCAAGAGAATCTTACATAATTCTTCATGCAACATAATGCCAAGTTGAGGTAACGATGATGAGGGTGGATAGTGATCACACACTTTCTCTCCAAGATAGACCACAAAGGCTCAACAATATTGAGCTCTGGTGACTGACTGGTGGACAAGGGAGATATAATAGTTCATGCTGGTGCTCGCAAGACCAGTCACAGACAATGTGATCTGTGAGAACAGGGGCACTATCATCTTGGAACACAGCATCACTGTTGTGAACAAACACTGTACTATAGGATGGACCAGACCAGCCAAAATGGCCACATAATCATTGGTAGTAATGCATCCTTGCTGAGTAACTACAGGCCCATGGAATCCACAATATGGCTGCCTAAATCATAACCGTACCCACACCAGGTTTCACTCTTGGGACATAAACTTGGTCAGGAATTGGAAATACTGTGAAACAAGACTCATATGACAAAATTTCTTCGCATTTCAGATTTTATGTTTAGTCGTTAGGGGCATTTGCATCAATGATGAATGGTTTTGGAATTGTAGCTCACCCTACTGTTTCCTGCTTACAGAGCTCCCTTCGTGTGTTTTCATGCTGACAGTGTTCGCGAGTGCGACATTCAGTTCTGAAGTGATTTTTGTTTCTGTCATGCTCTTATATCTTTCACCACAATCTTCTTCAATGACCTTCCTTCACAATTTCTCATCACACACTTTTGTGCACGTTGTGAGTTAGCATATCATATTTTTGTGCTTTCCCTATATGCTGTATAAATCTTTGATATACCAAATACTTCAGCTATCTTGTTTATGGAAGCACCCACCATTCGAGCACTAACAGTCTGCCCATGTTCAAACTCACTTAGCTCCAACATTATGCACTCACAACTACACAGAGCACTGTGTTCTAACCACAACTATCCCTTGCAACATATTGGGGACATTGCACAAGTGCAATCAGTGGTCAAAAATGACATGTCCACCTGAGGCTTGGCTATCATTGGCATTTACGTTCACATGTGCATTTCTTGCAGTGTTTCTATTTTTTTGTCCAACCCCTATAGCTACAGAACTGCATACAGGAAAGCAAATTTGTGGTATCATCATGACGAAGATACAGTGACACAAATGCTTCAAATTATAGTACTTACATCAGCCCGATCATGAAAAAGTTTTTTTAAATTTTGTTTGGTAATGTGTTTCAGTCTATAATGATCATCTTGACATCAGTCTGTGTTAATAGAAATGACAGCTTTTATATAATTACACTATCAGGGACTTGATCTGATGATGATCATTACTGATTAAATTGATTATAAAATATTTTGAATATAATAGAGGGAAACATTCCACGTGGGAAAAATATATCTAAAAACAAAGATGATGTGATTTACCAATCGAAAGTGCTGGCAGGTCGATAGATACACAAACAAACACAAACATTTTGTGTGTATGTTTGTGTGTCTATCGACCTGCCAGCACTTTCGTTTGGTAAGTCACATCATCGTTTTAAAATTTTTTTTTTTTAACTTGTGTCCAGAAACTTATGTGACACTGTTACATCAAACAGCTTGTATGTAAGAATCTGTAGCATAACATGGAATACCAGCTGCTGTGTTATACCTGTCAGATAATCCTCCAGAAACAACACATTCTTACAAACTTGGTTCTTGTTGCCACGAGATAAGTGGTCCTTTAGCAATGCAAGGGGCTGGGCCTCTCAAACCAGTTATTGCATTCAAAGGGAGCCTTAGTTTTAATTCAGTTTCCTTTTCTGTTCTATGCAGTGCATGATCTTATACAAAGAGTGTGAATCTCTTTTTGTATACTTCAGTGTACAGCAAGGGACCCCAATTTTTTGTGCAAAAAACAACAGACCTCATGGCACAAAAGTAAGTGGTGACACTGACCGGAGAGGCAAATGGTTGTGGAATCACTATGACCTAGCACGAGTCATCAACTCCTGCAGAGCTAGTTTACTCATATTAACTACTCTGCGTTTCAAAACATCATTCCTTTGTCGCTCAGATAGTCTGAAATGGGGTTGAGTCTGACCCTGAATTTTGGTGAATTCAACATTGAAAGTTGCGCAGACAAATCACATACAGGAACACTACTGTTAATGAATACATTTAACTACACGGCAACAGCAAGAAACACACCTAAATTTGAGGCCCAGAAGAAAGTGCATGACGATACATCCTAAAGGTAGTTGAACACTGAGATTTCAAAACCAACTCATAATCAGATAAAAATCTTAAACACAGGGCGAGATCAACACCTACCTTATTTCTTTTATTAACATTTCTAAATAAGAGAAGATGATCTGAATGAGACTACTACTGGTAATTCGATTCCAGTAACTGCATACCATTCTGATACAAAAATATATAGAATGAAAAATGGCAGATGCCTGATCACATTATTAAAAATCTAGAATAGGGACACCACCAGCCAGAGGGCTTTTTCGGGTCAGCTGAACCTACTGATACCCTATGTTGCTTTCTTCCCGTAACATAATGACATTCTGGATGTGCCACCATAGGTTTTTTGTTGTTGTTGTTGTTGTCTTCAGTCCTGAGACTGGTTTGATGCAGCTCTCCATGCGCGCACAACAAAAGGGAACAGATTGACAAACTGCATTTGTGTCTGTATTAGTTTTTGAAATGTAGGTTGTGGTGATAGACTGATCTATAGCATAGCCCAATGTATAGGATAGGTCGGAAGGTGACAGGTTGTGAGTTGTCACAGCAAACAAATTTGAACATGAACTCATAGATGTGGTGGCATACCATTCTGTGGTGTAGACTGAGTACTAAGTCAGATTCAAAGCTGACAGTTCGGTTGGGTGTTGGCTAGCAACATTGAATTCTTCAATTAATTCACTTTTATCCATACAGTACATATGGCGGCAAAGTGCATGTTTCTTGTAACCACCGGGCAGCTACTGGAAACCTTGACAGGTGAGAAAGTGTGATGTGTTTTGTTAGTAGCGCAACTCATAGTTACAAACCACACCTGTCTGCTGCTCTCGTCATGGGTACTTAAATCAGCTGTTTGGACATCTTCTTGAGTTACCACTAAATGTAATAATGACTCCTGCCAACATTATTCAGCAAAACAAGCAAGTAATGGCATTGCCCCTGTTCTAGATTCATACCCAGCTTTATAATCGGTTAACATGAAATGCAAATCACTTAGAGACAGCTCACAGTAAATCAGTAATGGGAATATGTTTCCCTTGCA
Source organism: Schistocerca serialis cubense (assembly GCF_023864345.2). Taxonomy (NCBI): domain Eukaryota; kingdom Metazoa; phylum Arthropoda; class Insecta; order Orthoptera; family Acrididae; genus Schistocerca; species Schistocerca serialis. The sequence continues at coordinate 596,289,693 of NC_064643.1, forward strand.
AATGCTGTGAACAATATATTTGGATAAAGAGGAACATGTGATACTAGTCGATGGCTTTGACAAGTGACATTGAAAACATGTGACAAATGTTGTAAACAACATGACAATAATAATATGATATCAGTGGTGATTTTTTCCAAAGGGACTAAGCACAGATAACTTTTTACCACAACCAGGTTTTTTGCTCTCTCATCCATTGGCTTTGCCAACTTTCAACCAAACTGTCAGCCTTCGGATTATGCTAGGCATCCTGGCAGGGTGGGTGGGGACCAGGAAGGACTCAGGGTATTGTATCAATCCTTCTAACCAACATCTACATCTACATCCATACTCCACAAGCCACCTGACGGTGTATGGCGGAGGGTACCTTGAGTACCTCTATCGGTTCTCCCTTCTATTCCAGTCTCATATTGTTCGTGGAAAGAAGGATTGTCGGTATGCCTCTGTGTGGGCTCTAATCTCTCTGATTTTATCCTCAAGGTCTCTTCGCGAGATATACGTAGGAGGGAGCAATATACTGCTTGACTCCTCGGTGAAGGTATGTTCTAGAAACTTCAACAAAAGCCCGTACCGAGCTACTGAGCATCTCTCCTGGAGAGTCTTCCACTAGTCGATGGCTTTGACAAGTGACATTGAAAACATGTGACAAATGTTGTAAAGAACATGCAGTCTTTTACTGAAACTGAGCCAGTGGGACTCACTTCACCTGTTTTGGGGAAACGTGTTTTGTCCAGTCAGAAGGCGGCATATGCAAAAGGGAAGGGGTCTATTAATCGTCGGCAGTTCAAACGTATAACGAAAATGGCAACAATGTGTGTGCCTGGGGGCCTCACACAACATGTCAAAGAGGCAATTCCAGCAGCCACTGAGGGAACAGGGTGCAATCAACAGCAGATTGTGGCTCATGTTGGAACAAATGATGCCTGTTGTCTGGGCTCTGATGTCATTCTTGGTTCATTCCAGTGAGTGGCGAAGAGCGGAAGGTCTGAACCGGAGACTTTGAAAGTACTGTGACAAGCAAAGCTGTGACTTCCTGGGATATATATATAGCGACCCTCCATCCAATCCATATAATGATAGTTGTAGGAAACCCAGAAGTATCAGTGTAAGATCGAAAGAAATGTCTCCCACAGGTGAGAGTATTAAAATCCTAATGGTAAACTGCCGAAGCATTTGCAACAGAGTGCCAGAAATTCAAGTGCTTATTAAAAGTGGTGAAGCTCAGATAATGATTAATGGAAAATCTCATATAAAGATGTGAAACAAATACTAACAAAGAGATAGAGGGGCTGGCCAGTACTTACCTCAGCTCAGTACAGCCAAAAGTTACACAGAACAGAACAGGAAATTTACATTCCTAGCTTTCGGAACTTCATTCCTTCATCAGGGAGGAACAAAGTTCCGAAAGCTAGGAATGCAAAATTTCTGTTCTGTTTTGTGTAACTTTCAGCTGTACTGAGCTGAGGTAAGTACTGGCCAGCCCCTCTATCTCTTTGTTAGTATTTGAAGCTCAGATAATACTAGGTACAGGAAGCTAGTTGACACCTGAAATTTATAACAGTAGAATTTTTGGAGAAAATTTAAGGGTATATCAAGAGGATAGGCAAATAGGAAATCGAGGTGGTGTATTTGCACAGTAGACAAGAATCTAAAATCCACCAAGGTAGAAATTGAAGCTGCATGTGAGATTGTTTGGGCAAGACTCAGTATCGAGGGTGGCCATAAAATGATAATTGGATTCTTCTATTGCCCATCAGACTCATCTCAGGGTGTAACTTAAAACTTTAGAGAAAACCTCAGTTCATAAGTTCTCCGATCATACTATAATCATTGGTGGAGACTTTAATGTCCAACAGTCAACTGGGAAAATTACAGGTTTGTTAGTGGTGGGCGTGATAAGACATCCTGTGAAACTTCAATAAACGCCTTCTCTGAAAACTATACAGAACAGATAGTTAGAAACCCCACTCACGATCGAAATATATTGGATCTAATGGCAAGAAACAGACCTAACCTTGTTGAGGATATCCTCTTCAGGATCAGTGACCACGACACGGTTGTGGCAACAACTATTACCAAAGTACAAAAGACAACTACAACAAAAGGAAAGGTATGTATGTTCAGTAACTTAGACAAAAAATCAGTAATGTATTATCTTAATGAGGAACTCGAAATTTTCAGCACAGGGCAGAAGCAAGCTGAGGAACTCTGGCTCAAGTTTAAAAGAATAGTTGACCTTGTACTGGACAGGCATGTACCCAGTACAACAGTTCATAATGGAATGGAATCTCATGCTATACAGTCACTGTAAAGATACTTCTAAAGCAATAAGTGCAAAGGAGAACGTATAGCTATAGGTAAAGAGATGCTGAATGAAATGCATTTGTCTGTCAAGACAGCAATGTGTGGTGCCTTCAATGATGACCACAGCAGAATATTGTGAAGTAACCTTTCACAGAACCCAAAAAAATTCTGGTTGTATATAAAGGCTGTTAGTTTCACCAAAATTAGTGTCCAGTCCCTAATGAGACACAAACTGAAACCAAGGGTAGCAAAGCAAAAGCTGAAACGCTTAACTCCATTTTCAAATGTTCCTTTATCAAGGAAAACTGAGGAAAATTGTCCCAACTGAATCCTCATACAACTGAAAAGATGAATGAAATAAGTATTAGTGTTAGTGGTGTTGAGAAACAGTTGAAATTGTTAAAACTGAACAAAGTCCAGGGCCTGATGGAATTCTGTCAGTTTTATACTGAATTTGCAGTTGAGGTAGCTCCTCCTCCAATTATAATCTATCATAGATCCCTTGAACAGAAAACAATGTCCAGTTATTGTAAAAAGACACATCACACATGTCTACAAGAAGGGTAGCTAGAAGTGATCCATAAAACTACCGTCCAATGTCCTCGACATCAATTTGTTGTAGAATCTTAGAACATGTTCTCAGCTCAGACATTATGAGGTATCTGGAACAAAATGACCTCCGCAGTGCCAACCAGCATGGATTTTGAAAACATTAATCATGTGTAATCCCACTCACATTTTTCTCACATGATGTACTAATAGTTTTGCATCAAGGCAATCAGTTAGATGCTGTATTTGTTGATTACTGAAAAGCATTTGACGCAGTACCACATCTATGTTTATTGTCAAAAGTACAATCATATGGGATATCAACTGAAAGTTGTGACTGGATTGAGGATTTTTTGGTAGGGAAGATGCAGCATGTTATCTAGGATGGAGAGCATTTGTGAGATTAGGGTACTGTGTTTGGACCCTTGATGTTCACTTTGTATATTAATGACCTTGCAGACAATATTAATAGTAACATCAGACTTTTTGCAAATGATGCAGTTATCTATAATCCATAAATATTCAGTCAGATCTTCATAAGATTTCAAAGCTGTGCAGAGGCTGGCAACTTGCTTTAAATATTCAGAAATGTAAAATTTTGCACTTCACAAAACAAAAAGACATACCCTATGACCATAATAACACAGAGTCACTGCTGTAATCGGGCAACTCATACAAATACCTAGGTGTAACACTTTGCAAGGATATGAAATGGAATGTTTACATAGGGTCAGTTGTGGGTAAAGCAGGTGGTAGACTTCAGTTTATTGCTACAATACTGGGGAAGTGCAAACAATCTACAAAGGATATTGCTTACAAATCGCTTGTGCAGCCCATTCTAGAATATTTCTCAAGTGTCGACAGGTGGAATCGGGTGCTTCTGTTGACCCAACATAACTACTACACTCAAGACTGCAATGTATTGTTGGAAACAGATTTCATCAATTAATAAAGGATTCCAAAAACTATGATTATGAAAACTAAAATTGCAATTTTCTCGCATGACATCCTAGAAGCCACAGATCAAGGCAGTCAGCTAGAAGTATTTCTCAAATTCCAAATAGCATTTTACTCAATACCAGACCGACACTTATTGTCAAAAGTACGCCCATACGGTCCTATCAAGCAAGATTTGTTACAGGACTGAAGATTTCGTGGTAGGGAGGATGCAGCATATTATCTTGGATGGAGGAAATGATGGCTGTAACTAAGTAACATTGCGTGTGTCCTAGGAGTCAGTCTTAAGTAAAGCAAGTGGCAGACTGGTTCATTGTTAGAATACTAAGGAAATGCAATTTATATACAAAGGAGATTGCTTACAATTCACTTGTGCAACCACCCTGTAATTGATATTGAACACATACAGTGAAGGGCAGTGGAAGTCACAGGTCTGTGCTCAAGAAACCACACAAATGATCCATGGAACACAAAACTAACTAGTTTGAAAATAGACATAACTGTCCTGAGAAAGCCTATTTATAAAGCAAACAACAACAAACTATAAATGATGAATCTAGGAATATCCTACAATTCCTTACAAATCACTCCCATGGGGAACGTGAGAATAATATTACATTAATTAGAGCATGCATGTGGGCATGTAAACAGCCATTCTTCCCACATTCCATACATGAATGGGACAGGAAGAAGCCCAATAATTGGTACAATGGGGAGTAGGCCTACCCTATGCCATGCATTTCACAGTGGTTTGGAGAGTAGCCTATGGATGTAGATATTGATACTGTGAGGCTGTGGTTAACATTCCCAAATGCTTAAACAGATGCTTGCAACATGTGTATGTGTAAACCTCACACACAGTTCTAATGGCTTTCTTTTGTGCAATGAATACGGCAATGAAAAAGCAAAATTTGCTCTAGTGATAACATGCTACAGACACTTTTCAAAAGTGCATATTTCACAAATGGAGCAAGGGAAAGTTTAATATGAGGAATGAATAGAATAGATTTACTTTAATTAACCTACAGGACCGCAGCTTTGAAGAAAAAAAGCAAAAAGGCTATTAATATTTTGGGCAGCACCTAGTAATGCCATAGTTGAATACGTTGAGTAATAAAGTTGCTGATGTCCGGTAAATGAGCAAACGGGTAGAACCAATGCCTGTTTCACAACAAGCACTAGGCCTACAGTACCTGGCCATAACAAAAATTCATTTTTTGCATTACAATGAATACGGAAAAAATGGAATTTCCATTTTGCTGTCAAACAACAATATCGCTTTTCATCGTTTTTCATTCGCACAATTTTCAAGGTCGGGCTCGAGTAGTGTAAAAGGGGCAAGAATGTGACAATCCATGCGGCTCTTTATTTTGTAAATACGTTGCTCGACTCTTAACAATTTCCTTGCGCGGTGAAATTGTGAAATGCTAACAACCCACTTGCCTCTAACAGAACTGACATGCAAACGTTGAAATTCCACGAAGACTCTGGAGTTCGAAAGCTGTTTACACACTTAGCACGTGTATCACACTGATATTGTGATAACAGCCCTACAGTACAGTTCTCACTTCTCAGTTTCGATATACAACAACGTATATATAGATCTATGAGCATTCAAAATCATATTTATATTTATTTGTACTAAATGTGTGACTTTACTCGTTTCGTTCTCATTGCTTTCTTCATAAATAGGAGAAAGAAGCAAAATTGGGCTAAAAGACCCATCACAGAAAAGCTGATACAAACGAACAATCAGTATGACTTCTAACCGTCAGTGTATATTTCTACCAATTACTAATTTTGTTTCAAATGGCAGCTGCTCCAATCACTTTGATTATTTTCTACTAAAGCCAACAGTTTCATTATCTCTGTGGTTTCTAGTTACAATGTCAGTTGTCTTTCCACCTGACTCTGACTTGTGACTATCCTTTAATTTCATTGGCCATGGAGAGAGGTTGTGGCGACAGATTTAAGTAGAAGAATGCCAGGCGTATTCAAATATCTTGACATTTCAGCGTAAACCTGCCATATTGAATTAAACTTCCATTGCTATTGTAGAGTAGCATAGTCCAGACTCTTGGGCTATGTTGATGATTAATTTTTGTTAGATTTATAACACAGTACCCGTGTAGTATTTCGTGTACCTTCTTAGCTTTCATTGTTGTGAAATTTGATTGCTGAATGTGTGTTGAAGTCCATTGTCTAGGAGCGATTTTGACGTGTTTGGGTCTGCAAGAACTAACGGTAGCAAGCAGGTAAGTACTTTTTGCGTCTGCGGGACCCAGAGTAGCACTTGTGGTATCTTTTTTCGTAACATAAATACGATTTTAGCACACATTCAATACGTTGAATCCGGCTGTTTATTTCAGAAGAGAACTAAAATGGATGAGAGAGAAGATCCATGTAACTATAGACTGCTAAATGAAATGGCTAGTGAAGAATCAGGTGAAGAAAGTGTAAACTCAGGCTTTGAACTATATGGTGAACACAATACAGAAAGTGGGCGTGACTGGTACAAATCAGAACAATAGTAATTTTTTTTTGTAAGGACGAGCATACTAAACGGAAGAAAGACACTCCTAATAATCGTATGAAGGCTATTTTATTTTATTAAAAAAATCAATCAGTCAATCCATGAATCCTTGATGCGAGTGTATCATTAGGATGTAGAATGTGTCAGATTATTACAATAATAACCATATGCAAATGGTCATGAAAATTACAGTCTAAATCATATGTAAAAAGATACACAAGATTCAAGTGTTCAAATAACAACGTAGATTGTAATAGTAATGATGCTTGCACAAACAAATTACAAGGCATACATATTCACATAAAAAGCATTGTCGGCAATTGATATACCAATACTACATCTACATCCATACTCCGCAAGCCACCTGACGGTGTGTGGCGGAGGGTACCCTGAGTACCTCTATCGGTTCTCCCTTCTATTCCAGTATCGTATTGTTCGTGGAAAGAAGGATTGTCGGTATGTTTCTGTGTGGGCTCTAATCTCTCTGATTTTATCCTCATGGTCTCTTCGCGAGATATACGTAAGAGGGAGCATTATACTGCTTGACTCTTCGGTGAAGGTATGTTCTCGAAACTTTAACAAAAGCCCGTACCGAGCTACTGAGCGTCTCTCCTGCAGGGTCTTCCACTGGAGTTTATCTATCATCTCCGTAACGCTTTCGCGATTACTAAATGATCCTGTAACGAAGCGCGCTGCTCTCCGTTGCATCTTCTCTATCTCTTCTATCAACCCTATCTGGTACGGATCCCACACTGCTGAGCAGTATTCAAGGAGTGGGCGAACAAGCGTACTGTAATCTACTTCCTTTGTTTTCGGATTGCATTTCCTTAGGATTCTTCCAATGAATCTCAGTCTGGCATCTGCTTTACCAACGATCAACTTTATATGATCATTCCATTTTAAATCACTCCTAATGCGTACTCCCAGATAATTTATGGAATTAACTGCTTCCAGTTGCTGACCTGCTATTTTGTAGCTAAATGATAAGGGATCTATTTATCTATGTATTCGCAGCACATTACACTTGTCTACATTGAGATTCAATTGCCATTCCCTGCACCATGCGTCAATTCGCTGCAGATCCTCCTGCATTTCAGTACAATTTTCCATTGTTACAACCTCTCGATACACCACAGCATCATCTGCAAAAAGCCTCAGTGAACTTCCGATGTCATCCACCAGGTCATTTATGTATATTGTGAATAGCAACGGTCCTATGACACTCCCCCTGCGGCACACCTGAAATCACTCTTACTTCGGAAGACTTCTCTCCATTGAGAATGTCATGCTGCGTTCTGTTATCTAGGAACTCCTCAATCCAATCACACAATTGGTCTGATAGTCCATATGCTCTTACTTTGTTCATTAAACGACTGTGGGGAACTGTATCGAACGCCTTGCGGAAGTCAAGAAACATGGCATCTACCTGTGAACCCGTGTCTATGGCCCCCTGAGTCTCGTGGACGAATAGCGCGAGTTGGGTTTCACACGACCGTCTTTTTCGAAACCCATGCTGATTCCTACAGAGTAGATTTCTAGTCTCCAGAAAAGTCATTATACTCGAACATAATATGTGTTCCAAAATTCTACAACTGATCGACGTTAGAGATATAGGTCTATAGTTCTGCACATCTGTTCGACGTCCCTTCTTGAAAACGGGGATGACCTGTGCCCTTTTCCAATCGTTTGGAACGCTACGCTCTTCTAGAGACACACCGCTGCAAGAAGGGGGGCAAGTTCCTTCGCGTACCCTGTGTAAAATCGAACTGGTATCCCATCAGGTCCAGCGGCCTTTCCTCTTTTGAGCGATTTTAATTGTTTCTCTATCCCTCTGTCGTCTATTTCGATATCTACCATTTTGTCATCTGTGCGACAATCTAGAGAAGGAACTACAGTGCAGTCTTCCTCTGTGAAACAACTTTGGAAAAAGACATTTAGTATTTCGGCCTTTAGTCTGTCATCCACTGTTTCAGTACCATTTTGGTCACAGAGTGTCTGGACATTTTGTTTTGATCCACCTACCGCTTTGACATAAGACCAAAATTTCTTAGAATTTTCTGCCTGACTCACACTACATTTCACTTCGCATAATTTTTGTTTGTCTGCAAGGCTTTGGCTATGTTTATGTTTTCTGTAAAGTTCCCTTTGATTCCGCAGCAATTTTCTAACTCGGTTGTTGTACCACGGTGGCTCTTTTCCATCTCTTACGATCTTGCTTGGCACATACTCATCTAACGCATATTGTACGATGGTTTTGAACTTTGTCCACTGATCCTCAACACTATCTGTACTTGAGACAAAACTTTCGTGTTGAGCCGTCAGGTACTCTGAAATCTGCTTTTTGTCACTTTTGCTAAACAGAAAAATCTTCCTACCCTTTTCAATATTTCTATTTACGGCTGAAATCATTAATTCCGTAACCGCTTTATGATCGCTGATTCCCTGTTCTGCGTTAACTGTTTCAAATAGCTCGGGTCCGTTTGTCACCAGAAGGTCTAATATGTTATCGCCACGAGTCGGTTCTCTGTTTAATTGCTCAAGGTAGTTTTCAGATAAAGCACTTAAAAAATTTCACTGGATTCTTTGTCCCTGCCACCCATTATGAACGTTTGAGTCTTCCAGTCTGTATCCGGCAAATTAAAATCTCCACCCAGAACTATAACATGGTGGACAAATCTACTCGAAATATTTTCCAAATTATGCTTCAGGTGCTCAGCCACAACAGCTGCTGAGCCAGGGGGCCTATAGAGACATCCAATTACCATGTCTAAGCCAGCTTTAACCGTGACCTTCGATCAAATAATTTCACATTTCGGATCTCCGTCAATTTCCTTCGATACTATTGCACTTCTTATCGCTATAAACATGCCTCCCCCTTCACTGTCCGGCCTGCATGAGCATCTAGGCCGTACTTACCCATAATTCTGTTGACTCTCTTTTGTGTAATAAAGACTTTATTTCCTTGGGTCTGGTTTCCCCAGAACATGATGCCATATAGTGTAAGTGAATGGAGATATCCAAAAGTATGCAGCTTTAACTGTTTTCAAGTCACAAAAGATGAAATTGAGCAAACGACAGATGCTGGGCAATTCAGTCTTTTACACAGGTCAATGATGTGATCTGAGCAGTTTAGAGTGTTGTTAACGTGTAATCCCAGGAACTTGGAAGACTCAACTCTCAATATTTCTTTGTCACGTTTTATTTCGGTATATTCCAATTTTATGTTTGCTGTTTGAAATTAAATGATCTGAGTATCATTAACATTGAGGGACAGATCATTAGAGCCCGCATCTCGTGGTCGTGCGGTAGCGTTCTCGCTTCCCACGCCCGGGTTCCCGGGTTCGATTCCCGGCGGGGTCAGGGATTTTCTCTGCCTCGTGATGGCTGGGTGTTGTGTGATGTCCTTAGGTTAGTTAGGTTTAAGTAGTTCTAAGTTCTAGGGGACTGATGACCAAAGATGTTAAGTCCCATAGTGCTCAGAGCCATTTGAAGATCATTAGAAGACTGCAGTTTGGTACTTTCTCTATCACAATGGTTGCATCATCTGCAAATAGGTTGAAGTGTGCTTTTGTGACATTCAACATGGCAGATCATAAATAAAGATTAGAAAAAGTAAGGTACTAAGCACCTAGCTCTGTGGTACTCCATATTTCACTGTGCCCCAGTCAGAGCAGGCAGATGCGACTGCAGAATTATTCAATACTACCTTCTTTTATACAGATATGATTCAAGCCACATCCCTACTTAACCATATAATCCAAAGTTCTCAGGCTTCTTAAATAGAGTTTTGTAATCTACACAGTCGAATGCTTTAGACAAATCACAAAAGATTCCAACTGGTGACATTTTATTCTTTATGTATTTGATGAGTTGTTGACAAATGAGAAAATGGCGGGTTCAATTTAAATGCTCTTTTAGAATCCAAATTGATTTTTTATTATGGATGTTATGTTTATTAAGATGACCCTTGCTTCTCTTGAACATTAGTGGCTCTGTGGTTTTAAAAAGACTTGTTAGCAATGAATTTGGCCAGTAGTTGGAAACTTCAGCTTTATCACCTATTTTAACAGTGGCTTAACAATTACTTTTTTGAGTGTATTGGGAACAATACCTTCATTTTTAGATTCATTAAATATGTCACAGAGAATTTGAAGAATATATTTGCAGCATTGCTTCAGTACTTTCATAGACATATTATTCACTACAGTGGAATTTTTATATTTCAATGGCATATTACCTTTCAGTCTCATCGGTAGTAATATAAGGTATATGCATCAGACTAATTTTGTTCTGGACTGCTTTTTTAAGCAGGTTCATGGCTTCAACCACAGATCCTTTATAACCTATTTGATCCGTTGCTGCCAAAAAATGGTTGTTCAAGATATTGGCAACTATACCACCTGCATTTACCATGTTTCTATTATGACACACTTCGTTACTGTCTGTATCTTCCGAATACTTTACATTTTATCTCATATTGCGGGTGTGAGGGAAATTGCAAAGGATAAAAAGACAAATAGCAATATGGCGATTATTTTTAGCTGATGAAATAATGGTTGAAATAGTGACTGTAATAACCTGTGCATTAATGCTGCTAATTCTAGATGCTCTTCTTCTCAACCGAGCGAGGTGGTGCAGTGGTTAGACACTGGACTCGCATTCGGCAGGACGACGGTTCAATCCCGCGTTCGGCCATCCTGATTTAGGTTTTCTGTGATTTCCCTAAATCGCTCCAGGCAATTGCCGAGATGGTTCCTTTGAAAGGGCACGGCCGACTTCTTTCCCCATCCTTCCCTAATCCAACGAGACCGATGACCTCGCTGTCTGGTCTCCTTCCCCAAACAACCCAACCCAACCCAACTCTTCTTCTCAGTCCTTTATTCATGAGAGAGAATTGAAATGGAAGCTATTATTTGTCTGATATATTTGGATGGAATATACAAGGCTGGCAAGGTAAATTTAGAAAAATTGGCAAAGTGTCTGAGATCTGATGGTAATTCAACTAGGTCCAACAGATGAAAAGAGGATAAATTGACTCCTATATGAAATATTTTTTATTTATTTCCAAAAGACTGCATGACACACTATTCTCTTGGAGAATATGTGACTGTGGATGAAATACTTGTAAAATTTCAATGACGATGTAGTTTCCAAATGTATTTTCCTTCCAAACCTGGCAATTATTGAATGAAGGTGTTCAATCTAACTGACAGTGCAACAGCTGACACCTGAAATTTGAAAGTTTATTTAGAAGAGCAACCAAATGTGCTGTATAACTTTGTAACTATCGTGAAAACATTGTGAAATCATATTTCCAAAACATCAAGAAACATAAACATGTATAATTGGTTTACAAGCTATGAACTGAAGGATCATCAACTAACAGTTTTGGGAACACTAATAAAGAAATTCCCCCAGAATTTGTGAAAACAAGGGTGAGCTGCTTTTACAAGCATATTTGGCTTCCAGATAGATTGCAGAATAGTTAGTTATTTACCAAGGAAAAGCAAGTGCGTAATTCTAATGAGCACTATGCACAGTGACAAAAAATACAGAAACACCTGGAGAAGGAATGAACACTGAGATGATAACACTGTATAATATTCCTAAAGGAGAAGTAGATGTAGTGGACAAGAGATGTGTGACATGTGATGAAGCAAGAATGACTACAAGACGGCTTTTGGCCTTATTCCTTTGCTTACTGAATGTGACAAGTATATAGAGTCTTGTAATTTTCTGAGTTAACTACCAGTGGGAGATGAACAGAAGAGACTTTCTGAAATCACTTGGAAGACTCTAATCAAAGACCAATTACTACAGAGGGTTGGCAATAAGCATATCAACCAACCTCCCAAAAAACCTCTGAACTCAAGCATCAAGAAGTTGAATGTGTGAAGGAAAGTACGGTGTCTAAAAGAGGAAGATGCTTTGGGTGTAAAGAGAGTAAAACTCGATATGTTTCTTAGAAATGCGCTAAGTTTATGTGTTTAAACATTCCAACTTCATTTGCAAAGATTGTATGTAGTAGCCTAATGTGTCAAAAAGACATTTGGATGCAATATTGTAAATAGAAATTGTGGAGACACTTAGTTTACTTGCTGAGATTTATTAGATAGTATTTATTTAACTTTCAATATCTCATTGATATTTTCTTACGTTTTATTGCTCTACTTAATTGTCAGTACACAGTTCTTGTTAGATAATAGAATAGTGTTAACTAGATTTCTACTTTGTTCATATAAAATCACCCTTTGTATTCAGTTTTGTTCTTGAAGTTAAATTTAAGAATTTTTTTCTCAATTGTAGAAGTAGTAAAACAAACAAAAATTTACTCAAATGTGCTTGCTTGCTTTATATGTAAAACACAAGTCAATTCAAGCCTTGTTCTATTTCCAGGCATGAAACATCAGTGTGTATTTTGATCATTTACAGCCATCTTCAGGATATCTGTACTTAATTTTAGATAAATAATCTTCTGTTTGGCATTAAAACTCAAAAGAAGAGGGCATATGTCGATTCAAATGACAAAATGGTCATATCATCATTTATTTATCTATTTATATATGTAGCCCCCTTCATCAAATCTTTGATATAAGATGAAACATACATTATACATTAATACACAGTTTTAAATACATGGTACATAACAGTAAAATTGATTCAATAATGTAAATCATTTAAGCACATAGTACAGTAAAGCATTGCAATTTAATACATTAAAATAAGAGTACAATATAATACATTGTACAGTAGATAACAAAGCAATTTTAAATACATGACAGAAAGAAGGGAAAAATTTACATTTATGTCAACAGATATTCACTCACGGTGTAATAATACCTATCTTGCAAATGTGTTTTTAGAGCAACTTTGAGCTTTTGGATTTCTTTTATTGTCTTGATGAGGTGGGGGAGTTTATTGTAAAGTATTTTGTCAGTTTTCAGTGGTCTATTTTGCTTGAGAGTTGTGTTTACATTCTCACTCTGAAGGTCGAATTTTTGCCTGGGTTCTCTACACAACCTCTGTATTCGAATAATGGTACACAGTAGGCGGCATATCAAATTCATTACAGGTGCATCTTGAAAGGTACTCTTAGAACAATTCGCACTGGATGGAATAGAACAGAACATCAAAAAATTCCACAATGCATTTCAGATACCAGTGTGGGGATAGCCCTGTGGGCCTAAATTTCATAGAGTGACTAACACGTGTTACACTCTCATTGCAGCATCCAGTGTCAACTCTACTGTCATATCAACAGTGGACAGAACACTCAGAAGTTTGTCTGCGCGGAAAGTGAAGTTCTTTTTTTAGTGAATTCTTTTTGTTTTTGTTTACAATTCATTTAGCGAAATATAAATCAAACATGCCTAAAGTGTGTTTAACATACACTTGCACAAATCGAAGTGACAGGAGCTAACATAGAGATGGGCACGAACTATGAAACAAGGAAAACTGTTTCGAACATCAACGAGCTATAGCTGCTCAAATCTCTTTGAAGAGAAATATATGTATGACACAAATTATCAGAGGCGATTTTTCGTCCGAGGCAATCCCAACTGCCTTTAATTTTTAACATTTACAAAATCGCACAACCAGAACCCAGAATGCGAACTTTTGACAATTCAGTAGATAATCGTCTTGCGTCATCAGTAGCAAATAATAAGTCTGTAATTTAATAATTATACTGATTTCACATATTTTCATGCAAACGAAAATACCGTTTCTATTGGCTAGCCACAACGTACTTCTAAGTGTACAGCATAATATTCAGGTGATATTTGCTCATTTTGTGTTGATTTACGTTCAGGTTATGAGCAACAAGAAATTATCATGGGTGGAAGAAACTGTTTTGAGTAGCCTTGTAGTTTTATGGACATTGAAAAGTTTATCCTTTTTCGGCTACAGCTCTCCTTATTGCTGCCTGTGTACAAGAAAATCACAGTTTTTTTATTGTTTGTTGAGAAAAGTAAAGCTAGCATGAGCAATTTGAAGTTAGACAAAGTCAGTTTCAAGAGGGGTGACACAGCAGACGACGCTCTTGACTACAGAGGAAATGGCGGACAGGCACTGAAATTGTTTCAAACATGGTGGACGTATAGTGAATTTAAACTCATCGGGACATCCACTGCGATATACATGGATGATTTGCTGCGAGTGCAGTAAATGTGACTTGATCAGAGAGTTCATTTCCTTCTTAGCGCCTATGTTGAACAGTCGTGTATCATTTGAACATCACTCATTGAGACTTGCCACTCTATATTTACGAAGATGCACAGTTAGTTCTTTTTGCTGATGATACAAGTATTATAATCACACCCAAGAAGCAAGCATCAGCTGAGGAAATTGTAAATAATGTCTTTCATAAAATTATTAAGTGGTTGTCTGCAAATGTACTCTCACAAAATTTTGAGAAAACACAGTTTACACAATTTTGTACAGTAAATGGCGTAACACCATTGATAAATATAGACTATGAACGGAAGTCTGTTGCTAAGGTAGAATACTCAAAATTTCTGTGTGCGTGCATTGATGAGAAATTGAATTGGAAGAAACACATCACTGATCTGCTGAAACGGTTACGTTCAGCTACTTATGCTATTAGGGTTATAGCAAATTTTGCTGATAAACGTATCAGTAAATTATCCTACTATGCCTATTTTCATTCACTGCTTTCATGTGGCATCATATTTTGTGTCAATTCGTCATTAAGAGAGAAAGAATTCATTGCACAAAAGCGTGTAATCAGAATAATAGCTGGAGCCCACCCAAGATCACCTTGCAGACATTTCTTTAAGGAACTCGGGATATTCACAGTACCTTCGCAATACATATATTCACTTATGAAATTTGTCATTAATAACCCATCCCAATTCAAAAATAACAGCGAAGTGCATAACTACAACACTAGAAGAAAGAATGATATTCACTATTCTGGATTAAATTTCACTTTTGCACAGAAAGGGGTGAATTATGGTGCCACAAAAATCTTTGATCATTTGCCAAATCGTATTAAAATTCTGACAGATAGCCAACCAACATTTAAAATTAAATTAAAAGAATATCTGAGTGTCAACTCCTTCTACTCAATAGATGAATTCTTAGATATGAAGTAGTAACTGTAAAAAGTAATTAATTAATTATTTTGTGTAAACAAAACTTATGTTAAAGTGACACGTTCCACATCATTACGAAATGTCGTATTCACGATCTATTGAACAAGGATTAATGTATGTATGTATATAAGTATGTATGTACATATTTGACCAATAAAGTGTAAATGTGGATTCACACTTGACAGAACATCACAGTTATGTCCGTCACGTCAAAAGATTCTCCTGTGTAGTTCGAATGGTGGCATTCAAACACGCCATCAAATGAACATCAGCAAACATGATGTCACATCATGTCACTGTCACATGTTTCTTGGGAAAAATGTTCCGACGGGCCACAGCGTAGCCTGCTTGGCGAGCAACTGCACATTAAGTACACAGTGTGAACTAATACAAAAGTATTCTCCCCACAAACTAATAGGTACTGGAAGACATTACTAAGTTAAAGTATTTTATGTTATACACTGAAGAAATGTATTGCAAAATAAACAGTATATATTTCGTTCAATTTTCCAGCGGAATAGCGTAAAGAAAAACCAGGAGTAAAGCTGATGTGGCATGCAGAAGTTTAAAATAGGAATCGTAATAAATTAACGACGAACAGCAGGTATAGAAATATATGTAAATAGAGTTTAAGTTCTCTAAAACGTCCCATTTAGACATACTGTGGGCAAACCATAGGCTTCTGTCAAGGTGACATTGGATGTCTAAATAATCTCTCTTCATAATTTTTATTTGTTTCTTGCTTAACAGGTACAAAAAAGTTTTTATTTAGACACTCTGAAATATTTATAGAATTGTGACTCGTCCTCTTCCAGCTTCTACACAGTCTCGATTTTTTAACATTTTTCTAACCCAGACTTTTTTTCTTTCTGTTCCTGAGCGCAAAAGTAATTATTACAAACTGGTTTAAACTAAATTTCAGATTTTTTTGACGATCTACCATGAACTACGAAATAGCGCCTCTGGTGGTTATTAATCAACTAGTTGTAACGTCACAGCGTTCTTTCGACGTTGACGTGCCGTGTCATGTGATTGCTCAGAAGTTGCTCTGACCATCGACGTTCAAAAATGTGATGGTTACGTCACGGCGACGTTCCAGCAAGTGTGGTTCTACTGTAAGGCTACTGTACCATCTCACATCTCATTTATATCATACCCAACTTCCACACTGATGACCCTGACAATTCATGACAGCCATTCATGAGGTAATTTTCATGCTGATGCAGTTTCTATACTATTACAATACGATCTGCACATAAGCACTGTGTGTCGAAATTCGCATGCCACATCGATGGTTCCCATTTGGACAACATAGTGTCTTTCAATATTCTCACTGATTACCTACAGTGAACAATTATACAAGTGACATGCTTCATTATTCTGCTTTGGCTTACAATGTTAGTGCCAAACAACTGAAAGCAACAAACGATTTGCCATGTGGCCTCACTCGTCAATTGTAGTGCACAGATCCACGACCTGGACTCTGCAACAGTCACCATCTCAATGCTTAACATGGACATTCTCAGTGAAGGATATCATAAAACAAGACCTAGTAATTGACATTTTATGCCAGTTTACCTCTCCCCAAGTTGTTCTACACACTGTACATTGACACAGGCCACTGAAACGCAGGACCTTGTATTCAAGATAAACAATAGGAAGACAATCGTACATCTGTCAAGACACTCAAGGTCTGTGCTTCTTGAGATGATGAGCTTTTGCTGATTTACCAACGCTGTACCAACTGCTGTGTGTCATCAGACGCACTTTGTGCAGAGGAACTGTTGCTTCCACAATGTAGTAACGACATATCTGCTCCCTCCTCCTGGCGTGCGAGCAGCTTACGGCGTTCACCCACAAGTGTCATATGATGAGAGTGGGAGCACATTCGATGCTCCCAAAGCACCTAGTGGTCATGCTCTCCCGACGTTCGACCAAGCCCATTCACCACTCTTCTCGGCAGCCACACTGCAACCAACCTTTGATACACAGTGGACCACACTCCTCATAACGCCATGTCCTGACTCGCCACCAGGTTACCCCACCACTATCATCACTGTGCACTCTCGTTCTGCTACATGACACACTGTCACCGCATCTTTCTCACGTGACTCACTGACACATAGCGTGATGCTATCCACTGCTGGTCTTCAAACGACAACACCAACTCCACTGAGTATTTTATTTTATTTTTTATTTACACGTCAAGTTCCATAGGACCAAATTGAGGAGCAAATCTCAAATGACAGATAAAAATAAAATGTTTATGAACCCAAAAAAAGTCAGGCGATAAGTTTAAGTAAATGCAATCAAGAATACAACAAGAATCAGCTCAATTTTTCAAGGAACTCCTCGACAGAATAGAAGGAGTGACCCATGAGGAAACTCTTCAGTTTCGATTTGAAAGCGCGTGGATTAGTACTAAGATTTTTGAATTCTAGTGGTAGCTTATTGAAAGTGGATGCAGCAGTATACTGCACACCTTTCTGCACAAGCCTTTAGGAAGTTCGATCCAAAGGCAAAAAAATGGCTCTGAGCACTATGGGACTCAACTGCTGAGGTCATTAGTCCCCTAGAATTTAGAACTAGTTAAACCTAACTAACCTAAGGACATCACAAACATCCATGCCCGAGGCAGGATTCGAACCTGCGACCGTAGCGGTCTTGCGGTTCCAGACTGCAGCGCCTTTAACCACACGGCCACTTCGGCTGATGCAAAGGCAGATTTGATTTCTGCCGAGCGTTAACTGAGTGAAAGCTGCTTATTCTTGGGAATAAGCTAATATTGTTAACAAGAAATTACACTAAGAAATATATATACTAGTATATATCTGAATACCTAGAAATTTGAACTGTTAAGTTTCACTAATGTGATCAACACAATCAAACACCTTAGTTAAATCAAAAAAGATACCTAGCGTTCGAAACCTTTTGTTTAACCCATCCAGTACCTCACAGAGAAAAGAGAAATTTTTAGTTGTTAAACGACTTCTAAAGCCGAACTGTACATTTGATAGCAAATTATGTGATATAAAATGATCAATGATCCTTACATACACAGCTTTTTCAATAACTTTCGCAAACACTGATGGCATAGAAATAGGTCTAAAATTGTCTACATTATTCCTTTCTCCCTTTTTATAAAGTGGCTTTACTACCGAGTACTTTAGTCGTTCAGGAAACTGACCATGCCTAAAGAAAAAATTACGAATATGGCTAAATACAGGACTAACATGTGCAGCACAGTACTTTAATATTCTCCTAGGCACTTCATCATACCCGTGAGAATCCTTAGTCTTTAGTGATTTAATTATTAACTCAATCTCCCCCTTGTCTGTATCACAGAGGAGTATTTCAGACACCAGTCTCAGAATGGCATGATCATCTAGTTCCACACTCAACTACCACACAACAACCACACGCTGACGAAGCTGTATAACACTACATCCAGAACACATGGAGGAACTGATCGTAACACAATTTGTCTCCAACTACTGCTGACAACTTCAGGGACCCTTCTTGACACATGCTCAAAACAACAACACTGGAACCTGCGATTGGACCTTCGCCTACACTGACTTCAACCATGGCCTCAAACAGAGTGGTACTCGGCATTCCTGCCTTGTCACAGCTACCACTTAGACCTCACCCACTGGAGTTCACAGCAGGTAATAAATTAGTGGCTCACATCAACTGCACTACCCTCTCAATGTACAGTACCCCTTAATCATTCACAGTCTCTCTGGTACGTGTGGCCTCCACATGCTGATATCCTTGCCACTGACACTTCGTCCCTGTCTTTTCGATGGTTCCATTGATGTCCTGGGTGGACACATCAGATGATTCTTGCACCAGCTACAACCATACCACATGTTCAGATTAGCTTGTGAAAGTGTCAGCCACAGGTTGACTGGCCGAGTGTATCAGCGCAGCATCACTTTGAAAAACAGTCCAGTCATGTCTTGCGAAAGTGCCACCATGGCGTGATTGGTCATGTGCACCTGTGCAACATTGCTTTGACAAGCAGTCTGGTCGTGTTTCTCAGGAAGAAAGTTGAAGTTGATGTTGGTGGGGTACCAAGAAATTTTATGAATTATTTGTCATACTTGTTTGAAAAAGGTCTTTGAAATTGAACGAAATGTGGATCTACAGTGTCTCCTGAAGAATGTTACAAGCTAAATCTTCTGTTGTTTTCTATGCACAAAAACACTGATCATACCCACTGAATATGATAAGCATGGATCCTTTTATATTTAATGCATGAACATCAGCAAAAGTACTGGGGCTACTTTTGGGTAGCAGACTATCCTGGATTGAATATGTTAGTCATATTGTTATGAAAACAAAAAAGCTCTGAGTGTCTTACAAGCTGCGAGTCTTTTGTTGTGGGGAGCCTAATTGGACATTCTCCTCATATTGTACTACAGACTGATATGCTCTGTCATTGACTACAGATGTTTCCTGTTTGGAAATCTCCTAAAAAGCTGAGTGTACTTAAATTTTTGGCTATTGCCCTAAGTAGCAGAGAGCCAAAAAAATTTTATTACCACCGTTTAGTTGTATTTACATGGCAGATGCGATAGCAGTCAAAGAAGCAATTGAGTTTTAAATTGAAAAAGGGAGCACAATACTGATTATCACTGACTATAAAAGTGCTTTGGAGCAGTAAGAAATTTATAATGTGCTACAGTTAATAACAAATGCGAACAACGAAAATAAATATGTTCATTTAATATGCGTAAAGGTACACTCAGGTATCCAGCATATTAGAGTTTAGTAGCTAGATTTGTTAAAGAAACTATTAAGGAAGGGAGCCCACTATTTACACAGTTTTCATACTGCGACTTCCTACGCATATAAAAAAAAGAGGCTTACCGTCAGTAAGAAGCCCAATGGAAAAGACTGCAGTTGAAAAAGGGATTTTCGTATGCTACAGTTCAGTGTTCTATACAAGTTAAAACGTGGTACAGCCATAAAAGTCCCCAAGGAGATATGAAACATAAATTATCAGAATGAGGCTGTGAACACATTTTTTTCCTGCACATCTCTACAGGTTTAGGGTCACAGGTTCTCCCACAAGTAGCGAACATCCAGAAGATGAAGGTGATCTTGATATATCATATTGGGATGTCCGAAATATGAACCACATAAAAATAAACTGTATGAAAATCACATAAAAATGAAGATTCTGAGATATTATTGGATTTCAGACATTTTGCATATGAGAAAAGGACAGTTATCGAGCTGTAGTTTGTAATGATACTAAGCATGACAACGCAAGAGTAAAGAAATGAAATCTGTTTATAGCGTTCGCCTATACCAAGATGTGCGGCCAGCGTTTAAAAGGTACTTTTAAACACTATGACTCGCTGGGCGCAGATATTTAAAATCATTGCCGCAGCACTTGGTAGCAAGAAGCTGCGAAACAGAAGAAAGAACAATTTATCATTTGTTAGGAAAATTCTAGAGTCTTTATAGTTAGTTGTACTTCTGGTCGCCGATATGTTAACATGTTCTTCATTACCTTTGATGTTTGGTCGCCGACTTGTTAAGACGTGTTGTGTAGAACCGCGACAAGTTATATTTCATTTAGTGTGAAAAACCACTTTATCACCAAGAAAAAAAAACGCTTTTGTAAACCTTGTGACCATAAAAAAATACTTAGCGCACGCCAGGACATTTAATTTTTACAAAATATCACACATACAAAAGCAGCGATTGTTGGACTGCTCCATGTATGAGAAAAACATAAAAAGGTAAGTTTTGTATTCATTGTAAATTTGTTAATGTTTATAGTTTAACCATTTGTTCTTTGAGAATATATTGATGCTTCACTGTACAGAAAATCTATGCTTATTCTTCTCTTTAAATTAACCACAAATAATGTTTATGTTTAAATGAATTTTGTGACAGGTTCGCTCTTTATTGCAGTGTCTTGATTGTATTTGGGAGACCATTAACCCGATCTGACAACTTTTTTTTACAAAATTTCACTGTTTTGCATTCATTTCCAAATTTTTTATTATTCAAATAGGTCCCTTAGGTAATTTCATTGAAGTGTCTGATTGCGTGAAAGCAATCCGGGTTAAGAGGTCATTTGAGAAACTATTTTCGCACAATCAATCTGTGCGTCTCCTGAACACAATCGAGAACCGACGCATCGGCGATCATTCATTAATTTTTCTCTCTTTCCAAGTCGTACTAAAAAACGGCCAAGGAGAACTGCCGTGAGTATGCAATCTAGTGTTAAAGGTTGCATTCTTTATCTTGTCAGCAAACATTGCCATAAATTATCATCATCAATGTTATATTTGGTTAAATCTGGAAAGCAAAAAACTTTCAACGCTAGAATTCCCATGTCAACAAATATCATTGAGTGAGGACAACCTCAAAATTAACACTTTTGAATACATTATTGGAGGGGCAGTGATCGATGGCTTACAAATATTTACTATTAAAAACAGTCTTGATCACGATTTATTTATCAAGGTGACCGGTTTCGATCACTGCTGTGGTCATCACCAGAGTAGTGGTCGAAAACGATCACCTTGTTAAATAAATCGCGATCAAGACCGTTTATAATAGTAAAAAAATCAAAATTAACAGTTTAACAGTATGTAACCTACAAAAAGAAAATATAAATCTCTGAAACATCAAAGACAGAATTTGTAATTTTATTATGTACAAAATAGCTATTTTTTAAAAATTTAATTGTCACTAACATAAGGAATTACAATGGCTCTATTGTTTGCTTCAAAAATTAAATAAATGTAATTACAAAAGAGGTATATAATATAGTAGCTTAATGTCTGCTGCTTCACTCATATAAGCTGTATGGTTAGCCCTGATTTTTTGTTTTTCTGTAATCGAATTTTCATGTTGTTCACAAATTTTAACACCTACTGAAGTTTTCACGCTAATTAAGGCCATAGAAGCATGGTCTTATCCAAATGTACTTCTGACCAAAAAGCGACTCTGATAGCTGGAGTACAATATTTCTCTTAATCGTGTCTTTTACGTTCTTCTGGTGATATTTCCTTGGAAAGTTTCATCCGCTAACACACTTCTCGGCAAACTGCAGCTCGTGAGCTGTGTACAAATTTTGGTTCCCCTGAGTGTGGCTCTGCATCTCTATATCGTGTGCGAGCACGAACGAAACTTTGGCTTATGCACAGAAGTACATTTCGGCCTGGGCGAGTCTATTTTGAAGAAGCTGTGTTAGTTGAGGGTGTAGATTACTCAGATCACTTCCACTCCCTGCCATTCACACCGCTATTTCTGCTTACGACAATATCTTATAAAGTGGGGTATGAATAATGCTTCTAAGTCAGGATGATAAGACAATTTTTAATATACTGATATACATGCAATATGGAAACAGTGGAAGGAATATCTATTCCATTGAATAGTTTGGAACTGTTTCTTGTAAAGAATGCAAAACTGCCTCCAATCTGGCAAAAGAAGAAGATAATTGTATTAATAATGAACTATGCTGTCATAGTAGGAGGAGAGGTGATACTCCTACGTGGCACGTCCCAGGTGGCAGATAGGGAAGACCTCACCGGTTTACTGGCGGACTTGAGTGAAATAAAATAGCTCTCGCAGACCAAACACACCCTCTGCGGTTAACAACTGGAGTTGTAAATCGGAGCTTGCTCCAACTAAGGTTGACAACCTTCGACAGTCAAAAATGGAAAGGTCTTTTAGGAAAAAAATTCCACCGTCCTGCTCAATAAGGCAGGAAAAGGCTACATCGGATTCGGTGGGTAGTCAACTAGAAGACAGCAACGAATCGGAGCGTTTGCAACCATCCAAATGCACACTAAAACACAAAAAGAAGATTAAACATGAGCAAATAAATTATATAGCAACACACAACATAAACTCACTACTTCAGACCGGAAAACTCAAGGAGCTCACAGATGAACTAAATAAACAAAAAATTTTAATAACAGGGATCCAAGAAATGAATCACAAGGATACAGAATTTATAATGGGAAACCAGGACCGAGGGCAATGAAACAATGTCCCCAGTTTGGAACAGGGTTTTTAGTAAACATAAAAATAATAGATTCAGTAACGGATTTCCAAGCAGTATCACCAAGAATTGCGACTCTAAGCTTTAAAACAATGAATAAAACCTATACAATAATAAATGTTCATGCCCCAACAAATGAAAAAAATTGTCTAACAAAAACAAAGGAAGAGGTAGATAAATTTTGGAACCTTCTAGAACAAACTGTGGACAGAGTAAGTAAAAAGAATGTAAAAATCTTATTGGGAGATTTCAATGCTCAGTTGGGAAAAGAAAGGAAATATAAAGATATAATTGGAAAATGGAGTCCACATAAATTTACAAACAAAAACGGTCAAAGACTTGTAGAACTCTGCAGAGAACACAGCCTTATATCTAAATCAATATACTTTAAGAGGAAGCCAAGTAAACTTAAAACATGGAAACATCCAGACTGGAGGAAGGGCGAGTGGCAGCTAGAGCATGTCTGTATGGACAAAAATTTTCATAAGGAGATCCACAATGTTAAAGTACTGAGAGTAGACACAGGCTCAGACCATTATATGGTCAAAATTAAAATCAAATTCACGCCGTTGAAGAAGAGGACCAGAAAAACTAATAAAATAAAAAGGAGGTTTGACCCACAGCAGCTAATTAAAAATAATAAGTACCAACAAATAACATAAACCATCAAATTAACAGATGATCTAGAACAACTAGTGCCTAATCTTAAAAAAGAAGCAGAGAATCTAGCTCCCTTGAACCCACGAAGGAAACATGCATGGTGGACATCAGAATGTGACAAATTCCATGAAGATAGACACCAAGCATGGTTAAAGTTTCAAACACATAAAACTGAAGAAAATGCCATCAACCTAAAAAATGAAAGAAAAAAATTCACTCAAAATATTAGAAGAATCAAGAGAGGATTTCATAAAGATATAAAGTCTATAGAAGGTAATTATCATAAAACCAACTCCAGGAACTACTACAAAATCTTTGGGAAACAACTACAACAACATGAGGCCCCTACACTAATACTGAAAGATGAAGATGGAAGAATGACACACAGTAACAAGGAAAATGCAGAAATCATGGCAAAAGCATTTTACAAACTTCTGAATTGCGAGGAACCCAAAGAACCCTTACAAATCAACATAAATACCCCAATAAAAACCAAACTTAACAAACTAGACCCTCCAACTTTCCAAGAAGTAGAAGAAATTCTTAAAGAACAAAAAGATTATAAGGCATGTGTAGAAGATCAGCTTTTTGTTGAAGTGTGGAAATATGCAAGTGACACAGTCAAGACCTCCTTACACATGGCTCTAACAAAAATTTGGGTAACAGAACAATTTCCCGAACATTGGACCACAGCTATCATCCACCCACTACACAAAAAGGGAGATAAGAGCAACCCAGACAACTACAGAGGAATCTCTCTCCTAGATTGCACATATAAAATTCTATCCAAGACCCTATATGAAAGAATCAAGGAGCAATTAGAACAGGAGTTAGGGGAATATCAGGGAGGTTTCAGACCATGGAGAAGCTGTGCAGAGCACATAATTAGTTTAAAATTGATTATGGCATACTACAAGAAACAGAACAAACCTCTGGCAATAACATTTGTAGATTTTAAGAAGGCATATGACTGTCTCCACAGACCTTCAGTATTAAAAATTTTAAGAAATCTAGGACTCCATCCAAAACTAATTAAAATAATACAACTCACTCTAACCAACACCAAATCAAAAGTGAAGTTTAGAGGAGAAATTTCGGAACCATTCCTCATAAAAACAGGCTTAAGACAAGGTGACTGCCTATCACCATTACTTTTCAACTGTGCACTGGAATACATAACGAGAGAATGGTACAAGGACAATCCAAAGAGGATAAGAATTGGAAGTGCAAAAGATGATATTAGCTTAAACTGATTGGGATTCGCTGATGATCTTGCTCTCCTAGCCAACACCATTCAAGAAGCCAGGCAACAAGTGAAATCACTACAAGAAATAGCAGAGAAAGTAGGCCTTAGAATATCATTTGAAAAAATGGAGATTATGCTAACTGATCCACCACTTGCAAACAAAATTACAATAGGAGAACAGGAAATCAAAATTGTTGATAAATTTAAATATTTAGGCGAAATAATAACATACAATCTAAATGAGAAGCCATCATGGCAAAATAGAATAAAAAACTGAACTATGCAAATTACATTACCAAAACTACATACAACAAAAAAAGCCTATCTATAGATGCAAAATTAAAACACTATAAAACAGTTACACAACCAGAAATAACGTATGCAGCAGAAAATATCTTCAAAAGAACTAATACAGCAGAAATTGACAGAACACTAAAAATAGAAAGAATAATAATTAGGACATGTATAAATAAACAGTATAAAATAAATGGACATTGGAGAATAGCATCAAATGAAACAGTATATAAGAAAATAGAACCAGTCATGAGCACAATCAGGTAGAAACGCATCTCATTCTTTGGACATCTGATGAGAACTCAAGAAAACAGAATTAGTAAAAAAATAATACAAAAATTGTGGAATAGCAAGAGCGACATTAAATGGAACACAGAAATTAAGGAAGATATAAAAGAACTTCAAATTACAGTAGATGACCTAAAAAACAAGACAGAGGAGACCCGAATACTGCAAGACCCGCAAACCAGACTGCAAATGAAAATCAATAAAAGGAGTACAGGAAGAGTTGTCTCAGATGAAGAAAGAAAGAAAATATCTGAAAGAATGAAGAAATAATGGGCAGACAGAAGAGCAAAACACCTTTCATATAAGAATAGCCTCTAATAATTATATTACCTAAATATATTAAGTTATTGTCGAACCAAATTGTATCCATGTGTAACAACTTGTTTAGAACTTCGTATTTTTGACTACAGTGGTCCAATGAAGGCCATAAAATAAATAATAATAATAATAATAATAATAATGAACTAAGATTGGATCATTTAGAAAGCGATTTAAGAAGTGGTAATAAAAGAAACATGCGTTGAGATGGACAAAGAAGCTTGTGCAATAACAAATCAAAATACTGGTAGATATGATTCTTCTTCTTATTCTACTTTTGCATACTTAGTTGGTGTTTGTGCTGTTGTCTTTAGGGAGGAGCTCTGACGTGAAGGTATGTAATTTTTCACAACTTCAATAGTATTCTTGACTCATAATCAATAAAAAAAACTAAAATTTTCTGTCATTTCCTTATTCTGGTTTACATATTCATGCAAACATCACTTTCAAGCATGAACGTTATCAAGTGTAAACAGAGAACTCGCCTTCTTGTTGAGAACCTGGAATCTCACCTAAAATTTAAAACAACCTAGAAACCTGATGTACCTAAACTTCCAATGATCTGCAAGATCACGGTTCACATTAGTTTTCATCAGCCATTGTCTGGATTTATTATTATAGACATCTTACAATCTAATTTTGTCAATAAGTAATCTAGATATTAAGTATATCAAGTTTTATTCAACATACTTAAAGTTGAACTAAGACTTGAAGCTTTATTCATAGTTTGATAAGTTAATTTTAGGAAGAGTTGTAGTGAAAGAAGGTGTAATGTCAAGTATTGAGAAAGATGGGCATACAGATAGGATGAACAAAAGGAGGCTGGTGAAACAAGTACACAAGACGAGTGTGGATGGAAAAGTTGGAAGGGATCAACCACAGTAAATGCACTTTAATCACATCGGAAAGGCTTTATTTTAAAAAAATCACTTAGGAGTAACTTAATTAACTTAATAGCAATCTACTTACCTAGATATTTAAAAATTTTGTAAACAGAAATTTGAATTGTTGTATATTGACATATAGCTCTTTTGACTGATGAGTTTGCCAACCACTACACTAACACTTAGTTTTTTTAATATCTAACCAAGAAGTCAAATGCCAATCTCTGCCAGGCACTTTATTGTGAATAAGATAGTAATCACGTAGATGTAGATGAATCTTCATAGATGTAGCTTTATAAATACTACTTTAGTTCTTTAATAATGATTTTTTTTAAAAATCTTTCACCCACTATTTCAGCCCCATAAGGGTTAAATTTCCAAAAATGCTGGAACACGTATTTCTTGATTTCTGATCGAGAAACCAAATTCAATTTTCTTACGTCTAGCTTCAAAATTGCCTTTACAGTGACATATTTTCAAAAAAACTATTCATCTCATGTTCACCCACTTAGGGGTGGAATTTCCAAAAATCTCATCTTAAATGACACATAGAGTATAAAATCAATACACTTTCCAAATTTTAAGTTTATGTCTGTAGTGGTTAGGGCTGGATGATGACCAGTCAGTCAGTCAGGACATTGCTTTTATATGTATAAGTCATTGAGTATTACCATAGAGTAAGTGTATATATATATATATATATATATATATATATATATATGGGAGTGTGTATATATACATATGGATGTTAGTATGCACGGAAGAACAAGGAAAGATGGAGTTACCTACGCTGAGAGCAGGCATTGGCTTTCTACATCTACAGGGATACTCTACAAATCACATTTAAGTGCCTGGCAGACCGGACAGGATCGTCTTCCATCTTGCTAAGAGCAAACAAGGGTTCCCCCCTTAAAACACTGTATGCAACTTGCCCTTTCTACTTAAAGCCACTGAATTCAAAGTCACATCTTACTACGTACTTAGGTACGATATAGTTCCATCAACGGATAGTCATAATCAGACAATTGAGAACTTAACTTATTGATGTGAAATTTCATTCATTAAGCATCGATAGCAGAGGAAAAGAGCCGATCGCTTTAATGTAACTATTAGTTCTATTTGTTAACAGCACAAATGACACAGTATCCTCTCTACTATTTCAGCACTAAAATGCACGACTTTTTTTAGTGTAACCATGGAAATGACACTTTTTAGACAGAGGTACATGACAATACAAGGTGAATCAAAAAAGACTTTACAACTTTGGAATCACATAGAAATGTATTGAGATAACTTAAAGAATCTGTAGGTGCATCATTTTGTAGAAAACAACTTCAAGCTTCACATAAAAATGTGAAGTGCCATTTTGGTTGGATGCGACTATCATTTGTGATGCGGCAAACAACCCACAGTAGTCTATTTCTTCCCACATTTGTTGCAGTGAATCAGTTGTAACTTGTGCAATGGGAGTGTAGATTCGATTTTTCAGGTCAGCTGAATTGTTTGGTAGGAGAGGAACACACACATGGTCTTAAATGAAACCCCAAAGAAAGAAATCCAGCAGTGACATGTCTGGGGGGCAGGGTGGCCATGTGACTGGCCTGGGGCTAGATTTGATCTAATAAATTTGATGAAAGGCAATATTTGGCAAAAGTTCACTGTTACACTATCTCATATGTATTTGACAAAACCAGCTTTGGCAAGGAAATTTATTTGTGTAATACCAGCTATATACTGGCATCAACTGCTCATCAGAAATTAACCTATTCCTTCCATATTCAATAGATTTTGTGCATTGGGTCCACTTAGGCTTTATTTTGTTGTTTAATTTATTTTTGTACCACAGGAAAAAGGTTCATGAGACCTAGTTTGATTCGCATTCGGAAGGATGACGGTTCAATCCCGCATCCGGTCATCCTGATTTAGGTTTTCCGTGATTTTCCTAAATCACTCCAGGCAAATGCCAGGATGGTTCCTCTGAAAGGGCACGGCCGACTTCCTTCCCCATCCTTCCCTAATCCGATGAGACCGATGACCACGCTGTCTGGTCTCCTTCCCCAAACCAACCAACCAACCTAGTTTGCTATAACTGTTGATCCACAAAAGAAAAAGGAATGAGAGATACGAAAAATTATTTGGATTTCACGATATATGAACAAAGAAAAAGAAATAAAAAACAAACTGACGAAATAATTTTCATTCACTAATCTTTTTTTTACAGTGAAAAAGTCACCTTATAGAAGGATTGAAATACAGATGTTTATGACGTTATTTGGTACTTAGAAAGAAATGAAACATTGGAGACGAGGTAAATGGTTCTATATATTGTCTTCTAAATATTGTTTAATCTGTGTAAACATTTTCTGTAGCAAATACATGCTTATGTTCACAAACCTTCGGATTACACTTCCCTTATTGCTGCACATCTCAGCAGTTTAGTATTCAAATTTCTCAGGAGCAACTGTTATAAGTTAATAAATTCTATCATTACTAGTTTCTTAATTCTGATATCAAATTCCGACTTTCTGAGTCATGAATTTATCTCATAACTTCACTTTCAGTACTTAGCTTAGCCTAAGCCCCAGGGCTAACAAAAGAGACATTGTGTAGGGAGTAGTGAAACAGGAGGATGGAGAGGCAAGCATACAATGTACCCCCTCTAGTTTTTCTGCAAATGTCCCTCACTGTACTTTTGTAGAAATGAAAGTAGCTGTTGGAAGGAAACGGTGTAGCGGTGTGCATTGATGCTTAGCAAGCTTCAAGACTCGTCTCAGTCACTTCGCTGGCCTGCCAAACGCGTTTCTATACTGGGCAGTGTGACATCTGTCATTCTGTGCTTATTTGCTGTTGTAAATCTAGTTTCAGGTGTATGCCTTGCCTATGATCTAAATTACACACCAACCTACAAAATATGAAAGATATTTGACATACAGCAATCGGCATTACATTTTATAGGGCTCTTCAGAACAACAAAAGTTAATTATTTTACGAATTTTAATTTCATATTTGAAATAATTTCGAAAACATTTAAAAACATCTAAAAAATCTAAAATTTATTACTTCCGATTATCTTTAACATTCAGATGTTTTAATATATTTTTGCAAGCATATCATACAATGACTTAAACTTAATAATTGGTTACCAAAATAACTAATTACACAATATTTTGTTTAACAGTATTAATTATGTAGTGTTTATGGAATTTTCTGTCGGTTCTTAGAGGAACATAGACATAATAATAAGTTAAATATAAAGTATTAAGTATCTGCGATAATTATTGTGAAACGTTAATAATTTGTATTCAAGTTATTAATTATGTAATGTTCTAAGCTTAAAAAATAATTTTTCAGTGTGTTTGATTTATTATTTTGGCCCACTATGCTGCCTGAATGAATGAGGAGATGAAAGTGGAACATATGTGAAGTATAAATCATTGAAACTGTGAATAAGTAAGTGTGAGTGAGCATGGATGTCTGACTGTGCAGCCCTGATGTAAGTAATTTACACATGGGAAACATGGTACTTGTAAAGCAACCACTTTTCAGTGTTGTAGAAATGTGCTTTAATCCTTTGCACAGTTAAAGATAGGGTTAATTTGTTTTTATTTGCATTTAGTGAATTTATTATTATGCAGTTTCATGTGAACTGATTTCAGATTGAGGACTGAACCAAACAGGGAGAGTTGTGGGTTGTGTGAATCGAAATATAAAGCTGACTCTCTACTACATCAGTTGGGCAAACATAGAAGAGATAATAGAAGGTACCTTTCATGCACATTGGTGCTGAGGGAAGAGTTTATCACGTTTGTTGGGAGGAGTCCTTGATCATATTTTTTGATAAGAGGATATGTAACCTGGTCTCCAAGCATTTTTGTTAAAATTCAGTAGTGGTGGTTCTTTGGAGAATATGAATTATCAGCAAAAGTTTATGATCATCTGTGGATGATGTCTCCAGTAATTTCGATTTTTTAGTGAAAACTGAGACCTTCAGGCAGGAGGTATTAATTCTGCAAGGTGCACTCTTCATTTATAAATGTGAACGTACAAAGTTTCAAAGTGGCGATCTCCATAGTATTTTGAGCGAGCATTCATAAACATTAAACACTCTGTGTTTTTGTAAACTGTTTATGAACTGATGAAAACTGCAGTTCTTTCAGTATAAGGTCTGTGTTACAACCATGAACTGCCACTAGAGAGTCAGAGTTAGAGAGTGATGTAAGTGTTAAAGAATTAGTAAAAAGTGCACTTATTTTCGCTTGTTCATTTCAGAAACTGTGTGATACAACGAAATTGGTAACAAATGTGTGTATACAAAATGACAATGCAGAACAGGTGGTTTAATGTGAAGGCTTTTCTTCGTTTAGTACTAACAACCAGACCTGGAAAGACTAATTTACTTCATCAGAACAATAAACATATACAGCCTGTTAACAGGTGTAATACAGCTAACTTTTAAGAACTTTTCTTAGCTGATTAACATTATACATCACTTCTTGGCACATTGTGCTACTAAAGAACTCACTAAACTGAGTGAATTGAGACAACAGGATATTAACCACACCACTGCAAGGGGTAGGTAAATTCTTCCACCTCTTGTCTTCCCAGTGCCAAAGAGAAGCCTTTCGTATTGTCCAGCTTGGTCTGTGATTATAAGTACACATTGTTGTCACGGTGTTATTTCTGCCAGAGAGGTTGTCCAGGTAGCATCGACTTTGGGCCAATTGTATAAAAGTAGTTGATTTTAGATTATCACAGAAAATGAACCCAGATCAAGCTGGTCTTAATAGCCTATGTTGTATAAACGTTAATGTCAGGTAATATCGTTGTGAACTATGATCATCTTTGACTGGCGAAAATTTGCAGATCAAGTCAAGTTCAACTATGATCGCCAGCATGTAACCCACTACCTAATGACATTACAAAACAATGTATTTGTTTTGTATAAATAGTAGTTGGAAAGAAGTAAAGAGTAAAGAAGTAGTTATTAACACAGAAAATATTTGGATATATCGCTCCCATACTGCTGATGGAAGGGGTAGATCAAGGAAAGTGTTGTGGCTATGTAAGTAATGAGTGCAGATAATAAGTGATCGCATAACAATTTTTGGCGACAATTCGTCATTAATGTATTAGCTTAAAGGCATTTTAAAGACACATTGTGGTGGGGCAAGAAAGAGAAGTTATTAAAGGACTTCTATATACCATGAGCTGTACCAGAAATGTATATTTATTAAAATTCAGGGTTATAGCCTTTCATCAGTGCCATCTGATACAGCAGAAAAATTGTGTGTACATCGAATTCTACAAAATGACAACTGTATGTATAGTAGGGAATTAGAAATATTTGCAATGAACAGTTAAGTATATGAAGTTCAACAACAATATTGCTAGGCAAGGAAATTTTCGGAATTTTTAATACTCCAGAACAGCTATTGTGTACATGGTAGCGATCTCTTGTGCTGGTCATAAATTGTTTTCTTTGCCAACAGGTAACTGTTCAGAAACCATTATCTGAAAAGGAACGAATTTAAGAGATACTCTAACCTCATACTTCAAGAAAGTTAGACATTGAATTACTATAGGCATTCTTATGTCATTTGGTCTTTACAAATTATCTGTAGAGAAGAAATTGGATTATTCATGGGCATAACAAATGTGTTCTTTGTATGGTGAGGCTAACATACTTAATTACATGTATTAACACATATTAACATGTGGAGTAATTATCCTTTGTTCCCACGAGCGACTTTGTATCTGGTATGGTGATTATTGTCAGTACATGATAAGGTGTTATAGGACCTGCAAATTTGGTGACAATTTAAATTGATTAACTGCAACTGGCTGTCTGAAAATTACCCACACCAACTATTAGCAGAACAATTTAGCTTGTGCCAACCACCAAAAAATATAAAAGCTGCTTCCAGAAAAATAATTCAAAACTCAAATTTGAGTAATCTCATGCTTTTATTGTATCAGACAGAGAGATATTTCAAAAGTGACGACCATGACAGGGCGTTTGTTAGCAAATAGTAGTAGAACACTTTATTGTAAAAATATTCTCGATATAAGGTGTGGTTACAAGTTTCTGTCCACAGGGCGTACAATTCAGAATCAGTATGCCAGTTAGGCAAGATTGCTGTGAGCATTGAGGCAATCATCCCACTGACATACCAGGCTGAAGATGATAGTTTGGTAAGTTACTATGTCCTGTTGCATGAAGAAGGCTGTAACTGTCTGCTGCACATCCTCATCTGGCAGCAATCTTTGAGCCTTCAAGAATTATTTTAAGGGTCGAAAGGCATGACGATCTCCTGGAAGGAGATCAGGACTGTAGGGCAGGTGCTGGTGTCTTCTGTTGAATCATGACAACCACAGAACTTGGCACACCATTCCACAACAGTGGTTTCCGACAGACATGCTGCTCTATATACATTCTTCATTCTCGAATGGATGTCTGCTGTTGTATGTCCTTTGACAGCAAAGAAAAAAAATAGCGCGTTCGTTGGACGCATTTGCTTCTAATGTAGCCATAGTTCATATTTCTGCATTTACTGCTCGTGTGTCGAAAAGACATGAATACCACACTAATCTCTTGCCTGATTATCAGTGTTTATATAATCGCATTGGAGTGACAGCACATTGCATATACGCTGCAGCAATGCCCTCAAATGGAAACTTTTTGATCGCTCCTGACATATATATATATCCGAAACCTGGTACATTTCTTTCTGTTCCATAGCCTACACTATAAGTGGAGGGCAAGGAGCGGTCTGATAATGATAACTACTTTACTACAACCATATACAAGCTGTATGCTTGTTCCTTTACTCACTATTGCTTTTACCAAGGACATAAAGAAAGTTAAAAATTGAGAGTAACATTAAGTGACTCAATTTACTGTAGTTGAGTGCTAATGGAGAAATTTCTTGCACAATAATTACACTTGTGAGGTATCCTGCTAAGAAACGCTATTATGTTGTATTTTGGTCTACTGCAATAATTTAGCTTAATTGTTGTTGGTACATTTATCAAATTAAGCTTTTTCATGAAAAATCATTATCTTTTAAATTGTGAATAGATGAATTTTCAAGTTTTCTTGACTTTTTCTTGTTGTGGTTAAGATTTGATACCAGGCAAAAACGGCTATCAAATTCGAAAGTAATGTTCAACAGATCGTAGAAAACTGTAAACCCTACTGACCAAGAAAAGTCGAATAGTGATCGATTCGCGGAATTATTCTGTGGAATTGACAAAAGAGGTGGAACTTTGACTGTGGCCCTCAATCAGGTGAGCATACTGTCAGAGAAACAGGGAATGTCTAAAAAACAAATAACGTTCGTCAAAAAACCAAAGAGCGCTATCAGCTACAGTGTCTACAGACAGCCTACACATATGGATGGGTATCTGAACGCTCTCAGCTACCGCCATCTGGCACAAAATGTGGTGTCCTGAACGCCTTCTCCCATCGTGCTTAAATCGTCTCAGATGCTCAAAATATTGCACTGCCACTAAGCCGCATCTGAAAAGTCTTCTGGAAAAATGGCTATAATCATTCAGGCTACTTCTGGTGAGATGTGCAAGAGAAACACCACCGAAGAACAGAGCAAGAAACTTGCGCTTTTGCCTTTCTGTGACACAGTGTCAGGAAAGATGACAGTTCATAAGGCCTGTGAAGGACGGTTTAGGACTTAGGACGCCTAGGGTGTACAAGATACCAATGCGGCTGCTACTGTTGCTGTTTTTGTGGTTTTTGTTCCAAAGACTGGTTTGGTGCAGCTCTCCATGCTACTCTGTCCTGTGCAAGCCTCTTCATCTCCAGTAACTACTGAAACCGACATCTTCTGAAACTGTTTATTATATTCATCTCTTGATCTCCCTGTACGATTTTTACCCACCACACTTCCTTCAGTACTGAACTGGTGATTCGTTGATCTCTCAGAATGTGATCTACCAACGATCCCTTCTAGTAAGTTTGTGTAACAAATTTCTTTTCTCCACAATTCTATTCAGAATCTCGTCATTAGTTACGTGATCTCCCCATCTGAAGTTCAGCATTCTTCTGTAGCACCATGTTTCAAACGCTGCTATTCTCTTCTTGTCTAAACTGCTTATCGTCCATGTTTCACTTTCATGCATGGTTACACTCCAAACAAATACTTCCAGAAAAGACTTCCTAACATTCAAAACCACACTTGATATTGCCAAAATTTCTCTTCTTCAGAAACGCTTTTCGTACCATTGTGAGTCTACATTTTATATCCTTTCTACTTCGGCCATCAGCAGTTATTTTTCTGCCAAAATAGCAAAACCCATCTATTACTTTAAGTGTCTCATTTCCTAACCTAATTCCCTCAGAATTACCTAGTTTAATTGTGCTACATTCCATTATTCTCGTTTTGTTTTTGTTCATTTTCATCTTATATCCTCCTTTCAAGACACTGTCTATTTCGTTCAACTGCTCTTCCAAGTCCTTTGCTGTCTCTGACAGAATTACAATGTCACCGGCAAACCTCAAAGATTTTATTTCTTCTCCCTCAAATTTAATTCCTACTCCAAATTTTTCTATGATTTCCTACACTGCTTGTTCAATGTACATATTGAATAACATCAGGGAGAGGCTACAACCTTCCTTCTCAACCACTACTTTCCCTCTACTCTTATAACTGCCGTCTGGCTTCCGTGCATGCTACAGATAGCCTTTTGTTCCGTGTATTTTACCCCTGCTACCTTTAGAATTTCAAAGAGAGTATTCCAGTCAACATTGTCAAAAGCTTTCTCTAAGTCTACAAATGCTATAAACGTAGGTTTGCCTTTCGTTAAGCTATCTCCTAAGATGAGTTGTAGGGCCAGTATTGCCTTGTATGTTCCTACATTTCTCTGGAATCCAAACCGATCTTCCCCCCCAGATCGGCTTCTACCAGTTTTCCCATTCTTCTGTAAGGAATGTGTGGTAGTATTTTGCAAGCATGACTTGTTAAACTGGTAATTAAGTAATTATCACACCTGTCAGCATCTGCTTTCTTTAGAACTTGAATTATTACATTCTTCTTGTAGTCTGAGGATATTTCTCCTTTCTCATATATCTTGCTCATCAGATGTAAGAGTTTTTTCATGGCTGGCTGTCACAAGGCTATCAGTAATTCTAGTGGAATGTTGTCAGTAATTCTAACGGAATGTTGTTATGGGCCTTGTTTCGATTTAGATCTTTCAGTGCTCTGTGAAATTACTCATGCAGTAATGTATCACCCATCTCATCTTCATGTACATCCTCTTTCATTTCTATGGCGTTGCCCTCAAGTACATCTTCCTTGCATAGACCCTATATATACTCCTTCCACCTTTCACCTTTCCCTTCTTTGCTTTGAACTGGTTTTCCATCTGACCTCCTGATATTCTTACAGATGGTTCTCTTTTCTCCAAATGTCTCTCTACTTTTCCTGTACATAGTATCCATCTTTCCCCTAGTGACATACGCCTGTAAATCGTTACATTTGTCCTCTTGCCATTCCTCCTTAGTCATTTTGCACGTCCTATCAATCTTATTTTTTGGTCGTTTGTATTCCCTTTCGCCTGCTTCATTTACTGCATTTTTATATTTTTTCCTTTCATCGATTAAACTCAGTATCTCTTGTGTTACCCAAGGATTCCTAATAGCCCTCGTCTTCTCACCTACATGATCCTCTGCTGCCTTCACTATTTCATCTCTCAAAGCTACCCAGTCTTCTTCTACTGTATTCCATTCCACATTCCCCTGTTCTTGTGAATCGTTCCCTAAGGCATCCACTGAAACTCCCAACAACTTCTGGTTCTTTCATTTTATCCATGTCCATCTCCTTAACCCTTCCGTTACCAAGCTGTTTACACCTCTATTTTATTGTAATATTTGTTCTCAGATTTCTTTATTTCCATTGGATGGGTTTATTTAGTATTGAAAAAAAGCTTTTGAGGTTATTAGAAGTATTTAATCAGATGACAGATACAAAGTACAAAACAATTTTTATATCTTTCACTAAATTCAGCAGTCAACTAACAGAAAATTAATAATCTATGTACCTCAGCAGTCACTGGAGTAAAATAACACAAAATTTTTCAACTTTTCAGTCAAGTACATTTTTGCACTGTATGCAATTCATAGTAGCAGTTTCTTCTCTGTGTATATTACAGACAGGTTTCTTGCACGTTACACAACAGAATCTTGTTTTGTGATCTTCGTTTCTCTTGCAATCTTGACATCGTTGTGGGGTTGGTAACTTGGAACATTGGGTCTGGATCACTGCTGTAGGAATTGCAATACCACAAGCTGTCAGTGCATATCGTACATCTTTATGAACACCGTTGATATTTTTGGTTCTTTCTTCCATGTTGCCTTTGCTGAGTCCAAATGCCAGTTCAGCCATGAAGAGTTTATGTCGGCTTCGCTTATTCTTCTGCCATTCAGGAAATCTTTGAGTGTATAGAATATATGCATTCAGTGCTGCAATATCTATCATTTCCATGAAGATTCTTAGTGGCTACCGCCTTGTTCCTCTAACACAACTGTGTTCTCTTGTCATTTTGTCCCCATTATCTACAGCACCTTTAGTTTTGTTGTGTTGCAGTATGATTTCGGGTTTGTGTTCGCTTTCTGCACCACTCACTTGTCTCTCATTATGGTGAGTAGAGAATAATATTACTGCCTTTCCCTTCTTTGGGACATAGAAAACTAGGGCTAGTCATTTGTGAAACCAAACATTGAAGAGTGAACTTTTCTCTTTCTGTTCATCAAGAATTCCTTCGGAATCTCTTTCTTATTGGAATGCGAAATACCAACCAATGTAGTGTTTCGTTTTAGTAGTTTAGCAGCCAATGGAAAACTGGTGAAAAAATTATCAGTTGTTACACCATGACCGTTATTCAAAAATGGTTCCATCAGATCCAAAACAGCTTTCTGGCCTTGATTCACTTCCAGAGTATTGTCCACCATTCGTGTGTAAATTTGGATTCGTAATAAGTAAGATGTCTTCACATCAGCACAAACCAAAATTTTAATGCCATACTTGCCAGGCTTTCTCTTCATATAAACCTTAGAAAGGCAGTTTCCTCGGTATGTTGCTAATTGTTCATCAGTAGTCACGTATTCATAAGGATAGAAGTTCTTGCACAAGTTAGATTGAAATTTGTCGAACACTACCCTGATGGCTTGTAGCTTGTCCTTGGTTTCTTCAATTCTCTGTGCTCTTGTGTCTATGTTGTCAAATCGCAAGAATTTCAGTATAGACAAAAATCAGTTTCTTGACATGGCAGCAGAAAAGAATGGTTGCCGAAAGGCAACATTATCTCCCCACAGATCGGAAGCCCTTGTGTGATGTCCATGAGTTCGACCAGGTCCTATTAGAATTGCTAATACAGAGTACACTTCAGTTGCATTTATATCTCTCCATGTTCTTTTGTTCAAAGAATGAGCTGCATTCCACAAAGAAATTACTCGTTTGGCTTCCCTGTTCGTTTCTTCTACAATGATGCTCACGATTTCCGGTGAGATAAATAATAAAAATGACTATGTTATTGTTTTGACAGTTTTTCCATCATTCACTGGGCCAGGTGTTACGTTCAAAGTGTTGCAACATCGACGCCGCCTACCTTTTGGTGGTTCACTAGAAAATTTTAGTCCACTTCTAGAAACAAACAAATCTCCAGTGTCTTCTTCTTCTCCTTCTTCCTCTTCTTCTACTACTTGTTCACGTGAATGTGTAGTGTCTTCTGATATTTCATCATCAGCTTCATCTGATGCTATGATATGGTCTTTGTCAAGAGGTTCCATATTTTCATTCAGTTCATTATCAATGTCCTATTCATTTTCATCGTCACTGACATCAGAATTGTGTAGAATTTCCATGATCTCTTCGCTAGAAAGTCTTTTGGGCAAATTCTGTGGTTTCATGACTTTGTACCAAAATGATTGGCATTGAATTCACAATCACGACTGTCTAATATTTTGGCTTTATCATTGTTATTCAAGTCATTTACTGGTGGGATTGTGAGACTACCCGGCTTGGTATGAAACATCTTATTTTCTTATTTGTAGAAAAGGAAATATGTCATTCATCTTCTTTGTTGAGTTTTGCCATACATTCAATGTTTGTTATTTTTGCTGGTTACTATTGTTGGGTTGAATTTGAAGACGTAGTGCCCACCTGGTGAGTCGTCCTGTTGGATTTTTAAGACCTATCAACCAACAAAGTGAATGATGGTCTGTAACAACTGTGAATGGACTTCCATAGAGATACTATCGAAATCAGCACATGGCCCAGATCACGGCAAGACATTCTCTTTCTGTAGTTGAGTAGTTTCTCTCGGCTTTTGTAAGTGTCCGAGAAGCAGAAGCTATAACCTTCTCTTTTCCATCCGAAATCTGCACCAGAACAGCACCGATCCCATACCCATTGTCATTTGTGTGTAGTTCTCTAGGTGCTCTCTCATCATACAGACCAAGTACAGTGTAAGTTATCTTATTAAGCTTCCTGTAATCAACACAAAAGCGTCAACAGCCTTCCTTCTTCCTGACGAGAACCACAGTTGACGATCATGGGCTCTGCGAAGGCTGAATGATGTCATTCTTCGCCATTTTCTCTACCTCGTCGCGAATTATTCGACGTTCTTTTGCTGACACATGGTATGCTCTCTGGCTTACTGGTTGATGTTCTCCAGTGCTAAACCGGTGCTTCACCGTCAATTTGTCTAATTTGCTCTTCAGCTGTGGACTGAAGCATTCAGAGAACTCTTGAAGAATGGCAAGTAGCTTCTTCTGTTGTTCCTTAGTGAGATCTGGTGATAGTCGAGCTAGAAGATCTTGTCTCTTAGTGGTAGCACTAATTTCGCCCACAGACTCGGCATAGGAGGTTTCTATGGCGCTCAGCTGTTCTGCATTAACGGCTCAGCATTTGCTATGCACATACGTCTTGGAAGGATCTGCAGTTCTAGGTGACACAACTCACCGAATCCGTTCTTAATCGAGACGACAGAGGCTGGGATGACCAAGTTATTCTTCAGTGGTATGCTTCTCTTACATTTCTCTACAAGATCCCTGGGTTGATGCATGGCATGACACATGACAGCTACCTTTCTAGCGCTGACTGTAGGAATGATCACTTCATCCAGCACACATAGTCTCCACACACTCGGATGCGCACCTTCCTGTCCACAGTATCTCATCTCGTCTAGAATAATATTCGATCGACCACAATCTATAATTGCTTGAGAAGCTTTCAAAAAGTCCCATCCGAGAACGACGTCATGACTACACTCTTGTAAGACGAGGAATTCTAAGGGTTGTGTATGGCCACTTATACCCACACGAATGACACATCTTCCTGTATGTTTTACATATTTCCCATTAGCCGCATTCAGCAGAGATGTTTTGCTGTCAACGAATACCGTTTTCTGCTACTGGCGACGGTACTTTTCCGAAATGACTGAATATGATGCTCCAGAGTCCACAAGAGCTTTGGCTTGTCGGCCATCCATGAGGATATCGACGTAGTTTCCTATCATTTTTGTAGTGATCGACGGCGGAGGATTTTTCTCTTCTGCGACCTCACCTCCAAGGAAGGTCGCACCCTTTAGTTTTGTACGTTGTGGCGGCTAAGTGATCAGCTGGAGTTTCTAAACGGCGATAGAGACCTTGATCGTCGTGTTGGGGAGCGTCCTCTCCAGCGGCTAGCTTGCGGCGATGACGACCTACGTCGTCCTGCACCCATATCTTCATGTTCATCTTCGTCGTCCCGGGGTTGGCGTCGGCTAAGATCGGTCTGTTGCCTTCTGGCGCGGACATCATCAAATATCCGCCGCCTTTCTCGATAATAGCGCACCACATGTCCCGGCCGTCTGCAGTGGAAACATACTGGGTCCTCCAGACATCAGTCTTCCTTGGTGCCCAGACAAGTTCCTCATGTGGCATTGTAGGAACGTAACTTCGCCTGGGTCTCGACTTTTTTACCGTTTTAAAGGGAAATGAAGGACGAGAAATTGGGTTCAATGTCTGTTCCACTTCCTCCCCTATGACCTCTTGTATCGTCTCGGATTTTTGCTCGCCGTGTAATCCAAGTGCCTTCTGTACTTCCTCTCTCACTAGCTGACGAAGAACACTTGTGAAATAAGTTTCTTCCGCCATCACAGACATCGATACGACGTTTGGAAGCCGTTCAAACTTCTTGCGTGTAATTCTTTTTTGATGCATTGTCTCGATATACTGGCACCATTTTATGAAGTCGTCTGCTGTCTAAACCTCCTTCAGGAGTATGGTTTGATACATGTCCTCAGCAACACCCTTCGTGAGGTGTGCAACCTTATCTTCCTCGTTCATTCTAGGATCCACTATTTTACACAGCTCCAAGACGTCTTGAATGTAGGATGCTGTCGTTTCTCCTGGACGCTGTGCCCTGCACTTTAATTGATCTTCAGCCTTGCACTTCTGTCTTTGTTCGTCGCCGAAATACTTGCGTAGTTCCGCCTGGAATACTTCCCAGCTTGTGAACTTCCCCTCGTTGTTCTCATACCACTGCTTGGCAGTGCCCTTCAAGTAGAAAAATACGGTAGACAAACACACAGTGTCAACCCATTTGTTAAATTTGGCTATATGCTCATATATCTTCAGCCTCTTGTTTGGATCTTGGCCATCATTACCAGAGAATCCGGAAGGATGTCTCATTTGGTGGCACACAGTTGCTGTCATCGTGGCGTCCTCTTCTTCTTCTGTCTCCGATAGATTGCGATCGGTTGAATATGGCTCGAACTCGGATTTCTCGCCACTTAAAGGCGGCTCTGTCGTGGCCTGATGGGTGCCACTGTGTCGTCGATAATGTGCGGTATGACAAGTTCCAATACCCGGAGCCTCCACCAGAATAATGTCACGTAGAGGAAGGTGTAAGCAGGTAATGATGAACACTAACTTCGCTTAGCGACGGTTTATTCAGCACTTGCACGTACAAGAGATTGGAGCGAAATGCCTCCGGCCAGAACACATACTGTATATATACAGCTACAGAACATTCCAGTGCAATGATTCTTGCCATTTGTGGATAGTTCTAGAATGTACTCGAACCGAAGATAGGAATTAAAATGTTTCAGTTGATGTGAGTTTTGAATTCACGACCCTCCCTGCAACAATCTAGTGTCATAACCACTACACTACGGCGACTGCGCTACTCGGCTTCTTCTGCGACAATATCGTCATGTCGGTATATGCCTTTTGCACGATGTTTCTTTTGTTTTAATATGGGTGGAGAAGTAGAAGGGGTTATTTACATTTATAAAGCAGCAAATTCTTCTGCTCTGTAGACCATCATAGCCCAAGTGGTGTTGGCATAGTTGACTGTGTGGTGGTTGGTGAAATTGTGTGTTGAATAATGGGACGAGCCTTAGGTTGGGTCTCAGTTAAAGTGTGTGGTGTGGTGAACAGCAAACCCCCTCCAAACAACAGGAATGCTTTTATTATTAACGGTGGTTTCGCAAGCATTCTCTGACATGACGAAGGCTTTTGGCGGTGAGAACAAGGGCGAACGACTACCGTTTCTGAGATGTATGTCGAAAGCAGGATGTTAAACGTAACGGACGGACTTTCGCGTTAATATCACTAGGAAAAATGCATCCTGTGTTATTCTGGGAACCATTGCAGCAGATTTCTATAGTGCATCCAGAGGGAGACTTTTCTGTGATTTACATAGATATGTGACGTCAGTATAACACTGATAACCTCTTAGATGCGCCTGCGAGGGTGAGTCGCTAGGTAATCATCTCTCTGAGCGCGCAGGTATGAAAGCTATGTGTCAACGCACCAGCAACGGTGCCTAGATGGAAACGTGTTTCTATAGGTAATTCTCAGGTGTCACGTATGAAAGGGATGTCGCTCCCTCATCCATGTGGGAGCCGAACTGACACCTGCACATGTTTCGGCAGCTGACGGCCACGTCGTCACTTTGCGGGGACCGCCAGCGCATCCCGACTCCTGGCATGCGCGGAGCCGGCGTCGAGTGGTGGGATGTGTGTTTTACTAGCGATCTTTTGTTTAAACTATATTCCATTAATTTCCCCCACCAATAGGATGCTGGGAATTAAAAACACTACCCCACACATGTAAAGGATATCGATTTAATTAATTTGCACAATTAATTTGCATAAATGTTTTATATAAACGTGGTGTTAGCAGTACAATAGTTAACGGGAGGGTGTGGGTGGGTGGGTGAATGGAGCAGAACAGCAGGTTAAGTGCAGAACACCAGGTTAACTTGCATAATTAATTTGCATAATTTTTATACAACACACGGAACAATAGTTTAAGGGGGTGGAGGTGAGTAACAAAGTTGAGTACGCTAGACATGGCGTTCAAAAGTGTGTGTAATTCGAAAAGTGTACCAGAAAATGGTGGGAGGACATAACCAATTTCTTAATTTGGTATGAAAGGCGGTACAATAGTTTAAGGGATGGGGATGACATGGAAAACCACTTAACAGAACAATAGGTTAAGTTTCGACAAAGGGCCAAACATTAGGTTAAGACAACCAGAGAACAGTGCCAAACATTAGGTTATGCAACATGTTTGCCTCATGTAATTACTTCTTACAAGACCTACCTCTTCCCAAACAGCAGATAATGATGAGCAAGAGATATCCAACTCCCAGAAACTGAATTTTCTATAAATAAACAAGATACCCTTGAATTTCCTGTTATGAGTTCCTTCCTCTCCGCCACAGAGCCACCAATTTCCACATATCCCATACACTGCCTTGAATCCCATAAATGCTTAAATAAACGATATTCCACACATTGTCTAAATTGTTTAAACAATATTCCATACCCCACAATCGATTTCCTGACGAATTCTTTAACTACATAAATAAACTTTATTTCATACACTGCCATAAATAATGAAGCAATATTCTATATGTTGTCCAAACTGTTTAAACAATTTTCCATAAACTGCAATCAAATTCCCTCCAAATGACAGATCAACTGAGTCTTTTTCCCACCAATTTCCAGGAGGAGGGAGAGGGCTTAGTAAATTGATGAATTTAATTAAATAGTTAATCAAATTGATAAGAGAGAGAGGGGGCTATTTGATCAACTCAGATCTGAAAGAGTACCTGTATCAGCGAGGGGAGGGGGTGGATTG
Organism: Schistocerca serialis cubense; assembly: GCF_023864345.2. Taxonomy (NCBI): domain Eukaryota; kingdom Metazoa; phylum Arthropoda; class Insecta; order Orthoptera; family Acrididae; genus Schistocerca; species Schistocerca serialis. Next base: position 596,334,026 of record NC_064643.1, read on the forward strand.
GAGGTTTCCTAAGGAGTGGGGGGTAGGGAGTGGAGGAGCAATAGGTTAAGGACCTGTCAATCAAAAGGAAGGATACCTTTAGCAGAAAAATAGGTTAATGATCTATCAATCAAAGGAGAACAACAGGTGCATACCTGCCCCTGATGTAGGCAACCCGCACTAACAAAATGCGCTGGTGCCCCCCTTGTCCCAATACTCTTGAGGCCATCCTCAGTTATTACAGGCAGCTGGCGGAGGTGGTGAAGACTGATGTAGAGCTCGCAATTAGCAGCATCGTTCCCAGTGTTGATCGGAGTCCTTTGGTTTGGAGCTGAGTGGAAGGTCTCAGTCAAAGGCTTCGTCGTCTCTGTGATGGTCTTGGCTGCAGAATTATGGACCTATGTTATGTAGGACTCCCCTTGAAAGTTCAGGGGTGCACCACACAAAGGAAGCAGCTGCTCGGGGAGCAGAGTACTTATATAGTGCACATCAGGTTTTCTTTAGCCTAGATGGTAGTTTGAGGTACTCTCATGAATACTTGCCACTCGATATGCATACAGGGAAATCATACCTCGTTCAGACTTAAGACAGTTTGACCGTAAAAATTTTATCAGTAAATTACCAAAGTATTCATAATAAAGTTCCCAAATTTAGTGCCCTCCAGGAAAGTTCTCGACCTCAAATTATTCTTTGGACTGAGAGCTGGCTAAAACCAAAAGCAAAAAGCTCTGAGATATTTAGTAAGTCTTGGAAAATTTATCGGGAAGACAGATTAGACTCCGTAGGAGGGGGAGTGTTCATTGCAGGAGAGAGAAATATTGTTTCTACTGAGATTGAAATGGAGTGTGATAGTGAATTTATCCGGTCGCGCGTGACAGGTCTAGTTGAAACCAAGTTAATTTTTGGATTTTATACTGACCACCCGACTCCCCTGTGACAGTTTTAGTGTCATTCAAAGAAAGTGTATGGTCAGTTGTGCATGCATACCCAGATCATGCAATACTAGTTGGTGGTGACTTAAAAATCTGCAAAGTGTAGACTGGGATGCATGTCGAATCATTGAAGGGGGTACGGAAAAACAGCCTTGTGAAGTACTGTTGAGTACGTTTTCCAAAAACTGTCATGAGCAGCTAGTCTGGCAGCCAATGTGCAATGGAAGTATTTTGACCTTGTAGCTACAAACATACAGGGTAAAATACAGGGAGCGAAAGGCTATTTACAATTTGTACAGAAACCAGATGGCAGTTATAAGAGTCGAGGGACATGAAAGGGAAGCAGTGGTTGGGAAGGGAGTAAGACAGGGTTGTAGCCCCTCCCCGATGTTGTTCAATCTGTATATTGAGCAAGCTGTAAAGGAAACAAAAGAAAAATTCGGAGTAGGTATTAAAATTCATGGAGAAGAAATAAAAACTTTGAGGTTCGCCGATGACATTGTAATTCTGTCAGAGACAGCAAAGGACTTGGAAGAGCAGTTGAATGGAATGGACAGTGTCTTGAAAGGAAGATATAAGATGAACATCAACAAAAGCAAAACAAGGGTAATGGAATGTAGTCTAATTAAGTCAGGTGATGCTGAGGGAATTAGATTAGGAAATGAGGCACTTAAAGTAGTAAAGGAGTTTTGCTATTTGGGGAGCAAAATAACTGATGATGGTCGAAGTAGAGAGGATATAAAATGTAGGCTGGCAATGGCAAGGAAAGCGTTTCTGAAGAAGAGAAATTTGTTAACATCCAGTATTGATTTAAGTGTCAGGAAGTCATTTCTGAAAGTATTCGTATGGAGTGTAGCCATGTATGGAAGTGAAACATGGACGATAAATAGTTTGGACAAGAAGAGAATAGAAGCTTTCGAAATGTGGTGCTACAGAAGAATGCTGAAGATTAGATGGGTAGATCACATAACTAATGAGGAAGTATTGAATAGGATTGGGGAGAAGAGAAGTTTGTGGCACAACTTGACCAGAAGAAGGGATCGGTTGGTAGGACATGTTCTGAGGCATCAAGGGATCACCAATTTAGTATTGGAGGGCAGCGTGGAGGGTAAAAATCGTAGAGGGAGACCAAGAGATGAATACACTAAGCAGATTCAGAAGGATGTAGGTTGCAGTAGGTACTGGGAGATGAAAAAGCTTGCACAGGATAGAGTAGCATGGAGAGCTGCATCAAACCAGTCTCAGGACTGAAGACTACAACAACAACAACAACAGCTACAAACAGGCCATACCTCGTCAAAGGCATCGTTATAGAGAATTAGTGATCGTGATGTCACCATAGCGACTATTGTTACGAAAGTTAACAAATCAGTCAAGAGGGCTAGGAGAGTGTTTCTGCTACAAGGAGCAGAAAAGCAGTTGTTGACATCTCAGACAATGAACTGCAATCATTTAGTTCCAAAATGATGGCCATTGAGGAATTATGAGCAAAGTTTAAGCAGAATGTAAATCGTGCTCTGGACAAGTATGTGCCTAGTAAGTGGATTAAAGACGGAAAGGACTCACCATGGTTTAATAACGAAATTCGGAAAATGCTGAGGAACCACTCTCGGTTCAAAAGAGGACGCGCAAATGACGACAGGCACAGATTAGCAGAGTTTCGTGCGTCTGGGAAAAAATCTATGCCTGGAGCATACAACAGCTACCACAGTCATACCTTGGCTAAGGACCTGGCAGAGAACACAAAAAAAATTCTGGACCTAAGTAAAATCGCTAAGCGGTTCTAAGACTTCCATTCAGTCATTCGCTGTCGAGTCTAGTTTCACAGCAGAGGATAGCAAAAAAGAGACCGAAGTTTCAAATTCCACGTTTGATAAATCGTTCACGCAGGAGAACCGTACAAACGTACCATCGTTTACCCATCGCACAGAGTCCTGTATGGATGACATAGTAATAAACATCCCTGGCGTATAGAAACAAGTGAAAGAGTTGAAAGCAACAAATAGTCGCCAGATCCGGACGGAATCCCAACTCCGTTTTACGAAGAGTACCCTACGTCATTGGCTCCTTACTTAGTTTACATTTATTGCGAATCTCTCTAAGAGGGCATAGTGCCAAGCGACTGCAAAACAGCGCAGGTGGCTCCATTATTCAAGAAGGGTAAAAGAACTGACCAACAAAATTACAGACCAATATTCTTAACATCGGTTTGCTGCAGAATTCTAAAGCATATTTTGAGTTCGAATATAATAAATTTCCTAGAGACTTTAAAGAGGCTTTAGAAAGCATCGCTCCTGCGAAACCCAGCTTGTTCTTTTCTCACATGATATACTGCGAACTTTGGATGAAGGGCGACAGGCTGATTTCCGCAAAGCATTCGGCACGCTCCACTACTGCAGACTGTTAACGAAGGTGCGTGTATTCCCCCAGATATGTGACTGGCTCCAAGACTTAAGTAATAGATCCCAGCATGTTGTCCTCGACGGCGAGTGTTCATCGGAGATAGCGGTAACATCAGGAGCGCCCCTGGGAAGTGTGATAGGACCGTTGCTATTTTCTGTATACATAAATGATCTGCAGCAGGGTGAAGAGCAACCTACAGCTGTTCGCTGATAATGCTGTGGCGTACAGGGAGATATGGAAGATAAGTGACAGTAAGTCTATACAAGATGCCCTAGATAAAATTTCTAATTGGTGTGATGAAAGGCAGCTGGCTCGTAATGTCGAAAAGTGTAAGTTAATGCAAATGAGTAGGAAAAACAAACCCATGGTGTTCAGATATAGCCTTATTAGTACCCTGCTTGTCACGGTCACATCGTTTAAATATATGGACGTACCGTTGCGAAGCGATATGAAATATAACGAGCATGTGAGTATTGTGATAAGAAAGGTGAATGGTCGACTTCGCTTTACTGGGAGTATTTTAGGAAAGTGTGTTTGATCTGTCAAGGAGACCGCATGTAAGACGATAGTGCGACCTATTCTTGAGTACTGCTCGAGCATTTGGGATCCGCACCAGATCGGACTGAAAGAAGACATCGAAGCAATTCAGAGACGAGCCACTAGATTTCTTACCTGTAAGTTTGATCAGCATGCAGGTGTTACAGACATGTTTTGCGAGCTCAAATGGGAATCTCTGGAGGGAAGAAGACATTCATTTAGAAGAACACTACTGAGAATGTTTAGAGAACCGGCATTTGAAGCTGGCTGCAGAACGATCCTACTGCTGTCAACATAATTCACGTAGGGACCATGAAGATAAGATACAAGAAATTCTAGATTGTAGAAACATATGATGAGGTAAAAGAAATTATTCAGGTAGGTAAGGGAAACGAAAATTTAATAGTCATGTGGGACTGGAAGGAAATAGTAGTAAAAGGAAGAGAAGGAAAAATAATCGGTGAATAGGGACTGGAGGGAAAGAAATGAAAGAGAAAGCCACCTGGTAGAATTTTGCACAGAGCATAATTTAATCATCGCTAACACTTGGTTTAAGAACCATGAAAGAGGGTTTTGTACATGGAAGAGATCTGGAGACACTGGAAGGTTTCAGATTGACTATACAATGGTGAGACAGAGATTTCAGAACCAGATTTTAAATTGTAAGACATTTCCAGAGGCAGATGTGGACTCTGACCACGATTTATTGGTTGTGAACTATCGATTAAAACTGAAGAAACTGCAATAAGGAGGGAATTTAACCCTTGCATTACCAAGTGGGGTATTCTGACTAGCCTAGGTTGATTTTTTCCGTATAAAAATGTCATCTGCTGAGCAGAAGAAGGACGGCAAGATTTGTCAAATTATGCTTACCTTAAATCGTTCAGAGGATGTGAAAGGACAATTGAAGATAGTTAATGGATTACTTTCCAAGAATAACTTTGATCCGTTTGGAAAGAGGTCGCTCCCAATGATTCCTAAACACATGCGCTTAGATTTTCTACAGAAATTCCATGGCACACCTGAGGCCGGACATATGACAGGGTCCGCAAGAGATTTTTCTGGCCAGGTTTATTTAGGAGTGTCCGTCACTATGTGTCGCACTGTCGAGAGTGCCAGAGTAGAAAGGCAGTTCCTCAGAAACGACCTGGCCGACTCATACCAATTCCACCAGAAGAAACGCCTTTCCAGAGTGTTGGGATTGACCTCCTCGGACGATTTCCAACGTCTGCTAGTGGCAATAGATGGATTATTGTTTGCACTGATTATGTGACGCGCTGTGCCATTAGAAAAGCCGTGAAAACAGCCGAAGTATTCGAGGTAACGAAATTCATCGTAGAAGACATTTGTATTAAAACATAGTGCCCCAAGGTAGTTAATTATGGATTGAGGGAAAGTTTTTCAATCGAATCTTGTGACAGAGATAAACCATCGGTGCAACATTACTCATCACATGATGACTGCCTACCATCTGCAAACTAACGGGCTTACTGAACACCTTAATAATACCTTTGCCGACATGCTATCAATGTTCGTCAATGTTGAGCAGAGCAACTGGGATGAGGTGCTACCTTTCATGATGCTTTCCTACAACAATGCCATAAAAGACACCACAGGATGTATGCCATTTTCCTGGTGCATGGGTGTAAGGTGACGACAATGATGGACACTGTGTTTCTGTTACATCCTGATGACATGGACGATGACTACATCGGTTAGGTGTTAACCAGAGCTGAGGAAGCTCAGCAGTTAGCTCGACTCCGCATGCTGCAGGCTCATGAAAACGATCGCCGAAGGTATGACGCCCTGTTGTCTACCAGCCTGGTGACCTTGTCAATATTGGAACAAAGCTGGTTCTGGGACAAAGTACCGTTATCAAAGATGGCGGCGATGATGTCATCCAATATGGTAGCGATAACGCCAATCAAGATGGCGACGATGACGTCAATCAAGATGCCGGATTTTTGTGAGGAGTTTGAATTTTGGCAGGAAAATGCCACGCCTCCCCCCCCCCCCCCCCCCGAAAAATATAGCGAAGTTCAAATTCCAACAGGATAATGCACCACACCCGTTATCTCTACTAAGCAAGGAAAATGGCGAGAAAAAATTTCAGCAGGTGTGTTCTCCACTGGGTCTGGACTCCAACTGGCTTAGTTCATATCGTCGCCACCAGAGGACGCCACTGTGACGTCAGGTGATGATGCAAGTAGCGTTATTCAAGATGACTGTACCCAGTGTGTTAACCACGAGCTCCAGAGCTCAACTGGCTTAGTTCATATCAGTGCCACCAAAGGTCACTCTCCTGACGTCAGATCATGGCGCAAGTACCGGTATTCAAGATGACGGCGCCCAGTGTGTTCACCGTGAGCTCCAGAGACCAACTGACTTAGTTCATATCGTGGCCACAAGATAGTGCTACCATGAAGTTGGGTGATGAATCAAGTAGCGTTATTCAAGATGGTCGTACCCAGTGTGTTCAGCACGAGCTCCAGAGCCCAACTGGCTTAATTCATATCGGTGCCACCAGAGAGTGCTCTCCTGACGTCAGATCATGACGCAAGTTCCGTTATTCAAGATGACGGCGCCCAGTGTGTTCACCATGAGCTCCAGAGCCCAACTGACTTAGTTCATATTGTGGCCACCAAAGGGCACTACCGTGAAGTTGAGTGATGACACAATGTCGTCTGCTCTCTCTCTCTCTCTCTCGCACACGCGTTATAACCAGACACGCGCCACCTTACGGGCCCGCGATTGAGTGACCGCTTGCTTCACAGCCTCAAGCCCGCACCTTTATTCTCGCGCTGGACGTAGTCTTCTGTAAATGTGCTAACGAATTTAACTGAACACAAGTGACACCAACATCGCTCATCTAACCTATCAATTACCTAAGTACTTAATTCCATTTCAATTTTAATCATATTGAATAAGTCAGTTTACAAATTCAATATTCAATGATCAAATAAGAAGTTCCACATTTTCTCACTATCAGTGCGGTGCTCTTTCATGACCTACCGCCCCCCACCCCTAGAATGCTTCAGTCCTATTGGCTACAGCATTAGTCACGTGATTTGACTTCATAGAACCTAGGACTTGGAATCAATTTTCACCAATGCCACACCCACCTGGACGCGGAATCAAATAGTTAAAGCCTGCTCCACCATCCTCAACTCAACACCACGCCCTCTTACCGACCCATGTTGGCGGGCTAACGTGTACTAACGTGCACTAACATGCACTAACCTGTACTAACGTGTACCAACGTGCACAGCTCATGATGTCATCCAAGATGGCCTCCCGGGGTGGCCGAGTGGTTCTAGGCACTACAGTCAGGAACCACGCCACCGCTATGGTCGCAGGTTCGAATCCTGCCTCGGGCTTGGATGTGTGTGATGTCCTTAGGTTAGTTAGATTTAAGTAGTTCTAAGTTCTAGGGGACTGATGACCTCAGAAGTTAAGTCCCATAGCGCTCAGAGCCATTTGAACCATTTTCATCCAAGATGATGGGGCGAAATGGCGGGAAAGCAGATCTGAACGCAAGTCTTTATTTTGCAGGTGGTGTCTCCATCACGAGACTTACTGTCCAACTGACATAGTACACATTACTGCCATCAGATCGTACTGTCATCCCTCCTATGACCTAATACCAGATGGTGGTCTGTAGGGGCGAGAATTATACTAAAACTACTCAGGCTGCGCTAGGCTGCTAGGGAGAGCAAGGAAGGAGTCCACTCTATTTACTTTCCAACATTTTATTTAGAGATCGAGTATCTTTATCACACTGAGGCAAAACACTCTCTATCTTATTCTTGCGCTCACAATGAACAGTCTGCAGACACGCAAACAACTCCTAATTTACGCAAATAATTTAGTTATAGACATTCAGACTCCTTCTAAATAATTCAGCACAGTTATGTCTAGACACGCTCAGTACTCGTATACTGTCCAAATAACTCATAGCACAGCCTACACACCTGCCCGCAAAATAATTCAATCAACATCTGCAAGCACCCTCCGCGAATGATTGACTTATGGGTGTGAGGCTATGGATGTATGTGTTGGAATGAAAAGACCTGATTCCAAATGATGGACACAATTTCTATTATAATAGCGTAACACTAGACATCTGAGAAGCTAGTGTACATTTTTTCTCCTTAGGACCTCAATCGGCACATCTACTACTACTACTACTGTTTGTGCTCCTTCTCAATCAGTCATCGCCTATAACTCGGCAGATATATCGCGGAACCTCTGATATGGTCTCGAGACAGAATGTGTTGCAAATACTAAAGAAATTTCTAGTTGGGGCGGTGTGAGGGAGTCGCAAATACCTCTTACATACTACGTTCTTTAGCAGAATCACTTTCAAAGTTCATTTATTTTATGACGAGGTTGCATCGTTGGCTGATAATACGTATTCGTACGACCACCGTCACTGTATTTGTCCGGTAAACACCGCCTCATTCAGAGGTAATGTCGTACCTCTATTTGTAAAGAGGGTATAGCATTTAACATGGATACTTGTGCGCACCTGTAGAACAAAGACCGCTTGTGACACTAACATGCAGTAGTCGTTGGGATCGTGTTTTTTCTTTAACATCTGATCGATTACGTCTATTACAGGGTGGTAGGACTCCCAGGAAGAACGTAAAAGACATCCACACGGATCGTTGATTTTCAGTCAGTATTATTTCGTATCATAGGCAAACAGTTAGTGACGAAGTATTATACATAGTATTAGTGGTGGATGGGTGATACGTTCGCATTTGATTATGAGGTTTATAAAGTTTGTTTTTGTGTAAAGGAAATGACTATGTTCAACTGTAAGGTGGGTACGGATTTGACTTGGGGTACTATGATGGCAAAGTGAAGGGTATGTCCAGTAGTAAGGAAGGTACAAATATTTCCATTTACAGAGCAACAGCCTTCAGCAGGGTGTATTTTCGATACTTCACTCATTGCCAAATGCTTCAATTGATACCGCAATTGTAACATTTAATTGTATGTATAATGATGGAAGATATATGTGGCCTGTTTTCTAGAATGTTTCGGTGTATGCAAAGTCTGTGGTGCTATTGATCCACGTTCGCCGTTAACGGCAGGAGTCTTCCGAATGCAGAGGCCTGTTGGAGTGTTATTCTCTACCGTGTAATGTATAAGAGTTAACTTTGCTGTCCTCTACATGACTGAATAGCGAACTAATACATAGTATGTATTGGGCGGCTTTCGTGATCATATGGAAATTTGAGAAGATGGTGCACTTGTGGTGGAGCGTTATTCGCTCCCATGTAAATTGTTCCATTCACTCCTTCTGCAGTTTTGTCGCGTTTATTTATTTGAGAGAAGATCAATTGTGGTGTGTGCATCTGGCATGTGGAAGACATGGTTGCCTGTTCTCTAGCCATGGGAAAGACCTTAGTTGGCTTGTAAATTATAGGAATGATATGAATTGTGTAACATCAGCGAGATCGGTATTTGCAGGTGGAAATATTATTTTATTGTGTTTGCTTCTAGTTACTCAGTGGTCTAGAACATGCTCCACATATCTAAAGTTTCGGGTTGGGTAGAGAAATAATTTGCAGTGTATATCTTCGGAATTATGTTGCGCTACTGTTGTGTGCTTGATATCGAGAAGCACGGCGAAAATGATATAATATCATGGTGAAAATAGGTGTGTTCATGTAATCCCAGAGTATGGAGATGTCGGTAGAAACGCAAGCAAGCAGGCGTGTCCGGACCAGAAAGGGTAGAGCATTTGTACTGATGGGGAAACGAGTGTGTCTTTGTACACCAGTTCTGAGAGTGACTTCGATTCACTGAGAGCTTTCTGATGTAAAATGGGTGACTTTGTGTGGCGTAGGATATGAATAGTGTGTTGACTAGATCGATACGGTACATGCTGATATATTGCTGAGTTGGAGATCGGTTTCACTCACTAATATTCAAGCTCCTGGCCCCAGTGGGAGGAGAGTGTAAATGAGTAGGTGTGTTTACGTATTTGACGATATGTATGGCACTTTGCAAGGTTTAGTTGTCGGTGCGAAGTGGTGATCAGTGTAAAGTAGTTTATTACCGCTGAATGTCATGTCTGTAGAAAGAAAGAAAAATCTGATGGTGCTTCGCTAGGACTGGGGAGCATCGTAACATATAGCTGGTGTGCGTGTAGGTGTATGATAATTTTTTTGGGTGCTGTACAGATATAAAAGATATCTGCACTGTTTGTCTACAATGCGCACATTTTGTGTTGTAAAGTAGTGTGGCTTACATTGTGTAAAATGTGTATATATTGCACTGTAAAGTTAGTATGGTTTATGTTATGGCATGGCTAGAGAGGATAACTGTGTGTCCTATTGTGAGGGAGGCATAGATTGAGCAGATTGATAATCACGAGGGTATGAGTGAGAATTTTTTCGTGGAAATTATATTCGCTATAAATACTGTAGTACATCCGTCAAGAGGAGAGATTACCTGTACATTGATTGGTGTCAGGCTGTAGCAGCAATAGTAATATTTAATTGTAGTTACAGTGGTAAATATGTTCCTGGCTTGCAATATTCTTGTGAGTCAGGTATGTATTTGATAATGTGGAGACAATTTTGTGGGTTTAACTGTGAATGCAATTTAGTGATCTGTGTAATATAACGGCTGGAAGCACCAGAAAGAATAGGTGAACGGTGCTTTGATACCCGCAGCATAAGTAATTCGGCGTGTAAATTTGATAAGAGCAAATCAGAATGCTCGATTCATTGACATCGTTTGTGCTGGGATATAGGGGTCTGTACATAGTGGAGGGAAAGTTTGAATATGTTGAAATCTGGAGGAGAAAGACGTTAGAAGCGCTGGGATGAGTGCATTCGATGTTACTTTCGTAAACAGGTTCTGTTAGGCTAATAATTTATGTGCATACAAGCTGAGACATCAATAACGTGTGCATTAACTATTTCTGGGGCGCAATACAATTCCCGAGAGGTCGACTTTTTTCGTTTTTTTTTTTCACAAAGCCATGTGATGTAAGAATAACATTGAGAACGTTTTAGATGCTGAGTCGCCACGCGGTGAGGTGGGAGCCACATTGGGGCAGGTACGCACTGCTGAACATATGTGTCAACGCGCACTGTACTATTCTCCCTTCAATGGTAGAGACAAGTGGGGTCTGGAGATGTCTTGCATATGAGACTAATGTGAGCGTGCCTTGGAAAGCTATGACCTCAGTATAACCGTGACTGTATATAGGCATGCAACTTTCACCTCCGTTCGACGACTGCGGCTATCTCCAGCAGTGGCGGATCACACGGGACCTAGGCAGAGATCTGTGTGTGGTTTGACAGCTGATGGCCGTGCCATGTTTTGGATAATGTCATCGCCACCATCTTGGATAATGGTACTTTGTCCCAGAAACAGCTTTGTTTCAATACTCTCGTCTGGATCTTCACTCCTGTTCGGAAGGTTGGTTTCTCTGAGAAGCTCCTCAAGCACTAATATGGACCTTTTAAGGTTGTAAGACAGTTATCTGATGTTACATATGATGTTGAAGATTTCGACCCCGACACAAGATGACGAAAGATCAGAGATACAATCCATGTCCTTCGAATGAAGCCCTATAAGGATCCTACAACCCAGGGTAAATTAGAATCTCCAGCGACAGGCAACAATTGGAAAGGTAACAAAGAATGTAGCAACAAGGGAAGTTCTAATAAGATCACCGCCAGGGCGAACGTCAATCATTGGGAGTCAGAGTATGCAGGACCGAAGGCTCATTCCCAGACTAGAAGGACGTAACACCAAAACGCTGTTCTCACAATGCCGCAGAAGAAGCGAAGTAGTGCAGTCACAGTAGTGTAGTGGTTATGATACTAGATTGTTGCATGGAGGGAAACTCACCTCAACTGTAACATTTTAATTTCTGTCTTCAGTTCGAGTACACTCTAGAACTATCCACAAATGGCAACAGTCATTGTACTGGAAAGTTCTGTAGCTGTGCATATACTTTATGTGTTCTGGCCGGAGGCAGTACAATCTGCGCTCTTGTATGTGCAAGTGCTGAATAAACCTTCGTTAAGAGAAGTTAGTGTCCATCATTCATTTGCTTACACCTCCCTCTACGTGACAATATGAACTGACTAATGATAATTGTACTGTCAATTTTAGCTTCTCATAACTTATGCAGTTCAATGTAAAATCTTATTTGTTGCTATGCAACTTAATTGAGCTACAGCGTTCATGATAATCTACTGGATATTTAACATAATGACATTAAATTATGCCTCATCTAATAAACTAAAACAAAAACTTAACTGATATTCAATGTACTAGTTATATGACTCACGACTGTAGGCTTCTCTTTGGTTTTACCCTGGTTTTTCCCTAAAATGGGCCAGATGTCGAAGAAAACTTATAAATGATTCCAGGGAGAAAAGAAAATCCAAATTTGGGCAATATAATTGTAGCTAAGCGAAATATTGTAAATCCTGAAGCAAATGCATGTGACATGTTTGGTTTAGAAGAGACAATTACTAAGCAATGAAATCAAAACTCAAGCAAAAATAAGAAGAATTTCTGAATACTGAGAAACCAAAACTCTGTATTGTGAATGAACATACCTCATTCAATGAATATTGTATATGAACAAAAACAATGTTACTTATGTATTTATGCTGAAAATATTCTGGGTATGTAACAAGCCAACAATACAACCTAACCCCATTCCAACCTAAACAATGAATGGAAAAATAGAAGTACCCAATCATGTCAAAGTAATGTAAGAATGAAATAACAAAAAATTTTCCAGCCTTCAGCCTGAGGATTTCCAGCTGCTGAATGGTAGCAGATCATTTAATAAAGCAAATATTTTTCTCACATTGGAATCCAAATAGTATATGATAGACATGCTGTCAGTTTTTAGTACATGAGAATAGTTATTGCGTGCTTGGTAGAGATATTTTGTGCTAGTAATGGATTGTTCTCTTTGCCATCAGGAAATTGTTCGAAATCCATTGTCTGAGAAGGAACAAATTTAAGAAATACTCTGACCTTATACTTCAAGAAAGTTAGATGAGGACTTACTTAAGGTATACTTAGGCCGTTTTGTCTTTATGAGTTCTCTGTAGAGAAGAAATTGGATTGCTCATGAAAATAATAAATGTCTTCATCATATGATGAGACTAAGATAATTAATTATACATATTAAGATTTATTAGCATATGGAATAACTAGCCTTGTGATTCCTACTTCGCACATATAGACTGTATGGCCTCCAGAGATTTTTTTGTTTTTATTTAATCGAATTTTTATGTTGTTCACAAACTGCAGTAATTGTACGTTTTTTGCGCTAATTGTGGTCATATATAAACATGGTCTTCCTTGAATGTACTTCTGACCAAAAAGCGACTCTGGTAGCTGGAGTCCACAGTTTTTATTGATCATGGGTTTTACATTCTTGTGGAGATATTTTAAAAGCAGTTTTCATAACAAACATTTCTTTATATTTAACTGAGAAGTGAAATTCCAAATTTCACAAATTTAGCTTTAAAATTATTTAATGTGGTGAAATTTTTCCTTAAAAATTTTCATCCCCTATTGCACTCTCTTAGGGGTTGAATTTCCAGGAACACTGGAACACATATTTTTTAATTTCTAACTATGAGGTCAAATGCCAATTCTCATAAATGTAGCCTTAAGCCTCAAAAATCATTTACTAGTTCTTTAGTAATTACTTATTTACAAAAAACTTAAACCCACTATTTTACCCTCTTATGGTTGAATTTCCAAAAATGCTGAAACTTGTGTTTTTTTATTTTCTGACTGAAAAACGAAATACTAGTTTTCATAGTTCTAGCTTCAAAATTCCCTTAATAGTGACATACTTTCTGAAAGTTTGTCACCCCGTATTTCACCCCCTTAGAAATGGAATTTCGAACAATCCCTTCTTAAATGATGTTGACAGTGTAAGATCCACACCCTCTCCAAATTTCAAGTTTATAACCTCAGCAGTTTAGGTTGAGTGATGATGAGTCAGTGACCCATTTCACCCCTTAGAGATTGAATTTCGAAAAACAACGAAATCTGTATTTTTACATCCCTAACTGAGAAGCCAAACACGAATGTTCACAGATTTAGCTTTAAAAATGCTATTGTGATGAAATATTATCATAAAACGTCTCACCTTTATTTCACCCACTTAGGGGTTGAATTTCCATAAGTAGTGACATGTGCATGTTTTATTTCCAACAGATAAACCAAACACAAATTTTCATAGATTTAGCTCCAAAAATGCTTGCACAACGAAATATTTCCATAAAAATCCCATAGGGATTGAATTTCCAAAAACAGTGAAAAATGTATTTTTTATTTCTAACTGAGCAGCCAAATTTAAATTTTCATAGACTTAGCCTCAAAAATGCTTTCATAATAAAATATTTTCATAACAAATCTCAACTTCTATTTCACCTCCCTAAGGGTTCAATTTTCAAAGACAATGAAACAAGTTTTCTTTTGTTTGTAACTGAGAAGTCAAATGCCGATGTTCATAGATGTAGCTTTAAAAGTACTTTAAAATATCAGTCCATGCACAAAACCCTGCATTGTGTAATGTAATAAAATAAAAATTATTTGTGACTCTTTTTCTTTGCTATCAGTGTAATGTAATAGAATAAATATGAGCCATGACTTATATAAAAAAGAAACACATTAATGCAATAGCTCAGATAAAAGAGAAATAATTAATGTAGGAATATTATTAACAGTGTAATATGTTGTTTAATTTAGCCCAACATGTATAAGCACTCAGTAAACTAGCTCAGTTCTCAGGGTATTTACATAATCGTCGATAATTAATTGTCCTTTTCTTATTTACCCAACACTAGAGATATTATTCCAGGCTCGTGAGAAGTCATGTGCTTATTGCACCAGGTGATATTTGCCAAGTCTGTTCGATGTACACTACTGCAATATGTAACTTAACATCGTGGTTTTGACTTGATTCCCCAGTATAAGATAACAAGAGTAGCATCTACAAATGAAATCCTATAATGGAACTGGAATCCTGTGACCAGACCTTTTCTGCCTAGGATGTTATCTCGTTATATAAAGAAAATCTTTAAGTAAAATTGTTAAATTATTAGTAGCTGCCTACAGTCTTGTGTTATCTGAAATAAGGTTAATTGTCCCAACCGACGGCACATCTCGTAGATGAGCTACAAGGAAAATGTTAAAGATTTATCTAAGATGGCGCCTAACAATGAAAATTCTTTGTTAAGACCCATATCTTCTTAAGACAATCCAGGTATCAGACTACCAATTGATTGACCACATGCACAAATTCTTTTGACAAAAAACATTATATTTTTCGGGTTTTAAGTACAACTTATCTTACCAGCTGTTACAGCAAGATGAGCTTTATACAAGAACATCCCCTTAGGTCCGAATCCAAGCAGATAAGGCAAGTGGAAGACCAAGGAATGATAGTTCACGCATATAGCGCAAGAGTCCATGGAATAACATGTCCATTGTAGTTCTATCTCTTCTTCTTTGGCGTACTAATCGATTATTTATAAAATTTATCATAATATTTAGTTTACATTTGTTTAAACCCAAGTCCAACAGGAAAACAGTACAAGTGGCAACACTTTTGCACTTATAGACAGCTGTGGGACAGTATGGCTGAATATTTCTGCAGGGGACTTCCAACGACTTGTTGAGTACCTGCCATGTCGAGTTTCTGTACTATGCTGGGCAAAAGGAGATCTTCTCCGTGTATATGTGATTTAGTGATGACTGTTGGCTCATAGTAAGGTGTCATAGTACCTGCAGACTATGTGATGATTTGAATTCGTTACCTGAACAGTTTAGCTGGCGTTACAGGACACAAAGCTTTGTGCAGAAGATCGATAAAGATAAATGCTGCTATCAGAAATACAGTTCAAAACTAAAATTTCAGTAGTCTTACTCTGTGATCGTGCAGGAGTCAATACCACCTCTTACAAAAATGATCTCTCAGCTCAAATAACAATAGCTACACTAGCATCTTAAATTTTTAATTATTAAATATGTGCTTAAACTTATATGACAAATACATGCTTGTAGAAGTATAGAGATAGTACTAAGCGTATTTAAGTCAGTTAGTAAATGCGCTAGTGTTTGACTGAAGGCTGTTTCAATGTCTCAGTGGTTGCTTTCTACTTAGCAGTCCTTTCGCCATTGGCAGTTTATTAATGCTGAGTTGTTCAAGTTTATGACAGCATAAATCTAAATTGTGCATCAGTTATTATAGTTGCAGCATTTGTCAGTGCTTTGGATGAAGAGTCTATAAACAAATTCCAATAATTATAGAAAATGAAAGCTAATAGAAGTCACAATGCAATGAGGGCAGTATTTACCAACAATACACTGCACAAAACTGCTAAAAGTTGGAATAAATTTATAAAGTATCAGTATGGTAATGTGAGTTTTTTCATTTGCTTTACTTGTGATTCTATTATTTCTCTATCCACTTGCAGTGTTACCATTGTTATCTCATTTCTGAGAGTATACACTGCACCATTATCCCTTGTTCCTGCTGGAGATACTGTAGTCTTCTTTTGTAAAATCAGTATTTCACTTCAAGATTTTTGTTATTCAAATCTTAGACTATAGATTCTAGAACAGAATCCTGGTTTGCATTTGCCAGCTGACTGCAATTAGAGGTTATCTTTAGTTCTAAACATGAAATGTAGTGCTGTCATAGTTGATTATGGAATAGTGCTTACCAATTGGAATGCCACTTTCATCTTCAGTTTCATTATCATCAATTAGGAGAGGAACATTTCATTTGATGTTATTGCAGTCGTCTCCCCATTTACTGATATCTGTAATGAATTACAACTTTCAGTGTTATTTAAATCTGCATCAGAAAATGACATGTACACATTCTATGCCGCAAATTCTTCTCTAAAAATGAATCTGAGTATATTAAAATGCATGCAAATCACCACATCTAAATTTGTTGAAAGTAGGAATAAATTATGGCTTCAGGGCCACAATTAACTTTTGTTCAGAATGAATGCACCAGACCATGAAAGGCAAAGCTCCCAGGTTTGTGTTCTAGTCCATCCACCTTTCATAACAGAAGGTCTGAAAACATTACCGCCTCTAGTTTTATGCATTAGAACATTGACAAGTTTTGACACTGTTTTTGCTTGAGTTTACACACCACATGTAATCAAATAAAAACAAAATATAATAACTGTAAAGTATTTCTTAAAATTATACCATGTCATGTACAAATGCTTTCCTGGGCCTTTTCTTTGTAATGTCATTTTACATGTTCATACTTTTCAGTCACAATTTGTCTCTATGTTCTGTGCTTTAAACTCGAACTTTCCACATCTTTGGTGTTAACTACAGTAGCTTTTTTGCCTGCTATTTTGTCTTTATACTGACCCAATATGATTTCCAGCAATAAATTTATTTTGGCTATGAGGAAGTTTACCTATTCCATCTTTTTCCCTCTGCCTTTACAACGCAGCACCAATCCTTACAACGGTTTATGTAGTAACACTGTTCTTTATTCACACTGCCTCCAGCACTTTTTACAACATTATCGCCATCCATTACTGGCTTAGACGGAGTACACCCGGGAGTGTCGTGGAGTGGACGTCTGGCAGTGGCTTGGCTGGGACAGGGAGCTGCTTCAAGCCACTTCCATGTCAATGAATGAAGCAATATACATAGAGATGGTAAGGTTGACATGACATGCCACTTTGTTCTCCATGGAACGTCCATTTGCAGCCACAAGTGGTGTTCCAAAGTAACGTCTGATGGCGATGTTCAAGTGAAATGCTGCTGTTGTCATTAATCTGAAGTGTCAAAATGCGAGTTTAACATCAAGTCCACTTCACTGCCATGCCATATCCCACACCATTCCCATATCCTCTGCTCTTTGTGTTTTTACTTAAGGAAGTGTTGTACATTTACAAAGAGAGCTATAATTTTCGTACGCTGCGAGTTAAGTTGACTGAATCTGAAGACACATGGAACCAAATAAAGAGAATAATGCACAAAATATGTGAATTTCTTCTTGACATTAAAGACAATTCCAAAAGCGATCTATCAGCACCACAGACTACAACAACAAGGGCGTGTGTGGTGTTGCTCTATGAACCACACAGAAAATATTTGAGGAAGCACAGTAAATGGAAACTCTGTTCAAGAAATGAACTTTCAGTCTCCAAGCAGAAATATTAAGTGAAGAAGAACTGTCACTGATTTGGACTGGACAATTTCCGCAAAGACGTGGTTCGTTGTACTCCATTGTTATTTTTACGACTATGGTGAGCATCCCACAAGACAAGAGGTGAAAGGTGTTTTACGCGGTGAAATTACTATCACAGGGGGCCATTATTAGTGTTGATTCCCGGAACACATGTGTTTATTGAACACAATACTCTGGTTATACAGAAGACGAGTACACTATTTGAGACTAAGTAGTACAAATTTAGTCGACTATGAGCTATGGGTGAGAATCTAGCTAGCACAGTAAACTTAGAGTCTAAGTCTGTCATGATGTTCATTACATAAATAACAGCCAGACCATAGGGCTGGGCACTGACTGAGAGCAACAGGTACGTGGTCCTCCACTAGGAGTGTTGGAACATTTATTCCTGGTTGAATGAAGCTGTACCCTTCCCCATCCTGAGACAGCATATAGGGGTGACACTGGCTCAACTTATGCTGGCTCAATGAGGAGGGGGAGGGGTTGCTTTGGACGCCTTGAGATCCATTTCTCCGTTTCAATGTCTCTGCCTTGAGGGGCCAGGTGCTGGAGGACTTCTAGGTTGTGGTATCGCTGGGAGTAGCGGTGTGTCAGCACTGCTGTCGGCATGAGTGGTGACTGGATCCATTTCATCAGCAGAGTCTGCTGTTTCCTGGTGTTAAGCGGTTTCAGGGAGCCTATAATGGCATCTGCAAACAACTGGCGTTCACGGCTTCCTTGCTGACGAAGATAAAACACTAATGGGAGCTGAGTTATGTGTGACCCATGTCACAAGCGGTTTGACAGGAAGGTCCTGGTGAGAGTGGTCTAGGCAGTAGCTGATTCTGATGGCGTCGCCGCTGGCGATGGCGGTCATTTGCCTCCACATCATAAATGTGGCATCCCTGGTGCCAGTTACAGTGGCCAGTGCCCATCCTGGCCACCTGCCAAACGTTAGCACCCATACTACGGTGCCTGTGCAGAGCACACAATCTGATGACATTCGCTCATGCTGCTATGGATGGAGGAAGTGAAGAAGGACACAAGATTACCTGCCATGAGGAAATTGTACAGGACTCCTACCAACAACCACTGTAGCCCTTTAAGTACTCAATAAAACAGTTAATTCATCTGCTGTGAGTGTTGACTGAACCACTGCCTTTAGTTTTTGTTTACAAGTATAAACCATTCAGTCGACCTCCCAGTTGATTTAAGGATTGAAAGGAGCTGTATGGACGTGGTTGTATTCCGTTTTGGTCACAAAAATTCGTAAAAGAGGATGAAGGCCATTGTCTGTGTCAAATGCATGTGGAAGACCTTCAGTGGTAATAATTCGTGTCAATAGTTTGACTGCGGTTTCTGCCTGTGTTGTATACATTTGCCTTAAGTAGTGGAACTTAGAAAAAGCTTCTGTCACTACTTGTTAGAACCTAGCTCTCAAAACCGTCCTGGAAGAGCGACATATACATGGTCCCAAGGACTGGATGGTTGAGGCCAGTGGGATAAAAACTTAGAAGGAGGAGCCTGGAGTGGTGCATTTCTGAATGTGTGTGGGCAAGGTGTTTGATTGTCTTGCCCATTGCTGGCCAATGAATACGATGTCAAGCCAAGATCTTCTTGCTGGTGATGCCCCAGAGTCCTGAATGAAGTAACGAAAACACTGTGCCAAATAGTGTAGGCAGAATGACTAGCTGGTAGGACTCATCATCCATATCAAGAAGTAACACGCCATCCCGAGTTGTTAGACGTTGCCTCGTGGAATTGTGAGTTCTTACAATTGATATAACTCATAAAAGATGTGAAAATTCCAGTCACAGCACTACTTTCCTCTTTTCACATAGAAAATATGTACTCTAATATACCAATAGGAGAAACAATAAACATCATAGAACGAAACCTGAACGACAACAGCCAGTTCTGAGATGAACTAATTACAGCAATACAAAAATTGCTGGAAATGATAACTGAACAGAATATCTTTCAGTTTAACAGTGAGTACTATTTACAAGAAGATGGGTTTCCAATAGGATCCCCAGTGTCAGGTGCCCTAGCCAATATTTTCATAAACACTGTAGGAAACGCGATTTTTAAAAACATTACATCAAAGAATTACAACATATTTTGTTGGATGAGGTACATGGATGATATCCTTTATTTAACTGATGAATCTTCAACAAAAAGTGATCAGATATAAACACAATTCACGAAGAGACAAGATTCACAATGAAAAAAGAACATGACAATGAAATAAACTTCTCAGATATAATAATTAAAAAAGAAACGGTCAACATAGCTTCGAAATCTACCATAAACCTATAACAATGGACACTATCATACATCAGACTTCAAATCACCCACACTCACAAAGCAATTAACATTCAGAGACATGCTTTGCAGACTCAACACAGTACCACTCAGCACATAAAACTTCCAGAAAGCACTAGACATCATCACGTATATGGCAACAAACAATTGGTACTATAGTAAACTAGTCACAAAGTTAATAAAAAAACTTAACAACAAATACAGTCAATAAACATTACACATACTCAGCCAAAAACAACACCACAACAAAACACCTCACAAACAAGCACACACAGTAACAGAATAACAGTTTCACAAGGAGTACATGAAAAATAAAGAAGATTCAAGATAGTATACAATGACCTACGAGCACAAACTCCTACATAAAATAACAAACATCTTCAAAAGACAAGACATAAGCATGGCATTAAAAACAGATTGTTCAGTCCAAAAGGACGTTCCAAAAATAACAAAAGACACATATCTCTCCCAGAGAGCAGGATTATACCAACAGAAAAGCAACAAATGTGATGTGCAAATGTGTGTGCAAACCAGCAGAACGTTTTACACCCAGTACAAAGAACATATCAGAGCACGGAAATATGGGACATGCCAATTAGTTTTTGTAGAACGTTAAGAGGAAATAGTGACAAACCTACTACAAGACCTGAAAATAGAATAAATAATTAAAGACTCCTCCCAACCATACAAGAAAATTAACACACATACAAAACAAAGGCTGAGAGGAAGATGCTACTAAATGAACAAGTGAATATGACTAAGTACTTACCCCCAATTGGTGCTCACAAATCTCATTTCTCACCCAAGTAGTAAATGCAGAAAAAAGTACACGCACACACACACACACACACACACACACACACACACACACACACACACACACACACACACACACAACTTATGTCAGCAGACATATAATCACTAAAAACAACTGAAAGCATATCCTGAGAAAAATGGCAACACCTACAAAAATGAATTACACTGTAGACACATAAAATGGCAGTGAAAGTGCTATATTTTGAAAAACAAGAACTTTCAACCACTTTGTCACACGAGAGAAAGTTGTTTGGCTTACAAATTATTAAATGGATGCACTTGCCATTTTATTATAAAAACCTCAATTAACAGATTTCAATCTATTACCTATACATGCAAATGATAACATGTATGTGCAAACGAATGTAATATTTCAAGATACCCACTGAAGATGCCTTTTAACTGAGCTTAGTGTGGAGCATGTAAAAGACTCTTTTATCATCTGTATAAACTTTTACAGTTTCTCTCTTCAGTATTTCTTTAGGACAGGAACATCTTTTTTTGCCTTCTGAAACACATAAATTCTGATATTCTTACTAAAAAAACTCAGCAAAACTTAACCTCAAAGAAGCCTACTTAGCTTGAAATGTGCTGCAGAGCTCACTTCACTAAACGGAAAATGTTTTCTGCTTGTGAGAAACTTCTGTTGTATTATTCATCTGAAATTGGAGTACGTTCTTCATGCTGAACAACTTCCACCACCTTTTTACTCATGCTGAGAACATTTTTCATGAGACGTATGTTCTCTGGCTCACTTTATTCATCCAAAACTCAGAATGTTCTCCGAAATTCCGAGAATAAAGTACAACCTCCATTTTATTCATACAACCCATTATAATAAGAAGTAACGAAACGTAGCTGGAGGGCAAGTACGGACAGTATCCCTTAACATTTTCTACACATGTCTCCCAAACTGCATACTGGATATACTGGATGTTCTTCATATTGTTTGTAAAATAAACTGCTGAGAACTGAAACTATAGGAATAGTTTCGTCCAGACATTTCAAAACATCGAAAATATGGGCATGCAAATACATAAACCAATACATAGAACCTTCTTATTTTATCAATTGTGTTTTTTTCTTTCTAAGAAACAAATAACGCCGAAAACAGCTGTATCTTCCTCCTCCAATAGTGCCGACTTTTTCGGTGTTAAAAATGATATTTATTAAGAATTACTTCAATTTATGTTTTTCTTTACCTTCTTTATCCTTTTCTCCGTCCAGGTATGGTAAAACCTAAATCTTTTTTTCTGGTATCTGGTATCTCTTGTGAAAGTACACTCATAGAAGAAAATATCCACATTATCATGACACTTTGCAGTATATTACCTAAACATAGAAAAATAATAAAATGAAGCCTAAGAAGCTCCAAAAGCCAATATCCACTACTATATAATGAATGAGCGTGGCGAAAATAGGCTAACTTCCAATGTTAGCAGACGGCGCTACTCTCAGCTCACCAGCGTCAAACACAAAACCTATTCCTCACAAAATCTTGACGTTAACGTTCTGTTCCGTTACCTCATTCCATCCATTGATGGCCTGGTTAATGCCGCAACTGAAATGCGTTGTGGAAAGTTTTGACATTCCATTCCTTTGCATTTCATTATGCCAAAGGGGGATCGACTTCTTGGAAAGATGTTATAGTGGTATATCTTCATGAACTTAGTGTCTTATCTTTGGCAGTAGCGTTGAGATTTCATATGTTATTGCGTATTATTTTGTTTTATTTTTGTTCCTTCAGCATCAGTACGCCATTGCCCATTAACAGTTAGAGCAGTTAGAAGAGAGAGTGGAATTTATTTTACTTAGAAATGAATATACTCCATTAAAATAACCAAATTTTTTTCTTCAGTACTGGGTAAGGAAAGACAAGAGTAATTTCTGAATACTTAAGTAAAAGTAAGCTTGTAAAGTCACTATTCTTCGAGATATAAACGTTTTCTTGAGTAAAATGCTGTTTCCGCCTTGTTTATAGTTCTGTGGTCTTATTTTAAAACTGTTCACTATGATAAATCTTGTCAGGCTTCAAAACACTGTTTATCACTTTTTTTAGAAGTTTGCTTGTTGAGAGTGGAACCCTAAGATTGCTAAGACCTGAGAGAAATTGTTTTCTATGTTGATAGTTCTTCAGCAGGCAAAGATTAAATAAATAATGTATCACAGTCGCAGGTGTGAGAATCGCTAAGTTGTAGACTAAACAAATGAGAAGGAAAGCTGCCGTGATTAAATCTCATCTTTGTGATTGCTGAAACAGCTCTGCTGTGTGCAGCTGTGTTGTGAAACCATGGTACACTGAATGTGTGGGGTTGTATCCAATCAATACATCTTTCTTTATTTATATATGATGTTTCCCATTCCTCTTCCCACTGGGATCTGACTTCCCTTTTAAATTGATATATTAAGCCAGTGAAAGGAACTGAATATCTACGAAGGCTCTGGATATGGCAGCGTACTTGGTCAACTGGTCTACAGCTTTTTTACACAAAATTCTTGCGTAAACTTTAATCGGAAGTAGAGAAATACATTTATTTCTTCGAGAGTATTTAATTTTTTCATAATCTAAGTCGATAATAAGTCTGCTGCTGTGCTTACTACAACTCGACACTAAGAATGCTTATAGGATCAGAAATACTCGAAATCCTTTCGTCATTCTTGGTTAAAGAGTACTTAATGGCCTTCGTGATTGCTACTGCTTCTTATGAATAAGAAGAAACTTATGAAGGGAGCTTAAACCGTTCAAAGTGACCTATTCTTGTATATAAAATACTACACCTGATGTTACCCTCTGACATTATTTTTGAACCATCCATGTAAATATGGAGAGCCTCTCTCCATTTTTCATGAAGACCCATGCTGGCTATCACATTACGGTTTTTACCAATGTACGCACTAAATTCCAAATAAAATGCTGAAGTGGAGGAAGTGCAGAGACGATAAGTCCATTCATAGGAAGTTTTCTTGTTGTTATAATAATTTTGGATAGATGTTTCAAAATTAGAGGATGATGTATAATTCTGTTACCCAAGATAGTGTGTAGCAGCTCACATTTATTAATCACTAGATGGTTCATTGGGGCTATCCTTTCCAGTATATATCTGCAGGGAGCCATTAAGCACCTGAAGTGCAGAGGCATTTCTAGTACCACTATTGAAAGTGCATTGGTAGGAGTTGATCTTATTGCCCCAAGACAAGTTCATATACAGCTGTATTGTAAAGTATCTAATTTACTGATATACTTGACGATGGCATTCCCATATACCAGGCAACCATATTCAATCCTGCTACTAACTAACGCCGTATATAGCTATGATTATATTTTATGCTGGCATTCCCATATACCATGCAACCATATTCAATCCTGCTACTAACTAACGCCCTATATAGCTAGGATTAGATGAACGTCGGGGTTCACATCCCACCAAACTCTGGTTATAGCTCTGATGATGTTCATGATTGGGAGATAAGCATTAATAATGGACTTGGTTTAATGAATCCAATTGAGTCTGTATTCCAACAACATTTCCAAGAATTTGCCTGGCAGTTTCACTTGGTATGAATAACTCATTATTTTTATTTCATTACAATGCACATGTCGTCTAGAAAAAATAATGACTGAAGATTCTGAAGATGAAATTTCACAGCTTTTTGTATGTAACCAATCATCCACTTCTGTTACTCCTTCTGTCTTCTTACTGACTACAGAAACCTCTGTAGAACCAAATGAGAGTAAGCATATATCATCTGCATACTGCAGTATATGAACACTTGCAGGAATGAGCCTCTGGATTGAACCAGAGATCCTATAAATTGTTTCCATTTTCTTTTATAAATTGTTCTGTTCATGAACTAATGCCATATATCTAACTTATAGAAAGATAAATACGCTTCTGCTTTTCTAAAATAATGGGCATTATCATAAGTTTATATCACATCTAAGAACAATGATGATAAGAATGTCTTTCCTTGAAAACTTAGAGAATGTCACTGCACAAAACTGTTCAGTTGTCCAGCATTCCTCTACATTTAATCAAGCTAAATTTGGATTGAGGTAATAATTCACTAATTTCCAAGCATCTATCAAGCCAATTATTGACAAGTTTTTCAAGAGTTCTCCCAACACAAGTGGACAATGCAATTGGTCTATATGAGGTACGAATTTTGCAGTCTTATGCAGATTTCAATATAGGCGTGATAATTTGCATAGCTCATTCCTACGTAAGTTCCACTCTTCCCCATGTTTCCTTTAATATCTGAAGAATTAGTTTCAAAGCATATGATGGAACATTTTTCAACATATTATAATGAATGCAATCAATTCCTGGAGAGTTTCTCATAGAATTTTTGATAAATTCTTCCAACTTGGTGAACGGAACTCATAGAAGATGACTGAAATCTTTCATGTGGAACAGCCATGGAGGCTTCCAAACAAGATAGAGGAGCCACATTTGTCAGAAATCCTCAACACGTGGGATCCACTACTGGAAACCAACTGCATTAGCATGTTCTAGAGATCGAATTATCTTCCAGCTTCCTGGAATTTTAGGCTTCTTATTCAACCTATTACAGCAGCTGACTCAATCATCCTTCATTCTTTTCACCACAGGTCTCCTAGTGTTTGCATCAGAAAATGTTGCAGTGTCTATTCTCTAGGGTAATAAATTAAGCCTAACTTTTGTCTAGCCACAGCTTTGGAATAGTATGCGTTCCACCAGAAAACATGTTTTAATGTCCATGAGTAAAGCCAAGTCTGAATTGCACTGTTAGAAACAAAATGTGGAACTGTTAATGCACTGTTAATAGCGAAATGGGGAACTGTAATAACAAAAGAAGCAACAATAATATATTTAGGTGCGCCAAGAGGAGCCACAGACCTGGAAGCAGGCTGGCTGGCCGACGCCAGGTCGATGGGCAGCTGTGTTTGATAACGAGCTAAAAGTTGTAAGCTATAAAGGTATAAAGAGGGCTCTGTGTACTTCGGATTAGAGCTAAAGTTAATAGGTGAACAGCACTTCTGTCTAGACAGTGAATGTGGGACGAGAGGGAGAAATAGAGAGGACATTCTGGTGGGGACACCTCTACGTCATGAGAAACCAATACAGGATGCAGTGTGTGATCATATTAAGAGAGGCATCTCTACCCTCCACCTAGCCTCTGAAGAACCACTGAAGAATAGTGCATAATTTCAGTCAATAAGGGGGCAAGTAGCCCTCGACATTACGCCATGGCAATAATCGGCGGGCTAGAAGGGGTAAAGTACACAAAACTCGGCAGCAGGACGGTCTGAGGCGGAGACGGTCGGTAGGAAAGCTCTAGAGAGAAGTCTGACGTGAGGTCCTGCAGGAAGAGCCAGAGTTCGTTGTGACTCAGCAACCGGAGCTGATGGTCAAATGGGCAGCAGCTGTGGGACTCTGAGTTAGTTGTGTGGGTCGCATTCTAAGAGTAGACGGAACGACGATTGTCATTCGCATTTCTGTATCAGACTCGACCGCTCATTGGAAACTTCTCAGCCAGAGCAGTTAGGATTCCAAACTTTGTATTTCTGACTAAACTTCAGATTGTTAAACATTTATGGAGAGTACTTCATTTATCTCCCAGCCTTTCTTCCTTCACACCAGAAATTGTCTGAGGTTCATTCAAATGAAACGCGGTCAGTGCATCTACCTTTGCCTTATACATAAGGTGGCACAGCGTAACTGCGGGTATGGAGGCGTCATCTATTGGTAGAAAGACTGATGTGTGCACAACATTTGATGTTGCATAGAGCCAGTGTGGTTTCACGCCGAAGAGAAGATGGTCACACACGTTATCGTCCACTACTGAATATGCAGGCGAATAAGCAGGAACAACAAGGAGTGATTCGAGTTTTGGCGGCAGAGAGAGTTGGAGGACGTGAAATATTTCAATGGATGAAGGCTGTGTAGGGTGAGTACAGTCTGAGTCGTTTGAGATTGGCGCAAACGATTCCTTGAGGGGCATGAGTCACTGGAAGACGATGCCCGTCCTGGACAGGCTCATCATGTCATCACATCGGAAATGATTGTGGAGTGAATGTTTTAGTCTTGAACAACTGCAGAATCACTGTGGACGAGATCCAACGGTTACTTGGTATTAGCGTGGGCACCGCCCACGCCATAATGCATTAACACTTGAACTTTCGAAAAATCTGTGTGCAGTGGGTTTCCACGAACTGACCGCCGAACAGCGCAAAACTCGAATGGCACTGTCTTTGAGTTATCTACAATGTTATCATGAGGAGGAATACGGCTTTCTGTCGCGTATTGTCACAGGTGACGAAACATGGCACAGTTTTGAACCGGAAAGCAAGCGCCAGAGCAATCAGTGGAAACATGCGACTTCACCACCTCCAAAGAAATCAATGGCCGTGCACACCAGTTCTGGAAAGGTCATGATGTCCTTCGTTTTTTACTACAAGTGCCCACTGCTTGTCGAGTTCCTTGAATGGGGAACCACCATCAACGCCCAGCTTTATCAAGCCACTTTACAGAACCTTAGACGATCCATCAAGTCGAAACGCCAAGGCATGTTGTCCAACGGCGTTATCCTCCTGGATGATAATGCGCGCCCACACACAGCCACTGCAGTGAACACGATATTGCAGCAGTTTCGGTGGGAAACGCTGGAACATCGGGCATACAGTCCTGACCTTTCACCGTGTGACTTTCATGTGTTTGACTCTCTAAAACAAGCTGTTCGCGGGCATCGATTCGCAATGGACGGCGAAGTGTGTGACTGGGCCCAGGTCTGGATCCAACAGCAGCCTGCAAGCTACTTCAAGGATGGAATCCACCGGCTAGTGTCACAGTGGACTAAATGTGCCAACAGTTTTGGCGACTATTCTTGAGTATGTGTACTGTGTGTGAGTACATTTTTGATTTAATAAAATTATTTCCATTATGTTACACTAGTGCCTGGGTTTTATTTGAATGCCCCTTATAACTTCTTAGCTGGGTCAAAAGTTTCCCTCTCATTATGACCAACCAGTTATGGTTATGAACCACGTCACTCAGTCTCAAGTAAAACCCACGCTTGGGGCATAAAAATGTTCTTTTGCAGAATAAAACTCTGTTTTCTGCTGGGGTATTGAGTTTCTACCTGCTGGATCTATGGCTGATGTAAGTGTGGTGTAAGCTTCCTGCAACGTCCATGGTGGGTTCTGTTTCCCGAGATCTTCCTATATGTTTTTTTTATATTTCTCCCAGCTGGCGTCCTTTATTATCTGTGGGATTTTTGAACAATATGTCTGTCTCATTCTTATCTCAACGTCAAACTCTGTTTTAATGGGGAAATGGTCTGTTGCTTAGAATACCATAATGTCACCCAATTAGAAATTTTATGGAAATCAGGTAACACAAGACTTTAAGTCAACTGCTGAAGATCGTTTAAAAGAAGAAGGTAACATTGTTGGAGAGCTGTCATTCAGAAAGACAGAATCTAGATTATCATTTGCACTGAAGTGAAATAATCTTCCGGGTCTTTGACAACATTTCCCAAGGCATTTTGATGAGAGTTAAAATTTCCACAGATAAGGAAGGGTAGATGAAGTTGAGTAAACAATTCCTACAGTACTCAGGTTTAAGTGGATTTCGTTGTTTTTGCTAGTGTTCTTAATTAATAGTGCTGCTCTTGCTTTTTTTCTGATCTACCTGACCTTACTAAACTAAACACTGTGAAATAAATCGGTGTTTGTGGTTTGCACCACATTTTGTGGACAGCAGCAATGGTAACATCGTTATCCAGTTCTTTTTCCAGGATTTTCCTGTTCGAAATTTCTGACATAGCATTACATTGTAACATATTAAGGACCATCTTGAGGTTAGATATGTAAGGGGCATTCGGCACACATTGTGTCAGCGATGATATCAATGATGAGTCATGGGATTTCCATCCTCCATCTGACCATGGTCTATAGCGATACGTATAAATTGAGGGGACATTCAAATTTTGGCAGGAAACTCAAAAAATTGGCGAGAAATTAAAAAATGGCCCAATAGTGTTAGTCTGGTTCCTATGACAGAGGGTTGTTGTCCTGAATGTAAATGGACAGGAAATTAAACAGCGCAAGATAGCGTATTGTCATGCAGGCTGACTTGGAATGCTGACTCCAGCTCTATGATATTGCAATCCAGTTCAATCCTGTCCGGCTATTTAAAACAGTGTAAAATTCAAGTATACAGGCGCATCTCTGGGCTAACTGGGACAGGTTCTATGATGTCAGCATCCAAGTTTGGCCTTGGCTCTGTGATGTTAGAGACAAAGAACATTTGTGCTGGATGTCTGCTACACAGAGGATGTCCTACTTGACATGTTTTCTGAAGCCACTATTCACTCAGAGATGTATAGCCACAGTGTACCGCTTATCCTAACTCTAAGTTCAGGTCATTCCATTGGCATCTTTATTTTAAAAAAAAAAAAAAAAAAAAAAGAAAGGAAAGAAAGAGACACCAGGAGGGACACGACCTTCTGGACATGCCCCCATGCTGTCACCCCGACTTATTACCCTTACTTAAAGTACAAACAATATGCTGTGTAACAGAAACACTTGTGTCTTTATTTAAACGTATACCGTTTCAGGGAGAGATCCCTTTCTGTGGTCTAGAACTCAGTCACTGCCGCTCCCAGAAGGTGGGGCAGTGCAATCTGCGCCACAGCTGCCAGGTCACGTAAGACTTACAAAAGAGTCAGGCAGCCAGCAGTCAACCCACCGTCCACTGGTGACAGCTCCGAGCAGAGAGGCACCACATGCATACTACCGATTCAATAATCTAATGCAAAATGGAATTCAGAAGCTCCGATTCCCGCTGTGAGTATGCTGCTGTAACAGCACTGCTACCACAGCCATATGACTCAAGATAAAATGACAGGAAACACGTGAAACCAAAGAAGCGTGAAAATGACCTATATCCATACCTACAAATGGCGTGGAAGTTGAAGAATCTAGAAATGCACATTCATCCTGCTGGTGCAGGCACTTGTGCAATTGCTCAGAACCCAAAAAATAGGTTGGGGTAAAATGCTTGTAAAATTCACCACAAAAAAGTTTAATGAGAAATGAATGGTGGCTATTTACTGACAGTAACATAACGAACCATCATAAAGCTGTCAAACAACGAACCATCATAAAGCTGTCAAACATGCGAACTTATGTGTACTAAGCATGCAGCAGCAATACAGGGTGTTTCAAAAGGACTTTACAACTTTGAAAATTCGTATAAATTAATTCATAGTACCTGCAGAGGTGATCGAAGTGTCAATTTTTAGGGAAATACATCAAGTTTTGTCTCGTGTAGTTTACTACTGGCGAATCGCACCGTAAGGAGCGCTAGCAGCAGTTGTGTTAAAGGTGGCTGCCTTCACTGGACCCAAGCGTGCTAGCTGTGTGTTTTGGTTTGAAGAATCGAAGTCGGTGACAACAGTTCAGCCCAATTTCCGCACCGAGTATGCTAAAGGTCCTCCTAGTAGACCTACAATTTATGAGTGGCATAAATGTTTTGTAGAAACAGGGTGCTCTGTAAGACATGGGAAATCATCAGGTCATCCAAGCACATCTGATGACGTCGTTGAGCGAGTGAGACAACATTTTGTCAACAGCCCTACAAAATCGACCTGGTGTGCATCTCGCAAAATGCAAATCCCACATACGACTGTTTGGCGTGTGTTGAGGAACCGTTTGCATTTGAAACCGTACAGATTGACGAGGTCACATCCGCTAAAATGATATTGATAAAATTGCTTGCAAGAATTTCTGAGTGGATATGCTAAATCGATTATATGAAGATGAACATTTCTTGGACAGAATCATCTTTTCTGACAAGTCGACTTTTCACTTAAATGGCAAGGTCAACACACATAACTGCATCATTTGGGGTAGTGAAAATCCACACCAAATATTGCAACATATTCGTTATAGCCTTAAACTGAACGTTTTTTGTGAACTGAACTAGATAAAATGTACAGCCCCTTTTTTCCGTGAGAGAACCATCAATGGGATAGTGTATCTGGATATGTTCTAACAGTTTTTGATAACACAGATCGATGAGGATGACCAAGAACGAAATGTTTACTTCATCCAAGATTATGCACCACCCCACTACATGGCTGAGATCCGGGATTTTCTCAGTGACTGCTTTCCAGGTAAATGGATTGGCCGTGAGGCGCCAATTGCATGGCCCCCACGTTCCCAAGACCTGACTCCACTCGATTTTCTTTTTATGGGGACTCATCAAGGAAACTGTGTTTGTACCTCCTGTACCAGCGTCTCTACGTGAACTAGAGCAAGAATTTACGCCGCCACTGAGCAAGTTACGCCTGCAACGCTACAGAGAGTTTGGGAAGAAATTGACTTTCGATGGGATGTGTGCGGGATAACCAACGGAAGCCACATACAACATCTTTGGTTTAAGGAAAAAGAAAAAGTGATGTGTTTCCGTACAAAATAACACTAAACCCAGCTCTATATCTTCTGTCAATAAATTTCAATGACTTTTTAAATTTCTTTTTGAAACTCCCTGTATTTGAGTATGAAACACGCATATACTTATTTACAGGTCGAATTGTAGCCAGCAAAAACGCAGAAAATACATATGGTGGGAAAGTATATTTTATACGAGAGTAGTGGTGAATGCCATACTTGTACATAGCATTTCAAGACGAAACACTGAACTGCAATCACCAACAGAGAACGATACCATCTTCCGGCCATAATATGCAGTCTAGATTCCCCCAGCACACTGGCTCACTACGAAGGAAGATGTCATATTTCCATAAGTAGCCTACAGTTCGGTGGTGCGTGCGTGCAGTGGCAACTGTCAGCTGATGAAAGCTGGCAGTGACACACCGTATGCAATTCTGTGACGTAGCTGACCACAGCTGGTCGAATTTTCCGTCGGGTCACGGAACTTTTAAATCTAAGGGTGTCTGACAGTGTATACTTAACATTGGACTACTCCATAGGATTTCTAAATGGCGACAGGCGACGTACATAATGGTGAAAGAAACGAATAACCTACCAACATCAATGAAATTTCCACCTAAAGTCTCCCTCCAGGTGTAGTCTTATACTTTTAAAACGAGTATTGTACCCAGAACACTGAATTTCGTGTTGCAAACAGCGAATATAGTACCGAAGTCAATGAAATTTGTACCTACATAA
The DNA here is from genome assembly GCF_023864345.2 of Schistocerca serialis cubense. NCBI lineage: Eukaryota > Metazoa > Arthropoda > Insecta > Orthoptera > Acrididae > Schistocerca > Schistocerca serialis. Next base: position 596,366,418 of record NC_064643.1, read on the forward strand.
GTGTAAACTCATCCTCCAGGTGTAATCTTACACTTACTGCAACGTACATTGTACCGACAGGCACCATCTCATTATGTCTTTTACACTGCATACTTAACGTCAGACGTTACAAAAAAGATTTTTAAATAGCAGCAAGTTATATACATAGAGCAATTTATTGAATTTTCATGTCAATTTTGTTGTGAATTCAACAAATAACATATCGAAGTCAATGAAATCTCCTTCTATGTAAGTGTCAACCCCCCTTTCCAGGCATAGTATTATTCTTTTAAAACGAATATTGTACTGACAACACTGAATTTTACTGTGTTGATCCATCTCTTTTCCCACCCAATTTTGTGTTACGTGGATTGGATAAGCTGTTGACAGATTAGATTAGAGATTAGATTAGATTAGTACTTGTTCCATAGATCATGAATACGATACTTCTTAATGATGTGGAACGTGTCAGGTTAATAAAAGGTGTCTATACAAGATATTACATTACACAAAATATTACATGACACTTAATATTTTTAATTTTTTTTGTGAGGGTTGGAGAAATTACCCACTTACTGTATCCAAAAATTCATCTAATGAGTAGAAGGAGTTGCCATTAAGAAATTCTTTTAATTTCCTGTTAAATGCTATATGGCTATCTGTCAGACTTTTGATGCTATTAGGTAAGTGACCAAAGACTTTCGTGGCAGCATAATTTACCCCCTTCTGAGCCAAAGTTAGATTTAACCTTGAGTAGTGAAGGTCATTCTTTCTCCTAGTGTTGTAGCCATGTACACTGATATTACTTTTGAATTCATTCGGATTGTTAATAACAAATTTCATAAGTGAATATATATATTGTGAGGCTACAGTGAAGATCTCTAGCTCTTTAAATAAGGGTCTGCAGGATAATCTTGGATGGGCTCCGGCAATTATTCTGGTTACACGCTCTTGTGCAACGAACACTCTTTTACTCAATGATGAGTTACCCCAAAATATGATGCCATAGGAAAGCAGAGAATGAAAATAGGCATGGTAAGCTAATTTTCTCAGATGTATATCGCCAAAATTTGCAATGACCCTAATAGCATAAGTAGCTGAACTCAAACGTTTCAGCAAATCCTCAGTGTGTTTTTTTCCAATTCAACCCTTCATCAGTGCGTACACCTAGAAATTTTGAATATTCTACCTTAGCTACCGATTTCTGATCGAAGTCTATATTTATCAATGGTGTCATTCCATTTACTGTGTGGAACTGTATATACTGTGTTTTGTCAAAGTTTAATGAGAGCCCATTTGCAGAGAACCACTTAATAATTTTCTGAAAAACAGCATTTACAATTTCACCAGTTAATTCTTGTCTGTTGGGTGTGATAGCTATATTTGTATCATTGGCAAAAAGTACCAGCTTTGCATCTTCGTGAATACAGAATGGCAAGTCATTAATGTATATTAAGAACAGTAGAGGACCCAAGACCAAACCTTGCGGCACCCCATTCTTGATTGTTCCCCAGTTTGAGAAATCACCAATTTTTTTGCATATTATGTGAACTGCTTATTTCAACTTTCTGCGCTGTTCCAGTTAGGAATGATTTAAACCATTGGAGCACTGTCCCATTCATACCACAGTACTTGATCTTATCTAGAAGAATTCCATGATTTACACAATCAAAAGCCTTTGATAGATCACAAAAAATCCCAATGAGTGCCTTTCGGTTACTCAGAGCATTTAAAATTTCATTAGTGAAAGTATATATAGCATTTTCCGTTGAAAAACCGTTTTGGAAACCAAACTGACATTTTGTTAAAACTTTATTTTTATGAAGGTGTGACGCTACTCTACAATACATTACTTTTTCAAAACTTTTGCATCAGGCAGACAGAAGAGAGATTGGGGGTAGTTGTTGACATCAGATGTATCCCCTTTTTTATGCAGTGGTTTAACAATGGTATACTTCAGTCTATCTGGGAACATACCCTGCTTCAGAGAGCTATTGCATACATGGTTAAGAATCCCACTTATTTCCTGCTGGAAATGCCATCAATTCCATGTGAGCTTTTATTCTTGAGAGAGTTTATTATCTTCTTAATTTCAGCAGGAGAGGTGGGTGGAATTTCAATTTATCAAATGGTGTGGGTGAGGCCTCTTCCATTAACTGTCTTGCTTATTCCAATGAACATTTAGATCTTATTTTCTCTACAACATTTAAAAAATGGTTAATTCAAAATGTTTTCGACTTCCGGCTTGTTGTTTATCAAGTTTCCATTCGCTTTGATGGTGATGCCATCAACCTGTACTCTTGGTTGCCCTGTCTCCTTTGTAATAATATTCCAAATTGCTTTGATTTTGTTATCATGAGATTATATCTCAGACATGGTGCACATGCTTTTTAATAACCTTTCTTAATGTAGCACAGTAGTTTTTATAATATTTGGCTGTTTTCTGGGTCATTACTCTTTCTTGTTGTTGGATACAGTTCCCTTTTGTGGTTACAAGATATTTTTATTCCTTTAGTAAGCCAAGGTTTTTTGCATGGTTTCTTATAATTTCATTTAACTACTTTCTTGAGGAAACAGTTTTCAAATTCTCTTACAAGTATATCATGAAATAAGTTATATTTTAAATTAGCATCGGGTTCCTTGTACATCTCATCCCAGTCTAACTGCTGAAGATTTTCTCTGAAATTTCTAATTGTTGAGTCATTAATTGAATGCACAACTTTGGCAGGTAGTTTTGAATTACTGAATGGAGCTATGTCATATACTGTAACTAGCTGAGCATAGTGATCAGAAAGCCCATTCTCAACAGGACAAGAATTTATGTTTTTAAACCTGTCTTGGTCTATAAAAGTGTTGTCTATCAATGTGCTGCTATCCTTTACTACCCAAGTAGGAAAATTAATGACAGATGTCAAATTGAAAGAACCGAGTAAGACTTCCACGTCATTCTTCCTATTACACTCTTTCAGTGAATCACCATTGAAGTCCCCACAAATAATAATTTACTTTCCCCTATCTGACAGATAGCACAACAAGGCATCCAAGTTTTCCAGGAATAAATGAAAGGTATGGAACACATGTTGCTATTCTGTATCCAGAAAGGGCACAAAACCTTTTGCAAAACTGAACAGCTGACTATCAATTGCGGTATGGACCTTTGGTTGCACTCATCAACTCTATGTTACTTCTTACAGTACAGAACATGTGTAGTTCTAACATTCATTTATTTATCACGTTAAGGTGTTCTCGTTTCTGCTACAGATCCAAAACCAAAACAATCGTGAAACTGAGCGGTCCACACACATATTTTAACGAATACTTGTGCTAGGAATATAACGACTTGTTAATGTTTCCAAGAAATTTAGGTCTTCTCCCGAACTTTATGAAACCAAAGAACGACTCAATTCCAGCTTTGATTATCATAATCGGAACAGTTTGTGCACACAGGGTGAGAGTACAGAAAACACACAATCTTCTCATTATCATTTAAAGCCATCCAAAGTCCTTAGTTCCATATGTTAAAGTAAACAGAATAGAGAAATATTGCATTGATCTGCAGAAAACACAAAACTCCGGTTATCTGTCCTGTATACAAATTTCATACGGCTTTCACAGCAGAGCATTACCTGAAAATTTTTCATAGAACAAACCCCCTTGTACAGGGCGGAGAATGTACCACATTTCGGTATACATGAACGAAAGAAGTAGGCTTCAGATGTATCCACAAACGACTGACATATACATCAAATGTTTACAAGAGATTTATAAATCATTTCTGATGAACTCTAAAGGTGATTTTACAGGAAAACTGGTAGTAGTAGTAGTAGTAGATTCAAACAGTAGCTATCATGGCGTGTTCAGATTGCAATAAGTTCCCTACTCAGCTCTCGCACAGCTGCACTGCAGCGATCCACACACTCTTTTGATGGATGACAATATTATTTTTTAACTAACACCGATTTTCGCAGCAGGTGCGCCTTGGTGTGATAGAAATTTGATATCGATGCATACGAAACGCTAAACTCTAATCATTCTCCTAAAAACAGAATGTGATCTAATGTACAGGTCAGCACTACATTTTTAAGAGATTTTTCGAACAAACTGGAAGTGTTTTAAGTTGTAAATGGAACATCTAGCATTTCCAACAGATATCTGTCCATCACTCCATCCATAGTGTCTAGGCTTGCTAGCCATCAAGAATATATATTGGCGAAGTTGCCCACTGCACTCTTGGAACTCACAGACTGCCAACTTGCTCCGTGAAGTATGGAAGGCTCAATGTGGCGGGGAGAGTGCTGAATGTGTTGATGATGAGGGCAACTGTAGTTTGGGAAGCATTTTGCTGCTGTTGGTGTGTATTTTGCTGGACTTTTGGGGACACTTTATGCAATGATTTTTGCTGTAACACATATGTGATCAGTTTCCTGCTTCATATAAATTCCTTAGTTTCTTGCATCATACAAATTTCTTAAAGTCCAAACTTCATCTGAAATATTTCAGATCTATCAAAAGACTTCAGGAGAATAAGTCTCTGCTATGATATTGCTGATACGGGTAACAGTATTTCTATGATGTCATCCAACTGCTACTAACCTCTATGGTTCTAAGTTTAGAATCCATGACGTCTTTGATGATGTCAGAATCCAAGAAGGGGGTATGAGTACAGTCCAAAATAGTTGTTCCAGTTCCTCTGGCGCTGCGATCATCTATCCCCACCTTTCAATCTCAGCAGTCAGGCTTATTAGCCATTAAACAGACTCACTACTTGTGGCGTGTACTACACAGTGAAATGTTGATCATCATCATGAAGTGTCATCAGAGATCAACCCCCTGCAAGCATAAGAAACTGACTTGCACACTTGACAGTTAGTAATACACCACTCCTTTCTCTCAATGTTTGCTATTTTTATGTGTATATGTGTATGTCTGTGTTTCTCATAGTTTTCTTTCATTTCTCTCTCAGTTCAACATTTGACATGATGTGAACGATGCAGTTGAGCAGCAACATCCACAGTTATCAAGCCAGCATGCGGACACACTCCATGATGCAGCTCCCGATACACTGAAGTGAAAATCAAGACACTGTGGAAAACTGTTTCCCGACTTCCAGTTTCTACTATATCTTGCACTACTAAATCAGTATGCAGACAAATTCCTTGATGCAGCCCCTGATATATCGAACCATGACCCAGAATTGATTCCACGCTTTGACTTCACATTATGTCCAAGACATGTATCACTTATTGAGCCTCATCTATGTCAGTACAGAGTGATGTTCGTCAACATTCATTATCAGTTGACCACCAATGGATCAAAGTTATAGAGAAAATGTAGAATGTCCAGCAGGGTACAAAGGTGCAGTTCAGTAATACAGAGTGGGACCAACTATGCAATAAGCTGAAATACATTGCGGACTGCTTGACAACTGACATTAATCCATTTCCTCACGATATCATTATCTTCAGTAGCAATAGTGTGTCCATTGTCGAGATGTCTGGAGGCAATATCATGAAGTTAACCATCCAAAGACCCAATGTAAAGTGTGTATTTAAAGTTTCCAAGTGTAATGAACCTGTGTGGTCAGTGCAATACTATATGAATCGCCATGGAAAGAAACAGTCTTCGGCAAAGGTATGTTAAACCACTCTTTGACGATATTGTCAGGTATCTAATGGAACATGAAGTTCTTCATGAGAATGAGGAGTTAAATTGTTCTGTAGATGTACATATGTGTGCTATACCTAACTGTATTACTCCTATAAACAGAAATTATGTATCAGTGTAGTTTACGGATAACATTCCTAAACTTATTACTGCTCCAACTGGATATAAAAAGCAGTTATTTGGAAAGTATTTCAGAATGATGAATAGCAGTGATGTAGAAAAAAGAGAATGACATTGTCCTTTTTAACAATGGTGATTTATTTCCCACAGTTCACAAAGTACCAAATGCATATTAATGAAGTATAGAATCTGAATCAAAAATATATATAATAATAAATAATATTTTTCTAGCTGTAATATGTTTTGAGGGACACTAAACTTCAATTACCTAATTGCAACTACTTTTCAATGTCACCCCCTCCCCTACCCCTACCTTCATCCAAAACCTACACATATGATTATTGTAAATTGATGACCCTTTTAGGATGTTTGACTTGGTAGAGAACATGAAAACATTTTCTTGTAGAAAATGTTCAAATAGCTCTAAGCACTCTAAGCATGGGACTTAACAACTGAGGTCATCAGTCCCCTAGACTTAGAACTACTTAAACCTAACTAACCTAAGGACATCACATGCATCCATGCCAAAGGCAGGATTCGAACCTGAGACAATAGCAGCAGCGTGGTTCCAGACTGAAGCACCTAGAACTGATCGGCCACAGCTGCCGGTGTAGAGAACCTTTTATTAATTTTAGCACATCCATTGATACACAGAAAACAATTATTTCATCATTTTTGTTTGATATAGTTTTAATAACACCCAGCTTAATCTTTAACTTATAATTTAAGTCTACATAAGGATCATCTATCTCCATCCAGTAAGAGGGTACGTTCTCGAATTGTAGTACATACCTAACTTTTTCTGTAAACTATCTTCTTTATGGCTTTAACAATTAGTTCTGCTCCTGCTAGCAATTGTTCTAGCTGAGAGCATTGTTAAAACACTCCAAATTGTCCTAGGTGCATATTGACAAATCATCAACTGCATATTCTTGTGGAACTATCGTACATAACTTAAACTTTACAATTTTTGGAAACGAATTATTATTAAAAGTTGTGACCCATCAGTTTTAAACTGTGCACGTGGTTGTTCTGTTGCCAGGTGCATAACACAATGCCCTCAAGAATTAGAAACAATGTAACCATCTTTTTTAAGCAGATCCAGATGGGAATGTATCCTTACAGACAGAGTTTTCGTGTGTCCTTTAATGCAGCAAACATTTTCAATTCCAGCATTTTAGGTCACTATTCTGGTGTATGGCCACTTACCACTGCTATTTACTGTAAATGATGATATCTTAAATTCTCCTCTTGTATCCAGACTTTTCTATATTTCTTTCTCAACTAGCAGTTGATATTCCTCTTTTGTGGAAATTGTTTGTAAAGAATGTAGAAGTTGTTACCTGTGGATAAATTTGTTAAGTGGTGTAAAATAAATGTCAATGGAAAACATACATTATGTTTTTCAAAATAATGTGTACACCAAGAACAAAACAGCAGATACTGCTAATTCGACATGGCCTCTGGAATGCTGCAAACATGCAGTGAGTATGTTCCATCTGATGATGAATCTCCAGGTGATTCGAAACCGGTAATGGAAAATAAAAACTAAACAATAAAACAAAAGAACACTGGTTGTAGTAATCTGTGGGAACTTTCATTCATCACAGTCGCAATGTTCCACATCCATAATGTATAAAGATTTTAGGCCATATTCTTCTCTGTGCTGGACTAAATTGTCAGTCATGTGTTGGAGTGCAGGTAAATCATTTCCTATGGCAGCAGTGTCATCTGCATACCTAATATTTTTAACAGTCTTACCATTTATAATGATCCTAACCCTTTCGTCCGCAAACACTTCCCTGAAAATTTCTTTGGTATAAATGTTAAACAAGAGATTTGATAATAGCCCTATCAGCTTGCAGGAACTTTATTTTTATTGAACAGTATCTCTTAGGCTAAGCGTATTAGGAATTAGCAAACAGTGGAAGGTGATGTTATGGGAGGGGTAGAATGTGTGTGCAACACAATGGGGGCCAGTTCCCTTTCAACTTGGAAGAACTTCAGTTTTATTGAAAGGTATCGCTTGCTGATTGCACTTGTTTTACATGCATGTAGTTCTAAGCTAATTATTTTTATAAAAATTTGCAGAAAAATATTTTGTACTTAACCTACAAATAAAATTTCGCTCATAATATGTCGGATTTGCCCCTCCTAGATCTGGTCTCGTCTAGGGACTTCACTTGGGAGGTACTCCGAATAATGTTGTGGCACTCGATTCAATGATACACTTGTTTTATTAATTACTTCAGTAGACTCTAATTACATTATAATTACACGGCAATAGGAAATATGGAAGCTGCTAGACAACAGAACAAAAGACAAAGATAATAAATAATGCATTTCAACAAAGAATAAGGGTGTTACGAATTCAAGAGCTTTGAAACAAAATACATGACAATGTAGATCAAGATCTCAGGTATCTCACCCTGCAGCCATTCTCCCCACTGGGCCCTCGTTTGCGAGAAATTGACAAAAAAATCGTAATTTTGTGTAATGCTCAATAACATTAAAAAAGTTGTATTAATGGACTGGTTGTGGGCTGTAGTGGATGGAGTTATAGCTTCACATGCAAGAGGTTGTGGGTTCACATCTCCTCAGATGCAGTAATTTTTTTTAAATTTTTATTGAAGTGACTTTGATCACTATTTTTATTCAGTTAATTAGTTTAAGTGTAATTTTTATTTCTATTTCTTTGTCACATCATTTTAATCATCAAATGAACCTTCTCATTTTTTCCATTTTTTCCTGTACATCATTCATTTTCCAGTCAGAATTTTTGTGAATATGAATTTAATCATTTTTATCGATTACGCTATTCTATTATTTGAAAATTCCGATCCATCGGTTAAAAAACGGAAGACAAAAAAACTGTTTATATTGACTGTGCAATGGTGTGAAAAATGTGGTTTTCATTACCAGATGTGAAATTTCTTGCATGGTAATTGTCATACACACATATAAAGCATACACTAAATACCTATTGCACTACAGACTAAATAATGCAGATGAAGATGTAAATGAAAGATGGGTTTATGAGTAAAACGGAAGTCAACCAAAATGAGAAGGAGAAATAATATCCAATAACGTGGACGAAAAAACAGGGTGATGAAACAAATGAAATTAAATCGAAATTAAAAGATAAAACTAGTCAAAAACATGTGAACAAGGATTTCAAGTGGAAAAAGAATGATAGGAAGAAAAATTAGAGCAAATGAAGAAGCTGATATTATGATTAAAATTATATCCCAAAGGAATGGAAATAAAAAATTACATTTAAACCAATCAACTGAATAAAATGGTGATCAAAGTAATTTCAATGAAGATTTAAAAATAAAAAATCTGAACTGCAACTGATGAGACTCGAACCCAAAATCTCTTGCATGTGAAGCTATTATCCTGTCCATTATACCACCCAACCAGACTATGCAATGAATGTTTTTTAACGCTATTGACTGTCACACAAAGTTCCATTTTTTTTGTCAGTTATGCGAAATGGGTTCCCACTAGGGTGAATGAATGCTGTATGGGATCTTAATCTACATAGCTGTATAGATTGTTCAAAAAGTCGATCCCACAGTGGGGCACCTCTCCTTGTTAGTCAAGGACATATCCATCATGGTGAGATGTTAGTTGGTGAGTGTGCTCATGACAGAACTGTTGGGCGTTGCCCTGTGGCGCAGCTGGCGGAAAGAAAGGGGAAGAAGGTGGTCACAGTGATAATGGTGCTGCAGGATGATGTGGTATGTTGGAATATTGCTGCTCATCCATAGACACAGGAGTAATGTGCATGTCCATGGTGATGGTGGTGTCACGTAGGATACAGGCAGGATTGAGATGAAGTACTGAGACAGTTGTGGGTTTGTTGTAGAGGAAGGATCTTTACACCATTCTGTAGGTCTTTGGGGACGCCAGAGTACCAGTGGTTAGAGAGCCACCCGACAGTGTCGTCATTCAGCATTACAAACTTGCAGGTTGCGAAGGCCTTGTGAACGAAAATCTTGGGAGTTATGTTGGGTTGAGGAGGTGGAATTCTAATGCATGAGATGTGCCTTTTCAGCTGGTTGACCAGGGTTGGCAACTGATCGGTGTTTGGAAATTCTGTAGGCTCGAGAAACTCTGCCGGTAGGTTCAGAGGCTCTCCATACAAAATCTCTGCCAATGATGCCTCCAAATCTTCCTTAAAACCTGAACAAACCCCCAGCAGTAGCCAAGGTAATGATTCCATCCACTAGCCTCTGTGACACATTAATGCCTCCTTTAAAGTACCGTGCCACTACTCTATGAACTCCTTGCTCTGTGGTATACGGTGTTGTGATAGTGTTCCACTCCCCATAGTTCATACATCTGGGAGAACAGAGCCACCTCAAACTGACAAACCTCGTCCATGGTTAGTGTGGCCAGACATGAGATCAAAATTGCATGAAGGCCCTTGCTGTGGTCCTGCCTCAATATCTGATTTGGGCACCGTTTCTATTCAACATAGAAACGCGGTCAACTGCAGAAGGTACATATCTGCATCCTCTGGACTCCCGGAGTGCACTGGTGTACTTTGGAACATCGTCTCCTCCAAACACTGGATTTGCATGGCGCCCTGTTTTGCACCATTGGAAGTCTTCGCAAGCCTGCCTCCACAGATCGCATCTGTGGCCAGACAAAACGGTTCTTGACGAGTTTAGTAGAAGGTCAGATTCTGGGGTGTGAAAAACACATCAAAAGGGGAACCAGTGTGCGAGCTGTCCCTTGTCATATGTCACACCAAATTTGTTTATTAGATCCAGGAAGAGAGTGGCATTCAAATACCAAGCCAGTCAAATGGTCCTCCAGTGGTGCCTGGACCTGCAGGTCTTGTTCCTGAGCTGACACAAGGTCGTCATAGCTAATATTTGTAGACAGTCTGTTAATGCGTGACATGTAGTCTGCCAATAAGTTATTCAAATCTATCCTATCACCTCCAACCACCCATTCTATAGTTGCAGTGCATTTGCTCTGTTTTCTGTGTCTGTGTCTGTGCATGTGACGCAGATGCTCCCATGACTCAGTCCTCCCGCTGGTGGGCCCACTTTCGGACAGAGGACACATCTCCATACGTAACACATGGTGGATCCACCTTCGAACGCTATGCTGGACATATCTTATTGTGAATCCACTTCTGAACATCACTCAGGATATAATGTGTGGTGGATCCACCGTCAAACACTATCCCGGACTTGGCATATTGCGGATCTCCATCCGAACATTGTTCCGGATATAATATGTGGTGGATCAGCACTCAAAAACTATCTTGGGTCCTCTCTGCTTTATGGGAGCCATCTGCGACACACCCACAGACACAGACACACAGAAAACAGAGCAAATGCACCGCAACTGCAGAATATGTGGTTGAAAGTGATGCCTTCGAATTCAGTGCTATACTATACCATCCAATGAGAGAAATAGCGAGTTTGCGCTAGGTGTTGACAACTCTACTACATTTACAAGGAATTTTAGAGTGGGAGAAGTGATGTCATTATCAGATGAGTAGAAGTGACATAAAATCGACTAAATTACGGGAAATACGTATGAAATGAAGGAAAATACACAGAAATTTGAGGAAATTGATGGAGTGCTTGCATGTCTCCTGCTTGGTGCAGGAAAATTCTTGTGCTTGGGAACTAGTATGTGACGGCAAGAGGAATATGAGAAAAAGTTGACATGGAAACCAAGAACCAGAGAATCAATCATTTTTCATCGATAGCATTAAGACCATTGGAATAGAACGCTTAACGTGGACGAACGCCAAATGTAGAGTAATAAGCCGAGTGTGACCCCAAAGTTACTGGTAACCACTTTATGGATTTTTAAAAAGTGTCCTTAGCTAAAGAGCGTTTTATTACCAGCTGTCGTGACTGTAATATACAACTATAGAATGGTTGCATGTTTCACCCTGTGCAAGACTGTTAAGGTGTTTTAAACCCTAACAATCAGTATTTACAGTATGCTTCCCTGTACCCTCCACCAATCACAACCATGCAGTGTCAGCTAACAAATACCTTACAGAACAGTTGCTGTATGGTTTTTTAACAATATTCTACTGTACGTCTATTAAGGTAAAAGTGATACACGCAAGCTGATTGTTGTCTTTTACGCTTCCCTGGTAAACAGAACCTTCTGCCTCTAAATTTACGTGGATATGTGACGAAACATAATAGAAAGTAGATGGAATAATTGGTTGAGAGGGGTTGTAATGAGGTATGATTTAAAGGTAGACTGGGATGCGTCCTAGAGAGTGGGAGATGTTGCTGCAGGCCATTTATCATGCATTTAACCATTTATTCCGTTGTCCTCTCAAGTTGCATCCAATGTGTGGTATAACTTGCGATCGACTTGTACAGAATAGCGTGTTTTGTGTGTGACTTAGAGCGCTATCCACCTGCAATCGTTAACAGCAAACGTCTCCATACCACTGCCAGCAGATGGCTTCCAACACATATGTGATGTATCATGTTCATCACTGGGAAACTTATTTCAGTACTCTCCTTTAGACGAACGAAGACGTGTGCAAAGTACTCCATCTGGTTGTCAGATCTTCGACATAAAGCGAGTCTTCAGTTTCGTATAGATACATAGCGAGTGTTACGATACTTTTCGTGATTGTCTTATCCAAAATGCATGGATGTGGATCATCGGGGAGAAGGCAAGTCTTAGGATTTTTTAGCAGGTTAGTATATAAAATGAGCAAATAGTCTTGTAGAAAATCAAACAGCACATGGGTATGTCAGCAATATGACCATATACATATGGAAAACTATGGAAAAAATATAAAAAAATGACATAAAATCGTTAAAATTGCAGGAAAACCTGGTGTAATCACGAGAAATTGATGCGAAGTGCGTAAAAATTGAGGAAAATATGATGGAATGCGTAAAATCGAGAAAAGCTAGTATAATTATGGAGACTGACTGAGAAAACGTAAAATTAGAGAAAAATACCATCAAGTGAGTTCTGAGCGAAATCAAAAAAATTGCATGTTCTGGAGGTGGAGAGTAGACTGCTTGTACACATATGCACCTTAATAGTGGAAATGGAGTCATTCTAGAGACGTGGCGTCAAAACAAACCGGCAATATTATCCCACCATGTGCAATACAACCTAATATTGTACCATGATTTCTTCATGCAAGAACAAGATTACAAGGGGCGATGGTAAACTGCCATAACGCTATTACATCTCCTCTGGCTTCTGATCATGGTATTTATTTTCTTGTAACATGACACTGCTCCTTGTGTGTATTTTCGGCTGCCAACGATCATTTTGTAGGATTGTTGTGAGCATATTATAATTTCAGAAATCTAATCAGGCTTGAACTTCATAAACAGTGTGCGTCATACTCCTTCAGAAACCTATATACTGTTTGCATGCCAAAAAATTGATGCTTCCTTTGGTTTTCAAGTTAGTTGTTTTATCACTTTACAGTTTATTGTAGAGAAACTTGCAGGGAGAGTGTATGTCATGCACTGGAATATTAACAGCGTTGCATTCCACATGATTAATAGGTCAGACACTACACCAATATATCGTGTTTAAGTGCAAAACTATGTAGCCTTTGGAATGTGTTTATGTTCTACAATAATTTCACTCTTTCCAATATCTTTTTGGTGTGTAGACCAAACACTGGAACAATACTTCAGAACTGATAGCACAGTTGATTTACGTAAAATGCTTCAAACTAAATCCGTCTGGAGCACCATCATGCGTAAACCACGCGTTTCTTCATCATAACCATCTGACGTATTATCACAACATTCTCTTGTCTACTATGTACCGATAAGGTTGCTAACCTCCTCGACGTGAGTGCATGTGGAGAGATCTTGTGCACTTGGGTGGGCGCCGTGAGTATGATTGGTGCAGAACAGTCTTCGCTGAACAGCAGTTATAGACTCAGCTCGCTCTGTTCCTTCACAAGATATGGAATGTAGCGTGTATAGCAGCCTCCTTCTTGTGGTCAGCTGCAAATTAAATCGGTGACAGTGCTGTAGGAAGAGTTGGTCAAAGACAATGTGGAGACATCTTTCAATCTCCAACTTTATCCTAAGAATGTAAGAATGCTCTGTGACTCCCATTCACACAAGGAATTATAAATTATGCACTATGATCCAAGTGTCAGAAATATGTAGCTAAGCAAACTACATTGGTATGGGATGCTGTCTAGTACACTTTGGTGTATCTGTTCGAGAATTAACCATGAATGGACGTACTGCATAGTCGTCTACCTACATTCTCAATCTACTACATGGTACAGGCAAAGTAGTCGAGGGATGGTTTGGCAATTACACAGAAATTGGGAAGCATGATGTTATGTCATTGACTGGGGCTGGAATTACGAAAAAACTTGTAAAATTGCTAAAATTGATCGCACTATCAACTGTTGTGCTTATTACAGAACATCGACGGTGTCTTTTCCATCCCCTCTGTCCACTGGCACGCTGTTGATTACCACATAATGATTGACTAATATCACTTGTTTGATATGAAGAGAGTTTTGGTGGGAGCAACACTTTCTGGGAATGGCCAGCACCGAAACAGTGACCGCATATATGGATGCAACATAAGGAGTCAATATTCTTAGTCTCTTTGAAATGGGACAGCTACACATCTGCTACCCCGTTACTGTGAAAGATGAGATTAAATGTAGAGGTCATCAGTCACCTTTGGGCAGCTCTTTGAAATGATTAACAATACCACAAACTATTCCAGTTTCCATATGTTATGATTCTTCCACATATTTGTCAAAAGGAAACACCACCTCCATCTTTTATTTCAATCATACTGTGTGTCGTGGGAGCAGCAGATTAGTTTACACCAGGCAATATTCACTTCTCTTTGAGAGCCAATGGATCGAAACATGTTAATGTTAGTTTAGCACCTGACACAGACCTTGAAGTCGTGACGAGAAAACAAATGGTGGTGGTGTACAAAGCTGTAGCCATACACTGCTTGGATGTGTTACAGCAGAAAAAAATAATGCATCAAACAACAGCACAGGGATCCTCTCTTGCAACAGACAGTCTGTAGGATATGTCCTCCTATAATGCAGGTGATGAAACTTTACACCGGTCTGTGGAAGTGACTTCTATCATAGGGGATCACCACATGTGGTCAATGTCAATACATAGACAGTATTTGTTTTGATGTATTGGAAGAAAGGGACAAGGTAACATCTTATTTAGTTCTCTACTGGGTGGCATTAGCGGAGTTTTTGTAGTTGGTAGTTTTTCTCTGTTGGATGGTATAAAATAACAAGGACACAGAGAATATTTGAGTGAGACATGAATGCAACCTGAGAGATGCAGATCTCCCTCATACTGCAGTACCTGTATGTAGTTTGGAGACCCACCACAACGCAGTGGCAAAATCCTCATCCTTCTTCCAGATCTCGAATGATGTGAAGGCTTCCTAATTTTCCCAATAAGGAAGGCCACTGTAACTGCTTATGCTGTCTTTTCTACTACCTTGTGTAACAGGAGAAAGCTTGGTTTGTCGCTGGCCTTACACATTGCACACAGTTGGTGGAGCATTAACATGTTCTCATGTTCAAAATACTATGGTCTTGTCGCACTAACTCATGTCATCCTGTTTCTGCAAGGGATTCAGAAGGTCTTAGATACAGCACTCTCTGACTTCTGCTCAGTTCCGACTTAAATTGGTCCGGTCACCATGGACAAAGCTGCAGGGAGAGTGGGGCAGACTGAGGAACAGTTACATGATGCAGAGAGACTATCTAAAACAACACTTGAGTTTTGCTGTATGGGGTCCTTAGTCGATAGATTCATGAAAGAGCTATGAAACGATTCACCAGTGGCTGTAATCGTTAATAGATGTCTCCATAGGATGCAACCGAAGCATGTGGTTCAATGGATAGACTTGATTCCAAATCGCAGGCAGCATTTCTACCACTATAGACCTGAAAGGCCAGTGTATTGGCTATCGGATTTTCTATATTCCTTACAACTTCGATTTAGAGTTGCGTTTTTTAAGTGATCCCTCATAGTGCACCATCCATGGGTATGTGATCATTCTCAATCAAATATCATCATCCCTCGCCTATAGCCCCGTGGATATACCGCAAAACCTCTGTGGCACTGTCTTTGTGGTATCGATGTAGATTGCGCTACAAATACTATTTGTTAGCGTGGGAAACATCTAGCAGGGGCAAGAGGGAGTTGCAAATATTGGCTTAATACCACGTTTCTCATCCGAATCACTTTCTAATTTCGGTGTATGGATGATTTTATTACGAGCTTGCACCGCTGGCGACGTGTACACCCACTTTCAGTCTGTTAATACACACCCCGCTATCATCGTATATTTTCGATCTCGCAGTATTTGTGTGGAAGACCTCTTCATTTGGAAGCAATACCATATCTTGAGATTGATTTATAAAACGTGTATGGTTTTAACATGGATATTATTAGCGATACTTGTTGTGTCTGTAGAACCAAGGCCGCTTTTTATGCAGGTTGACAGTAACGTGGTCGTTGCGATCGTATTTTTAACATGTGGTGACTAATAAAAAAAGTACATCTCTCTTCCTAAGAGTGACTGGTACCACTCGCAGGAAAAGCAAGTGAGGCACGTCCATCCGTAGCGGATTTTCGCTCAGTAGTGTTTGGTGCCACCAGCAATCAGTTATTGGAGAACTATTGTACTTAGTGGGGGTTGTGTAATAGATTCGCTGTTATCGGCAGGCTTACAAAGTTTGTGTTGGGTTGTAAAGATCCTGTGGTCATTGTTTCGATATATTCAAAGAAAATGACTATGTGCGGTCGTAAGAGAGGTATGGATTTTACGTGGGAGATAGCGATTTCAATGCACTGATAGCAGTAAGGGGAGATGAAGGATATTCCGTGGAAAATTATGTCCAGTCGTAAGAAGGATATAGATACTGATATTTCGAGAGCCACAGTCATAAATAGGCGGTATTTCCGATATTTCGCTCATTATCAAATGTCTTCAGACTGGTGGTGCAATCGTAATACTGAATTATAGTTACAGTGATAAACTTGTGGCTGGTTTCCTAGGAGCGCGTAGCAGAGGTAGCCTGTGCCAGAACAAATGGGTATTTCTGGCATAAGTCTCTCACGAGAGGCGGAAACAAAGAAAAGTTCTGGCTAGCTGGCTAGTCGGTTCTTGCCCACAGCTGTAGTGGCAGGTCATAGCGGTGGCCCTTTCTGGATAGCTGAATAGCGAACTAATACACAGTATATGTTGGACTGCCTCCGCGATTGCATGTTCTGCATGTATTCTCTATGGAAAATAGAGCGATTTAATACTGATCACTCCCGAATTCCCACCTCTCCAATCATTCTCAGATGACCTCCAGGGCTGGGGATGGTGCACTGTGGTATACACGCATGTCCACGACTGCAGCATTTTTCTCCAGCCTCTGAGCATTGATAATGGCGGTGTACAAGAAGACAGACACGCTGCATTTGGAAATCAGGACACGTAAGCACGGGATGTGCAAGTGTTTTGGCAATCTCCGACATTTAGCCATGACAACTACCACTATGGGTTGGATCATGGTTTAAGTGTGATGTGTTTAGTGATACTCAATACATCGCAGTGGACTCAGTCTTTTAGTGGTATTTGCTGCTGTTTCTGTCCTTTTACATTGTATCCCCTTCCTCCTTCCGAATGTAACACAGAGAACCAACTTAGGAATTCTATAGCACTTCAAAAACCCAAATGCAACTTCATATTCCCGACTAATCAATTTATTGTTTCCAATGGTGGTATTGTGAGCACATACACAAGTCCATCTCTTCCACAGATTGTTTAAGGATGCAGCATGCATCTGAACTCAAATTTGAAATTTCAGCTATCTCCCACATGATGGAAATACTACGAAATGACCTGACTATGTCAGCATCCACCAATAGGAGGCAATGGAAAACAAATCCAGTAGAATTTGGAAACTGGGCAGTTGTGGGATCGAGTCCTGCCAAATATTCCAATACTAATCTCCAACTATACGAACCAAGGACTACCTGTTACACACAAAGAATATCGACTTAATTAGTTCAAATGGTTCAAATGGTTCTGAGCACTATGGGACTTAACTTCTGAGGTCATCAGTCACCTAGAATATAGAACTAGTTAAACCTAACTAACTTAAGGACATCACAGACATCCATGCCCGAGGCAGGATTCGAACCTGCGACCGTAGCGGTTGTGCGGTTCCAGACTGTTGCGCCTAGAACCGCTCGGCCACTCCGACCGGCGACTTAATTAGTAGCCAATCAAGCTGATAGAGTGAGGATATATTTTCAAGACATCCACAGCTGGGGGTTTACCAGGTAAATGCTGCATTGTTCACAGTTTGCTCGGAGTGCAACCGATGGTGCTTGCAGGCCCAGCAGTGACATGTGACAGGTCGTAGCCACTTGAAAGACAGGGAGCATATGTTTCAACAGGAATTTCTCAGGTATCAATATCATAGAGTTGCCACCAACTGACGCTTTTGTTTGGGGATTGGTATGACATACGGTCTGTCAGTCACAGGGCCCGAGCAGGTATAGTGCGGTCTGCTCATGCAGGAATAACAAAGCTGTTGGCCCGGTTTGCAATGCCCTGCGGTCAGTGCGAAAGATTTTTTACTGTGTAATTACGTGAAGTGAGCTATTTTCACAGTACTCCTTGTGCAATTGGGTTAAAAAAGCGCTGTAAGTGTTAAAGTATTCCATACTGCCTTGCCACCCTCAAAATGTTTAAATAAACTGTATTCCATACAGTGCAGTCAATTTACCGACAAATTCCTTAAGTAAATGAATAAACTATATTCCAAACACTGCCTTGGATCCTATAAATTCATTAAATAATCAATATTCCACCCACTGCCTTGTTTGCCACAAATTGTTTAATGACTATTGTATATACTACAATCGATTGTTCGCCAAATTCTTTAAATTAATAAATAAACTGTATTCTATATACCACCTTGTATCCCATTAATTGTTTAAACAAATAATATTCCTCACATTGCCTTGTCTGCCAGGAATTGTTGAAACAATGCTTTATACATTGCAATCGATTTCTGCCAAATGGCCAATCAACTGAGTCTTTTTCCCGCCAATTTCTAGTTGGTGGATGGGAGAGGAGGGCTGGGGGATTTCGCAGAGGGAAGGGGCTAATCAATTATCGATTGAATAGATTAGTCAATCAAATTGATAGAGTAGGAGGGGCTATTCGAATAACTCATGCCTGAAATTATACTTACATCAGCTAGGGGGAGGGAGGACTGTTGGAGGTTCCCAGAGATGTTAGGAGGAGGAGGAGGAGGAGGAGGAGGAGGAGGAGGGTTGGGGGAGATTTCTCAGGAGGATGGATTCTCCCCAAGGGGTCATAACCTACTTGGCAGAGCGATAGATGATGGACCTGTCAATCAAAAGAGAAAAACAAGTACATCCCTGAATGTATGCTTTCCCATGATTAGGCAGTCCACACTAACAATACGTGCTGATACCTCATTTGCCACGTTACTGAGGAAGTGGTTTACATCCACGTGTGTTCGTTGCATTGTCCTAAAAATGTGCTGAGCGAGATGGCTTAGTGATTAGCACAGTGGAGTTGCATTCTGGTGAATGACAGTTAAAACCCGTGTCCAGCCATCCTGACTTAGGTTTCCTGTGATTTCCTTAAATCGCTTCAGGCAAATGATATGATGGTTCCTTTGAAAGGGCATGGTTCCTTTGAAAAGGGCAAGACTTCCTTCCCATCCTTCCCTAATCCGATGAGGTCGATGACCTCATTGTTTGGTTCCCTCCCCCAGATTAACTGACCAATCAACTAACCTCAACTTGTCATCTGAATTGAATGCTGGTGATACATAGCACTAGGTCCTTCAGGTGTGATGTTACTGAGCAGGTCCATCTGGAACGA
Organism: Schistocerca serialis cubense; assembly: GCF_023864345.2. Classification (NCBI taxonomy): domain Eukaryota; kingdom Metazoa; phylum Arthropoda; class Insecta; order Orthoptera; family Acrididae; genus Schistocerca; species Schistocerca serialis. The sequence goes on from NC_064643.1 coordinate 596,386,101, forward strand.
ATGTTTTTCATGTGTTTGTCTGCCATTCACACTGCCAGTGAAATGATGCCTGACGACTTTTTCATGCCTCACTTCTGCTGTGTTGTTCAGGGAGCCTGAATTTGTTTGTCCATTAACTGTGGAAGGGTTTCCCTGAATATCTGGGCGAAGAATGGGTATTCTTGTAGATTCTCTATTGATGCCCCTTAGGAAAATAGCGGGTAGGTCGGAGAAGAATGCCAGTGTGCACTCGGTGTGCTTGCCGGGGGGTCTCGTCCGTAATGTGGAGGAGGCCCTTCCGGCAGCTATTGAACGCACTGGGTGTGACCGGCTGCAGATAGTAGCACATGTCGGAACGAATGACGCCTGCCGCTTGGGTTCTGAGGCCATCCTTGGTTCCTTCCGGCGGCTGGCTGATTTGGTGAAGACAACCAGCATCGCACGCGGAGTGCAAGCTGAGCTTAATATCTGCAGCATAGTGCCCAGAGTCGATCGCGGTCCTCTGGTTTGGAGCCGTGTGGAGGGTCTAAACCAGAGGCTCAGACGACTCTGCGACTATAATGGTTGCAAATTCATCGACCTCCGTTATTGGGTGGAGAACTGTAGGACCCCCCTAGACAGGTCAGGCGTGCACTACACACCGGAAGCAGCTACTAGGGTAGCAGAGTACGTGTGGCGTGCACACGGGGGTTTTTTAGGTTAGAGGGACCCCCCCTTGGGCGAAACGATAAAATACCTGACGGCTTACCAGAGAGGACATTATCATCGTTGATAAAGAACGTCCGTCCTCAGAGACCAAAAACAGGAAAAGTCAACGTAATATTGGTAAACTGCAGGAGTATCCAGGGCAAGGTTCCTGAATTAGTATCTCTTATTGAAGGAAATAGTGCGCATATAGTATTAGGAACGGAAAGTTGGTTAAAACCGGAAGTGAACAGTAACGAAATCCTAGACACAGAATGGAATATATACCGCAAGGATAGGATAAACGCCAATGGTGCAGGAGTATTTATAGCAGTAAAGAATTCAATAATATCCAGTGAAGTTATCAGCGAATGCGAATGTGAAATAATCTGGGTTAAGTTAAGTATCAAAGGTGGGTCAGATATGATAGTCGGATGCTTCTATAGACCACCTGCATCAGCAACCGTAGTAGTTGAGCGCCTCAGAGAGAACCTGCAGAACGTCGTGAAGAAGTTTCGTGATCATACTATTGTAATAGGGGGAGACTTCAATCTACCAGGTATAGAATGGGATAGTCACACAATCAGAACTGGAGCCAGGGACAGAGACTCTTGTGACATTATCCTGACTGCCTTGTCCGAGAATTACTTCGAGCAGATAGTTAGAGAACCAACTCGTGAAGCTAACGTTTTAGACCTCATAGCAACAAATAGACCGGAACTTTTCGACTCCGTGAATGTAGAAGAGGGTATCAGTGATCATAAGTCAGTGGTTGCATCAATGACTACAAGTGTAATAAGAAATGCCAAGAAAGGAAGGAAAATATATTTGCTTAATAAGAGTGATAGGGCACAAATCGCAGAATATCTGAGTGACCACCATCAAACGTTCATTTCTGAGGAAGAGGATGTGGAACAAAAATGGAAAAAATTCAGGAACATCGTCCAGTACGCCTTAGATAAGTTCGTACCGACTAAGGTCCAAAGCGAGGGGAAAGATCCACCGTGGTATAACAATCATGTACGAAAGGTACTACGGAAACAAAGAAAGCTTCATCATAGGTTTAAGAGTAGTCGAATCATAGCTGATAAGGAAAAGCTGAACGAAGCGAAAAAGAGCGTAAAGAGAGCAATGAGAGAAGCATTCAACGAATTCGAACATAAAACATTGGCAAACAATCTAAACAAGAACCCTAAAAAGTTTTGGTCATGGTAAGCGGATCTAAATCCCCTATTCAGTCACTCGTTGACCACGATGGCACCGAAACAGAGGACGACCGAAGAAAGGCAGAAATACTGAATTCAGTGTTCCGAAACTGTTTCACTGCGGAAAATCGTAACACGGTCCCTGACTTCAGCCGTCGCACGGACGCCAAAATGGAAAATATTGAAATAAACGATATCGGAATTGAAAAACAACTGCTATCACTTAGTAGCGGAAAAGCATCCGGACCAGACGAGATACCCTTAAGATTCTACAGTGATTATGCTAAAGAACTTGCCCCCTTTCTATCAGCAATTTATCGTAGATCGCTGGAAGAACGTAAAGTACCTAGCGACTGGAAGAAAGCGCAGGTCGTTCCCATTTTCAAGAAGGGTCATAAATCAGATGCGAATAATTATAGGCCTATTTCGCTTACGTCAATCTGTTGTTGAATAATGGAACATGTTTTGTGTTCTCGTATTATGACGTTCTTAGATAATACAAATCTCCTTCATCATAACCAACATGGATTCCGCAAACAGAGATCATGTGAAACTCAGCTCGCCCTATTTGCCCAAGAAATTCACAGTGCCGTAGACACTGGCGAGCAGATTGATGCCGTATTCCTGGACTTCAGGAAGGCATTTGATACGGTTCCGCACTTACGTTTAGTGAAAAAAATACGAGCTTACGGAATATCGGACCAGGTTTGTGATTGGATTCAGGATTTCCTAGAAGAAAGAACACAACATGTCATTCTTAACGGTTCAAAATCTGCAGATGTAGAGGTAATTTCGGGAGTACCGCAGGGAAGTGTGATAGGACCTTTATTGTTTACAATATACATAAATGACTTAGTTGACAACATCGGTAGCTCCGTGAGGCTATTTGCAGATGACACGGTTGTCTACAAGAAAGTAGCAACATCAGAAGACTCGTACATACTCCAGGAGGACCTGCAGAGGATTAATGCATGGTGCGACAGCTGGCAGCTTTCCCTAAACGTAGATAAATGTAATATAATGCGCATACATAGGGGCAGAAATCCATTCCAGTACGATTATGCCATAGGTGGTAAATCATTGGAAGCGGTAACGACCGTAAAATACTTAGGAGTTACTATCCGGAGCGATCTGAAGTGGAATGATCACATAAAACAAATAGTGGGAAAAGCAGGCGCCAGGTTGAGATTCATAGGAAGAATTCTAAGAAAATGTGACTCATCGACGAAAGAAGTAGCTTACAAAACGCTTGTTCGTCCGATTCTTGAGTATTGCTCATCAGTATGGGACCCTTACCAGGTTGGATTAATAGAAGAGATAGACATGATCCAGCGAAAAGCAGCGCGATTCGTCATGGGGACATTTAGTCAGCGCGAGAGCGTTACGGAGATGCTGAACAAGCTCCAGTGGCGGACACTTCAAGAAAGGCGTTACGCAATACGGAGAGGTTTATTATCGAAATTACGAGAGAGCACATTCCGGGAAGAGATGGGCAACATATTACTACCGCCCACATATATCTCGCGTAATGATCACAACGAAAAGATCCGAGAAATTAGAGCAAATACGGAGACTTACAAGCAGTCGTTCTTCCCACGCACAATTCGTGAATGGAACAGGGAAGGGGGGATCAGATAGTGGTACAATAAGTACCCTCCGCCACACACCGTAAGGTGGCTCGTGGAGTATAGATGTAGATGATGTGGGCACTAGATCTGTAAAGCACACTTCAAAGGTGCAGCCTAAGTTCGTTGCACTTTCCAGGGTCACCGCCGTAGGGACTCCACTCAGGAAGCTCTGTGAATAATGTTGTGGTACTACATTAATTGATATACTTGTACTGATAATTTTAGCACACTCTAGTTACATGTGAGCAGCAAATTTGGAAATTGTTAGATAATAGAGCATAAGGCAAAGATAAACCAAGCCAACAGGCTCCCCTCTCTTATATGGCCCACAACCAACTTAGAGACTTTTGTGCTGTGTGTGCCTCACTGGACTGTGCAAGCATCGAGGAAATTTACCCAGAATTATTTATTAGTAATCAAAATACGCAGTACATTAATTATATAGTACACCAGCTTAAAGCTGAATTACAGTCTTTGAACAGCATGGTAGTATGCATTAGAGAGCACTGGTGTAGAGATGATGGATTGCAGCATATAATTGTCATCATATAAAGGTGCAAGATGCTACTGCAGGTCTACCCTTAAAGGGTGGGGGATCATGTACCTATAGTAGGGATGGCAGGCATTTTAAAGGGTAGAGACACGACCACAATTAGTTGCAGCATCGGCCGTTATCCGGACAGCCGCACTTCCAAAAACGTGCGTCGCCAGTTACGCCGCTGCTTTTCCTACAGCCGCCACAATGGCATGAGGGCACTGCCACGAACGATTAATCCGCTGCCAGTGAGATACAACCATCCCCTCTCCAGAGCTCCCGTGGTGAGTGTATTTAAGTTTGAAAATTCATGCACTGGCCCCATTTTGTGTGGTTGATGGTTGAGTACATTCACAGATTTCCTTTGTGGCCAGGGCTCGTGATCCACTGAACAGTTATTGTATCGAAGACTGACTGATTAATAAAACTGAGACACTGGTGTATGTTTCAACATTCAAAGCTACTGTTAACTAATGACACTGCAATTACAGCAACAATTTTATATTTTATTTTTACTATTTGATGTTAGCTGTAGAATAAATTAATATCTGAGTTCTATGTTTCTCGTTGCTATATCCACTAAAGAACCACACAGCATACAAGGAAGTTATAACACCCTGGCCAGCATCTAACATCTCTTGTTCAATTTCAGAGTCAAGAAATAACAGTACTGCTGCCAACAGTTTCTTGCCTGGTACAAGTGCAAGCAGCCCAGCAGAGAAAGGCGCCAGAAGCTTAAGAAGGAATTCAGCTGTCGCCTCCGCCCTTCTGACAGTTCAATGGGATGGAGGAAACAGGGAAAGAATACATAACACTGCTGCATCAACTACTGTGTCGTCTGAACAAGAAACATCCAGTGCAAACGTACCACACACATAAGGATGTGAGCTGGTGGAAGTGCCATAGAGACCCGCCACGTGCGCGAGTTCCACCAGCGCCACGGGTGGCGCTGAAGATGAAGATATCGACTTTGCCTCGGCCATTTGCCGGCTGAGTACAACCCGCCAATGACCGGACGACAACGGACAGAAGCGTACTCGGAAGATAGAAGAGCAGCTCTAGCCCACTTCGTTATAGATCATCGTCCAGGACTGACTTAGGCCATGTCCTACGTGAGCGACAGAAGCGAGCGACAGCACGCGACAGCTTCAGGCGACAAAACACAACCGCTAATGTAGTTACGGAATGTCGCGACACAGAGCGACAACCACGTGTCTTCTCGGCAAAGCAGTGGAGCGGAAGGGACCGCAGCTATAAATTGCTTGACATCTAATTTTAAGAAAACTATTCAGTGAAAAAAATTTGATTCTTCCGCAACCTATAGCTTGATATCCTTAAATGATAAAGGTAAGAATTTATTTTCGTTATTCGTTATAGTTACTGTGCTGCACGAAGTTGAATACATGGCTGCACGAAATTTTTAAGAATTTGCTGAGGTAAAATCACATTGTGTAGACTTTCCGTATAGTTCATTTAAGGCCGCACATTGTTGCGTATGAAATGTAACCATTATATCTAAATCGTATTTAAAGTTGAGACCGGAATTATATCTGTTTCATTTTTGAGATATTGGTTGTTATATCCGCGGACGGGTCGCTCGCGGTGCGTCCGAATCTTTCCTGCGCTTCAGGAATCAAGTGGTCGTAAAAATCCTCGTATCTCATAAAAGGTTCAATAAATCGAAAAGACGAATTTTGGAAATGACAGCACGCAGAAAGGACTATTTTATCATATGATCAACACTCGATACGGATTTGTAAACGCGTGAGCAAAGCGAAAACAAGACTCCCTGTAACTTACACCATGAGGTTTTGTCCAAACTTTCTTATTCAAACAAAGGGAGAGAAACAGGTAAACGGGGTATCAAAGTGACCGGCATGAGATCTACTTTGGCATGAAAATATTTAACTGCCTGAAAGTAATCAGGGTAATGAACGAAAACTTAATTAATAAGCTGAGCAAAAATAGAAATATTTCACGAATAGCTGCTGTAAATGAAGTGTCAAAAAGTCATCTGTTCACGACGTAGCTATTTTGCACATAAGAAGATACATTGGTGCGGTATTTAAATGTCAAAAAGGCTTCCTTCGAATCAAGTATGTTAGGAAGGCAAACGAGGAGTCAGTAAGATCATGCTTTCTGACTAAAACTTGAAATTCAAAACTGGAAGAAATTAGTCAAATATTTTATGAAATGATTTGTGTAAAAGAAATAAGTCGATCAGAGAAACGTTCTACGTGACTTTGAATGATGCTCGAAATCATGAACAGAAAATGAGGCGCACCAAACGTTTCCGTAATATTTTTTATTTCATACTTTTTGACAAATCATTACACAAAACGTTTGACCCTCTTTTCAAAAATTTTGTAAGCTTTACTTTTGCAGACTATTTAGAGTAACTGAAACACTTGGCCTTAACACTGACTGCTGATGAATTACGTTCACAACATCAAATATCTGTAAAATTTCATGGTTCATTGTAATTTATTAGGAATTAAATGTGTGTGATATACTGGGATAGTTGTGAAGATGAAGTTCTTTGGCAAGACCTTAAAAATATACTTAGCGACGCAGTGTAAACAGCATACATAAAACTTAGTATATAGCATCGTATCTGAGTCAGTAAAAACATAAGGATAGGCAGGAATAGAACTCACGATCTTTTCCTCACACGTAATTATGAACTGATTACACTGCCCCTACACCACAGCCAGCAACTCCTCTTTGTAATAATTTCTACCCATATGTTTGCATTTAGCGTAGTTAGTCATGTAATAGTCATTCCTCCGCATTTATTGGCTGTTAAATGTTCTTGATCATGTCAAAAAACATTCATATTAAATTTATTGATGAGATAGTCGAATGCTCCTCTGCTCATTCACGTGTATTCGAAGAACTTGTCTGGTGATCTTCCTAGTTGACGATACTTATGAATTCCTCCCTTTGTCAGTTTCATTCCTTTTCGCTTTATTTTCTTAAGTAAACCTAATTCTGTAGTCTTACTCTCCAACTACAGTATTCTAGAGGTTAAGGACGCCGTTGTATAGAAACAGCTGGTTGGCTCTAAGCAGCCATCTTGTAGCGCGACATGGTCGCTCGCACGCAGGACACCCAGGGTTTTCGCCCGGTGTTGCTGCTTGTCACTGGAGTGTCGTGTATCCAGAAGTCATCGCTTCTATCGCTCACATAGGACACGACCTGACAGGGAAGGGTAGGGTGACCAGATGAAATTGTTTAAAAAGGAGGACAAACAGCTTCAAAAAGGAGGACAAAGGAAGAAAAAAGAGGACACATCAAATGGGTCAACTGCAGATTAGGATATCACCCGCCAGCTTTGGTCAAGTCACGTGACTGTTGGGAATTACCGGTAAAACCAGTAGTTAATTGTTACTGGTTGTCAGGTGATGATTCCCAGAGCAATATTTTTTTTCAATTTTAAATTAAAGACACTGATTGTGGTGACAGTGTGGCATCAATTCAAAAATGTTCAAATGTGTGTGAAATCTTATGGGACTTAACTGCTAAGGTCATCAGTTACACACTACTAACCTAAATTATTTAAGGACAAACACACACACCCATGCCCAAGGGAGGACTCGAACCTCTGCTGGGACCAGCCGCACAGTCCATGACTGCAGCGCCTTAGACCGCTCGGCTAATCCCGCGTGGTGTGGCATCATCTGTTTTTATATTTATGCATAGTTTTAAGATTTAATTGAGATTTAACAAAGACGGCTGCCTCCACACCACTCCTGCTTTCATGTGACTTGTCCAAAGCTGACTGGTGGTATCCTCATCTGCAGTATTCCCCATCAAACATACGTTCAATTTTAATAAATGAGTTTATTATTTATAAACATAATATACAAACATTCCTTAACAATTATTGATACTTCTCGGAGGAAACAATTTTTTGCAGAAGTTTAGGCTTACTTAACAGATAATTGTAAAACAACACACATGAACATTCTTTTAAATTATATTGGACTATCAACAGACCTTTCAATGATTCAAGGTTTAATCTATTTCTCTTATCAGTCCACTGTGTGGTAGTTAGAGAAAATATTCTCGATCCTGGTGCCACCTACTAACACCGCCTTCATGCGTATTTATCACGAAGGCTGTGCCAATAGTTAAAGTATCCAAGAAAGGAGCAATAGAACGGGACGAATTGTAAATTTAACTGTATTACGCTCATATTTGCGAAAAAGCTGGACACTGTAAAAATCCACCCGGACCCCGGACAAAGAACTAAAAAGTAGGACATGTCTGGATTAATCCGGACATCTGGTCAGCCCAGGGAAGGGCGTCTAGTGAACTTTAAGAAGTGAACAGACAGTAGCTGTAAATTGCATTGTTGTAAATTGCATTTACAATGGTAAGTCTACCTACGATTATTTGCACATAGCTATTGAGGGCCTTCTTTGTTATTTTACAAGCAATTTTGCAGACTTCAGTATTCAACTAGACACAAAGATAAGAAAACCTTTTTAACTCATTTCTGTGACTCTGTTACTAATTTGTTGGAGTGTTGTAGAACCTTCGTTCTCCTATCCTCTTACCTGACCCTAGGGCATAGCTGTGTAATAGTGGCAGGGAGAAATTGTCTTAGGGGTGTACTGCACCAGAAGCCATTTCAAGAACTCAAACTCGGCCTACCGTAACAACAGTGGCGACTTGACCTCTACAGCAGTAGCAACGAGGCCTTTACAAAACTGGCGATGAGAATTTACAAAATCAGCACTTCGATGGCTACAAAGTCACAGGACAATCATGTCAGGCATTTTTCTTTCCATGTGTAAGATTGTACACCTACCGCCCCCTGGTGAAATTTTTTCCCCTCAGTTAGCCCCAAACCTCAGCCCTACGAGGTCATAATTGCAAAATTAGACGAAATTTTTTAGAGTCAAATACGCGCTGCTGATGCACAGAATTAGTTTTTCCCCATGCAACGTCGAAGTGATGAGTATTACGAATAATGGACTGAGGAATTGCAGGACATGACTAGAGACTGTAAATTCAGTTGTGTTTGTGGCATAACTTATCAGAATGAAATGCTTTGCGGTATTATTATTCAGAATTATCAGGTCAGAGATTGAGTGCCGAAATTCTAAAGCATCGCAACCCTAACCTCAGTAAGGTTACTCCTACAGTCACGTGCAGGCCATTTCCCTTCAGCACAAGTTGTGAGGCGCCATATTGGCATTCATTTCAAGCCTATGCGTATATATGCCGTTTCTGAGCACCAGCAAATTGAGAATCACTGGAAAACGCGTTGTTAACTGTGTGATCCGTTGCAATAAAATAATGAGAAACATATTTGTGGCAAAAGTATTATTGTAACTTGCGTATTATGAGAGTATGCTATTTGAAGGCAGCAATACACTAGGATGCACCCAAAACGCATTGTTCTTGGTACAATTTGTTATAATTAAATTTCAGTTAGTACCATAGTTAAAATTAAACCTTTCAGCAAGTGCTAAAATTCGTAAGATCCTAGAAATGGCATCTAACTTTATAATGTTTGGTTTCGCGTTCGCCGGCACGGTAGCTCAGTGTGTTCAGCCAGAGAACTGGCTGCCCTCTGTAATAAAAAAACTGAGTGAAAAGATCAACAACGGGCTTCAATGGATGTCATGTGACGTCCGCTACAACGAAATACGACGAACCATAACGAACAAAATTAAAAAAAAGTAGCTTGGTGAGTAATGTCACTGATTAGTGAAATTTTTATGTTTGGGCAGTGCTTCACAACTCGCCAGTACATAAATTTTTTCCTAACATTTGCGTTTTTGTTAGGTTCTGTTACTTTATTATTAGTTTAATATAAATATATACTATAAGTTTTGATGTTATGTAAATATAAGTTTCACCTTTCTTTGGGTGTTCGATTGGCTTGATCTACAGGACACCTTGCGCTACTTGTGTAAAGATATTTTGCTCCTTTTTCTTTTACGCTTTGTAATTCACGTGTTGCGAAGGTTCTGCTACTGGGTAGGAACTGATCTTAGGGTTTTACTAAAATGTGGGAATGATGAAATAATGTTTATCTTATGTGAAGAAGTATTGCAAATTTGTATCACACTGTTTGTGATGGAACTTTTATATGCCTGTGTCATTGATTCGACATGGTACTTTCCTTTTCGTGGGCAATGGAGGAAATGTGCGTTTTAATAGAGCTAAAGTGGGAATTTTACACGCACCCGTTTAGTGCTGTTCACTCTGTAGTGATTTACGAACTAGAAACTTCCCGCAACTTCCGCCGGAGTGCGTTGCGATCGCGTGTACCGCGTTTGAGCCCACATACCATATGCACAAGTCGCATCGTTTCTGAGAGTTCAGCAGCACGTTGAACTTAGCACTCTCAACGTTGACGTTCGACAGCATGGTCCGTGTGCCGACGGCTTAACTACAAGCAGCGGTTGCCGCGCCGGCGCAACGCTAATTACACTGCCCCAGCTCCATGCAAAGCCAAGCGATGTGTGAAATGCTATGTCACCCATGATCAGATGAATTGCTTCTTAAGACAAACTGAATGAATTTTTTTGTCATCGCGCGGGACATACAAAACCAGTCTGCCCAAAACAGACTAGAAAGCCCTCCTCTGTTTGACGCGGGAATTATGCAAAGCAGGAATGGATGGACATCAATGTCATTTCAGATTCTGGACCTCCTCCTGCTCAAAAATCAGACAAGCGAAGTCACAGAAAACGCACACATACGCGTTTAATGCAAATACCGCATACTTCAAAAAGGATCTCCCAATCTCGAAATTCACGAAAGTGCTTTAGCGCACACATGGAAACAGAGAATAGTTTTTCACAACACTGAATGGACAACTGTATTCAGAGATCACGCCGCAAATTGTGGATTTCATTGCAAATATGAGACCAGTCAGTGACTTTTCGACTAAATACCAGTGCTTCTGTCACGTTACTTAATCGAGATATATATGAAAAAATTGGCCAAGCACCTTCATTCATGCACTGTCCCATATTGTGTGGTTGTCAGTTGAACAACCTTCACAGACTTTCATAGTGGCCAGGGCTTGTGATCTACTGAATACTTATTGTATTGATGGGTGACTGATCTGTAAATCTGCGGTATCTGTATATGTTTCAACATTTAAAGCAACTGTCAACAACTGACACTGCAACTACAGCGACAAAGTTATGTATTATTTTTACTATTTGATATTACATGCAGAATAAATTAATAATTGCATTCTCTGTTCATGAATAGCACCTGTTCCTCTCTCCTATAACCACTGAAGAACCACAAAGTGAGAGAGGAAGTTATAACATTAGTGTAAATTAACATTTTGAATTGTCAGTCACTGAAGTAACAAAGCTAAATGCCTATAATAAGCTAATCGTCCTGTGTGTTTACTGCTCTCTTGGTGGTAATGTGGACACTTTCTTCAACAAATTAACTGAAGTTCTGGAAAGGGTTTCAGTTCCCAAAATTAGCATAATGTGGGGATGTGAATGTCAATGTAGGTGTTGAGAGTGAATTAGTAATACCTTTCTAAACATTTTGATCACTCTCAGTGTGGCACAGATGGTAAACACTGGTATGAGGGTTTCAAAAAGCTCAGCTTCAATTTTAGACCATGTACTTGTGAACATTTACAGGGAAAACTGTTAAGTATTCATTAGAAATCTTGGCGTTTCAGATCATTACTGTCAGAGAATAAAACTGAAGATAAGCTCAGTGAAACCTGCAAAACTGCAGGCCTGCAAAAGGATTTTCACGGATCATAAAATGTATATTTTTTCTAGCGCATTGGCAAATCAAACCTAGGATGAAGTGTATATGGAAAGCAATGTAGATGTAAAGTTCTCTAAATTTGCACATTGTTTAAATTAATTATTGAGGTGATATTTCCAAAAGTAGTCATTTATAGTGCTTCAGCTAAGGGAAAAAAAGATGGGTAACTGGAGGTATTAGAAAGTCCTCACATACACTGAAATTCCTCAGTTCTATGCAGAAGAGCTGCAGTAATCCACAGTTCCTTAAGTACTATCAGAGGTATATATATATATATATATACTGGAGAGTACTACTTGCAGCAAAAAATTCATTCGCTGACAGATTAATATATACTGCAGTAAATAGAAGCAAAGTGGTGTGGAAGGTTATAAAACGAGAAAATGCAAAATGCAGACACAAGCATATTAACATACAATATGGTGGAATAATAGAAAGTTCTCAGGAATTAATAAATTTTGTGAATGATGATTTCTCTGGTATTGCAAAGAAGCTCAGCAAAATCTTCCTAAAACACATGAAGCACCCAAAATGATTTACACAGAAAAAACAGTAATGTTGTTTCTCATAACAAAGCTTGAAGTTAGGAAGATAGTACAACATTACAAAAATAAGAAGTCAGCAGGTGTAGATGAGGTTCCTTCTCCTGTTCTGAAGACATGCATAGATAGCTTACAAGCCCCATTAACGAACATAGTAAATGAATCTTTTAGTTCAGGTGTTTTTCAGGAATATATGGGTGGTGGGTGCCCTTGCTTGCAGAAAGCATTGAAAACCACAGGCCAATTTCACTGCTGTCTCCATTCTCAAAAATAATTGAAGAAATCACGAAAGAGACATTGATAAGTTATGTGAGTAAATACATCATCCTTAGTGGAGCACATTTTGTTTTCAGAAGAGGAAGAAGTACAACATTGGCCATTGCAGAATTCCCAAAAGTGGTACGGGAAGCTCTTGATAGGTATGGTTGTGTTACAGGCGTTTTCTTAGACTTGTCCAAGGGTTTTGACACTGTTGACCATAAAATACAACTGAGTAAGCCAGAAGTGCTAGGTATAAGAGGAAGAGTTGAAAGTTTACCCCTCGTTTATCAAGCTGATTAATTTTCATGTGAGAAGTATCTCTCTTTAATACAAGCGGACGCAGTGCTCCATGGTTCCCATTTCTACCGCTATGTGTCTAATTCTTTCAATTAGGCCCGATAAATTGAGATATGGGTAATCAAACCCGATAGGAAAGATAGTATTCTAATTTAAAAATGAAGCAACGGATAACACAACATCGGTGAATTGCCATGGAACAATACGTGCACATTAGGGACTGTAAGACTTTCCTTTTTTTGATACTATGAATTCAGTTAGTCGCATGAAGTGCATAATGCATACAATGGATATGCCTGGATTGAAAATTCATAGAATATGGTCTTTATCTCTGTGGTATGGATGAAGGATACTAAATAACGCTAAGAGAGAATTTCAATTATCATTCTGATTTATTTCGATAATATTTAATAAAACTATTACTCTCTGAGACAAAACATACATGAAGTCTATTATATTTAAGAAAACTACCACTCTCAGTGACAAAACCTTCATGAAGCACTCACTATCTCTTGCATCTCGTCATACCGGAAACATAGACAACACTGCGTTGTCAATTACATCCACTAATGATTAAAATGGGTAAAATGAATGTTGCTGAATGGTGGCCTCTTAACGCCATTTAGTTATTGTCACACCTATTTAACGCACAGAGAAAGGAAGGATACCACCTTTCACTCTCTCAAACATTACTTGTGTTACTTCACATGCAGTACCATGCGGATAAGTTCATGTTGAAACCGTGTGTCATGTAACCGCAATGCAACGTGAGCAAACCAGCCCAGGCTTCATGACTCCACATTATTCATGCTATGATTAACAGAAGGCGAATCTAGTGACTACCATTATGAATGCTGGCAACACGTGGCCAAGTTCGACAACAAGGAAACGAGTAAAATAAATCGTTGAATCATGGGAAATTTATATTGCTTGTATCTGGAACTAAACTGTGCAACAAATGAAACATTAATGAACCTATCTGCTATTGACCTAAGAACAAGAACCGTTGGTTCATGCCCTCAATCACCTCGCGCCCAAGTCCGCTAGTTGAAACACATTAATCTGAAAAATTTCTACAAATACAATATCGCTGAACGTTTCCCGGTATAATTTCAAACCTGAACATGTTTCATAATCAATGTTACCCCAAAAGACCTACATTATGAATAACTTTTCTCACCGTCCATGACGAGCGCCGCAACCCTGCGTCTGTCTAGTTCAATCGGCGGCCCCAGAGTGTCCTAAGATGGCGCGTTCCAGGACCAACCGCCAATCGTTCAAAAAAAAAAACGGGTGGTGGGGGTAGGACCTCAGTGAGAACCAACCTCACAATCTCTGCCCTGCTCATCCCCACTATCTTAGGAATCACGAACTCTCTACCGAATCTGCTCACGTTGTTATGTTGGTGCTAAACTACCCTACTGCTATCATCTTTGACTAACCCAGATTATTATATATATTTCATGCATAATTACGTTTATCCATCCACATACATCCCAGGATCAAACAAAGGATGAGAGACGAGGTGTGATACCAACAGAGGAAAAAATATACATGGAAGCATTCTTGAATCCAGAGGTTAATTAACTAGGCAAAACATTGAAAGGAGGCTCTCGGCGTAAAATGAATTATTAAACATGTAGAAATTAATCAGTTAGTTAAATGAAGCGTAAATCTCTGACGTTTCAGAGTGAATGACTAGTTTCAGTGTTATATGGAAAACAGAATGCAAAAGGTCGAGAATGTTTACACATCTTCTCATGATAAATTTTTAGTAAAACGATTGTCAGACAAGAAATATACAAACATGCTCCACAGGGTAGTGTAATAGATTCAGTTCTGTTCTTAATACATAGCTATGGCTTTCCAGATGGTGTAAGACATAGAGAAAAAGTTCTTTTTGCTCATTACAGAAACATCGTAATCACTAATAAAAGTACAATTAGAGAAAGCAAATTAAACTCTCAGGGATGTTCACAATTGGTTAGTATGTGATAAATTAACATTTAACATAAAGAAAACGAACAGTATGAATTTCAGCGTAAGGGGAGGAAGCAACGCTAGCACTTCATGCATAATCTATAGATTGTGTAGGAAACTAAAAATTTTTAGGGATAAACATCGATTGTCAGCTAACATGGAGTGAACATACGAAGATACTGGCAAAAATAATGCCATCAGCATGCTATGCTCCTAGGGTGTTAGCATCAGTTTGTAATACCTAATGTCTTATGTTGATACACTGTGCCTATACTCACACAGTTCTTATTTATGGGATTCTTTCCTGGGGGCTGAAGGCACAAAACATGGACATATTTTTAAACTGGAGAAAAGGGTCATAAGAATAATAACTGGAAGTAGCAGTCAAGCTCATTGTAAAGAGCTATTTAAAAAAATCAGACGTACTTACTGCACCAGTTCGGGCATCTGTGGGGCATACAAAGGAAAATATTACTAAATACTGCATCAATAGATCTATTCATAACCATGGAACAAGAGTTAGCCTGAAGTTACATTTACCCAGGAAAAACAAACAAAAAAATCAGAAAAGAATTTTATATCAGGGTATAAATTTGCTCGATGATGTTCCCTAACAAAGATATACACAAAGGTACATGGTGCTCTCCAGATGGCAAAACAGTAAATCAGATTGATCATATTATGACAGACCAACGTTTCACTTCATTTATAAGAGATGCCAGAACGTATAGAGGAGCTGAAATTGGCTCAGATCATTGCCTAGTGGCAGGAATGATGAAAATCAAGATGATTTGGAATCAACAACCAAAAAATTTTGTATTGCAAAGTAGGAGTCGAAAATTTGGTGGATAGGAAAGATGAAGAATGAGTGAGACCTGAAAAGGAAAGAAGATCTCACACAGCTGGGACTGCACAGCTGCCACACTGTGAAGAGGTTACAGAACAATTTCCTCGCTATAGAATTCATTGGTTTCAGAAAATTTTCATATTGGAAAGAAGGGGTCGAAATTTTTGTGGATAGGAAAGATGAAGAATGAGTGAGACCTGAAATGGAAAGAAGATCTCACACAGCTGGGACTGCACAGCTGCCACACTATGTAGAGGTTACAGAACAACCTCCTCCCTATAGAATTCATTGGTTTCAGAAAATTTTCATATTTGAAAGAAGAGGTCAAAATTTTTGTAGATAGGAAACATGAAGAATGAGTGAAATCTGGAATGTGAAAGAAGATCTCACACAGCTGGGACTGCACAGCTGCCACACTGTGTAGAGGTTACAGAACAACCTCCTCCCTACAGAAATCATTCACTAGCTATGAACTTCTTTAGGTCGATCACGTTCCTGAGACCTAATAGCTTTTTACTCTTAGGGTACTCTAGCCTATATGCATTGGCATGTGGTTTTCCTATGATCCTGAAAGGTCCTTGGTATACGAACATGAATTTCTTTGTTCATGCATTTATTTTCTTTGATTTTTCCTTGGTTTTGACAAGGACTAACGGACCTATTTCAAAACTAGTAGGTACAGCTTTTGCGTCATGACGCTTCTTCCTTTCCAACGCTCTTTTTCTTATATTTGCCCTAGCCTTTAATATCTTCTCGTCTGTGGATATTTGCGTTAGAATAGGGAATTCTACCATATCTGCAATCACACTGTGCAGTTCTTGGCCAAACATCAATTCACAAGGTGCAAAACCAGTTGCATCATGTCTTAAGTTGTTAATTACATTCTCAAAATACTTAATGTGTTCTGCCCAACTTGAGTGTTTCCGAGCAGAATAAGTCCTGCAAAGCCTATTCAATTCTCTCATAATACGTTCACTCATATTTCCTTGGGGGAAATATGCAGATATTTTCAGATGTTTCACTCCGGCCTTAGCCAGACATTCTTTAAATCTATCAGAAGTAAACTGAGGCCCATTGTCTGACAGCAAATTCTTCGGAACGCCAACGTTCACGAAGAAATCTTTTTCCAATTTTTCTCCTAATGTTTTTGCATTTGCTCTTTTAATTGGGTATAGCTTAACGTATTTACTGAATCCATCCACAACAACAAAAACATGGGTGCAACCACCTCTCGAAACAGGAAGAGGGCCAAACAAATCACAAGCCAGTAATTCTAGGGTTTAAGTCGGCTCTACTGAATGCATATCCCCTTGTATTCTGGTGTTAGCAGCACGGACTTTCTGGCACACTACACAAGATGTTAGACGCTTGGCCACACGGCGGTACATGTTGTCAAACACAACCTTTTCTTTTAATTTTGCAATGCACTTCTTTGCACCGTAGTGCCCATACCTCAGGTGTACATAGTCGATTAGTAAGTCTACATGCTGTGAGGGAAAGCACAGCTTCCACTCAGAAACACCTACCTTTTTCCTCCTAAACAGAATACCTTTATGCAGACAATAGTACTGCGAAACCTTAGGATAGTTCCCATTTCCTAAATAGCTCTTCACTAATTTCAGTTGGTCATCTGCATTCTGCTCACGTCTCAAGTCCTTAATCACTCTCTTTAATGCACTTTCTTCCTTTACTTCGTGCAATGCAAACATTCGAACTTCATTTAGGTCTGTTGCTGTAATTCCCGCGTCATCACAGAGCTCCGCACTTCTAGATAACCCATCAGCTACCAGATTGTCTTTCCCTTGAATAGATCTAACCTCAAGGTGAAACTGCTGGAGATACAATGACCGTCTTACCAAACGAGCATTCCTCAACTTACAGGTCTTTAAAAAGGTCAACGCCTTATGGTCACTGTAAACAATTATCTTGTGACCTAATAGATACTACTCAAACTTCTGTACCCCAAATGCAATTGCCAATGCTTCCAGTTCTGAGATGCCATAATTTCTCTCTGCTGACTGTAAAAATCGACTTGCGAAAGCTATAGTCTTGTGCACTTCTTGTTCGTTCTCTATTTCTACTTGGAATATCTCCACAGCTATACCATAGCCACTAGCGTCAACAGACATACAGAATGGTTTTTCAAAATCAGGATGATGTAAAATAGGACTATTAATTAAAGATTGTTTAAGCACCTCAATCGCCTGTTGACATTCTGCTGTCCAAACCCACGGGTTATTCTTTTTCAGCAGGAGGTGAAGACAGGGCGCATTAAAAGCCTGATCCCTAACAAAACGCCTATAGAAGCCGAAAAGACCGAACATCGATCTCAACTGCTTCTTGTTCCTGGGAGCCTCAAATCTTTCAATGACTGCTAGCTTGCCTGGGTCAGCAGAATACCTTTTCCACTTATCATATATCCCAAGAAACCTATTTCCTCTTTAACACACTCTGTCTTTTCAATCTTTAGTTTCATGCCACCTCTCTCAATAGCCTCTAACACTTCCTCTAATAAAGCTATGTGTTCTTCCCAGGTAGGAGTTGCTATTAACAGATCATCTACGTAGACTGTTATTTTATTACTTAAAGCTGGTCCTAAAATGTGGCACATCACACGTACGAAGGCACAAACAGAGATATTAAGTCCAAAAGGTACCACACGGTATTGGTAACAAAGTCCTTCGTACAAGAAAGCTGTGTACTTCCTTGAACTTTCCGCCAGTGGCAAATTCCAATATCCACACGTGATGTCCATAGAAGTTAAGAATTTTACTCCCCGGACCTTTTGCAATAACTCGTCCATGTTCTGCGGTCTATCACTTTCCCTAACCACTATTTCATTCAACCAACGAGCGTCCAAGACCAATCTGACACTCCCGTCTCTTTTTGGTACAACAACAGGAGGATTATTGTACTCACTGACCGCTTTTTCAATCACACCCCACTCCAGCATTCTCTGTATCTCCTTTCGAACCGCCTCCTTCCTAGCTACATGTATTTGGTATGGCTTCCTGAAAAACACTTGGCCGGGTTTCACCTTTAATCGACATTCATAACCTTTGACCACTCCAGGTCGATCTGAAAATACCTTATGATGCCTTTTTAAAACCTGTCTCAGTTCTTCCTTCTGATTAGCTGAAATTTTATCGATTTCCTGCAATTTAGCTTCTATTTTGTCCAAAATAATTGGTTCTTCTTCTTCTGTGTTTAGCTTACTTGTACTAAGATTAACACCTTCGTCCCAATATCTCCTATTTTTCAGAACTCGTATAGGCAGCTCCCAAGTTTCATCATTAGTTACTACATGTTTATCACTAAAAGGTACTGTAATTGCAATGGTTATTGGCAAGACCATTTTTAACTGGCTTTTTTCAAAGTCAACAACACTCTGATATTTTGACAAGAAATCTATGCCAATTAAAACCTCAATACTGAGATTGTTTACAATTAAACATGGATGATCAATTAAATTACCATTAATGTTAAAGGGCAGCAAAGCTTCTTGCTTTACCGTTTTTGACACCTTGCCAGTAGCACCAATTATTCTTAGTCCTGATACCCTCATTAATGTAAGCTTGTCTTTACCAGGTAATGCATCAAAGAAGGACTGAGATATCGCACTCACCTCACTTCCACTGTCTAAGAGACAACATACATTGATACCCAACATATTCACTATTATTATAGGGTGGCTTATTCTAATTTGTACAGGTGGTTCCTCAAACTCATCCAATAGTTCCTTTTTTATTTGTCTCCAACTAAAGTGATCGACATCTGTCTTCATTACATTTAGCTCAAAGTGTGTAGGGGTTTCCTGAATTACATTTTCAGCTGCCTTTTCCAGTCAGTCTATTGATTTCAAATCGAAACACTGCACGACTTCATTACATTCAGTTTGCTGAACATGACCCAAATTACTGTAGTCTGAGCGATTCTGCGCCTCCAGATCGGGCATAATACTAGTTACAGCTAAACCACTTTCACCATTATCGTCGGTTTCCTTCTCAAGTGACAACTGGTCACAGCTACTGGGTTCATCGACCCCCAACAGGCTACCCTCTACATTCTCACTTACCTCCTGTCCTAAATCTATTAGTACAGTATCAACATCCTGCACAGGCACTTTAGATAAGAGCACATCATCCTCATCGTAAATATAAGCATGAATTTCTTCTGCTTCTTCACCTGACAATTCAGTATTTTGTAGCTCCTCCCTATCGTTGCACTGCTGCGCCTTCTCTTTCTCTTCCCACTTAGAAAGCGTCTCTAACACGGTATCTATCAAATACTGTGAGTGATCTAATATTTCTGCTGTATTCTTAGATGCTACCGACTCTTCATCCACATGTTCAGTCTGAGTATTCTGATCTGTCTTACCAATTCCCGTAACTACTGGCTTAGTAAAAGTAACCGCCTGGTGAGCGCCAGTGTCCTCATAGACGGGAACTAGTTTTCCTGCCTCGGCCTACTACTGTTTCCTTTATTTTCATTATAGTTAATTGGCATAGCATTGCTTTCCGTACTGTTGTTTACATGCATAATTTTGTATGGAACAAAATTATCATCACTTGGATGCCATTGTTGGTTCTGATAATTATTTCTGCAATTCCTACCTCTCTTAGGATGACGAACACCTACTGTTTTGCTGTTTACATTGCCATTCTGCTCGTTCTTAAAATTACTGTTATTACGTGCTTGCTCCTCATTGGCAGCAACACGTTCTACACGTTCCAAATATTCAATGAAACGATCCAGATTGTCTCTAGGGGCAGATATAATTCTAGTTTGCCAATACCATGGCAGTTTGGCTTCAAGACCTAGTATAATCATTTCCGGTTTTAGCTTATCGCCCAAATGTGACAAACGTGAGATCCATGACCTAGCAAACTCTTTAATAGATTCCTTGCCTGCATTGAAGCGTTTTCCACTCCAAAATTCTCTCAACACTTCATTTTGCTTATTGCTAGACCAATACTCATTAATGAAAGCTGTTTTAAACTCCGCTAATGTTTTACACTTCAACATAACATCAGCTGACCAATGCATGGCGTCACCTGCTAAATGGCTTCTAATAAATGAGATTTTCTCTCGTTCAGACCAAGCTGGTGGAATCACATCTTCAAAATCGTTCCAGAAATCTAGCGGGTGGAAATTTTTATCTGGATCGAACCGCAAGAACTGCCGAAACCCGATAAAAGCGGCGTTTGCAGCTACAACTTGTTGCATACTACCATTACCAGAAGTTACTGAAGCTACTTTACTTTCAATGTTAGCAATGTTAGTACTGATATTTTCTACTCTCCTTTCAACATTATCTGCTCTTTGCACAATATGAGTAGTATCAGTTTTGATTGCATTTACTTCTGCTTGACATATGTTTACTTTTATATTAACATCTTTAAATCTATCTGAGCACAGTTCAGATTCCGCCTCGATCTTTTCTGTTAACTTGTGCTCCAGCTTCGCATCTTCCATTTGGAAGTCTCTGCGAACCTCCGCAACTTCGGATTTTACTGTTTTATACATTTCAGAAAATTGTTGAGCAACCTTTTTTTAATAACGTCTTGGTTGTAATCAATTTTATAATTCAAACTGTCCAGATCCTCTTTCAACTTATTGCAACTAGCCTTGAAAGAATTTTCTAATTCAGCTTTATTGGATTCTAATTTATTGTCCATTGCCTCAAACCGTTTATTAAAATTGGTTTGGCTGGCCACAATCTCATACTTTAATTCAGCATTACTGCTTTTGACCTCAGTTACTTCAGACTTTAATTCAGCTGTCATTTTTGCATTACTGGCAGCTATTGCTTGTAATATAACATTTAAATCAATAGCCCCAGTATCTTTGGGTTGCTCACTAGCTGGTTTCTTTTCACACTCAGGTGACGAAAAACTAGCTCCAACACCAGAATCATCAAAACTAAATGAAACTTCTGATTGATCAGTCATATCTAACTTCTCCTTCTTAAACTCTACCATCTCTGATGACTGTTTCATTTTTAATTCATCAGAGAAACTATCATCCAATAAATTAACAATTTCTAATTTCTGCTTCACTACAGGGGTCTCTATTATTGAATCATTGCCCCTTTGTACACTACTGTCAGGAGACAATACTTCATATTTCACTTTAACATTACTACTTCCATGCATATTTACACTTGAACCGTTGTCTGGATTTACAGTTCCCTCAACAGACATAGGTTCTGATTTAAGTTTAACCTCAGTGTCTTTTGGCCGTTCCATCGCCGACAGTCTTTTAGTGCAGGTTAGTAAAATTTTTAACAGCTTTTCACTTAACTTAGTTCCTTCTGCACTACGTATGGCGTTGCCGGCGTGGCGTACCACGATTACTGATGCGACGCAGCTCGCTGAATTGCAGACGGCACTCCGACGGTTGTTGTGTGTTTGCGTGGCCCGCAACTGCAGGCGCGGCTCCAGCTGCTCCGGAGGATGACTGCGGTGAGGCGAAACTGGCTTCTCTCGATGCCGGCAGCGCCACTAGACTCAGTGCCAGCTCCGTCAATCCAGAGGCGTTGTTAATCCAATTGCGTCGTCCACATACGCACGTAACACATTCACTGTTCTATGCTCAGTTGCGTGTCACATTTCACTCGCGAATCCGAATAGTTAAAAATCACTTTCACTTTTACTCAGTTATTCCCGGCCGATGCACCATTTTTGGGGAGGTGGGTGGAAAATTTTACGGTGGTATAAATGTTTGTAGAATGTAGAAACACTTCCCGGCCGATGCACCATTTGTGGGGCGGCGGGTGGAAAATTTTACGGTGGTATAAATGTTTGTAGAATGTAGAAACACTTCACAGCCGATTAACCATATGTGGGGCGGCTGGTGGAATTATGTTGTTACATAAAATGTTTGGTTTGTAGAATGTAAAACCAGTTCCTATCATTTATGCTGTTGTTTGCCTTTCTCAACACCGGCTCTCTAACTACAATATTGGCAACCAGAAAGTGATTAGCAAAATGTGAAGCCTGTAATTAGAATTCCTAGTGCCCACTTCATCTGAGAAATACACTTATAACTACAGCTTATAGCTCTGAGGAATTAGGAGATTGTCTGGGATTTATAATCAAAAACGATCGTGAAAAAAAAACTTTCTGTATATTCTGAAAGTCACAGATGAAAAAAATAAAGAGAGTCCACACAATCTAACTAACAGAGCAGTTCAGAGTCTAATGCGCTGATGCCACTATAACTGTCCAAATTAAATATTTAAATGAATGCTCGCCATAATTTGATGATAATGTTCATCAAACGCCACGCTAAATAATGGTAGAATGTCTGTCCCGCGGCGGCACGCGAAAATACGACATACGCAAACTGAAGATATATCATTAAAGTCATCCCAGAATTAACACTTCTCTCGAAACAGGTTTCATGGTTACGCGTATCCCGAGTAACTTAATACGGCATCCGAGGATGTTTGTAGCAATGATACCGACGCGACGCGACGCGACGCGACTCCCGACACAGATGGCGTGCTGTTCAGCGTCTGGAGAGAACTGGGGTCTTGCTTCCTCGCGCAGCGTTCTTATATATAAAGCCGCGGTGCGGACGGCTAAGGGAACGCCTGATCAAATCGGCTCTCCCGACTAGCCGCTGGGCTAGTAATGCACCACATTGAGTTACCGAATAAATCATAGCTTCTTTTGCTGATGGCCGATGAAGCTCTCAATTTAAATGTGCATTCAGCACACAGGTAAGTAATCATAATAAAAGTTTGACGTGGCTAAGTTATATATTTTGGGCGAGAGAATTAATTTAATTACACTGCACGCAGTAGACGAGCTCTGAACTTGCCCTTTTGAGATATGCTATCGCTATAGTTTTATAGTTATTCAAATGAAACTTCTCACATCTTTATGGTCGTAGCGGATCTCCATTCTACTTAAATATAAACATCCTAGCCTTATTTATTAGCCTACTTAATCTATCTTGCTTCCTTAAGTTTTAAGACAAAAACCAGAAAATTATGAATTTCAACTAAAATCTTAATTTGTGAGATACAAAGTACTGTTTCTATTAAATTATTATTGAAAAGGAATCTAAGTATAAATTTTTAAATCTCTAGCTCTTTTCTGTTGCGCCAATGATTTTTGCAGAAAAACGTCCAAATTTCGAAAATGGTTAAAGTTATTGTAGGCTGCTTCCCTACAATGTGTTCAAAACATTGCGTGACAGTGGAAAAATCTGAGTTCTCATAATTCGATAAGCTAATTAACTGATCCTTAATTCTGCGCTGTGTCGTCTTCGACTAATACACTGACAAAAAAGCACTGAAATTCTTCCACCCAGTAACATTGTCTCGCTATCGGCCTCATACAAGTTGCATGTTTGCCTTCCAAAAAACTGCAAATTGTTGTATCCAATCCAAGGAGTGAATCTGCGTTCTATCATTATTAAATACTTTAAATTTCCCAACGGATAGAAAATGCTTGTAATCAAAATTATCGTCTCTGAATGTCTGAGCAGGTTCAGGATTGTATGAGAATCTTTTTGTCTGTGTCTGTTCGGAATCTAAGTCATGTACTCTCTCTAAATTACCTTAGTTATACTGGCTGTGTGAGTGTGAAAAATGTTCAGAATGTGGCGTATGCTGTGACGTGTTAGAAGCCTAAACATTTTTCATTTCTGTCGATTTTCTACATCATATATTATTGGACGTACCTATCTCACTGTCTGCTGTATATCTTGGAATTCGGGTGTTTGATTGAACGAAACTGGTGACGTAACGTCTGATTTGGTGTCATTGTTATTTTCGATAACGTCAATACGACTGGCCAATTCATCAAATTTTTTAGTCAGTTCTTTTACCTCATCGTCATTTTTAGCGTCACAGGCATCAATTTGGTTTTGCACTTTACATGTGGTTTTGTTTAATTTCTTAATGTCTGCTTTAATGGAATCAGGATCCTGTATTAATTCGAATTGTTCACGTCTGATGGTCACTGTCTGAAAGTGCCTGTTTTTGTTTTTAGATCGGAGATTTCACAATGCAATTCAGTGTTTAACTGTTTGACAGTATTGATGTGGTCCGATACTGTGGCAATGTTGGTGTCTACGTATGTTTTTGCTTTCGTAAACAACTTACGATTGTCTTCCTGTCTCTGTGTATTAATTGTTTCCATGACTTGTTTCTTTACTTTGTTTTGTTCCTGTATTAATTTACGGAAACGCGTTTCACTGTATTGTAGGTGCAGATTAAAACCGTTCGTCAAGTTGGCTGTTCTGTTGTTCAAATTTCTTGTCGACTTTCGCATCCAGAGTAAGTGAAAGTTCTGCTGACATTAATTTAAACTCGTCGCGTAACTGTGTTGCGTTTTCTGAACATTGTTTAGCAATTGCACTGGTTTCATCTCTAAGTAATTTTGTTGTAGCCGCATGTGTATTACGTATTTCTTGTGCAATGGATCTAATTTCTTCACTACTATTCCTAGCACAAGCCTTAAAATCCTCACGTAACCGTTCTTTGGTATCATGACATTGCACGGCAATGGCTATAATCTGTTCACTAAGTTGTTTGTAATCGTTGTCGTGTTTTTCATTAAGTTGTAGCAATAATGCCACAACTTGATCCATGCCAAAATTAGCGACTCTATTCTCCGTGCTGCTTGATGGTGTATCTGCATTTGTCACGTTTTTTGTAACCATTTGGTCATCGTCTGATTCATGAAAAGGTTTGCTAATTGGCTGTGCACTGTTGGTCACTACATTGGAATCAAATAAATCTCATGTATTTTGAGTTCATTGTTCATCTTCATTAGAAAGATTTATCTGTTCACTGTGTAAATTTTGCAAATCAGGTATGTCAAACTGGGCAGCGTTCATTGTAGCAGAACGTGCCGCGTCATCATTTGTCATTAAATTTACTGTGGACATAATTGAATTTGTTTGCTCATCATTTAGATTAGAATCATTACTGGTGGTCTGCATGCACTGTTTATCTGTAATTGAATGATTATCATTATGACACTGAGTGTCGCTAGTATTATCAGTCAAATTATTCAAGTCAGCTTTTTCATTCATTATGCATCGCGATGTACTGGTAGCAGTTTTTCCTGGCATTTTCACAAGTCAAAGGTAGGCACAAAAGCAAACAAAGACAGAGTAAAATTGGAACAAATACAATAACAACAAAGAGCAATAAATTCCCGATGATCTGTGAAAGGAGTGACAAATTAGTAAATGTGTTGCACCAAATGCAAACTACATTTAACATTAGGTAAATAAGAGGAGATATATAACTAACTACTTCTCATAAATTCACAAGAAAATACGATCCTGGCTGGCTGTCACCAAGTGTAACCTACCAACAGGTAAATTCCATAAGCTCACAATAAAAAGGTGACTAACCTCTCAATAAAAAAAAGTTTCAAAAGACTGTAACTCACTTAATACGAGGGCGGTTCAGAAAGTATCCTCCGATTGGTTACAGTGCGGGTTGTGGGGGGAGTAGCGACGCCATCTGTGCGTTCACGCACTCAACAGGTCAGTCGGCATCAAGCCGTGGTAGAGTGAACGCCGTACCTGCGCTAGTTTAGTTTTTGTGGCAGTTTGAAATGTGTGCTGCAATAGAAAACCCCGCCAAATGTGAAGTGCGTGCTGTCATAAGGTTTTTTACAGCCAAAGGATATTCTGCAGCAGCTATTCATCGTGAGCTTTGTGCCGTGTACGGACCAAGAGTTATGAGTGAAGGAGTTGTCCGTGAATGGGTACGTTTATTTAAAAGTGGACGAGAAAACGTTCATGATGAAGAGAGGAGTGGTAGACCATCATTGGTGACTGACGAACTCGTTCAGACAGTTGATGCAAAAGTTCGTGAAAATCGACGTTTCTCAATGTCGGAGTTGTCTACTGGTTTTCCACAGATTTCTAAGACTCTCTTGTACGAGATAGTGACAGCAAGATTGGGTTACCGCAAGTTCTGTGCACGATGGGTGTCCAAAATTCTTACCGACCACCACAAAACTCAAAGAATGGCCTCTGCATTAGACTTTCTGTCACGTTATGAGGACGAAGGAGAACCATTGTTAAACAGAATCGTGACCGGTGACAAAACCTGGATTAAGTACGTGAACCCTGAGACAAAAGAACAATCAAAGATGTGGGCACATTCAAATTCGCCTACCAAACCAAGAAAAGCCTCGCAAGATTTTTCTGCCAGAAAACTGATGGCAACGGTGTTTTGGGATGCCAAAGGGGTGTTGTTGGTTGAATTCATGGAACATGGTACGACCATTAATCAAGACGTGTACTGTGAAACAATAAAAAAGTTGCGACGGGCTATACAGAACAAACGCCGTGGTATGCTGACTTCCGGTATCGTTTTTTTGCACGATAACGCCCGTCCTCACTCTGCTCGCAGAACAACGGCCCTTCTTGAGTCCTTCAAGTGGGACGTTATCAACCATCCACCTTACAGCCCAGACCTGGCCCCAAGTGATTATCACCTCTTCATGCATTTGAAGAAATGGCTGGGGTCACAGCGGTTTGATGACGACGAAGAGCTCAAAGATGCGGTCACAGGCTGGCTCCAGGCACAAGCGGGTGATTTTTATGCAGAAGGAATTTCAAAGCTTGTGAAGAGATACGATAAGTGCCTCAATCGCTATGGAGACTATGTAGAAAAATAGTGCAAAGATGTAGTTGTAAGATGTATATATTAAAATATTTTTATTTAACTTGGTGTATTTTTTAAAATCAACTGGAGGTTACTTTCTGAACGGCCCTCGTATATGCTTAAATTTTTATTTTTAGTCCCTCTGAAGTACCCTGCACCATACTGTATATCTTCCTCTTGATCAATCTCCAAGTTTTTTCTTCTTTTTTCTTTCTGGACTCCATAGGGGCCAACTGTGCTGCATAATCTGCTTTATCTATGCGACCCTCGTCCATCTGTTCAAGTTCTCTGATGATATTTGCTCCAGGATTAATTCCCATATGCTGTAGCATTTCACCCTACTAATGTTGCTATCATTAAAAGCAATAACAGCATCACTGACCCTCCACTTTAGTGTCTTCATTCCAACGATAACATTTTTTTGGTAAGTGAGTCCATGTAAGATTATTGAATGATTCATTAGGATTTTGATTCTGACCATACAGGCACTTCTTCAGTAATTCAGGATTTGTTGGGGCTCTGTAAATAGGTCTTACGATACCCATGACTGCTGCTGGTACGGAATGTTTACGGCTGTATGAACTGTTTGAGTACTGGGCATTGCAATAATTGCACCATGAATCAGGTCCTGGACGGCAAAGGTGGTGTACTGGTTTTTCACCAGTTGACAGTCTGTGGAAGAAGGTACCCCATACTGCCTGCTTCATTTTCAACAAATAACAAATCCTCAGTATTATTTCTAATGGGCATCCTATAATACTGCTGCCTCTTAAGTTTTTACCGTCAGAAAGTTCCCTATCTCTAAAACTTTGTTTCAACTTCCTCAACCTGGTGCCCATCCTCTTCTGGACATGACCAACACATTCCAGTTTTGTGATAATCTTCTCACCATAAGGCTGAGCGGCTACTACACTGTTATATGATTTTGAGTCTCCATCACCTAATAACTTACTGTAACACACTCCCCTTTCGTTCACAGCTCGACTAAAAATTTCAATAGCTGCAGAGGGCTCCATACTACCACTTCTTCCTTCATAATTTCTGCTTCAGATATGCCCTTCTTCATTCCCTGACTTACACTTGTAACAATGTCTGGTTAAAATCTGGAAATCTTTAACCTTTTCAGTATCCACACTGGTCGCCATAGCAACAGAATTCTTAGAACTATAGATGCACTTATGCCAACTGCCATCAAAAGCTACTGGTATGTCAGTCATACCATCATTTTTTTCAACAGATTCGTTTGCATCACCCTTCATTGACTCACACACAACAGATTCCACAGCAGCTCCAATAAATCATTCATACTTGTCGATTTTACAAGAACAGTGTGGCACATTCATCACAGCACACATTGCTGCTGCAGTGTGTCCTTTGCCAATAGCTCTTAATCTATAAAAGCATCTAACATTTACTTCAAGATAACTATCTTTACACTTATCAGAATTCGAAAATGAATGAGTATATTTACAACTGGCACAATTAATGATAAGTTTCTTGGCTAGTCCATTTGATACCTCACTGTCTTTATGTAAACTAACTGGCCCTCCACATATTTCACAACATGCACATTCACCTGACACCCTTGTCAGGATGTGTAAATCTATCAGAATATAACCTAACCTACCATTTACATAATTTTCGTTTTGAGAAAACAACGTTTTATTTTAATCTTCGAAGCACTAATGGGCGTTTCTCTAGATATTGACGAGTTTTCCTGTATTTCATTGTCTGGAACTTCACGCACCACATGTTGAACACAGTGTTTCCCTTTATTCGAAAATCTATTGCCCTGTAACCCACATTTCTTAATAACACTTCGTTTTGGCGTCATACTTTACTTTTTGAGAGAGTTCCTAATCTATTCGTCACTTGGAGAAATGTTAGCACTTCGACCTGTGTATTACTTCAATATCTAATAAAATCGGTAATTCCTTATATAGAAGGCTGTGAATTACTGTATTACAAAGGTCAAATTACGTGTGTCTGTGTATGTGCGGATGGATATGTGTGTGTGTGCGAGTGTATACTTGTCCTTCTTTCCCCCTAAGGTAAGTCTTTCTGCTCCCAGGATTGGAATGACTCCTTACCCTCTCCCTTAAAACCCACATCCTTTCGTCTTTCCCTCTCCTTCCCTCTTTCCTGGTGAAGCAACTGTTTGTTGCGATAGCTTGAATTTTGTGTGTATGTTTGTGTTTGTTTGTGTGTCTATCGACCTGCCAGCACTTTCGTTATATATATATATATATATATATATATATATATATATATATATATATAAACTCACATGGGAATTATTTTATATTATTTTTTAAATTAAATATAATTTACAATGGTTGAAAAAATTAAATTTTTATGTATGTTACTTCAATATCTAATAAAATCGGTAATTCTTTATATAGTACTTTATATAGTAATAGTATATAGTAATATATATATACATTTTATATATATAATTTTATTCGGAAAATTGCAAATTTTATAATGAGATAAAAATCCGAAATGTGAAAATTATTACCCAGTCTAACTCCCCTTAAGAGTAGTATGTGAAAGAAGGACCAGCTGCTGTTCAAAGGTATGTACATTGCATGTTATATTGATATGAAGCACCTAATATGTTGAGAAATATTGAGACACTGCGTTACAGGGTTTTGTATTGTTGTATTGTAGACATAATTTCTGCTATTTTATTGTGAGGAGTTTACAAGAAAAGTGCTAGATAAATTTGCAAGTGTGTTTGCTTAAACTGCCACTCAGTGTATACATACTAGTGCAATGTTCATGTGCAGATAAAATTTATATATGATAATCTGATGAATTTCCTCCAATTTATGCAGTTTCTCACTCTTATGTGTATCTAAGTATTTCGGTGAGAGACAGATTTCTATACAGTGTCATTGTTTCGTAATTAATTAGAACAGATTCGATAATTTGAACAGAATAGAATACTAGTGAATCTGAAAAAAATATTGCTGGCTGTCAATTCTTTTATTAGGTCTTCCAAAATATGAACATTGACATTGTATTTCTTACTTTCGTGTGTGTAGTGTATGGTTTTATAACGAGGTGGTAAAAAAAATATGACAGATGTTTTACTTGTCTATAAAAAGCAGAAGGGTAAATAAATACAAAATTAAAATAACAATGGACAAGCAGACAGTAAAAATCCCTTACTGTATTTACTGTAACAAATTACATAGTTCCAAATGCGTTGCTTTTTCGTGACACTTGGCGCCATCAACAGAGTCATATTAACGTAATTAATTACAGCAGAGATTTAACAATATGAACAAGCTGAATAGAAAATGTAAAAAATATTGTTTCCTGTAACTTCTTATCCTGTTACTGAAAGAAATGTAAATAAAGTGGAATCTGGGTTAGTATACTGTGGCAAAAAAGTGTATTACAATTCTCTTCACAGCTGTATTCCAATTTCAGTTCGTGGTATTAAACTGTTAAAATGTCTACAAAACTTGTATACAAAGTTCCATGGTACTTCTAAAGTTGATCTGGCTGTAGCAGCAAAGTAATAACACTAAAATACGCTAAATGCTATACGGGCTAAAATGCACGATCCCAAAATCATTGACCCAATTTGCAGAAGACGTTGCGAACAGAATTCTTGTTCTTCCCATCTGAAGGCTCACTCCATAGATATTTACACTCTGTGTTCATAACCCATGAAACAACTGCAGTAGATGACCAACCAATTTAACGAACATCAGATTGCTGACAGTAGAAAGACGGGATAATGCTCTTTTAGGTGCTATGAAGAGATTCATTTGCGAAATCCCACGTTCAGATTCACTAAAAGATGTGGGAACACTTTTCACTGAATTGAGAGGAAGGATAAAACTGAGAAACAGAAGTTTCTTTGCGTTTAAATATTTTTTACGCATTGAAACTGTGGGACCAGGAGACCAAACAGTGATGTGCATTGTTTATTCCTTGGAAGAGGAACTGATTTTGAGAGTGGGGAGTTTGTTCTTTGTTTTCCTTAGAGCTATTATGTCGGACTGGTAAGCTAACTAAATAAATGTCTCGAAGTATATGTGGGTTGGTTTTTGACCTACAGAACCGTTTCTTTCTTTCTTTAATCACATAAAGATAACGCAGATATGGTAGCCCAATGCTGTACAATGTTCATGCCTTGTTTATTTCTTTCTACTGCCAAATTACTTACTTCTTTGCAAAAATTTTTTGTTTAATACCATTAACCTGTCATTCACATCACAAAATGTGATTTCTTGATCCAAAGTCCAACATTATGAACGTTCATTTTACTTGCTGTTATACATAAATTCATTCACTGTATTTTTACTGTGGGTTCAGGGTTCAGGTTTACATTTTCACTTTAGTCGTCCACTCGAAACGTCGAAATTTCTGACTTTTCACTTGCAGAAGATTTGTTGGCAAGTTTGAACTATTTTGATGGAGGAGAACAAGTAAATAGTTTTTAATTTTGCTGCTCATCTTTCCTTAACCTCTAAGCTAACCTGCATCGAAAGGCAGGACACACAGTACAATTGTGCACACAAAAAACAAGAAGAAGTGAATAAGTAAGTATGCCAGGTACTCACTCACAGAACAAGAAAGTAGACTGACTGATTGGTTGCAGTCGATCCAATTCTTGGTAACAATTGCCTACTGCTCGAAACATTCGAAACAGTTAAATGTATCCCTTATTCCAACACAGATTGCATTAGCATTTCGCGTTTACTAACATGAAAACTGAAATAAATACAATTTACGTCCATGAAATAAATAGTTGGAAAACTTTTAAATTCTCCAACATTGTAAGCGAGCACTGCTGCTTCTACAAGGATCATATGTCAGGATGTATAATGCTTGAGAGCAATGTATGTTGGCCTATTTTTTCAGGTGGACAGTCGACTGTGGAGTCTGAAATTTAGGCAGGAAGCATAGCAGCATCTTTTGAGTCTGAGAGTCGTCGGTGGGTGTATTAATGTGGCTGGGTGATAAGAGTGGAACTATGTTTTACATTGCAAGTGACTGGAAGCCGTTCAGGAGTCATCAGCAGGTGTCCTCATTGTATGGGCAGAAAACAAAAACTATGTTTTATTTAGCAACTTACCTGAAATAAATTGTGGTTAAATGAAGGAACATTTTACAATAGAGCATTACCGTATGAACTGGTGCAGCTGTTAGGACGATGATTTCGTATTCGAGAGGGTGGAGCTTCTCTGATTTGGGTTTTTCTGGATCATTTGGCAATTGCTGGAATGGTCCCTTAATTTAGGCCGTCGCCAAACACCTGTCCTATCTATCCTCATAGGCTGGAGTCTGTGCAGAATACGGTGGCCAATGTGAAATGATCAGTTTTTGTCCAAAGCACTGGGCGAGCTCATTCCCTTGTTCTGAAGGGGAGGCTGGTAATATTTCTCCACTTTCAGCTGATTGGCACTTGCTGTCATGACAGAATCGAGTCACACGCCCTGCAATTCTTCACAAGCAGTTCCACAGAAACTATTAGGTAAAATAATTTCATTTTTGCATTGCTTGTGGATTTATGTGTCAGCTTCATGGTGACATGCCCATCTTTTGTTTATGGTCATAGTTATTGCGATGTTTGAATTTCAGTAAGACACTACGCGAAATGCGAAAAAGTTTGTGATGAAAAATAGGGGTCAGTATGATTTTGCCTTTGGTGCATATTACATTATATGTTGCTGCACACGGAACTGAATTTTTCTTTAGGCTTGGCTGGAGGTCTGTTTCTGTCACCAGTCTCCATTCCTCATATTTCATAATCGGTTTGAGGTATCTGAATGAGCATTTGGCAAATGATGGAATGAAAAGAGGAGAATATTTTGCCATGTATTTATTATGTACCATTATCTACCATGTTGCTCCACTGACTACAGACATTTTTGGCGAATGAATGTAATTTTCAAGAGTCATCGATACTTGGTGAAACAAGAGATATTCTGTGTTTTGGAGGAACATAAGTGAAGAATTACACGTTTATTTTTGTACTGAGAATGTGCTTTTTCGTAAGTTATTGACGTTATTTTTTCTCAGTTCCTCACTTAACAAACTTAATAAAGGAGTGTTTCAGAATCCTCTCGCGACTGCATCTGCACAACATGTTAATGAGGTGACATTATGTAAATCCCGCTTTGTTCTGACAAAACAAGCAAATTTTTATATCGAAACAAGAAAAATCTTGGTTACACTCGAAATTTGCCGCTCATGATGCGTATCTAAAAATTACAAACGATTAAGAAGCTGGACGAGAATATGTCGTTGCTTTATTACATTTTTAGCGGAATTCTTGCTTGGTCTAACCAAGACAGATGTTATAGTAGATCTTTTTGAATAGTCACGATCCATGTTCACAAAAAATGTGAGTATAGGCTTCAGTCTAGAAAGGCACTTCCCCTCCAGTGCTCAGCATTTGCCCTACAGCATGCTCTGCCAACTGTGCATTTACCGGTCACGTTATTTTGCCCGCTCTCTGTCAGGTCTGTCCTCTTAAAGCACGCTATATATGCTGTGTACTATTTTTTGGCTTGTTGATTGGATTTGTATTTGCTTTAAATTTCATATAAAATCAGTGCCTCTGCTGAAACATTCATCTTTGGCGTCCTAGCTATGAACGCTTTTATATATGTGCTCTTTCGTGTTATTTTTCGTTTTGAGTCTAATTGTGTTCCTTTCGTTTTGTGAACTCATAAAAGTTCATTATTTAGTTTAAAACCGGAATAACGTTTTCATTTGAAGCTCAAATCACAACAAACCTTAACAAAGCCCATATCATTGTGGGATGATCCTTGGATGAATAAAGATAAATAAAAGTATAAAATAGATGGTAATATGCTTCGCAGAACAATGGTGTTATTAATTCAAGATCTGCCATCACTGTTGAAAAGAGTTCCAACATTTTCATGTAATACTGTGATAATACTATATTCTTTCATTTGATTTGGTCTATATTACCAGTAGGCCTACACTACCTGTAACATATGTAAACTACAAGACCAAATAAAAAATCCAGTCAACCAAAATGAGTGTGGCGAAAACAGGCTACGATGTTAGTAGACAGCGCCACCGTCAAAGCAAAACCTTTTTCGTGGGAAACGTTGACGTCCAGTTCTGTCATCGTCTCATTCGGTTCCTTTATGGCCAGTTGGGTGTCGCCATTTGAAATTCACTATGAAAAGTTTTCACGTTCCACTTTTGTCCGTTGCATTGTGGCAAACGTGAATCATCTACTTGGACAGATGTTCTTGTGGTATATCTTCGTCTAGTTGCTATGTTATCTTTGGCAGTAGCTATGATGTTTCGAATGTAGTTGTGTAATAGTGATGGGCTAAACTGCGATTTTCCGATATCAGTGATTTCTGTGAATGCTACTTTTCAGTATCTGTTATTTTTAACTGTGATTTGTCGCAGTTAAGAGTCGCAGTTAAGGAACCTAAGTCGCGTATCCCTCCGCCACTGCTATTTCTGCTACTTCCGCGATTTCTGCGACTTCTGCGATTTCTGTGACTTCTGCTACTTCTGCGATTTCTGTGACTTCTGCGATTTCTGCGACGTACCACCGTATGAAAAAGTTACATCTGTCCACACAGAAAATTGCATCTGAACAAATCTGTCATTGGTAAGTATGTTTTACGTTTATTCTTCCGTTGGCTTTAATTTTGTATTAAAGAAACAACTGTGAAAATATTAATAGTGTAATTAATATGTAAGTAGCCGCACAGTACCGTAATAGTTCGTGTTTAGAAAATGAATTCTAACATATTGTTATGTTCATAGGTACCTGAACTACATTTCAGTCACTCAGTAAAGTGATAATTCAAAATATCATTGTCAACAGAGCTGAAGAAATTGTCAGTCTTTAGACCGTTTTCGTCAGACGAGAGGTTAGCTTCTAAGCGTTTTGATGGACCTAATTACTTCAGTGAGATCGTTCTTGCGAATGTGATATAGAGCAAACATTAGCAAATGTGATATAGCAAATATTAGCAATCTACTCTGTCAATTATATTGCTAGTAAAGTGACAGCAAAAATTGTTTAATAATCCTTGTGTTTTTGCAGACGCAGTTCTGACTGATTACTGTTTGCTGTACATATCTATCCACATCAAGGCTGTTGAGAGAGACTCGTGAAGATTCAAGACAGCTCTTAGAGGATTTGCAGTTTAAAAGTGAAATAATTATGAAATAAGTGTGTGACTGATTAAAGTGTTTTATTGAAGTTGTTGTGCGATTTTAAAGGAATAATAAATGTTAAATACATTGAGTGAATAGTAAAAATCTCATTTTCCACATGTTAAGCCGTCCTATACCCGTAATTTTCCGCCACTTATTTATTGGTAAACACTTGTTGGATACCGACGTGCCGCCCCCCCCCTTTCTCCCCAATCTTGGTGTGACACTGACCTGTAACATATCCCGAAGTCTACAATATGCATTTTGAGGCTGTTGATATGAAAGTGGGAAGTACAGATCTTCCAGTTAAATCAGGAATAGCTTAAGTGCATTACTTGAAAGTGACACAGGAAAAGCTTACTTATGTAGGTGGTAGTAGTGTCGGCAAAAAGTTCTTGTGTGTCAAGTTGCCATGTAGAACACCAGATGTAAAACTTTTCTCCCGAGTCTTGAACTGTGTCGGAACAAAAGTGAGGCATTCATATGACTGTTTTCATTTCTCTACACTTATACAGATGTCTGAGTTCTGCTGTGTTAACATTGCAAAGTCCTGTAGGCATGTGGAGTATTAACCAAAACTGTCATATTGGAAGCAGAATCAAACACATTTGTTACGTTACTTGATATTTTCAGGAGAAAAAGGCAATGTTGCTTCTTATTAATATAATACACTCAGAGTCACAGCGGTATTTGACCAACCATAACTGATGCTGAATGTGCATGTCGTCATATAATATGAAGGGCTTATTTCAATAGTGGTACAAGTCCATTACCTACACTTTTCTGTCTATAATGCTTCTGAAATTAGTGATCCAAACAAACATAAATAAAGGTTCATCTCTAGCAAGAAGCCATATGCTTGAATATTTCTGGTATCTCAACTGCAGATTTTTCAGCAGTCATTTAACTTTACGACTCTATATCTCAAAATTAACAAAAATGGACTTGTACCACTATTGAAATAAGCCCTTCATATGCACACACAGCACATCGATGTCGTGAGGCACAAGGCTCTCATAACGAAGTACGTACGTCGGTCAACAGATGACACTAGGAAAAGTATGTTAACTGCGCTTTTTAGTTGCTACTTGCGACTCTTAGTTGCGATTTGTCACAGAAACGCAGTTTGACTCGGTAGCGAATAGCGTAGTATGAACTTTGCTCAACAGATGGCAGTGCTAACTGCGCTTTTTAGTTGCTACTTGCGACTCTTAGTTGCGACTTGTCACGGAAATCGCAGTTAGACTCCATAGCGTACCGCAGAGATGGGCGTAGTACGAACGTTGACCCACAGATGGCACTGTTAACCGCGCTTTCTAGTTGCTACTTGCGACTCTTAGTTGCGACTTGTCACGGAAATCGCAGTTAGACTCCATAGCGTACCGCAGAGATGGACGTAGTACGAACTTCGGCCAACAGATGCCACTGTTAACCGCGCTTTTTAGTTGCTACTTGCGACTCTTAGTTGCGACTTGTCACTGAAATCGCAGAAAGCAGTGCTAAATTCGACCAATAGATGGCTCACGTCTTTGAATGTGAAATACTACTTGCGACTGCTAACTGTGACTGAAATCGCAGTTAGATTCTGTAAAGTTGCTACTGTGATATCTGTGACTCCTCTGTCACTGGGATTTCTAACAGATACGCGATTTCCTGCCCGTAGGCCTACACTACCTGTAACATATGTAAACTACAAGACCAAATAAAAAATCCAGTCAACCAAAATGAGTGTGGCGAAAACAGGCTACGATGTTAGTAGACAGCGCCACCGTCAAAGCAAAACCTTTTTCGTGGGAAACGTTGACGTCCAGTTCTGTCATCGTCTCATTCGGTTCCTTTATGGCCAGTTGGGTGTCGCCATTTGAAATTCACTATGAAAAGTTTTCACGTTCCACTTTTGTCCGTTGCATTGTGGCAAACGTGAATCATCTACTTGGACAGATGTTCTTGTGGTATATCTTCGTCTAGTTGCTATGTTATCTTTGGCAGTAGCTATGATGTTTCGAATGTAGTTGTGTAATGTTTTTGTTGTCATGCAAGAAGTGCAGTGATGGTACAGGTTGCTAGTATTGTACATTACTGAGAGTGTTATTGTGTTCCCAGCCATAGCCTGTGTGCAGGAATAATTGATTGAAGAACATTCCATTTTATAGCAGCATTTCAGTGAAGCTGTCATCTTCTTTCAACTTTACAAATGAGATATGGCAGATAATGAGATAGCAACTGTGAAAAGCCGATACAGGTTAATAGTTCATTTTTATAACCATAATTATTATTTTTTGCGTCGGAGCGCATTTGACGTGATTGGGTGAGATAAAATCTACTTCCTCTTAACTTTAGGTTAAAGTGAATCAGTCATTGTGTATATCGCATCATATTTTATTTCGAAGAGTAAAACTATAAAAGTTTCACTTTTAATGTATAATGCAGCTGGCCGTGGGAGTGGTTGCAGTGGTGTCCTGCTTCGGCGGATATGCTTCGCACTATTGAACGCAAAATATTGAGTTGTAAGTATCTCGTTGAAGGGATAGTGGTGTTACTGTGTGCTTTTGGGGTACAGTTCTCATGCTTGCTTGGTTTTCGTGTAGTGATTGATGTAATTGACAACATTGTGAGTAACACATACATTTTAATCATTGTTCCAGATTTAAAGACAACATATCGGGGATGGTACGTAGATATAGGCCCGGTTGTAGGGTCGTCAGACAAGATATGGACCATATCACTAAACGAAGATTCTCCACGAACTCCAATTGTTTTGCTTCATGGCCTTGCTGCTGGAGTGGCTTTGTGGTGTCTTAATCTGGATGCTTTGGCGAGAACGAGACCAGTTTATGCAATTGATTTATTGGGTTAGTAGTTGTGGTGTCCTTACATGATAAGTAAGGTTACACTGAATCAAAGAGTGCAGCGCAGTATGGTGAAAAGTACTCACCACTCCCCTGACCAGTCCAGCTACTGCACAATGGCTCACATATTTCTTCCAGTATTTGATTTGTCTGTTGATATTAAAGCCTCTCAGGCAATGATGTGGTAGTAATATTTTTGTTTGTCTTTGCACCATACAGCACAATGATATTAAGACTAGAGTGTGCCACACCGTATGGATTTAAACAAAACATGCAAATAATTTTGCAGATAAATAAAAACAACACTTTGAACAGGTATAAATTATTATTTTGCACAAACTTTCATTTATATCCAGCATCAAAGTGCATAACTCTCCAGGATTAATCAAAATATGCTTACACATTCTTATAGGTAATCCATAATACCCTATAATTAAAAAAAAAAAAAAAAAGAAAGAAAATGATGTTATTGGAACAGGTTCAAAGCAATGACTTATTCTTGTCAACGTTCCTCCCATTCATTTCTACTTTCAAAAGTGTGTGACTCCATCCAACATATCTCCAGACAATAAAAAAATAAAGTATGCAGCGAGCCCCAGGGTTTTGGGTGAGTTTTCCAAACGCCCTTTTCCTAAACCTCACCCGTACTTTTCCTTCATCCCTCTTCCTTCCCTTTCAACCCTTCAACCAGTAGGAGGAGCCACTGGCAACGGCAGCTTGCAAATTGTAATACATTTTATATGTGTGTTGTGCTGCTGCTTGTAAAAAGATTTTTTTATCTGTCCATTTACAAAAGAATACACCAGTATAACTTGGAATACATTGACAGTCATAATAAAATAAGTAAGTACATGTTGACAATATTATGAAAAGGAAAGTTGCTACTTACCATATAGTGGGGATGCTGAGTCACAGTTAGGCACGACAAAAAGACACTTGCAATTTATAGCCTTCGGCCGTTAAGGCCTTCAACACACACACACACACACAAAATATATTTGTTGGAAACAATAGGGAAGCCACAGAAAGAGCCTTCTTTGTTTAGATATGCTGTTTATTCTATTAAAAGTCATGAGAATAATAAATATAAATTTAACTGTATCTTGTTTGTTTTGATGTAACTGAATACTGTGCTGAAGTACATTAAAAAGATCTTGATTATAGAATTGTTTCATGGAAGTAATGGAACTGGATTTGATTAAATGTGTTACGATGCAGGCTTTGGCAGGAGTTCAAGACCAAATTTTAGTTCAGATGCATTGGAAGCAGAGCAGCAGTTTGTTCGTTCTGTGGAGGAGTGGCGTCGTGAAATGAAACTGGAAAAAATGATTTTACTTGGACACAGCATGGGCGGGTTCCTTGCTGCATCATATTCACTGACCTATCCAAACAGGTAGAGTTCGTTTTTCAAACTCCATTAAAATTATTGGCAATATAAAACAATTAATTTATGACTTGAGCTATTCTATTGATTTTCAGACTCTCTTTCCTATTTCTATTGTACTTATCACAACGCCGGCCGGGGTGGCCGAGCGGTTCTAGGCGCTACAGTCTGAAACCGCGCTAACGTTACGGTCGCAGGTTCGAATCCTGCCTCGGACATGGATGTGTGTGATGTCCTTACGTTAGTTAGGTTTAAGTAGTTCTAAATTCTAGGGGACTGATGACCTCAGAAGTTAAGTCCCATAGTGCTCAGAGCCATTTGAACTTATCACGACAATTTGTAGTCGAATATTACATATTTCTTCTGGCTGTGTTTTGCTGTATAGTTTATTATAGACCGTTTCAATTTTGTATTATTATTGTGAGGTTCTTATCTACTTGACAGTAAATGCCCCCCCATTGCAGATACAGAATCTGTTCTGCACAGTCCAACACTACTAATTTTTTTTAACCGAAGTTGCTAAGTCATGTTCATGGTGTAGCTCTCAACTCAAAGGTAAAGGTACAAATCAGTTCAGTGGAAACAGTTTCATCACCAGCATTATGTGGCTACGGCACGAGAAACGGAAGTGGAGGAGTAAATTTCCTGACTACTAGTTTTTATGTGTGTCCTGGCTGAACTTGATTATTGAAGTGTAAAAGATAATAAGATCAAGCCTTTATGTACGAGTCGCTACACAAAAGTATCCTTGTATTTCCTTTTACTCATCTACTATTGGTGTGGCTGAATGTTGACCGCAAGAAACCATACAAAAGGTGCAGTCATGGGCCCTCACCCATGGCTTTCAGTTTGCAACCCCCAAGACTTGGGTCATACACTTGTGTCATTGTCGTACGGTTCACCCGCATGCACAACTTTATGTTGATGACCATCGCATTAATGTCATGGGCTCTTATTGCTTTTTACGACTGGTTTTCAACACCCACTTAACTTGATTTCCCCATCTTCGTCAGCTTAAGCAAAAGTACTGGCAGCACATTTACATTCTTTGATGCCAGAGTCACGCTGGTCGGTGAGCACACCGCAGTACACTGTTGCATCTGTACGAAGCCCTTGCGCAGTCCCATCTTGATTATGGGAGCCTGGTGTATAGTTCAGCATCACCCTCGGCATTGCAGATGCTGGTCCCTTTACTTCACTGTGGAGTTTGACTTGCGATGGGACCTTTCTGAATGAGCACTGTGAAAAGCCTACTCATGAAAGCTGGGGCTCCTCCATTGCAGATCAGGCAGAAAAATATGCCTGCAAATTATACTGTGCATATTTGCAGCATGCCTAAACATCCGGACTACTGTCTCATTTTCCCTAACATGGTGATTCATCTCCTGCAACAGTGGCCCAGATCGGAGATTACAATTGCATTCTGTGTCTGGTGCCTTCTCACTTAGCTCAAGTCTTTCCCTCTACCACCTATCCTCCTCATTCACTCATGTACACCTCCATGGTGTATACCTCAATGACAGATTCGTCTGGACCTCTCACAAGTCCCAAATGACTCAGTACATTCTGCAGCCCTACACTGCTTGTTCCTGTCTATTCTTGACATGACCTGAGGTTCAGAGATAGCTTACACAGATTGGTCAACAGTTGATGCTCATGCTGGACATGCTCAACAGTGCTCCTTGCCATTTTCACTGCAGAGCTGGTAGCTATCTCTCGCACTCTTCAGCATATCCGTCCCTGTGCCGAGGAATCCTTACTCATTTGTAGCGACTCCTTGATTGCCTTACGAACTCTTGACCAGTGCTACTCTCGCCATCCGTTGGTTATGACCATCCAAGAGTCTGTTTACATCCTCGAACAACGTGGAAGGTCAGTGGTCTTTGTATGGATCGTGAGACACACAGGAATCCCAACAGGCTAGCCAAAGAGGCTACTTGTAAACTGGGTCCAGAGATCAGCCTACTGGAATTTGATCTTCAATCGGTATTACAACACAAAGTGTTCAGTTTCCGGAATCAGAATGGTACTCCCTGAATGTGCAGAATAAATTACTTATGGTAAGGGAGTTGCCGAATGTGTGGAGGTCCTCCATGCAAGCATCTCGCAAAGACTCCATTGTCTTTTGTCTGTTCCACATTAGCTGTACTTGGCTGAATCATGGTCACCTGCTATGTTGTGAGGACCTACCTCAGTGTTGTCGTGGTTTACGTCTGACAGTGGTCCATATCTTGTTAGACTGTCCAGATTTAGCTACCCTGAGGTGGACTTTTAACCTTCCTTACACACTACCTATGGTTGTTAG
Organism: Schistocerca serialis cubense; assembly: GCF_023864345.2. Lineage (NCBI taxonomy): Eukaryota > Metazoa > Arthropoda > Insecta > Orthoptera > Acrididae > Schistocerca > Schistocerca serialis. The sequence goes on from NC_064643.1 coordinate 596,428,192, forward strand.
GTGACAATGCCCCAATGGCTGATCTAATTCTAAGTTTTATTTGAGAGGGAGGGGCGGTTATTGCTCAGTCTGAGGGTGGGCATCTGGCCTTCTCGCACAGGTCTTCACCCAACTCTTCCTCATTCCCCCTGGTGCCGTCTGCTCAACTTGGTGTTTGTCTTTTCGCCATCTATGTTTCTCTTGCCTTGTGTTTTTGAGCTGGAGATTTTAGTGTGTTGGAGAGTGGCTGGCTTGTCCTTTTATTCTTCAGGTTGTCTACGACCCAGGACAACTGGGAAATCCGGGAATAACCCGGGAATCTTTTTGAGTTCCGGGAATTTTTCATTGTTTTAGTTTTCAGTTAAATTTTTGTGATTTTGACTGGTAAGAACCAATACTCCAACAAAAAAATTTACTGTATCCTGCTTCTGCAGAATAATACTACAGCAACAAAACATGAACGAGAGAAAAAAACGAAATTGAAACTTAAGTCGCAAAGAAAATGCGCCATATACAACAACAAAACACAGTGCTCATACAAGTGTCTGCCAATAGCAAAGTGTGTCAAAGGCTTTAGGACGACTGTGCAGTGCTTCTTAATAACAAATTTCCTCCAATGAGCGTGACGTGACAGGTTTTTACATTAGATTCATTTTAATGCAAGATCTTTTAATGTTTCACACGTATGAACATGCGGGCTTCCTGCATCATCGTAGCTGCGCAAGTGCAGTGATGCCTGTTATCTGGTGCTCTGTGGCAACTGCTGAAACGTACGTTTCTAATAGGTAACGGAAAAATATTGTGAATATTGCTTTGAAAAGTGTTACTTTCAAAGTAAATTTCCCTTTATGTAAGATAAACCATGTGAGAGAGTGTACGACGAATTTCTAAAATCACAGAGTGTTTGACTCTCATTTAAAAATCAACTCTTTGGGGACGACCATATGAAGAATTTCGAGCCCAGAAGATCAGACATTTACGTCGTTATTAAAAAAATTTACTGGCACATTTATGTGATGTATGATGTGCAAAAAAAGGTCAACTATATATGTGGAAGCTTAGCTTCTCTTGCAGCTTATTAATCTTAGAGACCAATATTATATGTGATAGCTTTTCTTTTCTTGTAGCAACAATTGTACATTAATTTAAGCCATTAATTTTTCTTATTTGTGTGTTCGCGCTACTTAAGAGTGCTCTTGCTATTGACTGACTACATCACGTGTCAAATGCTGTCATCAAGTGGCGAGATCAGGTGACATGAGCTGTGACTGGCTTACAAAAGTGCGTCGCAATCTCGATTTTAATGATTCAGAAGGTAACATGCGGTGTTTGGTGGAATTCGAATTTATGCCATCGTAACACGGAAATATGCAGTGTATATGTTGCTGCACATCAAAGATCTTTCCAAATCATGTTTTTTCCCCTGAGTTTCATTTTCTAAAGTGCCGGGAAATTCCACGCTGGTGTATAAAACCATAAAAGGATTGATAAGTGCCGAGAAAAAGTATACTGTCACTTAACACGGAAAAAGTGTATTTTCAACCGGAAAAAATCTGGGAATTATTTTTCCTTGTCCATGTAGACACCCTGTTCTTGCAATCAGCCAGGCCATCTGCTATGTTGTTTTAAAGCCTTCTGTCACTTTTCCCTTTTAGTTAATGTGTTCAGTTTTGCTTGGTATTTTCATTTTTTTACTTCAGTATTGTTGCACACACAGTTTTACACATTTTGTTTCTTTCCTGGATTTTGGCTGACAGTATTCTTGTGGGTTATGGTTTTAATCTAATACCTGTGTTACTAATGAAAAAGGGACTGATAGCCTTGTGTTTCAGGCCCTTTACTGTCAAAACCAACCTAAAGTTCCCAGAAAAGTGCCACCTTGGGTGCAGTGTGTGTGGTGTGCATTTTTCTCCATAAAGACGTATTACACAACTCCTTATGAATTCAGTACAGCTCATATCTCATCTGGAATGTTTTGTCTGTCCAATGTGAATTGTTTTGCCTCTGTAGTAATTTTTTATGGTTGGGAATGTAAGTGAATAACATGCAGTTTTGTAGACAATTTAGGAGCGAAGTTACAACTCACAACGTAGTAGATGCATTGAGTTGCAACAGCCAAACCAACTTGACCGAATGTAACCATATAGTGAAGATGAGTTACAGAAAGACACAACAAAAAGACTGTCAGAAAGTTAGCTTTCAGCCAACAAGGCCTTTGTCGAAAATAGAAAAAAAACACACACACACGCACACGAGACCAAAGTCTCTGGCAGCTGGAGCGAGACCGTGAGCAGCAGTGCATTATGGGAGAGCAAGCAGGTGAGGGTAAGAAGGAGGCTGTGATTTGGGGGGGGGGGGGGGGGGGACAGATAGCAGGGTAGGGGTGGGGGAGCGTGCAGGTTAGATGGAGGGTAGGGGCTAATGGAAAAGGAGAGAAGTAAAAAGATTGGGCCTGTTGGTGGAACAGAGGGCTATGTAGTCCTGGAACAGGGAAGGAGCTAGATGGGTAAGGACAATGAGTAACGAAGGTTGAGGCCAGGAGGGTTATGGGGATGTAGGATGTACTGTGGGGGCATTCCCACCTGTGCAGTTCAGAAAATCTGGAGGTGGCAGAATGGATCCAGATGGCATAGGCTGTGAAGCAGTCATTGAAATGAAAGACGTCATGTTGGGTGGCGTGCTCAGCAAGAGAGTGTCTTCACCATGGATGTGACCCACACGTATGCATCAAGAGGTTGGGAGTCTGTGTGGCACAGAGACAGGCCAGAATATTGTATACAAGTTGGGTGAGCAGCTGTTTTGAACTTGCTTTCTGCTTGGGGGGAAAAACCCAAAGTAACTTGGGATGCGAAAACCATTTAGGATGCGAAAACCATTTACAGAAAAGACACTATAGGAAAAATTCAAATGTATGAATTCCTTTCTAGTTTCAGTAATGGCAACACATCAGTTGATAACAAAACTTGTTCTGAATACACGTCAGCTATCCAAACATATAAAAATGTTGTGAAAATTCATGTATTTTTGCTTGAAAGCTGATAACAGACTGTTTGAATATACAACACAGTTGATTAGATTGTCTTGGAACTTAGTACAGCAAAATTTAACAGATTTGGGAGTAAGAATGATCACTCCCAAATTTCTGCCTCTCATTCTGACCCCAGAAAAAGGAGTGCTGAGAATGAACTTTGAAATAACGATATAAAACTGACCCAGAATTGTTTCCCATGATTGTTACTAGTGACAAGTTAGCATGCCATGGTTATGATCCTGACACCAAATAACATCAAGCCCATGGGAGACAGTATCACTTCACTGAAACAGAGCTTGTCAGTTGAGGTCAAACACAAAGCAGGTCATACTGTTGGTCACGTTCTCTATTTGGATTACTGACTCCTACCCCACCTGCATGCACACCCAAATGGCAACTTACTAATGCTGACTGGCAGCTTTACTCCTGCATGGCGATCTTTGAAGAACAAGATTTCCTGAGTTGTGATGACCAGGTGAAATATCTCACAAACTTTATCCTTACGGCTGCAGGATGTTCCATTCCTTGCTCTTCCTCTTTACCACGTCATGTCCCAGTCACCTGGTGGACTGAGGTATGCTGTGACACAGTTCAGGCTCAGAGATGTGCTCTCCGCATTTTAACGTTCATCCTACAATGATGAACTGCATTCATTATAAACAGATGCATGCAAAGTGTCATTGCATTCTTCGAGACAGCAAAAAAGCTAGCTGGATTTCATTCACTAGTTCTTTTAACAGTTCCATCCCCTATTCCGTCATGTGGGCCAACCTCCGACGGCTCTCTGGGATCAAGAACCATTCCCCAATTTCTGGCCTGACAGTATCAGACGATGTCCTCGTGGATCCTATTGCTATATCCAACACCTTAGGCTGCCATTTTGCAGGAGTTTCGAGTTCTTTCCACTTTCACCCTGCCTTCCTCCACTGGAAACAAGTGGAGGAGGCTCGCACGATTCCCTTCTCTTCTCTGAATTTTGAGTGCTACAATGCCGCCTTTATTATGAGGGAGCTAGATCTTGCTCTCACTTCGTTCTGATCCTCCGCCCCAACACCAGACGCCATCCACATTCAGATGTTGCAGCACCTTTCTTTTGCGGACAAGCAGTTTCTGCTTAATTTGTTCAACCGCATTTGGGCAGAGAGGACATTTCTCGGATGCTGGCATGAAGCTACCATCATACCCATACCTATGCCCGATAAGAACAAAAACCTTCCTTCTAACTGCTGCTCCTTCTCTCTTATCGGCTGCGTTTGCAAGGTGATGGAACGTATGATTCATGCGTGGCTGCTGTGGTGGCTCGAGTCTTGCAATTTACTGACGAATGCACAGTGTGGATTTCGAGTGTGGCGTTCTGTAGTTGACCATCTCGTTACTTTGTCCACCCATGTCATGAATGGTTTTCTGAGGAAATTCCAGACTGTGGCCGTGTTTTTTGATTTGGAGAAGGCCTACAACACATGCTGGAGAACTGGTATCCTCTGTACTCTTTACACATGGGGCTTCCGTGGCCGTCTGCCCTGCGTCAGACATTTTTAACAGACAGAGTTTTCAAGGTGCATGTGGGTTCTGCCTTGTCGGACACCTTTATCCAGGAAAGTGGTGTGCCTCAGGGTTCCGTCCTGAGTATCGTCCTCTTTGCTATCGCCATTAACCCTGTAATGGCCTGTCTCCCACCAGGCATCTCCAGCTCCCTTTTTGTTGACAATTTCGCCATTTGTTGCTGTTCTCTGTGGATCTGTCTCACTGAGCAGTGTCTCCAGTGCGGGCTTGATCATCTTTACTCCTGGAGCATCGACAGTGGCTTTCGCTTTTACACGAACAAAACTGTCTATGAATTTCTGGTGACACAATTGGTTTCTCCCACCATCTTTACATGTTGGGCTCTTCTGTTCATTGAAACTACGAAATTCCTGGGGCTCATACTTGATAGGAAACACTCTTGGTCCTCCCATGTGTCTTACCTCGAAGCCCGCTGTACACAGTTCCCCAGCGTCCTATGTGTCCTCAATGGTACTTCCTAGGATACCGATTGAACCACCCGCCTCTGTTTGTACTACAATTGCTTAGTTTGTGTGTCAGCATGTCCATCCATCTTATGCCGTCTCAACACTATCCACTGTTGTGGCATCTGTTTGGCCACGGGCGCTTTTTACGCTAGCCCGGTTGAGAGTCTGTATGCTGAAGCTGCTGAACTTCCACTGTCCTACCGCTGTGACTTTCTTCTCAGCGGGTATGCGTGCCATTTGTCTGCCATGTGTGGCCACCCATCCTTTGCCTCCTCCTTTGATAATTCCTTTGATCACCAGTATGGGGCGCGTCGCTCTTTTCTGTTACCTCCTGGAGTCCGCTTTCGGCACTTGCTAAGGCAGCTTAACTTCACACTAACTGCACCTTTCCCGATGGGTGTGAACCCTTCACCAAGTTGGCTTCGTTCGCTTCCTAAGGAGACTACTCCAGCCTCAGTCTGTTGCCTTCAGGTTCATGACCTTCACATGGAACTTTGAGATAGTACCTTCGTACACACTGATGGCTCCCAGACTGACTGTGGGGTCGGGTTTGCCTTCGTCATGGGCACCCGTGTGTTTTGATATTGGCTTCCGGCACACTGCTCAGCACTTACAGTCAAGCTCTTCATCCTGTATCAGGCCATGGAATACGTCTGGCGACACAGCCTTTTCGATAGTGCCCTGTGCTCAGACTCACTCAGCGCCCTTCAAAGTCTATGTGCGCTGTGCACTGCCCCTACCTTAGTGCAGCAGGTCCAGGAAAACTGTCACTTGGTCAGTTTTGCGGAGCCAGTGTGATGTTTCTGTGGGTTCCTGGTCATGTCGGTCTGCCAGGAAACAAGGTTACTGCCAAGGCTGCAGTCCTTGTACCTCAGCCCGCAAGTTACTATATTCCCTCCGATGATCTTTGTGTTGCCATCTGTCAGGAGGTGGTGTCCCTTTGACATTGCCTCTTCACGGGAATAAGGTCCAGCTTATTAAGCCTTTCCCAGTGGCTTGGATGACCTCCTCTCGGCCTCCCACTGGGATTAGCTTATTTTAAGTAGGCTGTGTATTGGGCACTGCCTTTTTAGCCAATGTCATTTGGTAAGTGGCACTACCCCACCACTTTGTACATGTTGCGCCCAAGTTTTAAGTGTCCGCCACATCCTGATGGACTGCCAATTTTCTAACTGTTTACATTGCCGCTTGGGTTTGCCGTCTGAGTTACTGGCCATTTTAGCAAATGACGTGCAGGCTGTTGACCACATTTTACTTTTTATCAATCAAAGCAATATGGCAATGGCCATTTAATTTTTAGTTTTAGACCTCTGATTCTGTATGGTGTCTTTTTTTAGTCCGTTTTCTACATGACTGGTTTTGGCTGTCTTCTGTTATGTCCATTGGGACTGACGCAACGTTGTTTTTTTAACTCCTTTCTGTCTTCGTGTTCTATTGTTTTGACTTGGGCGCGCGTGACCCCAGTTGTTTTTTACAGTCATCTCAGTGAGCCAGTCATCACTTTGGTGGAACAGATGGGGGCAAGCAAGAATAAAATAACTAAGTATGAACTATCAGTTACCGCTGCAGATGACTACAAAAATTTCCAGCAATGAATCACCAATTCAAGAAATGTATTTGTGTGCTGAAGATCGCTGTGAAGGTGATAAGTGTTTTTATATTTAAAAAAAAAACTGTTTCTGTGTTGGGGTGGGGGATTGTTACCTTCCCATTTTTCTAGATGTACAGGGGTTGCAGTAGCCCGAAAATATGTATTAATCTTGGTCATACCTCTTTGTGGTTCATTTTTGTAGTATTAGTTGGACTCTTACCATTGGTAATGCCATAGTTTATATTGGGTTGTTAAGAAAATAAATAGGTAATGTAATAGTAAAATAATTTATTGTAGAAAGTAATACTTCTTTAAAGTGGCAGGGCTATTATTGGCATTAAGTATGCATGTACTCCTTTGTTGTTTTACCATGTTCTCTAACAAATGTTGAATACATCTTCTTGTAGAAATAGTAAACAGCCGGTCAGTTGCAAAATAACACCCCATTTACAGAGTGGGAGCTCCTCAGTGCCCTTGCACATTGCTCCAACACAGCTCCTGCTTCTGATCGGATTCACAGCCATATGATTAAACATCTCTCATCTGACTACAAGCTACATATCCTCGTCATCTTCAACCAGATCTGGTGTGATGACGTCTTTCCATCCCAATGGTGGGAGAGTACCACCATACCAGTGCTCAAACCCAGTAAAAATCTGCTTGATGTGGATAGCTATTGGCCCATCAGCCTCACCAACATTCTTTGTAAGCCGCTGGAATGTATGGCGTGTCGGCAGTTGGGTTGGGTCGGGTCGGGTCCTGGAGTCACTTGGCCTACTGTCTCCATGTCAGGGCAGCTTCCGCCAGGGTCACTCTACCACTGATAATCTTGTGTCCCTCGAGTCTGCCATCCGAACAGCCTTTTGCAGATGCCAACATCTGGTTGCCGTCTTTTTGACTTGTGTAAAGCATACAACACAACCTGTTGACATCATATCCTTGCCACATTGTATGAGTCGGGTCTCCAGGGTCTGCTCCCGATTTTTTCCAAAACTTCCTGGCGCTCCGTACTTTCCGTGTCCAAGTTGGTGCCTCCCATAGTTCCATCCATATCCAGGAGAATGAACCCAGTGACTGCAACAGGCCGAATATGCATCTTGTCTGAAAATGACAGGATCAAAACCAACAGAGCCTTTACAGTTAATTCCAGTTTATAAGAAATTGTGATATACACAGCTGTTCATAAGTGTCATGTTGGAAGTAAATTTTTTGAAATTAATTTGGTGATTTCTTAATGTAGAACCTCTATGAAAACCATTTTTCGCACAACACATGGAACCTGAAAATTTTGCAACATTGATCCCATGATGATGCCAGAATGAAACTTTCAGAGGTGTAAGAGTCTAGTGCAAGGAAATTTCATAATTTTTTTTCAAATCTTAAAAATATGGAGTTTTTAGAAATTTAAAATGTACTTAATTTTTAAAAAAAATTATTTTCTTACCCTATCGTGTTTCATGCCAAATGAAAGGCCATCTTAAAGAGCTTTAATATGGCACAATTTGCAAGTGTGTATCTCATCTGGTTCGAGAGGTGTACTACTGCAGTGCTTAGCAGTTTTTAATAAAAATTTGAAAAGTCAGGGCTTAAAAATTTATTAAGCCATGGTTTTCATTCATAACTATGTAGGGACAGTGCGTACTTCTAGTTTCATCAAAATCTGAGAACGCCAAACTTAATTAGTGTGTTGATTTGACTGACACTGAATGACCCAACAGTATTTCCTGCTGACGGGAGCAAGTGAACAACCTGGATAGTTTATGTTTCTACCATTCGGTAAGCTAATACTTCAGTGAATCTTGATGCTGGCATAGGCTGCAGAAATGAGAAATGATTAGCACACCAGGAAACACAATCGAGCACGAACAGAGCATTATTCCTATTTTGCAAAATGTCATGTTGCCAAGGTGTCTATTGCAAGTCATTTCAGAAACTTTAAGCATGTCCACTATGGTGTCGAAAACTGTTTCTGAATGTATTTGTTGAGGCTGCATGAGTTAAAGTTGATGTCAGAATCAGTAGGTAGCAATTGTACTCAGAGACACTATGGCATTGAAAGTACAGATTAAGTTGTCGTACTAAGTTTTACCATCTCCCTCCATATGAGCAGTGGGAGGGTGACGTTCATTAAATTTTTGACTGGCTGTAAAGTAAAATAGCAGCCTTTGCTGTGCCCAAAATTGTTGGGTCTAATGAAATAAACTGCAAACTACTAGTTCGATCTAGAGCTGCTTGTTTGCTGCCACCTCAGTACAAAAGCTTGCCAGCTGTGATGTTCGTCCTAAAGTTGAAAAACTTACAGTCTGAGAATCTACGAGTTCTGCTGTTTACATGGAAACAATATAACTATATACTGTACTAAAAGAGTTCTGTGGAAGTAGTCAACCACATGATAGTTCAGAAAACTGGAAATTCTAATAGGATACACAGTGACTGGGAAAGATAAGCTGCTGTATTTGTGTTTACCATAGTTTTCTGAAGCTCCTCCTTGTGAATGTCAAGAAACTTTTGGCTGATTCTTTAACTGACCTGTATCTGAAATAAGATTACTACTTGTCTTCTTTTGAGGGTAGAGTGTAGCAGAATTATGGCAAAAATGTGTTAGGTTGCCGCTAAGCACCATTTGGTTATTTCACTCACTGCCTTGAAACACTAGTACTTTCAAACTCTTAGCTGTTGCAATGTAGGGTACCAGAGTTTGGACACATCCTGTTGTAATGAAACATTTTTAATTTGTTCCATAAAATTTTGGGTGAACTGCTGGATGTCAGTAAAGTGCTACCACAATATTTCAGCGCAGTCTTCTGGCCATCTTCAGTTCTGCTGGTAATATTATACTGGCTGCCTTACTTATAACTCCGCAAGCTCTTGTGGTGTACCCAGTTGTCACTGTGCATGGGTTGCTTGAGCACATGGAATTCCTTGGTGGTGACTAGGCCCTTTCTAAGACCTCTACCCCGACTCCATTTCTCACCTCACCCCTGTAATACCCAACACACTCTCCTTCTACATGCTTCCCAAAATCAACAAACCCCAAAATCCTGGATGTCCCATTGTAGCTGGTTGTTGTATCCTCTGAAAGAATTTCGGGCCTCATTGACAAACACTTCCAACTAATTGCCCAAAACCTAGCTTCCCATCAAAGAGACTCTCCACCATCCCCACCCTTTTACCGCATGGATCTCTGCTCTTCACACAAACAAGTCCGCGGCAGTCATGGTCACCTGCATGGCACCCTCCTGTGGCAGCACGTTTATGGCTAATCTAGAGGAAACCTCCCCAGCCTCCCAAAACTCCAAACCCCTTGTCTGGTTCAGGATCATTGACAATATATTCATGGTCTGGACTTGACGCAAAAATACCCTGTCCTCATCCTTTCACAACCTGAACACCTTCTATATGAAGATGGTATCTGTTCTTTCAGACATGTCCAAAAGAACAGATACCGTCAGTGACCATGCAGCTCTCTTAGAATGAAATGATCATTAAATCAAGACCCTAAGCTGTTGCAGGTCTTGATATACATCAACGGGGACAGTTGAAAATATGTGCTCTGACCGGGACTTGAACCCAAGATCTCCTGCTTACATGACAGATGCTCTATCCATCTGAGCCACCCAGGGCACAGAGGATAGTGCAAATGCAGGGATTTCTCCCTTGCACGCTCCCTGTGAGACCCACATTCCAAACTTAATGTCCACACATTACATTCATAGTGCCCCAGCCCATTACACTCATTACTCACGGCAGACAATCTTATCGAGTCCCATAAGAGTTTGGGCAATGCATGTGCATCCGCACAGAAGATGGTCAATGGCCGGTTAGCCTTAACTGTATGAAGATGGTATCTGTTCTTTCGGACATGTCCATAAGAACAGATACCATTGAACTTCTTCTTCTGTGCTGGATGCACATGCATTGCCCAAACTCTTACAGGACTCGGTAAGATTGTCTGCCACGAGTAATGAGTGTAATGGACAGGGGCACTACGAATGTAGTGTGTGGACATTAAGATGGGAATGCAGGTCTCCCGGGGAGTGTGCAAGGGATAAATCCCTGCAGTCACACTATCCTCTGTGCACTCGGTGGCTCAGATGGATAGAGCATCTGCCATGTAAGCAGGAGATCCTGGATTCGAGTCCTGGTCGGGGCACACGTTTTCAACAGTCCGCGTTGATGTGTATCAATGCCTGTCAACAGCTTAGGGTCTTGATTTAATTATCATTTCATTGAACACTTTCTCTCCCATGTGCTTCACCTGGTCTTCCTCAACCCAGCATTCCACCTTCCTGTACATTGACCTCTTCCTCTCTGATGGCTCCATCTGCGACTCTGTACATATTAAATCAACCAACCACCAACAGTACCTGCATTTCGTCAGCTGCCATCACTTCAACGTAAAAAAATTCTTCCCATACAGGTTAGCCACTTGGGGATGGGATATCTGCAGTGAGAACAACTCCCTTGCCCAATATGCTGAAAACCTCACAGAGGCCTTCACAGACAAGCACTATCCCCCAAATCTTGCCCGCAAACAGATTAACTGTGCCCACCCACCAATCCTCCCACCAGCCCCAAGAACCAACTATAAAAGAGCACCCCATCTGTTACCCAATACCACCCCGGTCTGGAACAACTGAATCACATTCTATGTCAGGGCTTTGATTATCTATCATTATGCCCTGGAACAAGGGACTTCCTACCAGTGATCTTTCCCATCCCTCCTAAAGTGGTGTTCATTGCACACCCAGCCTCCAATAGTATCCATTCCTATGCCACTCTCATTCTCAACACCTTGCCACAGGGATCATATCGCTGTGGAAGACCCAGGTGCAAGATTTGCCCAATCCACCCACCCTGCACTTCCTATTCCATTCTTCTCACAGGTTTATCCTAACCTGTCAGAGGACACACCACATTTGAAAGCAGCCAAGTCATATACCAGCACTACTGTAATCCTTGTGCAGCTTTTTATATTAGTCTTACTATCACACAGCTCTCCACTGGGATTTACGAACACTGCTGGACTGTGGCCAAGAGCAAATTTGACCACCTTTTGGCACAACATGTAACTGAATTAACATGCTTGATTTCAGTGGCATCTTCACTATCCGGGCATCTGGATCCTCTCCACCGCTACTAGCTTTTCTGAACTGCACAGATTGGAGTTGTGTCATAATTTTCCGCACCTGAAATCATCCCTGTCTCACCATAAGTTAATCTGCTGCACTCACCCTAACCCAAAAGTTTGTGTCCCCATTGTCCCGTCACTCCTCCCAATTCACATCCTCTGTGCTCATTGTGCTCCATTCTCACCCAGTGCCACAAGTCTTTTCCCCCCTCTGTTGCTCTCCTTTTCCACTTCCCATTGCCCCCCCCCCCCTTCCCGCCCGCCCCACTGACCCTGATGCAATGCCAGACAGCCTTGCTGGCAACTGTCTAGTCCATGAAAATTCTGTGAGGCAGCACTTACTCTTCTCCTCGCACCCATCCTTGCTATCTCTCTCCCCCTTTCTCCTCCCACCATTTCCTGCTACCCTTCCTCATCCCCCACCCCATCGAATTCCAGAGTGCTAATTGTGCTCAACACACCAGTGCATTCTTCTGCTACCCTTCCTCATCCCCCAACCCATCGAATTCCAGAGTGCTAATTGTGCTCAACACACCATTGCATTCTGGCCGCAGCTGTGGGAGGGAGCAGTCATGTATGCACGAGATGTGCTTGCTTGTGTGAATGTGTGTGTGCGTGTGTGTTTTCGTTTCTGAAGAAGACTTCAGCCAAAAGATAAGTTCGTAACAGTTAAATCAGTCTTTTAGTAGTTATAACAGTCTTTTAGTTGCGCCCGTCTGGAATTCAACATGTCACCTTTATGGTGAGTAGCAATCTATCCTTTTCTTAATATTATTGATAGTTCACTGTATTATAATATAGTTAATTAGAATTACTTAACTTTGTTACAAATTATTTCCACAGGAATGTCATGAGTATTTAATGGCTGTCTGTGAACCTTAACATGTCACTTGACACAGAAAAAAATACAAGTCTCACTCAGAGTATGTTTAACAGTAACTTTCACATAGAGTTCTGGATTAAACATTGGTCACACAGCTGGCCTACTGGAAGACGATGCTGACACCTTAGTTGATGGTCACGGACTAGGCTGAGCTTTGCTGTGCTTGGCTGTAAGTAGAAGAATAGTCGTGGCAGCAAAGCGAAATGTTTCTGCATGCGGATTCATCGGTGTTGCTCATTCATCGATGAGGTTTGAGGTGACTATGTGCTTTCGTGGTTGTTTTTTGAGGTACCAAACTTGCTTTGGCAAGGTGGTGCGTAGGAATTACTAATTCACGTATGCATATTTACAAATTAATTTGTGATGTTAATGTAAAATAACTCTCTTCGTATCATTGCTGTTTATCATGCAAGTGATCCAAGGCATGTGAAATTCACTGACCGACTTTCATTTATCAGCACGAAGAAATTTCTGAGAGTAGGAAAAGCTAGATTCAATGATGATTGGGAGCTGTTATTTAGGATGTCTTCTTCTGTCTAAAATTTTAATATTCATTTTCTTTCTCTTTCTTTCTGAATAGATGTAGCAATAATTTTTAATTTGACATATAGTTGCATCATATGTCCAAGAATCAGAAATAGTTCTTTTTTCTGACTCAAGATCAAACCTATTGAAGAATTTCAACATTTGAAAATTAAATAAAATTTTCTTGAAAATTAGGAAGTGGTTCTCTGCAAATAGACTCTCACTAAACTTAAATAAAACACATTACAAGAAATTCTGCACTGCACCAGGCATTATTGCACCGTTATAAAGAACACACAGGGTGAACAATAAAAAACAGTGATTCAAATTATTAGGTATTAAAATCGATAGGAAACAGAACTGAAAGTCGCAGTTTAAAGATCTTCTTTAATGTCTAAGCTTTTAAATTGTGTGTTATGGATAAAATCAGAACTTTGAAATGAAAATGTGACAAATTTTAGTCTGTGTCCTCTGGATCCTTCCTACCAACACCAACTTTTCTGAGTGGCACAGGGGGAACTCTCCCTGCAATATAGCATATGTTCCTGTACCCCCCTGGCCTCAACCTTTGCTGGTCTGAGTCCTCTACTTACCCAACCCCTACTCTGCTCCCACTCCATCACAACACTGCCTCCTATTTCACCAACACACCCTTTTCCCTTCTCTACTTCTCTCCTTTGCCCCTCTCCCTTCCAGCTTCCCGACTGCACCTAGAAGCCCTTCCTGTCAACACCATGTCCCTGCATGCTCAAACAGTACTATACACCTTTCCCCAACCAGACTTGCTATCCACCCCCTCCCGTCCCCATGTTTCCTTCGAACCCCCACCACCAGATTGCTGGTCCCATTGGGTGCAGTTACAGCTCAGTTTGGCCACAGTGACCATTGTGTGTGTGTGTGTGTGTGTGTGTGTGTGTGTGTGTTTTCTACTTCAGAAGAACGCCTTTGGCCTAAAGCTGAGACATATAGCAGTCTTTTCGAACTTAACACATGATTTCAAATGTTTTTGAAACTTTTCTTGCTAAAATCCTCCACAAAGCAATGAACGGGGAGAGGTTTATACTTACTACATTTTCACTGTCCTTGCAGTCAAACTTAACCATCAGAAACAATATTTTCATATATTACTTCTTTGCTGCTAACTCCGTTTGTAACACATTTTGCAGTCGTTATCCACACATACCACTGAATGTACCTGCAAAATTATATTTTTGTGTGACATATGTTTTGGGAGATATGACATCATAAACATTGAGATGCATGAAAAACTAGCTTTCCTTACAATGAAATGCAAATTCCCAGACTATACTCATCCAGTGCATAATTTGAAGCTAGTGAAACCCAGCATAATTAGGATTTTCTGTCTTCAGCTGTAAAGGTTTTACATGTTTAACATCTAATATATAACAGATTTACTCGTTTGTATAGTAATAAGATGTATGAAGCTGTTTTACCCAAGGGTGTTCAATTCTGTAGAGAATCCGGGTTGAGTCACTGGATACATTATAGTCTGGGGTAACTCATCATTGAGTAAGAAATTGTTTAGAAGCATGTAATAAGTATTAAATATGGTGCCCACTCTAGAATCTCATGCAGACAGGTCTTTAAACAATTGAGTATGCTAATAATAGCTACACAGTACATTGGCTCCCTTGTGAGGTTTATTTACAGTGATCAGTCACACTTGGAAGACAATAGTAACATTCATAAACAGTTCTCCACAGAATCGGCAAAGAAGGGAACATACAGAAAAGACTGACAAGAAGAAGGGACAGTCTGATAGGACTTGTGTTAAGATATCAGCAAATGATGTCCATGGTATTATAGAGAGCCGTAGAGGGTAAAAACTGTAGGGCAAGACAGAGATTGGAGTACCTACAACAAATTATTTGAGGCTGTTGGGTGCAAGTGTTACTGTGGGATGAAGAGGTTAGTGCTGGAGAGGAGCTTGTGGCAGGGTAATAATTTCAACTACAGTCTTGCTATCCCTTTTTGTGTTTTTGTTAAGCTTCAAAAGATCACAAGGCAAACAGTGACATATTTCCATGACAGATTTACAGCTTACTCTTCCCTGTAATCCTGTCAGACACATGCCAACCATCTTCTGCATCTAATTGTTGAGAGATAAAGCAGTAATAACTAAAGAAAAGGAGAGAGAATACAGAATGCTGACATGTGTAACCGCATGTAAATTTGAATATTAATCATCAGAATAAAAAGCATTTAACTACTTGTGTCTCGTCTTCCTAAAGACATTGCAACACTTGTACTTCTTGTGTTACTTTCAGTAAATTTCTAAATTACTTTAAATTAATCTTTTATACCTGATCTACTGTCTGAGATGCCTACTTTGCAAAAAGTTCTGCTGTTTCATATTGATTTAGGCTTAATTCCCACTTTTATAGATTCTTATTGCTGATTTTGGAATAGCAGTAAGATCATATAAAGTTCTAAACTTTTGTCAGCAATTTTTTTTGAGTAATTTCATTTAACAGACATTTCCTTGTCATATTGCATTGCAGCCTTGCACAAATATTTCATAGGGATCACCTGTGGACTAACGCTAAAAGATTGAAATGGAAGTTCAGTTGATGATGTCGTGGGAAAAAGATAGGTTACACACTTCTTCAATGCCTGTCACCATAACAGAGGTGAGATCCAATTGTTTCATCTCACTGGACTTGAAAATGTTGTCTCGGTGCAATATATACATTCCTTATTTGGAAGTGTGCATTGTGATAATGTTATCTGGTTAAATAGATTTTGGAAGTTATTTGTTACATTGAATTGTTTACTTGAAACGTTTAGAAGTAGTTATTTCCAGTGTTTGAAAGTAAATATTCCTTCTTTAGAAGCTAATGCAGAAAAGAGAGAATAGTAGAAAATAAAATAGCACATAAATGAGATATAAAATTAATTGATTCGTAATTGAGTATGCATGGAGCCAATAAATATAAAAAAGGAACCAAAGGAAAGTCCTGGTATATAGTTGATAAACCTTTCTGTTTATTTCTCACCTCTTTTGCTTTCAAAAGTTTGACACTTAGAATTTATTTTGTATTGTTCCTATTAGCTGCACTGCAGTTATCATCATTCTGGTGAGTACTTTTATTTTTTACGTTTTACTGTACTTAATGCTTGATTTTTAAACATTTTATAGGAGACTTTTATTTCAGTTGTATTTCAGATGTCATAAACATATTTTATTTATGAAAGTGTATTTTTTATGTATACTTAAAATCTGATATAAAAAAGGAAAATGTAGTTACTGCTTTTGATATAATATCACAGTGCTTGCCTGTTCTCAGACAAGAAACATTATGTGTCAGTTGTTCATTACCATGTTGGACTAAGGCTAACTGTAATGTAATAGCTTTTAATGAAGTAACAGACCATGGAATGTCTGCATTATTATTTTAATTGTGTTTTCTATTACTTTTTATTTTAAAAAAAGTAATACCGTGTGTTATTGTAACACATGAAAATTAATTGGTGTAATAGAGAGGCTGAATCATAATTTGTTGATTGGGACAAAGTTCAGTAAAACATAATTGATGTAGTTCATTGACCTCCTTTACAAATTGTGAATCGATTATGAAACACAGCAATAAGCATGAATTATCAATTTACTCAGAATTAATACTGTTTGAGAAAACTTTAGCCTCAATTTCAAGAAAACAGCCCTACAGAAACAGCCTATGTTAATGTAAAAACACAAAAATAATGTACAACAATATAATGTGATAGAAGGCATAAAAAAAACTACTCACCAAGTGGCAGGAGAACAGTCATGGGTCACTGTACACATTAAACTGTAGGTCCTGGCTGGGTTATTTCAGAGATTGGAGGAAATCAAGGGAATATCATCATCTTCATTATGACTGTACCCACTAAAGAACTGCAGTGTTCAAATGAACCTACAGTTTGAGTACAGCTGTACCTATATCTGAGCCATCTACAATTTGCCAGTGACATGTTTGCATCTAATACAGATAAACTTCCACAACACATGGAAGAACATGGTGGAACAGGTCTGAAACAGGTTTATAATCAGTTTGTGCTGCTTGTTTTGACTTAAGGCAGTAAGACATTGATTTTAAATGTGAAAACCATTACAAAAATGACACTTCCTCAGGGAGCAGTAGAGCATGGGAATCACTAGCACCATCAGGAAAACAACCAAATGTACGAGGTGCATTCAAGTTCTAAGGCCTCCGATTTTTTTTCTAATTAACTACTCACCCGAAATCGATGAAACTGGCGTTGCTTCTCGACGTTATCGCCCTGCAGACGTACACATTTTTCACAACGCTGACGCCATGATTCCATGGCAGCGGCGAAGGCTTCTTTAGGAGTCTGTTTTGACCACTGGAAAATCGCTGAGGCAATAGCAGCACGGCTGGTGAATGTGCGGCCATGGAGAGAGTCTTTCATTGTTGGAAAAAGCCAAAAGTCACTAGGAGCCAGGTCAGGTGAGTAGGGAGCATGAGGAATCACTTCAAAGTTGTTATCACGAAGAAACTGTTGCGTAACGTTAGCTCGATGTGCGGGTGCGTTGTCTTGGTGAAATAGCACACGCGCAGCCCTTACCGGACGTTTTTGTTGCAGTGCAGGAAGGAATTTGTTCTTCAAAACATTTTCGTAGGATGCACCTGTTACTGTAGTGCCCTTTGGAACGCAATGGGTAAGGATTACGCCCTCGCTGTCCCAGAACATGGACACCATCATTTTTTCAGCACTGGCGGTTACCTGAAATTTTTTTGGTGGCGGTGAATCTGTGTGCTTCCATTGAGCTGACTGGCGCTTTGTTTCTGGATTGAAAAATGGCATCCACGTCTCATCCATTGTCACATGAAAAGAAAGTCCCATTCATGCTGTCGTTGCGCGTCAACATTGCTTGGCAACATGCCACACGGGCAGCCGTGTGGTCGTCCGTCAGCATTCGTGGCACCCACCTGGATGACACTTTTCGCATTTTCAGGTCGTCATGCAGGATTGTGTGCACAGAACCCACAGAAATGCCAACTCTGGAGGCGATCTGTTCAACAGTCATTCGGCGATCCCCCAAAATAATTCTCTCCACTTTCTCGATCATGTCGTCACACTGGCTTGTGCGAGCCCGAGGTTGTTTCGGTTTGTTGTCACACGATGTTCTGCCTTCATTAAACTGTCGCACCCACGAACGCACTTTCGACACATCCATAACTCCATCACCACATGTCTCCTTCAACTGTTGATGAATTTCAATTGGTTTCACACCACGCAAATTCAGAAAATGAATGATTGCATGCTGTTCAAGTAAAGAAAACGTCGCCATTTTAAGTATTTAAAACAGTTCTCATTCTCGCCGCTGGCAGTAAAATTCCATCTGCCGTACGGTGCTGCCATCTCTGGGACGTATTGACAATGAACGCGGCCTCATTTTAAAACAATGCGCATGTTTCTATCTCTTTCCAGTACGGAGAAAAAAAATCGAGGCCTTAGAACTTGAATGCACCTCGTATTTGGGGAAAAACTGGGGCATGTGCCATAATTATAGCTAATGAAAATGAAATCAAAGTGAGTAGACCTGTAACCAGCTGTATGGATGGTACATGGACCAAGAAATATCTTTGCTGTAATATAAGAAAAAATTAGAATGATGACGTAATGGATGGCGGTTGTGTGGTATTAGAAAACATGTAAAAATTGTTTGAATCCTAGAGTGGAAGAGTGTGAGTGTTGGAGAAGTCCACAAGAGAACTTCATCCAGTGTTGAATCCTGAATGGCTGATGATGGTATGATCCATAAGAGGACTCCACCCAGTGTTGAATCCTGAATGCTGTGATAATGGTGATGAAAGTGTCATGTAGTTAAATATGAATATAATGTATGAATATGAACATAAGAAAGTGATGTAGAATCAAATTTTCCAGTATAAGTTTAAACTTTGTTACATATTTTCATTTTTAGTTAATATTACAATAAAGGAAACAGCAAGATGCAAACAGTAACAGAAGCAATGATGGGCAATCACTCACCTGCAGCTAGTTGATGCATGACATGTAGACAAGTGTGACAGCATAGGAAATTTCACTTGTAGCAAGCTACCATTCACTCTCAGTTAAAGTGTGAGCATGTGTGCGCAGTTATCCACACCCACCCTACACCTCCACACACACACACACACACACACACACACACACACACACACACACACATACCATAGTAACTCTGTCCTAAGAGAGACATATTTTTAGTTAAAATGTGTAGTGACTGGTAGTTTCATGTTAGGAATAGGAAGATATTAATGTTAAGTTACAACCAGCCATCTCACAAGATGTGTTTTATCAGCCTGCTTTCTCTGAGAAAAGTATTGAAATGTATGTTTACTTCCCTACATATAAGTGCTTCAATGGTGCACAGTGTTTATAACTTTATATAGTGACATTATACACATACTTCACATGCACTTCTTGCACACAAAATCCATGAGTTCATAGGTAGCAGAGCGCATATTGAAGCCATATTCTTTGACTTCAAGACGATGTTCAATACAGTTATGTAGGATCGTGTTGTGAACAGAATATGTGCTAGTGGAATATTGGCCAGCTTTATGACGGGATTGAAGATTTCTTAGCAAATAAATACATCAGTCTCAGGGAATATATCATCACTGTTCACAATATATCTAAATGACATGTTGGATAACATCGGAAGCTCCATATGAATGTTTGTGTACAGCGCCTTTGGCTGAGTAAGAGCAAAATCACAAATCAAAAGATTCATCCACAATGGATGTAGGGTTTTTCTGTCACTTATCTCTTCTTTCAACCCAGGCAAAAGGAGGGGCAGGTCATTGCTGTTCCCTTTTTAACCTTCTCCAACATGTCCCTCTCTCTCCTCCACTAGGATGCAACTAATACCTGTAGCTACTAGAGCTATGATAGTTTTCTGCTGATAGTTTTGTGTACCTGTATGTCTGTCTGTCGACAGCACTACATATCTCGCTTTCTGGAGGTAAGTACTAGCCAGCAATTCTATGTCATTTTAAAATTTTTGCTTAAAGTCATTGTAAGTAATATGAATAACCACAATATAATGAAAAGGATAGTTGGTACTCACTATATGGTGGAGATACTGAGTTGCAGAAAGGCACAACAAAAAGACTGTCGGAAAGTTAGCTTTCAGCCAACAAGGCCTTGTCAAAAGTAGACACTACACACACACACACACACACACACACACACACACACACACACACACACACAACTCACATGCATATGACCACACAGCCTCTGACAGCTAGAGTCTGGCTCCATGGCTCCAGCTGCCAGAAACTGTAACCATGTCTGAGAGAGTAGCATTTGTGTGTGTGTGTGTGTGTGTGTGTGTGTGTGTGTGTGTGTGTGTGTGTGTGTGTGTTTGTGTGGTGTCTTTTTGGCAAAGGTCTTGTGGGCTGAAAGCTAACTTTCCAACAGTCTTCTTGTTGTGCCTTTCTACGACTCAGCATCTCCGATGTAAGGTGAGTAGCAACTATCCTCTTCATAGAATTGTTACTTTCCATCCTGGATTTGCCATTGCTTAATATGTGTAGTCACTCATAGAGGGAGCAGATTTTTGTGCCCTGTGATTGGGCAGCATTTTGGAGGACCCTGAAAAGATGGATTTGAAATATACCAGGCTTGGACAGGCAACAAAAATTTTAATACAGTTTTAAAATATAACACAGTATGGATAGATAAAAAAATCTATCCATCAAGTGGCATCAGGAGAAGCACATATAAAATATATAAATATGCCAAGCTTTCTGAGCCAGTGGCTCCTTCTTCTGGTCAAAGGGTTGGAGGGAAAGGAAGAGAGATTAAGAAAAATGATTGTCAAGGTTTAGGAAATGGGGAGAGTTATGGGAAAGTTGCTCTGAACTCCGAGTCGGGGAGACTTACTGCACAGGATGAGAAGGAAAGACTTATTATTTGTGCATGCACCAGATTGGATTGGAAAACTTTAAGAATTTAAAGGGGTAACGTGGGGTAATAAGCAAGACATTGATTACTAAAAAACATTGTGCAAGAATCAGTAAGAGTGGGAATCCAAGTGCTTTATATATGGTAGATAGGTGGGGAGGGCAGGGGAAAAAAGACAGGATTGAAAATAAGATACAGAAAGGTAATAGGGATCAAAGAAAAGGAACAGTTATTGAAGAGAAATGCTGAGACAACAGAAATTAATGTAAATTTAGGCCAGAAGGGTGGCAAGAACCATCAGTGGAGCTACGAGAAACTAGTGGCACACGTAATGGGACAGATACTTGAGATCATTTTGTAGAGCATGCTCTGGAACAGGATATTGTGTATTACATGGAAACACTCTCTGTTTATGCCCATTCATTCTAACCGATAAGCTATACCAATGTAAAAGGCTGAACAGTGTTTACATAATAGCTGGTACAAGACATGTTTTTTCACAGGTGACTCTCCTTTTTGTAACATATGTTCTGCCATTTACAGGGCTGATATAAGTGGTGATTAGAGGATGCATCAGACAAGTCTTACAGCAGGGACAGTCATAGCAGTATGAGCCTTAGGGCAGAGAAATGAGTGCAGAAGGTGCATAGGGTCTGACTAGGATATTGTAGGATGTGGTTCTAGGTGTGGTGGGCAAAATTTCAGACAGAATGGATGTCATTTCAGGGTAAGATTTTAGGAAGTCATAACCTTGTTGAAGTAGCCGATTAATAAATTCAAGACTAGGGTGGTAGGGAGTGACAAGCGGTGTACCCTTAAATCAATTTTTTAGAGGGATCAGCAGTACCAAGATTCGATGTGATAGTGCGGGAAATCTGCTTTTGAACTAGGCTGGTGACATAATTACGTACAGTGAAGGTTGATGTGAAAATGGTCGTGTACTGCTGTAAAGAGTTTGCATCTGAGCAAATGCGTGTGCCTCAAATGCCATTACTGTATTTAAGGTAATGTTTGACATGAAAAGAATGGCAACTGTCAAAATGTAAGTTCTGTTGTTTGTTTGTAAGTTGAATGTGAACAGAAGTGTGTAGCTGGCCCTCTGTGAGGTTGAGGTCAACATAAAGAAAAGTGGTAACACATTCGGAGTAAGAGCATATGAAATTTAATTGGGAGATTCCAAAAATTTTAACAGATCAGTCTTGCCATGAGTCCATGTGGCAACAGTGTCATCAGTGTATCTTAACCAAACCAGCAGCTGAAGTCTTACTGATGCAGAGCATGCTCTACAACATGATAGTCATAATCTTGTTGCTTATTTCACCACATATGCCACCTGAATTCTCACTCTTGACATCAGTTTCTCAGAACTCTGCAGTTGGGAACTAGCATTACAACATGTGCTTGTTTTTTTGCCACACACATGGCCTAAATTTACATTAATTAGTGTGGTCTCAGCATTTATTTTCAGTAATTACTCCTGTTCTTCACACTCTGTTATTTTCCTATATCTTTTATTTTCCAACCTGTCTATTTTTCCCCTCCCCCCTCACATGTCTACCATGTATAATTATCATAGCTTTCCACTTTTATCGAGTCTCGCACAATGTTTTTCAGTAATCTGTGTCATGTGTATTCCCTTCTCCTCCAGCTTTTAAGTTCTCTGGTTTTCAAATCTCATCCCATCTGGTAAGGCTCCCCTGACCCAGGGCTCTGGATGACTTTCCTGGAATCTCTCTATTTCCTAAACCTCACCAGTTCTTTTCATTCACCCCTCTTCCTCCTCCTTCAACCCTATGGCCAGAAGAAGGAGCCACTGGTTCCAAAAACTTTGAAATGTAAATACCTTTGTATGTGTTTTCTCCTGCCGCCACTTAGTGAGTAGTTTTTTTATCCATCCGATTACATCATATTTTCAAAAATTGATTATTTCCATGTGCATATGTATATTGTATTTTCAAACATTAATTATTTTGTTGATACAATACAGTTTTAAATCCTATATGAGAACAATGAATTGTCCTGCTTCATTGCTGTCGGGCTTATTACTGATTTTCCTTTACTGTCAATTAAAATTTATCCCCCAATCTGTATAGTTTGTTGAATTTTTTATACCTAAAAGAAAGAAAAAGAAAAAAAATACATAACCAGAACACCATAAGTTGCAGTGGAATACCAGAAAGTTGAGTAGTGTTTCCAGCCCTGCTCATCTCTGACTAACTACTACAACCCACTTCCATTTGAATCTGCTTACTCCATTCCAACCTTGGATTCTCTCTACAGTTTTTACCTCTTCATTCTTGCTTCCATTACCAAACTGACAAATCCTTGATGCCTCAGTATGTGTCCTATCAATTGAATTCTTCTTTTGGACAAGTTGTGTCATAAATTTCTTTTTTCTCCAATTCAGCTCATTATATCCTCATTTGCTGTTTGGTCTACCCACCTAATCTTCAACATTCCTCTATCACCACACTTCAAAAGCTTATATTCTCCTCTTGTCTGAACTGCTTATTGCCCACATTTCACACTTCCTGCCCAGTAAGTCACTTTACTGTTGATAATATCTAGTTATTTTGAACTAAATTAGTCATTCCATACAGACATGTACTTCAGTGTTCATTAATATTTATTTGTCTTGCTATTTCATTTCAATATCTATTACATGTTAAGGACTTGGTGATTAATACAGCAATAATAATCAAGTAGTGTAATTATATCTTCTTTATTCACAGTAAGATACTGTTCACTCCTTTATTTCCTCACAGACCTGTGGGTTGTATATTTGTGAAGTAACCTTTTACAACAAAATGGAATTCCCATATATTTGTCTAAAGTGAAATAAGGGAACAAATTGTTTCTTGTTTTGTGAACGTCAGTAATGTCAAACTAGCAAAGTGATGATATTTTCTGTATGCATTTTTATGAGAGATTAGAGACAGATTAAAGCTTTTCCATTTCATATTCATCTGCCAAAAAATGTAGAGGAGTAGCCTGATAGCAACCCATTGCCACTTTTGCTGAAGTCTCGGTAGATATTTGCCAATATTTCATCATTTTCTTGAAATAGGTGGCTAAACAGAAACAAAATTGAGGAATCCTACATCAGTGTCACCATTGAATCATCCAGCAGAATTTATTTCATATATGGAGCTACTAAATTGAACACACACACACACACACACACACACACACACACACACACACACACACACACACACACAGAGAGAGAGAGAGAGAGAGAGAGAGAGAGAGAGAGAGAGAGAGAGAGAATACCTTGTGCATCCTACATAATGCTAACTGTTGCTTGGTGAACAGGAATCCAAAAGTGTTGTATTTATGGCAAATATTGTTACTATACTATTAATGCCACACACTTTATGATCAATGTAGTTTGTGTGCTAAAGATCATGGCGCACAGTTTACGCACCTAGAATCACTGTGTACTCTGGTGAGCATCACTATCTCAACACTCCACAGAGACTTCTCTAGTTCATGTCAGTTAAAATTTTTGTGTCATATGTATTAATTCCTATAGTAATAATTATTTTTAATGATTACAGAGTGAAGCATTTGATTCTGGCTGATCCTTGGGGCTTTCCTGAGAAACCCCCAGAAGCCTCCTCAAGAACTCTTCCGTTGTGGGTTCGCGCTATTGGTTATATGCTGCAACCGTTTAATCCATTGTGGCCTGTCCGTTTGGCAGGGCCTTTTGGTGAGTCCTAAAAATTATTGAAGTTAATTTATTCTCTCTCTTTCTTTCTCTTTCTCCCCCCCCCCCCCCCCCCCCCCCCACACACACACACACACACCATTGGCTGCAGAAATAAGCACCCAGCAGACAAATATTAAAGAAAAAGTTCAGCTTTTATGTATCTCTAGGATGCGACTGTGTAATGTATGAGGGAGTATGTTGTATTACACTCGATAATATTCAGAGAGATGCAAAAAGTCAACAGTATGTGTAATGTTGTGAAAGTATAGTTTATTTGGTGGAGTTATATACCACACGTTTTCCAGTACAAATTTTTAAATAAATAAATTAAATTTACATTTGAATTAATAAGAAGACAGAAGCAAGAAAGTGAAGGACGGAAAATAAAATTGATACTCTGCTTGCATAAAGGACAGCAAAAGAAAATACTTGCATGAGAATTTCATCATTTTGAAAGAGCATTTGCTTTCATGCATGTCTGCTGTATGTTGCCTAATAGGAAAATGTGTAGGGACAAAAGGCTGACGAAATGATTAGAGTGTGACTGTTTGTGTTCTTATTTATTTTGTTATTTCAATGCAAAATGTAGTTCTCTCACTAATTGTTCAGTCTTTTTATGTAACAAAATTAACTTTATCACATCAGAGCCCAGAATTAAAACTTACAGTGTGTGATAAAGTGTTGGCTTCCATGTGAGTCAAATGCCAGAGTGCAGCTCCCTGAAAGATCTTAGCCCATTGCCATTCTGTAATAGTGACAATGCTGTTATATCACAGAGGATTATTTAGCCACTTGATCCAAAAACTCAAGCTCTGGCATGCTGCTGTGTTTGCCTGGTTCATTATTCTTGAGCCCCCCCCCCCCCCCCCCCCGCTCTCTCTCTCTCTCTCTCTGTCGAAGCTGGTCTATGTCCTACAACAGAGCTTATGAGCTCAAAATAAAGTTAAAGTTAAAGCCATAATCCTAGATTTTATCAAATGTACCTTATAAATATTTGTAATAATATGAAATGGGGTAGATTGTTACTCAACAAGTAGAGCAGATATGGAGCAGCAGGCAGGTACATGGAAAGTAGACTGTTGGATATTATTAACCAGTCAGGTCCAGCCTCTGACACCGGTTATGTGTGAGTGAGTAGTGTGTGTATGAATGTTTGCATTTCTGTGTCTGAAGAGGCTCTTTGTCGAATAGCTTAATAATATCCTGCAGTTCATTTTCAATGTGCCAGTCTGTCTCTCACCACCTCCTCTACGTGTAACAATCTATCCAATTTCAATTGGTGCTACTCCATCCTGGATCTTCCATTATACATGAGTGTAATATGGTAACTCCTAACAAGCTGTGACCCTCCACCCATACTCATAAACACAAATCCCCATTGTAAAATTTTGTTAACTCTCTCTCTCTCTCTCTCTCTCTCTCTCTCTCTCTCTCTCTCTCTCTCTCTCTCTCTACAATTAAACATTTATCATTACATGAACAGAATATTTACATTATTTGCATGTATCTGTCCATATCTGGTTATTATTATTATTATTTTTTTTTTTTTTAAGGCAGGAAAGTAAATAATTTTGGGAGTCTCCCAGGTTAAGTTGTGGGTCAGTACTGCCTTATGTGTTCCCGCATTTCTCCAGAACTCAGATTCATCTTTCCTCTGGTCAGCTTCTGACACTTTTTCCATTCTTCCGTAAATAATTTATGTTAGTATTTTGCAGCTGCAGCTTATTAAACTGACGCTTTGATAATATCACACCTGCTAGCACCTGCTTTCTTTTGAATTGGAATTATTTATGTTTTGCTTGAAGCCTTAGTGTGTTTCGCCTGTCGCATATATCTTGCACACCAGGTGGGATATTTTATCATGACATTAAATATAATTTTTGTGTGCATGCAGTCATCCTCATTAAGCAGTACAATGTCATCGCATATCGACTCTAGTAGATTACTCTGTGCTCTGCCAAGGAAGAATGCAATTAACTCTCAAAAGCAGAAACTCCCATGAAGTTAATGATATATCAAGTAAATTACTAAGCTTTTGTTCTTCACATTTGTGCAAGGTATTTGGTCAAATATGCAATAGATATTTTGATGTAAAACCACCAAAAAGTTGTTTTTTGTGAATGATTTAAACATTAATGTCATCAAGCATCAGAGCTAGACACAGTGCTCATTAACAACATATATACTTCATTAAGAAAGAAACATATTATAGTATGGAAATGAATTACATCATGAAGCACTTAATTGAAAATTTTAAAATGGTGTATAGCGCATGCTTGTAATTTTAAAATGAATTAGGTGCCTGTTTAGTGCTGTGAATGTAGATGGCTCTCTAAATACGTCTACAATATACGACAGAAACACAGAGTTAAACATCAGTAGCAACTGCATTTCATGTTACAGTGCACCTGGAGTATAACGTGATGCATCACATCCAGAATACAACTGAGGTAGGGCTCCAAACTCAGACCAATTAAAGGTCAGACGTGGTGCATTGAACTTTTACTGTAAACAGCAAGTAGCATTAACATCTACACATTCAGCATTGACTCTTTTTTTGTCAACAGTATGTATAGTTTTGGCATTATATTGAAAAGGATAGGTTGCTACTTACCGTGTTGTGGAGATGTTGAGTAACAGACAGGCACAACAAAAAGACTGCTAAACTTATAAACTTTTGGCCAAAAGCCCTTTTCCTGTAGTGACAACACACACACACACACACACACACACACACACACACACACACACACACACACACACGTGACCACTGTCTCTGGCTGCCAAGGCCAGACTGCAAGCAACTGTGTATAATGAGAGAAGTAGTCTTGATGGTGGGGATAAGGAGGAGGCTGGGGAGGGGAGGGGAGGGTTGTTTGTCAGGGCAGGGGTGGGGGACAGTAAAGAACTGCTTGTGGGAGCATACAGGGATGTAGTCAGGAGAGGATAGGGGAGGTAGGTACAGTCAGGACGTTAGACAGAGGAAGGGGTGGGGAGGGAAGGGAACAGTAAAGGAGATAAGTAAAAAGACTGCAGGTGCACTGGGGAATAGAAGGCTGTGTAGTGTTCAGCAACTGGGTGGTCTAGCTCTTTCTTGGCCACAGTTGGTGGCAGACAGCTTCTTGGTCATCATGCCCATGCAATTTTGATGCACATTATATCAGTATAGAAACTACATTGTTGTAGCATTATCATAAAAGAAATGAAATATCTTTCAAAAAACCTGTATTTCACAAAATATAAAAATATTTTAGACTGTAAAACTGCTAACCATACATCTTATTTGTGTGTAAAAATAAATAAATAAATAAACAGGAAGCTGCATCATCTTTGTAGACTTCGTATTTTTATCAGAGATGGCAAAGGACTTT
The DNA here is from genome assembly GCF_023864345.2 of Schistocerca serialis cubense. NCBI lineage: Eukaryota > Metazoa > Arthropoda > Insecta > Orthoptera > Acrididae > Schistocerca > Schistocerca serialis. The sequence continues at coordinate 596,456,371 of NC_064643.1, forward strand.
AAAGAACAATTGAACATAGTTGATAATGTCTGGAAAAGATGTTGTAAGATGAATATCAACAGAAGTAAAGCAGGAGTAATGGACTGGAGTAGAATGAAATCAGGCAATGTTGATCAAATTAAGTTACAAAATGAGAGACTAAAACTAGTGAGTTTTGCTGTTTGGGCTGAAATACAGGGTATCCCCAGAGGAATGGTCAGTATTCAGGGATATGACAGGAAGGATCACTCAAAGCAAAAGATTTCTAGTAAGCATGGCTCTAAAATGAACATCTCAAGAGGAGTGAGCACATCTTCGTCATTGGCACTGTGAAACAGTTCTGTTTTACTGCAGCTCTATGCTGTTCATACTTTAAGAAAAGGAAAAAATCTCCACTAAAACACATACTTTAAGAGCTGTGAGCAATTGGTCATCTTCACCCGATGTGGAACACACATCTTCAACTGAACAAATGCTCATAACTCTTAAGGTATGCTTTTAGAGCCCAGGTTTACTAGATGATTTTTCTTGCTTTGGCCCATACTACCTCCTCCCAAAATATGGAAAGCAAAGAACATACCTTAGAAGAGATTTGTTTCACAATATTAAAGACGAAGCAGTGCTCATAGCTTCTAAGGTAAACATTTTAGGGCCCATGTGTACATGACTTTTCTGCTTCGAATGATCATTCTTGTCATATCCCGACACTGTCCTTTCCTCCTGATATATCATGTGTAATTGACGATGACCAAATTAAAAGTTACATAAAATGCAAACTGACAATAGTAAGAGAAGTTTTTCTGAAAAAGGGAAATGTTGTTGTTGTTGTTGTTGTTGTGGTCTTCAGTCCTGAGACTGGTTTGATGCAGCTCTCCATGCTACTCTATCCTGTGCAAGCTGCTTCATCTCCCAGTACGTACTGCAGCCTACATCCTTCTGAATCTGCTTAGTGTATTCATCTCTTGGTCTCCCTTTACGATTTTTACCCTCCACGCTGCCCTCTAATACTAAATTTGTGATCCCTTGATGCCTCAGAACATGTCCTATCAACCGATCCCTTCTTCTAGTCAAGTTGTGCCACAAACTCCTCCCCAATTATATTCAATACCTCCTCATTAGTTACGTGATCTACTCATCTGATCTTCAGCATTCTTCTGTAGCACCACATTTTGAAAGCTTCTATTCTCTTCTTGTCCAAACTATTTATCGTCCATGTTTCACTTCCATACATGGCTACACTCCATACAAATACTTTATAAACAACTTCCTGACACTTAAATCCATACTCGATGTTAACAAATTTCTCTTCTTCAGAAACGCTTTCCTTGCCATTACCAGTCTACATTTTATATCCCCTCTACTTCGACCATCATCAGTTATTTTGCTCCCCAAATAGCAAAACTCCTTTACTACTTTAAGCGTCCCATTTCCTAATCTAATTCCCTCTGCATCACCCGAATTAACTCGACTACATTCCATTACCCTCGTTTTGCTTTTGTTGTTGTTCATCTTATATCCTCCTTTCAAGACACTGCCCATTGCATTCAACTGATCTTCCAAGTCCTTTGCTGTCTCTGACAGACTTACAATGTCATCGGCGAACCTTCAAGTTTTTATTTCTTCTCCATGGATTTTAATACCTACTCCGAATTTTTCTTTTGTTTCCTTTACTGCTTGCTCAATATACAGATTGAATAACGTCGGGGATAGGCTACAACCCTGTCTCACTCCCTTCCCAACCACTGCTTCCCTTTCATGTCCCTCGACTCTTATAACTGCCATCTGGTTTCTGTACAAATTGTAAATAGCCTTTCACTCCCTGTATTTTACCCCTGCCATCTTCAGAATTTGAAAGAGAGTATTCCAGTCAACATTGTCAAAAGCTTTCTCTAAGTCTACAAATGCTAGAAACATAGGTTTGCCTTTTCTTAATCTAGCTTCTAAGATAAGTCGTAGGGTCAGTATTGCGTCAAGTGTTCAAATATTTCTACGGAATCCAAAGTGATCTTCCCCAACATCAAATGCAAATTTAAGTATTCCCTGAGGTTTTGGTGTTGCAGATGGATAACATAGACATCTTGCCTTGATATTTTGTCTGATGACCATTCAGCTGTCTTCAGGTGATTATTTAACTGTGGAGACGGATGGTGCATATTGCTAAATTTGTAGCCGGCCGGAGTGGCCGAGCGGTTCTGGGCGCTACAGTCTGGAACCGCGCGACCGCTACGGTCGCAGGTTCGAATCCTGCCTCGGGCATGGATGTGTGTGATGTCTTTAGGTTGGTTAGGTTTAAGTTGTTCTAAGTTCTAGGGGACTTATGACCACAGCAGTTGAGTCTCATAGTGCTCAGAGCCATTTGAACCATTGGTACCAAAAGTTGGCATGGATGCACATGACAAAGATTACACTGAATGAGCACCCTCTGTTCCAGGGTGTTCCTCCCATATGTCAGCAATGTTGTGTCGAATTTAGACAGAATCCAAAAGAAACATTATCTTAATCTTATGGCTATCTACAAAGGCCTGGGGTGTACTTGGCTAAGTAAAGAATGATCTGGGTTTGCAGAAGGCCGAAGTCTGCAGATACTAAGCCTTTGTGACAGAGCCTACATTGATCAGCGCGCGCACACACACACACACACACACACACACACACACAGTATGGGAAAGATGAGTGAAACATGATCACCATACTTGCTGTTTGCAGCCCAGTAAGTGAGCCATTGATAAGCTTTGTATCTCTGCAGGACATTCTATGGATTATTCTGCCACAGAAATCTTATCCACCACAAGATTCTTCGGGATTCACTTATTAAGGAAGCTGTGGAAGTACATTTGGTTGAAGATATTGTTGAGGGTGGTGGTTTTCAACTAGATAAGGAATGGGACCCGTGATTTCTCTAACATCTTCAGAAGGAAACATTTACACCTTATGACACGTCTATCGGCAATTAACCCATTTGCAACTATGGGTATACATATATGCACAGTAGATGGAGCACCCGGACAGCTATGGGTGTACATGTATTTCGAGCAGGTGAAATGACTAGACCGCTAAGAGTATTCATTTATGCCCACCAAGCAGGAAGGTGTGACTGTTGAGCAGGGGAGCAGGCAGATGTGCACAAAGGAATTGTGACTTGCTGTTGTCCATTTTTCAACATTCCTGCCAGTGCCATCATTACCTGCTCTTCTGTGCAATCTCAGAAAACGCTACAGTTTTCACCTGCTTCTGGATCATTTTTGCTTACGAGTTGATTGAATAGGTACAATTTGGTTTCCTAACATGCACAAGATAAATGACACAAACATATATAATCTGAAGGGCATGAATTATTCTAATGAACTGTCATATCAGGTGTTACAAAAAGTGAACAGTGTATCAAAATTCTTGCAGTTCCTCAGCAACTCTCCAGTCCATGCGGAACAGAAAATGAGACACATGGCCAAAGAACTATAATTTGATTTTATAATGTTGACACTTGAATTTTAACTTCACAGACCCGCAATTCAACAGAATATGTGCATGCAATATCAGCATTGCACACACACCTGCACACCTCTGTTAACGGTATCTGTCAGAGAGAACTAGACTCGACAGAGGACACTCATGCAGTGGTAATCTGTGTGAATGCATCTTCACGTAGTATAAACTTAGTGACATACACCCACAGTCTCCAGTGTTAAATGTGCACCTGAAGATGGCTGAGTAGTTGTCTTCTGAAACATTGTGACAAGATGTGCTCGTCATCCAGATGCAATCCCAAAACCTCATGGAATATTCACCGTGCCAGAAAATCTTCAAGAATCACATAATTGTAAGTCTTAGGAAGTTTGGAGTGTATCCTTGGACAGAAATGAAATGTGGACAGGGTGCAGTTCAAACAAGAAGAGTATAGAAGCTTTTGAACTGTGGTTTCATAGAAGATCAAATAACAAATGAGGTGGTTTTGATTAGAATTGGGGGGGGGGGGGGGGGGGGTGAGAATGGACATATATGCCACACCTTGACCAAAAGAAGGGATCGATTAATAGGATACATCCCAAGACATCAAAGAATCAATTTGGTAATGAAAAGAAGTTTGGAGGATAGAAATTGAAGAGGGAGACCAAGGCTTGAATAAAGCAAATAGGTTCAGATTGATGTCACTTACAGCAGCTTTACGAAGGTAGAGAAGCTTGCACAGTACAGATTTATTTCGAGAGCTAAATTGAACCAGTCTTCAGACCGAAGATCATAACAGCAGTGGTACACAGTAGTACATTATACTGTAATTATTCAAATTTTAAGGTGAGTGTTTATCGTATTGCAATATCATCTTCAAACAATGGACACTCCAGGTTGGAATAGCAACAGTATAAGGAAAAGATAGATTGCTACTCACTGTAAAGATGACATATTGAGCTGTAGACAGGCACAATGAAAAATTCCAGCCCGAGCTGCTGCAGATGGTGGTTGTGTGTGCATGAGGTGCTCTTGCTTGTGTGAGTGAATGTTCGTATTTTTACTTTTCTGAAGAAAGCTTTGACTGAAAGCTAGTGTCTAACTCTCTTCCGTGTATTATGTCCAGGTGTTCCTGACAATGACCTTAATATCAAAACTAGTTGCAGAACAATAGAAATTGTAGCTATCTGATGGTGGTTTTCCATCAAAAGTCTTATACTCGTAAAAGCTATGGAGCACAACTTAAAGAAAACATATGCAATAATGCATCACTACCACAGGATGTATTTTCAGAGAGTATGAAATACTGTGACCCCTTTACAGCAAAGGTAGTATGTAGGTTAGATATTAATAATTACCAACAAGTTTTACTGTTTTGCTTGCCCTGGAACATAGTGGGAACCATATCCATATTTTCTGTAAACCAAATTGTGAATACCACTTTTGGTTCAAGACCACTTTTGGTTGATCATATAAACAGTCTGTGACGTTCACCTGCTTTATTTCTTCATTGATAGTCCTCGATGTCGGTGTGCTTCATTGCTATACTGGCTGAAAAATAGGGGGTGAAAACTCCACACTTACTACTGTAAATGATGTAGCTGACAGTTGCACAATTGCATTTCACAGTTCTTTACTTTCACTGTTCACAAGCCCCCAATATCATAATTATTTTAGAATTAATTAAGGGCTGGTTTTGCAACTAATATGTTTTCAAATACAGCTAAATAAATACTTTAAAAATCCAAGTAGTTCTTCATCCAAATGTTTATAATTAGTAGAGAATTTGTATTTGTTTATAAGTCAACAATAGAATCTAGGTCATGAACAGTTTGATAGCTTACCAGTAACACACATAGTTTTTATTCCAGAAACATGCATCATTACTATACCCTTTGTGTTCTTAATAGATCCAAAAAATGCCTGTGAAATGCCACTCAAATCGCTACCACCGTCCAGTAAACACTTAACATGTATACCTTGTACACTTGCTGTTATTACAGGGTGCCACACTTCCTTTTTACTTACCATGTGATCTTCTTCATACAACAAATCCTCATTAATCCTTTCCCTGGAAAAACTATCATCCTGCTTACCAAAACAATTGTCAGACACAGTCAAAAGACAGATAGCATGGTCCTCTTCCTCATTACCACTCTCATTAAACTCTAATTCTTCATTAGGCTTAATATTATCCTCCTTAATTCTTTCTTTTCTTAACACATTGTCTTCATCACCACTGTTAAATTCAAATACTTTGTCCTCATCACTACTGGATTCGTCATTGCTATCATCATTACAACTGCTGTCAGAATCAGACCCACCGTCAGTTTCGTTGTCCTCAAATACTTGGCTAATTAGTTGACCCTTGTTTCCAGGATTAGACCACAAAGCAAAACACCTGAATTCCATATATTCTCTTAAAAACTTATCATCCAATTGGACACTTTTGACATCCTGAGAAACATCAACACACACTGTTTCATCACTTAATTTTATTATAGTAACTTTCTCTTCCATTTTTACAGGATAAACATTGCTGCACACACCATCATTCAACATCTCACTAAAATTAGAATTTACACTCATCTTACTACTGTCATTTACATTACCCTTACCTGTGATTACAGCACATTTAGATACACGTGGCTCTTCATCACTACCTGACCTAGTGCGAGCCAAAACTGGGGCATTATCTAGTTTAAATGGTTTGACCCAGAATATCCATCTTCTCCTCCATTTCTGTTCCTTGAGTTTCTCCTACCATTACCATGCCCATTCTGACTTTCCTTCACCCAACAATTCCTTGAACGTCTGCTATAATTAGTTCTGTTCATCCTATTTACCTGAAACTCTCTCCCTGATTTAATCAAAATTCCTCCTATGATCTTCCACTGAAGGCTTCACCCTCTCCATTTTATCAACATAATTAAAAAGTCACTAATATTACCCCTAGGGGCAGGTACAAGCAATTCTCTAACTTTCTGAGGCAACTTAGTTTCTAAGCCCATAATGATTTATTCACTACCTAGCTCTTTGTCCAAATATTCCAATTTTCTTATCCAAAACTGATAGAAACCTTTCACAGTACGCTTCCCAGGATCAAATCTCTCGCCTCCCCAAAATTCACTCTAAATTCTCTGCTGCTTCTCTTTGGACCAATATTAATCTAAAAATTCTTTCTTAAAGCTATGCCACGAAGTACAACTATCAGATATCTGAGTTGCCCATCAGTAAGCATCGTCTTTCATAAAACCTCTCGCAAATGACATTTTCTCTTTGTCATTCCAAGTTTCAGGCAAATCATTAAATTCCCTAATGAAATCCAGTGGATGTACTTCCCCGTATGGTTCAAAATTATTAAATTTCTTACAACTAACAAATGAAGGACTGTTTGGGACACTACACACTCCATGCTTTAGATTTTGTACCTCTTCCACCTTTTTCTCTATGTCAGCCAGTTGTGAATATACATTTTTATTTTTACCAGTTTTTCCTCTACCACTACTGCACACTTGATTTCTACCTCCATTTCTAAATCATTTTTAATCTGATCGATTTGGTTCTCTAGTTTAACGCTATTTTCAGTACAAAATTTCCTGGCTACTTTGACTTCATCTTTACACTGTTTCTCGGAAGCCTCCACCCTCCTCCTATAGTCATCACAAAGTTTCTTCCTCTCTTCTACACATTTACTACTTATTAATGTTAATTTCTCATTAGTATTCTGTACTGATTTCTTTATCTTTTCATCACAATTTTTCACTACTGCATCATCCTCCTTACTTAATTCTGAAAGATTGGAGCTGACTACCTTAATTTCCTTTTTAATTTCTTTCTTCAGTTCATCCTTTAAGCTAGTCAAGTCAATTTTAATACTACTAATTTCTTCTTTCATACTATTCTCCACCCTACTGATGCCTTCTTTCATACTCATACTACTCATAATTTGCCTTAACATTGCTTCCAATTTTCCGTTTGCCAGAAACTATTGTCTTTGCTGACTTTTGATAATAGGTTCTTCCTCCTTTGCCTTAGCAATTTCACCCACTTCACTACTGTTCTCATCCATTTTGCTCACATCACCACACAATGTAGATCACACTTTTATCATTTCATCTACAATAGGACTTTTGTCCCCATCAATTTAAGTTACATTCATGTCTGATTTATAACCACTATCATCTACCGAATCAGTCCTCATTAAGTCTTTCTGTTAATTGAAAAACTTGACCTCCACAGCTTTGTTAACAATCACATCACTTCACTGTTGTCCATTATCCCACATCACACTGTCTTGTTCGTTAAGACCACTCATTATGTATCCTTAATATAAAATGGCTTTTCCTATGAATTACCTTATTTTTATTCACTTATCTCCTGCTGCTCCTGCAGTTGTCATCTCGATTCTTCATTACAAAGCTGGTGCAAGTTGTAATTCTCTCAGTGAGGCACGTTGTTTATCCCGGTCAGCTTTGTCCACCTGCGTGCTGATTGGCTGCTCCTATACTCAGTGGCTGCTTCCATAGAACCCACTTGCTGATTGGCTGCTGTCATACTTTGTTACTGTGGCCATGAAATCCATGCACTGATTGGCTGTTAAACCCCCCCCCCCCCCCCCCATTTAATGGTGGCTACATCAATTCTGATATTTCAAAATAATTGTATTTCACCACTGTCTGTTCACTGTCCTTGACAAAATTCCTATACCACATGTATCACACACTTACTTCGTTAAAATCACTGTATTGTAAACCATTCTTGAGTTCACTGTTCAAAGTGCACGAATACTTGTTTATTGTGTCCAAATACAATAGTTCTCACCCAAAATGGCACCATTTGTGACATTCGCCTGCTTTATTTCTTTGTTGATAGTTCTCGGTGTTGACGTGCTGCAAACACTGGCTGAAAATGTGGGTGGGGGGGGGGGGGGGGGGGTGTTTCAGCACTGACTATTGTAAATGATGTAGCTGACAGTTGCACAATTGCGTTTCACAGTTCTTTACCTCCTCTGTTCTCAACCTCCCAAATATTACACAATTATATGGCCAGTTCACTATTCGTAAATGTTGATAAGCCTCATTAATAGGTTGCAGACAGACAACAGCATACTGCTACAATAGTTTGCTGTTGAACATCTGTGAGCGGTAAAAACCTAACCACACTGTTCGCAGTTCTTGCAGAATAATATGGTACCTGTGACACTATTTCTCAAATAAATTGAACATACAATGTCATTAATTGTTTTAACACATGGCATATTTGTGTTATAGTTATTCCACTGTTAAGTTGATGCATTGTTGTTAATTTAACCAATACATAATTCCCGTCTGAAAATTGGCTGAGGACTGATGGTCTCGGGACCAAAAATTGGTCCTTTATATATTCTCATAATAATAGGTAATGAAACTATACATTGTCGATGTTTAAGTTACAGAAATTACAATTAAAACATACCTCATTCAATTAACTGAATACATCAAAAAGTTCCTTCTTCTACCACAATGGTTAGGCCGAATTATTTATTTAAATGATGAAATTAACAGACATAGGTACACAAACAATATTTTTGACAAACCAGGAATTGTTTTGGAATTAATTAAGGGCTGGCTTTGCTAATATGTTTTCAAATAGAGCCAAATAAGTACTTTAAGGATCCTAGTAGTTCTTCTTCCAAATGTTTATAATTAGTACAGTATTTATATTTATTTATAAGTCAACAATAGAATCTAAGTCACGAAACAATTGCTGATTTCACCCAATAATGATCTGTAGCAAAAGATATTAACTAGGAATGGTCAAAATAAATTAGGAAATTAATTACATACACAAAACTAAGCACAAAATTAGACCTATATTCCTTAGGACTGAGGGCCAACCTTTTCTCTTTTATGGAAATGCTGATTATGCTTATGCATGTTAATGGTAATTAGGCAAAAATGAAAATAAAATAAATTCAAGAAGGCAGATGGCAAAACGAGAGAGTAAGTAAAGAGATTCCAGCTTGCTTTGCCACAAGTCCATTATTGATTCTAAAATTTTGAAGACACATTTGCAGGATAGGCATGCATATGTAGCAAAAATGTAGATACAAGTTCAGAATATAAATAAAGAATTACATAAGATACTAATTGGTATAAGCAGTTTTATTGATTGTGTTGTGCAACTGCTGAAACATTAGAATAATTATGCAGTTCAGTTGTCTTACCGAGAAGACGGCTCCTTTTTTGTTCTGGAAGCCATCCTGATCGGACACATATCTGCCATCACTGCAGATAACTATTTGGCACACTGCCATTATTCTATGAGACGCAATCTCACTAGGTGTACTCATAGTTACATGCAGCAACAGAATTAATGTAAGTGTCTGTGTAATTTAATTTAGTATAATATTTTGTCAATACTGTGATATTATTTAATCTTGTGTTTCATTTATGTTGCAAGCTATTATTCCATTTAAATGGTGTGTTGGCAAGGCTAAAGGTTCTGTGTTACAAATTACATCAAAGGTCCAGTATGAACCAAAGCTTTGGAATTATTCAAACTACGAAGTGCAATATTTTCAGAAAAATTACTCACGGTCTAACTTACAATGAACGGATCTTACGCAAAAAGCCATTGTCAAGCACCCGAAGTTTGTATAAACTGATCACATACTATTATCATTACTTATTATTATTTGTTTGTTCCTCAATATTCTCAAATCAGACAGGAAAAGACATGATAAATCAAAAAATGCACATATGGTTGCCACATTTAAGCTTCCCCAGTCAATATTTTCTTCCTTTAAACACAGTTTTGATAGGTTTGTTGGGCTTCTGTTTGTTTTTTAAATTGTTATTTAATGAGAGCAAAGTGATGCTATGTGGAGTGAATGAAAAGAAGTGTTGAACTGACAAGCAAGTTACCTATCCCCAGTACTTAATAGAAAAAACCCATTGTATTAGCTGGAAATAGAAGTACACATTGGTAAATTAGCAGACTAATATGTAAACTGCAATATGTACACTGTTTTAATGGGCCAAGGCTCTTGTAAACTATCAGTGACAGATGACAAAACATTAGCTAATTCTGTCCATAGGAAGAGGAGTGTGTTTTGTCTTATTCGAGAGTTCTCAAACCATTTTCAATCCCCAAAATCTTAGGTCAAAATAATGTTCCACTAGTGATCACTTTGCACATTTTCCACAATGCTTACAGTGTAACGAGGCTTAATAAAACAGTTTCACATGTGTTAATTGCCAGGGATAAGATTTGCACTCATCTCTTCTTGAACACATTCAAAATCACTGTATGAGTTCACAAAACTATTCACCCTCTTTATTAAACTGCAGTGTATGCCACACTGCCCCCTGTGTAGTTTGATTACGACTCTTCTGGCTGTCTTTAGCAGGTCAGGTATGACCCCTGCCTCACTTAAGAGATTATTAGTAAATGGATGAGGGAAGGCATTATATGCAGTCAAGTCACCAGCAGATGCCACAGTGTCTGGCAGAAGGCCTCTGTCAGTTATCTGACTCCTCACCTATAAACTCTGCCAGAGTGATCCCTTCTCAGAAGCCCAACATAACCTCCAATCCCTGCTTAAACCCATAGGTCCTTTCCATAACATTTACCCTGAATTCGTTTCCCTCATTACCCCTGTGACATCCCACCCACCCACCTATATGGTCCCCAAAATACACAAACCCAACAGTCCTGCACATCCCACTGTAGCTGCTTATTGTGCCCGCACTTAAAAGAATTTTGGCCTCCTTGATCAACAACTCCAACTGATCATCCAAAGTCTAGCCTCCCAGATCAAAGATACCAACAATTTCCTTCACCAACTATCCACCAACCCAGTCAGTTTACCGCCTTGATCCGTACTTGTCACTGTTGATGCCACTTCCCTATACGCCAACATCCCTCATTTTCATGGTCTTGCTCCTATTGAACATTACCTTTCCCAACTTCCTTCAGTCTCCAAACTTACTACATCATACCTCATACACCTTACTAACTAATCCTAGCACACAACTGCCAGCTACTTCTCCTTTGAAGGGAAGGTGTACAAACAAATCCGTGGCATAGCCTTGGATCCTTGGAGGCTTCCAGCAGGTACTAGTATTCTCTCTCCAAAACTACACTAAAGAGAATAGGAGAAATAGGAGATAAAGCATCTCCTTGCTTTAGTCCACTTTTATTTTGAAAGTAGTTGGATTTCATTCCATTTTGCAAAACTCTGCTTATATCATCATCCAAGCAAATTTTACAAAGATTTATAATTTTAATTGGAAATTCCTAGTCAGTGGTGATATTCCATAGTGTTTGCCTGTGAATGGAGTCATAAAATTTCATAAAATACTATATTTGTTGTATTTTTATAAAAAGGCTATTACGAAAGGATAGATAGCTACTTACCATAAAGATGAAATGCTGAGTTGCACACAGGCACAATGAAAAGAATGTTGCACATTTAGCTTTTGGCCAAAACCTCCTTCAGAAAAGAAAACACACACACATTCACACAGACAAGCACATCTCACGCACGACTGCCACCTCCAGCCGCGCGAACCAAAATGCGATGGTCACATTGCATGAAAGCAGCAATCTGGAGTGGGGCAGGGAGGTGGGGGGGGGGGGGGGGTATAGCAGAGTCCCTGTCTGACAGAGCAGGCAGGGACTAGATGGAGAGATGGAGGCATGATGAGACTACATGGTGCAGTGTTGGGAGACTATGGGGCAGGGTGGTTGTGGGGAGGGGGGGGGGAGGCAAAGAGAGCAACAGGCTAGGGGAAAGACAGGTGGGTGCATTGGCAGAGGGTGGTATGCAATGAGAGTGAGGGGATGTGAATGGGGAGGAAGCCATAACACGGAGGAGGCGGGAACTATTGGGTGAAGGGTGCGGGGACAGTAGTTCGAGGCCAAAATAATTTTGAAAGTGGGGAATGTGTCGTAGGGATAACTCTCACCTGTACAGTTCAGAAAAGTTGATGGTGGAGTGATGGCCCAGGTTGTGAAGCAGCCATTGAAATTGAACAAGTTATGTACAGCTGCATGTTGCTCCACAGGGTGGTCTACCATGCTCTTGGCCACAGTTTGGTGGTGGTCGTTCATACTGGTGGACAGCTAGTTGGTAGTCATAGTAATATAAAAACCTGTGCAATGTTTGCAGCAAAGCTGGTATATAACATGACAGATTTCACAGGTGGCGTGGGCTCTGATTAGGTAGGCTATGCTGCCTGTAACACAACTGGAGTAGGAAAGGGTGGATTGGGCAGGTCTTGCACCTGGGTCTCCCACAGCGATACGATTCTTGTGGCAAGTGGTTGGGATTGGGAGTGACATAGGGATGGACCAGAATGTTGTGGAGTTTGGGTGGGCAACAAAACACTGGGTTAGGAAGGGTGGGAATGATGTTGGGTAGGGTGTCTTTCATTTCAGTGCACAGTGCAAGGTAATCAAGCCATTATGAAGGATGTGTTTCATCTGTTCCAAGCTGGAGTGATACTGGTTGATGAATAGGGCATTTCTTTGTAGTTGATTATTGAGAATGGTGGGAGGATTGGGAGTGTGTGGGGAAATCGCATGGGAGATCTAATTACAGACTGGATCTGTGAAGGCCTTGGTGAGACCTTCAGCATACTAGACAAGGCAGTTCTTGTGACTGCAGATAAGCCATGCCCGGACTGCCAGGCGGATAGGTTTCAGCAATCTGTGATTGGTGATGATTCTGTGGTGGGTGGCAAGGTGCTGAAGTTGAGCGACTATAGGAAGATACAAAATGACTTGGACAAAATTTTTAGTTGGTGTGATGAATGGCAGCTAGCTCTAAATGTGGAAAAATGTAAGTTAAAGGTGATGAGTAGGAAGTAAACAAACCTGTAATGTTCAGTTCCAGTATTACTAGTGTCCTTTTTGACACAAGCAAGTTGTTTTAATATGTAGGCATAATGTTGCAAAGCAATATGAAATGGAAAGAGCATATGAGAACTGAGATAGGGAAGGTGAATGGTCGACTTCAATTATTGGGAGAATTTTGGGAATGAGTGTTCACTTGTAAAGGAGACCGCATATAGGAGGCTGGTGTGACCTGTTCTTCAGTACTGCTCGAGTGTTTGGGATCCATAACAGGTCGGATTGAAGGAAGACAATGAAGGCGGGCTGCTACATTTTTTACTGGTAGGTTCGGACAACACTTAAGCATTACAGAGATGCTTTGAGAACTCAAGTGGCAGTTCCTGGAGGGAAAGCTATGTTATTTTCAAGGAACACTATTGAGAAAATATGGAGAACTGTTATTCGAAGCTGACTGCTGAACGATTCTACTGCTGCCCTCATCCATTGCATGTAAGGACCATGAAGATAAGATTTGAGAAATTATGGCTCATACGGGGGCATATAGACAGTCATTTTTCCCTTGTTCTACTTGTGTGTAGAACAGGAAAGGAAATGACTAGTAGCGGTACAGGGTTCCCTCCACAATGCACAGAATGTTGGCTTGCAGAGTTCTGTGTAAATTTAGATGCATGGGATGATGAAGAGGAAAATGTCTTGGATCGGCCACATATTACATAGGAATTGTCTGCACAGAGAATCGTGGAGAGGAAAGTACAAGGAAAAAGATGGAGGGGAAGAAGGAGGTTTGGAATGCTAACAGATGTGAAGAGTGAAGAAGCTACAAGCAAATGAAGGAGGATGTTCAGAACAGTGTGTCATGGAGGGCTTCCATTTGATACCTGTTTGAGAACAGATTTAATGAAAGAGGAAGATGAAGAAGAGGAACAAGAAGAAGAAAAAGAAGAAGAATATTTAATTACTGTAACTTTTTTCCTGGACTTATCTTCGTAATTTCCACATCAGTTTTGTTTTACATTGCTCCGTTGATTGTTAAAATAGAGGCTTCAAGTGCAGAATCATAATCACCCAGAAAGAGATGCTGTTTCAAGGAGAGGAAGCATGACAAAACTTCTACAGCAGGTGAAGGAGATCTTTGTATTGTAATGCATCCCGGAGATGACAAGCACATCATAAAGTTATGAAACAAAGATGAAAAGGATCTATGAAGAGTCAGTTGTAGGGTGTATTTTAAATTGCCAGCAATGAGTACAACTAGCCAATGGTGCTTTAGTAAAGCTAACACTTTATTAACAAATCATCACAGCCAACTAAATCAGAAAGAGTTGGTGATTACTACTGATAAACTGTAACTATAAATTTTCTTGTCTGGCAAACAGGTGCAAAATTACAGCTGTGAATGTACATAATAATGTTTGTATGTTTTCTTTATATAGACAGTTGTCTTCTAGATTTCATGTGTGGCCCTATACTTAATGTGCACGTAGGTTCCTGTTAATAGTAGGTGCAGTATTTATTTAATATGCACATAGATTCCTGTTAAAGGCAGCAGAATAAATCTTCTGTTTGGAAATACATCTTATCTATGAGAGGAAGGAAGGGCAGAGAGAAGAGAGAGAGTCATTGGATTTGTGTAGTGCAGTTAGTCAAGGCGAGCGACAGTGAGAAGTCAGCCAAGACCTGTCATACTCGGTTATTGGCTTGTCAGAATCCGGACAACAGACAAAGAGCCGGTATGTGCCCAAGCAGAGCATTATGGGGCTGGCCACAAGTGACTCGATTACCTTTTAGCAGGTGAGTCCTAACCAGTCAAACATAGTGTGTTGCAGTACTCTGCTGTTGACGTCCTACTGCCACCTTGGGGCACCACTCTTCAACCCTTATCCTACCCACAGTGTTTTTCCTTGTCAAGCCCTCATAGCACTCAGACTATGCCTAGCTGGCCATAGTGCGTGCTTGGCCACCAGATTGTCCCAGCCCTTACAATGTTACTTCCATTTCCTTGATGCAAGGCTATCCTTCCCTATTTTTTATTCCTCTCTGCCTTACCCTTGGGTAGTCTTCTTGGCACTGATTGTGCTTGTGTCTGGTTTGTAATTTTGGACACTCATTTTCTTCCCGTCTGACAGTCTACAACTTTTCATTCTTAACTGTACGGTCCCCTTATTGGGCTTGACTTGCTATTCTTTTTCCAAATTTTACAGAATTGTGGATCGTACAGGGAAGGTCACCCCGTGTGATGTATCTTCCACCTCTTTTGCCTTTTTTCTTTGCACCCTTCGTTTCTTGCAAAGGTACTATGTCAAAAATGCAGCATAGTAGCCATTTTGTTGTGGGGGAGGTCATTAAGTATTTGCACGGTCGTATTTTCCTGACCATGCAGGAATTGCAATGTTGATGCCTGAGCTGGAAACATTCCACGCAAGCCAAGGAGTTTGTGCCCATAATGGCTGGAGCACAGGGCTCCGGGCAGTGGTTTAGTGACCAGGTAAGCATTGCTGCAGTCGGATGAAACCTGTGGGGAGAGTTCCTATTTGGAGTGGGTGTTACCATAGCAGAAGATTCACACACAAAGCTAATTCAGCTTTCTTCAGGTGGTGACCGTGAGCCTGTGATGAAGGAAGCTGGGACAATTTTACTTCCCCACATGTTTTGCCATCTGCCTCATTAAAATTCATTTTTTCATTTTTAACTAATTACCATTAACATACGTGAATATAATCTGCATTTTTCATAAAAGAGAAAGGTCGGCCCTCAGTTTTAAAGAAGATAACACCATATCTAATTTTGTGCTCAGTTTTATGTATGTAATTGATTTTCTAATTTATTTCAACTATTCGTAGTTAGTATCTTATAGGGCAAAATCAGTAATTGTTTTGTAACTTAAATTCTGTTGTTGACTTATAAACAAATATAAATTCTGTACTAATTATAAACATTTGGAAGACGAAATACTAGTTATCTTAAAGTATCTATTTAGCTGTATTCATAAACACGTTAGCAAAGCCAGCCCTTAATTAATGCCCAAGTATTTGTCAGTTTTGTCAAAAGCATTGTTTGCATAAAGATATTTCTTAATTTCATGATTTAAATAATTTGGCCTAACTCTTGCAGTAGAAGAATCTGTTAAGGAGACACAATTTTTCGATGTATTCAGTTAATTTAATGAGTTAAGTTTTAACTGTAATTTCTGTAAATTTAACTTTGAACAATGCGTAGTTTCAGTATTTATTATTGTGATGATATATAAGGGCCCGATTTTTGGTCACGAGACAGTCAGTCCATGGCCGAGTTTCAGACGAGTAACCTTTGTTGGTTAGATCAGCAACAATGCTTCAACTTAACTGTGGAATAAGTGTTAAACAATTAGACTGTGTGTAAAATCGATGACAGTGTCTGCTCCTTATGTACTGGATTTCAAGAACTGTGAAGTTTGTGGTTAGGTTTTAATGCTTGTAGATGTTCAACAGGAAACTATTGTAGCAGTATGTGGATGTTGGCCTGCAAACTATTAATGAGGCTTATGGAAAGTTAAACAATAGTGCACTGGCCATATATAACTGTGTGTTATTGGGGGGGGGGCTGTGAAAAGTGAAAATAAAAGACTGTGAAACGTAATTGTGCATCTGTCGGCTACATCATTTACAGTAGACAGTACTGCACATCCACTCCATGTTTTTTCTGCAAATACGTCAACACTGAGGACAACAAATGAAGAAATAAAGCAAGCGGAACCGTTACAAGCCCGCAGCAGTCTTTTCAGATGGGAAAGGTTATTATAATGCAGAGAGATATGACCCCATGGCATCTCTTTCAAAGGTTACACCATGGAAAGAGGGAGAAGCCAAATGTTTGGGAGCAAAATACTTCACCCAGTACTTAATATGTACTTGGTCTGATGGGAATACTTTTACTGCAATGAAATCTTTTTTTTTTTTTTTTTTTCTCCAGAACATTGAAAACAGATTTGGGGAAGTCAAGTCTCGGGGGGCTATGCAATATGGTTCACTATTAATTAAAACTTCCTCTGCTGCCCAATCTGCAGCTATTCACACATGTGATCATCTAGGTGTCATACCAGTGACACTACCCTGCATAAAACTTTGACAGTGGTCAAAGGAACTATCTTCCACAGGCATCTTACACTCTAAACAGATGAGGAGCTCCAGACTAATCTCCTACAGTGAGGCATACATTTTATAAGGTGTGTACAAAAGGGTTCACAAATAATCATACAGATGGAGGTGCCTTTATGTTAGCATTTGAAGGGAATATCTTTTTGGAGAATGTTAAGGTCATGGTGCACATATGTCATGTGAAACCATATATTGTGCCAGCTATGAGGTGCTTCAGATGTTTGCACATGAGGCATATGTCTTCCCACTGCATGGTGGGCCCAGAATGGGCAGTTGTGGATGATCACTCCATGAAGGTAGTCCTTGGGAACATTCACCTTTCTGTGTCACCTGCACAAACCGTCACCCTCCACATTTGCAGTTTGCCCAGTTTTCAGGAAAGAACAGGAGGTCCAGGAATACAAATCTGTTCATCATCTGTTGTATACTGAGGCATGGAAGAAATATGAACGCCTACACCCTGTGGATATAATGATCAGTTTTGCTAACATCATAACCTATACCCCCCCCCCCCCCCCTTTCCCCTCCGCCCCCACCTGAACCTTCCCAAACTAGATGCTCCGCACCCACCTCTCCCACAGTTCCTGTGGTACCTTCTTCAGGAACCACTTCACACATCTAGTCAGAAAGCACTCTCTTTCTTCGACATCTACCAGTGACAGGGATCCTTCTCCGAATCTCTCTGTTCTTTCAACATCTATACTGAAGGCCTGACACCAAACAGTGGCTGAACGAGCCATGGCCTTTGGGTCCCAGAGCTGTCTGCTCTTCAACTGTCCCCATGCTCAATGCTGATAGACCCTTGAATGAATCGTGCGCACCAAAGGTTACGAAGGAAAAGAAGAAGAAGGATGAGAATCAGGACAATGCTCCTCTATTGTCCCCGGAAGTGCCAGATCTCCCTACACATTCGGCTCCTGAACCGATGTATGCGGATGTGTTTCCATCCTCACTGATGACAGGCTGTGATGCTGTGGCATGACCGGTCCTCCGGGGTTCTTCTCGCCTAACCGGGGTCACCAGTCGCGTGATCATTCAGTGGAATTGTAATGGGTGCTGCTGTCATCTGCAGGAACTGCAACACCGTATTTCCTCTTCTTCTTCAGTTTTCTTTGTTCTCCAAGAAACCTACTTCACTAGTAACCACTTTCCAATGTTCTGTGGTTTTTGTGCATGTGATCAGAACTGTGCTGGTCCCAGGAGGACATCTGGAGAGATCTGCACTTCGGTTCATACAGATGTTGTGAGTGAACTAGTTCCTCTTTGTACCTAGTCAACCTCAGTGATTACCATTTGCTACGTTATCTTCCTCCAGGCAAGCCATTTAGCTATGTTGACTTGACCACATTGATCAAACACCCCCTCCTCCCCCCCACCCCTCCGCTCCCCACCCACGTCACCTAACCCACCTTTTTTCCTGCTTGGGGACTTCTGGACACCACCCCATGTGGGGAACTACCACTTCATCTGGTTTGGGCCCTCTAATTGATCCTGATAGGATTTATCATGGATTTTATGAGATTTGAGATAATGCGTCACCTGTTTATGAACACTGTACTCCGAGATTTTAGATACTGCAGGTAGTATGCTGATTGACTTATAATCACTTTTTGATTTTGGGTTATTTGCAAATACTGGTTGAATTAAGCTGTGGTTCCACTTAGTAGAGTGTGTATGACTAACAAGAGAAAGATTGAAGATGTCTGTGAGGGCTGCAATAATAGTATCGACAATGTTTGTAATCATACCTACACTGTCCATCCAAAAAGTGCTGATATTGGTTTTATTCCTGATGGCTAAACAATGTGGGTGCAGTAACTACTGTGACAGTTTCAACTAGCAACTGTAAACAACAAATGCACATTCAACCAATCCGTTGTGAGCAAGAAATGTTAAGTAGTGGACTTGCAGCTATAGTGCATCAGTGTTGTTGTATTGCAATGGAACAATGAACTGAACATGTCAAAATCAAGTATTCAGTATAGTCTCCAGAATGTTTTGATGAAGAGAAAAGTGTGTGCAAAGTTTGTCCTGCACACCGTGTCACCTGAACAAAAACAGCGACACATGGACATCTACTGCGACTTGATTGAAATGCAAAATGCAGACAGTTCTTTCCTGCAAAAAAGTCATAATGGGTTTTGAGACTTGGTGTTAAAATATGAATGTACCAAAAACAAGAAAGTTCAGAATGGGCCTCTGACAGTTCACTGAGACCAAAGAAGGTGATTGTGACACAGAAGTTGAATAACCTCGTAAAGAAGGACGTTTTTGTTAGTTTCACTTGGTTGTATGAATGTTCTGTGTGTTTACTCATGTGTGAAGAGACTGCGTAAACAGCTTAAGCATTGAAACCACCGTCTTAACGTTTCTGTTTTTTATTAATCAAGTCTTGAAACATTTTGGACTTACAAGGCATGATGACTTTGTCATTTACTGCTCCAGAAGGGATTCTTGTGATTACTTTCTGTACTGGACATGTAGAAAAATGTTTTAAGAAAAATGCATTTGGCAAGAAATTGCCACATTGTGGCTGATAACTTATTACAAATTGAAAATTGACTGCTATTGGGAAAAAATCCTTCACTCAATCAACAGAGGCTTGAAAAAGAATATCAGAGTTTGCTTTTACTATGCTGAAGGTGTGCAGTATTTTCCGCAGTGCTACAGAATTCATCACACTGTGTACAACAGACCTGGCATGGCTAGCTTCTGTGATTGTGGAAGGTGTGCTGCACTTCACTTTGTTTTGCCGCTAACTTCATATAGTTGAAAAGTTGGGTTTTGCTTGAAACTTCTGTGTGCAGAATAACATTTATTCATTATTTGGAGTAGTTCTGTTGTCAGTTGTGGGTGAACTCTCTATATGTGGACAGAACGTTAGAGGCACATTTTTCATAGAATGCAATATGCCTGCGACTAAATTCTCAGACTTGAGCATCTAATGCCATCTCATTGCTTTTATCCTGTCATGGAATATCTGAACAGTCATTTGTAGGGCATGATGTTAAATATTTTTAAGTCTCTGTAGGTTACTGTGTGAGATTTTCCTCTTGTGGTCTGCACTGAGTACATTAAAACTGTAACACTGTCAGCAGAAAGTTCTGGAGCAGAAGTCTGACTAGCGTGAATTATTTTATGTCATCTTTGTAATTATATGTATAAAGGTGTGACTGTTTGGTGTGTGATGGGTTATCTCCAGAGGTTTGATACTCACATATTTGAAGTGGAACAGTCTGCTTAAATTCTCTGCAGAATGAGATTTTTAACTGCAGGTCTGTATTTGTTTCATCCCTAATGATTATCTGCTCATTCTGTGGCACTAGTGAGGACAGTGCTGATGGGAAGGATGATAAAGCATCAATTTTGATGGTTTAAATATTATTTCAATTAAAGATTTATGATTAGATACATTTATTTTGAAAGAAACAAGAACTCTGCTTCCCTTTCACCATTTGCATCCAGTGTACTTACTACCTTTGATTTTAGATCAGAGCAAACATAAGCACCCACACCACCCCTGCAATGGGTTACACAGTCAGTCCTTAGGAGTGTATATAGAGCCAGAGGAGCTGTTTGGTTTGAACAATGTCTCTGAGTAAAGGAAAATGTGAAAATGTTATTAGTGGAACAAGTCATATAATTCGTCAAAGTAGAACCATTGACCACCACACATTGGCGTGAGTGACGAGCAGCTCGCAGCTGTATCCATTTGTAGCTGCCTGGAGTCTGACTTGTACTATAGCAACCTGTGGGCCAGTGTTTGCTGAGGCAGACTGGCAGTGTCCTGAAAACGTTTAGAAAATTGTGCCTGTAGTTCCTCCAACACAGAAATGAATTCATCAGAAGTTGCGTTCTCTCTGTCTTTAGAGAGCGTAGGGCAATGGGTGGTATTCATTTTCATGAGTTGTTCCTTCCACAATTCGAGTATATCATTAAATGCATCCACTTTTTTCATCAGATCAGAAATAAGCTACTACTCACCTTGCAAAGTCTTATTGAGAGCGTTCAAGTGTGCAGTCAGATCAACTAAAAAGACAAGGTCTGCAATCCATTTTGGATCTTCTAATTTTGGCTCTGCCTTTCCTTTTTCCTTCAGGAACTCAACAATAGTGAGTCTTAAATTGAAAAATCTTTCGAGGCATGATCCTCGACTTAACCAATGTATTTCCCAGTGGTAAATAACATCTCCGTACTCTTCATTCAATTCCATGAGAAACTGTTGAAACTGACTGTGTACTAAGCCATGTGACTTCAAAAAATGTACTATGGTGACTACCAACTTCATCACGTGCTCCAAATTTGCATACTTAGCACAAAGAGCTTCTTGGTGTACAAAACAATGAATTCCGTACAAATCTTCTGTCGATTGTCCTAGTTTTTTACGCAACAATGCTACAAGCCCATTTTGAGCACCATGAATTGCTGGCGCTCCATCTGTGGTGACTGAAACTAACATTTTCCAATTCAGGCCAACGGCTTCAACTGCCTCTTCAACTGCTTTTAGCAAGTCGGTACCCCTCGTTGTGTGTTTCATTGGTACTAAATCCAACAGTTCTTCCTTCACGTGCAAATTTGTGTCGACTCCACCAACGTAAATCGCTAGTTTTGCTGTGTCCGAAATGTCGGTCGACTCATCCAAAGCAATCGAGAGTGCAATAAACTTGCAGGCACTATCGATTAACCACCTGTAGACATCCGCTGCTGTACCAGCTATGCGGCGAGCTATTGTCTGTCTGGAAAGACTAATTTCACTAAACTTCTTTACTTCCAGTGGCGTCAAGAGTTCTGCCGCCTCAACAATACACTCCTTGATGAAATCACCATCACTGAAAGGCTTATTCGCTCTTGCAATTTTGAGTGCTATTTTGTAGCTTGCTCTTAAAGATAGGTCGCTACGTTCGGTTGCAGGCTAAAAAAAGGAAACAAAAATTGAGTGAACTCTAAATTCGAATTCTAACGGCAAATATGTACAAATACAAACATCAGAAACACAAAGATTTGTAAGTGGTACTCGCATTCGGTCCGTCTCGCTGCATAACACTACGTCTTCTTAATTCTGCCAACTTGTTTGATCTATCAACCCAACTAAATCATTAAGTTCTTTGTGTGTGGTGTTATAATGCTGTTCTATTGCAAATTTGCGGTGCCCGGCGAGTATGTGACTGCATAATAGACATTGAGAATTTTCATTCTTCTCTTCGAAAAAAAATATTGCAATTCCCATTCTGCTCTGAAGGCTCAGGACGTGTCACTACGCCACCTCTTTGTGAGCGTGTGTTCCATTGCAACAACCACTGTACAGTACTTATAAGCTTCCTACAAATCGCTAACAAATAGCGAGGAATAAACATGGCTGCCACTACGAATCAACTAATGCACCCTATGCCGGATGAAAAGATGTCGCATCGCACAGCTAGTCTAATGTCGCGCCGTACTGAGCAGTGCCGCGAAAGACCGAGGAAAGCCGAGTAGTGGCGAGGCGGACCGAGCCCTGGACGGCATGCATGCAGCACATCTGTACACGCGTGCAGTTTGGCACACCGTGGCCGTCCCTGCTGTAAGAGTTGTTTGGTCACATTCGCCATGTGAAGTTGGGCATTATCATGTAAAAAAACACCACCTTTTGACAGTAATGCTCGGTGCTTGTTCTGTATTGCATGGCGCAATTTCTTAATGGTTTTGCAGTAACCATTTGCATTGATCATTTGGCCCCATGGTAAGAAATCAGTGAGCAAAATGCCTTTTCTGTCCCAAAAAATGGTGCACATGACTTTTCGAGGTGTCAAGATTTGCTTAGGCTTAACCTTCGTTGGGGATGAAGTGTGCCTCCATTCCATTGATTGCAGTTTTGTTTCAGAGGTGTCATACGATACCCAAATTTCATCCCCCGTGACTATCTGATAAAGAAAACCACCACCTTCTTCATTGTAGCGTGTCAAAACCTGAAGTGCACTGCCCATACGTTGTTTATTGTGTTGTTCAGTAAGAATTTTGGGTACCCAATGTGAGCTAAGGTTTTGAAATTTCAGTAACAATTTCATGAATTAGTGATCATGAGATTTGCAGAACTTCCATAGCAAAGGCACTAAGTGTAAACTTACGGTTGTGCTTAATCTTCTCTTCAATTGTGTGAGCCAGTTCATCAGTAACCACAGAGGAGCGTCCACTTTGTTCTTCTTCGTGCACTTGATCACGTACTTCTTTGAACAGTCTGACCCATCTTCTAACCACTGAATCACTCATAGCATTTTGTCTGAAAACCTCGCAGATTTGCCGATGCATTTCCTTTGGTTTAACTTTCTCTGCATTTAGGAAACGAATCACAAATCTGATTTCACACGCGGCGACATTTTCAATTACGGCTGACATTATAAAGAAGCACCACAAAGCACACATTGGCAGCAGCGATCTGGAAATGGCGCACATGTCTTCTCCTTGAGTCGGAGTAACTGCCGCGCATGCTCGGAACTGCGATCGTAGCGCTGCCACAGATAGAAATAGAAACGGAACTTACTTTGTGGATGACTCTCATATTTTAAGTGGCAGCAGTACACACACATCAAAGACTGTTGTGACTGGCAAGCTTTCGGAGCCAGTGCCTCCATCTTCAGGGAGAAGAGTTGAAGGGGAAGGGGAAGGAAGAAGAGTGAAGGAAAAAGATTGGCGAGATCTAGAAAGAGTCCCCAACAATCAGTCTTTCCTTCTCATCCCATATGATAAGTCTCCCCTGACCCGCAGTTCTGGGTGACTTTCCCAAAATCTACCCCTTTTTCGCAGCCTCCCCAGTCCTTTTCTTCACCTTTCACCCTTCTACCTTCCCCTTCCCCTTCAACCCTTCTGCCTGAAGAAGGAGCCACTGGCTCCGAAAGCTTGCCAATTACAATAGTCTTTTATGTGTGCGCTCTGCTGACGCATGATGAGTATATGTTTTAATTATCCAATTAAATAATTTCATCAATAATTGATGGTTTTTGTTGTTATAAATGTATTTTAAGGTTTACATAAAAGACTAATATGTAAACTGGTGTCGTATCGCTATACTTCTTAGATTCTCTCCACATCATAATGAGAGGTTGCAGCCATGATCCATGGACTATGCTATAAATAACTAGCAGGGGCTTACATTCTCAAGTGTTATGAAATTTCAGAATTAGAATACACCATCTGGTATTAAAGATGTTAAAATTTGTTTGAACACTATATATTAAGCTCATCATATTGAATAGCTCTCTGAGTAAGAAGATAACTGTTTGCAAAACTAATTCTTGGTCAAGTGAATGGATACAAACATCATTAGCACAATATTGTGATAAAATAGCTTGTTTTGTTTGCACTTTTATGAGAAATATCTGATTTCAGATACAGGTCCAGTGATGAGTATTGGTAGATACATGGTTGTTTAACTGTTTTAAATTTAAATGCCACTGTGTAAATATAATGGAGTTATAGCTCTCAGTTTGATTTTGCAATAAGAATTAATAATCATTTCAGGTCAGTGGCTAATTGAAAAGGCAAGACCAGATATTACGAGAAAATTTGAAACAGCGCTCTCAGATGACGTCAAATTGATCCCTCAGTACATTTACCAATGCAATGCTCAATATCCTACGTAAGTAGTGTAGCATGCAATGTCATGCATTTGTAGTATTACTGTTGTTTACCGGGTCACAGCACTGGCTGAAAATAAGGTGAATATATAATTTGTGCAAAATATCTGAACTAATATTCTTTGTAAGGAAAAAGAAGAAAAAGAAATTACCTTTACAAAAGAACCTATTGACCATGCAGTCTTATTTTAATTCTGACAACCATATTTAGCTTCCTTGCAATCATTAAACTGAATTCTATGGTAGCTCTTCAAAACGGACGTTATTGACTTTCTTTTGTGTTTTTGTTGCCCGTGGAAAGTTAAGCCCCAACCTTCCTTTCTTTTGTGGAATGTAATACGTACATGATGCCAAACATTACTCACCAAGTAGGAGAGGCTATGAGCAGTGGACAAGCATGTAGTGAAGTCAAAAAATCGTAGCTTTTGGCCAAAGTTCCACTTCAGACATCCAGGTTGCTACTTTGGAACAACAGAACTTGTGACGTTCGCCTGCTTTATTTCTTCGGTGATAGTCCTTGATGTCAATGTACTGCATTGTTATACTAGCTGAAAAATGAGGGGGTGGAATTTCAACATTAACTACTGTAAATGATGTAGCTGACAGTTGCACAATTGCGTTTCACAGTTCTTTACTTTCACTGTTGACAACTCCCCCAATCTTACACAAATATATTGGCAGTTCACTGTTGGTAAATGTTGATAAGCCTCATTAATAGGTTGCAGGCAACATCAGCATACTGCTACAATAGCAATATTGAACATCTATGAGCAGTAGAAAACCTAACCACACAGTTTAAATTTACATGTACATATACATGTGCATTTTCAGTTACACTGTCAGTGAGAGAGCACCGCGAGCTCCTGCTGCTAATAAGTCAAGTACACCATTTGTTTATTACATATCTTTATGAGTTTCAAACAGGAGCGAGTTCAGAAATGGATAGGCACTGTGATTGCTGTGTACAAATGCGAGCTGAGTTTGTGACCCTTCGCTCACAGCTCTAGGCAGTGTTGGCTTACATTACACAGCTTGAGGCTGCTGCCAAGGGTCATCACTGTGGAGGGTTGGACGCGGGGATGCAAGGGACATTGCGCACGACGCACGTGTCCCCCGATCGATACACTGCTGTGCCCGCCCTGAGTACTGCCTGTGCTGAGGTTGACCCCTTACCTGCAGTCGAGTGGGAGATCATTCAAAAGTCTGGCAGGCAGTGAAAGACTTTCTGTGGGGCCGATCGTAGGGCCTCCCTGGTTCGTTTGATGAACAGGTTTTGGGCGTTATCTGTGGCTGACGAAGTCTCTGAACCAGATGCAGTCGTCCACCCTGTTCCAGAAGTAGCTTTTCGGCCCACAGGGTTTGGGCATTCACAGAGGGTGGGTTTGCTGGTGGTTGCAAGCTCCAATGTTAGGCATGTAATGGGGCCCCTTAGGAACATGGCTGCCGAGGAAGGGAACAAAGCCATTGTGCGTACCGAGGGGCAATCATTCCGGATGTGGAAAGGGTGCTTTCGGATGCCATGAAAAGTACAGGGTGCAGCCAACTGCAGGTGGTGGCCCGTGTCAGTACCAATGACGTGTGTCGCTTTGGATCGGAAGAGATTCTCTCTGGTTTTGGGTGGCTAGTGGAAATGGTAAAGACTGCGTGTTGCTTCTGAGATTAAGGCGGAGCTCACCATCTGCAGCATCGTTGATAGAACCGACTGCGGTCCCTTGGTGCAGAGCTGAGTGGAGCATCTGAATCAGAGGCTCAGGCAGTTCTGTGACTGTGTAGGCTGCAGATTTCTTGACTTGTGCAATCAGGTGGTGGGTTTCTGGGTTCCACTTAAAAGGTCAGGCATCCTCTAAACACAGGAGACGGCTACAAGGGTAGTGAGGCCTGCGTGGAAGGGACTGGGCAGTTTTTTAGGTTAGAGGGTCCCAGGAAACCACAGAAAGGGCATCCGTCTAAAAGGGGCAGGTAAAACATAGTAAGATAGTTGTAGAAACAATCAGCATTTTAGTTGTAAATTGTCGTAGCTGTGTTGGGAGAGAAACAGAGCTCCAAGCCCTAATAGAAAGCTCTGAAGCTTAAGCAGTTATAGGTACAGAAAACTGGCTAAAGAAATAAATTCAGCCGAAATTTTTTCAAACGATCTTACAGTGTTCAGAAAGGATAGATTAAATACAGGTGGTGGTGGAGTATGTATTGTTGTCAGAAGTAGTTTGCCTTGTAGTGAAATTGGAGTAGATAGTTCCTGCGAAATACTATGGGTAGAGGTTATTCTTGACAATCGGACTAAACTATTAATTGGATCGTCTTACTGGCGTTTTTCATTGTGATTGGATTTCCTCATGAAATTTCAATCACCAGTTTTCTCCTCTGATTGCAAAAACATTCTGTTGGCACCCACCTACATAGGGAGAAATGATCATCACGATAAAATAAGAGGAATCAGTTTTCTCCTCCGATTGCAAAAACATTCTGTTGGCACCCACCTACATAGGGAGAAATGATCATCACTATAAAATAAGAGAAATCAGGGCTCGCACAGAAAAATTTAAGTGCTCGTTTCTCCCGCTCGCTGTCCAGGAGTTGAACGGTTGAGAGACAGCTTGAAGGTGATTCATTGAACCCTCTGCCAGGCACTTAATTGTGAATAGCAGAGTAATCACATAAATGTAAAGTTCTTGCAGAATAATATGGTACATGTGACACTATTTTTAAACAGACATTGTCATCAATTGTTCTAACAAACAGCCTATTTTTGTTACACTTACTCCACTGTTAAGTTGATGCATTGTTGTTAATCTAACCAATACATGTTTCACATCTGAAGATCGGCCATGGACTAACTGTCTCAGGACCAAAAATTGGTCCTTTATATATCTTCACAATAATAGGCACTGAAACTATACATTGTTCGATGTTTAAGTTACAGAAATTACAATTAAAACAACTCATTCAATTATCGAAATACATCAAAAAATTCCTTCTTTTTAACAGTTCCTTCTGCCACATATTGGTTTAAATAATGTAATTAACAGATATAGTTACACAAACAATATTTTACACAAAGCAGGTAATTATTTTGGTATTAATTAAGAGCGGGCTTTGCTAATATGTTTTTGAATAGAGCCAAATAAATACTTTAAGTATCCTAGTACTTCTTCTTCCAGATATTTATAATTAGTACAGAATTTATATTTGTTTATAAGTCAACGATAGTATCTAAGTCATGTAACAATTACTGATATCTCCCTATAATGATCTGTAGCAAAAGATATTAACTAGGAATGGTCAAAATAAATTAGGAAATTAATTGTATACACAAAACTAAGCACAGAATTAGATTTGGTGCTACATTCCTTAAGACTGAGGGCCAAACTTTCTCTTTTATGGAAATGCAGATTATACTCATGCATGTTAATTGTAATTAGGCAAAAATGAAGATAAAATGAATTTGACGGGGCAGATGGCAAAACAAGAGAGAAAGTAGAGAGATCCCAGTTTGCTTCATCACAAACTTTCTCTTTTATAAAAAGTATCAAGTGTGTATCCATGTCCAGCATCTCCTCCCAAATCTCTACATCAGTTTCAACCAAATTTGGTACACAGACAGCAAACCAATGAATTTAAGCACTGTGTGTGTGTTAGAACAGCGTGTTCCCATAGGAGGAGAGGTACCGACAAAGATGATTTTTTAGCCCCTGCCGTGTAGGCTTCCCACATGCCACGTGTGTTGTGGAGGAGCAGTATTGACCTGTTTTGCAGGGCAGCCAACACATTAAGAACAAAAAACAGTACTGAAGCCCCTGCCCAGTACGACAGGCGTGTTGTCAGAGTAGTATCGACCTGCTTTGACGTGTTTTGCAGGGGCTACAGGAGTGGATGGCTGCAGCTTGGTGATGGTTGAGATGGGTAGGGGAGTGGTTGGACAGAAGGGGGGACCAAGAGAAGATGGATAGAGAGTGGGGGCAGGAGGAGACAGTTAGGGGGAGAGGGAGCTGGAGGGATGGACAGGGAGAGGGGGGATGAGGGGGTGGGAACAGAGACAGGAGAAATGGACATATGGAGGTGTGGGAAGGAGTACATAGGCAGTGGACTGGCAGATGGACTTTGAGGGAGGACGGGAGGGATGGACACACATGCAAGGTGGATAGGTAGAGACTGGGCGGAAGATGATGGGCAGATAGAGAGAGTGGGAGTAGGAGGACATAGGCGTGGAGGGGCAGATAGACATTGAGATGGGGTGGAAGAGATGGGCACACATCCGGTGAGGATAAGAGAGGATAGGCAGGAGATGATTGACAGAAAGGGAGAGTGCGAGCAGGAGGAGTTGGGCATAGAGACAGGAGTGGAAGAGATGATCAGAGATGTGGTAAGGATAGGGAGAGGGGACAGGAGGTGATGGACAGACAGGGAGAGTGGAAGCAGAAGGAAAGTGACAGACAATTGGGGAGAGGAGAGGTGAGGATGGACAAAGAGATGGCAGAGGAGGAGATGTACAGATAGAGGTGGGGGAAGACAAGATGGACAGAAAGACAGGGAAAGAAAGAGGTGGCCAGAGAGAAGGGGGAGGAGATGTGTGCAACATTCACATCGAACACATATGCGGGCCAAGCTATGGAGAAAAGACTAGTATAATAATAGAGAAGATCGGGGGGGGGGGGGGGGGGGGACACTTTAAATCCCTGACATGTAGACTGCTCTACACAATAGGCATGTTGTGTGGGAGTAGTAGAGGCCTATCTTATTGACTTGCTATGCAGGGCAGCTACACATGAAGGGCACGAAACAGTTTTCCAGTCTGGAATTTTTTGGCTGCCCTGCATGACAGGCATATTGTGAGAGTAGTTTCAGTCTGCTGTACAGATCGGTTTTCCAGGGGCTACACATGCAGATACATCATGGGGTTGGGGGGGATGTTGAGATGAATAGAGAAACGAATGGACGGAAAGGAGGAGGAGAATATGGACAGAGGGTGGGGGAGGACAATGTGCTCAGGGAAAGAGAGGGCAGAGGTGGTGAACCAAGAGAGGAGGAAGGAGGAGATAGAGAGACAGAAAGAGTGAGGAAAAGGATATGGACAGATGTGAGGATGAGGCAGAAAGAGGATTGGTAGGGAGGAAGAGGTGCAGAAGTGGATACAGAGAGGGGGTGGAGGAGATTTGTACAATGTATGTGGCGAATGTGTACACAAGTGAAATCTCATGGGAAGGACTGGTGTGCACTTGTTTTTGTCTGAATCTGTGCTGCAGGGAAGATGTAAAATTTAGCTGTGGTATTCATTCAAGTGGCATGATCTGTAATCCTGAAATTGCTTTGTGTCACTCCACCCCTCTTCCCCCCACTCTGTATGGCTGTGGGGGTCCAACTGGCACAACAGGCTTCCCCCCCCCCCCCCAGGCTGCAAGCGATATATGAGGCATGTCCAGAAAGTATCATTTAGAGAAAGAACTCATAAAAAAATTTTTTTTAACCAAAATTTATTTTAAGAAAGAGAGAGCATTTCTTAAGCTATTTTTCTACATAGTCGCCACCACTGTTCAGACTTTTTTTTAGTAGTAAACCAACTTTTCTATGCACTCCTCATAGAAAGATACCATCAGTGAAGACTACTACTGCTGAACATGATTTTTTTGCATCATCATCATCACTGCAAAAGCCAGTTTCCTCCAAAATCACACTTCAAGTTCAAGAACAAGTTGTGAATCGGGTTTTGAGTGACACCAGCAAAATGGGGATGTGTGTTGTCGTGAAGTAACAAAATATCTTGTCTGAGAATTCCACACCATTTGTTTCTCAGTGTTTCACATTATTGTACTGCATTGATGGTTTCAAATCTAGGAAGGAACACAGTGCAAATGTTTTTTGTGCTTACAGCATTGTTTCGAATTGGTTTTTGGGGGATTGTGAGTGCCTCCACTCCATCAACTGTTGTTTTGATTCTGAAGTGACATAACAAACCCAAGTTGTATCACTGGTCAAATTCTGTTTAAGAATTCATCTCCCTCATCACTGTATCAGATAAGAAATCTCAAGGCACTTCATTTTGTGGATGTCCATACGCATTTTCAGAATCCAGCGGGAACACAATTTGTGAAAATTTAAGCGATTTGTGACATTCTCATGCAAAAACTTAATAGCAAAGCATTGTTATTGTGAACTGTCTGTTCTAAGGAATTTTCTTATTCACTTTCTCAACCAAACCATCATTGACAACATTCTTCATCTTGAACATTGATTTGTCCAGTATTGAATTGTCTCACCCACTTTCTCAACATTTCATCAGTCATTACATTTTTGTCATAAATCTCTACAAGTTCATGATGAACTTCATCTGGCTTAACATTCTCTGTGTTCAAAATCTGTATCACAAAATACGCTTCAGACACTGGTTTAAACATTTTGAACGATCACTAAGAAATGTAAACATAACACAATGCAGCTGTAATGATGTCAATGGAAAGATATAATGAACCAGCGAGAAGAATGTGAATGTGCAGAACTGCAACACTAGTGCTGTGGTGGTGGTCGAACGAAATGGTACTTACTTTATGGATACACCTCATGTGTCAATTTTGCTAGAAATTACTTCTGGTGCTTCAGAGATGAGATGATATGTGGCATGTGTTGCATGCTAACCCCCTCCCAAAAACACGATAGTAGATGTTAGCTATAGTTTTATCAAAATAATAGGGAAAAATTTAAATCTTTCCCCTGTAAAACCTTTCCCCTTGTATTTCTCTCTCCCCTCTTCCAGCTGCGTCATCACACGATGTCCTTCCTCCATCTGCTGCCTCCTCATATCCTGTCCTTATTCCACCTGCCTCGTCACAACCTTTACTTCTTCCACCTGCCTTCTGACAATCTGTCCTTCTTCCACCTGCCTTCTCACAACCAGTTCATGTTCCACCTTCCATCCCCATACCCCCTTCCACTTCTGTCTGCCTTTTTACACCTTCTCCCTCTCTCACCTGCCTCTTCACACCTTCTTTCTTTCCCATTTGCCCACAAACCCTTTCTGTCTTCCACCTGCCTCCTACACTTTCCTCCCCCGCCCCCCTCCCCATCTCCCTCTGACCATCCCTTCTGCCCACTTCTTCATATCTTCCTCGTCCTCCCTCTCTCTGTCCATCCCTTCCTCCCCTATCTCTCTGTCCATCTCCTCTCCCCCCCCCCCCCCCCTCCCATCTCCCTATCCACTTACTCTGTTTGTCTCGTACTCCCACTCTGTCTGTCAAATTTCTCCCACCTCACTCTGTCCAACTCGTACAACATCTCATTTTCAAACCTATCTCCACTCCTTTGAGAGGTAGGTGGTTCTTATCCACCTTTCCAGACAGTAAGCGATGTTGTTCTTGTTCTCGTTCTCTTCAGTCCAGAAACTGACTTGATGCAGCTCTCCGTGCTACTCTATCCTGTGCAGGCTTTCTCACCTCAGAGTAACTACTGCCGCCTACATCCCTCTGAATCTGTTTAGTGTATTCATGTCTTGGTCTCCCTCTACGATTTTTACCCTCCATGCTTCCCTCCACTACTAAATTGATGATCCCTTGATGCCCCAGAATGTGTCCTACCAATCGGTCCCTTCTTCTAGTCAAGTTTTGCCACAAATTCTTCTTTTCCCCAATTCTATTCAGTACCTCCTCATTAGATACATGATCTACCCATCTAATTTTCAGCATTCTTCTGTAGCACCACATTTCGAAAGCTTTTATTCTCTTCTTGTCTAAACTATTTATCATCCATATTTCACTGGCATACATGGCTACACTCCATACAAATACTTTCAGAAAAGACTTCCTGACACTTAAATCTATACTTGATGTTAACAAATTTCTCTTCTTCAGAAATGCTTTCCTTGCCATTGTCAGTCTTCATTTTATGTCCTCTCTACTTCGACCATTATCAGTTATTTTGCTCCCCAAATAACAAAACTCTGTTACTACCTTAAGTGTCTCTTTTCCTAATCTAATTCCCTCAGCATCACTCTATTTAATTCAACTACATTCCATTATCCTTGTTTTGCTTTTGTTGATGTACATTTTATATGCTCTTTTCAAGACACTGTTTATTCCGTTCAACTGCCCTTCCAGGTCTTTTGCTGTCTCTGACAGAATTACAATGCTGTCAGTGTGATACGTGTACCGCATTTGTGTGAAATCATTCTTAGAGATTAAGGAGGAGATGTGGAACATATGTACCCACATCTTTAAAATATACTAGCCGAGAAACTTGACATTGGTGAGGTATTTATTTATTCCAGTCTTGTATTAGTCCATCACCTCCTCTCCTCTCCTCTCCTCTCCTCTCCTCTCCTCTCCTCTCTCCTCTCTCTGTCCATCTCCTCATCCCCCTCTTAGTGTCCACCTTCCCCCCCTTGTCTGTCCAACACCCCACCCAATGAGATGTTGGTGGTTTTTACCCCCGTAGTATTTCTTCAAGATAGTAAGCAATGTATGTACCAAGTTTGACTGAATCCAGGGGCCTAGGAGGAGATGTTGAAAGTACCGGGTGATCAAAAAGTCAGTATAAATTTGAAAACTGAATAAATTAGATAGAGAGGTACAAATTGACACACATGCTTGGAATGACATGGGGTTTTATTACAACCAAAAAAATTCAAACGTTCAAAAAATGTCTGACAGATGGCACTTCATTTGATCAGAATAGCAATAATTAGCATAACAAAGTAAGACAAAGCAAAGATGATGTTCTTTACAGGAAATGCTCAATATGTCCACCATCATTCCTCAACAATAGCTGTAGTTGAGGAATAATGTTGTGAACAGCACTGTAAAGCATGTCCGGAGTTATGGTGAGACATTGGCGTCGGATGTTATCTTTCAGCATCCCTAGAGATGTCGGTCGATCACGATACACTTGCGACTTCAGGTAACCCCAAAGCCAGTAATTGCACGGACTGAGGTCTGGGGACCTGGGAGGCCAAGCATGACGAAAGTGGCAGCTGAGTACACGATCATCACCAAACGACTCGCGCAAGAGATCTTTCACGTGCCTAGCAATACGTTTTTTTTTTTTTTTTTTTTTTTTTTTTTTTTTTTTTTTTTTTTTTCCTAATAAAACCCCCATGTCATCCCAAGCAACTGTGTCAATTTTTACCTCTCTATCTACATTGTACCGTGATATTTTAAGTTTTCAAATTTATACTGACTTTTTGATCACTCAGTATGTATGTGTGTTGAATATGTCAGATGCTCTGCTGTTTAACAACACAAGACTCCAGAGAGGATTTTAAATCTGTGTGTGGTATTCAGCCTTGTGTCTAGATCTTAGGTCCCAAAACCTGTTTACAAAATAATTGGCTCATGACAGTGCTCATTCTCATGACCCGATTGATGCACAAAAAAAAAAAAAAAAAAAAAAAAAAAAAAAAAAAAAAAAAAAAACCCTCTATACCTTTAAAAGTATTCCAAGTAAAGGAAATACAGGAAACAAATATTAACAGGTAATTTTTGAGAATTTCCTTGTCACCCTTTCTCATCAACACCCCCACCCATAGTGGTGGTGGAGATGCTTACTGCTATAGTATTTTTGTGCAAATAATAAGTCACGTACCTAACAGAATTGGTTGAAATTGGTCCACATGTTCTTGAGTGTGCTTGCTTCAGGGTTGCCTCCTTTTCATTGCAGCCCCTTCCTCTTTTGAGAGGTGGGTGGTTCTTAACCTCATAGCGCTTCTTTCCAGATAGTAAGTAATCAGTAAATGCTCAATTCTTAAAAGAATTGAACTCCCCTGGATACAACAACGTCAAACTTCTGATCACTTTCCAAATGAGTTGAGGCTTTAAATATTTGATGTTACACATATAATTGAGAAAATGTTTAGAAAAGGTTTGAAATTATGTTTAAAGTTTGTCGGAAATTACTAAGTGTTTTCATTATCAACCATTGTATGTAGTCTGGGTAATTTGGGCTCTGTTTTAGGAGAATGTAGTTTTTTTCTAGCATCTCAGTGTTTATGACGTCCTGTCTCCTGAACTATGTGTCATAAAATGATATAATTGTGCAGGCACATTCAATGGTTTATGGGGATACTATCTTTGAAATGTGTTGTGAATAGAGTTAGCAGTAAAACCAATAAGAAATTAAAAATGCCTTGCCTTATGTGGTAGATTTTCAGTATTGGTTCTGTATTGATGGGTAGGACTAATGATGATGATATCTCTCTCTCTCTCTCTCTCTCTCTCTCTCTCTGTCTGTCTGTCTGTCTGTGTGTGTGTGTGTGTGTGTGTGTGTGTGTGAAGAACTTCCTCTGAAATCTGAACAATTGATCATCTTTTCCATGTGGCTTTCCAGTGCTCTTTCCTTATAAACATGGTGTTGTTATTTAAATTATTTATGTGGAGTCCCTGTGCAACTTCTACCTGTTACTGAAGATGACAATCACATTGAAAGGGTGACATTTTGACTCGATTGAGGATGTCCAAGTAGAATCGCAACGGGTCCTGAGCACCCTTCACCCTGTGGACTTCCGGGAGTGCTTCCAAAAATTGAAACAACAGTGAGATTTTTGTGTAGATGATGGAGGTGACTAGAATTCTTGGAATTTTCATTGTTTTAGTTTCCAGTTAAATTACTGATAATTGATACTCTAACAAAGAATTTTACTTTAGCCTGCAACTGCAGAATAATACAGCACGAATAAAACACAAACAAGAAAAAAACATCAAAATTAAACTCGAATTGCAAAGAAAATGCACCATTTGCAACAAAACACAGAGCACACACTAGCATCTGTCAATAGCAAAATGTGTCAAAGGCTTTAGCATGGAAACTATGCAATACTTAGTAACAACAAACTGCTTTCGACTAGCGTGACTTCACAACTGTTTGCATTAGTTTTGTTTGATCAGTTGCCAGTGGGCTTGCGCACATGCACAGAGCTGAAATCGCGTATGAGCTACTTGAAGTGTGGTTGTTAGCTGTGTGGCCAGTAGCAGCAAGCAGCCAGATGCTAGCTGGGAAAATTTTTCTAGCCTGCCCAAGCTGCCAGATAAGTGCATGCGCAAAGCATTCTGAGTTGTAGTGAGGTTGTAGTCTCCATGTGACCTGTGTTTACATTTCGTGTTTTTGCTGTTATGTCTTTGTATGCAATTCTCGTGTCAAACAAAAACGAAATGGCTTTATGTGACTGGGAGCTATCAACTAAATTAAAATACATTCACATACTTATGGAAAACTAAAATATGTTATTAGTATCAATTTTCTGAATTTATTTTATTTCAACATCATTGCCAATTGAGCATTAATCATGTTGCAGAATAATGAACTTATTTTTGTTGGTTTGCTAAAGCAATTTGGCTTTTATTAATCTTTTCTGCAGAGGCAGCCAATTTCTGTGAAACAAAATGTTTTATTCCACACTGCTGGGCGGTTTCCACTGTTTATTGAATTTCAAGTGGACTGTTTCATCTTTGGCACATATATCATAATGCCATAATACAGAACCAACCATGAGAGATAATACGATGTCTGTTCAAAAAATTCCGAAACTTTGCCCACAAAATTTTTCTGCCATTCCTTTTACTTATTGTGCATGGTCTCCTTCGAAATACTCTCCTCCACAACTGATACACCTCTACCAACACCTTTTCCACCTGCAAAAGCAGTCTTGGTACACCTCTTGATGGATTTTGCGAAGTGCTGTCTGCAAATTTTCTTTTACCTTTTCTATCGTCACAAATCTTCATCGTCTCAACAGGGTTTTCAACTTTCAAAATATAAAAATGTCTGCAGGAGCCAGATCTGGAGAGTACAGAGGATGAGGCAACACAGTAATTTCGATTTTTGTGCAGTAGTCACATACCAACAGGAATGAATGTCTGGGTGCGTAATCATGATGCAAGAGCCATGAATTGTCTCGCCACATTTCAGGCCACTTCCTTCTCACAAAACTTTGTCCCTGTGGGATGAATTCATGATGAGCTAATCCTTCAAAGTCAAAGAAATCTATCACATATCTTTGATGTTTGACCTGATCAGACAGCTTTCTTTGGTCTTGGTGAACCTTTCCTGCCCCATTGTGAAGATTGAACCTTGGTGTCAACATCATAACCGTGGACACACATCTCATCACCAGTGATGATTCTCTTAAGGAACATCTCGTTCTCATTTGTGTGATCCAAAAGCTCTTCACAGATTGTGAGGCAAAGGTCTTTCTGGTCGTGACTCATGGGCTGTGGTACATAGTTGTTAGTAACACGATGCACTCCAAGATGCTGTGTCAGGATTTAATGACATGATTTGACTGAAATATTGCATTCTTCTCCAGTCTCTTGGATAGTCAGTCTTCGAGTGGCACACAAAATTTCATTGACGTTCCTTACTTGAGCGTCGTTGGTAGACATCAAAGGGAGTTCTGTACGAGGGTCATCTTTAACTTCTGTCCAGCCTTTTTTAAACTGTGTTAACCATTCATAACACTGAGGACTGCTTAAGCATTCATACCGTAGGCTTCGTGAATCACTTGGTGTGTCTCTGTAAAGGTTTTCTTGAGTGTCATGAAAAATTTAATGCAGATGTGTTGCTCCTCTTAACTCTGCCATTTCGAAATTCAACAAACTGTGCAACACAATATTCTACACAATACAGCACTGAACAATAACCAACAGACATACAACAATGAAACTTGCACCATTTACACATTACACAGGGATGGCAACTGCATTTCGCTCCAACACACCATTGGCGTGGAATTACGAATGTTCTGGAATTTTTTGAACAGTATATTGGTACTCCAAGAATACTAGCATCCCAAAAACTGCACTGAAAAGCTTAATACCAGGTAGGGGAATAATTCAGTGTGAATCTGAACATGTGAATGTGCACTTTAAGGTGAATTAGGCATTTTAGTATGGTTTATGAAATTCCGATGTTGTTGGAGTATTCTGATGTCCTGTTTCTTTTATGATATACTGTAAGATCTACTAATGCTATACATTTATGAACATATGTAAATGTTCACTCAAAGATGACTAAGCAGGCAAATTTGGTCATTAGTACTGAATAAAAAGCTTTGTTTTAAATATATTGCCATCTTTAGCAGAATATTACAGGCGTGCCTTCTGTGAGACACAATGTTTTTCGATCACAAGACATGTTTCAGCACTTGCCTGGTACATCCTCTAGGTGTAATTTACTTCTTAATTTGTGCCGTTTATGTCTTAAATTAACAGAACACCATTCTTTGGTAAGTTATAGAGTGGCAGCAACGGTGTTTTATTATTATAACTTCCCACAAGGCTTTATATTTATTTACTCCTTGAGAAGAATATAAACTGCTGGTTATACCATGTGTCTGCTTTACAGATAACCTTGTCAATTTTTTATACTATTTGGAAAAGTCATGAAAAACTTACTGTCCTTAGTTCTAGCATATACAAATAACTGTTTTTAACTAGAAATTTGTATTCCTTCTTACTAGTATTTTGCAGTGCTGTGCGGATGTAAACCTAATTGGAAATTAGGAATTGCAGAGTACAAATTTAAAAAAAAAAAATCTATGTTATGGTCACCAAGTAGCAAAATATTAAGGACTTTGAATTGTGGAGTCTAGTTTTGAAATGATCAGCATACCAAGGACTGCTTTCTTATTTTGCATCCCTTATCTGGATAAGATATGATAAAACAATTGCCCCAAGTACAATAACATTGTACTGTATGTCCTCTCTGAACAACATGCTGCAGTGCTGCACATGTCATGTCCCACTATGCATGAAATTCCAAACAGAAATGTGACAAAAGGCAAATGAATATCAAGCTCGGGCTTCTTACATCATCATAGTTGCACATGGAAAGTACAGCTGTTTTCCGGCACTCTCCGCCAACTGCTCCAACGAACCTATTTCTAATAGGTTGGGGGAAAATATAGTGACTGGTGATTTGAGGAGGGCTACTTTCAAAGTCAGTTTCCTTTTATGCAAGATGAATTATGTTATGTTTGAGACTGTGCGATAAATTTTGTAAATCACAGAGCGTTTGACTTTCATTCAAAACTTAACATTTTGAGGACCGACCGCTTAGAAAAATTTCAGGCACAGAAGACCATCTACTTATGTCATTTAAAATTTCACTGGAACATTTATTGTTGAGTATCTTAAAAAGAAACACACGAAAAAGAAACCAATATTTTATCTGAAGGCTTGACTTTGCTCGTAGCTATACTCTATGTATATTAATTTAAACCATCAATTTTCCTATTTGTTTGTTCGCACTATGTAAGACATCTTGCTGTTGGCTGACTGCATCACATATCCTATGTGCTGAATAACTGGTGTCATTGGCTGGGGAGATCGGCTGACAAAAGCACGTCACAGCTTCCACATATATCATCATTGCCACTCTCAGAGACTTCCTCCACATCGCTGTGGTGGTGAGATGTTACATCCCTCCCCCTTTTAACTGTTATGTACAGCAGTACTGGAGGTAGTACCAGCAACACTGATTTGGGGTGGGGCAGGGGAGCGAGCAAGAGAGGTGGTCAATTCTTGCTGATGGGTCAGTGATAGTTGATGTCGTGGTCAGGGTCTCGGGTAGTTATTGTCCTGGTGGAAGTGCAACTTCCACAATTCAGGGCTGTGGTTCACCTTCAGAAACAGATGAACATCACTGGACAGTAAATCAAGGTAGTATGGAGAATGATCAAACAGTTCCCACTTGAAATTGTGTAGCAGCAATCATTTGTGTGTGTGTGTGCGTGTGCGCGTGCGCGTGTGCGTGTGCTTGCACACAGCAGTATGAGATTTCCAGCTGCGTTACGAATGTCAACCAACTCATTCTGTTTTCGAAAACAGCATTCACAGTCGGACTGCGTATTGGCTGGTGCAGTGCATTACAGGACAGTGAACAAATAATTTTAAACTAAGCCTGCTGATTATCTTTTAATTTGTTGAACCAAAAAATTACTAATTCCATATAAGGATTGAAGCAAATACACAAAATGATATTTCTGTTAACAGGGAG
This sequence comes from Schistocerca serialis cubense, assembly GCF_023864345.2. Lineage (NCBI taxonomy): Eukaryota > Metazoa > Arthropoda > Insecta > Orthoptera > Acrididae > Schistocerca > Schistocerca serialis. The sequence goes on from NC_064643.1 coordinate 596,496,350, forward strand.
TTAAACAGAGGGACAACCAGGAGAAACCCGGGAGTTTTTTCATCCGGGAGAAATCCGGGAAAAACATGTGAATTTTAAAGAATTCTGGAACTTTTTCGTTGTTTTAGTTTTCAGTTAAATTTTTGTAGTTTTGATTGGTAAGAACTGAAACTCTATCAAAGAATTTTACTTTAGCCTGTTACTGCAACATAATACTGCAGCAATAAAATGTAAATGAGGAAGAAAAAATAAAACTTAAGTTGCGAAGGACAACAAAACACAGCGCACACACAAGCATCTGCCAATAGCAAAATTTGTAGAAGGCTTTAGGATGAAGACTGCAATAATTCACAACAAACTGCTTCCGATGGGCGTGACGTCACAACTGTTAACATTAGGTTTGTTTGAGAAGTTGCCAGCGGGCTTATGTGCATGCGCAGGTGAGTTGAGTATGAGCAGTACCCTCTCACACTTCTGGCTACTTGAAGTGTGGCTGTTAGCTGTATCCAAGGTGACTGGACACGAGCTGTATGAGCAGCAGAAACAAGCAGCCAAATGCTACACGGAAACATTTCTCTGGCACACCCCAGCTGTCAGATTCGCGCATGCGCAGAGCAGCCTGAGTTATAGTGGGATGAGGGGTAGTCTTCACGTGAACCGTGTTTACGTTTAGTGATTTTGCTGTTTCCTCTTAGTTTACAGCTCTCAAAAACAAATCGGATTTCTGTGGCCGAGAGAATTAAAATATTAACATAATTATGGAAGGCTAAAATACGTTATTAGTCTCAGTTTCTGATTTGATTTTATTTCCAGATTTTTGGTAGTCGGGTATTAATTGCCTTGCAGAACATTGAAGTTATTTTTGTTGATTTGCTAAAAAAATTTGCCTTTAATTAACCTTTTCTGCTGAGGCTGCCAATTTATATGAAACACTGTTGGTTAGTGTCAGCTGTTTGCGGAATTTCAAATGCACAGTGTTATTTTTTGCGATGTATGGCATTATGCCATAGAACTAAACATGAGAATATAGTACTGGTACTTCAAGAAAATCATTCTGAAAACCACACTGAAAGGTTAAACATCAGCTTGGGACCTACTTCTTTGTGAATTTGGACATACGAATGTGCTCTTTAAGCCGAATTACGGATTTTAGTATGGTTTACAAAAGTCCGATGCTCTTGGAGTATCCTCTGATGTCCTGTTTCGTTTATGACGTAATATAAGATCTCTTAATGCCGATACGTACGAACACATGGGCTACCTATGTCATTGTGGCTTCGCAGCCACAGTAAGCCATTTTCTGGCACTCTCTGACAACTGCTGAAACGAAATCTAACAGGTCGCCGGAAAATATTGCACTTTGCCGTTTGAAAAGCGTTACTTAAAAAAAAAAAAAAAAAAAAAAAAGGGCTTTGAGCACTATGGAACTTAACGTCTGAGGTCATCAGTCCCCTAGACTTCGAACTGCTGAAACCTAACTAACCTGAGGACATCACACACATCCATGTCCGAGGCAGGATTCGAACCTGCAACTGTAGCAGCAGCGTGGTTCCGGACTGAAGTGCCTAGAACCGCCCGGCCACAACGTTACTTTCAAAGTACATTTAATTTTATACAATATGAGTTATGTTCATGTGTGAACGTGTTTCAAATTTCTTAAATCACAGAGCGTTTGATTTTCATTTAAAGCTTAACACTTTGAGGGCTAGTCACTTAGAATAATTTCGAGCCCAGAAGACAAGACATTTACGTCATTACCTAAAATTTTACTGGCACATTTGTGTGATATATCAAAGTCTAACACCCGCAAAAAAGACATATTATATGTGAAACTTTAGCTTTTCTTGTAGCTACTGTATGTACATTAATTTAAACCATGAACTTCTCCTTGTGTGTTCGCACTACTTAACATTGATGTTGCTACAGGCTGACTACTTCACGTATCCTGTGCTCTAAATCACTACTTTTACATGCCAACACATCTTTCGAAAGACGAAAATAGAGTTTTTTGCTGTTGTGTTTACATGTTAAGGTCTGAACCGGATTTGCTAGCCCAGTTAACCACGGCGCCTGTGGAAAACAGCAGATGTAGTTTATGATTTAGTCAGCACAATCTCTTTTCCTCTTCAGTTACACGAGGTGTAAACAGCTTCAGTGTAATATTTCTACTTATCCTTCACTGTACAAAAAGCCACTCCGTCAATATTAGTAGAAATTTTTAAAAACAAGATGAAACCTGACAGCCCAAGCATGCTTCTATACTGACAGGCTTTACATGGCAGCAAAAATCGATTGCGGAACTGGAAACAGGCAAACAGAAGCGGATTTGCAGAATCGATTTTGAAGTGATTATGTGACTACCCAGGAGCTGTATTGGGAGATCGATTTACGAAATCAGGTTGTGGGAGCCCCATGTAAACTGCTATTAGCGGCTGGCGAGTTCACGTGACATGAGCTATAATTGGTTTACAAAAGTGCAGGGTGATCTCAATTTCAATGCTTCGGAAACTAACGGTCTGTGTTTGGTGGAAATTGACTATATACAGGGTGTACATAAAGTCCAGGAACACTTTCAATTATTTACTGCACAAGGACTAAACATTGTACAGATGTCATACATATCACATTTTGAAGAGAACCTCTGAAAATTTTTTTTGCAAACATTCGATATGAGAACCATGAGTGACCTGCAGACGTCAATATGGTAATCGAATTCTTGCCATACCCGTCCCAGCGTGGCATTGTCGACTGTGGCAGTTGCTTCCCATATTCTCTCCCGGAGCTCTGCAACATCATGTCCAGATCTTTAATGTGTCCCCACAGAAAAAAGTCACATGGCGTGAGATCTGATGATTGGGGATGCCATTTCATGAAACAGCTGTCCCCTTGTGTAGCACGGCCGCTCTATCGATACGGCAGCTCCATGTTCAGATACCCACGAACTTATCAGATTACGCCTTTGGCAGTATACATGAAAACAAACTTTCAGGATGTCTCTTCATAATGACCTATGTATGATATCTGTACAATGTTTAGTTCTTGTACAATAAATAATTGAAAGTGTTCCTGGACTTTATGATACGGCAGCTCCATGTTCAGATACCCACGAACTTACCAGATTACGCCTTTGGCAATATACATGAAAACAAACTTTCAGGATTTCTCTTCATAATGGGCTATGTATGATATCTGTACAATGTTTGGTTCTTGTACAATAAATAATTGAAAGTGTTCCTGGACTTTATGTGCACCCAGTACCTTCGTAATATGAAAATTTGCAGCGTACATGTTGCTGCAAATCAAAGATCTTTCCAAAACGCATTTTTTTCTGTGGTTTGTTTCCTAAAGTGGCAGGAGGCTCTACGTCAGCGTATAAAACCTTAACCATGTAAAGGATTGATAAGTTTTACGACCCCTATGGAAAGTATACTGTGACGTAAGACGGGAAAAGTGTGTTTTCACCAGGGCAAAAGTTTATTTTTTAACCGTGAAAAAACTGGGAATTTTTTTTCCTTGTCCACTTATACACCCTGAAACAGAAACATCTGTGGTAAAAATTACTAGTTTCCTGAAATTTTTTGACATTAATTATAGTCATTAGCAAATTCAAAAATAGAGTTAATTTATGATAAATATGTGTAATATGTACACCTCTTTAAGAAAAAACTAATTGTAACACAACGTGTTAGATACAATATCTGCTACAGCAACTAAATCGCAAATGCTGATTTACTGCAAATTAGATACGCACAGGACAATGGTAACTTGTGAAATTTCTAAAAAGTGCACATTAATTTGAATTGATATACAATGCAATTCTTAGTGGTCTATTCTTTGACAGTAACTGTGAATCATGAATGCTGATTTGCTATGAAATAAGTTACCCAAAACTCTCAGACTGGTAACTTACAAAAATGTGGTTTTGTAAACATCTGAAAATTCTTTAAAAAAACTTTTACTCTTGTAATTATACAATAAGGTTAGATAATGATTGTTACAAGCAAAGATAGGCCTACTGTTCTCAAAAATTTTGAAACAGCACAAATCAGTTCAAGCCGACAATTGATGCTAACAGTAAGAGGTTATTGCTGCACTCGGAAATGTTCAAAATTTCACAATTCACACAGTGCAAATGGGTATTGATACAATAAAGAAAGATTACATCAAAATGAAGAAAACAGTGACATACACTAATCTAGAATTTCAAATCATCGCACAAATCTTGCACATACAGTCTCTCACAAAGGAAAATTCCAAAGTTGGCTTTTACATATAAATAAACACGTGAATGGCACAGATTTTTTACTTAGCTGTTTCTGTCCCAAGTTGTACACTGACGTGTCGAAGAACGCTTTAGCGTGAGCTTATCTCAATCAAAATAGCAAAAATGTGCAGCACCAGTGACGCCATTGTCCTTCTTATTGCCACCAACAATGCTTTTGCCCGATAATTATTTACTCGGTAACTGAAAATTTTCTCTGATACTGTCCTGAACCTTCGCAGCAAGTTCATTTGTTACGAGGGACAGTCATCCACTTCTGTTTTCTTTGTGAATGTTGATCCAACTTTCCCAAAACAATCATTTAACTGCTACTCATAACATTCTTTCTGTATATTGCACAACATTCACTAAATTCCTACAGATTCCATGTTTTTCATACACAGAAAACAGATTACAGCACGTAATTCACAGGTGATAGGTCTTTCAATGGTAGGGGCCATTTTGATATTCAGTTACAGTTACAGTGCAAACAACAGTTCATTAACCGTTCCAGGACACTGCCAAACTCACACTGAGACAGGTCACACAGCTGTGCTGAAATCACTCAGCTGCTTTAACTCGTCCAAGCACCAGACTGCAGTGGAATTTACTGTCCAAACTGCCTTCATATTAACTTTATGCAACTCAGAACTCAAAATAGACCAGTTTTGCTGGTAGGTCATTATCCTTTTGTAGTAGTTAATGATATGGTATGTCACAGTAATTTTGCTGTTATCTTTAATACTTCAGTCAGCATTGTCAGCGAGTGTGAATTATTTCAGTGTGCTTGGCATTTACCCACAGTTTTGGAGCCCTGTAAATTATCTTCGTTGTGGGAATGTTTGGCTGTGCCATAGTAGCTTTTCCACTGTAATGGTCTGATCACAAAGATAATGGAAGATTTGGCTCATTTTTGTTTAGTTTTACATATAAAACTGAAATGTGTTCCTCAAAATTCAAATCTCTCATTCATTATTATAGATGATTTGTATTTTTCTGCAGTAAAATGTTTCAGATAACGTTAATGTTAAAATAAAGTAGGTTATTGATATAGTTCGATATTTGATGGAAGTTGTATTTATAATGAAACATTTAAAATTTTCTCATTAACTTTGGAGTGAAGTCAATTTCTTGAACAGTAACAAATTTTCACATTCATAAACATCATATTTTTTCAGGCCTAGTTGAATTTGAAATAGTTGTTAGTAAGTCATATAGCAACTCAAGATCATTTGCTACTGCAAACACTGTAAAGATAAACTTGCTCTCATCACATTAGAAAAATACAAAAATCTTGTGGCATCTTTTGATAAAATAAAATTGCCACCTAGATTACCTCAGTGTCACGTTACAGTATCAAACAATGGAAAGTCCAACATGGAATAACAACAGTGTGAAAAGGATACAGTGCTACTTTCCACATAGATGGCATGTTGAACCATGACAGGCACAATGAAAAAGGTTGCTAAAATATTAAATATTCAGACAAAATCCTCCCAGAATAGAAAACACACACACACACACATATTTTCACACAAGCACAACCCATACACACAGTCACAGTCTCTAGGCACTGGGGGACCAGCACATGAAAATTTTGCTGTGTCAATGTGTGGGTGTGTTTTCTGTTCATTCATCTGAAAGCTTCATATTTTAGCAGTCTTTTTCATTGTGTCTGTCTATGACTCAACACCTCTTCTATGCGATGAGTAGCAGTTTGTCCTCTCAATATTGCTCACATTCAGCTATAGCATTTTTGCTACTCATCAAGTTGTTGTGATAGGGAAATTTTCAAAGACTGTTTAAAGGCATAGTAGCATCAAGGGCTCTCTGTTCTGCATATTATGGAACTGGCGTTTAACTTACTGATTTGTTTTTATCAGGTGTTTGAAGTTTACAAGTGGTGTGCAAGGGGCAGTGACAGAACATTCGTTTATTGAGTGGTTGAGAAAGAACCTAGTTGAGCTTAAATGCAAAAGCAATAAAATAGTCCTGAAGAGTGCCAGCAATCCTCTGACGTGTGGTAATCTCACATTTTTATTCTGTTTCCAACTGATGTGGAACTACACTTCATCATATTTTAAGTCCGTTGACCCATTATAGTAGTGTGCACACGAGAAGCAGGGTGACAGGGCAGTTCACAGTGGCAAGAAGCTGTGTATCACATGATGCTCCACCCAAGAGCATCATTCTGTTATGTCTGCCTGTAACAAGTGGATCGGGATACATGTAGAACATTTAGTGTTGCTTGCCATGTCAGTTTAGCTCTAGAGAGGCTATTTAGCCACTATAGTGTTCATTGTCGGTGGCATAAAGCAAGCATGACAAGTATTAATGCTGAAAAGTAACAGTGATAGTTTTTCGAACATCTAAATCCTGCTATGCTGAGTCAGAAGCAGAAATTGTGGCATGGTGTAGTGCCCACCTCTGCGTTGCCAGTTAGCAAGGTAGGCAACGGCTGGAGCACGAGTCAAATAGTACCTACTGTTGTCATGTTTTGATGTGATTCGTAATGATGAGTTCATTATAAAGGTGATTTTGTAAACTACGCAAAGTGATATTTTTGTCTTCATATGGACACATTATGGGACAAAAATAATATAATGACATGATCATATGGCATTATTGACCAGGACACCATGTCTGGGGTTGTTTGGCTGTCTGTTGCAAGTCTTTCTATTTGGTGCCAATTCAGTGACTTGTTGATTGATGAAGGTGAGCTGAAATGATTCGGACAGCACAAACACCTGGTCTCCGAGTGAAGAAAACCTCTGACCTGGCCAGAGTCCAACCCATGACCCTGTAATCTAGAGGCAGCAACACTAACCACAAGATCACAAGCTGTGGACATATATTATAATAATATCTGAAGGGATGAAGAAATAATATTATAATAATATCTGAAAGAATGAAGAAATATTGGGCAGACAGAAGAGCAAAACACCTTTCATATATGAATAGACTCTAATAATTATATTACCTAAATATCATATTAAGTTATTGTTGAGCCAAATTGTATCCCTGTGTAACAACCTGTTTACAACTTTGTATTTTTGACGAGAGTGGTCCAATGAAGGCCATAAAATAAATAAATAAATAATAATAATAATAATAATAATAATAAAAATAAAAATAAAATAATAATAATAATGTCCTATCCTCATAGACCACCTGTCCTATCCTCATAAAGCATATGCATTCTATGTGTTGTGCATTTTGAGCTATTGATTTGTAACGTATTACATTGGCAATTCCTATATCTTTGTGAGATGATCATTGAATGAAATAATAATAATAATAATAATAATAATAATAATAGTGAAAAGGAATATTATGTATTGCTGTCTTGTCAAAAAAAAAAAAAAAAATTAATTTTCCATCACTTATTAGTTAACTCACTATCGTTAATGTTTGGTCTATTATCGGAATATTTACTTTGTACATATAGATCCAAGTTCGTTTGTTTTTGACTCATCATTGTTAATCTCTAATCCATTTGTTAATTTTGTTTTCAGTGGTGAAGCAGCCTTCCATTCAATGATGTTTGGGTTTGGATGGGCAAAAAATCCAATGATAAAACGGATACATTTGTTGCCTCCTGAGATTCCTATTACAGTCATATATGGTTCAAGATCTTGGATCCAAAACAATACAGGAGAAGCAATTCGAAATGCATGCCCTAACTCATACGTTAGTGTACAGGTATGTCATGCAAATACACTTAGTTATGCCATTTATCAAGAAAATTGCAACACCATTTGAACACAGAGTAAGTACAATACTGCTAAATGTGCTGATGGAAATTACTGTCATCCTGTAAGAAATCTAGAGTAATTAATACTTAATTTCTCACTTACAAATGCAATATTGATGCCTTAGTCAATTCTCTGTCAATCAGCAGTTAAATAAATATGTTTTGATAATCTGTTGCTGCTTCCTTAGTAAGCTCCACAGAGGCAAACTGTTGTGTTAAAGTGTCATATAAAATGTTCTACATATTGTCCCACATAAAACCAGAACACCTTATGCTCGAGATTCAAGTAATAGTGAACTAACTGAAAAAGAATAGATAATAGTAATGTTAAAAAAGACGTAGTTAGCTATTTATAAGAGATGCTGGAACTTGTGGTCGTGGGCATCTTGGCATCACGACTTCATGTGATGACTTTACCAGCAACACACCGTAATTCTGTTGGCATGATGTTATTAATTTCTGTAGTAATGTTCCATTTAAGAGTGTCTATTGGGTGAGGATTGTGTGCATGCACTTTGCTTTTTGGTGTGCCCTGTAAATAACAATCACAGGTAACGGGGACTTGTGGGGGGGGGGGGGGGGCAGAGGCCTCTACTGACAAGTCTATCCTCATGAACATGTTAGTGACGTGGGCCATACTTTGTTTGGATGTGTGCACAGTTGCTCCATCGTGTTGGAATACTGCATACAGCTTCTCCACATCTGTTAATCGCACATAGAAAGAGATAAAGATCTCTAGATATCTGGCACTGTTTAAAGTGTAATTGAAAAATATGGGGCCAATAATGCATACGCTGGAAAACACACACCAAACATCTATCTCCTCTGGGTGGAGAAGTTCTTCATGCAGACTATGTGGGTTGTCCTGTGACTAGTATCTGCAATTCTCTGAGTTTACATAACCTGCCAAGAGAAACCAGGCCTCATCTGAAATGAAGGAAAGCAAGGGTTCTAAGTAACTGTTAGCAATTGGTTTTAACAACCAGTTACAATAATGAACTCTTTGTTCTCACTGGTCCTCAAATTTCAACTCTTCACCTAACTCGCATGATAGGCTTTTAATTTAATTTCTTTTAGTACATGAAGACACAATGTTGTGATACACAAACCTGCTGCAACAACCTCCTTACCAACTTGCAGGGACTTTTCGTAATGTCCACATGAGTTTTGTCAATAGTTTCAGAGGTTGTCACTGTCAGTCGCATATTCCTCTGCATGTTCTGAATGGATCCTACAGCCTTCCATTTTTTGTACAGATCTCGAATAGTGCTGGTCATTTCTTACCAGGATACCTCGCTTGAAACATTTCTTTACATTCCTTGATGGAGCCTGCCTTTATGTAACACTCACAATATCAGTTTGCCGTTCTAATGCAAACTGCCTCATTTCTATAACAATGCCGTAATTGCTTCTCATAACAACTGATGCATGAATACACTGCTGTACTCAACTTTTCCAATAAAATTCAGCGTAGCCAAATTTCGAGAAAGTGTTGCTATTTCACAAGCAATTTGGCTAGAGGTGATTAACGAATACTTGAGGAATTCTGGTTTTATGTGGGACACTGTATACAATATAACCTGTCAGAGGTGCCATAGCAGGTGCTGCAGCTGCTGCACACATCTGCATACTGTGTGCCCAGCCCTCAAGCCCTCCACCCTTCACTGTTTCATTCCTCTTCTTTCTGATGCTTTGTCTCGTCATTGCTGACTGATTGCCTAACAGTTTGTATTGGGCTACAGTTCACAGCAGTTAAGTCGCTTCCAGTCAATGTTGTGGTTTCCCAGCTCATCACATTACATTATCGTCAGGCATGATGCTTGATAACGTGTTCCAAGGTGATAACATCTTTGTCTGTCATGTCTCACACTCAGTCTTTGATGCAGTCCAAATTAAAAGGAGATTCAACAGAGAATATGGGAATGAGCCATTTGGCCTACCATTCGGAATATACAAACCCGATCATCCTGGCCGTCCCATAGTTGGTGGCTTCAAAGCACCCACCGAACATATATCTGCCTTAGTTGATCAATGCCTGCAACTCATAGTACAAAGACTTCCCCCCTATATTAAGAATATCTAACATTTCCTAGATTGTCTGAAATCCATGGCCGTCCCACTCCCGCCACACACTTTGCTTGTCACCATTGATGCCATCCCCCACGAGTGTAGTCTGTCTGCTGCTGAACATTTCACATTTCCCCAGTCATCATCCATCTGATTCCAAACCTATGACATTGTTCTTGCTCACCCAAATCAAGTTTATACTAACCCCAATTACTTCACCTTTGAGAGGCGGACATACAAACAGATCAGGGGTATGTCCATGGGAACCAGGATGGCTATGCCAGTGTTTTCATGGGTTACTTGGCGGAGGCTTTCCTGGCATCCACAAGCCTTCAGACCCTTGTTTGGTTTAGATACATTGATGACATACTGACTCATAGTGAGGCTGATCTGTTAAAATTCCTGGAATCTCGAACTACCCTCTCCCAATTAAATTTCACATGGTCCTATTCCAATCCCATGCCCCTTTCCTTGACGTTGATCCCATCCTCACTGAATGCCAGCTGCACACTTCCATCCACATCTGACCTACTAACAAACAACAGTACTTACATTTTGACAGTTGCCATCCTTTCCATGTCAAACATTCCCTCTCATACAGCCTTGGCATTCGAGGTAAACGAAATTTGTTTGGATGCAGACTCCTTACAGCAATACACCACCACTCTCGCTTCAGTCTTTACTGAATGTAATTATCCCAACAGCCTAATTCAAAAGCAGATTTCCCAGGTCATCGCATCCAATCCTGGTATTGCTGATCCCACCAAAAAACAACTTTGGAGCACACCAGTTGTCACCCAGTATTCTCCTGGTCTTGAATGTATTAATCAGCTACTTCAACAAGACCATGACTTCCTAAAATCATGCCCTGAAATGAGATCCATTCTGTCTGAGATGTAGCTCACTACACCTAGAATAGCATTTCGTTGACCTTCCAGTCTCCGCAATATCCTTGTAAGACCATATGCTCCTTCTACACCCATCTCCCTACCATATGCCTTCTATCCCCTGTGACTGTCCCTTGTGCAAGACTTGCCCTATGCACCCTCCTACCACCAACTATTCCAGCCCTGTAACTGGCAAAACATATACATCAAAGGGAGAGCCACCTGTGAAATGACATGTCATATACCGGCTGTTATGCAAAAACTGATTGGCCTTTTGCAGCGGCATGACTACCACCCAGTTATCAGTCAGGATGAATGGGCATAGGCAGAGGGCGTATACAGGCAACACACAATATCCTGTTGCAGACCTCGGCACCTGTTTCTCCACATGCGTCATCTGGATTCTTTTCCCAGACACCAGTTTCTCAGAACTCTGCAGGTGGGGACTAGCACAACAACATTTCCTTGGTTCTCACCCCCCCCCCCCCCCCAGCCTTTATTTACATTAATTCCTTCCCTCTCAACATTTCTTCACAGTAACTACTCCTTTCTTCACTCCATTTTAGATTTCTACATCTTTCATTTTCCGACCTGTCCATTTTTTCGCAGTCTCTCCTCCCACCTCTGTTACATACAATGTACGTAGCTTTTCACTCTTATTAACTCATGCACAATGTTTTAGTAGTAATCTCTGTTTTGCATATTATTCTGTCTTCCACCTTTAAGCTATCAGGTTATCAAATCTCGTCCAGTGCGGTCCCCAACAATCAGTCTTTCCTTCTTATCCCGTTCGGGAAGTCTCCACTACCCTGGTGTTCTGGGTGACTTCTCTGAACTGTACCTCTTTCCCTAAACCTCTTCAGTCCTTTCCTTTCTCTCCTCTTCCTTCCCCTTCAGTTCTTCTGCCAGAAGAATGGCCACTGGCTCCGAAAGCTTGTTAGAGTTAAACCCTTTTGTATGTGTGTTCCCCTGCCGCTGGTTGGTGAGTAGATTTGTTATCTATCGATTTACATTCTGAATGTTTGGAATTCTGTTGCAGTTGAAGGTGCAGTTTGGTTGATGTCAGGGGTGTACCACAGAAAGTGTTGCATACACATTGTCTACATGCTGTAAGCTATGTAATACATCTGTATCATTACTCCATCATTGTACTGACATTTTAATTTAAATGTATCATCTGCCACTCCCCTGCAGATGTATCTGTCTTGTCCTGTGCTGGTGTCACATTGTGTAGTCCACCCAAGGGTTTATAATTCATTCAATTGTCTTTGATTCATGTCTCCCATACACAAATCAGTAACAGTAGTCTTTGAACACAGTGAATATTCAAGGTACTAAAAAACTGTGTTCATAATGGCTTATTATTTTTCATTGCTCAGATTTAATAATGTGGTTGTATGACATGCTGTTGCATCAACAAGATGTAATGGAAATGCCATGTGGCGAGGGCCTCCTGTCAGGTAGACTGTTCACCTGGTGCAAGTCTTTCGAGTTTACACCACTTCGGTGACTTACGTGTCAATGGAGATGAAATGATGATGATAAGGAGAACACAACACCCACTTCCTGAGTGGAGAAAATCTCCAAGTCATCTGGGAATCGAACCTAGGCCATTAGGTATGACATTCCGTTGTGCTGACCACTCAGCTACCAGGGGCAAAAAAGAAGACGTAATGACTTTTCATATCATATTTGCCACTTGTATTCAACTACACTTAGTGCCCATCACTTCTAGTATGTGCATTCTTGTACATCTACATACATACTCCGCAATCCACCATACGGTGTGTGGTGGAGGGTACCTCGTACCACAACTAGCATCTTCTCTCCCTGTTCCACTCCGAAACAGAACGAGGGAAAAATGACTGCCTGTATGCCTCTGTACGAGCCCTAATCTCTCTTACCTTATCTTTGTGGTCTTTCTGCGAAATATAATTTGGCGGCAGTAAAATTGTACTGCAGTCAGCCTCAAATGCTGGTTCTCTAAATTTCCTCGGTAGCTATTCATGAAAAGAACACCTCCTTTCCTCCAGAGACTCCCACCCGAGTTCCTGAAGCATTTCCGTAACACCCACGTGATGATCAAACCTACCAGTAACAAATCTAGCAGCCCACCTCTGAATTGCTTCTATGTCCTCCCTCAATCCGATCTGATAGGGATCCCAAACGCTCAAGCAGTACTCAAGAATAGGTCGTATTGGTGTTTTATAAGCGGTCTCCTTTACAGATGAACCACATCTTTCCAAAATTCTACCAATGAACCGAAGACGACTATCCGCCTTCCCCACAACTGCCATTACATGCTTGTCCCACTTCATATTGCTCTGCAATGTTACGCCCAAATATTTAATCGACATGACTGTGTCAAGCGCTACACTACTAATGGAATATTCAAACATTACGGGATTCTTTTTCCTATTCATGTGCATTAATTTAAATTTATCTATATTTAGAGTTAGTTGCCATTCTTTACACCAATCACAAATCCTGTCCAAGTCATCTTGTATCCTCCTACAGTCACTCAATGACAACACCTTCCCGTACACCACAGCATCATCAGCAAACAGCCACACATTGCTATCCACCCTATCCAAAAGATCATTTATGTTGATAGTAAACAACAGCGGACCTACCCCACTTCCCTGGGGCATTCCAGATGATACCCTCACCTCCGCTGAACACTCACCATCGAGGACAACGTACTGGGTTCTATTACTTAAGAAGTCTTCGAGCCACTCGCATATTTGGGAACCAATCCCATATGCTCGTACATTAGTTAGGAGTACGCAGTGGGGCACAAGTCAAACGCTTTCCGGAAGTCAAGGAATATGGCATCCGTCTGATACCCTTCATCCATGGTTCGCAAGATATCATGTGAAAAAAGGGCAAGTTGTGTTTCGCAGGAACGATGCTTTCTAAAGCTGTGCTGATGCGCGGACAGCAACTTCTCTGTCTCAAGGAAATTCATTATATTCGAACTGAGAATGTGTTGGAGAATCCTGCAACAAACCGATGTTAAGGATATTGGTCTGTGATTTTGAGGATCCGTCCTTCTACCCTTCTTATATACAGGCGTCACCTGCACTTTTTTCCAGTCGCTCAGGACTTTACGTTGGGCAAGAGATTCGTGACAAATGCAAGCTACGTAAGGAGTCAATGCAGTAGAGTACTCTCTGTAAAACCAAGTTGGAACCCCATCAGGACCTGGCGATTTATTTATTTTCAACCCATTCAGCTGCTTCACAACCCCAGGAATGTCTATCATTATGTCCTCCATACGGGAATCTGTACGAGACTCAAACGGCAGTATGTTTGTACGATCCTCCTGCGTGAAAGATTTCTCAAATGCTAAATTTAATATTTCAGCTTTCATTTTGCTGTCTTCCGTTGCCAGGCCAGACTGATCAGTGAGTGACTGGATGGAAGCCTTCGACCCACTTACCGATTTTACGTAAGACCAGAATTTCCTTGGGTTTTCAGCAAGATCTTTTGCTAAGGTATGACGGTGGTAGTGGTTGTATGCTTCACGCATCGCTCTTTTTACTGCAGCACGAATCTCTACTAACTTTTGCCTATCCTCATTCTCCCGATCTTTCTTGTACCGCACCCCGATCTTTCTTGTACCGCGAGTGCAACTGTCTTTGCTTCCTGAGCATTCTCCAAATTGTGCTGTTAAACCACTGTGGGTCTTTTCTGTCTGTAACCCACTTTGCATGATTTACAATGTGTTTAAAATTTGCCCATAATTCTTCCACGTCCATCGTTCCGGAAGTAAATGAAGTCAATTCATTTACTAAGTGGGATGCTAACAACTGCTCTTTCTAGTAAGAATACTCTCCTAGCCTTCTTGACCGACTTTTTAACTTTCGTAACCATACTCGTAATGACAACATCTTGATCACTAATCACTGTCTCAACACTGACACTGTCGATGAGGTCTGGTCTGTTCGTGGCTAACAGATCTAAAATATTTCCATTACGCGTTGGCTGTCGATTTAGCTGCTCAAGACAGTTTACGGATAATGTGTTCTAAATTAATTCATACGACAGCTTATCTCTACCACCTGTAATGAATCCATAGACATCCCAGTCTATACTAGGTAGGTTGAAGTCCTCTGACTAATATAGCATGATCCGGGTACTTCTGCGATACAGAGTCTAGACTCCCTTTGAATGATTCTAGAACCCTCATGGTGGAACCTGGTGGCCAGTAATAACACCCAACAATTAACTTTATTTCTCCTAGCCCTGTTGAACGTGCCCAGATAACTTCACTCTGCTTCAACCTCAGGAGACACAATATTTTTGTCAACTGCAATGAAGACACCACCTCCTACGGTGTCTAATCTGTGTTTCCGGTAAACGTTCCAACCCTCACTAAATATTTCAGAACTTCCTATCTCAGGGTTCAGCCAGGTCTCAGTCCCAAGAATAATTTGCACGCCACACACTTCCTGGAGGGCAGTAAATTCAGGAACTTTATTCCGAATACTCTGAAAATTTACTGCTAATATCTTGATAGCTGAAGTGTCTTTACACTGAGCACGCCCTGATTTTCTTGCCTGCATGTCGACTGGTGAGTGTTCATCAGGACACCTCGCACTACTGCCTTGCCTAAAAAACTCCCATGTGCACGCCACAAGTACTCTGTTACGCAAGTAGCTGCTTCCTTTGTGTAGTGCACCCCTGACCTATCTAGGGGCATCCTACAATTCCCCACCCAATAGCGCAAGTCTAGAAATCTGCAGCCAAGACCGTCACAGAGTCGACGAAGCCTCTGGTTGAGACTCTCCACTTGGCTCCAAACCAAAGGACCCCGATCCACTCTGGGAACGATGCCGCAAATAGAGAGCTCTGCTTGCACCCTGCGTGCGAGGCCAGCGATCTTCACCATATCTGCCAGCCGCCTGTAGGAACTGAGGATCGCCTCAGAACCGAAGCGACAGGCATCATTGGTGCCGACATGAGCAACTACTTGCAGATGACTGCACCCCGTATGCTCGATAGCCGCAGGCAAGGCCGCCTCCACATCTTGGATGAGGCCCCCCCGGGAGACAAACTAAGTGCACATTGGAATTCTTTCCAGCCCTGTATGCTATTTCCCTAAGGGGCTCCATCACCCGCCTAATGTTGGAGCTCCCAGTAACCAGCAAGCCTTTGCCCCCGTGTGCCTGCTCGGGCCCTGCTGAAGGAGCGGCCACCTGCCCACTGACAGGATGAATGGGCGAGGCCAGCCGGCCAGCCGGCCAGCCTCCACATTGACCCTCCACCTCGAGCGACGCGAATTCGTTGCAGTCCGCCACTCACCCTGAGGTGAGGGTGGCCCCAACGCGCTGGGTACACTAGAAGGTGCCTCTGCAACTGAGTCAGTGGACGCAGCAAGCGACACCTGGGGTGTCTCAAGCAACGCGCCAGACCCTCCACCGTCACTGCACCTCGAGGTAGCAGCCTGAAGGCGGCTGACCGTGGTCAACAGCACTCTCAGCTGCTCGTGAACTGCGGCCAGTTCCTCCTGCGCCCGCACACAGCACGCGCACACCCTATCCTTCCTACTGCTAATATCTGGACGTATAGAGTTGAGTCAAATAAAACAGCAATATGCGATTGCACAGTTGCGTCACCAGCACCAGATTGAGCTGCGATATATGAACAATTACTTACAAACTAAGCGATCAAATGACCAGGACTGCGCCACTATACAAATATTACAATGCGATCCTACCCCTGTCTTAGTACAAATGACAACCGCCTACGCGATGTTACACTCTACTGTTATTAAAATTTCATACTACCCCTTTCTAATTCGAAAATACGCAAAGATCCGAAGAATTTCACCACGCAAACACACAAAGTAATTTGAATTAAACCTGCGGAACTAATATGAAAAACTGAATATACGACTTGTTTCTGCTACTGCTGCTCGCACACGTCACTCTACAAGCACAGATGAAACTGCACTGGCCTTTGTCTGCTGCTAACTTCCCTCATGATATAGTATAATTTACACAAGCAGTAGCATATGGACGAAATTAGATGTAAATATCAACATCTACGTCTATGCCCCACTAACCACTGCAAGGTGCATGGCAGAGGATACATCTCATTGTACCAGTTTGTTGGATTTCTTCCCATTTCATTCAAATACAGTGGGTGGAAAGAATTATTTTGTTTGAATTCCTCTGTGGGTGCAGTAATTACTCTAATCTTATCCTCAGAATCCCTATGTGAGCAATGTGTTGGGGGATTGTAATATATTTCTAGAGTCATCATTTAAAGCCAGTTCTAGAAACTTTGTTACCAGACTTGCTCGGGGTAGTTTACATCTATCTTCAAGAGTCTTCCGGTTCAGTTCTTTCAGTATTTCTATATCACTCTCTGACAGATTAAACAAACCTATGACCATTCATGCAGTGCTTCTCTGTTTACATTCAATATCCCCTGGTAGTCATACTTGGTACGAGTCCCAAACACTTGAGCAATATTCTAGAATTGGTCACACAGTTGATTTGTAAACAATCTTCTTTGTTGATTGATTACACTTGACCAGTTTCTACCAATAAACCAAAGTCTGCCACCAGCTTTACCTATGACTGAACCTATGTGATCATTTCATTTCATATCCCTACAAAGTTTTATGCCCAGGTATTTGTACGAGTTGGTCAATTCCCACAGTGGCTCATTGATTTATAGTCATAGTATACAATGTTTTCTCATTTTGTGAAGTGCACAATTTTACATTTCAGAACATTTAAAGCAAGTTTGACAATCTTCGCACTACTTTGAAATCTTATCAAGATCTGACTAGATATTTATGCTGCTTCTTTCAAATAGTTCTTCACTGTAGATAATTGCATCATCTGCAAAAAGCCTATGTTACTATTGATATTGTCTGCAAGGTCATTAATATATATCATGAACAGCAAGGGTCTCAACACAACTCCCTGGAGCACACCCGAAGTTACTTTTTCATCTGACGATGACTCTCCATCCTTTGTCCTTCCTACCAAAAAATCCCCAATCCAGTCACAAATTTCACTTGATACCCTATATGATCGTTCTTTTGACAGGAAGCATAGGTGTGGTACTGAGTCAATGCTTTTCAGAAATCAGGAAATACTGCAACTACTGATTGCTGTGACCCAAAGCTTTCCGTATGTCATGTAAGGAAAGTGCAAGTTGGATTTCACACAGTTGATGTTTTCAGAATCTATACTGGCTGGCACTGAGGATGTTACTCTGTTCAAGACACCTCATTATATTTGAGCTCAGAATATATCCTGAGATTCTACAACAAATCGGTGTCAGCGATACTGGATCGTAGTTTTGTGGATCACTTCTACTACCCTCCATGTACACGGATGTGACCTGTGCTTTTTTCCAAGAACTGGACATGGGTTTTTGTTTGAAGGACCTACAATAGAGTACAATTAGAATGGGGGTTAACTCAGCCACAAATTCAGTATAGAATCTGGTATGGATTCCATTGGGTCCTGGAGCTTTGTTCGATTTTAATGTCAGCAGTTTCTCAAACTAATACCAATTTTATTCATCTTTTAAGTGGTATGAGGATTAAATTGGAACAATTCTCCTGGGTTTTCCTTTGTAAAGGAGCATTTGAAAACTGAATTAAGCATTTCAGGTTTTGTTTTGCTTCCTGTCTCATTTGCTAGGGAATGGACATTAACTTTGGTGCCACTAACAGCCTTTACGTATGGCCAGAATTTCTTTGGGTTCTGTGACATCATATGACAATATTCTGCTGTGGCAGTCGTTGAAGGCACGACACATCGCTCTCTTAACAGTCAATCTATCTATAGCCCCACCCTTTGTTTTATACCTATATGCAGTAATCCCTGTTTCTTTAGAAGTTGCTTTACAGTGACTGTATACCAAGAAGGTTCCGTCCCACTATGAATTGTTCTACTATCCAGTGAATGGCCAGCTATTCTTTTAAACTTGATCCAGAGTTGCTTTGCACGCTCCTGCCATGTGCTGAAAGTTTCGGGTTGTTCATTGAGGTATGACACTACTGATTCTTTTTATCTAATTTACTGAACATATATATCTTTCTAGCTTGTTTTGGTTGTTCTTTGTACTTTGGTAATCATTGAAGCCACAACTGCACCATGGTGACTGATACCAGCTTCGATGTGGACATCCTCAAAGAGATCAAGTCTACTTGTTGTCATTAGATCCAGTATATTTTCATCATGAGAGCGTTTCCTAACTATCTGTTGTAGGTAGTTTCTAGAGAAGGTATTTAGTAATATTTCACAGAATATCTTATCATGCCCACCACTAACAAAACTGTATTTTTCCCAATTAATTTTTGGATGATTTAAGTCTGCATTGATGATTACAGTACAATTGGGAAACTTATAAACATCACTGCTAAAACATTCAAGTACTCTTTGGTGGTGATGTTTTTGTTGTTGTGGTTTTTGGTTGTTATGCAGCTCTTTAAGCTAGTTTATTGTGTGCAAGCCTTTTCGTGTTGGAATAACTACGACAGCCTACATCCATTTGGACCTGCTTATTGTTTTCAAGCCATGGTCTTCCTATACAATTTTGACCCCCCACCCCCTCCCCACTTACTTCCATTACCAAACTGGCAATTCCTTGTTGCCTCAGAATGTTTCCTGTCAACCAATCCCCTCATTCAGTCAACTTATGCTATAAATTTTCTTCCCCAATTCAATTCAGTACCTCTCACTTATTATTTGATCTAGCATCTGATCTTGAACATTCTTCTATAGCACCACAATTCAAAAGCTTCTTGTCTGAATTGCTTATCATCCTTGTTTTCATTTCCGTACAAGGCTACATTCCAGATAAATATCTTTGGAAAAGATTTCCTAACACTTAAATTTATATTAATATTAACAAATTCCTGTTTTTCAGAAATGCTTTTCTTGCTTTTGCTAGTCAGCATTCTATATCTTCCCCATGATTTACTGAGAATACATTCCGTTCCCCATGTTTTACTTTTATTGATGTTCATCTTATAACCTCTTTACAAGATACAATCCATTCCATTCAATTGCTCTGGCAAATCCTTTGCCATCTCAGATGGAATTACAAAGTCATCAGCAAATATCAGAAGTTTTTATCCCCTCTCAGTGAGCTCTTTCCAAATTTATCCTAAGTTTTCTTAACAGCTTGCTCAGCGTACAGATTGAATTACATTAGGGAGAGACCACAACCTTGCCTCATTCCCTTTTCAACTACTTTCCTTTTCATGCCCTTTGACCTGTATAACTGCCTTCTGGTTTATGTGCAAGTTATAGTTAACTATTCTGTCCCTGCTAACTTCAGAATTTCAAACAGTGTATTACTCCTGTCACCGTTGTCAAGGACTTTCTCTAAACCTATAAAGACTGTAAACATAGGTTTACCTCTCTTCCGTCTATCTGCTTAGATGAATTTAAGGGTAAATATGGCCTCACGTCTTCCTCCATTCCTCCGAAACACAAACTGATCTTCCCCAAGACTGACTTTTACCAGTTTTTCCATTCTTCTGTAAATAATCTGTATCAATATTTTGCAATGAAGACTTATTAAACTGATGGTTCATTTGGTAGTATTCACATGTGAGCACCTGCCTTCTTTGGAATTGGAATTATTACATTGTTCCTGAAGTCTGAGGCTGTTTCAATTGTTTCATACACTGATCAGCCAGAACATTATCACCATCTACCTAATAGCCAGTATGTCCACCGTTGGCATGGATAGTAGTGGCAACACATCATGCCATGGAAGCAGCAAGGCCTTGGTAGATCACTGGAGGGAGTTAGCACCACATTGGCACCCACAAGTTACCCAATTCCTGTAAATTCCAGGCAGGGGTTGATGAGCTTTGACGCCGTGTTCAATCACATCCCAGATGTGTTTGATCAGGTCCAGATCTGGCAAGTTGGAAGACCAGCACATCAATTGGAACTCACCATGGTGTTCCTCGAATCACTCCATCATACTGCTGGCCTTCTGACATGGCCCATTATCTTGTTGAAAAATGCCACTGCTGTCGAGAAACATGATCGTAATGAAGGGGTGTATGCAGTCTGCAACCAGTGTGCGATGCTCCTTGGCTGTCATGGTGCCTTAGACGAGCTCCACTGCACCCATGGATGCCCACGTGAATGTTCCCTGGAACATAATGGAGCTGCCGCCAGCTTGTCTCTGTCCCATAGTGCAGGTGTCAAGGAGCTATTCCCCCGGAAGACGACGGATTCGTGCCCTCCCATCAACATGATGAAAATGGTATCAGGATTCGTCAGACCATGCAATGTTCTGCCATTGCACCAGTGTCCAGTGCCAATGGTCATTTGCACATTTCAGTTATAGTTGCCAGTGTGATTGCGTTAATGATATTGGCACATGCATGGGTCATCAGCTGCAGAGGCCCATCATTAGGAGTGTTTGGTGCACTGTGTGTTCAGACACACTTGTGCTCTGACCAGCATTAAAGTCTGATGTTAGTTCTGCTTCAGTTTGCCACCTGTCCTGTTTGACCAGTCTGCCCTGCCTGCGATGTCCAACATCTGTGATCAAATGTGGCCACCCAACCCCATGATGTCTGGATGTGGTTTCACCTTGGTTTTGCTGCATGTTAAGAACTCACCAAGCACTCCTTGAACACACAACATGTGCAGTTTCCAAAATGATTGTGCCAAGCCTCCAGGCCATCACAATCTGTCCTCAGTCAAACTCAGATAGATCACGTGCCTTCCCCATTTTACATATGGACAGCATCCTCACTGATATTGCATGCACTGTGCGTGTGTGTGACTAACTGTCATTCCTCGCCAGGTGATTCTGTTTTGCCTGGATGAGTTTATGTCAGTACTAGGTCAGTGGTCATAATGTTGTGGCTGATCCGTGTATTATCTAGTACAAGGGGTGCAATAATTTTGGCTCTCACAAGTATCCAATAATTCTTAGGGAATGTTGACTACTCCAGGGACCTTGTTTCATTTAAGTCTTTCAGTGTTCTTTCAGATTCTTATCACAGTACCATATTGTCATTCATATTCGTATACTTGCTCTTCTCGTCATATAATATTGTGCTCAAGTTATGTGTTTTACTTTATATCGACCCTCTGTATATTCTGTCCACCTTTCAGCTTTTCCTTCTTTGCTTAGTACTGGCTTTCCATCTAAGCTCTTGTTATTCGCACAGCTGCTTCTCTTTTCTCTGAAGATCTATGTAATGGTCCTGTTGGTGTCAGCTACCTTTTCCTGTAGATATACATGCTTCTAAAGCCAAGCATTTGCCCTCTAGCCATTCCTGCTTAGCCACTTATGTATTCCTTTTTGCATGCTTCATTTGTTGTATTTTTATATTTTCTCCTTTTGTCAATTAAATTGTCAATTAAATTCAGCATCTCCTGAGTTATTCAAGGATATTTACTAAGCCTTGTCTTTTTAAGTATGTGATCCTCTGCTGCATTCCCTTTTTCATCTCTCACACCTAACCATTGGTTTTCTGTTGTATTCCTTCCTCTGTTTCAGCCCAATGTTGCCTAATACGCGCTCTGAACAACCTCTGTTTCTTTCAGCTTAGCCAGATCCTATCTCTTTTATTTCGTATCTTATTGCAGTTCATCAGTTTTAGTTTGCAGTACATAAACAATAAATTATGATTAGAGTCAAAATCTGGTCCGTGATAAAGTCTTAAAGATTCAAATCTGATTCTGAAATCTTTGTCTTACCAGTATATAAGAAATCTGAAACCTTCCAGTGCTCCAGATCTCTTCCATATTTACAACCTTATTTCATGATTCTAAAACCAAATGTTAGTCATGGTTTTTTTACCAGGCAGCTTCTTCTTTCATCATCCCCCCCCCCCCCCTTACCCGTACATGTTCTACTGTTTTTCCTTCTCTTTCTGTACTGACATAACATGAAATGTTTCTCCTACCGTCGTATTTCACAAATCCCAAGTTTATCCAACTTCCGTCCATTTCCCTTTTCAAATTGTCTAACCTGCCCACTCAATTACAGGATCTAACAATCCATGCTTTGATGTGTAGAATGTCAAATCTCGTTTTTGCTTCTGACATACTCCTGAGTAGACCCAGCCCGGAGATCCAAATGAGAGGTTATTTTACTTCCAGAATATTTTACCTGAGATGATGTCATCATCATTAAGCCTACAATAGAGCTGCATTAAAAAAAAAATCGTGGCTATAGATTCCCCTTGCTTTCAGCCGTTTGCAGTACAAGCATTGTAAGGCCATGTTGGCTAATGTTACAATGTCAGATCAGTCAATGGTCCAAACAGTTGTCCTTTCAACTGCTGTTCTGCCTTTTCAGAAGCCACAGATAGTCTGGTCTCTTTACAGATACCCCTCCATTGTGGTTGTATATGTGGTACTTTATCATTGAGGTACACATTCAGCTGTTTCATCTTGGCGCGGTTCGTGGTTCATGGGGGATGCCAGAAAAACCTATATTTTCTGTTCAGGTGACACATGTAATAATAGTGTACTAAAGTAAATGATTATTATCTGCATTTAGAGTTTTTACGTCTACAGAATATATTCTCCATTGTGATATAACTGTGAAGACTACTGTAGCATTTACAAGGCAACTAAAGATGGTACCAGATAGTTTAATTTTGGTCAAAAGTAGTATTGTGGCCTAAAAGACACACTCTAAATGTTCAGTATGTGTTTAATGTTTGTAGATCTAGCATTAACATAAAATGGCGACAGTTCAAAGTTGCATTGAGACAAAGGTGCTATACTTTCTCAGAATAAATTTTATCGTAAGAGTAAAGTCAGGTGAACCAGTTTGATTATATGTTAAAATGAAAATGGGGAAATATTTGTAAGTATTTATTTACGAAATAATGCCACCTTTTTAGAGTGGCAAATGATAAATAGTACAATTATTTATTTTGGAAACAAATAAAACTCAGTGTTTATTCTTAAAATTATTTAATCGGATAGATAAAAAAATCTGCTCACCAAGTGGCGGCAGAACACACACATAAAAGACTGTTATGTTTGGCAAGCTTTCGGAGCCATTGGCTTCTTCTTCAGGCTGAAGAGTTGAAGGGGAAGGTAGAAGGGTGAAGGAAAAGCACTGGAGAGGTCTAGGAAAAGGGGGTAGATTTTGGGAAAGTCACCCAGAACCGCGGGTCAGGGGAGACTTAACTGTACGGGTTGAGAAAGAAAGACACATTTTTTGTAGTTTTTATGAAACCAATAAATTACACCTTTTAATTTTGGGCTATGTGTTGAACAATGCACGTAGTAGGTTATGCTGAAATTGCATTAGGTTTCTCGCTTTTCTGTATATTGTTACCATAGTGTGTTGTCTGATTTTTTGCAAATCTGTAAGAAGTGATAAATTAAATGGTATACTTAAGAAGTTTTCCAATAGTAATTGATACTAGTCACCGACCCTTTGCCAAAAGAATGATACTTCTGTTTTATAAAAATGTGTTTTAGTGTATTGTCTTTGCAGAGTCCAAGACATTGCACTGTAGTTGGAATTTCGCTGTTTGAAATTATGCCTTTCTTTATTCAAAATGGTCATAGACCCTAGATATATGTATGCCTATTTATGAAACTCAGGAAAATAGTTGCTAATATAATTTACTGCTCATGACAGATGTTGGAAACTGTTACTGATTCTACAGGAAAATAAATAAAGGTAAGCATCAGTCCTGGAGTGCTTTTATTAGATTTACAAAATGGAGTTTCCAATGTGTCTGAAACTGGAAGTGTACAGTCCATTTGTAGTGACAATTTTTACTAACATCAGTGAAACATGGACAGTAATCGAGATTATTGGAAATCTGGGAGCTGTTCAATGATCAATGGGGCAGTGTGCATTGGCAATTGCTGGGAGAGATAAATAGATAGGTGAATGGACGGAAGATAAACTAAGGAAATTCTTTACTGGATTCCAAGAGATAGAGAGACAAACAAAATGAAGACCTATGGGAAGGTGTGGCCATTAAAATTATACCACTGGGAAATATAACTAGCAACTAAGTTTTATCTGTTAAACAAACATATTATAAAGAAGTTTTACTTTTTGTGAGTATCGAGCATAATGTGAACATACAATTAAATTTGTAGGTAATTTGAGGGTGTGCAAACTGCGAAATTTAGTGCACAGGGCTGCCAGCTCCAGCACCAATAGCAACTCTAACCCACATGGGCATCGAGTCACACCAGATAAGGGCACACTGTTCCATACTGCTTGAAGTCTGCACCAAAGTTCACCAACAGTAGTGCCTGGTAAGAGGCTGTGTGCCAGAATCTAGGCAACTCATGGCCAAATGTTTTTGATGAATGAGGGAGATTAGGAGAATGCGCTGTGCAGGGCGACAGTCAACATACACATTTACATCTACGTCTAAGTCTGCATACCCCACAAGCCACTGACTGTGTGTGGCAGAGGGTACCCTTTACCACAACTAATCATTTCCTGTCCTGTTCTATCTGAGATAGAGCAAGCAAAAAACAACTACCCATGTGCCTCTGTATAATCTCTAATTTCTCATAGTCCTTAAGCGAAATTATGTTGTTGGCAGTAGAATTGTTCTGCAGTCAGCTTCAAATGCTAGCTCTCTAAATTTTATCATTAGTGTTCCTCGAAAATGATGTCACCTTCCCTCCAGGGATCCCCATTTGATTTCCCAAAGCGTCTCCTTAATACTTGCGTGTTGCTCGAACCCTCTGGTAATAAATCTACCAGCCCACCTCTATTGGTTTGATGTCATCCTTTAATCTGGCGTTATGCTGATCTCAAAGACTTGAGCAGTACTCAAGAATTGATCACACTTCTGTGCTATGTATGGTGTCCTTTGCAGATGAATCTCACTTTCCCAAAATTCTCCCAACAAACCGAAGTCGACAATCAGCCTTCCCTACCACAATCCTCACATGCTGGTTCCACATATTTAAACAATTTGACTGTGTCAAGCAGCACACTATTACTGCTGTATCCCAACATTAGGAGTTTGTTTTTCCTACTCATCTGCATTAACTTATATTCTTCTACATTTAGAGCTAGCTGCCATTCATCACACCAACTAGAAATTGTGTCTAAGTCATATTGTATCCTCCTGCAGTCAATCAACTTCAACACCTTCCTGTACACCAGTGTCATCAGCCAACAGCTGAGATGCAAATTGCTACTCATCTCGTCTGCAAGATAATTTATGTATGTAAAGTGCTCCTAACAATACTCTTATCCCTAATGATCACTTGTCATTGAGGAAATCATCTTGGGTTCACACATGCCCTGTAGAGGACATTGGCAGCATACGGCGTAGTGTTATCCTAATTAAAAGTAATATCATGGAGACTTCAAAATGGAGGCATAGCAGGAAATGTAATAGTTGTTTGAGGAAATTTTGGTCTTGCAGCCAGTCGACATCAACTAAACTCCACGATATTTCAACTGGACGCCTGCCAGTCATTCTCAGGTGAGCCACCGAAGACAGATGAATATGTCCTCCATTCCACCACACATAAGTACATGCTAAAAAGTAATGTCGGCAAATATTTTATATGAAAACCCTCAAAGCCTTTTAAATAAAACTAACATTATCAACATTCTTCATTTTTATTCTTCATGTCTACTTAAATGCAGCCCTCTGCTGATGGAGGTCTCTTAATTGTAGCTTGTAACATGGTGGTACGTATTGTAACTATGTTGGTGCATGAGAAATGGCATGCCATAATATAGTTTCAAATTCAAAGATTTTGTCCACATGTGCAGCACCCCCTCCTTCAGCACAATAATACCAGACCACACATCAGCACTGCAGCATGTGTAAAAATCGAAATCCTGGGGTTCACTCTCATCAGTCAAACAGTTGTGACTTGGCTCCATCGGATTTTCATCTGTTTCCAAAACTTAAAAAAAACACATTTGAGGACTTCATTTTGATAGTGATGAAGCAGTGGAAGCAGAGATGAGATTGTGCCTCTGTCAACAAAGTCAAACATTTCTGCAATGTTGTTATCAACAAACTGACTGTCATTGGGAGAATATGTTTGTCGCCAGGGTGCCTTTGTTGAAAAATAAATACTCTCAAAGAAAAGAAAAGAAAAGAAAACAAAACACCCACCACAGAGGAATTATCTGAATGGGACTGAAATCATTAGATGTCATATACATATATATACATGTACAGACAATGGAAAATCCAGGATGAAATCTAACAATATTATGAAAAGGATAGTTGCTGCTCACCATTTTGTTGAGCCCAACCTACATAGGTAGGAATGATCATCAAAATAAAATAATAGAAATCAGAGCTCGAACGGAAAGGTTTAGCTGTTCGTTTTTCCCGCGCGCTCTTCAGTAGTGGAATGGTAGAGAGATAGTATGATTGTGGTTTGATGAACCCTCTGCCAAGCACTTAAATGTGAATTGCAGAGTAATCATGTAGATGTAGATATAGCAGAGATGCTGAGTCGCAGATAGGCATAACAAATAGACTGTCACAAAGTGAGCTTTCGGCCAACAAGGCCTTTGTTGAAAATAGACACCCCCTACACACACACACACACACACACACACAAAATCACAGTTTCTGGCAGCTGGGCCAGACTACAAACAGCTGTCAGTACATGATGGGGGAGGCAACTGGGTGGTTGGTGGGAAGGATCCAGATGGCATAGGCTGTGAAAACATTGAGTTGGGCAGCGTGCTCAGTGACAGGGTGGTCCACTTGTTTCTTGGCCACAGTTTGTCAGTGGCCTTTCATGCAGACAGCTTGTTGGTTGTCATGTCCATGTAGAATGCAGCACAGTGGTTGTTGCTTAGCTTGTAGATCATTTGACTGGTTTCACAGGTAACCCTGCCTTTGATGGGATAGATGGTGGTGGGTGGGTATGTGGGACAGATCTTGCATCTAGCTCTACGAGCTATGGGGCAAGGGGTGGGGAGTAGGGGTTGTGTAGGAATGGACGAGTATATTGTGTAGGGCAGCAAAATACCAGTGTGTCTCCAGACACATCTTTGCTTTTCATTGGGCTCATTTTGAAGTGGGACTCATCACTGAAGAAATTCTACTGCAGTCAATGAGATTCCAGGCCGAAGACTTTCCTGGGTGCGCTCCAGGCAGTGGTGAGATACCAACATGACTGTCGCCCACCGTATAGCCTTACGATCATGAGTGATGATCTGGGCTGCTATTTCTTTTCATATCAGGACCCCTTTAGCTGCCATCCACGGCAGCGTTACAGCACAGCAGAATATCAGTTATATCCTACACCTCATTGCTTTTACCCTCCATGGCAAACTGTCCTGGCCTTACACTTCAGCAAGATAATCACTGCCCATAGAAGGTGTGGGAGCTTCTACTGCTTAACTTCATTCTTGCCAAATCCTACCTGAGGTAGCGAGGTCACTGGATCTCTCCCCAATTGAGAACATAATGGGCAAGTCCCTCGAACCAGCTCAGGATTTTGTTGATCTAACATGCCTGTTGGACAGAATTTGGTATGATATCCCTCAGGAGGATGTCCAACAACTTTATCAATCAGTGCCAAGCTGGATAACTGGACCAACACGCCACTGACTTGCTCAATTTGTGAAGCTCTTTCTCTTTAATAAATCCTCCAGATTTTCTGAAATATAATCATCACATCTACAGATTTCCATCCCATTTGGATAATTCTTTCATGGTGCACCTTCCCCCCCCCCCCCCCCCCCCCCCCCCCACCTCCCTCTTCCTCTTAGAGTGTATGTAGACATGAAGAATGATGATATGAAATGTATATAATGCTTCTTTTTTTAAAAAAGGCTTTAAGATTTTTCACATAAAAAGTCTGGAGCCATTACTTTTCAGAACACCCTCATATAATGCACTGTGAGTATTCTTAGCAAGCACCAAAATGGTGTTGAGAGATGGAGCACACTGCCCAGCAGCAGTACCCTAACTAGTGGAAGTGCAGAACTTAACTGCCTTCTGCGATGCTGCTCACCACACATTTGCGCAGTTTCTGTAGTAACAGAGTCCCAAAAAGATATTGCTGTAGCCAAAATTATTGTTTTATCATAATTTGTGGAATGTCTGATGGAGACACTATTTTTGATGGAATCAGTCATTTTACTGATATATGCACGTTGTTCTGTATTTTTGAAACATAAATGCAGCTCACACACATGCGTTTGCGTGAGAGTGTGTATGTTGTCTACTTATGACAAAGGCCTTGTTGGCCGAAAGCTAACTTTCTGATAGTCTTTTTGTTGTGCCTTTCTGCGACACAGCATCTCTGTTGTATGGTGAGTAGCAAACATCCTTTTCATTGTATATGCTTATTTTGGTGCATACATTACACCCAAGCAGTGTCTGCAGTTACTTTAAAATAATCTTGTATAGAAGCTGAAATGGTAGAATTCGTATTTAGACATACCCCGTTTCATTTAAAAATAAATGATGAAAGTCGGGTTAAAATTGTCAGATCTACTTTTTTTTTGTTGCAGGTTGTTACTGGAGCAGGGCATCATGTTTATGCTGATAAAAGTGATCTTTTCAACCGCCATGTTGTTGAAGCTTGTGAAGTTTCAGACCTTAAGGAAAAAACCATTTTTGCTCTTCGTCCACAAAATGATAAACAAGAAAACGAGGGGGAAGAAAATAAGGATAAAGAGAAACTTGGAGAAAATCCGAGTACACCTCATAGCACAACGAATGATCCCCTCTAACATGGGTGCTACATGTGAAAGGCGACATTTTTTTAACAAATTATGTCATCATGTATGTTGAAAGTGACATCAAACATGTCGTCTTGGAGTCATTTTATATTACATATTTAATGTGCAAGGAATGAAGTAAATGTAGGTATATTTTCTGTGGCAGCTGGCTCTCCCATAGATAAATATTAAAGTGTGAAATTGTTCTATTGCCATTAAATGGCAGCCTTCCAATGTATTTTATTTTGTACATTATTAGCAAGGAATTTTGCTTACATTGTACAAAGAACACAGGCATGTCTGAAAGAAGGTCCAACTTGCTCATCAGTGTGTGACTGGACTGTATCAGCTTTATAAAAAGTCCCTTCATACCTCTTCTGCCTTCCTCTGTTTATCAGAATTCATACTACCTCACATTTATCTATTTAGTGTGCCCTACATCTGTGTGCATCATTATAGGTAAAGCTTAATAACTTTTTTACCCCATTTCGTATTACTGTGGCTATTCACGATTTGGGGGCAGTTTTACTCTCTTCACATGATAAAACATTAATGCTTTCAAAGTAAGCTAAGTTCATTCATCTCAGTTACAGATTGTTAAGATATCTTATTACTAATAGGAGGAGCAAGCTGCTCTTTTTATTTGGATTGTGATACTTGCCTCGTCAAATGAAATTTTACTATGCTCAGTTGTTTGATATTTAAAGTTTCTAGTTTTTTAATGATAAAGAAAAGTATTTATTTAGAAACGGCCACAATTATTCTTCTGTGATAGGTGCTGTGAAATTTGTATATTCATTTGGTTGTTTTTGTGAGGAATGTTGTTTATATATTTTGTTGACAGATTTAGTCCATAATTGTTTGAATCTAATAATCTGTCAGTTAACAAATTAATAAAAGAACAAAATATATTTATTTAATATTTGTGAGTGACTCTTCCTGTGTCATATTATTGAGAGTTATCATTTTTTAAATTTATATGTGATAATACTTTCAGGTAGTTTCATTTGGATTTTTGATGATGTTTTTAATGCTAGAGATAAAGCAATTGAAGTTCTTCCACAATTACAGTTAGAAAATCAAAACTTAATTTTTTTTTTAAATTACTCATTGAGTCGTATTTGAAAACTGAAATAAATGAAAGTTACCGTCTACAACATCTAAGTGTTAACAGAGACATGTCAGAGTTGATACTTTTGCAGCATATATCAGCAAAATGATTGATTTCGTCAAAAATAGCGTCTCTACCAGACATTTAGACTTTTATTTGTTATTGCCTCACTCCATAGTCCTTCTCAGTCAGGGACGAGAGTAATAACACATTTAGTTAGAGGTGCATGTGTTTGGGCTCGCTTGTGGTCATTGCAAAATACACATCATCTCACAAAAGTGACAGGAAGGCATACCAGATGTCTCAGAGCTCAGATGATGGCCAAACTGTGATTCAACCACAGTTTTCTAACACATAACAGCTTCCCAATAACTTGGGTTATAGGAGTATGACATTTTGTAACATTGCCTTTCTTTATATTTATTCTTATCCCCTGTCCTTCACTCTGTTTTCTTTTGAGTTTAAATGAAGATTCTGTTTTGTTCTGCTTCCAAATGTGAATTTGTGAGAGTTTAATATTGAAATTAAATAATCATGTTAACTGTATCACAAATCAGTAACCCCAAAACTCTGACATGATCCAAGTGACATGATCCAAAGAGTTGACACCAAGAAAACAGTGGCATCTGCATTTTATATATTTGCAACAAAGTAATACATTACAAATTTAAATTCACAAGCTGTGCATTAGAAGTTACTAAAACTTATGGAAATGGTCATTTTCAATTGGATGTTTTAAAGAAAGATCTGAGAAGGTACTGTTTAAATTTTGCTGATCATAAGATACTACTTGTAAAATTTTGTAATGATTTCCATCCTGACTACATAGTAAACCTGTCTACGAACAATTTCGTCACCACATCTTACTAAGATGGATTGTGCTGAGTGATAAAGAAAATGTTCACTCTGCGTGTTTCAGCTTAAAGTATAGGAATAAAACTGCTATCGAACCAAGCAACTTCACGAGGTTAAAGATATTCGTCTGTAAGCTGTTGAAGTTTTTCTAAGCAGGTGCCACTCTTGAGTGAAGAGTTCGTGTGGAAAGAAATTCCCTGGAAAAATTGCATTTC
This sequence comes from Schistocerca serialis cubense, assembly GCF_023864345.2. NCBI lineage: Eukaryota > Metazoa > Arthropoda > Insecta > Orthoptera > Acrididae > Schistocerca > Schistocerca serialis. Next base: position 596,528,151 of record NC_064643.1, read on the forward strand.
ATTTGCGTGTGATAATGTCAATACAATGGTGCGACGTATAAAAGGAGTTGCTGCTTTTTTGAAGAAAGGTCAAACCACCTATAATAATACAAACTTGGTCTCACCACTTACTTCATGTATCTGCATAAATGGATGCAAAAATTCTCAAAATTTTAATGCTGAAGAATTTGTAATCAACCCTTACTACTTTCTCCAAAAAAGTTCAAAAAGGCAGTCTACTTTTAAACTTTGGCAAGGTATATATGGCACTAAACCCCATAAAATGCTGAATTACATCATTTGTGTAGGATGGCGCTCCGTGCTCTAATTGATAAAAAGAATAATTGAACAGTGGGACCCTCTGGTAAAATTTTTCCATGAGGAACCTTCAAAAAAATATAAGCAGCTCTCACTTAAGTAGAGTACACTCTATTCTGAATTATCCGCTCAAGAATGTAGCTAGAATTTTGTGTGTGCTGGGTGATCAGAAAGTTGGTATAAATTTGAAAACTTAATAAACCACAGAATAATGTAGGTAGAGAAGTAAAAATTGACACAGATGCTTGGAATGACATGGGGTTTTATTAGAGAAAAAACAACAAAGTTCACGAAAGTCTGACAGTTGGCACTGGACACCAAAACGTCAATGACTGCACATGACAATCATGTATGAAAGGAGCTGTAATCAGAGAGAGAATCAGAGCCGCCAGCAGTCGCAGCATGTTGATGTTATCTGAAAAGGCACTTTTAGTGAAGCTGTATTATTAGAATGGGGAATGTGCTAGTTCAGCGTTACGATCATATCACCATAGGAAGGGGATTCAAACAGGTAAAGGTCTGTTGACAAATGCAGCTGTGGCGAGAATGATTTCGAAGTTCGAAGCCATGGGTTGTTTAGACGATAGGCCCCGTAGTGGCCGACCGAGCACTGCTGAGACAGTTCAGGAAGAAATGGAGACTAGTGGGTTCATCTACGCACGGGGAAGTCAGCGCTCATGCAGTCTCACATTGCACCGACATTCCATACACTACTGTTTGGTTGGCACTTAGGCGTACCCTCTGATGCTATTCGTACAAAATCCATTGGCATCATGAACTGTTACCTGGCGATTTAGTGAAGCGGAGGGCATTTGCGGTGTGGGCGTTTCAAAAGATGGCGGAAGATGATGACTAGTTGAGTTACGTGTTGTGGACCGATGAAGTTCATTTCACACTCTGAGGGTCTGTCAACGCCCACAACTGCAGAATTTGGGCTACCGAAAATCCTAGAACTATTGTGGAAACTCCATTGCACGACGAGAAAGTCACAGTATGTGTTGGAGTTACCACATCTAACGTTATCGGGCCTTTTTTCTTCGAGGAAATGTGTGATTCTGTGCTACTGTGACGGGTGAGAGGTATGCCAATATGTTACAGAATCGCATCATCCCCAGCCTGGCTGATAAACACCTGCTGGAATGTACAATATTTATGCAGGATGGCACTCCACCCCATATTGCTATACGCGTGAAAGGTCTCTTGGGCGCGTCATTTGGTGATGATCGTGTGCTCAGCCGCCACTTTCGTAATGCTTGGCCTCCCAGGTCCCCAGACCTCAGTCCATGCGATTATTAGCTTTGGCGTTACCTGAAGTCGCAAGTGTATTGTGATCGACCGACATCTCTAGGGATGCTGAAAGACAACATCCGACACCAATGCCTCACCATAACTCCGGACATGCTTTACAGTGCTGTTCACGTTATTCCACGACTACAGCTATTATTGAGGAATGATGGTGGACATATTGAGCATTTCCTGTAAAGAACATCATCTTTGCTTTGTCTTACTTTGTTATGCTAATTATTGCTAATCTGATCAGATGAAGCGCCATCTGTTGGACATTTTTTGAACTTTTGTATTTTTTTGGTTGTAATAAAACCCCATGTCATTCCAAGCATGTCTCAATTTGTACCTCTCTACCTACATTATTCCGTGATTTATTCAGTTTTCAAATTTATACTGACTCTATTGCTAAATGAATTAAAATTCTAGTATGATGTTTTGCCTTTTTGCTAATAAAACACAGCTCAGTCCTCTAATATAAGATGCACTGCAGTACAGATGCAGAAAAATCTTAACGTTCTGCTGATTACTTGGACAAATTCAAGCAGCCCACTGAAAAAAATATTTTAGAGACGAACTATAGAATGTGCTGTCATCACACACCTCTTCCACTCCCCACAAACCCCCCCTCATCATTGTTTGTTGGTTTCCATAATTGATTACAACCCAGATGACCAGATTGGGTGATATTTTGACATTTGGGCTAGTAATGATAGAAATTTGGGCAAATTTTTTAAAAGAAATGTAGCCATCATCGTTTGGGCAATATTTTTGTTGATCAATGACATTTGTGGTGGTGCAAGTGAAGCCAAGTGTATTTTTGTGCATCAATTTTAATTTAATGCTATTTGTAATGATCTTTACCACTGCACTGCCTTGTGAAGTACTGAAATATTGCAACCCCAAAGTTATATCAGTCTCCAAATAATGATGCCAGTGCTAACCTTAAACTGCAATGGATAGGCAGTTACGCTATTATAGTAGTATGTACATATTTTTTACTTGCTATAATGTTAGTGAACAAATCAAAATCGGTTTTCCTCTTCTTTTTTGTTTCAAACTTATCCACAATTAGAAACTATCGCATCAGTATAAAGCAGAAAAACAATAAACAGCACTGCATACATTAAATTCACTTGCAAGTAGGAACTGAACTGATTAACAAAACAATGAATGAGCTCATGAGACGAGCAACGTATGGTAGTTGGTCTTGGCTTAAGTACGAATGGGATGAGCTATAACTGCAAGTGATATCGACAGTTTAAAGGATTCGGTAGCCTTGTTAAGTATCGGAAGTGCTCATCCCTTTTACGTCAAATGATTGAAAATCAAAATACCTTTCAATTTCACTACATGGTCCCTAGGTTGTGACAGTGGGATAGGGGGGTCTGGACCCCCCTTTGGCTAAGTCCTTGATCCAGTTATTAAACTATACATTCTCTCTCTTTCCCCACAAAGAAGAGCCAGCAATTCATAAACTTGATAGCGTGATAGCATCCTAATTACCTTATTTACAGATTTGATTGTGAGATTTATCAAACCTTCTGTATTGCCTACTTCTGGTTGCCTGCTGCAATTGAAATTTCATAAAACTAAATATTAGAAAGGAGATGACTATATTATCATTGGTATAGATGCTAGAAGCTACATGCATCATACCAGCTTTGAAAAATCTGCTGTTATAAAGTTGATATCGGAAGGTTTTTTTGTCAACTCATGTAATTACATCAAAGAAACATTTCTATTAGATAATGACTTCTTAAAAAATATAGAAGCTACAAAAAAAGTAAATCTTTATCATCAGCTGTAAAGCTGAATGAGCTATTTCCTGATGTCCTGATTATATTCCTGGAAAATCTTCTTTATTTAGGGCCAGCAGGTGTCTGAAATATAGCATTTAAATCCCTAAATCAGGCTTCTAATTTTTAAAGTTTTCCAGGGGAGGGTCCCAGCCCAACCTGAATATTTGCCATGTGAATACTGATAGCCCCTTCTCAACACTGGCAGCTATGAATGCAATTTAGTACGACATATGCATTAAACTAGACTACATATGTGACAATCGAGCTGGTCACTGTGAAGCCATGACTGTTGTGGAAGAAAATCCAGTACTATGATTTAGAACTTCAAACCTAGTTCATCCTTGCTTATCTGTTGTCTGTTGAGATGATGAAAGTTGTCTTGGACTTCTTAATGAACAAATGGCTACAGAGATACAGGATATAATGACCTCACTCCAGATACAGACAAATGTAATGTAATCTAGTGAGCATTAAGTAACCATAACCTTAGTGACCAGAAACACTGTTACTGATGGAATAACTCAGATTGCATGCCTTGTTCAGTTGTCCTGACAGCTTACCATATTAACAGAAAATGTGGAAATGTTGGTATTTTGAGCATATGTGGCTTTTGCATCTGCCAGTGGATGCACAGAAAATCTTGTGTTGCTGGTGGTTTAGATGCATTAGCATGAATAGTACTTGAAAGGTACCCCATAGAGGCGGTCACAATATATCTGTTAATTTGAGAAACCCTGTAGATATTTTACAAACCCAAGTATCTGACCTTACAGAACAAGTTGCTCCCTTACAGATGAACACCTCGATCAAGTGAAGTTCTAAAAGCAGAGATCAAAGGATACATCACAAAACAGTTATCTTGGTACCACAAAAAATTTGTACTGTGGCCTTTCAGTGCAGACCACCTTGTGGAATGGAAAATGCAACAGTAGAGAGGTGACTGATTCTGAGCAGTTGTCAACTGTTCCTTACAGATCATAGTTTAAAGATACGGGTTTTTGCTTGGCTTAGGTGCAGATGTTTCATTAAACCATGCAAATCAGAAATACATCTATTAAGACAGATGGATACATACTACATCTTAGACAACAGTAACATTTTTATTGCATTTCTACCATTGCTAACATTTCATATCCAAGAATTGGGGCAGACTTTTAATCTTGTTATGCATTTTACCTGACACCACCAACATCTAATTGATTCCACAGTGCCATTTGTGATCCAGGTGACCTGTGTTAATACCAGTGAAGCTGGACTTCGAGTAATTTTAACTTGCGACAAACTTCTAGAAGGAGTGGAGCACATCGTAAGGGTTGAGAATTGCATAGCAACCCATGGCCACAAACATCATCCCACACTGCTAGGTGGTACTGTCCATCAGAGTACTGAGGGGAATGTGAGGATTACCTCATTCAAATGCTAGCCGGCATACAAAGCCAGTGAAATGGTGAATTTGCAGATATGCACTTAATGTATGAAATGCTGAACGCAAAGGATGAGCTGCTGGATGAATGTTTTACAGACAAACATCAACTGTACCACAATTTGTTTGCACATCTGCATTAAAATGTGTGTGAGTAGAGGTCATTAAAATGAGAGAGCTAGTGAGGTCAGGCTACAATTGGAACGTTTGGTTGTTAGGGAAGAAAGTGTGTCACAGGCCATGGAGACTAAGCCAAGCACCAGCGTACATGCTATTGCCTGAGACTTTAGAATGTCACATAGCAATATCCAGCATGTTTTGAACACCGAGTACTGACACGCCTTTCATGTTCAAAGGGTGCAGTTATTACAACCTGATTACCATCCTCCATGTGTGCATTTTGCACAGTGGTTTCTGTAATAAGGTGCCTGAGATGTGCATTTCCCAGCTTATGTGTTGTTTGCTGATAAGGCCACATTCACAAGGGATGGCTCATTCAGTCACAACAATGAGCATTTGTGGGCACCAGAAAACCCCACACACTTCACCGTTAATGTTTCGTCGACGACTGCTTAATCGAGCCATAATTTTTTCTTTCCCACTTGACTCCTGTGAATTGACAGTCCTTTCTGGAATAGGTTCTTCCTGATTTGCTTGAAGATGCTCCAACAAATGCGAGGCAAAGCTTGTGGTTCCAGTATGATGGGGTGCCTGCCCATTTTGGACTGGCTGTTCGTAGATGTTTGAACAGTTCATTCTCACATCAATGGTTGAGTATGGTGGACCAGTTCCCTGGTGCCCATGGTCACTGGATTTACCAAGCCTTGATTCTTCCTGCGGAAAGCCATGAAATCTCTCATGTATTGTGATGTTGTATATTCTAAAATGGATCTCGTTGAAGCAATTATATGCACAGCTGCTACAATCAAATAAACTCCCGGTGGGTTTGAACATGCAGTCAACAATGCTCCATCAGTGTCAGGCATACATGATAACTGATGATGCAAACTTTGAACATCTATTGTAACCTTAGAACTGTATTCGTCATCCTTCAGAGGTGGTGGTCCAGATTGCTGTACACATTGGTACCTCTAATACCCAGTAGCACATTCTTTTGCACTTAGCAAGCCTGTATTTATCCTGGCATACTATCCATAAGTTCATCAAGGCACTGTTGGTCCAGATTGTCCCACTCCTCAACGGCTATTCGGCATAGATCCCTCAGAGCGGTTGGTGGGTCATGTCATCCATAAACAGCGCTTTTCAGTCTATCCCAAGCATGTTCGATAGGGTTCATGTCTGGAGAACATGCTGGCCACTCTCGTCAACCGATGTCATTATCCTAATGGAAGTCATTCAGTAGATGTGCATGATGGGGGTGTGAATTGTCATCCATGAAGACAAATACCTCGCCAATATGCTGCTGGTATGGTTGTACTATCGGTTGGAGGGTGGGATTCATGTACCATACAGCCGTTAAGGTGCCTTCCATGACCACCAGCGGCTCACGTTGGCCCCACATAATGCTACCCCAAAACAACAGGGAACCTCCACCTTGGTGCACTCGCTGGACAGTGTGTGTGTTCAGCCTGACCGGGTTGCCTCCAGACATGTCTCCATGATTGTCTGGTTGAAGGCATATGTGACATTCATTCTTGAAGAGAACATAATGCCAATCCTGAGTGATCCATTTAGCATGTTGTTGGGCCCATGTGTACCGCACTGCATGGTGTCGTGGTTGCAAAGATGGACTTCGCCATGGATGCTGGGAGTGAAGTTGCACATCATGCAGCCTGTTGCGCACAGTTTGAGTCACAACATGATGTCCCGTGGCTGCACGGAAAGTGTTATTCAACACAGTGGTGCTGCTGTCAGGGTTCCTCTGAGCCAGCAAGGGGGAATTTTGATAAACAAATGTTGCAGTATGTACACCATTTCCAGGAAGAACAGGAGCACAAAGTACTAGTGGTGAGCATATTGGCCATCAGTTGTGGCTTGTTTCTAGCAGGCTTTAGCATATTGTATTTCTGTGTAAGACGCAAGAGGGCACCAGCTGTGGAAGTGCCAACACACCAGTTACCAGTAGAACGGTTGACTGGTGTCAGGGAAGCAGTTAGTTTTAATGTCTTAATTAGTGTATAAGGGTATGATAGGTGATACATGGTAGTAGTAAAATATGAGCAGAAGTCCTGTGTGGGGAATTCAGGAGATTGTCATCAAAGTGTAAATTATTAGAGACAAGGTAATTGAGTGGGAGCATGATGTTAAAGATTTGGGATGAATATTCTCAGAAGGGAGGAGGTATACTATGCTACGAATAAGTACAGATGTGGATTTGGGCAATTCTTGCAAATCTTACACAAGTATGGCTGGAAGGCAACAGTTAAGGGACCGACTGGCACATCGGATGGCAGGCGTGGGTGATGTTGATATTTTTCAAACAATTCTGTGAGGAAGGTTTATGACAGTGCATGCAGGCTAGATGGCATAGCCCAGTGGGCACTATATACAAATATGAAGTAATCAGGTGAGCACAAGACACTGAAGGCCTTTGAAGAACCTATACATTGCAGTTAAAACAGTGTCTAATGATCTGTTATAGGGGCCGAAGTGGGATGAGGAAAGAGCACTCCACTTGTCCCCTCCAGTAGAACTATGTCAGAGGTGTAGGGAAAAGATGTATAAATAAGCAAGCCCGGAGGTCAAAGCAGTCAGCCGTGTTCGGGCCATGGGCTCAGTTAATGCATGAGGCACCCACTTAGCCGTGGCATGAGTAGGATTACTACGTCCACAAGGCTGGGCAACTTGACACTGATTCTGCAAATTCTGGCATTTGCGTTGGTGCTGACGCACAAATGCTGCGCGGTGCCGTCGCCGATTTCAGCGCAAGGCCAGCTGTGTACCTTCAGTGTAATAAAATCAATGACACACTTGTCTGTGTTTCTCTGCACACTTCAGCGTGAGCTGTCCCTCGAGCAGCATGCATTGCCACGTCAATAAAGTACATAAGAGAGCACCACACGATTACAACTCCAGGACCACCTGTGCACAAATTGACCAGATCAGTTAACATAAGAGAAACTGAAAGGTGCTAAACAGAAAGTAGCTGTAATGTAGAGGAAGAGGTACATTGAACATCAAGTAGTAAATGTGTCTCACTACTACTGTGGTACTTAACAATGCGAAATCCATGCAGCAATTATCAGCAAACTGATTGCAAGAATAGTACCAAATCATTACCCAGTGCCTCATGTTTAGATTTTGCAGTAAATGCATGTGGTACAATGATAAACCCACACTTTATCTTGTCAGAGCTTGTTATTAAATCCCAGTTGCATCTGAAGAAATTGCTAGAACTGAAATTTGTACACCATTTGGATTACCAGTATGCAGTTCACCCTAGGTGATGTAGCACAGAATTTTGAAAGATTCATGCACAAAACAGCTTGCGTTTAAAGTTTTCTTCGATCTGCTTGAGCAACAACAATAATTATTAATCAATTATTAAAAATATGTTTTTGGATCAGGATGCCTGAAGCATGAGTACAATCCATTCAACCACTTTCACAGCCCATTACACTATGGGAAGTACAATAATTCCTAGGTGTCATCAGTTTTTATTGGAATTTTTTGCGAAATCATACTTAATAACAGCATCGCTTTATGATTTTTTGGAGGCTTTACTAAGACCAGAGCCTGCTATACATTGGCCAATAGCAGAGATAACAAGCTATAATAAATGAAACTGTCAGCGATAGTAGCATAGCATTTGACATATCCAGTTTCACTATCACTCTTTGGCAGTGGATGCATCTGCAACTGGTAGGGTATCCATGCTTTCTCTAACTAGAAATTATCTGCAGAACAGAAAATTTGGTCCACATATGGTTGAAAACTTTACACTGGAAGTTAAGCACATCAGTGGTAAGCAAAAGGATCCTGCAGAAGAAGTTATTGTGGAAGAGCTGGATTCTGATACTTGCACATGCACTGTATGCGGATTGGACAGTGTAGCTGTGTGTCCAAAAGCTCGGCTGTGTGTTTGTCAACCACTTACTGCCTCACCTGTACAGTGAATGTTTTACTCCTTCTTTTGTATTTCATTCAGGATTTCCAGTATTGTGTTAATATAGAATAAACAGAGGTCCTGATTTATTGCTAAATGTTGAATATACTGTAGGACACAAGTGGTTCAGAAGCATGTCTCTGTTGGTACTAGTTTTAGTACGGAAGAAGATAGTTACAACTGTTGTAATTTATGGTTATAGCTCATGTTTTGTTTCTACAACTCAGCAGCCCTCGTTTGTTTATAGAGATGGCATAATTGAGTCAGAATTTTTAAGAGAGTAATTTGAAGAATCAAAAGGATTACTGAAAGCACCAGTTTTAATAGTAAGGTAGTGTTTATGTAAGAAAGATCTTGCTGAATTGGAAATTGTTATTAATCTCTTTGTATGATGATGTCAGCTTTACTGGTAGTCTTTAATGTTCCCTCGAGTAGCTATACAGTAACTTTTAGTGCACAGTCAGTAAATGGAATTACGCAACAGTAACTGATAAAACACTGCCACCAGCTGCTGCACACTCTCTGTCAAGGCGACCATGACCCCACGACTATGAAATGCAGATAAAGGAAAATTGTTGTTCCTTTGTAACATGTAGAAAAGGTGGAAAATTTGTCTTTTGTTCCTTGCTGAAGGCTTTGTGGTAATCAGTCTTTGAATAAAAGAGATACGTTGTCTCATAGCTGTTAAACTACATTGTGTTATGTAAATTATATATTCTTGAAAAGCATTTTTTTTTTCTATTAGACTAAGAATCGTCAAGTATTCAGTTCCAGGGCATGAGCTCGTACTGTTTGAAACTGACAGTTCTGGAGAAGAAGCCAGTTTTGTACAAATGTGAAGTTTGCAATACTTTGAAACATTGGAATGAAGAATATTTATGCAGTAGCTCATGAAAATTGACTCCAACAGGGATGCAGCAAAGTTGCTAAAGTTCTTAGTGGTGGGTAGGTTAAACAGCATATACTTCTGTTCTTTTTAGGGAGGTGCTTTCCACTAGAGTAACAAAAGTGTAGTTGCATTAATGACAGGTAGAAATTATAATCATTTATGCAGGTTACTGGAAACCAACTTTGCTGATTTCTCATAATGTTACTAAAAAGCCAATAAATGTAAAATATATCAATGGGATGTGTAAATCAATGGAGAAAATTTTTGTGACAGAAATGCTCAAATATTTAGCGAACAAATAAAAACTCTACTCATTTAATTTAACCTCATGCATGCAGGCAAAATTTTCTTCCATTAGCAGCCATGTGGCACAGCTTGTACTCCATGTCAATCTGTCACACATCCATCACTTCAATGGAGCCGTATTTAAGAAATACCTCATGTATTAGTATTTTATTACTATTTCTAGTTGTTTGTTTAACACACTTTGCTACAGATGGTGTGCTTCTACTAGAATTTTGTTAAGGCATCCATTTTATGTAAAGGTCTGTGGCACACATGGTTGCTGCAGCCTGAGAAATATGCAGTGGCGGAGCACTGTCTCACAGAGCGACATAGAATGCTGTATGATGAGACACAAATGGTTGCCCCTGCAGCTCGCTATTGGGACTGTGCTTTAAAAGAATCCATAGAGATTCGATTATCTGATAATCTTATTAATAGAGACAAGGGTTATCTTTTAAGTAAGACTTGGAACCCGGTGTTATCAGACATTAAAAAACAATGGTCTGTGTTTCGATTGCCAGAATAATTTTTGATAGCGATATCTCAATTTCACCTGTTTCCACCACCTGGAGTGCTGTATGTTTACATGCGCTAGAGGGCAGTTACAGCACTTTCTCGCGCACATGTTGGGGGCCTTCTGCGGCCTATATAGGGGCCGATGCTTGCGCTGAGAAGTCAGTTCCGGCGAGATCGTGTACCAGCACTCTCACCTGAAGATGGCAGTCAGTTGGACTGCTGAAATATTGTGTCAAGATGACGTTATGATCTGGCTGCACACCCGAGAAGAATATTATCAATTATTATGCCGAGAAAGCCTTCGTAGTCACAGAAGTCTGCTGACTATGAGATACAGCATTGTTGATTTGTTATTTAAATTAAATTGCTTCTTTTGTTAAGAATCAAAATTTATAACTTCATTATCTTAATTAAAAATGTTTTCAGGGAGTTTTCTTGTTTTGTTTTACTTTAACTGATATTGCAGATTGTCTTCGATTCACTCTGTTTGTCCCTTCCTATGAAATACATCTCATTTGAAAGCCCACTATTGTCTTAAACTCAATCATCTTCAGTATCATATTCCTGCTCACTTTGTTAACCATGCTTACTGTAGTCAATATCTTCATCTTCTTCATCTGAACTGTCATCATCCTCATCTGAATTCTCTGTTTTAGCATCAGAATTTGTATTGGTTAGCTCATAAAGTTTGTCAATTATGAATTTTGACTTGACCTAAACAAGATAGAACTATATTTGTGAAAGTTGAAAAACGAAATAGGAGAAACTGTATTTAGATGACCAGGTGTGTGGTTATTTTGTGTGCCACACTCACTTTTAAACTTACCGTAAAACAAGACACGTCATGTTGCAGACAGGCACAATTAAAAGATACTTGCATAAAGCTTTTGGCCACAGCCTTCGTCAGTAAAAGAGAGACACACAGACACCATTCACACACACAAGCAAGCACACCTCACACATGCGTGACTGCCAACTCTAGCATCTCTGGGCCAAGATGCTGAAGTTGGCAGTCATGCATGTGTGAGGTGTGCTTGCTTGCGTGTATGAATGGTGTGTGTGTCTCTTTACTGATGAAGGCTGTTGCCGAAAGCTTTATGCAAGGGTCTTTTAATTGCATCTGTCTGCAATTTCACTTGTCTTCTTTACAGTAAGTAGCAGTCTCGTCTTTTCCTACATTGTTGATATTCCTACTTGGAGCTTCCATTGTTAGATTCACTTTTAAACTTTTCACAGATGTACTGACAAGGAGCACAACCTATCAACCTGATAGCCAAAGCAGTAGTGAAGGAATAGCTGTTTTCTCAGACGTAACAAGGGATCTAAACTCGCAAAAATTGAACTTAATTTATATTTGGAGTACTTTATACTTCTGTTCACATTAAACTTACTACCAAATGACAATACTTACATTTTGACACTTGTCATCCTTCCCATGTCAAACGTTTCCTACCATGCAGCCACGGCATTTGTTCCGATGCAGGCTCTTTGCAGCAGTACACACCATTCTCACCTCAGCCTTCAGTGGATGTCATTAACCCACCAGCCTAGTTCAAAAGTACATTTCCTGGGCAATCACATACGACACGGCACTGCTCAAAAAAAATTTTAGTACACAATTTGTCACTCAGTATTATCCTGACCTTATAAGCTGGTTCACCAATGCTGTGTCTTCCTAAAATAATATCCTGAAATCAGGTATATTCTGTCTGACATCCCCTCCTTCCCTACCCCTAGAATTGCTTTTCATCACCCTCCCAGTCTCTGCGATAGCCTTGACAGGCTCTATGCTCCTTCTAAACCCATCTCCCTACTGTATGGCTCCTACCCCAGTGACCATCCCCACTGCAAGACTCGTCCCGTGCAATGTCCTATACCAGCCCTGTAACTGGTAAAACATATGCTATCAGAGGGAGAGAGCCACCTGTGAAACAACACATGTCATATACCAGTTGTTATGTAATCTCTCATTGGCCTTCTACGTGGGAATGACTGCCACCAAGTTAACAGTTGGGATGAATGGGCATAGGCTAAGGGTGTGTACTGACAACAAACAATATCTTGTTGCAGAGTATGCTCTACAATATGACAGTCACAATCTCAGAGCCTGTTTCACCACACATGCCATCTGGATTCTTCCCCTGACACCAGTTTCTCAGAACTCCGGAGGTGGTAACTGGCACTACAACTTTTCCTTTGTTCGTGTGACCCACCTGGCCTTGATTTATGTTAATGTCTTTGGTCTCAGCATTCCTCCACAGTAACTATTTCTTTCTTCACTCCCTTTTAGTTTTCTACATCTTTCATTTTCTGACCTCTCTACTTTTTGCCCTCTCCCACCTCTATCATATACAGTGCAGTTAGCTTTTTGCTCTTATTAACTCATGCACAGTGTTTTGGCAGTAATCTCTGTCTTGCATATTAGCCTACCTTCCACCTTTAAGCTCCCAGGTTTCCCAGTCTTGTCTGGTGCAGTCGGTATCAATCACTCTTTCCTTCTCATCCCGTCCGGTAAGCCTCCCCTGACCGCGTGTTCTGGGAGACTTTTCTGAACCCTACCCCTTTTCCTAATCCTCACCAGTCCTTTTCCTTCACCCCTCTACCTTCCCCTTCAACCCCTCTGCCAGGAGGAGAAGGAGGAGCCACTGGCTTGCAAACTTTAATACCTTTGAGATGTGTGTTCTCCTGCCATCACTTGGTGAGTAGGTTTTTTAATCTATCCAATTACATTATAAAAACAAATGTGGTTATGATTGTCAATAGTAAGAATGAGTTCAGCCAGAACATGAACCAAATCCTTTTCCAAGTATAAAAGTGGAAGTTGTAGTAGAATGTATGAGCAGAGTGTAATGGTTCTACTTGTCAGCTCCATCCTCGTAAGCTCCACCACAGATCATGGCATCTGTCCATATGACATATTGCTGAGGAGTGTATGTGCTGAGTGATACAGCCCTATTGGTGAATTGGTAAACCTTCGTGGATAGATAAAATGGGTGTAATGACTTGTTCTTGTATGCGGTCAAGTTCCTTACTTGACCTCAACTGCAAAATATGGGGTTTTGGATTGAGCTGAGGCCAAGTGAGGAACTTCTGATCACTTGACAGGAACACGTATTTCCATTTCTTTTTCCCAGGGAAAAAAGCTCTGAGAACTTGGTGTAATCTATTACTTCAAAAACGATCTTGACAGAAGCTAGTTTCTTGTTAACTGTGAAACTGAAATGTTTGAACACTGTGATGTTACAAGTAATAAGTCATACATATTGGTCATGGTATGGAAGGTTTAATTAAGTGATATGTGACTGGCAAGTTGCAGCATAGTGGCCGCGCTATACCCATAAGCAAAAGATGTTGCATGGTCAAAGGAGCTGCAGTGAGTGAGGCAAGAGGATAGGTAGCTAGCAGATCAGCCAGTAAGTAGATGTTGCTTGGATTTCTCTGCTGATGAGAGGGGTGGAACAAAGACACTTCCTTGGCTATGAACACTAATCAACATGGTAAGGTTCTGACTGTCTAAAACTAAAATATTTATATTCACCAAAGAACCTGAAATCTTTTCCAAAAGGAATACAGAGCCCAGAGATTGCGTTGAAATTGCAATAAAGAGACGATTCCTATAATATTATTACCATGTTTGTAGAGTATTTATTAACTACGTTATTAACGTGTATATGTGAAACTGTTTATAACAACAGCAACAAAAGCTACAGACTCACTATGACTGTGTGTGATACATCACCTGTTAGTACTTGAAACCAGCTATAAAATGAGTATACCTGACATACAGATAAACAGAACATCTATTAATTGTAAATAAAAATGATATATTATTATTACTATGTGCCAGAACAAAGAGTTCACAGTTACATGAAAAGGTTGACCTCTGCATGAAATATTTGTACTAATGTTTTTAATTTCTGTGCTTATACAATGAGAAATAGGTGTATTAATGTATGGGGAAAAGATGATTGGTGTTTCTGTAAAGTTCTGTTTTTCTGATTCATCTTTTAGTAATGTAGTGTGGAACCAACAAGAGACAATAAAGTTGACTAGCAACAGTGTTCTGATATGTGCAATATTCAAGATGTAATTAAAAATTAATTGCATAATAGTATGTGAATGAAATGACATAACAGGTGTGTGTGTGTGTGTGTGTGTGTGTGTGTGTGTGTGTGTGTGAGAGAGAGAGAGAGAGAGAGAGAGAGAGAGAGAGATGTTAAATGATAGCATGGTGTTCAATTACTTTGAACTTAGACACTTCAGGGTATTAGTCTGCTGCTTCAAAAGTGTGTAGACACTGAGTGACAGTATAGACTTTTACTGCTGAACAATGTTTTAAAAGGTGACACACTGCAGGATGACACATTGCAGGTAGTCATCAGTGAACTGTTTAACTGTTAGGAATCGGTTCAGATTATCATATAGCAGACTTTGTGAGTTGCAGATACACACAGCAAAAAGACTGTCAGAAAGTATGAAAGCTTACTTTTTGATAGTCTTTTTGTCTTCATCGAAAATAGACAATCCGTGCATGCGCGCGCATTCACACACACACACACACACACACACACACACACACACACGACAACAGTCTCTAGCTGCTGAGGCCAGACTTCGAGCAGCAGTGCATGATGGGAGAAGCAAGCGAATGGTGGGAGTAAGGAGGAGTCTGGGGCAGGGAGGGGGAGGGATAACAGAATAGAGGTTGGGGGTGTACAGGGACGAAATGCAGAGAGAGGGTAGGGCAGCTAGGTGTAATCAGGGGTTTACACAGGGGGGAGGGGAGGGACCATTACGGAAAAGGAGAGGAGTAACACGATTGAGGGTGCATTAGTAGAATGTAGAACTGTGCAGTGCTGGAATAGGAACAGGGAAGGGGCTAGATGGGTAAGGAAAATGACTAACTAAGGCTGAGGCCTGTGGAAGCATAGGATATATTGCAGGGAGAGTTCCCACCAGCACAGTTCATAAAAGCTGGTGCTGGTGGGAAGGATCCATATGGCACAGGAAGTGAAGCAGTCATTGAAATGAAGGATGTCATGTTTGCCAGCATGTTCAGCAACAGGATGGTCCACTTGTTTCTTAGCCCCAGTTTGTTGGTGGCTATTCATGCAGACAGACAGCTCATTGGTTGTCATGCACACATAGAATGCAGCATAATGGTTGCAGCTTAGCTTATAGATCACATGACTGGTTTCACAGGTAGCCCTGCATTTGATAGGATAGGCGATGTTCGTGACCAAACTGGAAAAGGTAGTGGTGGGAGGATGTGTGGGACAGGTCTTGTAATTAGGTCTGTTACAGGGAAATGAGCCATGAGTTGAGGTGTTGGGAGCAGGGTTTGTGTGGGTTGCTCCAGTCCTGGGTGGAACTGAGTTATGAGGGGAATGCTCCTCCATGGCCGGGAATGCTCCTCCATGGCCGAACCGTGGGACTTTGGGAGGTGATGGGAGACTGGAAAGATAAGACATGGGAGATTTGTTTTTGTAAAGGCCTCAGTGAGCCCCTTGGTTTGTTTTGAGAGTGGTGCTTGTCACTGCATATGCAACAGCTAAGGTGGCTAAGCTGTATGGAAGGGACTTCTTGGTATGGAATGGGTGGCAGCTGTTGAAGTGGAGGTATTGCTGGTGCTGGTAAGTTTGATATGGACAGAGGTACTGATGTAGACATCCTACTGCATATCTGGAGTGGGGTCACTGTGCCAGGCTTTGTAGGTAGATGAATCTGACAGCTGGCAGAGTCCTTCTGCTAGGTAATTCATGCAGTTCAAAAGAACAGTGGTGGAGCCTTTGTCAGCAAGTAGGATTATAAGGTCGAGATCAGTTTTTAGATGGTGGATTGCATTTCTTTTTCTGGATGTTAGGTTAGTTTGCATGTTGAGGGATTTGGGGAATGATGGTCAGGCAAGGTTCAAGGTTAAGAAATTCTGAAAAGTTAACAGGAGGTGATTTGGGGGCAGTGGGAATGGATCACAGTTGGATGGAATGAACTGATCAGGCATTGGCCTTGCTCTGCCTAATAGTCCTACTACATTTACCCCACCTTCAACAACCCTATCCCACCACCATACAGAATCTCAAGTATTAACAGATGATGTACAATACGCTGTTTTAGTTAGTCTGCTATCCCTCCGTCTCCCCACCGAGGCCTCCTCCTTACCCCCACCACCCAGTTGCACCTCCCATCATGCGCTGCTGTTTAACAGTCTGGCCTCAGCAGCTACAGACTGTGGTCGTGTGTGTGTGAGAGTTGCATTTGCTTGCATATATATCTTTGTGTGTGTGTGTGTGTGTGTGTGTGTGTGTGTGTGTGTGTGTGTGTGGGGAGGGGGGGGTCTATTTCTGATGAGGGCCTCACTGGCCAAGAGCTCACTTTCTGACAGTCTTTTTTTGCTATGCCTACCTGCGGCTCAGCATCTCCGCTGTATGGTGAGTAGCAACTATCCTTTTCACAATATTGTCATATCCAATGCTGGATTTTCCATTCTTTTTTCAAATTATCATTTAACTGCCTTGCACAATGCATTTGGTATTCTCCCATCATTGTCTACGTACATTCTGCTTGCTCTGCTAGGACAATTTTACATGTTAGGTAATCATTCTTAATAGCATGTTTTTTTAAGATAAATAAATTGAAAGAGAATCTTAATTCTGCAATCAGGGCACATCTTTGTCACAAGGAACAATACTTACACCCTCTTTATATAATAATTCGCATGTATTTGTTTAATAATGATTCATTGACTTTCCATTAGGTCGACCAATCTTTTATTAAAAGATTAAAGGCACAATATAACGGTTCACAGCCAAATCCCTACATCAGAAAGCGAGCCAATAAGTTGAATTGTGGTTGTGAATTTGCCCTCCAGTAATTATTTATTTGATGAATTTCACTCCATTTATTTGTTAGCTTAAATCATCAAGTGCAGTTTCAATTGTTTGACGTCATTAACAATCAAAACAGTTGTAGGACAGGTGCAGTGCAATTAGATTGGCTTATCCAGAATGGGACTATAATCTGCATTCCGTTCCAAGTTTTATTTCAGGATTGGGTGTCCCAACAAATTGTTTAGACCTTTGGAAAGTTAGTGTGGGACTCTGAGCTAAAGACAGTGCAGTAGCAGCAGCAGTTGTAGCAGAGCAATTGGTGTGTGTGTGTGTGTATGCACATTTCAGATATCAGTAGGCTGCAATATATGCATTGCCACTGAGTGTATACACCAGTTGCAGGCCACTGTGTTTTCACGTTGCAGTATCCGAGTCAAAAGTTCTGTGCCACCGTGTATTGGTGCTAGTCATCACAAGGCCGCTGTGATCTCATTTGCACTGATGCCTGATGTCATGGGACTACAGAGTTCATGCTGCTGCCTGCCTGTGCTGCAGTTTCCCTGCCTTACCACCATGTTCACACTGTTGCATATCTATACTGATGCAGGCCAGTGCCGCTGCATTGCTGCACCACAACTGTTGTCCTCGTCTATGCTGTCCCTTGCACATGCTGCTTCCTGTACATGCTGCAGGCTGTTGGGTTCACATGTTGCTCCGTAGCCTTGTTACAGCCATTGCACCTGTCCATGCTGACAGTTGCCCAAGCAACTGCCTGCCCCTGCTGCAGCTGCTACGTGGCCTACAAATCCAAATGCCACCAACTGACTTCATTTCAGCTGTCATGCCTGTATGTGCGAACAGCTGCCCACACCGGTGCCTGTCCGTGCCACAGCTGCTACGGGACCATCACATCCAAATGCCATCATCCGACTGCATTGCAGCTTTTGTGTCTGTACATGTGCCTGTGCCTGCCTATACCACAGTATCTCCACTGCATCCATGCTGATGCCTGGCCATACCATAGTATCTCTGCTGCATCCATGCTGATGCCTGCCCATACACAGTATCTCTGCTGCATCCGTGCCACATTTGCTCCAGTGCCACCACATCAACACCCTATTACCTGATTGCATTGTATCCATCACACCTGTCCACACTGATGTCTACCCATGTTGTTACCTGCCTATGCCACAGTGCCTCAACACCTTCACCTCCGTGTTACAGCATCTCAGCATGTGAGCACTCTTACCTCTGTTGAGTGTAACCTGCCCATGCTGCTACCCATGTGCCTCTCAACATCTCTGCACCCCAACAATTGCACAGTCACTGCATCCATGCACTCTCCATGCCACATTGCTTACCAACATCATTGCCTTTGTGCCATGTCATCTACATGCCACCACGTCTGAGCCACACCATCTCCACACCACAGAAGTCAATCCCAAGTGTTGCCTTCCACCACAGGTTGTACCTTAGTAGCAAGTGAGGAATTCTTAAGTAACAGGAGCAGTTACATATTTTACTATTTATGTGTTTCAAATCAGCACCCATGGCCAAAAAATCAACAAGTATTGTGGATCAGGGAGTGCAGGTAGTGATGCAGGGAGTACTAGAAATGAGAGAGAAGTTCGCATTGAGAACCAGTGATTAACAGAGGATTGATTAACACTGCTTTTGAATGCTGTGGGATGTGGATTACTTGGGGAATTAAAAATCAGAGTTTGAAAATAATTTTGGAAAATTGGAATAAAAAATGGGGAGTATAAAATCTGAATTAACTGGGAGCCAAAAACAGAATTGGTGAATAATACTATACTCAGGAATTAAAAGTAGAGCTTTGGGATCACGTAAATAAAGTAAGTGACAAATTTGATCAATTGTAAGCTGGATTCACAGGTGTTGGAAGTAAATTAGAAATTGATGTTAAATTAGTATAGGAAGTTGAGCAGATGGTCAATGAGATAGAGAAAAGTTTAATTCCTAAACTGGAAGCTGTGCAAGGTGAGCTTATGGGGCAAATTCAGGCACAAGAACAGCAGTGTAAACTATATGAAAGGCAAACATATTCAGAGTTCAAGTGTATGAAGGTAGAAATTTTTGATTATCAGAAAGGATTGAAAAGTAATAAAACAGAATTAGAAGGGCAAATAAATATTTTAAAAGGAACTTAATAATGTAGTAGCAGGATAAGGTAATTTAATTGTAGGATGTCTCGTAGGTCAGAGTTTTCATATCTAATGCTTTAGTGGAAAAGTTAGATATCATGCTGCGAATTTCTTGCTGCATGTAGAAATAATTTTGTAGCTGTGTTGTGTGAGGTTGTTAAGATTAAATTTCTAAAAACACAATTAGAAATGAGGGAGCTCAAACGTGGGCAAAACACAATGTTGAGCAATTTTATTGACTAAAAAGCATATGAAACAATGTTCTTAAATAAGTATTGGGGACAGGCAAAGCAATTGAGTTTGCAAAATGACTTTTATTGGTTGGCACAGGCAACAGAAGTGAAAAGGAAGGGAAGAGAATTTTGTGTTAGGAAACTGGATAAAATGATGCATTTGGATAGGCCATCACATGTCCTAACTGAGAGGTCAACATTAAAGAGGACACTGCCAGAATCCTTACAATGAGAACTCATTCACAGCCTAATTGATTCTGTGGAAGAATTTCTCAACTTTATTGAAAATACAGATTGGACTCTGTGTTACAGACCAGATTATATTGAACAGAGAAAGTGATAGGAATCAAAATATGGGTAATTATAATATTATGGAAACAGTGGTAATAGATGGAGAGATAAGAGGAATGAGCATTGTAATGAGAACAGAAACTCAAGAAACAGAAAGCAGGGAGAGAACAGAAGTTTTGGAAGGGGGGAGAAGAGAATTTTGATTGAAGAGAGAGAGAGAATGAAAGGCAAGAAGCGAGGCATGAGGGGGTACCAGACTGCATTTTTTAGTGCACGCAGTCAGGAAACTAAATAATGCCTCACTTGAGGTCAGCAGGGGAGCTTATGATTATGCAAGGACTAGGACCAGACAGGGATACTGTAATCAATGTGACACAGAGAGAAAAGAAGTAAGTATATGTCGTATGGATAACATTATGGACGGTAAAAAATTTTAGGGAGTATATCATAGATATTGTAATTAGAATAGGAGAAATCAATGTAAAAATAAAAATGTTTAATGATGATTGGGCTAGTTTTCATATTGCGAAAATGTTTGATAGAAATGATGTAGCTGACCAGTAGATGTTGAAGACATTGTTGTTTCAAGCTCAGCTAAATTTATTGAAATATCAGAAACAGACACATTAGTTTTATCAGAGGAAAAGACAGAAGTGGGTGTAGCATGTAGATATTCTTTTGACCAAGGTAGCTGCTTATGCGACAGAGTTGAGATAGGCATAGGTGGAGTAAATATTGTTTTTTTTTTTGTTTTTTTGTTTATAGAAAGTTGGGAAAGATCTGCAAGCTATTGCGTTGCCAGTTATCCCTATGTTTGTTAACTGACAGCATGGTGTGCAGTTTGTTTGGACTGTAACACCTTGTGACATTAGTTTTCTGCTTTGAAAGCGAGAATGCACTCAGTGATGGTATAGACATTTATTGTTGAGCTGTTTTTTAACAGATGGTACATTGCAGGTAGCCATCAGTAAAGTGTTTAACTTTAAGGAATTTCTTCAGATTATCATTTTGATGCACTGCATAAAGTCTTTGGCACTCTTCAATCGTTGCCTTTGTACACTGTGCTTGCTGTGCTAGGATGGTTTTACCAGTTTATCAGTTTGACTGTGTAGATTATTTACCTGTGTAAGCCTTAGTAACTTGTTGCTTTAGAAGATGAATAAATTGAAAGTGAATCTCAATTCCATAATCAGGGTACATTTTTGTTGTAAGGGACAATATCTATATCCTTTTTATTTAATAATTCACATGTGATGTTTAATATCTATTCACTGATTGTCCCTACCCTAGCTTATCGTTTATTTAAAGATTTTTAAGGTCACAATGCAATGGCTTGCAGCCAAAACCCTATGTTGTGAAGTGACCCACAAAGTTGCATTGTTGTTGTTGTTGTTGTTGTGGTCTTCAGTCAAGAGACTGGTTTGATGCAGTTCTCCATGCTACTCTATCGTGTGCAAGCTTCTTCATCTCCCAGTACCTACTGCAACCTACATCCTTCTGAGTCTGTTTAGTGTATTCATATCTTGGTCTCCCTCTGCGATTACCCTCCACACTGCCCTCCAGTACTAAACTGGTGATCCCTTGATGCCTCAGAATATCCCCTACCAACCGGTCCCTTCTTCTAGTCAAGTTGTGCCACAAATTTCTCTTCTCTCCAATTCTGTTCAATACTTTCTCATTAGTTATGTGATCCACCCAAACTTATCTTCAGCATTCTTCTGTAGCACCACATTTTGAAAGCTTCTATTCTCTTCTTGTCTAAACTATTTATCATCCATGTTTCACTTCCATACATGGCTACACTCTATACAAATACTTTCAGCAACAACTTCCTGACACTTAAATCTATACTCGATGTTAACAAATTTCTCTTCTTCAGAAATGCTTTCCTTGCCGTTCCCAGTCTACATTTTGTATCGTCTCTACTTCGACCATCATCAGTTATTTTGCTCCCCAAATAGCAATACTCATTTACTACTTTAAGTGTCTAATTCCTGCAGCATCACCCGATTTAATTCGGCTACATTCCATTATTCTCGTTTTGCTTTTGTTGATCTTCATCTTATATCCTCCTTTGAAGACCATGTCCATTCCGTTCAGCTGCTCTTCCAGGTCCTTTGCTGTCTCTGACAGAATTACAATGTCATTGGCGAGCCTCAAAGTTTTTATTTCTTCTCCGTGGATTTTAATTCCAACTTCAAATTTTTCTTTAGTTTCCTTCACTGCTTGCTCAATATGCAGATTGAATAACATTGGGGAGAGGCTATAACCCTGTCTCACTCGCTTTCCAAACACTGCTTCCCCTTCATGTCCCTCGACTCTTATAACTGCCATCTGGTTTCTGTACAAATTGTAAATAGCCTTTCGCTCCCTGTATTTTACCCCTGGCACCTTCAGAATTTGAAAGAGAGTATTCCAGTCAACATTGTCAAAAGCTTTCTCTAAGTCTACAAGTGCTAGAAACGTAGGTTTGCCTTTCCTTAATCTTTCTTCTAAGATAAGTCGTAGGGTCAGTATTGCCTCACGTGTTCCAACATTTCTATGGAATCCAAACTGATCTTCCCCGAGGTCGGCTTCTACCAGTTTTTCCATTCGTCTGTAAAGAATTCGTGTTAGTATATTGCAGCAGTGGCTTATTAAACTGATAGTTTGGTAATTTTCACATCTGTCAACACCTGCTTTCTTTGGGATTGGAATTATTATATTCTTCTTGAAGTCTGAGGGTATTTCGTCTGTCTCATGCATCTTGCTCACCAGATGGTAGAGTTTTGTCAGGACTGGCTCTCCCAAGGTTGTCAGTAGTTCTAATGGAATGTTGTCTACTCCCGGGGCCTTGTTTTGACTTAGGTCTTTCAGTGCTCTGTCAAACTCTTCATGCAGTATTATATCTCCCATTTCATCTTCATCTACATTCTCTTCCATTTCCATAATATTGTCGTTAAGAACATCGCCCTTGTATAGACCCTCTATATACTCCTTCCACCTTTCTGCTTTCCCTTCTTTGCTTAGAACCGGGTTTCCATCTGAGCTCTTGATATTCATGCAAGTGGTTCTCTTTCCTCCAAAGGTCTCTTTCATTTTCCTGTAGGCAATATCTATCTTACCCCTAGTGAGATAAGCCTCTACATCCTTACATTTGTCCTCTAGCCATCCCTGCTTAGTCATTTTGCACTTCCTGTCAATCTCATTTTTGAGATGTTTGTATTTCTTTTTGCCTGCTTCATTTACTGCATTTTTGTATTTTCTCCTTTCATCAATTAAATTCAATATCTCTTCTTTTACCCAAGGATTTCTATTAGTCCTTGTCTTTTTACCTACTTGATCCTTTGCTACCTTCACTATTTTGTCTCTCAAAGCTACCCATTCTTCCTCTACTGTATTTCTTTCCCCCATTCCTGTCACTTCTTGCTTTATGCTCTTCCTGAAACTCTGTACAACCTCTGGTTCTTGCAGTTAATCCAGGTCCCATCACCTTAAATTCCCACCTTTTTGCAGTTTCTTCAGTTTTAATCTACAGTTCATAACCAATAGATTGTGGTCAGAGTCCACATCTGCCCCTGGAAAAGTCTTACAATTTAAAACCTGGTTCCTGAATCTCTGTCTTGCATTATGGCTGCAAATTTACCTTTTAGTGGTCAAGTGACAACTAATTATTTACCTGATGAATAATTTAACTCCATTTATCTTTTATCCTTGTTTTGATCTCCAAGGGGGGACTGCTCGGGAGGATGTTGCCGTCAGGAGAAACAAAACTGTCAAACTACAGGCCAGTGATGGAATGTTAGATTCCTTAATCAGGAAGGTAGGTCATCAAATTTAAAAAGGGAAATGGATACCTTTAACTTAAAGCCGATATACAATCAAAACTAATGGAGACTCTTGGTTCAATAAATAAACTAAGGTATGTTACAGAATGCTCACCAGCGAAGTGCAAGCTTTCTTGAAGCAATCAGTCCATCAAAGTCCAGTTCATGCAGTGACAAGAGTCCAGCCAGTTATTGATAGAGTCCAAAAAATAAAAACCCACAAACCAAGTCAATAGGGAGAACCAGACTGGTAGACTTACCAGCACAAAAAATGCAGTACATCAGCACTGTGATAGAATTACAACTGGCTCAGATCTGCCTGGGCTGACTTCTATGATGCAGACACCATACTGGAAGTGGTGCCATGGCTGTTGACAGTAATGTTGCACCACCTACACTGTTTCCAAAGTGATGTGAGGTGGTGCCACTATAGTGGGAATTATTGAAAAATGATGGCAGGAAGAACAGTACTTCTGGCCAGGTGAGTATAGGTTTGTCAAACACAAAATCAAATAGGGGTAATCCAATAATAGATCTAATAATCAGTAACTAAATAGGGATGCTAGAAAGCATACTGAATGCATTATAATAGCCAAGACTGACAAAAAGCCAACACCTATCGCATTGATGCAAGTTTATATGCAGACTACCTCCACGGATGACGAAGAGATGGTTAAGAGAGATGAAAATTTAATTGTGATGGGGGACTGGAAGTTGATAACAGGGAAAGGAAGATAAAAAAATACTGGAGAACATGAACTGGAGGAGAAGAATGGAAGGGGAAGTTGCCCAGTAGAAATTTGCACCTAACAATTTAAGCATTGCTAACAGTTGGTTTGAAAATTGAATACATGGAAGAGCTGTGGAGACACTGGAAGATTCAAATGGATTATATAATGGGAAGAAAGAGATTTTGAAATACATTTTTGGACTCTAAAACTTTTCGAAAGGCAGCAGTGGACTCTGACCATAATTTATTGGTTGTGAACTGCAGATTACAACTGAAAAAAAATTGTAGAAAAAATGAGGAGACAGGACCTGGGTAAGCTGAAAGAACCAGAGATGGTTGAGAGTTTCAAAGGAGCATTCAGCAATGATATGACTAAACCAGAGATAAGGAACATAATTAAAAAACAAGTGGGTAGTCTTCAGAGATGAAATAGTGATAGAAGCAGAGACTCAAATAGGCAAAAAATATGAAACCAAGGATGAATTCTTGAATAATTCATGAGATATTGATTCTAACTGTCACAAGAAGAAAATACAAGACTGCTGCAAATGAAGCAGGCAAAAGGGAATACAGGCATCTAAGAAATGAGACTGACAGGAAGGACAAACTAGCAAATCAGGAATGAAACTTCCTGGGAGATTAAAACTGTGTGCCAGACTGAGACTGGAACTCAGGACTTTTGCCTTTCACAGGAAAGTGGTAGAGCACAGTTTTAATCTGCGAGGAAGTTTCATATCAGTGCAGAGTGAAAATTTCATTCTGAAATCAGGAATGGCTAGAAGAGGAATGCAAAATTGCAAAAGCCTGCATGACTAGGGGAAAGATAGATGCTGTAGCATTCTAATGTTCATTGATTAAAGAGTATATTATAAAGAAACATATCTGATCTCAGTGTACTAATATCAATGTCAATTTTTTGTTCGTATTTTACAAAAAACATATGAGCTTTCTTCAAATCCTTTGGACTCATCTGTTTTCCTAAAAGTAAGACATCCATATTTGTACTCTTATGCTAATTGTTGATAACAGCCATATTTTAAGATACTGTGAGTTAGTATTCTTTACATATACCTGGCATATGTCACTAATTATTTATATTCTATCATTCAGCTGTTTATTTCTGCTGTGAAGCATAAGTTTGATGGTGTGGTGATTGCATGCCACCTACACACAATTACATGCTTCATTACATCATTTATTTTAGAAACTGCAGTCTGACTTGCTGTAAATAGGAAGTCTGATTATTCTTGTCATGAACTGCAATACCTTTCATTGCACTTTTCACACACTCACACATCACCCAATTTATTGCTATCTAGCATTGATCTCTGCACGTGAATTCATCAAAATAGGACCAAAAAACAGTGACATGTGCAGAGTCAGCTATAGCGGGAATTTTATGTAAAACATGTTTCAATTCAAAATTAATTTGAGTTGTTTCGACTCCCATTACAGCTCTCACTGTATATCCCATCACAAAACAATTAACATTCTACCAGAACTTTGCTCAGACTAATGCATACCTGTTAGTCAGGACTTTGCATAAATATTTTATGTATATTGTGTGTGTCATTACATTGCACTATTGTAATATGTATATGTATATAAATATAATAGAGAGAAACATTCCACGTGAGAAAAATATATCTAAAAACAAAGATGATGTAACTTACCAAACGAAAGCATTGGTATGTTGATAGAGACACTAACAAACACAAACACACACACAAAATTCAAGCTTTCGCAACCCACGGTTGCTTCATCAGGAAAGAGGGAAGGAGAGGGAAAGACGAAAGGATGTGGGTTTTAAGGGAGAGGGTAAGGAGTCATTCCAATCCCGGGAGTGGAAGGACTTACCTTAGGGGAAAAACGGACAGGTATACACTCGCACACCCTCTCCCTTAAAACCCACATCCTTTCGTCTTTCCCTCTCCTTCCCTCTTTCCTGTGAAGCAACCGTGGGTTGCGAAAGCTTGAATTTTGTGTGTTTGTTAGTGTCTCTATCAACGTACCAACGCTTTTGTTTGGTAAGTTACCTCATCTTTGTTTTTAGATGTATATGTATATATTCATACTTGAATGATTAATGCATAATGCTGGGGGAAAATAATGGTAGAAAGATCAGTCTGGTGAGGATTGAATAATAAACCATTTATTGGAACCACAAGTAAAATTATGATATCAAAGGAACTGCTGACTGTGCTCAACATATCAAATCTGGTAATGACAATATACTGTAGTCTATTACAGTACTTTATGTGTAGAGTGGTGTCAGTGCAGTCAGTACCCATTCAACAGTTTCCATATTATATGAGTGACATTCAATTAGTAATCCAACATATTTTCTTCCTGAAAACAGTTTGGATTTATTCAGGAATCCTATGCATACATTATTCTTCATTCTTTTGGCTACAAAACCCTATTTTTTAACATAATCTCTGTTCAGTGCCATGACCTTACATCACCTTAGTAGTGGAGGACCTATGTGCCTGCATGATAATACTCAACTGGTCAATGTCAGAGCCAATGTCTTGCTGCATCCACGTGCCACTTACCACAGAGTATACATCCATTGTTGGGCCAAATGGATGGAAGTCAGACGGTGCAAAACTCAGGCTGTTAGAGGGATAAGAAAGAACAGTCCAGTGAAATTTTGTGAGCTCCTCCATGGTGTGCACACTTTTTGGGCATCCAGTTGAGCAGTGAGGTGTGTGATGGTGATCCATCAGTCACCTCAAGTGAGAAAGCCTGCACATTCCAACATTGCTGGAGTCACAGCTTGTGAGGATATAGCTGGTTTTGTAAAACATATACAAGCCTTTGGATAGCATTTTACCCTCGGCATTCTTGTATGATTGAGCAAATGTGGATCTTTTGAACTAGGTTCAGCCAACATATAACTAGCATTTGTTGTTTAATATATTAGTGTGATGCTCTGCTTTCATTTGGTGGAAATTTGTATGAGAATATCTGCACATTCCAACATTGCAGAAGTCACAGCTTGTGGGGGTACAGCTGTTCTTTTTTAAACACACACAAGCCTTTGGACAGCCTTTGTACCCTCTTCATTCTTGTATGACTGAGCAAGCAACATATTGTTAGTTGATATATTAGTGTGATGCTGTTTTCATTTGGTGGGAATTTATATGTTTGAGGTACTCCCAGAGCTTTATTCAGCGACACAGAGTCTCCTTACAATGTGCTTGTGTCATATCCAGTGCTTCCTCAGAGTCTGCAATGGCCTGCGCAGCACCATGAAACCCTCCTGGAGAATTCTTCTCAAGGGGCTTCTCAACAGTCAAATAATAGTTGGAAGATTCAATGTAAAACTTTTCAGTTAATCCACAATTGGTGTTATTTCTGACTTGAGAACATCTCACTTTAGTCAATTGAATTATTCAATATTCAAGGATTGAAACACGATAATAAAGAAAGTCATTGTACAGTATACATACTGTCTATCAGTAGCTTGGAAACATTGGAAGAACAGTAATTTTTTTTTTTTTTTTTTTTTTTTTTTTTTTTTGAGATTTTACACAGTTGTTGACCAACCAGTACTGGGGCCTAGCTGCAAGAAGTTGCAAATTATCAGCACAAACCCTCGCAAGCTGTGGTCGGCTTGAATGCGGGAGATTGGATAGGTTTGCGTGACTTTGTTGTGATGATGACAGGTGACTTGCCAAATGACTCACTGTACTTTTGTCCACTGCTAGGTCCCTGTATATGTACTGCAAGCTCCTTTTAATATCTGTCATGCTCTGATTTTCCACCAAAAGAAACTCAATGGCATCTGAATTACAGTTGTCATTTTGAGGACTATGTATAGGGCTACCATGTATTGAAACTTCATGAACTATAGGAACTAAAGCAGTAATATTCCACAATGTCTCACAACAAATTCTGAATTTTTCAATTGAAATTCACCAAGGAAAAATGTGTTGCATTACCATTACTTAGTGAATGCTCCTCATAATAAGATAAATACTTTCATTATCACAAGGTTTAACAATATGATGTAATGTATTGTACAAGATGGAGGAATTCATGTCACAAGAGTGCATTATGGCACAGCAGTTCCACTGTTTTAGCTTAGATGTGTTGTACTGCAAGAAGACATGTAAAATTCAGTCACATTATGTTGTTATAGTAAACACTGAAACCAGTGCTGATGAAAATGATTTTGATTTTGCAATTTTAGAGTATACATGTGCTTCAGTGCATGAAGATGAATCATGAGCTGAAGACGAAGATTATAATACTATGGTCAATCCTGCAATTCATCATATAATTAGATTATGGTGACCCTGACTACCAGTCAAGTACCAGATTTAAATGCTTTGTCATACCTAGTGTTAAAAAGAAGAATTAAATTTCCACTAAATTATAATTTTAAATGTCCACCTTAAGTAATGAAATGTATACTAAAAATGGTGTAATGAAAGTGATATGGTAGCACAGAAAAATGAATTGTCCACTGATATTTCTACTAAGATATCAACAGGCATGTCAGCCAAATTTTGTGAACTGTCCACTAAATTAGCAAGTAAAATTTCCACCATACATAGAGTATTGTGAAGAAGTTCCTGGTCCAATAATGAGTCTGTTTGCATATGTTCCTAAATCAACTTTACAATGTAATACATTAACCACTGACATAGCTAATTTGGCAACCCAGCAAAACTACCATACATAATGATGTAGTTATACTGAAAAAATGCAAACAAGGATTTGCCCAACCAAATGAAACAACTGTTTGAAGAACACAAAACAATGACTGAATCTGTGTAGAAATTAAATTTTAAGATAGAAAATTTTACTATAGAACAGCAGCCTAATGTTAAACTGCAATCTTATGCACAGCTGTAAAACTTTGACAAAGATCATTCTGAGTTGCTTTCCAGTAAAGAAAAGATGTGTAAATGAATGTTTAGATTCTGAACTGTCATGCGTAGTTCAGCAATCTGTAAATGATTTTTTGTCCCAAGCAAAAAGTCTAGCTGAGGGATGCTAATACAGAAATAAAACTGTAGTAGATAAAGATTTGCCACAGTAGCAAGAGAATGTCGTGTCACAAGTTAAATAAATGCAGCAAGAGCTAGCCAGGATTAACCAGTGTGTGAACAGTTCATCTCCTACTATTTCTAGAACAGGTGGAAACGTTAGTCCTATTTCCTGTAGGCAAGACTACGGAAATGAGATGAATCCTAATGGTGTGTCACATGACCAAGTATTGTACAGTATGGAGGTGACACCATAATTGTCATCCATCCTACTGAGTGAAAACCCACTTCAACATATTTCAAGTATTCATTCCAGAAAAGAAAAGCATACATTCCATTCTATACATGCACTCTTTTAAAAATGTACTGCCCAGGTAATGGATCAATAAACAGAGAATACAGTATATTACACGTTTCATACAAGGAGAGGGTGCCCTTTGGGCCACTGAAACAGATGAGAATTGCCAACATTATGTTCAATTTGAGCAGGCATTCTAGCAAAATATTGGTCTGTCAAGACTTAGGAAGGAAGTATATATCCCAGAGCCCTTTAACAGCAAACAGGGCAGCCTTCACAAGTACTTCAAAAAATATATAAACGAGATCAGACACTGGGGAGGTCTGATTTCTAGTGGGGATGTACTCAGAATTTTGAAGGCTAAATTGCCAATGGATATCCGGGATACTAGCACAAATACTGGAAACTGATCTTGGTCACTTTGTATCATTCTGGGATTCTCTGGAGCTCATACAAGAGGTGTCAAGAGTGAACAGCCACTACAATGATAGTGCAGCACAGTCTCCACTGCTGTGGGTGCAGTGGTACCATCATAGCAACCAAAGAGACAATAGTGTACTTTACGTGGTGCACTCAGAACTGCCACACATGCAAAATTTGCGTCAATTATGGAAATAGAAATGGCCAAAGGCAGAATTTCCATAATGACCAGAACAGCAACAGCAGAAACAATAACAACAGCAGCAGCAACAGCAACAGATAAAATTCACTTGTGAGAAGTGATTACTAACAGATTACACATAATAATAACAGGCACAAGACATAGGAGGTCCTGGTACATACTCGTATGTTTAAAGGTGACTTGTGGACTTGAAAACTGACTTTGAACATTATTGAGGTGGCAAATGAACCAAGTTCCTGAAATATGGGATCAACAGACTAGATGCAGAGCCCTCAAATTTATTTATTTATTTATTTATTCTTTGCCCGTGGACTCCAGCTGAAAATCCAGCTGAGAGTATTGGGTTTGTCATACAATAGGCTATTAACATCAAACTTGATTTCATTATATATAAATGAATCAAATAATTAAACAGAAATAGTCCATAAGCATACAAAGGTATTATATGTTTCACATTATATATACACACAAATCCAAACAACATACAGAAATGATAATTTTTAAAGGTACATTTCAATAATGATATAACATATTTAAACACCATCTTAGTATTCACTCAAACTGTATATACATTTCTCTGTGAGATATAGTTTCAAATGATGTTTAAAACATTTTAGGTCTGTTTCTTTTTTAATGATTTTGGGGAGTTTATTAAAAATCCTTTTGCCTGCTTCTTCAGGGGCAGTCACAGACAGTTTTAGATTTATGTTCATCATGTAGTAATTTTCATTTCCTCTTGTACCGTGTTTGTGTACATCTTTATTGAGGAGGTGTTTATCGCTTGACCTTACCGCCATTATGCTTTGGTATATCTACAGTGAATATACTGTCATAATATTATAGTGTACAAAAGCTTGCCTACAGGTCTGTCTTGGTGGTATTTTTGCAATGCATCTCACTGCCCTTTTCTGAATTGTGAATATTCTTTTTAAGTAGCCAGCTTGTGCACTTCCCCATATATGAACTGAATAAGACAAATGTGGGAAGACAAGTCCACAATACATTGATCTGAGGACTTTATCATCCACAGTCTTAGCTGTTTTATGCATGATGAAGATCTGTTTGTTTATCTTTTTACACAGTGCATCTATGTGCTACCCCCATGCCAAATGTTTGTCTATTATAGTTCCTAGAAAATTTGTGCTGGTTACTTCTTTACTAGTCTTTCCATTTATATTATAATTTTCACTATGCTTGGTCTGAAATACTACATTCATTGTTTTAGACTGATTCATAAACAGATTGTTTTGTGTTAAATATTTATTTGCATTTTCAATATTCAGGAGTGCTTCCTTCTCAAGCTCCTCCTTTGTGTCAGCTGTGCAAATGATTTTTGTGTCATCAGCATACATTATAAGTTTCTGATTTATATAGCTAGGGAAGTCATTTACATAGAGTATAAATAGTATTGGCCCAAGCGCAAACCCTTGCGGCACACAGTGTTTTACTGTTTGCAATTCTGATCTGTAGTTTGTTATATTTCCCCCACTAGGATGTCTGATTTCTGTGCATTGTTTCCTATTTGTAATGGTATGATTTAAGTATGTCATAACATTTTCCTCTAATTCCATACTGATATAATTTCCTCATTAATTTTGAGTGGTTCACACAATCAAATGCCTTAGATAGGTCCATAAAAATCCCACAAGTCTTTTGTTGCCTGTCAAGTAAATTAAGAATGTGCTCAATTATATCTGTTGATGCTGTTTTTGTTGACTTCCCTTCTCTGAAACCATGTTGTGATGAATGCAGTATACTGTACTTTGTTATAAAACTTACAATTCTATTCTTTATTATCATTTCATAGATTTTAGCAAATGTTGAAATCAATGATATTGGCCTGTAATTTCCTAATTCATCCCTGTTCCCTTTCTTAAATATTGGCTTCACTTTACTTACTTTCAGTGAATCTGGAAATATACCTTCTTCTATCGCAGCATTCAGCATGTGTGTCAATGGCTCTTACATACCTTCCAGAACTGTCGAATGCTGACCATGGGGTGGTCTGGGGGTAATGTAGGAAATTCAATTGAAATGCCACACTACATTGATGATAGTGATATCAGTGAAGAATTAGCAAATGATCAGTTTAAATGTAATGAGCAAAGTAAGGAAATTGTACAGGCTACTATACATGCTTTAGTGCAAGGTGTACTATCTCACTTTGTGCATCATATGGTTGCTATGGTAAGTATTATGTCCACCAGTTTGTATAATAAAATATGATTGATTACAAAGGGCTCCTACATACCTTCCAGAACTGTCGAATTCTGGGCAGTACCAGAGCAATAAATTGTGGAATGTCAGGATTCAGTCACAGGTATAAGTAAAATTTGGAAACTGAGTAACACAATGCTCTTTCTCAAAGACAAATGAGCTTACAGTCAAATTTATTTTGGGCCTAGACATTTTACATGAGACAGACACAATACCAGACTTCTCTATGGGTAAATGCTATTTGAATGTCCATAGCCAAAGCATCACAATAGATCTGGTAAAGACAAAAGTGAACTATAGTAAGTCCTGACAGTCTACTACTATTGACTCATCACAAAGTAATGAACTATAATGGTTATTGTTGAAGTATGTACCTGTATTTAGTAAAAAAATAAAGTATCATAAACACTTATAACTCTCATATGAATGTCTGTCCCCATGAGATTTATCCATACAATACCTATTCCATCCCATGATCTAAGAAGGCTGTGGTTAGTAGTGAAATAAAACAGATGCTGGGGTGACATACAGTTGAACCACAAATGTTGCCCTATTGCAATCTGCTGTTAGTTGTTACAAAATCTGGAGGGAATGTTCATTTGGTTTTGGATGTAAGGGCAATTAATAAGATTATCATCCCTATATAAACTAATCTGGAGTACCTGGATCAGCAAGTACAGAAATTTATTGGATTTAAATTCCTCATTACCATTGAGTTACAAAGTTTCTATTGACAGGCGAGACTCATGAAAGAAACTAGGAAATACACTGCCATCATTTTTGCTGGTAGAAACTATCAGTTCTGTGTACTGCCATTTGGCTTAAGTGTATGCTTACAAGTACTTATAACTGCACTATATATGATATTGGCACCTGAACTACTTGACCAAGCTGCCCTGTACGTTAATGATGCGCTAATAGCTATAGATACATGGGAAGGACATACATAGTTACTAGGAAAGATGCTGCACAGAACACAAACTATCAAAGGCAGAAGTGACAGCTAATTTGCAAAAGTCTAAATCTGTCAGGGTGAAAGTTAAATTCCTTGGTCGTACCGTCACCTCTATTGGAACCATGCCTGACTCTGATACGTGCCATCAAAAATTTTCCATACCCATATACTAAGAGACAACATAAAGCATTCTTGAGATTAAGCTCATTTCTTTGTTGATTTGTGTCATATCAGTTTGAACCTAATAGGTTTTTTAAACATAACTGCACCGTGGACCTGGATGAGTGATTGTGAGAAATACTGTAATACAGTAAAAGAAGCTTTAGTAAATTCCAGTATTCTGCATCATCTCAATATGAATGAAGATTTATGTTTAATTATGCATCATTTTTTGGATTAGGTGCTTACCTATTTTAGATTCATGAGGAAGAACAAAAATGAGAAACATGAGTCATAAGTTTTACTAGTTGCACCTTATCCCATAATAACAATACAATGCCCACTGCAAGGGGTGGAATTGAATGTGTATGTGATTGTCTATGTGATTGCCGTAAGCTTAGTGACAACAGTGCATCCCAATTTAAGTTATACAATATAGCACTGAAGATGGTCACTCAGTAACAGAAAATCAATTTTGCAATAGTAAAAAATATACGACCAATGCTGTCTCTTTTTTCAAGTATACCTGTTATCTGGTCGTAGTG
Organism: Schistocerca serialis cubense; assembly: GCF_023864345.2. Lineage (NCBI taxonomy): Eukaryota > Metazoa > Arthropoda > Insecta > Orthoptera > Acrididae > Schistocerca > Schistocerca serialis. Next base: position 596,562,561 of record NC_064643.1, read on the forward strand.
CACAAGACAACATGGAGTCGCCAATCAATAAATGTGTAATTTCCTTATGCGTCATTCACTAAGTGTGTTAAGTTATATGCTACAAAATCAATAGCAGCCAGCGCTCCAATCATCAAGATAATAGTAAACTGTTATATCCCAACAGTTGGCAAATCTATCGCACTGCTATCTGACAGTGCATTTAACTTTACTTGTCACACTTGGAAAAGCTTTCTACATGAACACATGGCATTAAACAAATATTAATCTCAATATTATGAAAGTTGCTACTCACCATATGGCAGAGATGTTAACACACACACACACACACACACACACACACACACGACTGACTGCAGTCTCAGGCCTGAGATTGCAGTCATGTGTGTGAGTTGCGTTCTTTATATATATATATATATATATATATATATATATATATATATAATAGAAGGAAACATTCCACGTGGGAAAAATTATATATATATATATATATATATATATATATATATATATATATATATATATATATATATATATATAAAAACAAAGATGATGTGACTTACCAAATGAAAGTGCTGGCAGGTCGACAGACACACAAACAAACACAAACATACACACAAAATTCAAGCTTTCGCAACAAACTGTTGCCTCATCAGGAAAGAGGGAAGGAGAGGGAAAGACGAAAGGAAGTGGGTTTTAAGTGAGAGGGTAAGGAGTCATTCCAATCCCGGGAGCGGAAAGACTTACCTTAGGGGGGGGGGGGGGGAAAAAAAAAAAAAAAAAAAGGACGGGTATACACTCGCACACACACACACATATCCATCCACACATATACAGACACAAGCAGACATATTTAAAGACCATATATATATATATATATGTGTGTGTGTGTGTGTGTGTGTGTGTGTGTGTGTGTGTGTGTGTGTGTGCGCGCGCGCGCCTTAACGGCCAAAAGCTTTATATATGTGTGTGTGTGTGTGTGTGTGTATCCAGGAGGAAATCCATTAAAATGTATATTTAGAGAGTTCAATAGATTCATCTGAACATACACAAAGTCATCAAACAAAATTGGTTGAGTATTTGGAACATTTTGAACAGGTGGTAAACAATAATACTTCATATACATGCAGTTTGCTCCAGCTGATCAGATAAGTAAATCCAGAGAAAAGAAAGAATGGATAGATTCACTGCTGATAGTATGCAGAGATGAATGTTCTTGGAAAGAAAATGCAAGAAACTATTAATTGCACTCATACAATAGGCACACCTATGTAAATTACATTATGATAGGAAACTGCAAGCAGTACGTAGGTAGTTAAGTAACTTGCATAAAACGTACATCTTTAGTATTATATGACAAAATTCTGAATAAAACTAAAGTTCACATAACCATAGTTGAGGTTCTACAGATTTCCAGAGGATCAAATTCATGATCTTTTCATGAATTTTTCATTACCTCTTTAGGTATATTCATAACCTCTCAAAAATGTACATGAGACAATGACAAAAACATTTTTGTGTGAATCTGAAAGCTGGCTGAAATGAAAGCTGAATGTAATAATTCTTATATCAGTAAAAATGTATGTCAGCATGATTAATGTAACTATGTATGACTTTTATGACTATTCATCAAATGCTATAAAAACACTAAGCTCCAACATAGTATGAATGCTCTCAGTTATATTTATCATCACATCAATTAAAATACACATTGTTTAAATATAGTAATGTAGCGAAAACCTACAATTTTCCTTAAGACAATGTAACTATTCTGAAGGTGCAAAATTTATATCAAATGTTAAACTTCACAGTAAAAGGTTCTGTGTTTAGGTTTCTCAGCTGAACTTGAAATTTCAGCATTTAAAACTTCAGCTTCTTCTCTGTAATCATTCCTTTTTGATCACTTTTGTTTCTTGAACTGTTCTCCCTTTAAGTTTGTCCACTTCATTTTCATCACATTTCTTCTGTTTTAAGGTTTCTACTCTTCTTCACAGCTACAATGTTATGAAAAGGAGAGTTGCTACTCACCATGTAGCAGAGATGCTAAGTCACAAGACAGGCACAACAAATTGATTCTTCACAGCTATTAGTATCACTGATTTTGTAATGTCCACACCCAGTTGTTTCTCACCATTAAGTAAACCACCTAGCAAGTGTATCGCATTCTAAACACCCTAAGTTTTCAACAAAAACGTCTTTGTTAATAGAAAAGCAGCTTTTAGCTTCATCAATTCCATTAAACCTGAATAACAGCTTCTGCATGAAGTTGGTGAAGTCATGGTTCACACTTTGCAGTAAATTCATCAGAAAGTGATCAAATTTGTCGTCCTTGTGACTGAATTGTTTCGATTGTTTTTCGGAATAATCATAAAATTTAAAGTATTCTCTTTTCACTACATCAGCTGTTGATGGCATCATACTTTTTTGACACAAATTCTTCCAGTGCAATTGTCATTTGAGAATCACCCAAATTGGAGCTCTGCATAACTACAGATAATAAATATAAGCCACCTTTGGCTATCTTTAATTTCAAAGGCCTCTTCTCAGCAATATTTCGATACAAACTTTGCAAAATATCTGTATACTCATTTCTGAAAATAAGGATCTCTTTCTCTGTGTAATTCTCGCTAGCACCTGTGGCACCAACTCCAAAATCTACACAATGGCTTGTTTTATGATTACATGCTTTCCTAACATCTATAACAAGTGACTTGCCAGAATTTGTTGTCATTCCCATAACACTTCTCTTTAGTAACTTAAAAGCAGTGCAATGTATTAAATTGAACTAATCTTCATAAAAAAAAGGGGAAGAGAGAGCCATTTGATTGATACTTAGTTAAAAACTGCTCACGTTCCACTGATAATGATGTAAGAAGCTCAAATTTTGCCCAAAGCAATTTATCTTCTAACAAGGGAACCTTCCCATCGCACCCCCCTCAGATTTAGTTATAAGTTGGCACAGTGGATAGGCCTTGAAAAACTGAACACAGATCAATCGAGAAAACAGGAAGAAGTTGTGTGGAACTATGAAAAAATAAGCAAAATATACAAACTGAGTAGTCCATGTGCAACATAGGCAACAACAAGGAGAGAGCAAGCTCAGGAGTGCCGTGGTCCCATGGTTAGAGTTTGCAGCTGCGGAATGAGAGGTCCATGGTTCAAACCTTCCCTTGGGTAAAAAGTTTAACTTTCTATTTTCAGTTTATGTGACAAGACGCTTATATTTTCATCACTTTTTTGGGAGTGATTATCACATCCACAAGAAAACCTAAATCGGGCAAGGTAGAAGAATCTTGTTACCCATTCGCCAAGTGTACAAGTTAGGTGGGTCGACAACATATTCCTGTCATGTGACGCACAAGCCGTCACCAGTGTCGTATAGAATATATCAGACGTGTTTTCCTGTGGAGGAATCGGTTGGCCTATGACCTTGCGATCAAATGTTTTCGGTTCCCATTGGAGAGGCACGTCCTTTCGTCTACTAATCGCACGGTTTTGCGGTGCGGTCGCAAAACACAGACGCTAAACTTATTACAGTTAACAGAGACGTCAATGAACGAACGGACAGATCATAACTTTGCGAAAATAAAGAAAGTAAACTTTTCTCCCGAGGGAAGACTTGAACCAATGACCTCTCATTCCACAGTTACTCACGCTGACCACGAGACCACGGTGCTCCTGAGCTCATATTATCCTTGATGTTGCCTATCTTGCACATGGACTACTCAGTTTGTATATTTTGCTTATTTTTTCATAGTTCCACACAACTTCTTCCTGTTTTCTCGATTGATCTGTGTTTAGTTTTTCAAGGCCTATCCACTGTGCCAACTTATAACTAAATCTGAGGGGGTTACGATGGGGAGGTTCCCTTGTAAGTGATGTTTAATTTTTTCAAGGTTTCTTCTTCCTGATGGTCTTTTATGCACTTCAGTAAAATACTTCTTCAAATGTGGAATAAGTGCAAGTGCTCTCTTCATGACTTCAGTATTTTCAACCCATCTTATAGGACAAAATATGAGAGGCATCTTGGAAAACACAATGATATTTGAGAAGGTTACCCTTCTTGAGGGAAAATCCTTCATAAAGTTTTGGATCACCTTAAGAAATTCATGAATATTCCAACCACATTTATTATGAGCAGTTTTCATAGCTCCATTCATTACATGAAGTGAGCAAGTGCCATAGCAAGTGCCAATTTATTACTTCAATTTCACAATCTGATATTTAATTTGGCATAAGTACATATTTTTGTTAATGACAAAATTCTATTAACAATTATGAGAATGTACATCATTCCAGAATATTTGTGGCCATAATTTGTGGCTGATTATCTTCTTCACTTATAAGAAATGCTTGCAGATCATGCAACTTCTTCAAGTTCACAATTGGCCCATGCACTGAAATCTGAATTACATTCTTAGGTGACGAATTCAAACCATTCAGACCCTCCAGGAAACTTGACTGTAAATTGGAAGATGTGACAGAAATAGAAAACATAGATGTTAATATCTTTTAGATACAGACTGTTTTTGTTCATCTGAGAAATGAACCACCAAATCCATCTGCTCCTTTTGGACATCTTTCCTTAAACTGTCTTCCTATGACACTTTTGAGTCATCATGTTGTAGCCATTTGCCACTGAAAGTCCACTCCCCAGTCACCCTGAAAAATTTAGGAATCAACTACTTTAGTTTCCAGTATCTGAAGCTAAAAATAGGGCCATTAACAACATGTTTCTGCCCTGTGGTTCATCAATGCTGTGGATGCTGCAAATAATGAGAACACCATGAAAACTTCAAGATTGACAAATTATTTATTGACATCAGCTGATCGATAGAACTGACATAATTGCTAAACAACTGACGAAACTGAGCTAAACCGAACTGAACTGCACTGACTCCTGTAGTAAACAAAACTTGACTGACTTCCTGCGCAGCATCACTGTCTCGCTTTAAATACCATTTTAACAATTGCTACCATTGTTAATTTATTACAAAATGTAACTTAAAATTAAAAACACTTTCGTATAACGTAACTGCTGTTACATTTGTACAGGTTATAAAATATAATGTCAGATAACATAACATTTTTATCATCATCTTGATTTTATGTGTAAAAATTAATTCACAATCTGATTTCAACAATTATTTTGATTTTACTTTAACTTTGTAATTAGTGACTGTAAGGATTTTATTGCTAACATTTGTTTCAAGTATACACTTTGCGCTTCACCAGATTACATAAATTAAATACACACGTTTTCTCAAATACTGGAATTTCATAAATTTGGGTGGTGTAACTAACAAGAGGTAAATATCTGCTTAATTTACAAGCACCATTAATTACAATGAATTACATAAAATGAATAATGAATGGAATTACATCACTGGATAATGATTGTTATTTTCATTTGAATGGTAATGAGGTTTTTGTGTTAGCGAATTTACCAATTGCAATTATGGTAATTAGAGACATTAGTTATTTATGCAAAAAATTCCACAGCCTCTTAATATTTGTTACTAAACATTTATTACTTCAATTTCACAATCTGATATTTAATTTGGCATAAGTACATATTTTTGTTAATGACAAAATTCTATTAACAATTATGAGAATGTACATCATTCCAGAATATTCTATATGTATTTACAAAGAAAAATAGGTTTTTGGGCAAACTGACCCTGAATGATAAGTATAAAAATACACATAAAAGGCCCTAGGAAGCACTGAATCGTACAATAGATACAAGGATGCATATAAAGGCTGTTGCATAATACCTGGAATAAATAAATATGACTCTCTTCATATAGCATTCTCTGTGGATGCTAACATAATTATGAGATTTCATATTTTTGCAACTTTTCATCTTTGAGCTAAGGTGTTCTCTCTCAAGCCCAATTTATACCGAGGTCATCAAAAGCAAACACAAGCAAATGAACATTCATGTGGACAATGTGAAGGGATTCACTAGTGTCCACCATCCATACTTGTACCTGCAAATAAACATTGGCACTGCAGCAAACGGAAGAGAACATGAGATAACTAAGCAGCCATGCTGTATTTGGTTGTTTTCGTATTTCTACTTGAGTATGATGAAAATATGCAGTTTCCATGAACGACCACATGAATCAAATAGTGGGGAAAGCAGATGCCAGATAGAATCATAGAAGAACCTTAAGGAAATATAAATCATCCACAAACGAAGTAGCATACAAGGTGCTTGTATGACTGATTCTTGAATAATGTTCATCAATCTTGGACCCATGCCAGGTAAGACTGATAGAAGAGACAATAGAGAAGATCCAGTGAAGAGCAGCACATTTTGTCACAGGATCATTTAGTCAGCAAGAGCAAATTCAATTTTAATTATTATTATAGATAAGCATTTGCAGTTCTTTACAAAGGTTGTGCTTATTCACTCCATTCCTGACTGATGCAGGCATGTAACCAGTTGGATGTTTGAGTCCATCAATTTTCTACCAGTTTTAAGAATTTAATCTATATCATGGATGCTGTTCAGTGAACAGCATCCATGATGGTGTGTACTTTTTTCAACAATGAATGTTTGCATAGTGAAATATTGATTTCAAATGCATTAAATACTGATATCTACTTATTCTGTTTATTTAATTTACTTGTATATTGTTACTGAACTACTGTTAACATTCTTCTTGTAACAAAAGTGATATTGCCATCACTGTCAACTTTGATACTTTCTGCGAGTTCAGGCTGTTACCAGATGTATACATGGACTAGTTTAGTGTCTGCTGCTTTGCTCACATAGAGTGTATGGCCTGAAGAGTTTTTTTTTTTTTTTTTCTTCTTCTTCTTTAATCTGATATTTATGTTGTTCACAAATTGCACCACCTTCTAAGCTTCTCATGCTAATTAAGGCCATATTGTTTTCTGACTGTACCTCTGACCAAAATGTCATTCTGGTAGCTGGAGCCCAAAGTTTTTGGTAATCGTGCCTTTTGTATTCTTGTAGAGATATTTCCAAAGCGACTTTCATCCTGTAACAAATATTTATTTATACATAACTGAGACGTTAAATACCAAATTTCCTTAATTTAGCTTTGAAATTTTTGTAAATTAAAAAATATTTTCTTAATTTTCTTCCTGTATTGCACTCCCTTAGGTGCTGAATTTCCAGAAACACTGAAACATGTATTTTTTTTTATTTCTAACTGAGGAGTCAAATACCAGTTGCCATAGATATAGCCTTAAAAATTCTTTAGGGGGTAATTATTTATTTTCAAAAAAATTTTCGTCTTCTGTTTTAACCCCTTATTGGTTGAAATTTCAAAAACACTGAAACACGTATTTATTATTTTCTGGCTGAGAAACCCAATACCAGTTTCTGTAATTCTGGCTTCAAAATTCCTTTAACAGTGACATAATTTCAAAAAGCCTTTCACTGTCTATTTCACTCCCTTAGGAGTAGAATTCTGGACAATCACCTACAGTGTAAGATTCAAACACTCTCCAAACTTTTAAGTTTCTATCCCTAGTGGTTTGGGCTGGGTGATGGTGAGTCAGTGAATCATTCTGACCCTATTTCACCCCCTAGGGTTTGAATTTTCAGAAACTGTGAAACTTGTATTTTTTTGTCCCTAGCTGAGAAACCAAACACAAATTTTCAAAGATTTAGCTTTAAACATGCTTTCGCAATGAAATATTTTCGTAAAACGTTTCATCCACACTTTCACCCCTTAGGTGTTGAATCTCCAAAACCAGTGACATGTGTATGTTTTATTTCTAACAGAGAAACCAAATACAAATTTTCAGAGATTTAGATTCAAAAATGCATGCACAATGAAGTATTTCTCTAAAAGCTTTCATCTCCCGTTTTACCCCCGTAGTGGTTGATCTTCCTAAAACAGTGAAACACGTTCTTTTTTTTTCAATAACTGAGAAGCCAAATTTAAATTTGAAATATTTAGCTTTAAAAATGCTTTATAATAAAATATATTCATAAAAAGTCTCATCCCCTATTTCACTCCCTTAGGAGTCCACGTACTTTTTTTATTTGTAACAAAGAATTCAAATACCAATGTTCATAGATGTAGCTTTAAAAATAGTTTAGTAGTTCTTTAATGATGATGTATTTTAAAAAATAAGCTTTCACCCGCTCTCTCACCCCCATTGGTTAAATTTCCAAAAATGCTGAAACACATATTTCTTTATTTCTGACCAAGAAACCAAATACCAAAACTGCCTTAAAGGTGACATAAAAAAAAGAAACTTTCATTTCCTGTTTCACCCCCTTAGGGTCAAAATTTCGAGAAATCCCTTCTTAAATGACGTGTACACTAAAAGGCACATCTTCTCCAAATTTCAAGTTCCAATCTTCAGAGGCTGTGGTTGGACGATGATGAGTCAGTCAGTCAGGACATTGCCTTTTATGTATAGAGAAGATTGTAGATATGTGGATAATAAATTTTCAAAATAGTACAGACAGAAAATAAAACAGAGCATGTTTATATCATAACTGTACAACCAGTCATGTTTACCAAAATTCAGCTGAAGGTCCTGCACTTCAATGAAATATTTGCTTATTGGCATGCGTTGATCTTCCAATTAGTTTAATTTCCATTTGCTTGTGCAGTATCCAACAGTTCCATTGTTGCCAGCTTTGTCACTGAACTGTGCTGTCACTATTTGTGTTTTGTCATGTTATTTCTATTGTTTTTCATTATTTAACATTCCAGTATGGACAGTGATATCAGTTTCGATAATTCAAAGTACTTAACTGACGATTACATCCATCAAGCACACTGCTGATTTCATGGGAGTTCATAGCACAAGTGCACATGTGTGTGGGGGGAGGAAGGGGGGGGAGAGAGAGAGAGAGAGAGAGAGAGAGAGAGAGAGAGAGAGAGAGAGAGAGAGAGAGAGAGAGATGATCATCAGAGCTCACCTTGCGCCCCTGTCTATTTAAGTTTAGCCAGGCTACACTTAATTGTAACTTAAAATACTGTGTTCAAGTTGTTAATGCTTCTGTGGAATAAAGTTGTGTTCAGTCTACTGGTCACGTTGTACTGATACCTAACTAGCTGCAACACAAGTGGCAATGAGTGTGGTCCTGTTCTCCACTCAGATTTCTACTCTGGTTCATTCTCACAATGGCTGAGAGTGTTATGGAGGACATTTCACATCAGCTGGTCAAACAGCAAGAATCATTTGCCACAGCATTTCACCAGCAATCACAGATGCTGGACAATCAAACTCAGGTACAAGGGGGGACCCAAAAGAAACCGGATTGTTGTCATAAAAAATTTATTGATGAATTTTTTTACAAAATTACTTCAGTCGCCTTCAAAATACTCTCCATTACATGCGATGCACTTGTCAAGTCTCTTTTGCCACTGTTGGAAGCATGTTTGGAACACTTCAAGTTTGATATTGTCTAGTGCCTTATGCGAAGCTGTTTTTACCGCCTCCACATCATCATAACGCTCCCCTTTTAGCATTTTTTTCATTCGTGGAAATAGGAAAAAGTCACACGGGGCTAGGTCTGGTGAATAAGGAGTATGGGGAGTGACAGACCACCTCTGAGGTGCCAAATAGTGGGTCACTCGTAAGGCCGTGTGTGCTGGAGTGTTGTCGTGATGCAGAAACCAGTCATCTGATTGCCAAAGTTCCAGGCGTTTCCTCCTCACATCCTCTTGCAGACACCTTAAAACATCCAAGTAAAAGTGCTGGGTAACAGTCTGGCCAGGGGGTATGAATTCCCGATGCACAATTCCACAAACATAAAAAAAGACAATGATCATCATCTTCAAATTTGACCTCACTTACCTTGCTTTTTTTGGTCCGGGAGAGTTGGGAGTCTTCCACTGGCGTGACGCTTGCTTGTTTTCTGGGTCATACCCATAACACCATCTCTCATCCCCTGTAATGACTTTGTTCAAGAAGTTTGGATCACGTGCAATCTCTGTTTTCAAGTCCTGACACACATTCATGCGGATGGTTTTTTGCTCCTGTGTGAGAAGGTGCGGAACAAATTTAGCAGCAACATGTCTCATGTGCAAATCCTCACTCAGAATCTGCTGGCATGAGCTCAAACTGATTCCTGTCTCTGCTGAAATTTGGTCGATTGTTTGGTGATGATCCTCGTTGATCTTTTGGTGGACCTTTTCAGTGTTCTCCTCATTTCGCGATGTTGAAGGGCGTCCAGAACGAGCCTGGTCTTCAACACACATCTCACCACGTTTAAAGCGCCCAAACCACTCGAAAACCTGCGTGCGGCTCATAGCGTCCTCCTGGAAAGCTCCCTGAAGCATTTGGTGTGTTTTTTTAAGCAGGAAACAAAATTTCACACACACTCTTTGTTCTTTTAAAATTTCCATAACGACTTCGCAACTTGCCAACAGTCAGAGAAACACAATACCACACTTGCACATTCAGCTCTACACTGATGCCGTCTGCACAGCTGTTTCATGAAAGTCTCTACTAACACCATGTAGCATGAGAACCCTGCACTATGTCTACAAGTGGCAGCGCCCTCGGAGTCCGGTTTCTTTTGAGTCCCCCCTCGTACTTCAATCATTGGCTTCTGTCTTGTCTAGATGGCAGGCACATCAGTCTGTGTCACCTGTTGTTTTGGCCTCCATGGCCCCCTTGGTTTACCTGCCTCCCTTTTCTACATATGAGTCCATTGAGGAATGGGATACATATGATAAATGTCTGCGACAATACTTTCAAGCTTTTGGGATTGCTGATGCTATTTTATGTCATGCCTTGTTCCTTTCATTGATATTGCCAAGAATGTCTCAAGTCCTACAGCAACTTGCCCTTTTGCAGCATCTGCCTTCTTTAACATTTGATCAAATGTATGAACTTCTTTCAAAATATTACTGTAAGTGCATCTATGTTATTACATACTGGGTTGAGTTTTATATCTGTTGGCAGCAACCTCATCAATCCTTTCGAGCATGGGTGGCTGAACTCCATGTGTTTAATCATCATTGTCATTTTGTGTCTGATGCGCATAAAGAGCCGTGTACTGATCCAGTGGTGAGAAATGCTATCATTCAATTAGCTCTGGATCATGAGGTGGGAGAACATGCCCTCCTATGTGAAAATCCATCCATGTCCACTGTTTTAGGTATAACATAGTTGTTCAAGGTGATGCGATCTGCAGATTACCAAATTAGCTCATGGTGTGAGGTACCAGCAATCCAATACTCTCCTTCACACCAAGCTACAGTTAGTTCACAGAAGGAAGACATAGTCATGGTAGTCCACATATGATCACAGGATCAAAGCAGTTGGCCTCTCTCCCAACAGCAGATGCACCTACAAAGTGAACAGGCCAGCTAACAGCAACATATGCCTTCCATGCTCCCATCCTGCCATTAGTGTTCCATTAACCATGAGTGCGCTGACTGCCCAAAATGCTGGGCCATGTCATAACTGCAATGAAAAAATGTCACATTGCTTAAAAAATGTCACATTGCTACTGTTTGTAATGCAAAAATTCAGCACACCAACACTGATATGGATATAGACATAAATTTATCAGCTATTTCCGCTGCACCAAACAAGCTTTTTCATTGGTTTTATGTTTTTTTCTGCACATTTCTGCGCATTCAAATGGATACAGGAGCTGCAGTAACATTGCTAAACTCACAAACTTATATGAACTTGGACTCCTATCTGCTTCCCCCTGTGTCACAAAAGTTAGTAAATTACAATAAACAGAGTATTCCTATTCCCAGTCAATTCTCTGCCTGTGACCCACAAGTCAGTAGTCCAGTCACTTACATTTCTTGTTGTGGCCAACGCACATACAGAGAATCTTTTTGGATTAGATGCTTTTAAGTTGTTTGGTTTTACTATTTCAGGTGAAGTGAATTTAGTGTCTGAACAAGTGCCATATATACAGCTAAAGTGTTCTGAGTTTTCCTCTTTATTCTCTCTGGACTGAGGTGTGCCTACAATTTTCAAGTGCATGTTACCATGAAACCTTCTGCTCAGCCTCATTCTTCTGGACCTGTCTGGTTCCAGTGGCATTCAGGGAACAAGTCAAAGATGGATTAGATCGCCCCATGGAATCCTGGATTGTCTGGCTTATTGCATCAAGTGAATCATGTACTTCCTCAGTCATAGTAAAGAAATCTTCAGGACAGTTAGGTCCCTGTGGTGATTTTAAAGTTTCTGTGAACACATAGTCTATAGTGGGCACATGCCTGAAACTGCACCTAGACTAACTCTTTACAGAGTTGTTGGGTGCCTATTTACAAGGCCCTTTAGATACAGAGTTACAACATATGTTAGTTGTCTATACCTCTTTTGAACTATATCAGTACCTGTTGTTACCTTTTGGAGTCACAGTGGTTACTGATATGTATTGAGGGAAGGAAGATATTTGAAAATGGATTTGATGAAAACCATAAACAAGTATGCAAAATATAGTGTCGTATGTATGTAAAATGAGACTTCATACCATCATACCCTGCATCTGGTAACAAACAATAGAATGTAACAAACAATGGAATGTGTATGATATCTGCTTCCACAAAACTAATTCCATAGGGTCCACACTTGGTAGAACTGACGGACTAAAAGACCTATGAGTTGTTTATTTGCCTCCAAAATTACCCAAATCTTGAAATGAAGACATGTATACAATGTTGTAACAAAATCCATTCTATGTAAAGTGACGTAGTTACGAGTTCATTAAATATAATGACATGAAAGAAGAATGTTGTGTAGCCACTATACTCACCATGACACAATTGAACAAAACCATTAGGATTAACTGTGGTTTCATTAGTCATTACAATATATTCTTGGAAGAAGATTTTGATATCATTGCTAGATGAGGACTGGGTTAAAGAAATAATTAAAAGGAAGAAAATAAATGAGTATAACAGAATCTTAGTAGCATCATAATGTATGTGTCAATGTAGCTGGTAGATATGTCTGTATTATCTGCCTATATTTAAATACAGTAACATGGTTGAACCAAGTTATGGGTCAGAGAAAGGAACAAAGAACACATTAGCAGTCAATGAATTCACAACAGCCAATTTGGTCTTCAGGTAGGTGAATGTGTGAAGCTAGTGTAATAAAATGCCAGTGAAATTCTCAAGGAAATTTTTATTCTTCATATTCTTTGTTCATTCAAGGTACGCTTCAGATGTAATTTTAAATTAATTAAAAATTTCATTTTCCTCTGGTAAAGCCGTGTAATATTCTTTCTATAACTTATATAGCAATTTCAAATTCCTGTCCATGTGGCCTGTGGTATGTTTGGAAGCCTTGAGATGCCCACTTATGGCTAAATTACTAGACTTGTGGATGTGCTCTTGAAACCCATGTTCCTATTTGGCCTATATAAAATTTATTGCATTATTCACAAGTGATTTTATAAACTCCCCTTTCTTTGAATACTGCTTTCTTACTTGACCTATCCTTCAGCAAAACATTGACATTATTTTGTGTCTGAAAAATAATTGAGACATTAATTTCTTTCAAAATTACAAATATTTTATCTGAAATGTTTCCAATATATGGAAAAATGATATATTTGTTCTTCTTTTTTGTATTAATTTTTGAGAGTGTAATTTCTCCAGCATTCATGGCCTGCTTCATCTTAACCTTCTTTTTTATTAGTCTGCCTGTAAAAAGAGAGGTCATACCCATTTCTGACACCTATGTACTTTAGTGCATCTAATTCTGTATTCAACTGTTCACTTGTCATAGGTATTTTTAGTGTTCTTTCATCCACTATTCAACTAACAGGTGGAAATATAAATATTTGTATTGGACTGGGTGACAGAAAGTTTCATGAATAAGTAGGTCAGTTGCAGTTGGTTTCCTGTAAATGCTGAATGGATGCTTATTGTAAGTTATTGATAATGTCAGGTCTGAGAAGTTAATTTTACAATCTCTACCTATTTCCACAACAGACATCAACTTTCAATAAACAATATTATACAATTCTAATAAATTCTGTCTCCTCTTCTTTACCATTAAATAGAATAATTGTATCATCCACATTCCTTCTATAACATATCATTCTAATGACAATTTCTGATCCACGTTTCACGATCTTGTCCTCTTATAGAGTCCATAAAAATATTGACCATAGTCCCACCAAGACAGCAACCCATGGTTAACCCATTATACTGCTTATAACAACAAAAATAATTGATTATTGATAATATAATGTAAATGGATAGATAAAAAAAATCTACACACCAAACAGCAGCAAGGGAACACACACACACACACACACACACACACACACACACACACACACAAAAGGATTTAACTTTTACAAGCTTTTACAGCCAGTGGTTTCTTCTTCTGGCAGAAGAGTTGATGCGGTAGAAAGAGGGGTGAAGGAAAAGGACTGGAGAGATTTAGGAAAAGGGGTTGATGTTGTTCTTGCAGTCTTTTGCGGTCTTGCGGTTTGATGCAGCTCTCCATGCTACTCTATCCTGTGCAAGCTTCTTTATCTCCAAGTTACAACTGCAACCTACATTCTTCTGAATCTGCTTAGCGTAATCATCTCTTGGTCTCCCTTTATGATTTTTACCCTCCACGCTGCCCTCCAGTACTAGATTGGTAATCCCTTGATGCCTCAGAACATGTCCTACCAACGATCCCTTCTTCTAGTCAAGTTGTCTCACAATTTCCTCTTCTTCCCAATTCTGTTCAGTACCTCCTCATTTGTTACATGATCTACCCATCCAATCTTCAGCATTCTTCTGTAGCACCAAATTTTGAAAACTTCTATTCTCTTCTTGTCTAAACTATTTATAGTCCATGTTTCACTTCCATACATGGCTACACTCCATACTTTCAAAAAAGACTATACTTGATGTAAACAAATTTCTCTTCTTCAGAAACGCTTTCCTTGCCATTGCCAGTCTACATTTTATATCCTTTCAACTTATAATTTATTTTGGGAAGCAAAATAACTGATGATCGCCGAAGTAGAGAAAGGGGTACAGTGTAGAAAGGTCACCCAGAACCCTGGCTCACAGGAGACTTATTGGACTGGATGAGAAGGAAAGACTTACCATTACAGCTGTTGGTTTTGTTCCATTGAGAGTGACATGTTGCGTTCTGTTTGCAAGGATGTCTTGAATCCAGTCACAAATCTGCTCTGATACTTGATAAGCTCGTATTTCTATAACTAAACAGCAGTGCAGGATGGAGTCAAATGCGTCCATGAAGTCAAGGAACATGGCATCAACTCGAGCGCCATTGTCTACAGCACTGCGGATCTCATGGAGGAACAGAGCGAGCCGAGTTTCAGAGAATCTCTGTCTGCGGAATCCATTTTGATTTTCGTAGAGGACATTTTCCTTTTGCAAGAATGTCATAATTCTTAAGCATAAGACATATTCCATAATTCTACAACAGATTGATGTCAACAATATAGGTCTATAATTGTTTGCATCTGTCCTGTGATCCTTCTTAAATATGGGAATGACCTGCACTTCTTTCCAGTTGCTACATGCCCTTTGTTATTCAAACAATCTGAGGTAAGTTACTGTTAGAAGGGGAGCAAGTTCTTTCACATAAACTATGTAGAATCTTATAGATATCTCATATGGTCCTGACACCTTTCCACTACTACACGATTTTTCTGTTATGCGATCAGTTATCTCAACATCTGCCATTTTGATGTTCATATGATGACTGAAAGGAGGGACTGTATTATGATCTTCCACAGTGAAACAATTGTGGAAGACTGAATTCAGTATTTCATCTTCCTGTGTGTCACCTTCCGTTTCAGTGCCAGTACGGCCACTTGAGCAAATGAGTAGATAATGATTTTAACCCACCTACTTGTTTCAGATATGACCAAAACCTCTTAGGGTTTTTACTCAGAGTTGGTTGACAGTTTTACTTTCAGAGTCATCGAACACTTCTCTCATTGCTTCTGTGTCTAACCACTGTGGTGTATATCCAGTGCATACCTCTGGGACTTAGGCCCCAGTTCTTGCCACAAGCCCTTCTGGTATTCACTAGAGTACCTTTCACCTTGAAGCAGATGCTCTTTATGTGAGAGGTCCATGTTAGTTTCTCATCTAAGGTACCTCTAGATATTTCACTATCCCCTTCACAGGTAGAGTTTCATTGAAGAGCTTTACATTCCAACTTGAGTGTTGGATATGCTTCTTTGTGAATGGTACCACAACAGTCTTCTTAGGATTAACCCTTAGATCCTGTTTAACACACAAGTCTTGCACAATGCCCAATGCACCTTGTGCCATGTTCCTAACTGTGCCAGTAAATTTGCCAAGTATTACTATGACAAGGTCATCTGCATATCCTTGGCCAAAGCATTGTCTGGAATTTAGTTCCTCAAAAGAGTTCGTTCACCACTAGATTCCACAGTAACAGGGACAAAACTCCATCTTGTGGACAGCTGCTAGTGGTGTTAATTACCATCTTTTCTTTCATCATGGTGGCCCCTACCTTCCTTCCACTAATCATGGCCCTAGACCCCCTACATATGGTGGTCCGTAGGTAATGCCCCTATGCTGCCCTAACCATGGAATTGAATGTTGTGTTACTAAAGGTCCCCTTGATGTCCAGAAAGATGCAGAAGGCTATTTCTTGAAAGCAAAGTGCTTTCTCCACCCCCACCCCCCTCCCCAATGAGTTGATGGAGAACTGTCTTACATGATTTACCTGGTTGATATGTGTGTTGGTTTGAATGTAGAGCAGCCCTAGTTAGCCTCCTCTCCCCAGCATGTATAATATCCAGTTTTTCCAATGTTTTGAGAATGAAGGAGGACAGACGGATTGGTCTCATGTCCTTGGCCTTGCTATGATCAATTCTCCCTGGCTTTGGAATAAAAACAACCTTCACTGCCCTCTAGGCACTGGGAATGATTCCTGATGCTAGGCTAACCATGAATAACCTGCATGGGACTCTTATGAGATTCTCTCCTACCTGTTGCAGGAGAGATGGAAAGATTCCATCTGGGCCAGGTGACTTGAATAGTTGGAATGTTCCCACTGCCCATTGGATTTTATTGAAGTTGACACACTCCTTGGCCGACTCCCAGTCCTCTCTTCGAGTGCCTGAGAACCATTGTCTCTCAGGGATCACATTCTGGTCTATGTTATCTGGCAGAGAATATTGAGGAAAGTGAGTTTTGAGTAGTAGTCTTTGCTGTCTTTATATATTCCCCATCCTCCTACCTCAACATACCTCCTGGATTGGTTGGTACTCCAGTGAGGATTTTGTGAAGTCTAGCTTGAGCAGTGGTGTTAATTACCATCTTTTCTTTCATCATGGTGGCCCCTACCTTCCTTCCACTAATCATGGCCCTAGACCACCTACATATGGTGGTCCCTAGGTAATGCCCCTATGCTGCCCTAACCATGGAATTCCTCACAGAATGCCCTCCAGGATGCCTCCTTTTACTTGTCTAATTGCAAGGTTGTAGTTGGCAAGGGCCTCATGATATTTTACCCATTGTCCTTTATGTATCGCAAGGTTAAACAGTGTTCGTACCTGTTTTCCTTGCATTTCCAAGTTATTGTTCCACCAAGGCACACTCCTATTTTTGCACTTCTTGGTGATTGCACAGTGGTCCTGGTATGAGGTCATTATGGCAGAAGTGACAGTTTCTGTTACTTCCCCAAACTCTACTGGGTTCCTTATTGAGGTTTTAATTTCCGATAACCTTAAGTCAAGGTCCATCCTATATGTCTCCTAGTCTGTTTTCCTGAGATTCCTGTAGGCCGTGGTAGGTCTGATTCCCATTTCAACCTTGAATTTAATATACATGTGGTCTGATGAGGACAGCTCTAACACCACATGCCATTGTCTGACATAGTTGCCCATCATCATGGAACCAAAGATTATGTCAATTACTTCTTCCCTTCTGCTATTCCTGAATGTAGGTTCATCACCTCTATTCAGGACCTCCAAGTTGTTAGACAAGAGAAATTGAAGAAGGTACTCACCTCTACTGTTTGTGTCCTTGCTGCCCCACAGTAAGTTATGGGCACTGGCATCACATCCAACCAACAGTTGGTTACCTTTCCAATGGCAAGTTTCTGTCAGTCTCCGCACCTCCAAAAGAGGAGAAGAGCTGTCTTTGTAAGGGAGGTATGCTGAGGCCAAAACAATTTCCCTCGTGATACCTTCCTCAGCCTCGTGATACCTTCCTCATGTTGCTGCATCCTGATGGTCACCAGGTCCCCGGAGCAGAGATCCAACATCGGCATGAAAGAAATTCCATTTCTCACGTAGGTACATGTTCTGGAGTTTCTTAAATCTCTAACATAAACCAGCTTACCTCCAATGCCACCAAGGCCCAATACGCCCCATTTATATAAGTAGGGGTCTTGTATCAGGGCCATGTCCACTTCCTGTCTCCCCAGGCAACGGCTCGGGTCAGCAGTGGCCTCTTTACCATGCTGCAGATTAATCTGCAGCACCTCCAGTCTCCATCTTGCTGCCATCATTGCCTTTGAGGTCTTTGATTATCCTGATGGTGAACTGCGAGAACCCTAAAAACAATTTCAGGTCTTGCTCTCGCATCACCTTCAGGGACTTCTCTCTGACATCCACTACCAGAATTCATCCTTCTGGTACAGCCTTCTGGTTGATTACTCTCCAATCCTCTGTTGAGACTTTTGGGTTCTGGACGGCTGTTTTCTCAAACAGAGTCTTGGGGAGACATCCTTAAAGATCTTTGGTACCCATATTGCTACCTTTGCGGTCTTAATAAGCTCAGCTACTGTCTTGACCAGCAGCTTCGCATCCTCCCCTGGGGATATCATGGGCACCTTGTTCTTGTGCCATTCCACCGTGTGCACCCACTTGCAGACAAAAACGAGGGTACTGCAATATCTAGATAGACCCTCCTGAAATTGGTTCCTGGACCAGCATCTCTCGCACCCTCCCCCTAAATCTTTTCAAAGAGGGCCAGCTGTATGAGCTCTTCCTGCTGTGAGGTGATGCCTACCAGTGGATAGCCTTCCTGGATAATTGCCATCTTAAAACTGAGACTGCTGTACCATAGGTCTGTTTCCCTATTTCCTGCCTTGGCTTCTTCTGAGCTCGCTTATCCTGAGAGGAGAGAGTCTTAGATTCCTCCCTTATCCACTTGGTACCTGTCTTCAATGTTGTGGGTGTCTGCGTATCCCCTTCAACCTGATACAGCTTCTTTCTCAGGCGTCTTGGTCTCAAGCCCTTTTAGTTCCCTCCACTTATGTTTGGGAAGCCATTCTTTCCCTTCCTTTTGTTTCTTTTCCCTGAGAAGTTTCCTCCTCTGGGCACCAGACAAGGCTTTAGTTTTGATCTGGTCCAACTTCTCAGTTAAAGTTCCCACTTCTTGCTCAGGTCTAGACCCTGATTCAGTTGTGGGAGTGCATTACATCAGTCCTGACCCTGATGTTTGGGTGTCTGAGCTCTCAGTTTGTTTTAATTTATTTTTGTCTGTCATGTCCATCTTGGTCCCACGAGATTTGGGGATCTACATGGTCCACACCACAGAAACCCCATGCAGTGTAAGGCTACATACTCAGCAAGGTCACCCAGTATCCCTGAGGCTGTGTTTGCAACACATCTTCCCATGTGCCACACAGCCCTTGGCACAGATTGCATCGCATCTTGGGTTGGAGAAAGGAATTAGGTAAGGACTAGGAGTGGATAAGGGTGACAGGGCATTGTGGGACACTCAGCTAATGCCTATCCGGCAGTAAGTCCTCTACCTTTGGCATAGTCCTCAGCTTCACGTAGATACACAAGCCTCTCCACCCACACAGACAGTGCTTCAAGGTGGCGTCCCCAGGAGAAGATGTAGGGGGAAGTAATATGTTGTCCGACTCTTCCTGAAAAGTGCTCTCTTGAAATTTCAGTAGTAAATATCTCCTTGATGCACAATGCCTCCCATGTAATGTCTGCCAGTGGAGTTTGTTGAGCATCTCCGTAATGCTCTCGTGCCAAGTAAATGATCCTGTGACAAGATGTGCTGCTGTTAATTGGATCTTCTCTATCTCTTCTATCCATCCTATCTGGTAGGAATCCCAGGCAGATGAACAATACCCAAGCATGGCACTTCCTCCATGGATGAGTTACATTTCCTTAAGATTCTTCCTATGAATCTGAGTCTGGCTTCTGCTTTTCCCACTATTTGTTTTATATGGTCATTCCACTTAAGTTTGCTCCAGATAGTTATTCCTATAAATTTGATGGCAGATATTGTTTCCAGTAGTTCGTCTTCAATAATGTAGGCATACAGTAGTGGATTTCTTTTCCTATGTATGCACAATATGTTACTTTTATTTACATCCAGAGTCAACTGCCAGAGCCTACACCATTCAGCAATTTTCTGGAGGTCATTCTGCAAATCATACTTGAGTTCTAGGACAGCACTCATGGCTGCTGCATCATGGTCGCGAAGTGGGGCCGAGGCAGTTTCAGATAAGTTTTTACAGTTTGACGATAATTCACGGATTTGTAGTTTTAGCTTGATGTCCACTGTGGACAAATGGTAGTTACTTTTATTCTGAAGAAGATTGGGTTATCCTGATTGAAACCTAGGTAAAGCTAGGTAAACTTTGCAACTGAGGCTGTTGGTTTTTAAAATTAAAATTAATACTTATACAGTTGCTGACAGGGCCACGAAATGTTGAAAATATTTAAAATCATATTAACCTTTTCTATTTCTGATATATGATGATGAATGTTGTCAGAGGCTACTTTGTCGGGAAAGGGTGGGTTTATCTAAACTAAAAATGCTCCAAGTGCACTTCACATGTATTCCACTACCCTAGCAGATGCTTCCTGTTTGTAGCACACGCCTGACCTATTAAGGGCCTAACCTATTAAGGGTAACCTTGCAGTTCTTAACTCAATAGTGGAGGTCAAGAAATCCACATCTGATATTGTCGTAGTTTCATCTGAGCCTCTGGTTTAGACATTCCACTCTGCTCCAAACCAGAGAACCACAATCAACCCTGGGAACAAAACTACAAATAGACAGCTTACCAGCATCCCACATGCGATGATAGTTGCCTTGACCAAATCAGCCATTCACCAAAAGGAGCCAAGGATGCCCACAGAACCCAAGTGGCAGGCATCATTCGTACCGACATTGTCACTATATGCAGCCAGTTGCACCCAGTGTGGTTGATAGCATCTGGCAGGGCCTCTTCCACATCCCGGATCATGGATGAGACCCCTTCCCCAGCAACAGACACACTGAGTGCACGCTGGCGTTCTTTCCTGCCTTGCCTGTTTTTTCTCTGAGGGGCTCCATCACCAACCTAAAGTTGGAGCTCCCAATACAAGCATACCCACCCTCTGTATTTGTCTGTACAGGGCAGGAAAATTGTGAGAAATTTATCTCTGTGTACCAAACACGTTTTCGTGTAGTTGGGCAGAAAATTTTCTCCTGCCCATTTGTGAATATTGCATCTTGCTGTGTTGCTGTGACTGGACATGTTTCACTGCACAAATTTATGTTTCTGAAGGGATGTTGGTGTTTAGGAAAGTGGTGTCAAGAGTGACAAGTATGGATCCAGGAGATAGTGGATGGGAATACTGGAAAGTTGGTGAAGAAGTAGTTATCTTTGTTGTGGGAGGCTACATTTTGGGCAGTTGGTTGGAGGTGTTGGTCAATGAGGACTGAAATTCTTTCAGTGGGAGCACAATAACCAGCTATAGTGGGTTGTCCACAGTTGTTGGGTTTTTGGATTTTTGGGAACATGTATAAGGTGGATACGCAGGGTTTCATGGCGTTTAGGAGGGGAATGGATTCAGGGGAGAAGTTCTGCCAAGGGCCTGAGGCTTTAAGCTGGGACTGGAGGTTATGTTGAACTACTGGGATGGATCACTCTGGCAGTGTTCATAGATGGAGTAGTCAGGTAATGGGGAGAGGCCTCCCACCAGTTAGTCTCTGTAATCATAAAGTGGTGAAACCTTTGTCTGCATTTAGGATTCTGCTGAAACATTGGTGTTCTTACGAAGGGATATGGGGAATGATGGTGAGGCCAAGTTGCAGGTAAGGAATTCCTGAAAGATGACAAGGGTGAAGGAGGTGGGTAGGGTCATGATTGGATGGTGATATGAACTGGCAAAGGCAGGATTCAGTATTGGGATTAGGTTGGATTTGGAAGGAGGGTTTTATGGCAAAGAAGTGTTCCCCCTGCGGGGATTTGGAGAAGGATGGTATGTCTCTGACAAGTCCAGCATGGTCACATTTGGGTGTAGGGATAAAGGTGGGGCCTTTGGATGGGACTGAAACTTCGGTGGGGATGAGGATTTTGCTGGAATGTTTAACAAGAGTGCTCCTGGAATTGTATCTGGTTATTGTGACCCCAGTCAAAGAATTTCAGTTCTCATTGACCAACACTTCCAACCAATTGCCCATAACCTAACCTTCAATGTCAAAGATACCAACCATTTCCTTCACTGACTTTTCACCATCCCCACCCCTTTACATCCTGGATCCATACTCATCACAGTTGCATCACTTCCCTACACACAACATCCCTCACACCTGTGGTCTTGCTGCTATTGGACACGATCTTTACCAATGTCCTTCAGACTCCAAACTCACTGTCTCATTCCTAATCCTTTATCCTAACTAGCAACCACTTCTTCTCTGAAGGGAAAGTATACAAAGAAGTCTGCAGCACAGCTATGATGATCCTCATGGCACCCCCCTATGCCAACCTCTTTATGCACCACCTAGAGGAGACCTGCCTAACCTCCCAAATGCCACCCCTTCTGGCTCAGGTTCATTGAAGATATCTTCCTGATCTGGACTCAGGGCCAAGACACTATACATGCATTCCTTCACAACCTCAACACCTTCTCTCTCGTCTCCTCAACCCAAGGTGTCATCTTCCTGGTCATTGACCGCTTCCCCTGTGATGGCTCCATCCACACCAACCATCAACAGTACCTGCATTTTGACAGCTGTCATCTACATCTACATCTACATTGATACTCCGCAAGCCACCCAACGGTGTGTGGCGGAGGGCACCTTACGTGCCACTGTCATTACCTCCCTTTCCTGTTCCAGTCGCGTATGGTTCGCGGGAAGAACGACTGTCTGAAAGCCTCCGTGCGCGCTCTAATCTCTCTAATTTTACATTCGTGATCTCCTCGGGAAGTATAAGTAGGGGGAAGCAATATATTCGATACCTCATCCAGAAACCCATCCTCTCGAAACCTGGCGAGCAAGCTACACCGCGATGCAGAGCGCCTCTCTTGCAGAGTCTGCCACTTGAGTTTATTAAACATCTCCGTAACGCTATCACGGTTACCAAATAACCCAGTGACGAAACGCGCCGCTCTTCTTTGGATCTTCTCTATCTCCTCCGTCAACCCGACCTGGTACGGATCCCACACTGATGAGCAATACTCAAGTATAGGTCGAACGAGTGTTTTGTAAGCCACCTCCTTTGTTGATGGACTACATTTTCTAAGCACTCTCCCAATGAATCTCAACCTGGTACCCGCCTTACCAACAATTAGTTTTATATGATCATTCCACTTCAAATCGTTCCGTACGCATACTCCCAGATATTTTACAGAAGTAACTGCTACCAGTGTTTGTTCCGCTATCATATAATCATACAATAAAGGATCCTTCTTTCTATGTATTCGCAATACATTACATTTGTCTATGTTAAGGGTCAGTTGCCACTCCCTGCACCAAGTGCCTATCCGCTGCAGATCTTCCTGTATTTCGCTACAATTTTCTAATGCAGCAACTTCTCTGTATACTACAGCATCATCCGCGAAAAGCCGCATGGAACTTCCAACACTATCTACTAAGTCATTTATATATATTGTGAAAAGCAATGGTCCCATAACACTCCCCTGTGGCACGCCAGAGGTTACTTTAACGTCTGTAGACGTCTCTCCATTGATAACAACATGCTGTGTTCTGTTTGCCAAAAACTCCTCAATCCAGCCACACAGCTGGTCTGATATTCCGTAGGCTCTTACTTTGCTTATCAGGCGACAGTGCGGAACTGTATCGAACGCCTTCCGGAAGTCAAGAAAAATAGCATCTATCTGGGAGCCTGTATCTAATATTTTCTGGGTCTCATGAACAAATAAGGCGAGTTGGGTCTCACACGATCGCTGTTTCCGGAATCCATGTTGATTCCTACATAGTAGATTCTGGGTTTCCAGAAATGACATGATACGCGAGCAAAAAACATGTTCTAAAATTCTACAAGAGATCGACGTAAGAGATATAGGTCTATAGTTTTGCGCATCTGCTCGACGACCCTTCTTGAAGACTGGGACTATCTGTGCTCTTTTCCAATCATTTGGAACCCTCCGTTCCTCTAGAGACTTGCGGTACACGGCTGTTAGAAGGGGGGCAAGTTCTTTCGCGTACTCTGTGTAGAATCGAATTGGTATCCCGTCAGGTCCAGTGGACTTTCCTCTATTGAGTGATTCCAGTTGCTTTTCTATTCCTTGGACACTTATTTCGATGTCAGCCATTTTTTCGTTTGTGCGAGGATTTAGAGAAGGAACTGCAGTGCGGTCTTCCTCTGTGAAACAGCTTTGGAAAAAGGTGTTTAGTATTTCAGCTTTACGCGTGTCATCCTCTGTTTCAATGCCATCATCATCCCGTAGTGTCTGGATATGCTGTTTCGAGCCACTTACTGATTTAACGTAAGACCAGAACTTCCTAGGATTTTCTGTCAAGTTGGTACATAGAATTTTACTTTCGAATTCAATGAACGCTTCACGCATAGCCCTCCTTACGCTAACTTTGACATCGTTTAGCTTCTGTTTGTCTGAGAGGTTTTGGCTGCGTTTAAACTTGGAGTGGAGCTCTCTTTGCTTTCGCAGTAGTTTCCTAACTTTGTTGTTGTACCACGGTGGGTTTTTCCCGTCCCTCACAGTTTTACTCGGCACGTACCTGTCTAAAACGCATTTTACGATTGCCTTGAACTTTTTCCATAAACACTCAACATTGTCAGTGTCGGAACAGAAATTTTCGTTTTGATCTGTTAGGTAGTCTGAAATCTGCCTTCTATTACTCTTGCTAAACAGATAAACCTTCCTCCCTTTTTTTATATTCCTATTAACTTCCATATTCAGGGATGCTGCAACGGCCTTATGATCACTGATTCCCTGTTCTGTACATACAGATTCGAAAAGTTCGGGTCTGTTTGTTATCAGTAGGTCCAATATGTTATCTCCACGAGTCGGTTCTCTGTTTAATTGCTCGAGGTAATTTTCGGATAGTGCACTCAGTATAATGTCACTCGATGCTCTGTCCCTACCACCCGTCCTAAACATCTGAGTGTCCCAGTCTATATCTGGTAAATTGAAATCTCCACCTAAGACTATAACATGCTGAGAAAATTTATGTGAAATGTATTCCAAATTTTCTCTCAGTTGTTCTGCCACTAATGCTGCTGAGTCGGGAGGTCGGTAAAAGGAGCCAATTATTAACCTAGTTCGGTTGTTTAGTGTAACCTCCACCCATAATAATTCACAGGAACTATCCACTTCTACTTCACTACAGGATAAACTACTACTAACAGCGATGAACACTCCACCACCGGTTGCATGCAATCTATCCTTTCTAAACACCGTCTGTACCTTTGTAAAAATTTCGGCAGAATCTATCTCTGGCTTAAGCCAGCTTTCTGTACCTATAACGATTTCAGCTTCGGTGCCTTCTATCAGCGCTTGAAGTTCCGGTACTTTACCAACGCAGCTTCGACAGTTGACAATTACGATACCGATTGCTGCTCGGTCCCCGCATGTCCTGACTTTGCCCCGCACCCGTTGAGGCTGTTGCCCTTTCTGTACTTGCCCAAGGCCATCTAACCTAAAAAACCGCCCAGCCCACGCCACACAACCCCTGCTACCCGTGTAGCCGCTTGTTGCGTGTAGTGGACTCCTGACCTATCCAGCGGAACCCGAAACCCCACCACCCTATGGCGCAAGTCGAGGAATCTGCAGCCCACACGGTCGCAGAACCGTCTCAGCCTCTGATTCAGACCCTCCACTCGGCTCTGTACCAAAGGTCCACAGTCAGTCCTGTCGACGATGCTGCAGATGGTGAGCTCTGCTTTCATCCCGCTAGCGAGACTGGCAGTCTTCACCAAATCAGATAGCCGCCGGAAGCCGGAGAGGATTTCCTCCGATCCATAGCGACACACATCATTGGTGCCGACATGAGCGACCACCTGCAGATGGGTGCACCCTGTACCCTTCATGGCATCCGGAAGGACCCTTTCCACATCTGGAATGACTCCCCCCGGTATGCACACGGAGTGCACATTGGTTTTCTTCCCCTCTCTTGCTGCCATTTCCCTAAGGGGCCCCATTACGCGCCTGACGTTGGAGCTCCCAACTACCAGTAAGCCCACCCTCTGCGACTGCCCGGATCTTGCAGACTGAGGGGCAACCTCTGGAACAGGCACAGCAATAAATCACTGACAAACACTTGGCCATCTGGGGATGGAGTATATGCAGTGAGAATAACTCCCTTGTGCAGTAAGCTCAAGGTCTCTCCAAATTATTCACACAGATGCATTGCACTACTTCCAGGCCTAATCTGGAAACAGATCTTCCATTCCATTTCCCCACACACCTTCAATCGCCCCACCACCCCAAGAAACAGCTACAAAGGAGAGCCGTCTTTGTCACACAGTACCATCCCAGACTGGAACAGCTCAACCACTTGCTTCGTCAGGACTTTCATTACCTGTCATCATGTCCTGAAATTATGGACATCATACCCAAGACCCTTCCTTACCCAAGATCCTTCTCACTCCTCCTAAAGTGGTGTTCCATCACCCATGCAACCTCCACAACCATCCTATTCCATCCCTATGCCACTCCCAATCCCAACCCTTGCCACAGGGATCATGTCCTGTGGAAGACGCAGGTTCAGAACCTGTCCAATACATCCACCCATCACTTCTTATTCCAGTCCTGTCATAGGTTTATCCTACTCAATCAGAGGCCAGGCCACTTGTGAAAGTGGCCATGTCACTGCAATGATTGCACAGATTGTTATATCGGTATGGCTACCAGCCAGCTGTCCACCAGGATGGACAGCCACTGCCTAACTGCGGGCAAGAGCAAATTGACCACCCTATGGCACAACGTGCAGCTCAATATCACATGCTTGATTTCAATGGCTACTTTACAACCAGTACCATCTGAATCCTCTCCTCCACCACCACCACCTCTTCTGAAATTTGCAGATGGGAATTATCCTTACAAAACATTCTCCGCTCCCAAAATTATCATTGCCTCAACCTACAGTAACCTATTGTCCCCACAGCCCCACCCTACAGTTTCCACCCTGTCTTTCCTATCATCTTCTTCCTATTCTCATGCCCCACCCTCACTGTGTGCCACCCTCTTTCCCATTTCCTGCTCCTTTCCTTTTTCACTCTCCGTTTCCCCCTCCCCACCTCCTTGCCTCACAGCCTCTTGATACTGCACCTTATGGTAGTCTTGTCATGTCTCCCCATAGTCCCTGCACACTTGGACAGACGGCACTCTTCTCTACCTTGAACCAATCCCACTATCCTGACCATTCCCTGTCCCCTCCAGATTGCTAGTTTTGGTCAAATGACAGGTGCTTTCTGGTCTGAGCTGCTGGAGATGATCATGTGTGCGTAAGGTGTGCTTGCCTTTGTGAATGAAAGTGCATGTGTTTCCTTTTCTGAAGAAGCCTTTGCTGAAAAGCTAAACGTGTAACAGTCTTTTCATTGTGCCTGTCTGCAACTCAACGTGTCATCTTTATGGTGAGTAGCAATCTCTCCTTTTCCTTCTATTGTTGATACTGCAACCTGGAGTTTCCATTGTTTGAGATGTTCAGGAATTCCATATTGTCTCTACAATATTTCACAATGATTCTGAGTGTGCACTATCAAAGTTTAGGTAATATTGATCAACAAATTTATAAGAGGCAGTCAAATGAAAATGAGACAATTGGAAGAAAAGTAAGTAAACTGTTTATTATATCTAAAGTAATCGATGCAACTGTTAATACATTTATCCTACTGTACCTGAAAAACCTTGACTGTCCCAGGTGTGCCCCTCTTTGTCTGTATCAAACTGACAGCCACGAATGTCTTTGTTTGGAGGTCCAAAAATGTCAAAATTACATGGGTAGAGATCAGGACTGTACATCTACATCTACATCTGCATGATTACTGTGCTATTCACAATAAACTGCCTTGCAGAGGGTTCTGTGAACCACCTTCAAGCTGTCTCTCTACCGTTCCACTCTCGAACGGTGCATGGGAAAAATGAGCACTTAAATTTTTCTGTGCGAGCCCTGATTTCTTTTATTTTATTGTGATGATCATCCCTCCCTATGTAGGTGCGTGTCAACAGAATGTTTTCACAATCAGGAGAAAACTGGTGACTGAAATTTCATGAGAAGATCCCATTGCAACAAGAAACACATTTGTTTTAATTATTGCCATTTCGACTCACATATTGAGTCTGTGGCACTATCTCCCCTATTTTGCGATAATACAAAATGAGCCGCACTTATTTGTACTTTTTCGATGTCATCCATCAGTCCCACCTGAAGTGGATCCCACACCACACAGCAATACTCCAGAATAGGGTGGACAAGCATGGTGTAAGCAATCTCTTTAGTAGACCTGTTGTACCTTCTAAGTGTTCTGCCAATGAATCACAGTCTTTGGTTTGCTCTACCCACAACATTATCTACGTGTTCATTCCAATTTAGGTTATTTGTAATTGTAATCCCCAAGTATTTTGTTGAATTTACAGCCTTTAGATTTGTATGACTTTTCACATAATCGAAATTTAGTGCATTTCTTTTAGTACTCATGTGAATAACTTCACATTTTTCTTTATTCAGGTTCATTTGCTACATTTTGCACCATACAGATATCTAAATCATTTTGCAATTCGTTTTGGTCATCTGATGACGTTACAGGACGGTAAATGACAGCATCATCTGCAAACAATTGAAGACGGCTACTAAGATTGTCTCCTATATCATTAATATAGATCAGGAACAGTAGAGGGCCTATAACACTTCCTTGGCAAATGCCGGATATTACTTCTGTTATATTCAATTACTTTCCATCTATTACTATGAACTGTGACCTTTCTGACAGGAAATCACAAATCCAGTCCCACAACTGACGTGATATTCCATAGGCACGCAATTTGGTTAGAAGACGCTTGTGAGGAACGGTGTTGAAAGCCTTCTGGAAATCTAAAAATATGGAATCAATTTGACATCTGCTGTCGATAACACTCATTAATTCACGAGTATAAAGAAGTAGTTGTGTTTTGCAAGAATGATATTTACTGAATCCGTGCTGACTATGTGTCAATAAATTGTTTTCTTAATGTTTGAATACAATATACGTTTCAAAACCCTACTGCAAATTGACATTAGGGATGTTGTTGTTGTGGTCTTCAGTCCTGGGACTGGTTTGATGCAGATCTCCATGCTACTCTATCCTGTGCAAGCTTCATCTCCCAGTACCTGCTGCAGCCTACATCCTTCTGAATCTGCTTAGTGTATCCATCTCTTGGTCTCCATCTATGATTTTTACCCTCCACGCTGCCCTCCAGTACCAAATTGGTGATCCCTTGATGCCTCAGAACAAGTCCTACCAACCGATCCCTTCTTCTAGTCAAGCTGTGCCACAAACTCCTCTTCTCCCCAACTCTATTCAATACCTCATCATTAGTTATGTGATCTACCCATCTAACCTTCAGCATTCTTCTGTAGCACCACATTTCGAAAGCTTCTATTCTCTTCTTGTCTAAACTATTTATAGTCCATGTTTCACTTCCATAGCCGGCCGGTGTGGCCGTGCGGTTAAAGGCGCTTCAGTCTGGAACCACGTGACCGCTACAGTCGCAGGTTCGAATCCTGCCTCGGGCATGGATGTGTGTGATGTCCTTAGGTTAGTTAGGTTTAAGTAGTTCTAAGTTCTAGGGGACTGATGACCACAGCAGTTAAGTCCCATAGTGCTCAGAGCCATTTGAACCATCACTTCCATACATGGCTACACTCCATACAAATACTTTCAGAAACGACTTCCTGACACTTAAATCAATACTCGATGTTAACAAATTTCTCTTCTTCAGAAACGCTTTCCTTGCCATTGCCAGACTACATTTTATATCCTCTCTGGTTCGACCATCATCAGTTATTTTGCTCCCCAAATAACAAAACTCCTTTACTACTTTAAGTGTCTCATTTCCTAATCTAATTCCCTCAGCATCACCCGACTTAATTCCACTGCATTCCATTATCCTCATTTTGCTTTTGTTTATGTTCATCTTATACCCTCCTTTCAAGACACTGTCCATTCCATTCAACTGCTCTTCCAAGTCATTTGCTGTCTCTGACAGAATTACAATGTCATCGGCGAACCTCAACGTTTTTATTTCTTCTCCTTGGATTTTAATTCCTACTCTGAATTTTTCTTTTGTTTCCTTTACTGCTTGCTCAATATACAGATTGAATAGCATCGGGGAGAGGCTACAACACTGTCTCACTCCCTTTCCAACCACTGCTTCCCTTTCATGTCCCTCGACTCTTATAACTGCCATCTGATTTCTATACAAATTGTAAATAGCCTTTCGTTTCCAGTATTTTACCCCCGCCACCTTCAGAATTTGAAAGAGAGTATTCCAGTCAACATTGTCAAAAGCTTTCTCTAAGTCTCCAAATGCTAGAAATGTAGGTTTTCCTTTCCTTAACCTTTCTTCTAAGATAAGTCGTAGGGTCGGTGTTGCCTCACGTGTTCCAACATTTCTACGGAATCCAAACTGATCTTCCCCGAGGTCGGCTTCTACCAGTTTTTCCATTCGTCTGTAAAGAATTTGCGTTAGTATTTTGCAGCTGTAACTTATTAAACTGATAGTTCGGTAATTTTCACATCTGTCAACACCTGCTTTCTTTGGGATTGGAATTATTATATTCTTCTTGAAGTCTGAGGGAATTTCGCCTGTCTCATACATCTTGCTCACCAGATGGTGGAGTTTTGTAAGGACAGGCTCTCCCAATGCTGTCAGGAGTTCTAATGGAATGTTGTCTACTCCCGGCGCCTTGTTTCGACTCAGGTCTTTCAGTGCTCTGTCAAACTCTTCACACAGTATCATATCTCCCATTTCATCTCATCTACCTCGTCTTCCATTTCCATAATATTGTCCTTAAGAACATCGCCCCTGTATAGACCCTCGATCTACTCCTTCCACCTTTCTGCTTTTCCTTCTTTGCTTAGAACTGTGTTTCCAACAAAGCTCTTGATATTCATGCAAGTGATTCTCTTTTCTCCAAAGGTCTCTTTCATTTTCCTGTAGGCAGTATCTATCTTACCCCACGTGAGATAAGTCTCTACATCCTTACATTTGTCCTCTAGCCATCCCTGCTTAGCCATTTTGCACTTCCTGTCGATCTCATTTTTGAGACGTTTGTATTCCTTTTTGCCTGCTTTACTTACTGCATTTTTGTATTTTCTCCTTTCATCAATTAAATTCAATATCTCTTCTGTTACCCAAGGATTTCTACTAGCCCTCGTCTTTTTACCTACTTGATCCTCTGCTGCCTTCACTATTTCATTCCTCAAAGCTACCCATTCTTCTTCTACTGTATTTCTTTCCCCCATTCCTGTCACTTCTTCCCTTATGCTCTTCCTGAAACTCTGTACAACCTCTGGTTCCTTCAGTTAATCCAGGTCCCATCACCTTAAATTCCCACCTTTTTGCAGTTTCTTCAGTTTTAATCTACAGTTCATAACCAATAGATTGTGGTCAGAGTCCACATCTGCCGCTGGAAATGTCTTACAATTTAAAATCTGGTTCCTAAATCTCTGTCTTACCATTATATAATCTATCTGAAACCTTTTAGTATCTCCAGGGTTCTTCCATGTATACAACCTTCTTTCATGATTCTTGAATCAAGTGTTAGCTATGGTTAAGTTATGCTCTGTGCCAAATTCTACCAGGCGGCTTCCTCTTTCATTTCTTAGCCCCAATCCATATTCACCTACTATGTTTCATTCTCTTCCTTTTCCTACTGTCGAATTCCAGTCACCCATGACTATGAAATTTTCGTCTCCCTTCACTACCTGAATAGTTTCTTTTATCTCATCATACATTTCATCAATTTCTTCATCATCTGCAGAGATATTTGGCATATAAACTTGTACTACTGTAGTAGGTTTGGGCTTCGTGTCTGTCTTGGCCATAATAATGCGTTCACTATGTTGTTTGTAGTAGCTTACCTGCACTCCTATTTTTTTTATTCATTATTAAACCTACTCCTGCGTTACCCCTATTTGATTTTGTATTTATAACCCTGTATTCACCTGACCAAAAGTCTTGTTCCTTCTGCCACCAAACTTCACTAATTCCCATTATATCTAACTTTAACCTATCCATTTCTCTTTTTAAATTTTCAAATTACCTGCCCAATTAAGGGATCTGACATTCCACGCTCCGACCTGTAGAAAGCCAGTTTTCTTTCCCCTGATAACGACATCCTCTTGAGTAGTCCCCGCCCGGAGATCCGAATGGGGGACTATTTTACCTCCGGAATATTTTACCCAAGAGGACGCCATCATCAT
The DNA here is from genome assembly GCF_023864345.2 of Schistocerca serialis cubense. Lineage (NCBI taxonomy): Eukaryota > Metazoa > Arthropoda > Insecta > Orthoptera > Acrididae > Schistocerca > Schistocerca serialis. Next base: position 596,595,114 of record NC_064643.1, read on the forward strand.
TTAATCATACAGTAAAGCTGCATGCCCTCGGGAAAAATTACGGCTGTAGTTTCCCCTTGCTTTCAGCCGTTCGCAGTACCAGCACAGCAAGGCCATTTTGGTTAGTGTTGGCAGGGCCAGGTCAGTCAATGATCCAGACTGTTGTCCCTGCAACTACTGAAAAGGCTGCTGTCCCTCTTCAGGAACCACATGTTTGTCTGGCCTCTCAACAGATACCCCTCCATTGTGGTTGCACCTATGGTACGGCTATCTGTATCATTGAGGCACGCAAGCCTCCCCACCAATGGCAAGGTCCATGGTTCATGGGGAAGGACATTAGTGATATGGGCTTGTAATTCAGTGGAATACTCTTACTTCCCTTTTTAGGTATTGGTGTGACTTAAGTAATTTTCCAGTGTTTAGGTGTGGATCTTTTTGTGAGCAAGCAGATAAATATGGAGCTATAGTATCAGGATACTCTGAGAGGAACCTGACTGGTATACAATCTGGACCCGAAACCTTGCCTTTATTAAGTGATTTAAGCTGCTTTGCGACATCGAGGATATCTACTTTTATGTTTCTCATCTTGGCAGTTGTTCTTGATTGAAATTCAGGAAAACCATGTTTAATGACTGCTTTAGCAGCACTGTCATTAAACACGGTTTTCCAAAACTGTATGAAGGATGTGTAAGGGATTCCCAGCAAAACGTCTTCAGTTTAGTCAGACTTGCCAGCAAAATGCCTGCCCATATGTTGCCAAAGTTGTTTTGGGTTTGCTGCAGAAGTTTCACTTGAAAGTCCTTACACATCTTCCACACAGTCCCTATCTCTCCCCATGCCGTTTCCATATCTTTGGAACCCTAAAGAAAGACTCTGTGACCATCAATTTTCTTCAGACAAAGAGATATGTGCCTTGGTACAATCACAGTTCTGTTGGCAACTGCAAGTCTTTTTCCATGAAGGCATTGACCATCTTGTCTCAGATTGGGATCCATGTATTAATAATTCTGACGATTACTTTAGAAATAATAAACAGTTTAATTTTTTCCCATGTGTCCCATTTTCGTTTGCCTTCCCCTTATACTCACATCGATTCCTTCCCTCTGAAGAATCTAAGTAGTTTATCATACTTTTTATAAGCTTGATTGTCATTCTGGCCCTCTTCAATTTGGTGAGTAGTTGTCTGTATTTCCATAACTCAAAACTTTTGAATACATATGAATCTTATGAGTGATTGGTTTTTTCCAGTTAACTAGTAGCTGCTCCCTAGTATGCTGACTTCCATCTTATGTTTTCATCATTATTGATGATAGTAACTTGTAGTTGGTTCCAACAGTTTTTCTTGTAAAGTGATCAGGAACTCATTGATCTGCACTGTTATTGTGGAATTAAAAATACTACTATATGAGTAACAACAGTATTTGCAATGTTGTTTTTTTATGAGAGGAAAGTTACATAACAACATATGTCTTAATTTATGTATCTCTATTTGCTTGTATTTCTGCCTATTACCTGGCTTAGTGTAGTGTCTGCCTGATGACAAGGTCACTACTGTACTATATTGTGCTGAGATGGGGATGGAGCAGCTCTGGTACAAAGTGAAAATGGAGCAGTCAGTAGTATTCCCTTTCACAGAGATGGATGGACTGCAGGAACAAGGATGTCTGGGTGGGGACTGCTGAAAACAAAAATAGTTACTGCCAAAAAACATGTAAACATAAATAGAAAAATGAACTGCCTTGTTGTGGTTGCTCTGTGTGTTGTCTGTTTTATGCAGAAGATTCTAATTGTTGAGCACAAAAAGCTTTATATGCTGCAATGCAACACCTAAATCATAAATACACCATTAACTCTCCAGACACACACTTTGAATGGTGAAACTGCATTATTGTGTCTAAAACACACAAAGATACAAATGAAATTCTATGGTAAAAAGTTCAGTGTTTATTTCTCCAGATCTTCAGTAACAAGTTAACAGGTTTTAATTTCTTTGAGCAACACTAAAAACTCAGAATTAATTAAATGCAGCATTTACTGCCATGAAAATTTAGATTTATGCTTCTTCTCCTTCTCCTTCCTCCTCTTCATCAAATTCTCCCTCTTCTTCAGCTGTTGCTTCCTGATACTGCTGATATTCACTAATCAAATCATTCATGTTTGATTCAGCCTCAGTAAATTCCATCTCATCCATACCTTCACCTGTGTACCAATGAAGGAAAGCTTTGCGTTTGAACATTGTTGAAAACTGTTCCCCTAAACGTTTGAAGAGTTCTTGTATAGCTGTGGAATTCCCAATGAATGTTGCTGACATTTTAAGTCCACGAGGCGGTATGTCACACACTGCAGTCTTAACATTGTTTGGAATCCACTCTGCAAAATAACTGCTGTTCTTGTTCTGGACATTCAGCATTTGTTCATCCACCTGCAAACACCGTCATGCATATTATCTGCTTCGTCTTACATCAGGTACTATTTTAATAAACACTGTTTTATTGAGGTCAGTTGTGTTGTGTACTATGAACAGAGATCTTGTATTATGTACTGATAGCTTTCTCAAATATTCAAGTTGATGCCTATTACTAATGAATATCGATGAAAGACAATGAGAAGTCAACCTATGGAAAACATGCCATTTAAAACAAAAAAACCTTCACCGTGAGTTAATCAATATTTGCATATATGAGTGTATAGCAGAAAACTACAACTATGCTAAATTAGTTGGAAAATAAATAATGAAAATGTAAATTAGGATAAACAAAAAAATGGTTCAAATGGCTCTGAGCACTATGGGACTCAACTGCTGAGGTCATTAGTCCCCTAGAACTTAGAACTAGTTAAACCTAACTAACCTAAGGACATCACAAACATCCATGCCCGATGCAGGATTTGAACCTGCGACCGCAGCGGTCTCGCGGTTCCAGACTGCAGCGCCTTTAACCGCACGGCCACTTCGGCCGGCTAGGATAAACACATTGAACATATAAGTGGTAAAATTAGCTAACTCAAAGACACAAATATTGTGAAAATGATGAGCTACACACTAATCCATTCAACATTAAGTTATGATTTAGTTTTTTGAGAGACACCTCAAAAACAAACATCAATAGAATATTCAAACCACAAAAACGGGGAATAAGGATGATAGCCAATCTTAAATGTAGAGGATAATATAGGCCAGCTGTTAAATTTCGTAAGATACTAACATTGTTTAGCATATACCTTTATCAGAAGCAGCCAAGATTTCTGCTTGCAGGCCGGGCACTGGCAAGAGTGCCACAGCACTTGCCTTCACAGCACATTTCCCCCACTGCAATGCCACACACCGTGAGCAGGAGCAGGGGCAGAGGGGGAAACTGTGAATGTGCCATACTTAAATTGCACTACATATAACTTGGTTTTATATTTCAGGTTTCCCAACAATGTAGACCACAAACAGAACAAATTTTCAGTATTATTTATTTTTGACATGCTGAAGAAGTAATGTATTTTTTATGTGATACAGACCATTGGTACACAGACAGTCACAGACAATTTCAAAGAGTTTCACACTTACATTGTCACGTAATTGTGACTTGTTTAGTTGATCATCTCATTACAGAGATGTAGAAACTCTATCTGAGGGATGTAATGTAGATATCCTGGACAGTTGTACTGTAAAAGGATTTGTCATTAAATTGGGAATTACCTTGCAGATCAATCATTTACATCTGCACATGCACAGGGGTGCTTTTATCTGAAACAACAAATGGTCTCAAAAACAGTTCAAAAACAGATGTAAGACTGACAGTGTCCTCAAAATATTTGGGAAACTATCTTTGTAATTCTTTCAAGGCCACAATGAATTCTTCAAACATCATGTGCTTTTATAATGACAGTGAGCTTATGGAACTGAATCGTGTTTGTCAAAATGTTCCTCTTGTATAATATTATTTTCTTTTCAGCTGTATCTCCACCAAATCCGGAAGTTGTTCCTCATCTTTCAGTGTCTTACTATTGGATGTGTGCAATCAAGTCCACTTAAAATGCACCTTTTCCTTCATAAATGCAACAAAAGTGAGTTTTAAATTGAAATATCATTCCAGGCTTACCCCTTGATTTAACCAACGTACTTTGCAGTAATATATAAAATATTCATACTCTTCATTCAGTTTCATTGAAAGTAGTTGAAACTGACAGTGGAGCAGTAGGTGCACTTCAGGTATTTTGCTATTTATACTACCAATATCTTCACATGCTGCAGGGCTGCAAATTTAGCACAAAGTACTCCTTAATGTACTGAACAATGAATCCCATCTTTCAATCATTTTAATTCTTTGCTCTTTCATTGTCAATTAAACCCCTAAATTCTTTCTGCATGGTATTGTAATATAGCTTCCTAGCAAATTTGGGATACCCCTTACTTGTGTGACTGCATAATACATACTGAGAATTCTCATCCCTCTCTTCTGTCATGCCCATTCAAGTTTAAACACTTGTGATGGTAGGCTGCTTCTTTTTGTGCAAACACTCCCTGGACCTGTGACTGTCCTTCATACCATAAACAAATAGTGAAGGGTAAACAGTGCTGACACCACGATTCTGCTGAACTGAAGAGTGCTGCACCAACCGAAAATGCTACCCCACAATATTGAATGAAATTATGTAAACTGAAGGTGGAGGTGGAGGAATAAAATGGAAGGAACTAATGATATCAGTTGCATTAGGGCTTTATGCAGAACCAGCACTGATGAGTGAAAATATACGTTGGACCAGGACTCAAGCCCAGGATCTTCTGCTTACAAAGCAATTCCATTAACTGTTGTGCTGCCTAGACACAGAGTTTATCACAAGTACATGGACTATCCCAGCATGCTCCCCTGCTGACTCACTCCCACATAGCACTACCTATCCACAGTCTCCATCCATGTCCTCCTTGCTCACTAATTTTAGATTCCTGGTGGAGGTCAAACATAAATCTGCATCTGCACTGAAGGTTGTGGATTCATTGCCTATTGAGGCAAATTCATTATATGAATGTGTGATGTCTGGCCTTTTGGACATATCCAAAAGACCGGACCCCATGTATTCATACAACTAAATTAAATGGCATGTTGTACCAAGTACTTCCGGGAAGGATTGAGCAAAGGCATTTCATGCACAGCCTTCACTTGCACACTCAGCTGTGTGAAGTTTGGCACACCATGGCCATCACTGACCTACACGAGCTCCTGCGTTGGACACAATTAAAATATTCTCCTGGTACTCAAAATAACAAGACCCACACAACCACAACACAAAGAAATGGGACCTCTTCCATGAGCCCATTCAAAATTCCATGAAATGCAAAACAATGCCATCATATGCAGGTCCAAAGGCCCCAGAAAAACTACTTTCAAACTTGAGAGTGATAAACAATAAGAATATTTTTAAAACATCTCTCAGAACTTATTTAATAGAAATCATTAAAGATTTTACATGCACTACTGTTAAATTGTAGGACAAATTGCAATGCAATTACTGTATCAAAAGAAATGTCACTTAACATAAATGATATAAAAGGCAATTATAATTTACCATGAAATAGACCTAGAATATTATTGTGAAAAACCATAATTTGCTAAATGCTTAGTAAAAGTTTATACTCATCAGTGTGTGTGTAATATAGACCTAACTGCACCTGATAGATACAATGTGTTTTGTCTATGGGTATGATGAATAAATAAATAAATAAAACTGTTGTGTATTCATGATGAGTACTGTGGGATATAACAAGTTCTGAAATAAGTACTGCTATTTAACCAAAAGCCTCCAAACCACCTGCTGAATACACCATGTGTGATCTCGAGCTATATATATAGTAAAATGTATATACAGGCCCAATGTATAAACATTATGGACCTAACTTCTGTCAGGTTGTGTCAAAAGAAGGAATAGAATGAATCTGAATGGAATATAATTGCAGAGTGACATGGTATGGAATTTGGCAAAATTAACTTTGGGGAAATTTCGCATATCCGTTGAAGGTGGTGCAAAAATTTTTGTACCTAGTTATCAATAAATCAGAAATCTTGTGTTAAGTAATTGTATTGACCATTTTGTAATAATTGAAAGGAATAAAAATGTGCTAGTAACCCAGAGAGCTACGTTACTTATACCTGGGTAATATTCTTTTTTAAATGTATTCTGATACTCATTTCGTATTTTAGTATTTTGTTTGAGATACTCCTTGTGTGATGTATGGCAGGAGGAGTAACTCATCAGAAATCCTGACACCACAACAGGTGCTGCACAGGGTTACCAATATACTGCACAGTGCTAAGGGAGACCTGGTAACTACGAGGATAATCCCAAAAGTAAGGTCTCCTTTTTTTATAAGACATAAACCTGTTTATTTCTACAATGGTTTACATCAGTTTACAGCTTGAACATTTAGTTATTTTTCGACATAATCACCATTTCTCTTGATGCATTTTTGTAGATGCTGTGGCAGTTTTTGTATGCCCATGTCATACCAGCTCGCCACCATGCTGTTCAGAAAGTTATGAACTTCTTCTTTCACCTTCTTGTCGGAGCTGAATCGCTGGGACCACAATTAATGCTGACAGGTACTGTGAGACTCTAAAAAAACTCAGACGGGCAATTCAGAACCAGAGAAGAGGAATGTTGAGCAAGGGCATACACATTCTCCATGACAACACTCGCCCACACATCGCTCGGCAAACCGTTGCTCTCCTGCAACAGTTTCAGTGGAGTGTAATCACCCACCCACCCTATAGTCCTGACTTGGCGCCCAGTGACTATCACCTGTTCCCTAGGTTAAAAGAACATTTGGCCGGAAAGCGATTCAGCTTCGACTACGAGGTGAAAGAAGAGGTTCATAACTTTCTGAACAGCATGGCGGCGAGCTGCTATGACATGGGCATACAAAAACTGCCACAACATCTACAAAAATGCATCAACATTAATAGTGATTATGTTGAAAAATAGCTAAATGTTCAAGCTGTAAACTGATGTAAACCATTGTAGAAATAAACAGGTCTATGTACTTCTAAAGAAATAGGAGACCTTACTTTTGGGATTACTCTCCTATATCATTCCATTGTATGTTCATGGATATTGAAGACAACAATTACATACTTGTACATATTGAGTGTGAAATGGAAAGCTTTTGACAGGAAATTATAAACCATTACATGTTTGTCCAAATAAACAAACGTATGACAGCTTTTCAAAAAGTGTCTGACCTCATTATTTTTGTTGAAACCAACAATGGTATCGGGGTGCATGCACTATCTATGTTTGTAGGCATATGTAGTGAGCATGCCTGATTTTTTACAGTGGAAACAACTGTTTGCTGAGTAGCCATTGACAAATGAAAACATGTAAGTGGTATTTTTCGAATTTTGTGGTGTGGTCAAAATGACAGAAAAAGTGGAACAACATTACTGCACCAAACTTTGTTTTAAGCGTGGCTTTTCTCACATTGAAACAGTCTGCAAGATTTGACAAGTGCTAGGGACAAAGCAATGTGTACTAGACAGATAAAGGAGTAGTACAAACACTTATACACTTCAAAGATGGCCACTCATCAATGGCAAGTGAAGCACATTCAGGTAGGCCTTCAACATTTGAAAGTGAGGTTGTTATTAATCGTGTAAGGATCCTAGTGATGCAGGATTTACAGAGCAAGATCAGAGAACTCGCAGATGAGGTTAAAATTAGTATTGGCTCCATTCATTCCATTTTAACAGGACATTTGAACCTCAGAAGGATCATACCAAAATTTGTGCCAAAGCTGCTAACACGCAAGCAGAAGTACCTTTATTCAAAGATCACACAGGACATGCTGGATACTGTGAACAGCCATCCCAACTGTCTTAACACAGTGATAACTGAGATGAGTCCTGTGTTAATGGGTACAGCCCAGAAACAAAGTTTCAGTCATTATAATGGAAACATGTATCATCCCTGAGACCTAAAAAAACAAGACAGGTCCACAGCAATGTGAAAGTCATCCTGACCATCTTTTTTGACTCAGATGGTGTGGCCCATTTCGAGTACACCGCAGAAGGTACTCTTGTCAACAAAGAGTACTGTCAAAAGGTTCTGTGTTGCCTTCATGAAGCAGTAAGTAGTGAGGTGCAAAGGCTGGATTTGTGGGGACCAGGCAGTTGGCACCTTCATCACAATAATGCACCCACTCACCATTCTAAGTTAATTTTTTGACCAAATGCAGCACGACTATGGTTTGTCAGCCTCCCTATTCTCCTGACTTTGCACTGAGTGACTCCTGGCTTTTCACTAAAATCAAAAAGACTCTGAAAGGGGCCAGATTTCAGAACAGGGAAGACATTATTCAGAATTTGATGGAGCAGCTGTGCACCATATCAAAGGAGGCTTTCCAGCAATGTTAGCAGCATTATGAGAGGTGTGTAGAAGCTAAAGGGGACTACTTTGAAGATGAATAGTGCCAAACAATTGTATCTGAGCAAAGATTAACTTTAGAAATAAAAGTAGATACTTTCTGAACAGCCCTCATATTTATGTGAGAAACTGATTATTTGACTAAATCAAGAAAATAAAAGAAGAACAAATATAATTACGTATGAATCCAAACGATGAAAGCACAGCTGCTGCAGTCAGCAAAATACATGATGATGTTTGCCTTGAAAACACACACACACACACACACACACACACACACACACACACACACACCAGAAGGAGAATTCACATTGTAGCAATTCTGTATCTTGCAACACATTGCAAAAGGACAACTAGTTTGGTTATTCCAACAGAGAGATTTCAGCAAAGCAGTCACACATGATCAGATATGCTACTAATTATGTAACTATGAAATTAAAGTGTCATGAAAGTACTAAAACCAGTCACAATGAAGGTCAAAATTTTACTGTGTAAGGTGGTATAGTGTTTAATACACTGAACTTGTATCCAGAAGTACTAGCACTGAAATTCTCATCCTACTAACTAGATTTAGGTTTTCCAATATTTCCCCAAAAGCACTCCATTCAAATGGCAGAACAGTTCTTTCAAAAGAACCATGGCCATTTCTACTACCAATCAACTAAAGCATGTGACTTCAGCTACAACAGACTGGAAAAAATATCTGCTGGCATATCTGTTTTAAGTTTAACTCTTTGGGTGCTTCAGACATGTGTACTACATCCCTAACTGAGTTGTGTATCATTGTCACCTAATGTGCTTAACAGCCTGTATCTAAGCATCTACCTGAGCCGGAGCTACCACAGTTTCCTGCTTCACCTTGTGCTGAGCATTTCTTGAGTGCTTTCTATTGCGTCTCCTTCTATCGCTTAAGATTTGTCACAGGCATGAGGAACACTGCAAATGTAAAACTAGTTTCTGAATTTGAGGATTGTATGTGAATTAATACTTGATACAGATCTGCGGAGATTTAAAGCGGCTTATTCTCCAATAGTTTATGATGCAATTTTGGTAACCGATTCTGATTGTATGTGTCACTTTCAGTACATAGCAGTAGTTCAGTATCGCTTCATAGCTATAAATTCATAATATGTCATGTACTGCATGTATTCTTCATTTTACTAAATAAAGGAATAAACAAGTTTGATCTTAAATAAGTAGATATTTTTGGATTGCACATTGTCTGTCCAGATTATAATACTGTTCCATTGCATGTGAGGGATGAAAGCCATTAGTGATACTGTTTTCCTTTATAGTATTTTTGTAATTAAAAAGCATCATGATACACTGCCCAGTGAATGAAATATACTGATTGTCTGTAATATCATTCATGTATTGGCATTTATTTTGAGCCACATTGAAAGCTTTTTAACTCCATTGTTATTGTTTCATGAGATTTTTTAATTTCATTGTTATTATATCATGAGACTTATTTAGTAGCTTCATGAATTATTTTTCACCAGACTGATTGAGTGCTTAATCATTGGAGGTGGACAGATAGCCTATCTATAATAAGTACACCCTGCAAGCAATACATCTATGAAACAACTCTCTTCTTACAGGAAATTTGGTAATGTGTCACTTATATTTCTGATAACTACTTGTCCACTGAAAACAGGCAACATGGTTTTCTGTCTCACAGTCAGTAATATTTCATAACCTGAATGTAACTTTTCAGACTGGGCATATATAATCTGAAATGTTCATCTTTTCATGTGTGTTTTATGGCACAGTAATTCACCCAAAGTCAGCCACAAAGGGAAAGATGGGTACCAGCCTGAACAGTTTATGGAAATGCATGAAAACAGTACATTTTTTGTGCAATAATGTCTTTAAGGCAATGGAAATCAAGGTGTATGGGCATTTTTATTAATATAAAAATAGTTCAAAATCATACATAGATGATCATTTACTATATTTGTCTATCTGACACAGGTTATGCAGTATTTTTATTTTTGTAGATTTCACTTACAAAATAGATCATGACACTTCAAACCTCCGGTCTGTGAATTTGTCTGCACAATATGTTCTTTCAAAAATGACAGAATTATTGGATCTTTCCCTAGTTAACAGTTGTGTCCTAAAGGTGAATCATCAAGTATGTGATTAAGTGGACAAAAATAATTTTGATGCATTCACATTTGTCACTAAACTGTGTTTTGCTATCACTTTTAGATTTGGATAAACTGTCGATTTCATTCTTGTTGAGGCATGAGACTGTAGTGTTACACTTGCTGATGTAGATGGCTCAGGGCTGTTTTGGAACCTATAGAGGAGCTGTATAATTAACACTGAATAATTTATCCTCACTGTTGCCCTTCCCCTGATTTTTTCCTCAATAGAATAGCTGATGATAAAAACCTTCTGATGTCCAGCCTGATGAATAGTAAGATCTAAAGTGAAATAGAATGTAGTACAATGAGATCATAACAGATAAAGTGTACAAATACACCTTAGGCACCAGAACTATGAAAAACTAATCAGATAATGGACAGCAAATTCACTGTACACTTGAACTCATCAACAGTGCAGGTACCTGAGTGGTGGTGTGGCCATACTGTCATTAGTATCAGGGGATGGCAAGGAGGTTCAAGTTGTCTCATCAACAGTGCTCACCAAAAATCCAGAGGCCATGCTTAAACTTATCAACAGCACCTGGGGAACAGTAGAGCATGATGAGATAAATCATCAACGGCAGTCAGAGGATTAACAAGCCATGTTGTTGCCCAGAAGCTTTTGCTTAGAACAGTATGAACAACACATCATTGAACAGTGGAGAAGCTTTTATTCTGTAATCAATAACACTAGACAATGGTAGAGAGATGGGCACAAGTGGATTAGACTGATGCATGAATTACTGTGTGTCCCATGTTCCCATGTCTCTTTATCAAAACAGTATCTTGAATTGGAGTTCTGACATATAAGAGCTATACATCCAATAGATCAGTGTGTGTGCTATTGTGCTTTACACAGGGGTCTGTGTGTCTCCATGCCCTCCTTGACATATTGCAGAACATCTTCAAAGCTATGCTTCATAACACTTCCAAGTAATTCGTCATCAGCTGTGTACCAACAATGAGGCACAGAGGATTTAATTACTCCCCATAATGAGTTGTATGGTATGGTAAGATCATGGTGGCAATTTCAATGAGGGTGGAGATGGTTCTGAACCACATACTATCCAGAAGTCTCAAAACTGCTCATCAAAGAACTTGCATAACCAAAAGTCAGTGTGTACTAGAGCTCAGTCCTGCTGCAACCATGTAAAATCTATGATTCCCTTTCTGTTAAGCTGAGGTATTAACCAGATTTGAAACATGTCAAAATGTGGTTTACTATTCATGTAACCTTTAAAAAAAATAGGGTATAAAGAAGTTTCATGATTACATCCTGGTCTATATCATAACATTCCCTTCCAACTCACACTCATAATGACATTTTTCATGTGACAAAAAATCAATTTCCCTCCTGTGTGAACTATGACATATTATACATTCATCATTGCTCCATGCTGTCATCAGGTAATTCAGTCACAAACATTGGTCTAAATCCATTCACAAACACTGGTCTAAATGCTTTCATTCTTAAATCTTTTTTCATGTGGTCATGCAAAACTAAGTTCAGTTGCTCTTTTGCAAATGGATTTTATTAAAGACCACTTAGTTCATTGAGCCACAGTGGCACACATTTCCTCTCACGTTATTTTATATCCACTATGTGGCTTGCTTTTGATGCTGCCTGAAATGAAACCACATTTCTGCCAATCAAGTAGGAGTGCCTTGTGAGGCAGAGTTTTGCCAAAGCGATCTCTAAACTTACTCATTATCTCTCTTACTTTTGCATGTCTGTTGACATTTGTGCACCCCACAGATGTAACAAATCACTCCTCAACAGTGTGTGTCCACTCACATCAGTCATGGCTTCGTAACTGAAAAACACACAATACTGAAGTGAAACAATACAGTACTGCCAACATATTTTGGCAGCTTTGAAGGAGGGATAGCATTAACTATTTATTTTCCTAATTGTGCAAAGTCAAAAGTGGACACAAATTTCTCAGAGAACCTGTGCTCTGTTGACACTGAAATTAAGTTAAGATGCTATTTGGGCCTTTAACTCCAACCACTTGTTGCAAGTTGCATTAATGTGTTTATAAAAACATTTTGAGAATAATATAAGTGAAATTAGGGCATGTACTGAAGCATAGAGCCAGTCTGTTTTTCCTTGTCCTTGTAAGAATGCAACAGGACAGGAACTTGTTAATCCCTGTATGAAGTGCAGATGGTTTATGATAGGAATGAAAATTACTCTTCCACCAGAACTCCCAGTGATGTGTTCCATATTCTATGATGTATTCACAAACAGATCACTCGAATATGAAACAAATTAATTAATAAAATTAAATAAGCATTGCAATATTTGAAGTATGCATTCTGTGAGTGAGTTGATAGGTCAGATGAATCTTCCACAGTACCACATTATTCAAAACCGTCTCATTTCTTTGTCAAGAAGTAAGGCCAGCTGTATTCTGTGCAGATGATGCTGTCATTTACTGTCTAGTAAAGTCATCAGAGGTCAGTTGCAGAATGATTTAGATAAGGTATCTGTATGCCATGAAAACTGGGAATTGACTCTAAATAATGAGAAAAGTGAAGTCATAACACAAAAAGGAATCCATTAAATTTCAATTACACAGCAAATCAAACAACTGTAAAGGCTGTAAATTCAACTAAATATTTATATATCTAAAAACAAAGATGATGTGACTTACCAAATGAAAGTGCTGGCAGGTCGACAGACACACAAACAAACACAAACATACACACAAAATTCAAGCTTTCGCAACAAACTGTTGCCTCATCAGGAAAGAAGGAAGGAGAGGGAAAGACGAAAGGATGTGGGTTTTAAGGGAGAGGGTAAGGAGCCATTCCAATCCCGGGAGTGGAAAGACTTACCTTAGGAGGAAAAAAAGGACGGGTATACACTCGCACACACACACGTATCCATCCACACATATACAGACACAAGCAGACATATTTAAAGACAAAGAGTTTGCCCAAACTCTTTGTCTTTAATCCGCTCCCGGGATTGGAATGACTCCTTACCCTCTCCTTTTAAACCCACTTCCTTTCGTCTTCCCCTCTCCTTCCCTCTTTCCTGATGAGGCAACAGTTTGTTGCGAAAGCTTGAATTGTGTGTGTATGTTTGTGTTTGTTTGTGTGTCTATCGACCTGCCAGCGCTTTTGTTCGGTAAGTCACCTCATCTTTGTTTTTATATATCATCTTTGTTTTTAGATATATTTTTCCTACGTGGAATGTTTCCCTCTATTACAACTAAATATTTAGTTATTACAATTACGAATAACTTAAATTGGAATGATCACATAGATTATGTTGTGGTGAGGGTGAACCAAAGACTGTGATTTATTGGCAGAACACTTCAAAAATGCAACAGGTTCACTGAAGAGACTGTTTACACTATGGTTGGCCACCCTCTTCTGCTGTACTGCTGTGCTGTGTGGGATAGGATTAATGGAGGACATTGAAAAAATTCAAAGAAAGACAGCTTGTTTTGTACTATCATGAAACAGGGGAGAGAGTGTCACGGATATGATACACAAATTGGGGTGATGATAATTAAAACAAAGGCATATTTTGTTGTGACATGATCTCATGAAGTTTGAGTCACCAACTTTCTCCTCAGTGTTTGTTGGCACCCACCTACAAAGGGAAAATAATAATCATAATAAAATAAGAGAAATCAAAGCTCACACAAAAAGATTTAGTTTTTTGTTTATCAAGTATGTGTTTGAGAGTGGAACGGTAGAGAAATTGCTTGAAAGTGGTTCGATGTCCCCTCTGGCCAGGCACTTAATTGTGAATTGTAGGATACTCATGTAGATGTAGGTTAAAATGGATGCAGGTTGCAATTGTTACGCAGAGGTGTTTGCTGGCGGCTTGTAAACTGTCAGTGTTTCTTAATCCATCATTGCAGCACAGCATAGTCATCTAGATGAAGGACCTTTTTTTAAATTTAATTTTTTTAAACTCATAGCCATTCTCACTTTCTTCTTACTGGTTATACAGAAGCATAACATCATCTTGCATCCATCAGTATATATCTGCTCAATTTAGTGACTTCTACGTAATCTGCTGATAAGCATAATACATCTCTAATATTACATCTGCTCTTTTGTTTTCCTGTATAGATATTGCAAATCAATCCTTTTTATTAATGAGACTTCTTATACTTGGTTAAAAGGCACTAAATATGCTTTCTTTAATACTCATGGCTTTGTCCAATGTGCAGTACTTAGTTTTGCTAGTATCTGTTTCAATCACAACAATTTCTACACTGAATCCCTTGTCATTTGGACAAATTTACTAAAAAAATGTCATAGGAAACATGATGGATATCACTGAGCTAAGATGACTACTACTTTGGTCAGATTGAATGCTTTTGGCAATTATCTGTGCAAGCAGCCTCTTACCAAAAGCATTCAGATGTAAAAGAGTGAGGGGTCATGCATCAGTCACACTCATGTGAGAATGTTTTTGTATCCTTCAAATATTCTGAGCTTTGTTGTAACACGTTTCAGAGAATACTTCACCCAGGATTTATCACAAAGCTCAGAGAGTAACACTTTGGTAAATTCCATAGGATAGGTAATTTTCTCATAGATAAATGTGTAGTTAACAATGAATAACATCTATTCACACTTGCACTATGTACTTTTGCAGAGAGAGATAAACATGCAGACTGAAGCAAAGGCTGTTCTTTATTGTCAATGACAAGTGTGCTCACTTGTTGTGATAGTACCAGTGAGGTCAATCCATGATGGAACCACATTAGCCCCCTCCATTTTTTAAAAACCGTGTGTTCTTGGTACTTGGGGAAACTGGTGCTTGGCTTGTCTGCCAGTTCTCATAAAGACAGCCTGTGGCATTTGCCTACTTTATTTCTTCTTTGATAGTCCTCAGTATTGATGTACTGCGTTGTGATACTGGCTGAACAATGGGGAGTGGAAGTTCAACGCTGACTATAGTTCTTTACTTTCACTGTTCACAACTCCCCCCCCCTCCCCCCCCTCCCCCAATAATGCACAGTTATACGGCCAGTGCACTATTGTTTAACTTTCGATAGGCCTAATTAATAGGTTGCACGCAAACATCCACATAATGCTACAATAGTTTACTGTTGAACATCTATGAGCAGAAAAAGCCTAACCACACAGTTCTTGCCGCATAATACAGTATGTATTGAACAGACACTGTCATTGTTTTAACACATGGCCTAATTGTGTTACACTTATTTCACTGTTAAGTTGATGCATTGTTGTTGGTCTAACCAATACAGGTTCCTCATCTGAAACTTGGCTGTGGACTGACTGTCTCGAGACCAAAATTTAGGCCCTTATATTTCATCACAATAATAGGCACTGAAATTCCACATTGTTTGATGTTTAATTTACAGAGATTACAGTTAGAACTTAACTCATTAAATTAACTGAATACATCGAAAAATTCCATCTTTTTAACAGTTTCTTCTACTAGAAGAGTTAGGCTGAATTATTTGTCTAATTGGCAGTTGATCCTAAATAACGAAAGTTGAGAGATCATCTGTGATGAGTGCTAAAAGAAATATGTAAAACTTCTGTTACACAATAAATCAATCAAATCTAAAGATGATAAATTGAGTTAAATACCTAGGAATTACGATTACAAACAACTTAAATTGGAGAGAATACATAGAAAATTATGTGTGGAAGGCAAACCAATGACTGCATTTTATTGGCAGAAAACTTAGAAAATGTAACAGATCTACAAAAGAGACTTCTTACACTGTGTTCTCTGTCCACTTTTGGAGTACTGCTGCACATTGGGGGATCCTTACCAGAAAGAATGAACAGACTACATTGAGGAGGTTCAAAGGAGGAAGGCACATTTTGCATTATTGAGAAACAGGAGAGAAGGTGCCAAGGACATGATACAAGATTTGGGGTGGACATCATTAAAGCAAAGACATTTCTCAGTGCAGCAGGATCTTCTCATGAAATTTCAATCTCCAACTTTCTCCTCTGAATGCAAAAATATTTTGTTGATGTCAACCTACATAGGGAGAAATGATCATCATAATAAAGTATGGGAAATCAGAGCTTGCACAGAAAGATATAAATGTTTGTTTTTCCGCATGTTGTTTGACAGTGGAATAATAGAGAATTATTATGAGGGTGGTTTGATGAACTCTCTCCTGGACACTTGAGTGTAATTTGCAGAGTATCCATGTAGATGTAGATGTAGAAGTAGTCTTTAGTTTGCACCTTAATATCTGTTGCATCAGTCCACAGTTGCAGGCAGTTCCTAAGTACAATCCAGATAGATTCAAGTCCTTAGCCAAGTCCATAATACGCTGAAATCACTGACAGAGAGAGGCGTATAACACAATATTTAGTGGACTGATGATAACTTGCGGCATCGCCTCAGGTGAGGAGGGCAGGTGTCAGCCAGTGGCCATGGTCGCTATGTAGGTGCCTCTGGCAGCAGCGTGCGGAATGTTTGGTGCCAACCTATGAATTATGAAGTGACACTTCTAGCATGGGGCATGTGGTTAATAACACCACAGTCCATTTATCTCTATCTCTCTCTGCAAGTGTACCTGTGCCTATATGTGTACTTCTGAACTTATTAGGTAGTTCGAATGGTTTGTCTACAGTCTCCAAAGCACTGAAGTTATTAGCATTGTAGCACCACCTATATTATTTCACTGACTTGGAAAGCTTGAGTGTAATCCAGTCTTCTGAACCATTCTTAACATTACACTGCAAACTCTAGGTCACAATTGTGGTAATTCTTCTTGTGCTACTGCCAAATCAGGCCTGAAGCTTCATGATTAGCTGCTCTTTTTCTAGTAATGATAACTGATTCCCAAAAAAAATCACTTTAAATCTTAATTTCACAAAGATGCATACACTATTTCAAACAACCAAAAATGACCTTTCTTTAGCACCCAAAGTGCACCTTACTAATTGTACTCTGCATGAAATACTGTGAACAAATTTCCTTGGGGTCTAGTTGGATAACTCTTGAAAAGGGAGTCAACATATAGATAAACTCACTGGGTTCAGCTAAAGACAAATGTATTGTCTTATTTTGTATATTTTCATTACTGGTTGTCTTACAGAATTATCCTCTGCGGTAGTGCAAAAAAGTGTTTATTCAACAAAAGGAGTGAGTAGTGAGAACATTGATTGAATCCAGGACACACATTTTGTTTATTTTTATTCCTTATGCTTCCTGAGGATGTTTGACTTGTAAGAAGGTAATAGGTTGTATGCTGCAGATAAAAGCTCTTTAAATACAAGTTAGTCAATTTGAGAACCAGCCAGAGAATTTATAATGATCTTGAAGTTCTAACACTAACTTCTCAATACATTTACTCCTTCTGATTTTTGTTGCTGATCAAAAAAGTCAGTTTCAAATGAACTGTGATCAACAAAATAACAATAGAAGAGACAAAAATAATTTTCATGTAGACTTTGCTACCTTATCTAGAGTTCAAATTGGATTTATGTTCTCTAGTGCAAAGGTCTTCTTACGCTCCCATTAAACACAAAGCAAGAAACTCGGAAATCCTATCACTTAAAAACAAAATCAAAAACTCCTCTCATTAGCCACTCTTTTTACAAATTTCCATTTTATTTAGATTACATGATTGGAAGTTCTGATAGCTACAATAGAAGTATGTGTGTTCATTTTAAAGGTGCGTGACAAGTATCAATGCATTATAAACATGTATCTGTTGTTACAGATGAAGGTAACTATACCAATGAAAATATTATGCTACCAATAAACCAACGTTGTAATTATACAAACCACTAAATAATAAAAAACAGTAACTCTAGGTATGACAGTGCATCCCTCATCAAGTGAGAATCCCATGTTGATTCAATCTAATTTTACATGAGACGTCTTTGCAGGCAGTCTCTAACCCAGATCCGTGGGCTGAAGGTGTTACATTATAGATCTGGTCTGGGACTATGAAATCAACTTCTAGTTACAGACCTATCTCAGTCCTATCAATTTTTGGCAGTCACCTGTGATATAAGTTCTGGCTACAGTTTAAAAAGGGAAATTGTACTCTTAATGTGATATAAGTGACAGATACCATTCTGTTGACTTACTGTAATGGAGACACACACACAAAGTAGTCTGCTTGTTATATGTAAAAGCAAGTTAATTAATTAAATAAACATCACCTCTTTCATAGACATGCGCCCTCTGAAGATGGCTGCCACAGTGAGATATCGACCATGTCTGGGGTCACAAGCTGTCATCATATTTTTTGCATCAAACATCTGCTGTGTGAGTTCCGGTACAGTTAAAGCTCTGTACTGCTGGGACCCACGTGATGTCAAGGGAGCAAATCCAGGCATGAAAAAATGTAAACGGGGAAATGGGACCATATTTACAGCAAGCTTGCGAAGATCAGCATTTAACTGTCCAGGGAACCTGAAATTTAAAAGTAAACATATAGTATTTTGTATTTGTAATCTAAATAACTTCTTCTTTTTCTAGCAGAAATAAAAAAATGTTATATGTTTAAAAAGCTAAAGAAAATACAATGGAAAATCCAGGATTGAATGTAACAATATTATGAAAAGGAAAGTTGCTACTCACCTTATAGAGGAGACGCTGAGTCGCAGATAATGCCTTCGTCAACAATACACACACACACACACACACACACACACACACACACACACACGACTGCAGTCTCAGGAAACTGAAACCACACTGCGAGCAGCAGCACCAGTGCATGATGGGAGTGGCGACTGGGTGGGGCTAAGGAGTTAGGCTGGGGCTGGGAGGGGAGGGATATTATGATGGGGATGGTGGATAGAGAAGTACTGCCCTCAACATGCAAACTAACCTTACATCTGCAGAAAAAACTGCAGTCCACCATCTATAAACTGATCCAGACCTTATAATCTTACTTGCAGACAAAGGCTTCATCACTGTTGTTTTGAACTACAAGGATTACCTGGTGAAAGGACTCCACCAACTCTCAGATACTTCCACCTACAAACCTTGCCACAGTGACCCCATTCCGGAAATCTAGCAGGATCTCCAGTCACTACTCAAATCCTTAGGCCATCCCAGAACCTCTCCCCAGAGCCCATTTCTCTACTCACCCCTGCCATTCCCCACATTCCTACCTTCTATACGCTTCCTAAAGTCCATAAACCTAACCACCCATGATGCCCCATTGTGGCTGGTTACTGCGCCCCCACTGAGAGAATCTCTGCTCTCATAGACCAACACCTTCAACATATTACCTGGAACCTTCCATCCTATATAAAAGATACCAACCATTTCCTCCACTGACTCTCCACAGTTCCTATCCCTTTACCACACAGTGCCCTGTTCATTACTATTGGTGCCACCTCCCTTTACACTAATGTTCCTAATGTCCATGGCCTTACCGCTATTGAACACTACCTTTCCCAATGCCCGACGGATTCCAAACCAACAACCTCTTTCCTAGTTGCCATGACCAAGTGTGTCCTCACCCACAATTACTTCTCCTTTGAAGGCATTACCTACAAACAGATCTGGGTACGGCTATGGGCACCCACATGGCACCATCCTATGCCAACCTATTCATGGGCCATTTAGAGGAATCCTTCTTAAAAAGCCAGAATCCTAAACCCCTCACCTGGTACAGATTCATTGATGACATCTCTGCAATCTGGACTGAGGGTGAGGATACCCTATCCACACTCCTCCACAACCTCAACAACTTCTCCCCCATTTGCTTCACCTGGTCCTACTCAACCGAACAAGCCACCTTCCTAGATGTTGACTTCCACCTCACCTACAGAAGTACCTCTGTCCATGTCAAACCTACTAACCACCAGCAATACCTCCACTTCGACACCTGCCACTCGTTCCATACCAAGAAGTCCCTTCCATACAGCCTAGCCACCTGTGGTCGCTGCATCTGCAGTGACGAGCGCCCCCTCTTGAAATATACTGAAGGTCTTACTGAAGGCTTCACAGAACATAATTATCCTCCCAACCTTGTACAAAAACAAATCTCCCGAGCCTTATCTTTCCAGTTTCTCACCGTCTGGCCACAGAGGAGCATTCCCTTCATAACTGAGTACCATCTAGGACTAGAGCAACTGAATTACATTCTCCGCCAGGGTTTTGACTACCTTTGTTGTGCCCTGAAATGAGAAATGTCTTGCCCACTATCCTTCCCACCCCTCCCACAGTGGTATTCCACCGTCCATCAAAGTTACACAATATACTTGTCCATCTGTACACAACCCCTGCTTCCAACACCTCATCTCATGGCTCATATCCCAGTAATAGACCTAGATGCAAGACCTGTCCCATACATCCTCCCACCATTACCTATTCCAGTCCAGTCATGAACATCACCTATCCCATCAAAGGCAAGGCTACCTGTGAAACCAGTCATGTGATCTACAAGCTAAACTGCAACCACTGTGCTGCATTCTATGTGGGCATGACAACCAAAAAGCTGTCTGTCCACATGAATGGCCACCGACGAACTGTGGCCAAGAAACAAGTGGACCACCCTGTAGCTGAACACACTGCCAACCATGACATCCTTCATTTCAATGACTGATTCACATCCTGTGCCATATGGATCCTTACCGCCAACACCAGCTTTTCTGAATTGCGCAGGTGGGAACTCTTCCTGCAATACACTTATGTTCCTGTAACCCTCCTGGCCTCAACCTTCGGTAGTCACTGTCCTCACCTATCCAGCCCCTTCCCTGTTCGCATACCAACACTACACAGCCCACCATGATATTCAGTCTGTTGCCACTAATCCCCCCCCCCCCCCCCCTGCTCCCCACCTCTCCATGCCCTCCAGCTAACCTGCAGCACTTCACTTTCACTGTACACCATCCCCACCATACTATCCCTCCCCCTCCCTACCCCAGCCTCCTCCTTACCCCCCCCCCCCCCCCAGCCATCAATCCCATCATGATGCACTGGTGCTGCTGCTCTCAGTGTGGTTTCAGTTGCCTGAGACTGCAGTCATGAGTGTCAGTTGCATTTGCATGCATGGTATCCGTGTGTGTGTGTGTGTGTGTATTGTTGACGAAGTCTTAATGGCCGAAAGCTTTATTTGTGACAGTCTTTGTGTTGTGCTTATCTGTGACTTGGCATCTACACTATATGGTGAATAGCAACTTTCCTTTTCATAATATTGTCACATTACAGTCCCATAGCTTTACTGCTGCCAGGAAATACTTCTCTAATACTTTCCAAACTTGACAGAAACTATCCTGCATGCACGTCTAGACTAGCACTTGAAGGAGAATGGGTACAGTTGAAAAAGCTCTCAGCCACAGCCTGTGAGATTGATTTTAGAATGAATCCTTTAGTCTGCAGCAGAGTATGTGTTGTTTTGAAACTTCCTGTTGGATTAAGACTGTGTTCTGGACGGAGACTCAAACCTGGAACCTTGTTTTTCATGGGAAATTTTCTTGCCAACTGAGCAATGGAGCATGACTCACAACCCATCCTGCTGTGAAGATGATAATGTATAGATCATAAATGTGTTCAACAGAGGGAAGTGTTCATGTGTTGCATGACTGATGAATTTCCATTAATTCAGTTGCATCAGATTTCACTTTATTTAAATTGGAATATTTCTGTTAATACACTGCTTGCACAGGTAACTGCCAAAAGCAGTGTCTGGCCAATTCAGCATCTGCCCATGCACAAGGATATCCAATACTTTTTCACCATTTGAGGAATGACAATCACCAATATAATGGACTTGCATTCAGGAGGATGGGGCTGTAAGTTCCTGTGCAGGTATCTTGACTTAGGTTTCCTGCCATTTCCCTGAAGCAATTAAGGTGAATTCGAGGATGGATCCTTAGAAAAAGATTTTCGCTGATTTCCTTTTCTACCCTTTTCACTCTCAGAGAGTGTGCTCCACCACTAATGACATCATCAAGAGCACATTAAAGCTTAATCTTCCTTCATTCCATTGTCTCTCCTTGGCCATTTCTAAACCAATTTCTTCTCAACAGTTGAGCTGCAGATGAATATACAGCTGAAACAGCTAGTAACAACACAGAATGCTGCAGCTTGGATACAACTAATTGTCTCAAAGACCACTGATGTAGAGTATTACCACGTGCTGTGGGTTGTCTCCTGTAGTGTATGTGTTTAAACTCACAGACTGATTACGTGTGTGCTACTAGTGTGATTCACAACTCAAACAATTATTTATCATTGTGGTTTATGGAATGTCACAGGACTTCTATATGGAATATGAGAATTTGCTAGAATGTTCTATGTATGTATCAATAAGACCACTCTCTGCTCACACAATAAAGGTGCTTTCAGCATGAAGTGTAAGTTCTTGTTGATGACCCAGTTCTCATAATGTATTTGATTCTGGATTGTGTGTGATGCAGATTGGTGGAGATATCCAGTTATCTCAAACATTAAAACCATAGTGGCTGCAATAAGGTTATATAAAACCAGTCATCTTGATGGGCAGGAACCCAAATACAAATAGTACATTCCCCCTATGGTCTGCATTGTCAAGGCACTAATGAAAACAAAAGAATTGCCAAGTGATATGTCCACCAGACATCTAACAATATATGTGGGAGATGCTGACCAGTATCCAACAAAATGTTTGAAGGCATTCAGTTGTGTCACGAAGCACAAGTAGTGGCATGACATGATGCGTCTCACTGATGTGTACATTTACTTGGATGGTACAACCCAACGGTGGTTTAATTACAATAAAGAAGTGAAAATTAAGAAAACATTCAGCAACAAGCAGCAGAAAGTTCACACAGCTGAAGAACAACTGAAGTAAGGAGCCCAACACCAAAGACAAATGACACAGTTGTCAACACAGACTATTTAAGCACAATGTCACACTTTGAATCTGAATGTGATGAAGGTCAACAATTTTCACACCCAGTGAAGGGTTTGTTAGAGGACTCCTTTCAAGAACTTCAACAAAGGATTTCATTAAGTGGTGTCAGTACATCTAGGCACTGTATGATATGGGAGTAAGCCAAGTTATGCCTGAAAGACTTCCAAATTTCATACTGTTGACCATCATGGAAGACCATCACAGTGTCACATTGCCATATGGCAAATAGTAATAGAGAAATATGTGGGTTATGGTGCCTGTTAACGTAATACCCAGATGGCTGGAAGTAGCAGCATTCAATGCCATACCCAGCCAGGAAGTGGTATCATAGGTAATTCTCAAAGAGATTCATCAATCGTAGGCACCAATCTCTAGAATGTTTGCCAACATTGAGGAATAGAGTCATCTCTGACCTTTGTGTTGATAACCATTGCTGCACCATAACTGAGCTTGCTCTTCAGTGCATCACAGTCATTTCTGATCACTATACACAGATTCCAGCCATTTGCCCAGCAGCGAAATCTGGAAAACTTAATGAGCTGACCATATATGGAGGCTGCCACAGATGAAAATCCTACACAGATAGCAGTTGCAAAGATGACAGGAAGGCAAAGCCCTAGCCAATGCTTCTCTTTGCTCCCTCTCACTTCCAGCCATCAGCCTACCCCTCCCTTCCCTTGCCCACCTCTTTTCTCCTCTCACCAACTCCTTCGACATGACCCCTCACCCCATCCAAGCTGCAGTGCTTATATATTACTTTTACTCTTTACAATATTTATATTCCACTCAGAATTTTCCATTACTGTGTTTAACTCCAGTCTTTGTATTAAATGGATCTTGACTTTTCCACTACATGTACAGATTATAGTGTTCTGTGGAAAGTTATGTAAATGCTTTGTCTGAAAGAGCAATGGATTTTCCCACAGTACTTGTTCTCCTCCCATTATACTACAGCTATATACATAAAGTACTCTACAAATAATTTTTATGACTGTCAATAAGTGTAAATCAGAACTGATCACAATTTCTTAGCAGGGCTGTATTTAATTTATCTATCTAGCTACCTCTGTTGAATCTCCCCAACCAGGGAAATTTTATGATGTGAATTCAACCAACAGTCTGGTTCTTGCCACCTCAGATTTTGATAGTTTTTTTGTATGCTGACAGTAGCAGTTGTTTACATGAATAACGACAAAACAAAAATTCTGGAAATTCCTGGGTGAAAGAGTACATAAAATAAGTGAAAGGCAACCACTTGTGTGTACTCTCACTAGAAAAAGAGCAAGAGCTCAAAAGCTAATGTTAATTGTTTTCTATTATGTGTTTCTATGCACCACAAAGCAGCCCTCTGCAGGTAAATGACTGCCTTTCCCCTCATTTATCATTAATATCAAAATTAAAAATTTTTGGGTCTTTCAATTTTTTGTCACATTTTGAAAGTTTAAAATGATCATATCACAAAAACTATTTGACTTAAAGACCTTAAATTTGTACTATTTCATTCAGTTTCCTGTAAGCTTTAAAAATCTGTGCTACTTGGTCATATTCAAATAAAAGTGAGAAATTTTCCTGAACATTTTTTTTTTTAATTTCAAAATCAGAATTTATTACTTCTTTGAAAGAAATGTATATTAGTCGCACATTATTTATTAATGTGTGTGCCAAATTTGTTGATGGTACTCCATTGGGAACATACTGGAACAAATTTAGTAGTAAGTGTAACCTCCAGTGCATAGTCTCTTATGTCTTTGACTTAGTAATAAGTTGTAATGGAACCTGAAATGTCAAAAACCAGATAAATACTTCTTCATCATGTGCACCAAACAGTGCAGGTGGAGCAGTTCTTGGAATAAGAAGATACTAGGTGAATTGAGTGGCCTGCCTGTTCCCTGACTAAAATCCCATCGAGCACACATCTCAATGGTGAGACATATTTCAGCCATGTCCATGTCCACCACGCCATCCAACAGCTGTCAACTGTGCAGGTGGAGGAAAAAAATGTCCTGCCATAAGAACTCCTTACCAATTTCATGGGAAGCATGATAACATGTTGCAGAGCATAGATTACCATTCATGGCAATCACACACCAATAAGAACAGTGCACACCTTTTGTAATGTCCAGGGGAACATCATGAATTGTGCTGACTTCAATGTAATCCTTATTTTTTAATAAAAGAGTCATTTTCTGTTTGTCTCATTGTATGTTTCTTTCAGTTACCTGCTGTACATACTGTATCAATTCTCGGTACCTATGATCCAACTTTCATCCAGTTGTTACTTGGCAGTGACACAACATGCACAACTGTCCTTCAGTTA
Source organism: Schistocerca serialis cubense (assembly GCF_023864345.2). Classification (NCBI taxonomy): domain Eukaryota; kingdom Metazoa; phylum Arthropoda; class Insecta; order Orthoptera; family Acrididae; genus Schistocerca; species Schistocerca serialis. The sequence continues at coordinate 596,620,802 of NC_064643.1, forward strand.
TGCATACTGGTGTACTTAAAAATGCGTTATTTGAGTGCCTTGGAATGACAAACTTGCTAGATTAAAACTTTTTGCTAGACAGGTACCAAACCTGGGATCATCGCCTTTCATGTCCAAGTGTTCTACCAACTCAGCTCTCCAAGCCATATTCTTTCTCCAGGAGTGCTAGTCCCTCAAGGTATGCAAGAAAAATGTAATCTTATTAGAATCTAACGTTATTTACTGCACTCATCTTTTAAAGGATATAACTTTGTCCTCTCAAGAAATAGTGATAGATTATTGATACAACAATGTGTTCTTTTCCAATGTAATCTATGAACCTTTTCACATCTTTTCCTCTGATATTCTGTGTGCTCTTCCAGTTACAGTTGTGGGATTTAATTTTCTTGGAGCTGTCAATTTACCTGGTATTCTTGGGTATGAAGTAGAGGGAGCTGGTCCAAAAATGATTCATAAATAAAAGCTTTACTCCTTCTTTTGCATCTCTTGATCTCACACAAGGCCTCCATCATTTGTTGTAATAATAAGCAACAAATTCTAAGCATGGCATCTACACCTGGAGCCACTTGATTTGTGTGAGGATCAAAATCCTTAAAATGAGAAAAAACTTTTGTCTTGACTTTGGCTTTGCTCAGAGGACTAAATACATGATACTTCTAAGTCCCTGTGACACAGCTTAATAAAATATTTTTGGCAAGCTCCTTTATTCTGCTGCAAGTTCACCATTTGTCACATAGAAAAAAGTGACTGATTGTATATTTGTTTAAATTACTCACACAATTGTTAGGAAAATACTTGATCATACTGCTGCCACAGCTGATTAATATGAATGTTAAGAACAGCACCTTAACTGCAATTTTTGGTACACTTATTAAGCCACAACTGCTTTCATTCTATATCCACAGGTGGCAACTGATGGACTATGGTGCTGCTCTGGACATTGGTAGGTCAAAAACGGACTTCCAAAATTTTTTGAAAGTATAAATTACTCAAGTAAATTATTAAAACAATTTTTCTATAGGTAACAATATGTTTGAGCACCACCCTTTTCATTATTATAGTATTTTATGAGCTTTAATTGTGTGACTGATCTGAGTTCTTAATGTTTAGTACAAAAATTAAATACGTAGCTGCTATACTGTGTAGCACTGGACAAAGTGTTGGTGAGCATGGATGGAAGGGAGCAAGCTGGATGGCCAGCACAGCGTGTTGTGTCGATTCACATAAAAGCTCTGTACGTGTGAAGGCAATACAATATTTTATTTATTTAATTATTTATTTAATGCAATAGGAAATTTTTTAAACCAGTCTCTGACTATGGCAACCAATCAAGCCTATTTTAATTGGAGCATGCATATTATTTTTAACACAGTTTTTGTGCTCATAGATGAAAGCTTAACACCACTTCAAGAAACTTTAATGTGAATTTACAATTTTATCTTTTAGGTACATTTCACAATGATGGCAACCTGTGAAATTGAAGCAGTTCATTTGTGGTATGTCGACATACACTTTGACATAGAAGCAGTCCAGCTGTGGTGCATTGGCACACACTTTGGGCCAGGAGGTAGTATTTTTATAAAGAGAAAATTTAAATAAAACAGACATATTTCATTGTTACTTCATCAGTAATGGTTGCAGTACCATATGAAGCACTTATTAGTCTATTTTCTCATTGTCAAGTCTTATAACTATTTATTGTTTCAATATGGATCCTAAAAAGTGTGAAGTTGATAGTGAAAGAAGGAAGTTTTTAACTGAGTGGACTGAAAAATATTGTTTTATGCTGTCTGACAGGCCTAGAGCTGTTCCAGTTTCCCTCATGTACAACAAAACTGATGCTCTTGTTAAAAGTGCTAATTTAAAGTGATACAATGAAACAACTCATCAGCAGTTCCATAAAAATTTCCTTGGGGTACTGAAGCTCATGAAGAGAAAATACAGGCATATATAGGTTCTTACAAAAAAAATTCATTGCCTTATTAAGTCACTCTATGAGCGGGCTAGAAAAATCTGCTGAAGCAGTACTGCATATGTGTTGGATGTTTAATAAACAGCAATAGCCATTTTCAGACCCTTTGACAATAAAAATTGTATGTTGGAACAGCCAAGGCACCAACTGAAGAGAAAAAGGATGATGTTGCTGCATTTCAAGGTATTCCATTGTCAGTAAGTAGCAATGCCAGAAGAACCAAAATTTTGATTGCTGACAATAAAAGTAGTTTGCTCAAACTTCTCCAGAAGACACTTGGCTAAGCCACAGCACTTGATGAATCATGTGACATTGTTGATGATGAACAAATGTCTACTTCTGTGTAATTTTTGAATACTGAAAGTAAAGCACTTAGGGAAGAACTGCCAGAAATATTGCCATTTAAAAGCGAAACTCATGGGGAAGATTTATTCAAGACTTTCGTTGACTTCATGGTAAAATCAAACATTAGTTAACATAAAATGGTGTCTCTTTCAATAACAGCGCCTCAGTGATGATTGGCAAATAAAAGGAACTAGTAAAGAGAATCAAGGATAAGAATGCTGGGCTGCTATGTTGTCAGTGCATACCAGGTGTACCGGTATGAAATGAGCGTTTTTTTTGTGAAAAATGAAACACTAATTTTGAACTGAAAAGTAAAAACATTTTATTCAAAGTACTGACCATTGCTTTCTATGCATTTTGACCACCTTTCTGGCAATTTGTGGACACCACGCCAATAGAAATGTTCGTCTTTTGAAGCAAACCAATCAGACACCCAATTTTCGACTTCTTCGTAGGAATCGAAGTGTTCCTCAGCCAATGCGTGTCCCGTTGATGAAAACAAATGGTAGTTGGAAGGGGCCAAGTCTGGTGAATACGGCGGGTAGGATAGCATCTCCCAGCCAAGTGCTTTGATTGTATCCTGAACCAGTTTTGCTTTGTGTGCAGGTGCATTGTCGTGTAAAAGAAATTACTTTGCCATGTCTTCTGGCCCATTCTGTTCTTTTTTCAATCAATGCATAGTTCATATTGATCATTTGTTGTAGCGATTAGTATTCACAGTTTCACCAGGTTTTAGAAGCTCATGATACACCACACCTTTCTGGTCCCACCAAACACAGAGCATTGTCTTCTTGCCGAATCGATCTGGTTTTGCAGTCGAAGTTGATGGTTGTCCCGGATTAACCCATGATTTTTCCCGTTTAGGATTTTTAAAATAAATCCATTTTTCATTTCCAGTAACAATTCAATGCCAAATTGATTTTATTTCATGTCTTTGAAGCAAAATTTGACAAATGGTTTTACGGTTTTCCATCAGTCTTTCATTCAATTCATGTTGCACCCATTTTCCACATTTTTGGATCTTTCCCATAGCTTTAAAACAGTCAGACATCGTTTGTTGTGCAACATTTAGCATTGCTGCCATTTGCTTCTGACTCAAAGTATCATCTTCATCCAATATTGCTAGCAATTCGGAATCTTCGAACTTTTTTGGTGGCCTTCCACATTCTTCATTTCTTACATCAAAATCATTATTTCTGAACTGTTGAAACCATCTTTTGCATGTTGCTTCTGATAGAGCATGATCACCATATGCCTCGACAAGCATTCGATGCCACTCTGGCAGCACTTTTTTTCAAATCAAAACAAAAAATTAATGCTTTCCGCAAATCATCACTTTCTGGTACAAAATTTGACATTGTTAACACGATGAAAACATATGATGTTGTTTGTTCCATGACTTGATGTATACTAAATATCTTTGACAGATATCATACCAACCAAACAAACAAAAATTAAGGCTTGTTCACAACAAATGTTTCCTATCGACATGTTTGTATCTTAACGCTCATTTCATACCGGTACACCTGGTAATTCTTTATGGAAAACTTAGTGCCACTCTTAAAGAAACAATGCACCATTTGATCAAGTTGATTAATATTATGAGGTCTCATTCTACCCTTCAGTACAGAGAGTTGAAAGAGTTTCTATCTGAATGTGACTTGGCACATTCTGACTTACTGCAGCACAATATTTGTTGTGAAATTAAAGGTCAAATGATTGAATCTTTTGGCATGTAAAAGAAGTAGTAACCTACTCCTCAGACAGCTTGGATATGTAAGAAGCAAGAAAGCATTTGCAGTTCCTAACAAAGGAATGCAATGTGCTGGCTGTGGATCTCGTGAATGACATTCTGAAACATTTAAATGCACTCAATACAAAGCTACAAGGAAATAAGAAATTAATATGTGTTCTGATACAAAAGTCTCTTCTTTCCATTGCAAGCTGGATATCTTTGAAGAAGCCACTGCAAGTCAAAAATTTATTACTTTTCCAAAAATTCTTGAATACAAAAATAATTATGAAACAGACATTGCAGGATTTTCAAATTTTTTGTCAGATCTCAGGAAGGAATTGACAGTATGATTCTGAGACTTTGTACAGATGGGGATGTTGCAATTCTTCAAAACTGCCTTTTTCGTATTTCCCCAGGGGCAGAATGGACTGATGTGGCTGTGAAGTTGTTCTGCCTTTCAGAACCCTTACTCCAAATGGAGATAATAGACTTGCAGGAAGACATTTCCTTGCAAATGTTAAAACTGCCATCTGCTGAAGAATTTTGGAGTAAACATGTGCCAAAAAAATATGGAAATTGCAAAAAGTTAGCCATTTACTGGATGCAGTATTTGATTCCATAAATGAATATTTTGAAAAACCAGTACTGCTCAAGATCAATGGCCACCGGCCACCCACCTTGAAGACGCTATGTAAGCTGCTCCCCATGTGAACTTAACTTTAAAAAACACACTCAAGACTGCAAATGTAATCTGTCCAATTTATTTTTGAAAATAAATATGCTGTTTTGAACATAATTATGGCTGTCTATTGTATTTCATATTATTTTGTGAGTGAAAATTAAAGTAATTAGAAAGGAATATGAGTTTTTTTAACAAAATTGTTATATGGGATGGTTTGGAATGCTTTACCACATTTGTAAAATGATAAATCAAAGTGAACTTAATTATGAGTTTGTTTGTTCGTTTTCTTTAAAAAAAAAAAAAAAAAAAAAAAAAAAAAAAAAAAAAAAAATTGCGATCAGTTGCAAAATTAAAACCACAGCTTAGAACAGATGTTTCTAGTATGCCTATTGATCACATCATGTCACAGTCGTTCTGAGCATGCTGTCAGCATATAAACAACTCTAGAATAGAGTGTCTCCCACCAAGGGTGAAGATCATCAACAAATGAGTAATGTGGATGGTAAAACTTTCAGGAATGACAGCAAAGTGCAACAATGGTGCAGGAATTTTCAGGAAAGATGTACATATATTCATGATACACAGGCCATCAGTGATGGAAGCAAGTGTAAACTGACAATCCTGTTCAGAAAGTGGACCAGGTTATTTGAGAAAATTGTCAGTTTATAGTTTATGCGTTGAGTGATTCATTTCCTGAGTTTTCAAAGTCAGGTCTCTATACCATGTTGAGAGACTTCAGTACTTACTGCAAATTCTGTGTGAGATAGGCCCCCAAGATGGTGTCTGACCACTGCAAAACACAGTGAATGGGCCTGCCACCTTGGTTTCGCCAGCATTGCCATGATGAAGAAGATTTTTATTTAAACAAAATTGTCAAGGAGATGGGGCATGAGACCATTTTGAAATTGAAGAAACAAAAGAGCAATCGAAATAATGGATGCATTCTCTTTCCCAAGTAAACTAAAAAACCTTCTTCATCAGGAAGTGTATGGTTACTGTGTTCTGTTTTGTTGGTACAATTCATAAAATTTGGCACAACTATCATTGCAGCTTCATACAGCATGCCTCTTCAACTTCTGCAAAGAAAAATTCAGAACAAGCAGAGAGGAATGTTGTCACCAGGCACTGTCCTTCTTCTTGCAACTTTTACAGTGACACTCCTGCAGCACTTGTGATGGGAAGTGTTTGATCCTCTGCCATACATCTCAGACTTGGCTCCCTCTACTCTTCATGTCTTTGCTCATATGAACCACTGGCTATGAGGACAGCATATTAGCATAGACAGTGAGCCGCAGGCCAGTCTTAGAGAACTGGCTGGAAGCATGCCCTTCTATGAAAAGGGTATTGGAAAGTTGGTACCACACTGTGACATTTCTTGAAGTCCAAGCAGCATCAATGCAAGGTGGTAGGTGCAGCTAAATTTACAAATAAATTTTTTTGATTTTCACTGTGGTTTCATTTTACAGCCAATCAGACCTTGAAAACAAAATAACCCTGATAATTCACAGGAGTTTCATTTTAACTTTAGTTTTACAAATCAGGTTGCAAACTGTACAGTCAACAATACAGATTGTAGTAAAATGGAATTTATTTAGTGTTTGATAGTCCAGGTAACCATTGCAGCTTATTACTAAGTTCAAAGTCATACAGAATGGATGCTGCACAGTAAATTGGCTTTTTTTAAATATGTTCCCATTGGAATACCATTATGAAGTTTGCCACATATATTTAACAAATACTGTATGACTAACATACATTATTTTGAAATTTTAAGAAATTAAGAAAAGTTTAGTTTAAGAAAATGTTGTCTTTTATGAATAAAGTGATACATATTTTTAAAGTTTATAAGAAAATGAATGACGTGGAGGTCTGTAAGTCAAATGGTTTTGAGATATGACCATTCTAAGATCTCAAAACATGCAAAAATCACACAATTTTTGAAACTTTAAAAATTCGTAGGCCTAACTCAAAAACTAAATATCCAAAACAAATCTTAATGTTTAAATTATATCTTGTTCTGATAGGAAGAATAAAATGACAAAAAATTATAAAATTCTAAACCATCAAGGCTCAGATCTATTTTTCTAATTGACTGATTCCACACAGAATGACTTGATAACTAACCCACAAAAACAGCAATTTAAAGCAGAGTTTATGTAAAAGGCTACCACTCTGCATTTAAGGTTTAATGTTTTATTGTATAAAAACTGAATATACATTACTGGCCATTAAAATTGCTACACCACGAAGATGACATGCTACAGACGCGAAATTTAACCAACAGGAAGAAGATGCTGTGATATGCAAATGATTAGCTTTTCAGAGCATTCACACAAGGTTGGCACCGGTGGCAACACCTACAGCGTGCTGACATGAGGAAAGTTTCCAACCGATTTCTCGTACACAAACAGCAGTTGACCAGTGTTGCCAGATGAAACGCTGTTGTGATGCCTCATGTAAGGAGGAGAAATGCATACCATCACATTTCCGACTTTGATACAGGTCAAATTCTAGCCTATCGCAACTGCAGTTTATCGTATCACGACATTGCTGCTCGCATTGGTTGAGATCCAATGATTTAGCAGAATATGGGTTCAGGAGGGTAATACGGAACGCTGTGTTGGATCCCAACGGCCTTGGATCACTAGCAGTCGAGATGACAGGCATCTTATCCGCATGGCTGTAATGGATCATGTAGCCACGTCTCGATCCCTGAGTCAAGAGATAGGGACGTTTGCAAGACAACAACAATCTGCAAGGACAGTTCGACGACATTTGCAGAAGCATGGACTATCAGCTCGGAGACCATGGCTGTGGTTACCCTTGACGCTGCATCACAAACAGGAGCACCTGTGATGGTGTACTCAACGACAAACCTGGGTGCACGAATGGCAAAACGTCATTTTTTCGGATTAATCCAGGTTCTGTTTACAACATCATGATGGTCGCATCCGTGTTTGACGACATTGCGGTGAACGCTCATTGGAAGTGTGATGGTATGGGGTGCCATTGCTTACACGTCTCGGTCACCTCTTGTTTGCATTGATGGCACTTTGAACAGTGGGCGTTACATTTCAGATGTGTTACAAGCCGTGGCTCTACCCTTCATTCGATCCCTGCAAAACCCTACATTTCAGCAGGATAATGCACAACCGCATGTTGCAGGTCCTGTATGGGCCTTTCTGGATACAGAAAATGTTCGACTGCTGCCCTGGCCAGCACATTCTCCAGATCTCCCACCAATTGAAAATGTCTGGTCAATGGTGGCCAAGCAACTGGCTCGTCACAATACGCCAGTCACTACTCTTGATGAATTGTGGTATCGTGTTGAAGCTGCATGGGCAGCTGTACCTGTACACGCCATCCAAGCTCTGTTTGACTCAATGCCCAGGCGCCTCAAGGCCGCTATTACAGCCAGAGGTGGTTGTTCTGGGTACTGATTTCTCAGGATCTATGCATCCAAATTGCATAAAAATGTAATAACATGTCAGTTCCAGTATAATATATTTGTCCAATGAATACCCGTTTGTCATCTGCATTTCTTCTTGGTGTAGCAATTTTAATGGCCAGTAGTGTACAATTATGATTTAGTGATATAATGAAATTAAAAAATGAAAAGGATTTTCATTTTTCTTTATATGAAGTTTAGTTTGTATTTTATGACAGCCATTAATAACAGAATACAGAGAATTTACAAAGAAAAGTCTCATTAGAAAGATAGCTTTACTTTTCTGTTACTTTGTTGTTAAGTGCTTACACTGACACATCAAGCCATGATGGAAGTTTTGTCTATTGCACTACAGCCATCACAATGGTGTAATACTGATGTTGACTGAATTCTTTCCAATTGGTACAAGGATTTGAAAAAGTAAAAACTATTTTTTTGTAAAAGTAAATTTATATTTTTTGAATACATTTGTTAATTGGTGTTTGAAATTTTTGCTAGAGTGCTCACAGTAGCCCTGTAACCTTGCTATGCTGTCACAAGTCAGTAAGCTTATTTCCCTAATGTTATGGATCTTAAGACATATTGTACACTTCCTACAATATCCCAGGTATGAATAAGTTTTCTGAAGATTGCTTTCCCCAGCTTCAAGAGCTCAAGAAGTTGTACATTTCCTACAGTATCCCATGTATGAATAAAGTTTTGTGAAAATTGTTTTCCCCACCTTCAAGACCTCAAGCAGCCACATCAGGCTTGAGAGGCAAAACTTATTTTGATTTAGATGGACTAAAGTATAGAAGAAATATGGTGTCCACAAACTCAAACTCACTTCAGACTACCAAAATTCCACTAACTATTCTCTTAAGTCTTGGCAGTTCTGTCAATGTAAGTGCTATGAGTATGATGGGGCACCAGTGAGGATTTGGTGCTATGGAGCAGCCCAGGCTCCAGGAGGTGAATGCTGACCTAAGCCAGATTTCCACAGGCATCAATTTCTTACATATGCATCCCCTCCATCGCTACACTTACATGCAAGTTAGCTTTTACACAAGTTAGCATTTACACATGCCAAAGCTGGAAATGCTACTTACATGACTTTCAGATTGTGACAAGTTAAATTATTTGTACTGGAGTTTTGCAGCTTTTAGCCGAAGAGTTTATAGTGACATTAACAAACAAATATCAGTTTACATTCTCAGTTACAATACTTTTTAAACCAAGGCATCACTTCACTTCAAACAATGTTATGTTTCTATATTACAAATAAGTGATTGTAAGGAGTTGCTAACTGCTAGCGTGATATTCATATCACACCGTTTAAGAATATGTTGCCACTTTAGAAAGTATTTATTTCCTTTGGTCAAGACTTAGCCCATTACTCTGGCATGACACTAACTTTTCACATAAATAAACAAACAATTTTAGGTCTGTGTGTAGCAGTTCCACCTGCTTTATTATTTCTTCATTTGTTGCTCTCGGTGTCGACATACTGCGCTGATACACTGGCTGAAAAATGGGGTTTGTAATTTGGACACTGACTACTGTAAATAATGTAGCCGACAGATACACAATTGCGTTTCACAGTACTTTAATTTCACTTTTTCACCCCCCCCCCCCCCCCCCCCCTATATACACATTTATGTATATGGCCAGTGCACTATTGTTTAAACTTTCCATAAGCCTCATTAATAGTTTGCGGGCAAACCTCCACATACTGCTACAACAGTTTACTGTTGAACATCTACGAGCAGTAAAACCTAACTGCAAAGTTCACAGTTCTTGAAGAATAATCACATATGTATGAGAACAGTCACTGCCATTGTTTTTACACATGGTCTGATTGTTTAACACCTATTCCACAGTTAAGTTGAAGCATTGTTGTCATTCTAACCAACACAGGTTCCTCGTCTGAAACTCGGCCATGGACTGACTGTCTCATGACCAAAAATTGGTCCCTTATGTATCACCAAAATAATAGGTACTGAAATTACACATTGTTCAAAGTTAAATTTACAGAAATTACAATTAAAACTTAACTCATTAAATTAACTGAATACTTTAAAAATTCCATCTTTTTAACAGTTTCTTCTACTACAAGAGTTAGGCCAAAGTATTTGTTTGAATTGTGAAATTAACAAATATAGTCATGCAAACAATACTTTTGACAAAACTGTTAATTACTTTGGAATTAATTAAGGGCTGACTTTGCTAATATGTTTTCAAATAGATCCAAGTAGATCCTTTAAAATGACTATTAGTTGTTCCTCCAAATGTTTATACTTTGTGCAGAATTTACATTTGTTTATATGTCAACAACAGAGTTTAAGTTACAAAACAATTACAGATTTTGCCCTATAATGAAAGCTACTAATTAGGAATAGTTGAAATAAATTAGAAAATCCACTACATACATAAAACTAAGCACAAAATTAGATCTGATGTTCTATCCTTTAAAACTGAGTCGCCAATCTTTCTCTTTTATGAAAATGCAGATTATATTAACGTATGTTAATGGTAATTATTTAAACAAGAAAAAAGAATTTAAGGAGGCAGATGGCAAAACAAGAGGGGAATTAAAATTATCCGAGCTTACTTCATCACATGTGCTGTCAAACAAATGAGAGCAGAATGAGAGCAGATGCACCTACTGGCTGCTGGTGAAGCTCATAGGTGATGGTAGGTGATGCAACATCATACAAGGTAGTTAAACAACTTTCAGCTTTTGTAACTTATGGGTAAGCTGTCATGACAATGTGCACATAGAATGTTTCCACATATAAGTTAACTTACATGAGTGTTGGTGGGAGAATGAACGAGTAAGTAATTCATGTCTGTGGAAACCCGGTTTTAATTCATATCAGCTACCCACTGGAAAATTCAGCTGAATAATCTCTGCAAAATTATTACATTTCTGTCTTTTCTGATCATGATGGCTCACACCTAGGGCGGCCATGCATGTGGATTTCCACTGATTTGTCCAAGGATGTGTGTGTGTGTCCTGAGGGAAACCTGGATCTTTTCCTGTGCCTGGAGATATTCGACTCATTGAAGATAAATAGATTTTAGTAAATCCTAGTTAAAATTCATTAAATGAGAACTGATGCATGGTTATTTTTGTTATGTTAGAAAACCAGTGGAAAGCACTCTTAGATGCTCTCCTACACATATATTTCCATAATTATTTACTGTGAACAATGAGAAGCCACCAACAACCAATGATCACATGAAACACGCTGTCCTGCCCACCAGCTTATCACCAATAGACTGTATGTGTCTGGGAGAATAATCCCATTTGACCTAAATGACCAGGGTTTTTGAAGTTCTTCTCTGGGGTTGGCAATTTAAATGATGGTAGGACTAAATGTACTCCAACGTATACACACACACACACACACAAATCAAATTCCAAAAACAAAGAAGAAACATTTTAAATTATTAGGAGCCTATTAGCATGAAACAAATCAACTTCATTTGGTAAATTATATTAAACTCGCCGATTGCACTGGCTGTCAGACTGATGATGAAGCAGCTGAAGCCACTAAAATCAATCAAGGTCATAAGGTCTGGACAGAATCCCTATCAGATTCTGTACTCAGTGCTGTAGATCTCCCCCCCCCCCCCCCCCCCCCTATTGTGCTCAGTAATTGGAAGAAGGCACAAATCATATCCATCTACAAGAAAGGCAGTAGAAATAAATTACAAAGCTATCATCCAATATCATTGACATATATGTGTAGTAGAATCTTGAAAATAATAAGATACCTAGAACAGAATGATCTCCTCCATTCCAATATGGTTGCAAAAAACATCAGTTATGTGAAACCCCAATCACACTTTTCTCATATGACATTCTGAAAGCAATGGATCAAGGCATTCATGTGGCTGTAGCATTCCTAGAGTTCCAAAAAGGATCACATCAACACTTATTATGGAAGGTGTGGTCATATGAGGTATGAAGTGAAGTTTGTCAGTGGACTGCGGTTTTCTAGGTTGGGAGGATGCAGCAAATACTCATGGATGGAGAACCATCAACAGATGTAGGAGTTAAGCCACAGAAAAGGGAATTGGGACCTTGCTGTTCACGTTCTATAGTAACAACCTTATTCTTCTTAGGTCCTTAACCATCAGGTTTGTTAGCAGCAGTTCTGTACACCGTAAATTGCTCTAGGGATCATTCAGTCTGGAGTAGGGACTGCCTTGAGGAAAGGGAGATACTGGAAATTTAAACAAAAAAGTGCATCCGGCATGATGAGACCAAAAAGATCTATATAGCTATGCAGCCCTCCACATTTGCTACCTCTTTTCCTTCTATTCTTAAACAACCAGTTCAGAAGACTGCTGCTACTACACAAACACAGGCTGCTAGTTTCAGCATTAGTAGCCACTGTTGGAAACAGGAAGCAAACAGTCTGATGATGTGGATGTCCCTCTCTCAGACATCTATCATGAAATTGTCTTCAGAGCTAAATCATCCTGATATTGGCTTAGAGCACTCGTCTCACACCAAGACTGAATCTCTGCCCACTATGAGGTCCCGTTGCCAGCAGAAAGACAGAGTGAAAGTACATCCCTGTGATAAATGTCTCCCATACTACAGTATAATGTTAATGGGTTCAGGACACACATGGAGGAACTGAAAATCTTAACACTGCAACGCCCCCTGTGCTCAAAGCTGAGACTCTCACAGACCTTTATAACAACTCCCCTGCCTATTTCTCCTGCTGGTTGATTTCAGTGCCCAGAATGTATTATGGGGCTCGAACTATACTTGCCCTAGGGGTCGAGTCTTGGAAGACTTTGTGATTCCTCAGAAGCTGTGCATCCTCAACACAGGCAGTCCCATTCATTTCTTGGCTCCTGCTGGATTATCCTCAGCCAAAGACCTCTCTTTCTGCTCTCCATCCTTTGTAGACTCTGCTCAGTGGGAAGCAAATCAACTTCATTCCAATGAACACTTCCCACTCTGGATGTACCTAGTGGAGCATTACATGAACAGAAACCACCGAAAAGGATGGTCATAAGAGCTGACTGGACATTTTTAAGTGAGCTGGCCATGTTTGAATACCGTGGCAGCATCCAGGAATAGGTGTACCACATCACACAAGTGATCCATCATGCTGCTGACTTATCCATCCTCATGTCACTGAGGAGGTAACCTGTACCTGATGAGTGCTGCCCAGAAAACTGGGACAGGTGTGCAGCTCTTCAACAGTTTAAATACAACCCAACAGAAGACAAGCTCACAGACTTAAGTCAAGAGAGCCAAGGATAAACACGTTTTAAGGAGGGTGAGAAAAGGCCATGGCAAATGTTCCTGGATTCCACCAACCATTCCACTTGTTCTATGAAAGTCTGGTAAGCCACCAGGAGGATTTCCAGTAAACACAGTCGTTCTCCAATAGCAGCAGTGCTGAAATGGCCTGGAAGCATTGCTCATATGATGGCAGAGCATTTTGCAATGACTATGGCCAATGCCAGCCCAGATCTAATGTTCCGCTGTTACTGTGGAATTCAGATGCAACAATTCCGAATCTTACAGCTACCCTTTCTCCATGTGGAAACTGGATTCAGCGCACTGTCTGAGACTCGTGATAGTATAACCCCATCATGAACAAACCCGGTACTGCATGCTTCAACATTTGCCAACAGTGTCGCAGGAAGTCCTCCTCAACTATTTTAATTTGATATGGCAGACAGGCTAGTTTCCCAGTTCATGGAGAGAGGCAGTTTTGATACCTATCATCAAACCAGGAAAGGACTGGACATGCCATAGTAGTTACCGGAGCATCACCTTAATGAGCTGTGTAGGAAAGACCCTGTAGCAAATGGTTAACCATCATCTGGTCTGGTCATCATCTGGTCTGGTGTCAGAGAATAGGCAACTCCTTAGCTACTCTCAGTGTGGATCCCAGAGATTTCAATTCACCTTCGACAGCATGAAGCTCCTATAGGTGGCTATTCAGCAGGCTTTCCTATGTAAACAAAACTGTCTTGGTATATTGTATGGCATCAGTTAGGCAAATGACATTGCTTGGAGACACAGTATTTTAGAGCAACTCTCCAATGGGGCTTTTGCGGCCACCTCCCCATCTTCATATTTTTGCTTTATGTCCTGAGTTGGTGATATGCTATCAGATCGATTTGAGCAGGAGAATGGTGTCCCTCAGGGCAGTGTTTTAAGTGTTACCCTCTTTGCCATTGTCATAAACAGTATCATGTTTCCTGTACAGAATCCTGTACAATGCTCCTTGTTTGTGGATGATTTTTCTGTTTTCTGTTCTTCTTCAAATGTTGCCACAATGACTCATCAGTTACAGCTTACAGTGCAGAGGTTAGAGGAATGTGCTACAAAAATGAGTTTTCAGTTTTCTGCAGATAAGTGTGAATGTGTTCATTTTAATCATTCTCATTGTATATTTAATTCACCTGACTTACATATGAGGGACACCATTCTACATTTTAAAATTTCAGTGAGGTTTCTGGGCCTCATTTTTTACTCCAAATTGTCATGATTACCTCATCTGAGAGACCTAAAAACCAGAACCCAGAAGAAACCGTATATCTTAAAGTGCTTTTAGCCACAGGTCTTAGGGATCAGGTGAGGCACAGCTGTTCCAGTTTTATAGGGCTTTTGTGCATTTATTGTGGGACTGTGGGTGCATGGTGTACAGGTCAGCAAAGCCTTCCTACCCAAAGATTATTGACACTAATCACTATGAGCAGATTAGGCTGGCCACAGGTGATTATGTGACAAGCCTCATACCCAGTCTCTGTGCTGAGGCCGGGGAATTGCCACTCACCATCCAGCAAAAGCTCCTCATGGTGTGTCAGTCATGTTAAGCTCCTTGCTGCTTCAAATTCACCTGCACACCATACTGTTGTTCGTCAGTGTCTGGAACATCTTTTCTCCAGTTGTCCGCAAGCAACAATGCCATTTGGGAGCTGTGTACAGTATGTGCTGGAGTCACTTGGTGTGGAGCAAGTACAACCTCAACTGCAGGGTTTTAACTGGC
Source organism: Schistocerca serialis cubense (assembly GCF_023864345.2). Classification (NCBI taxonomy): domain Eukaryota; kingdom Metazoa; phylum Arthropoda; class Insecta; order Orthoptera; family Acrididae; genus Schistocerca; species Schistocerca serialis. The sequence continues at coordinate 596,635,994 of NC_064643.1, forward strand.
TGCCACCCTGGTTATTGCAGAGGCCCAGAGTGATTTTAGGTTTTGTGCAGTAAAGGAGAGATTTCACTCCTGCATATGTTTTCAGTACATTGTTTTATGACGTAACTGAGCGCTACAACTCTGCAGCTGTATTTCAGGATAGGTTTCAACAGCAGACCCCTTTGATTGCTCTGTTGTTTTTCCCTGATTATATTCTCAAGATCCAACTGTCTCAAGACTTTACTGTCCTCAATGTGGAATTATATGCGATCTTGCAGGCACTGGAACAGATGTGTTTTCAGTGCTAAATTCCTTGTCTGTTCCGGTTCCTTGAATGCCCTTCACTCTCTACTTCACATGGACTCAGCAGCTAAAGTAGTCCAGAATATCAAGGATGCCCTCCTCTGACTACAAAGGCTGGGAAAGGAAATATCTTTGTGCTGGGTGCTGGGGCACATGGGTATTGTAGGGAATGAAAGGAAAGATGTACCAACCAAGGAGGTGTGCCACGATCCTCAATTAGTTCAGTCCGCCACCTCTCTACATGCTCCCACCTCACTGTTGAGGTACAGAGACATGTGTTGATGGGAAGAAGAATGGCTGGAAGTGACAGTTAAGTCAGCAACGTGGCCATGGCGTACCTCCTTCCAGCCACGTGGGCAGCATGGAGTCCCCCTCACAGGTCTTCACATAGGCCACAGCTCTATGATGCATGGTTTCTTTCTGTGCCACGTGTAGTGCTTGTGACATACATTTTATTACGCTGCATTTTATTTTTGAACCACAGTGCGGTGGCTCATTTGCCGACTATTTTAGCTGACAATCAAACAAATGTGGTACGACTTTTAAAATTTTGTAAGTTTTCTAACTTTTTCTCTGAAATTTTAGGCTGACTGGTTCATCCCTGTTTTTGGTAAATGATCAGTCAGCCACATATTGCTGTGAATCTGTTTTAGTTATTCCAGTCTTCATTGTGTTTTAATTGATAGTTTTCAAACATCTCTTCATTTGTGGTGTCATTTTTCATGTTGTGAACTAGAGTGACTGAGTGGGTGATCATGAGTGAGACTGGGAGAGAGTGAGTGTCTCAGTTTACCTTTCAGTTCTTTAATCACATTTTCTATGTTTTAACCACATTCATTAGAGTGAATGTGGTCAAAACATAGAAAATACGATTAAAGAACTGAGAGTACAATGGCTCTGGGTACTGTTTCCTATAACAGGCCCAGCCCATACCCTCCTCAACAATGACAACAGCTGGATATTCTTCTGTTAGACCATGAACACTTGCACAGTGACTCTGGATTCTGTATTACGTAACAGGTCCAGCCCAAACCCTCTTCAACAAAGGTAAGGGTCAGATGTACTTCTGTTAGACTTTGGACATGAACTGCCTCCAAGTGCGTCAGTGTGTGAACCAGTGCAATTAACAGTACAACTTTCGAACTGTGGTGCATTTCACAAGACACCCACATCAACTGTGCCACGAATAGTGGCTGGAAATACAATTACTTCAAACGTGGCACTACAGTTGGCCACCCACTACACTATTGTTAGCCAGTTCACAACTGTGACATGAGTACTTCAGATGACCTCACATCTGAGGCCATTTCACACAGCCACTGTTATACCACTACCACATGATATGCACAGACTGGCCCTCAACCCAAACTACTGCCATTTTGCTGAGAACAGCCCTCTCTCTGCTTCGTAACTCAAGAGTGTATTTTTGGTATTGTAGGCATCCTGGGTGATGATACCAAATTTGTGACACTAATTTGCCATCTGGCAGAGCATGTTGATCTCATCAGTGATGACTTACTCACACCATCCACTCAAAACAAATACAATGGGCAAAATCAGACCTTCTGTAGGGCCTGTAGCAGACATTGGAACAGCAGTTACAACAAGCAATATATGAGGAGATCTCGCTGACAGGATGCCATCCCAGCTTAGGTGTCAGCAGACAACACCTGATGCGATCTAATGCTGGATGCAGCTCTGTGGACACTGTGGGTGGTGTAACATACATCACAGATACAAGTGGCAATTATCACTCTTGAGGCAGAGCCTGCTGAAAAAATAATATTCTGGCTGATAGGACGTTTACCATGATGCAACACCATCAGCGAATAAATTTCACAGCTAATTCCACTCCACACAGCACATGGTCACACTCGAACACCAAAATCACTGACATGCTTCTTGCAACACAAGCTAGTACAGTGCATTCCATGTCGCCATGCAGTACAAAAAACGTAAGCTCCTCTGCCACAGCAAATTTCACACAGTCCAAAGGGCAATTATACATGATCTGCAATGGCACAGTGCAACCCATTTTCACAAATACTGACCCTGCAAGTGTTAAAATGGGTTGCACCATGCCATTGTAGGTCGTGTATAGTTGCGCCTTGGAATGTGTGAAATTTGCTGTGGCAGAGGTGCCTACATTCATTATGCTGCATGCTGACATGAAATGCGCTGTACTAACCTGTGTTGCAAGTAGTGTGTCAGTGATTTTGGCATTCGTCTGTGGCCATGTGGTGTATGGAATGGAATTAGCTGTGACATTTATTCATTGATGGTGTTGCATCATGGTAAACATCCTATCAGCCAGAATATTTTTTTTTTCAGCAGGCTCTGCCTCAAGATGTGTGATGTAAGTTTCACTACATATGTTGTTGACAGACCTGCATCCAGCATTAGCTTGTGTCAAGTCTTGTCTGCTGAGATTGTAAAGTTCTGGATATTCGGTATCAGGTAGCTATCATAAATGTACAGGAGCTGAGAACTCTGTAGTCCCCACACAATCTTTCTTCCGCATGAGTTTTATTGGTGACTGCTGCCTTTATAGCATGCAGGTTGCTGGGGCTAAACAGCACATTTTGTGTTAAATTGCTCAGTTGAAGGTGCTACCATCTTCAGAGTTGACTGTAAAAAGGCACACCTCCAAATTCTCATGTACACTGATGGTATTGCAAAAACAGCAATATCACACCATTTGGCTTGTTTGAATGTGTCCTCATGCCTTATGATCTGATGAATCCATCCAAATGTGGCTGTATTTCATAGACATACTTTTTAAATTTGATTTCTGTTGTGTCTACTTTGACCTATCTTCATTTTTTTCAGCCACAGCCCAGCAACACAACCAGCTCCTCAAAAAAGTGTTCAGTGCCTTACAGGACCTAGGCATGGTCATTAATGAAGCTCAGCAAACAACTCCCCCTCCCTCTAAACTACCACAAGCTTTGACACTTCTTAGAGAACTTCTATCAGCATCACCTACTGCAAGCAGTAGCAACCCAGGCACCAGTAAATGACGCCCTTGCTCAGTTGAACAAGCAGGGGGAAAAGACGAGTAGTTTGACCACTAAAATGAACAATGCATTAGAACTTGCTAAGGACTGTCTAAGATGAGGAATTATGTTGGCTCGTCCCATTCTGAATACGCAGCTCCCTATCACCACAGACACCAGTGACACCGGTACCATGGCTGTACTGCAACATGTTGTAAGGGATAAGATTCAACCACTACGCTTCTTTTCAAGTAAAATATTTTAAGCTAGCTCCCGCTACCAGTTTGCATTCAGAGTCTGTTAATTCTCATCATATGACTATAATCACGTCACAAACCTTTCTAAATGAATCAGCTAATTACAAATGACAGCTTCACCAGTGCACTTTGCTTTTATATGTTGTGTATGTAATACTACCTGCATCTGCATATGTGCATATTGCTATCCCACGACTTTTGTCCTATCAGTGTAAAGCTAACAGAGGCATTGAGTGTAACAGTGAGAAGCAGTATGAATGGTATACACAAATAAAATCAGTAGCAGTGAAGATGAATCCCCGAGTCATCCACCATCCAGTGGTGTCACCCTTTAAACCACCATCGCTTATTGTGAATTGTGTTTTATTCATCTCATGACGTTCATTTGCGATCCATTTGGTTTGCATACAGGAGACATGTCAAAAATTTATAAAACAATTACAATGATTTTTACATTAATAAATAATAGCACTATAATAAATAATGACACTATAAGGATAGTACATTGTACCCAGCTCAAATATCCAGTTTGTCCCACATGAATTCATCCACTGAGTAATAACACTTCAGTGCCAGTACCTCATATAGCTTTCTTTTAAGTAAACCTAAATTCATCTGCACCAACTTGTTCCCTTTTAATTTATTACAAATTTTCATTCCCATGTACTGAGAGGTCCGTGGGCATACAGTCTGAGGAGGTGGGTGGGGAGCATAAAATTTTCTTTGTTTCTGGTATCATGTGAGTGGACAAAATGGTTTCCCTCAAATAATTTATGTCTGGTGCACAAAAATATAATACTCTCATATATGCATAAGGATGGCAGAGTTAATATTTTAAGTTTTCTAAATAATGGTCAACATGTTCCTTTGTGATTTGCGGTACACATATTTCATATGATTTTTTTCTGTATTTTTAATATCCGCACTATGTTTGTTGAGTTACCCCAAAAAACAATACCATACCTAATAATGGATTAGAAGTAGCTTGTATATGCTACTTTTCATGTGTCCATGTCAGTTACAGTTGACAATATTTGCATTGCAAATGGAAAGCTGTTCAGTTTGTTTGCTAGGTTTTCGATGTGTGCCTACCAACTCAAATTTTTATCTACATTTAAACTTAAGAATTTGACTGAGTCAACTTCTTCTATACCTTGGTTGTTGTGTACAATCTTAATCTGCTCACATTTTGACTGTTTGGTTCTGAACTGCATCACATGAGTCTTAAATATGTTAAGATTCAACCCATTTAACTGAAACCAAGTTTCTAAGGTAGTGAGGGTACTGATCACAGATTTGGGAATTTTTTTCGAGTCCTGATCCTCAACTAAGACAGAAGTATCATCTGCAAACAGAACTGATGGGAAGCTGATATTTAATAGTAAGTCATTAATATAAAAGAGAAATAGGACTGGGCCTAATATAGAGCCTTGTGGAACACCCTGTGATATTTTTTCCAGTCAGAAAAATAATATGTGCCGTTTGAAGAAATGCTAACTCTTTGCTTTCTGTTCGATAAGTAGGATTTAAGCCATTGTAGGGCACTGCCGCTGATGCCATACTTTTCAAGTTTGTAAACAACCAATGCATGGTTTGCGGAATCAAATCCCTTTTGTGAGGTTGCAGAAAATTGCTGCCACCTTATTTCTCTTGTCTAATGATGTACTTATTTTCTCAATGTAACTGTTTACTCCATCGATGGTGTTTTTACCCTGCTGAAAACCAAATTGATTGTTTAGAATAACAGAATATTTTGCAATGAAGTTTTGGATTTGTGCAACAGCAAGTTATTCAAATATTTTAGATAGGCTGGGAGAATCGTGATAGGATGATAATTTCCCACGATCTCTCTTCATCCCTTCTTGAAAAGTGGTTTGACTTCAGCACATTTCAGTACCTCTGGGAAACAGCCCTCTTCAAAACATTGATTTATTATCTGATCTAGTGGGTTTTCAATTCTATTGTGTACCACTTTAATAACTTTGATGGGTATTCCATCCTAACCTGCAGATTTTTTGTTTCTTAATGTTAGAATAGCATTTTGTACATCCTCCACAGAAACTTTTGAGAAATTTATGAAGTTTTCAGAGTGTTTACCTAGGCCAAAGGGATTTACTTTGCTGTGATAATCTGTTACAAGTACATCAGACTTTGCTACATTTATAAAGAATTCATTAAAGTACTCTGGTCTTTGAGTTGGATTTACAATAGTATTTCCTTCAATGTCAACTTTTGGAATTTCTTGGTTACAGGCTTTAACACCTAACTCAGATTTAATGACTGACCACACAGCTTTTCTCTTATTTTTATGATTTAAAAGTAACCTGTTATTTGCCAGTTGTTTTGCTGCCTTGACAACTCTTTTAAATATGGTGTTATAGAGTCTAACATATTTAATGAAATCAATATCTATATTATATTTTAGTTCTCTGTGCAGTTGCCATTTCCTTACACTGGAAATTTTTATGCCCTGGGTAATCCATTTTACTGTATTTGTTATTTTACTGCTGCAGAGTCTAGGTGGAAATGTTTCATTTAAGTCTCCAAGAAAACTGTTTAGGAATTTCTCAAAGTTTTCGTCACTTGAGTTACAATAATCAAAGGTAATGTTTTATCTCTTAGCTTCTCACTAAATGTTAGCAAGTTTTCTTTGCTACAGTTCCTGCTCATATGGATTCTCATACATGAAATGTTCCTGTCTGTCTGTGGCAGCTCAGCTCAATGAACAATGCACAATGATCTGAAATACCTAGATCTAGACAAAATTTATACACATCTTCATATACATAATACTAATTATGTGCAATATGGAAAAATAAGTGAACAGGACGACCTAAATCCCGCCATGGAGGGCAAACAACTTGAAAGAGTACAGTGTGCAAAATTCCTGGGTATGCACATTGATGAGAAGATTAATTGGAAGGACCATGTGGTGAGCCTAGCACTAAAACTAAATTCAGCATGTTTTGTGCTTGGAATAATTTCAAGAGTTTGTAGCAATAACTGTACCAGATTAGTATATTTTGGCTATTTTCAGTCCATTGCATCCTATGGCATAGTATTCTGGGGAAAAACAAATTGTCGTCTAAATGAGATTTTCAAATTACAAAAACGTGCTATTCGGATAATGACCCACAGCCCACCTCAAACACATTGTAGGCCCCTTTTTAAAGCATTGAAAATTTTAACAATTCCATCAGTATACATTCTGAAATGTCTGTTGATGATCAAAAGAAATCAGGACAAAATGAAAACCAATACAGACTTCCATAATTACAATACACGGCAATGTAAAGATCTCCACATACAAGCTGTAACAAGGACCCGAAGCCAGAAACATGTATGTAATCAAGGCATCAAACTTTTTAATGCACTACCAAAACATATCAAAGAGCTGGAAAATGAGGATAAATTTAAAACTGCTATAAAACCACATGCTTGACAAATGCTATTACAGCATAAGTGAATATCTCTGCACAACTGTATAAAATATATGTTTAAGTTAATGTGACAAATGAAATTACATCAGTGCATAATAAATTATGTTATAAAAACACTTATTAGTTGTATATTGTATTAAACATAAGATAGATTAATATGAATTCAGCACGGATACAAATTTTGTAAAGATATTATATAGTTGTTAAAATGTACCCTGACAAATCCTATATCACAAATGTGATCATTGGGATGATAATAAATAAATAAATAGTTAGAACATTTTCAATGCATGTTGCTGATTACCTATTGTCTCTGGTAGATTCAAATAAATTCAATTTGAAACCATGTTTCTTTACTAAGCCAGTGAAACTTGAAGCGTGACTACTATTACATGTGATATCAATATTAAAATCAGCAGCTATTCCAACTTTTTTCTTTTTTCTCTGGAAAGGTCTTCTAGCATAATTTGAAGCTTAGATAAGAATAGTTCTGTTGTTGACGTCCCTGGAATTCTGTATATTGAGATTATTATAACATTTGCTAGTGAGTCCACTATTTCTACACAACAGCCCTCAAACACACATTCTTCATTTAAATTGTGGGAGTGACAAGTCGATAGTCAACAAGACACTGAGAGATTCTCTCTACGAGCGGGGTTCTTTGGAGGACACGATGAGTGTTCGTTTTCCCGCGTTAACGTATGTATCAAGTGTGTTTGTGCGGTACAATAGAGGTGGTCGTTCACAGTATAAATTCCACACAAGTGTTTTCCTTTATGTAGTGAAATTACCCCTACATAAGTGGTGACCCCGTAACTAAGCAGTGTGACAGTAGGCAAGTTTCTTGAGATATTTTCCGCGACGTCTCGTATCGACATGTCGTCTGCACAGAACCTCTTCCGTGACATCGACGGCGTCATCCAAAACATCAAAAAGGAGCTCGACACGATGCAGCAAAACCCTCAGTTCACAGTGCCACGGACACCTACATCTCAAACCGACTTCGCCCACGACGTTACGTTTCCAACCGCGCCGCGTGTGCCGGCGGGTCCCGCGCCGCAGCCACAGGACATTGCCTCGCACAACCAGCGTGCAGGACACGCCGATATCAGACCCAAAGTGCTCCCGTTTTCATCACCCGCGTCGGTACCGCTCCCACGAGTTTCGCACTTTCCATTCGCCAGTGATCGTGGGCCACCCGCGTTGCGGTTACAAATTCGACAACCACCTTTCGTTCCCGAGCGTCCCGAAATTTGGTTCGCTATTATGGAGAACATTTTCGTGCGGCAACAAATAGTCAACGATTTTGAACAGTTCACGTTAGTGATATGCAACCTGGACCAACGTGCATCGTCAGTGGTATCGGATATAATTATGCAACCCCCACCACAACAAGCCTACGCCACTCTCAAGACGGCTTTAATTTCGCGTTGTACAAAACCTGTGGATCAGCGGATATCACAGCTCCTGTACCACGAGAAACGCGGTGACAGGTCGCCTTCAGACTTTTACCGGCATTTACGTGCTATGGTGGACTCTTCCGTGTTCTCAGACACATTACTTTTGCACATATGGCAACAGCAGTTACCTCCGAAGGTGGGCTTAACCTTAATTGCTTACGAGGGCTGGCCATTAAGCGAGTTGCTGCAAGTAGCCGATAGAGCGCACTTCCTGTTCGACTCGCGCGCCACAGTGGCTGCCGCCGCAACCACCTCGGCCAATGACACCAGCCGAGCACGGCCGGAGCCGGTCGACGCGGTGCCTCCAGCTTGTGCTGGCAGACCGCATGACGAGCGCCGGACGTGACCGAAGATTTCCGATCTCTCCGGGCAGCCATCGATCAGCTGACCGCCCAGCTGCAGCGGCTAGAGCCATGCGACGTTGCGGCGGCTGACACACACACGCGTCATCGCCAGCTGACGCGACCGCCGCATCACGCAAACAACGGCACCGGTTATTGCTGGGTCCACCAGCGCTTCGTCGCGCAAGCTACGAAGTGTAAGACGCCGTGCTCGCACCCAAACACATCCCACGGCCTGCTTTAGGCGCAGCCGACCGTGACAACAAGCAACTGCGCCTAAACTCACAGACCCATGGAAGGGGAACACCCCCATTTCAGCACGAGCCTACGTTATGTGGATCGACTTCTCCCACAGCTGTAAGGTATGTTGCTTCACAAAGACTTTTCGTTCCTGATCACTCTACAGGATGGATGTTCTTGGTCGACACCGGCTCAGATGTCAGCACTCTGCCTGTAAATTTCTTCCCTTCAGACAAACGCACTGAAGAGACCAATTTGATAGCAGTCAACGACTCAGTCATCCACACATATGGACAGAAAACACTGCCAGTGGACATTGGGCTACCAGAAGAATGCAACTGGACCTTCGTTATGGCCGATATCAACCACCCTATACTAGGTGCTGATTTCCTGGCAAAACATGCATTGTCCGTGGATTTACACAAGTCACAACTCGTCCATTCTGTCAATGGATTTGTTATTCCGGGAATACAAGGACGTCCGACTTCTCATGCATGCCAAAGGGTAGATAACCTCAGTGCAACCACCTGGGAGGACACCATAGCAACGAAGGAAGCTGACCGGCACATGGCTCAAACGACATCAAAACAGTTAACGACACAACAACAGGCTCCTGCTGTTTCAACCACAAAGGCGACACCCAAACCACAACAGGGAACAAGAAAGAGAAGGGCGAAGCATGAGACGGTGCACCACATCCGTACAACTCCAGGCTCACCAGTCTCCTCATGTGTTCGCAGGCTTGCACCTGATCGCTTGCGGGAAACCAAGGCCATTTTCAACGAGATGCTACAGGAAGGAACTGTACAGCCATCCAACAGTCCGTGGTCCTCTCCTCTGCATCTCGCCCATAAAAAGAATGGGTCATGGCGCCCGTGCGGTGATTATCGAGCTTTGAACGCCCGAACTGTTCCAGACAGATACCCTGTGCCACATATACAGGATTTCACCCATTCACTGGCCGGGGCATCCATATTCAGTGTTTCGGATTGCCGTAAGGCTTATAATCAGATCCCAATGGCAGAGCAGGACATACCAAAGACTGCAGTGACAACCCCATTCCGGCTGTTTGAATTTTTGGTGATGCCATTTGGGCTGAAAAATGCGGCCCAGACATGGCAACGGTTCCTAGACAGCGTACTAAGAGGACTACCATATTGTTTCGCCTATTTAGACGATATTCTGGTGTTTTCGGAGAATGTTTCTGACCATCAGAAACACGTAAGCGAGGGGCAAAGCAGGCTTAGTGCTCATGGAATTACACTTAACAAGTACAAGTGCGTGTTTGGGGAACCCATTGTAACCTTCCTGTGTTATAAAGTGTCAGCTCAGGGCATTTTCCCACTGCCAGAGAAGCTGGAGTTGTTTCGTACCCTACCACGGCCTCAAACCTACCACGATCTCCGACGGTTCCTAGGGATGATAAATTTCTATCGTCGCCACCTCCCCGGAACAGCAGCAATCCAGATGCCACTGAACAATGCCTTGGCCGGACACAACAAAATTGGCAAGCGCCCATTCCCATGGACACCCGAGATGGACTCGGCTTTCAAGGCACTGCAAAACAGCCTTCACAACGCAGTGGGGCTTGCACACCCTGCACCAGGAGCTCAGCTAGCCATAGTAGTGGACGCAAGCCAAGTCGCAATCGGGGCAGCACTGCACCAGAGAGTGAAGGGTCATTGGCAGCCACTAAGTTTCTTCTCACAAAAACTACAGATGAGTCAAACTCGTTGGAGTGCATATGAAAGGGAACTCCTCGCAATGTATGAAAGCGTCAGGCACTTCCGCCCCTTAGTTGAGGGCAGGCAATTCACCATATACACCGACCACAAACCTCTTGTGGCAGCTTTCTATAAAGTCAGCGATTCATGTTCCCCCCGCCAGGCCCGTCATATAGAGTTTATATGCCAGTTTTCGACAGACGTGCATCACATCCATGGTGCCGAAAACATTGTGGCAGACTATTTCTCACGTAATAATGGGATAAGTCCAATGTTAGATTATTCCAAATTGGCAAGGGCTCAGGCTTCAGATACGCAGCTGCAATCCTTGTTGGTGGACCCGTCCACTGGCCTACGTTTACAACTTGTGGACGTCCCCTGCAGCCCATGTAAGGTATGGTGCGACACCTCCACGGTTAGACCACGCCCATACATCACCCCCCAGTTCCGACGAAAGGTATTCGACAGCATTCACAACCTGGCACACCCGGGAACCAATGCCTCAGTGAAATTAGTGACTGACTGTTTTGTGTGGCCTTCAATCAAGAAAGATACACGGGAGTGGGCCCGCAGCTGCTATCAGTGTCAATGTAGCAAAGTGGGACGCCATGTTCACACTCCAGTAGGACAATTCCCAAACCCAACGGCACGTTTTGGGCATGTACACATTGACTTGTTTGGACCCCTCCCCCCTTCAGAAGGTTACAGGTACTTGTTTACGGCAGTGGATCGTTGCACGCGGTGGGCAGAGGCTACACCAATCAGGGACATTTCTGCAGAGACTACTGCACGCGCATTCTATGAAACTTGGATGGCTCGTTTTGGGTGCCCATTTTTCGTTACCACCGACCAAGGACGCCAGTTCGAGTCAACGCTGTTCCAACAACTGTCAAAACTCTGCGGCTTCCAACGAAACCGTACTACTAGCTACCACCCGGCCAGCAATGGTTTGGTGGAAAGGTGGCACCGGACCTTAAAGGCTGCCCTGATGTGCCACGAGGACTCATGGACTCAAGCGTTGCCATTGGTTTTGTTGGGGTTATGGACCGCATTAAAAACAGACATCAATTGTTCCTCGGCAGAGTTGGTATACGGAGAACCACTCCAAGTTCCAGCAGAATTCCTTGCACCAGTTCCTCTCCCAGATGACACACAACTACCCCACCTCTTGCAACAAATGAGGAAGCAGGCAGAGACACTACGTGCAGCCCCGACGTCTCAGCACGGCACGCATCCAGTGTTCATACACAAGTCCCTCGATACTTGTTCCCACATCATGCTCCGCACAGACCTGGTACGTCATTCATTACAGCCACCGTACACTAGACCATACCAAGTGCTAGGATGGGACACACACACAATGGATATCCTCCTCCAGGAAAAGTCGACCAAAGTTTCCATTGAGCGAGTAAAACCCGCTTGGACAATGACAGCACCGACGACAGTCTCACAGACGACTTCAAACACAACTTGCAACGAACCCACACCTTCCGCAGAACCAGACAGCTGTGTCCCACACCAGGGGGCCTAATGCAGCAACAGAATCAGCAAGCAGCACCCACAGCCGCACTATCGGGCAGGCCGAGAGGTGAAGTTTAAGTACCCCACCATACCGGGTGCTCCGCACTTCAGGGGGGGGGGCTGTGTGGGAGTGACAAGTCGATAGTCGACAAGACACTGAGAGATTCTCTCTACGAGCGGGGTTCTTTGGAGGACACGATGAGTGTTCGTTTTCCCGCGTTAACGTATGTATCAAGTGTGTTTGTGCGGTACAATAAAGGTGGTCATTCACAGTATAAATTCCACAGAAGTGTTTTCCTTTATGTAGTGAAATTACCCCTACAAAATTATTAAAACAGTTTCTGGTCTCATAATTTATATCACTATGTAGACGTATACATGAGTCTCCACATGACTTTGTTCTCCAAAAGCTACTTGCTAATCTGAAGTTTTTTTGTTCAGAATTTTAATTGTGTCTTCAGTAAACCAGAGCTCATTTAAACAAACAACTTTAATATTTGCACATTCTGACAGAATGATTCCCAATTCATCTATTTTGGAGCTTTTATTGTTAGAAGCATCAGTGTTTAAGCCATTTATATTCCAGTGGATAACATACCTACTTTGACTATCACTTACGGGGTTTAGCCCTTTCAGACCCCTTGTCCATTTCAATGGACACTACTTATCGAGAGTAATATCTCATATCTGAGAGCACAGATGTTTTTAGGATTGCTTGTACGTCGCAATGGAAGTCTTGTGGTTCAATCTGATGGGCGATCCTGCCATCTAGTGGTGAAGTCACGAAGTATTTGGACGTTGTTTGAGACAAGATGGCCGCACAGAGGAAGCATGTAAAAGGTGGGTACATATTTAGACCAATTTTACGTGTTTAAAGGTTAGAGTTCCCCTTGTTTTTAAGTTTTATTTGTTTTAGTAAGGTTTTGGATACTTTCTATAGCAAAATTAGATACATGCTTCGGAAAATCACTGTATTATCGACGTTACAAAACTTATGTCCATTGAAATGGACATTTAGCCCCAATGGTTGTTTTTACATGTGTGCTTGTAATGTATCTCTGCTATATGAAAATAACTTCTGTGATGCAACTGCCCCTTTTTTGTAACGTAGGGGACGAAACTAATTTATTTTATGTTACCAAAGGTTCAGTAGATAAAATTCCAAGCATTTATGTACAATATTGCAGTAGTTGTATTTGATGTTATTGCTTCAGACTTGGTATTTACGTCTTGTTTCAACACTGTTCATGAAATTGCTTACATCTGACGTATTGATTTTCAGAATTTTATCATATGAGAGGGATGCTTCCCAAATACTGAATTTGCTGGTGTCACGTGAGGTTTCTGACTTAGAGCTCTCAGAAAATGATGAAAGTGGCCCTGATGATGCAGAATCTATTCCACAATGCACTAGACCTGGTATGTAATAATAAAACTATCAATCTCACCTGACTTTTATATATATTTTGACCTGGTTGTTGCTGTACTGCATTGTCATTTTTAGGTGCTGATGTAGTCACAAACTACGAAGAGGAACAACTGGAGGACGATAGTTGCAGCACAGAAGAAGATGACCAAAATCATACTTATGCACAGGACTCAAATGTTGAAGACTCTATTATTCCATACGAGTGGGTGTTTACTGAAAATAGTGATATTAGATGGAGAAGAAAATCGCCTCCACTCCAAAGCACACCTATAGGTGAAGACCAGTATTCAGTGCAGCCATCAGAGTGTGATATGACACCCATTGAATATTTTTCAGAGTACATTTCTCATGCTTGCTTAGAAAATATGGTTGAAAAAACCAACATGTATGCATTGCAACATGGGAAAACATTTACACCGACAAATGTAACGGAAATAAAGGCTTTCCTAGGACTTCATATAATAATGGGATGCTTGAAATACCCCAGAGTTAGAATGTATTGGGATTCAGCATTGCATTTAGATCTCTTTGTGGAAAGTATGTCAAGAGAGAGATTTTTCCAACTGAGATCAAATTTCCATGTAGTTGACAATTTGGCAAGACCAGAAAATTGCAAAGACAAATTTTACAAAGTGAGACCCATTTATGATTGTATTAGACGTAGATGTTTGGAACTACAGATTGAGGAAGAATTATGTGTTGACGAGCAAATGATTCCTTTCAAAGGTCATTTAGGAGTAAAGCAGTATTGTAAGGGAAAGCCTAAACCTTGGGGTCTAAAACTGTTTTTATTATGTGGAAGAAGTGGTCCGTGCTATGACTTTCTGTTGTACCAAGGAGATACTCCAGAAATCTCAAACACTTTTGTAGAAAAGTTTGGTTTAGGAGCATCTATTGTTCTAAAACTTGTTGAGAGAGTTAACAGGGAACATGCTTATTTATATTTTGATAATTTCTTCACACCATTCAACTTACTAGAAATATTAAAAATAAAAAATATATATGCAGCAGGAACAGCAAGACTATGTCGCATGCCAAATGTACCTTTCACCAGTGATAAGGATTTGAAAAAGAAAGGGCGTGGTTTTTCTGAAGAAGCGGTGAGCATGAATGAAGCAGTGATAATGTGTAAATGGTTTGACAACAGACCAGTAGTTCTGGCATCAAATTTTGTAGGATGTGGTAGTCAAGATGAAGTACAGCGCTGGGAAAAATCAAGAAAGACATATGTTTCTGTCTCACGGCCTGAAGTTGTACGTCGTTACAACCATGCTATGGGTGGTGTTGAAAAAATAGATATGTTAATTAGCCTGTATAGGATTTTTATTAAATCTAGAAAATGGACATTGAGAATGTTGTTCCACGCTGTAGATTTAGCGTGTGTGAACAGTTGGTTGGAATACAAAAGAAATACTGAATCACTCGGAGAGAAAGAGACAATGGATTTGCTTCATTTTAAGATGAGAATAGGAGAGGCTCTTGTAAAAATGGGCACTAGTACCAAAGTGAAACGTGGCAGACCCAGTAGTGATTTACAGGACATAAAAGCAAAAAGGGCAAGAACTGAGATTCGGAATGATCTTACTGGACATTTTCCTGAGTACCATGATAATACAGAAGCTTCAAGGTGTAAAATGCCTAGTTGTAAGAATAAAACTCATGTATTTTGTGAGAAATGTAATGTTCATCTATGTTTTGTCAAAGGAAGGAATTGTTTCAGAATGTTCCACAATGCAGGATGTAACAACCATTGATACTCTTTGTCCATTACAATGGACATTCTGTAAAATGTAAATAAAAATGTTTTCAGTGATTTTGTTGGATTTATTATGTTTTTTATACCCATTTTTACCTATTACAATGAATAGATATTTTTTTTCATGGCTGAGATTAATTTGGGTCTGAAAGGGTTAGCACATTTCATGCCAGATAATGATTTGGTTCTGTCTTTCTTCATGCTACACAATTTTTTTCACCCTCATCACTACTTATAAGTTTCCCTTATTTTTTATGATCTGGCAAGTATCTACAAACATCTTACTGAATATTTTTGAACCCAACCCATTCAGATGTAGACCATCTTTAGCAAGACACTTTGCACTTAGAAATTTGTTGGGATCTATGAAAAGTGGACTACAGCGATATGTCAATTATGAGGAGGTGCTTGACTATTGTACCCCATCCTTTAAACTCCCCATGTACATTATGCTTTCTGGACTGCTGGTAGCAGTTATTCCTTCCTTGATTTCATGAGGTTTTTTTACAGTCATCATTCACAAGGCTCAATGGTCTGCGTCCATTGGTATATGAGGAGTGCCTGGTCTCCATTTAGCAATGCTTGTTCCTTCATGTGTCCACTTCAAAAGTCGGTTTGGGCAGCTTTAGAAGGGCTGATATATCCCTGGGGGGATTTTGATCTCTATATGACGCTCAAATATATCTTGATGGCGTGGAGTGAACGATATTTGGACAGAGTGAGAGGAAAGACAGTCCATTCTGCAGTAGTGTTTGGTGCAGATGTATGTAAAGTTGCTCTTGAGAATGAAGTGTACGTTACATTAACTGTGCTTTGTGTGACTGGAAGTAGTTCCTACTGTACCATGACCGATCCTTCCTACACTGGTAACCTCGTGTCTGTCATAAAATACACAATAAAATGGCTACCCCATTAACTGAAGATAGACAAACTTTCAAGAACCAGCAATTAATGAGCAATGTAAGAATATAGCATGGAATGGTGTATTACATCACGACAGTGTGCCCATTGCGCAATGCAGTGCCCATCACACCTGACCTGGGTTAATGTGCAGTGTCGTTGTGCAAATACAGTCGTGAAAACCGAGAGCATTGACAATTCGCGCCTCTTACGTATGGACATTCACTGGCCTAACTATATCTCAAGAATGGTGGTCAACACTGACGCTGCTTTTGGACTTTAGAAAGCAATGCTGCCACAGACAGTGCTTTCAACCAACAACATAAACTTAGCGCCGCTTTCGTGTCTTCTGCAGCTTCTGAACCATAAATTGGATATAAGCAACTGCTTACCGTGTCATCACAACCAATAGTGTGCCATGAATAATCAGCAGCCACGTTGCCTACTACACTGAGCAATGCTACAATCATGTCTTCAGCCACGGCTCAGAGGTTCAGCCTGCACCACAAACTACAATAGTTTGACCAAGTCATCCTGGTTTGTAGTTTGTTGCAGTGAACAATTTTCGCAGAAACTAGAATTTTAGACGATAGTTCAAAATACGTTAACCTGCTCTCCCTTCTGACAGGACAGGCTGAACTAATCAGCGACCTTATCCTGTCACTGCCAGATGCAAACAAATACAGCGCAGAGACTTCCTCAAACACCAAACAACAGCTGAAAGACGCTATCTATGACCAGTATTTCCACGACAATGCGTACACAAAACTTTGGTATCGTCTGTATACAGCTACTGCTTATGCTGGATACGACCTTGTGGACACTACTGATCGTCAAGTTACCGACCGAGTTGCAGCTGGCGATGATCATACTCAAGTCCGCACTTCTAGAAAAATGACTTGCAGTAGCAGATCACATGTTCTTGGTTATATGTCACCAGCGACAGGTGGCCCCTCACATAGCACTGCACTGACAACGTCTTGCACACCACCAGGTCCCATTCAAGCCAGCTTGACACAACTTGAGGATGATGTCACACCTCACCGGCAACTGATAGCACGCCATAACACGACCAACTCGCCTGCATTGCAGAGCAACGAAGCACCTGCCATTACATCTGGCCCATGGACATTAATCCACCGGTCCCACTGTCAATTCGGACACACTGCTCACAAATGTGTTGTTCCCTGCAAGTTCCCAAACGATGGCGGTGGACCAAAGTAGACGCTTCATCCCACCTTATGAGGAAAATCGTCTACCCCACTCATGTATGGTGGAAAGCTCGTGTCGTCACCACAACAGCGATGCAAGGATGCCTCTTTGTGCCAGACCTCACTACTCAACAATACTTTTTAGTGGACATGGGCTTCAAAATCAGCTCTTTACCACACAGCAGCACATCAAGCTTTGAACTGACATCAGCACTCCTACTTCACTTGGCAAACACCTTGGAGAGACCAGTCCACAGCACTACTACTTGCACCATACCCCTTGTGACAAACCTTCAATGCACCTGTGCATTTTATGTGACACACATCAGTGAACTAATCATTGGCATGGACTTTCTACAGTTCTACCAGTTCTCGCCCAGTGTAATACACGTAGCACTGACACGCCATACTACTAAGCAGTGCATCGAGGGACTTTTTGCTATAAGCATGCCTACTGGGTGACATTCGCTCTCACGTCTCACCACCAAAGACTCTTCTTCCGGAACACTCCTTGAATGCGGATGATTGATAGATGATATTTTTGATACCCACCAATGGCACATCGACTACAACACACAAGCACAGGCACTATGCATCGACAAAACAGACCTCCAGCACTGCATTATGGAGACATAGGCAGCACTTCCATTGCTGCACGAACACTTACGTGTCCTATGCTCTCAACAGCTGGCTGCAGCACATGGGGAACTGCCTACCACCACACCCCCTATGCCCAGCCACGTTCCACACACAACAGTCACCTCACTGGAGCACACACCGATAATGCCCAACAACACTCACAACAAGGTAAGTACACTGCAGCACACAGTGTTTGTGAACAGTGAACCTGACTTACCTACCTCCTGCACTTGGACCCACGTGTGTGCAGTGAAAGATGGAACAGCACACTGAATATTGACCACTGGTGGTCCTGCAAATCGTCTCAAACCTAGCAGCTTGTGCCAATCAGACCCACATACTGCTAAAAACGAAATACAGGAACTTCTGCAAGTGGACATTGTCTGACTCTCAGACAGCGCATGGGCTTCACGCATTAAGTTCGTAGTTAAGAAAGATGGTTTAGTCTGACTCTGTGCAGGCTACAGGATACTCAACTCCAGAACTGTACATGATAGTTTACCTATAGCTAACATTCAAGACTTACACACTTGCTCGCTGGTGCAATAGTATTCATTGTTACCGATTGTAAGATATCGTATTTACAAATACTGTTGCAGCTGAAAACGGCGATCGCCACCTTATTTGGGCCGTACAAGGACCTCTGCCAGAGTCAGAAGGATGTCGATAGCTCCTATCCATGATCTACAGGACGTCACAATATGTGCAAATCATATCTGTGTGTCACATTACAGCCGAATTAGCTGTATGTGCATTCATTGAGCTATGGATTATCTACTTCAGCATACCTGAACTATTTACAACTCATTAGGACCACCAATTTGAATTGGCCCTCTTCAGCACCCTGTGCCACCTCTGCGAGATCACCCACACTTGGACTGCCACATATCAACAGCAAAGTAATGGCCTTGTCGAGAGGTGGCATAGGCCGTTAAGGTGGTCCTTATGTGCCACAGCATTTCCTGGGCTGAGGCACTCCCAAGGGTCCCGCTTGGCATTTGCTCAGCGTACAAGGATGTCTCAGGCAGAGGTGGTCTACACAGAGCCGATGGTCTTGCCTGCAGACTTTCCTAGCCTACGGCCGATAAAGATGAGATGGACTTGCCTACTCTAGTTTGTCATGTTAAGCAACATATCCGAAACATGCATGTCCTGCCACCGCCAGCTCATTTGACCCCAGAAGTATTTATACAAAAAGAACCTTGCCTCCTGCAACATTGTGATGTTGCGAGACGATGCTGTACGAGCAGCTCTACAGCCCATAATCAGGCCCACACAGGGTGCTCAAACATGGCCCACAGATATTCGACATTTTAGAGCGCAGCAAACCTATGACTGTCTCACTCACTCGATTTAAACCTGCTTGGGTGCTCCAGGATAACTCCACCTCAACCTACTGACAAGTCGACATCCTGGTCAACGAGAAAGACGATTAACATAGATTGCTCACGTCACCACCGTCCTCAGATTCGATGCGAGATGGGCAGGACTTTGACGAGTTTCCACTGCCACCTTCTCCATCCATCGCAACATCTGAGTTGTGTCAGACCCATTCCATAGCATCTGGTACAGTAGCACATGAAAAGCAGCAGCATGTCTTACAGCACCACGAGAAATGGCCTCCGACTTGATACGATCAGTCACGCACATCCAGTGTTATTAAAAAGGAAATTGGGCCTGAGTAGCGAAACGGACTGCGATTGGCTAGCGCAGTGACGTCACTATAGGAGCAAAGTGAGGCAGTGGCTGGCGCAGCGAGCGGCTCTCAAGCACAAATAACTGCTTATAACTGCAATAAGTTATCAGGAAATTGTTTAAAGCAGTCAATTTATCTGTTTAGCTGTTGGCAATTCATGGAGAGCACCACTGCCGGAATTTTCGTCTTTGTGTTGTTGCTTCTGCATTTTCAGTTTCATATCGAGGAAGCCAATGCAAATGAAAAACCTTGTTTTAAAATATTATTTGATAATTCCTAGTGAAAAATCGGCACAAGTGGTTTGGACAGGAGCGCATATTGTTTTCACTATATTTCTTTCTTTCGTAACACTTTCCAAATTGGTAAATTCATAAAAAATTAATTCAAAATGCGGCACATTATGTAGCCAAGCCCACCGCGAGATAGGACATCAATCCAGCTGATATGCCCCTCAACTAGCAAAAAATCTTGAGATATGACTAGATGGTGTTCCCAGTGCGTCGTCATATTTCTTTGCACAAAACACGTTGTACCCAGCCAGGTATCTGATTCCTCCTGAGAAGCAGTCAGGTCCCTCCCTGACAGCTGACTCTTCTGCTGTAAGTTGAAGACGAAAGTTAATATCTTGCAGTTCTCTTTCACCATCTACCGTTTCCAGTGCTTCACTCACGTCGGACAAAATTCCTCTGGACAGATGTGTCATCGAAAGTCGCAGTCAGCTGCTTCTACCGAAGTTTCATTTGATAAAGGAATATCGTGAGCATTGTGCCCGAATAGTAGCAGCCATAATCAATATTTAACTTCTGTTGGAGGGATTGCCGACCAGGGTGGACGAGCGTTTCTAGGCGCTACAGTCTGGAACCGCGCGACCGCTACGGTCGCAGGTTCGAATCCTGCCTCGGGCATGGGTGTGTGTGATGTCCTTAGGTTAGTTAGGTTTTAGTAGTTCTAAGTTCTAGAGGACTGATAACCTCAGAAGTTAGGTCCCATAGTGCTCAGAGCCATTTGAACCAATTTTTCTGTTGGAGGACGATTCAAGTGGCAATGACAAGTCGTCTTAAGTGTGAGAAGATATTTTCCAGTCCATCTTGGTTCTATCATGCAGTTTGAATACATTATATCTGCAGTGGCTGAAGGTCTGAAGACAGTCCAAATAACGAGCGAACAGTTGTCATTATGTCTTTCTGAAATGGGAGCAAACGATTTGTACTGTTTACGAGCATTTTTTCGCCACACGTGCAGCGTTCCCTTAATATTTATTCCTGAACATTTTTGTGCATCCCGTAACCACAGGATAACGTGCTCTTGTCATTGAATCTGCGAGCATTGAGGGTGTCAAATGTCTCATTTACAAGTTAAGAAAACTTCTCTTCTTTGGGCACAGGTACTTAGTGGGTTCAGCCGTGATACTCTAAAATAGTTACATTACTAAATAAACACTTTGAAGTTCTCTGCCCTTCACAGTGAGGTGAATCTGTGACAGTTTAGTACTCAACTTTGTTTCATTAGTATCTATTCCGAGCAGTCTTCCTACAACAGATTTATTAACAATTTTCCCACCTGGAAGCCTTATTCCATCATCTAGAATGTGGTTCCTCTTTAATTTAAACAAATGTAGAATATCTAAGAACACCCAGATGTTTTGTTTTCATACTGCGGATTTGGAAAGCAGGAATTTGTATCTGTTACATTAAAACCCTTACACACAATTCGATTTCTTGCCCCGAGGTCGCACACCGCCGCAACAATATTGTAGCCAACATCCTGTATGGCGCACATGGTAGTGTTTAACCGATCACCTTTTATCTGTGAGACAAAATCATAGTAGGCTGGCTGCCTCCACACTGAAAAAAAAACACATCTCAGAACAAGTAACAGTGCAGTCCTACAACACGATCTTCAACAGAATCGTATGAAACACTGCTGTCTACAGTCACTTCGTCGAATGAGAGCACACATATACATTCAGCTTTTGACAATAATGAACTTTAATTAGCTGCAAAACATCTGAAAGCGCACCAGGAAACAATGTGTTGATCGTCCTGGAAATGGAAAACCAACCTGATTTCTTAAAAATAAGTAATGCTTCACTGGTACAGCACTAAGAATAACTCCTTTGTAAGTATCTTCTCTTTGCCATTTCACTTGTTCATTTCTATTCAGCAAGTAGTTTATCTGCATTCTTGAAAACAGTTTGCCCGATAATTATCACTGTCTTCTGCACTCACATCTTTTGATACTTGTGCCGATTTTTTATTTTCTCAACACAAGCTTTCACTTTTATTTTCATGCAGTTCTCATTATACCTCGGTTTTGCACATATAGCTCTCAGACTGTGGTTCCTATATTCTTATTCGTGTTGGGTCTACTAAGTTCATTGATTTGCTTACTGTCAATCTGACATTCATCTGTAGCTGTTGTCCAGCATTTTAATTTTTATAAACACATTAGCGAGGTGCTCAACTGCACTTTGCATTGTCTTCCTTGCCTGCTATCTTTCTGTCCTATTTAGAAAAACTGCATCACTGCACTTGAATTACCACTATACTGGGAACACTTGCTGATATATTTACAGTAATTTGGTTTAAGTACTTTCAAAGGTGGTAGATAAAAACTTTTGCTTGTAAGTCATGGATGTAATCATCAAGTGTGAAATGCAACAAACACACTGTTGATGTCATAACACTGAAGCAATGTTTTTGGTGGCACTTTGTTATCCAGACTTCCTGCAATGACAGTCTTTTGGGATCGAATGATAAATTATACCCAAGTCTTGTCTTCCAACTGTGCGATAGGCACGCCATTACATCACAGTCAAGCATTTTAAGGCAAAACTTGTATCAAGCATCGCAAAACATCACAAACTAAAGCAAACTACACAACTCTGTTATGAGCTGAATGGAGCTGCATGTCCCTATGTGCTCTTGTGATGTCGACCTACACAGAACGACAAAATGTTCAGCGATCAGCGCATGCTATTTGGGCTTCCCCTGCGTGCTTCTGCGCACACCAGCGTCCGCCAACTGCTGCTTTCCGCAGTACTCTGTAGTCCCAGCGGTGGTCTCTGTGGGGATATCGCATGGAGGTAAGAATAGAGGGAGACGCCGTGACGTCACAGCTGTGAAGCTATGTGAAGCCGAGGGTAGCCATCTCAGTTCGACCAAAACATTGCTGCTGTAAGCTTGTGTGCATGGGCTTGTCGCTCGCTTTTGGAAGGATTTTGCGCTATTATGGTGACTTGTGTGGTGTTCGGATGTATGAATCGTTCTGATTGTGATGCGAAATCGAAGGGAATAACATTTCGTGTGTAAGTTGTCTCGTTAAGTGTGATTTTACAACTTCATTGTGAATGAACGTGTGCTACCTCGGTACTTGTACTACAGCGTATTTTTCTCCTGTATGATTTTAGATTTCCTAAAAATGAAAGTCGGAAAGCTCTGTGGGAGAATGCCGTGAGGAGGAAGAATTGGCGTGCGTCTAAATGGAGCACTATATGTTCTCAGCATTTCCGAGAAGAGGACATAGACCGAACAGTAAGGCTCCGAGAAAATGCTGTACCATCAGTTTTCCCTACACACCCAAAACATTTGCAAAAGGTATGTTAATTCAAAGAATTAAATTCTTAGTTTTCAAGTTCACGTTTCAGTATAATACGTACGTATCGTCGATAATCGAAGTGTTGAGTAACTCACTTTGTCTTCATCATGTACCAAATTAAAAGCTAACACTACATTAACTGGCGTAAAGTATAGGCCTAAACAGGACACTGTGTAGATTTGCCATTCTATGTACGGTATTTCAGTAAATATTTATGGTAATGAACAGTGTTTCCCATTAGTGTAACGTAACTGAAATGTCCCAGTACGTATTACAAACAAGGTGTATTTATGGAGCTTTGGAGGTAGGGTATAGCTAACTTAGTTTTCAGTTTCTATTATTTAGTTTGTGATACACGTTTATTACTGAATTAACAAAATTGTATCGTTTACATTGAAGGTTAGCTATTCGTAATATTACATTGAAAACTATTTTTAATCAGAAAAAACACGGAATTTCGCCTTTACGAGATTTTATTTTAAACAAAAACTTTGAAACAACCAATCTGATGACGTTACATGCGTATATGGTGCAATTAGCAACCGTAATACACGCAGCGCTATAGCACACTGGCAATGTTTTGGTCAGAGTGTCATGGCAGCGAGCCACGCCCCCATGGCTTCAAAACGTAGTACGGCTGGGATACGTAGCGCCATCTCCCCTTATTCTTACCTCCATGGGATATCGACCTCTACGCAAGGTTCGAACATCTCTGGCCGGCACAGAGTGGACGATCTTTGCATAGACTGAGAAGAACTGTGTAGAGTTGCTCTTGAGAATAAAGTACACATTACGTTAACCACGTCGTGTATGATTGGAAGTAGTTCCTACTGTACTGTGAGCGATCCTTCCTACATTCCTAATGGGTTTGTTACTCAGGCGACACCCAATCACTAGTCCACGTTCGAAGCCACTGAGCTCTCCTGACTTCTCTACTGACAACGCAATACTCCCTGCGTCTTTTTATAATGGTAGGTCCACTTCTCGTGACATCTAGCGGTTATTATTCTGGGTTTCAACCCCCAGGACTGCTTTTCGACACAACGACAGGGGTACCAAAATTAAAAGGGCAGCACATGATACAGAAGCTGGCCCTGTTCTACTGCGGGTCAGCACCGTTTCACATAAAACGATTGATGCTGTATCATTGATAGCCAAATCATGGGCGTAATTCTTGCAGACCACAGATATTAAAAATAGTTTTTAGAAAGTCTGTTGCCAGGGAACTTGGAGATTGTGATTGTGCGAACGAGTACTGCACCATAAGTTCCCCCAATGAAAACTATCGTTTGCAGTGGTGTTGTTCCATTACCAACTACGTCACTATGTTATTATTTTTTTGGACTGGGAAAATACAAAAGCTTACCGGTAAAATGTGGGAGGAATTATTTGCCTGCTGCGTAAGTACATGTGCATACATTGCTAGCGTCTGAAAAAATTTTGCTGAAAAGGCGGAAGGTGGCAGTGTAAGACTCTACAATTGCCCAGTTTCGGTATGCGTCGTACCACAAGAACTAACTTTTATAGAAGACAAAGAAAACTTAGAGAAGTGATAGGTAGTAGCATTGAGTCTCAGACTGCTCCAAGGTCCGATCATCATGCATTTGTTACTTTTTTTGAAGAGTGAATTGAGTAAGTTAATAGATCTGTCCGTTTTGGCTCGAAGAATGCCATGTCTTGTTCCTTTGTGAATGTGTCTCCCCTTTCCGTTGTTTTGAAATTGCTCATGTACTCTTCAGACAAAGGGAGGAGAGACGTGAGGAGATAGTCGCTCTTCTGTGCCATACCGCCTTTATTATTGCTTTCTTTGGAGTATTGTTGTCAAGTTAACTACGAGGCGTGGCCTGACTGTTGGGGTAATGCAATCTCTCTTGTTGTACATCGCTGAAAAGCGAGTCAAAATAAATTCATTATAGTAGGGACTGTGGTAGGAGACAAAACTGTGTTCTGCATTTTGAAATAATAAAATACTGTGAGCTTTTGTAAACAGCGAGTGCTAAAACACTTGATTATAATATATCACCTTCGAAATGAAGTGTGTTTTTAATAGTGATCTATAAAAGGAATGCCAATACATTAAAAAAAAAAAAAATTCTGACTCAGATATTAGGTGCAATAAGCGTGCATCTGCTTTCATTATAAGCCATGGGGGGCGATCGTATACATCACAATATATGTTAAAAGTGAAAAACATAAAAGAATGGTGCATGCAAATGCTTCTTCTAGAACCATATTGACCTTTTTTTCAAAATTGAAAGTTTTCGTGATAAAGATGAAATTAGTAGCTGTTGAAGGAGCGTTCAGTTACCATACTGTCCAACAAAACCAGTCTTTCAGATCAATGGACTGTAATGCTAAACTTATCCAACGTAATTTTGATCAAAAATTTACTTGCAGCTGTAACAAAACCGAGGCAGTTATATCCAATGTGTTAACCCCATTTGTCAGTTCTCAACAAGAATCTAATCTGCAGAAAGCTAATTTTATTTAAGTGACGATGGATGCATCATACCATAACGAAGTAAAAGTATTTACATAGCTTGTTAGGTACATTAATCCTACTGAGGGGATTCAAGTTGAAATACTGGATCTGAAATCCTTTCCTGGAGAAACTTCAGAAATCATTGCCACATTTCTGAGCGAGTGTTTGAAAAATAATAACTTTAAAAAACCGCTCTTTGTGCAAGTGACACGAAATGCAGATTTGGTGGTGTGCTTCCAGAAAAGGCATCAACATCTTCACAAAACTGAGAGGAAATTTAGTCATAACTTACTTGGGGTTGGGGTTCTGCTAATATGATCCACAATACTATCCATATGATGTCCTTCCTATTCATATTGGAGGCGTTATTTCTAAAATATGTTTGTACTTCTTTGTGTATACTGCATGAGTTGAAAATCTTAAAGTATACTGTGAATTTGTAGACCAGCAGCATAAAAAAAGTGGCTTGCTTTACTCACTATGGTCAGACGTCTTTTGACAATGTTTGCTCCTCTGAAATAGTATTTGAATCTCAAAATAAATGTCCGTTTCTTATTAAATCAGTCTATAAAAATCATTCTTTGAAAAAATTCTGCAAAAATTCTTCTTAAAAAAGCTTTCTTCACAAACATCAACTTTTCACAATACACTGCAAAGAGTTGAGGTGAAACAATTATAGTTTTGGAAGTAATCTCTGTGTTTAATGATTTAAAGGCTAATTTAGTTTCCAAGGATGAAGGCTGTTTCATAACATCAGCTGTCAGAACAATTCTTGGTAAATTGGAAAATGAGGGATTATCATCAGAGGTTGCAAATTTTGAACAATATGCCCATGTATTTTATCAGACCGCAGCTGAATGTTTAAATAAGTGGCTGGGACCCACTGAGAGATTGTGGGACATCAGTTGGGTAGCACTTAAGGCAGGAGTACCCCAATGAAGATTTCATTCGTGAAATGGTTCCTTTAGCTGTAACTGACGATACTGACCAGTATTACGAGTATGTCTACATTGAACAATACATATCACTGAAAATATTTGAGCTGATAACGTCGCCGTTGAGCGCCTGTGATCTCCAAAAATATTACAAAAGTGGAAAATGGAAAAATCATCACGTAGCAATTCTTGGGTAGAAATTATTTCACACTGTAACATGAACAATGTGCCTTATACCAATTTTCTCAAAATATTGGAATTTCTTCTTTGTTTACCTGGGACTAACACCATCACCGACCGAATGTTTTCTCATATGAATGGTTTATGAACGACTGACAAGAA
Organism: Schistocerca serialis cubense; assembly: GCF_023864345.2. Taxonomy (NCBI): domain Eukaryota; kingdom Metazoa; phylum Arthropoda; class Insecta; order Orthoptera; family Acrididae; genus Schistocerca; species Schistocerca serialis. The sequence continues at coordinate 596,663,242 of NC_064643.1, forward strand.
CACTCTTTCAGTGAAGACTCTGAAAGCTATGTTGATTAACAAGGTGGGCTTTAATTATACTTGCATAAATTTTTACAAAATGTCGAGTGGTAAAGTGAACTTACTGAAGAAAATACGTTCATCAGCAAAATATCAGCGAGGATGAATCCTGCTGTAATAGTTCTACACTTCAGAACTGTTGTACAAGTTACACATTTTTATTTATTTATTATTAATTTCGAATCCATGGTATTTATGATGAAACAATTTTACGCTTTCTGTTTTATCCCTTTTCACTTTCAAAATGTCCTTTTTTCTTGTTTCAAAAATATGGCCAACTTAAATATAGTCTAAGTCCTACATCCTACTTGCTTTTTTAAAGGGAGTTCGTTGCTGCGGGAGCTAGATGAAGTGACTATTTGAATCGAGAGGACCTAAATGACACCATCTGGTATTGGTTGATTTCTGACTGCTGCGAACGTAAACTAACAAAACACTGTTCAGTGCATCTAGATGTGTGAGAGCAGGAGTGATAGGCGGAATTAACGATGTTATATGTAACAGATTTTGGAATCGTGTTAAGTGTGACATGTTAGTCTCATTGAACACAATGTTGTTTGTTGTACACACTGTCGGCATTCGATTTTATCGCATCAATAACCTTGCTGAGTGTCTTTTTGGGGATAGCATATAATATTATTATACTCAAATTATAACGTATCCAAAAAGTTGAGCTTCTTTAGTCGAAATTATTATTTCATGCTTATTTACAGGCGTAGACGTCCGCAGGGGTAGGGGAAGGGGCAAGATGTTGAACTTACCTCTCCTCCCCCCACCCTCGCCGAGCGAGGTGGCGAAGTGGTTGTCACACTGACTCACAGTCAGAAGGCCAAGAGTTCAAACTGCCATCCAATCATCCTGACTTTGGTTAACCGTCATTTCCCTAAATCGTTCCTGGCAAATGCTGGGACGGTTCCTTAAAGAGGGCGCGGCCGATTTCCTTTCCCATCCTTGAAACAATCCGACATTTTCGTCCGTCTCTAATGACCTCGATGTCGACTGGACGTTAAAGTCCTAATCTTCTGTGCCTCATTCCTCCCCAAGTAATCTGGCGTATAGAGTTTTGATTCATACATTATACATTATAAATTCTATGAAATTTAATAAGTTTTTGTTACCTATAAAATTTAGTTCTTGTGGTTTGCGACGTCTCGAAACTGACCATCTCATTTGTATAAAATGTGCCAATTTTAGTCTTACCCCCCTCTCCATCCTCTCCATAAATTTCTGTATACCCCCATACTAACAGAATTAACGAAGGCGTGGCGTACGTTTTATACTCAAGTCAGAAGCCATGATGAGACCCACCGCCAAGCCGGTCCTGGCTCGCACAAGCTAATATAAATTGCTACATGTCACACAGCGTATAAAAGACAATTGATCACACCGTTAAAAAAGGAAAAACATACAAAATTTAATAAATTACAGCAAGATTTAATGATGGCTATTTTGGAAAACATAGGGAAACTGAAGTTTTCGGACAAAATTGACAATGTTGTGCATACTATGGAGTATTAGCCAAATGAAAATGTTTGTATTAATTGTGTATTTCAGAAAGTATGTCTTACATTTCACACATTCGATTTTTGCTGCAATTGAAACAAGCACATGTACTGTATAACACTGTCAAGACAGTTTCGAGAATATTTTCCGACACAAAATACTTATCATTTGGAGCACTCCCCTCTTTCACTTCTACACTTTCATCCGTGTCAGTTTTAGCTGCTAATTGTGAAATGCACTGTATACAAATCTTGTACTTGGGTGCCCCTCTCACCTTGGCGTCCCAAGCGGCCGCTACTAATAATTGTGATACGTCTTGTACATAAATCTGGCAGTTGTGGCGCATCTCGCGCTCTTCTCAGCTTGTGTCCCAAACGTCGGCTTGTGTCGTTTGTGCCTTAAACAGACCCTGAACTCCGTCGTGTCCAGCAGGGGCAAGTGTGCAGCGGTCCACTGCGTCAAACTGAGTGATTTCCATGCGCCACGTCTGAATAAAGCAATAGCGGATACAAGGGATCGACAGAAATAAAGGCTGGGGGGCGAGTCTGCAAAGGTTCGCATGAACCCTAAGTTCATGTCAGTACAAAAATAAAGCTTCGCCGAACGAAACGGCTAATATCCCTTCAACAGTGTGACAACCAAACAAACAGAAATTATGCAACGATTAATAAAGCAATATTCTTCATTCAGGTCGTCAACATTATGCTAAAATTGCCCAAACCTTCAGCTTATCAGAATAATAGACAGTCATTTCTAGAAGTGTCTGAGAGTTCTCTAGTTAGTAAAAAGTTGTACTCCAGTTTCCAAGGCAGGGTGAGAGGAGGGGGTGACTAGTGCCTCTTCTTGCTCCCCCTCCCCATTTGCGAAGTCCATGGCATATTAAAAAATTTAAAGCAAAGAATAGGCCCATCTACGATAAGAAATACAGCATCTATCAACGCGCAAACGAATTAAATTTGGCAATGGTATTTTTGAGCATGAGCTGTAAAAGAGAAAAGTATGTATGTTGGATATTATTTTGTAGGAAAATGTGTTCATACAATACTATTCAATCAGAAAGAGTTTTACCACTGTGTCGCAAGGTGTGCTCTTTTCTTTGGCAAATACCTCGAATACGTTTTAAAATGGGTCACACACAGTCGGAAAATCTCAAAGTTGAAAGTGCGAGAATCGTTTGATTAAGTGCGACGACGCTGTGCCTTTGCTGCAGCCAGTTTGCAATTTCTTCATATCGCTGGAAAAATTGATCAAAGTATTTGAGCAACAATATAATATTACAGTGTGCAACTATGGACTGTTCTTGTGAAAGATCACCCTTTTCGTACCAAACATAGCTGTATTTCAACCACCATATGCCATACTATCCAACAAAGAAGTCTATCAGGGCCCAATTATGGGTCTGCCCTTTTTTTACATAATCTATCAGGGCCATTCCTTGAGAACCTAAAAAAAGAACATTGTCCATCTGCTTATTAGCTGATAAATTGGTTTTCGCATTCTACAGTAAAATTACACTGGTCCTGGTTCATACATTCATGTTCAGAAGAAACAGAACACCTTGAACGGCTAGAGACAGGACGTTTGTACCACAAGACATGTACATTAGTATGTTCAGCAGAAATTATTAGCATTTCAATTTATTTATATTTTACGTATTTTATTGCGAGTTCCATTGATCCTGATAACAATGGAGTTGCAACGATATGGAACAAGCCAATATTTTTACGATGTTAACAATACAGCAGCACACAATAATGTTAATTCATGACAGAACTCATTGTAACAGCATGGGACACTAGGAGAAATACAAACATAATACATACATCAGAATTAACACTTATGTGTACACATTCATATTAACAATATCAAAGTATTTCAGAAACAATATAACATTACAGCAATAAACAGTTTCATTTATGCTTACATTGCGTGGGTAACTTGGTTGTATAATAAAAACTTGCTCCTATGTACTAAACAATTCATTAATTGAATAGAATGACTTTTGTACTATGTATTCCTTCAGATTGCTCTTGAACTTTGATGTTTCAGGAGCAAGACTTTTCATGACACTGGGTAGAGCATTGTAAAGTTTGATGCCTGTATAATTTACTCCTTTCTGTACAAGGTTTACTTTGACTGGTTACTATGAAACTCCTCTTTTGACTTTGTGTTGTGACCGTGATATTCACTATTGGTTTTGAAGAGAGAGTGGTTTTTATTAATTAAACATAAAAGGGAGAGTATACATACTGAGATATCATTGAAAATACCTGTAATTTCCTAAGCAGATTCCTGCATGAGTGCCTTGCTTGCACACCACTCGTGATATGTATAGCTCTCTTCTGAGTAATAAAAACGTTTTTTGCCCAGGGCTGAATGCCCCAAAAGATGATTCTGTAAGCCAAAAGTGCATGGAAATATCCGAAATAAGCAGCTCTTATGGCCTCCTTATACGCAGTTGATGCAGTTATGCGTGAGGCAAATGTTGCAGAATGTAGCCTTTTTTCTAGATCTCGGATATGGTTGGACCAATTTAGCTTGCAGTCTGTGTACACACCCAGGAACCTAGCTGAGTCGACTTGCTTAATTTGTTGTCCTGGTTCTTTATGTGCCATGTGAAACTGTGCATAATGAGGTTTTTTTTATATTTAGAGAGAGTCCATTACAGTTAAACCATTTCAGGATGCTATCAAATGTATTGTTTGCAGATGTTTCCCAGTTGTTCCCTGGTGCTTTGTCAACTAGAAGAGAAGTATCGTGAGCGAATAGGGTGAACTTGCTCACTGATGTGGTGCAGTGTGGCACGTTATTTATAAAGATAAGAAATAATAAGGGTCCCAATACCGAGCCTTGAGGCACTCCAGTGTTGACTGTGCCCCACTTGGATAAAGCTGGGATTCCATTACCGTCAGTAATTATTAACCTTTGTTTCCTATCTGTAAGGTAAGATTTAATCCATGTCAACATTATTCCACTTAACTCATAGTAGTCTGCTTTATTTAACAGAATTTCGTGGTTGACACAGACAAAAGCTTTGGATAAGTCACATAGGATTCCAACTGGTGCCAGTTTTCTGTCAAGAGATCCGAGAGTTTGATTGGTGAAAGAGAAAATAACATCATCAATTGAGAGGCCTTGCCGGAAACCAAACGGACATTGACTGAGAATGTTATGGGTGTTAAGGTGATTAAAAATTTTCCTGTATGCCAGTTTATCGAGGGCCTTTGAAAAACCTGTTAGCAGCGATATTGAGTGGTAGTTTGTTATAGATCAGTTTTTTCACCTTTCTTGAAAAGTGGTTTCACACAGGCATATTTCAATCTAAGTGGAACAATACCTTGTTTTAGGGATTCATTAAAAATGTGACACAAGGGTGCATTTATATAGCCATGACAGTGCTTGAGTATCTTAGTTGAAATATTATCAACCCCACAAGAGTTTTTTGACTGCATCTCTCTGATTGTCTCATTGATCTCACTAATTTTTATGGGGGTTATCTGCATCTGGCAAACTCTGGCGTTGTTAGCTTTGTGCAGAAGGGCTATCGCATCAACCACTGAGCCTTCACAGCCAATCTTTTCTGCAGCTGTTAAAAATGTTTATTGAAGATATTCGCAACTTCCTCAGTATTTTTTACAATATTTCCATCCTGAATTAATTCTATGTATATCATGTACTCTATTTTTTTAACACTCTCTCTTTTTATAACTTGCCAGATGGTTTTTGATTTGCTGTTTGAGTTAACAATTTCAGCTGTTATGTACATAGTTTTGGATTTTTTACTCTTTTTAAAATATTACAGTACAACAATCTATAGTCATCCTTTTTGATGGGATCATTAGATAGCCTTAGGGATTCATATAAACTTCTTTTTGTTCTACAGGAAGTTCTGATCCCTTTAGTAACCCAGGGTTTCCATTTTGCGGCCTGGAATTGTTTCTCAAGACTATTTTTGGAACTACAGTATCAAATAATGACACAAACACATTAGAGAACAGTTTAAATTTTTCATTAATATTCCTCTCCATAAATACAGGGGTCCAGTCGATATGCTGTTAGAGACGGTTAAAGATTTCTAAGTTATCATTATTGACTGGCCTGACAGTTTTAAAAGAGTGTTTAGGTTTATCACAGAGTTTGACATCATTTACTGTAAGCAGCTTACCATCACGATCTGACAGACCACTGAGAATTAGACTTCTGCATCTGCCCAGGAATATATTATCAATTAGGCTCTTACAAGTACTACTTACTCTAGTGGGAAAGTTAACTACAGAAATTAGGTTAAATGATTCCATCAGGTGTTCTAGTTCTCTTCTGCTGCTATTTGTAGTTAAGAGCTTAACATTAAAATCACCCATGATACTTAAATACTTGTGATTTGAATATAATTGGTTCAGAAGTTGTTCAATTTGGTTTAAAAAGATACATGTTTTCCCTGCAGGGGCCATAAAAACTGCCAAAATTATAAACGACTTATTATTTGTAGTTATTTCGGTTCCACAGTCTTCAAAGTGAGAATCTGCACTGTAAGTACTTGTGTCTAGGGATTTATATTTTACATTAGTTTTAACATAGTTTGCAGTCCCTCCTTTCTCCTTTATAGTTCTACAATAGCTGGCTGCTAATGATCATCCATCAATTTGAGGTATTTCAGTTCCATTTGTCATATGGTGATCTGTAAGACATATTACTTGTGCATAGTCTACAGATTCAGCATCAATAATGTCGAGATTTAGAAGCTCCAGTTTGTTTCTGAGACCATTGATGTTTTAGTGGAACACACAGAGTTTACTGATACCGTTATTTCTTGGTTCGTAGCTACACTTCGATAGCTTAGCATTTCCCCATAAACTCGGACTGTTTGGTAAATTATTACACCTCAGATTATCACCAGTCTTAACATTTGGCCTAAAAAAGCCTTTAGAAACAGATTGCCGATGTTTGTCTAACAATACTGACCACGTGATTATCTCTTGAGGCTTATTTCCTATTACACTCAGCACTTTATTCGCTACAAGTCGTTTTCCCAGGCCGTTTAGATGCAGTCCATGAGCAGTGTGAAATCGGCGGCCAATATTGTTTATATTCACTATAGTAACGTTTTTGAAGTATTTAGCAGTTGATTCATATTGTCATTAGTTGCATTTATTTCATGATTCATTGTGGTAGATCATGAAGATGTGGGATGTAGAGAACAACATTAGTATGAGTTAAGTCACTCAAACATTCTTTTAGCCCCTGACAGGCATTTGATGTTTCGTTTTTAAAGATATCGTTAGATCCTCCAACTAGCACAACGTAATCATTTGTGGATAACTTACCGACTTCTGCCGTGTTTGTATGTTTACTCAACCTGGACCTGGTTTGATGAATCCCGTAGCAGCAATCGTTGTAGATGTCTCATTTAGTATATGAGATGTGATTCCGCGCCCATGGCTGTCGGCAATAAACATCAGTTTTCTTATTGACTCTTCTTCCTTGGAGCTCTGAGATAATGGGTGATGGTGTTGGGGAGTAGTTGCGTGTTGATAGGACTGATTATCTCCAGAGCTGTTATTCACCTTAGCACCACTTATATGAATGTGTGTTGTACGCCAATTAAGTGTGTCTTCGCCTATAAATTGTGATGAAAGGTTTTCGTCACTTTAAATACTATAATCCTTAGAACTGTTTTTCACTTGTATGCCTGACGAGCACTTATTTGCGATTTTTATATGAGAAATCTCAGAGAGATCTGGACTGCTGTTCTTATCGAGTCTGCATAATTCACACTTCCACACTTGTACATCTAGTTGGCCATATCGATAATGAAACGTGCTTTTGTAGCACACACATATGACACCATTTGTCTTTTTTGAACACTTTTTGCAAAGATTTGCACAAACATTTTCGTTTTCATTCGATTTACTTTGGGTTTTATCGATATTAATTTCTTCCGATGCACTAAATGCTCCATGCTGTATTACTTTTTGTTTTAAGTGCGTATTTCCTGAAGTAGCACTGAAATAATTTCGGCACTGGATCTGCATTCGTTTAGCTGTAGGCCCTAATTCTTTTCTTTCACATTTCGAGCAGAAACAGATTTTCTGACTTAGATTAGCATTCACATTTCTGAGACGATAAATGGTCTTACAATTAAAACACGCCATACCTTTATTTGTTCTCTTTTTCTGGAGCATAGTTCCGCGTTTAAATTTTCAGAAACTACATGGCAGTTGTACTCATGTGAAGACGTGCTTGCATCACACGAGGAATTCGCTTTTCTATTTGTTTCACCCCCGATGTTTTCAGTAACTTTTGATACAAAGAAGCATGAAATACACTTATCATCACAACATATAGCAAAATTAACGCATTTTGTACACTTTTCTACTTTATTTTTCGATTTACTTTCAGAGGTATATAGTTCACTACCTACACACGGCGCCATCTAAAGAGCGAGTTCGAGGTCAACATCGATACTGCGGCACAACACCACCTGCCGTTTAGTGCCTGCGGCTGTCGGGTAGCATTCACCTCACGCTAGGTGAGGAGAGCGCTACGTCATAGTGACGTAGGCACGCGTCATCATGAGATTCACGAGTTGTCCTATCGACTGTTGCGTGCATTCTGTATATATCGACTGTTGTGTGCATTCTGTATATATCGACTGTTGTGTGCGTCTTGAATCTGCATTGTTATTTGTTTATGTGCTTTCATTGTCCTATTGTACTGTGTTGCTAGCGTGTACGTCGTTCTGAACATGGCCTGTAACGGAGATGAGAGAACTTTCGAGCAGATCCATGAAGATAGTCTGAAAGATTTCAGTATCTTTCTTAGTTGATTTACAACACGAAGGCAAAATTAAATGGAACTAGATGGTTTAATGTTTCTAGCAACATTCGGAATTATCTTCGGAACCACTTCAGTTTCTCAGTTTAACGTTTCTGCCCACATGAATTATGTACAATTCATTGGATTTTATAAAAATACGAAACACTTTAATTTCTTCCTATTTCACGTTTTTATCCACATGATTTATTCAATATTAATCGGACTGAAAACATGACTAGACACTTTTTCAACTTTCGTTAGGTTTATGATTCCTTCATTCAGATATTCGTAACGTTCACGAAACACACAATAACATCCTACATCCTTTGGATTGCAGCTTAATAATTAATTACTTCACTTTTCTGTCCACACGATGTATGCAGGATCCATCGGAATTAAAAAGAATTACAAGGCTTTTTTTATTTCGTTATGGCTCCTTCGCTCAGACATTGTGTTCATGAAATACACAACAACATCGCAAATTGTTGGGATTACATTTAGCAATTCATTCAGCTGGGATGAGCATATCACACAACTCCTGCCACTTCATTTGTACACATGTATTTACATTTAGCTTTGACGTTATCGGTACAATTGCAAAGATCGATATACGTACTCATTTAGTGGATTTAGGTTAATTACATCACGATGACGTAGCGTTACGTCATTATGACGTAGGGTTCCCCTCACCTAGCGTGAGATGAATGCTACCCGCGGCTGTCGTCGCTATGAGCCGAAGTGAGTCAATGTGACTTGAGCAGGCGTGCAGGATGCCTCACGATCCGTACTGTCAAATCAGTGAGTTTGAAAGAGGACATGTTATTGGCATGAGAGAATGTGATGCATCCATACCGGAAAATGCTGCTCGTGTGGGATGAAGTATTTTGGCAGTGCAAACGGGAGTGTGCAGAACGTTCACAGAAGGCGTTAGAACACGACGAGATAGGTCAGGTTGCATCACCATACCACCACCCGAGAAGGTCGACACCTCATCCGAATGGTACTGCAGGCCAGCTCAGCGTCCACCTCGGCTCTGGCGCAACAGTGGAACACACCGTACACTATCAGAGGTGACAGTCCGTCGCCGTTTATTACAGCATGGGTTATGTGTACGTCGTCCACCTCACCGCCTATATTTGCCTAATGTGCAGAAACATGCTAGACGACAAGGGTGTATGGAACGTCGTCACTGGGAACAGGAATGGCACTAGATAGCGTTTTCGGACGAATTTACGTTGTGTTTGTTTGTAAACGATGGGCGCATTTTGGTTAGCCACAGACAGGAGGAGCGGCATCACAGTGAGTGCATTCACATGAGACATGCAGTGCCACCTCAAGGCCTTGTGATGTGGGGTGCTATTGAGTACAACCACAAATTACAATGTGTGGGATGTGGCGAAACGATGGGTGCGGTGCTGTGACCCAATGTCAGTCACCACAGATGAACTTTGGAACAAGGAGAATGCAGGATGGATGGCTATACCACAGGAAGCTATTCACGCCTTTATGCGTGTCGATGCTGTCATGTGTGGAACAAGCTGTCAGGGCCCATGGCGGACCTTGTGCCTACTAGGCAATGAGACACATGCTGAATTGATGTGACTGAAATGCCAATCATTTCTGCAGAATATATTAATGTACATAACCTGTGAATACGAACGTCCATTCTCTATTCGTTCAAGGTGTTCTGTTTCTCTGAACATAAGTGTAGTCTTGACTGATGTACAATAACGGATGCAAGTTTCGCTTATGGTTCCGAAACGACACAAAAGGTCCTGTCGATTGTGACTAAACAGCGCTGTTGTAAGACTATTTCTGGATGCGTTCTGGGTCCACAATTGGCAATCCTGACACCAGTCACACACATTTTTTGTGCAGGATGCCGTGTCCTCATTCAGTTGAGATGTCTATAATTCCGATTATCTTGCGAACTTTCGGCAATCTTGCGTCACAATGTTATGTGTTTTGTCAACGACCTTCGTTGTAGTGACCTTAACTTGGCAGTCAGAGAGCATCTTTCATCCTTATAGCTTATACTGCCACATAGAAACTCATTAATCTAAAAGTATTTGTGTAGAACCCCATGCATTTTAAACTGTTTTGATCAGTCTTGCAGCCTAAGCCTTAAACTGAAAAACTGATTAACCCAAACCTAGAATGAGATTAATTTTTCCCATGTTTCGCAGCAGCTGTTAAGTAACCACTTTAGACAGCTATCAACAGTTACATTCCTGAAGTCCTAACGCAAGGTTTATTTGAAATCGGTACAAGAATTACGCTTGTCAACAACAGCATTTGACAAAATTCTCTGATTTACCAGACCTACCAAACGACACTGCATCTTGATTGCTAACTTCTACATAGTACAGCTCCCTTTCCCGTTCCACTAGAAAAAGACACCAGGGAAAAATTACTACCTGTATGCTTCTGCGTATTTCTTATGCTAGGCCCACACAATGCTGCACACTATGGGGAACGAAAGTAAATGCGAAAAAGTGGCTGAACACAACAATAATCTCTTATTGGCATATATACTATTGGTAACTGTTCTGAAACTACAAAAATTCCGTCATTACGTTGACAACCGACTCCACTTAAACGAACGACGATGTTCCTGGTCACCAGACCTATTTAGTTGAAAAATCCAAGCTGTGAAGCTATTTGAGTTTGTTCGACTTAAATTTCAATCATTGTCTAAAAGAACAAGATGTAGTAGCTAGGCGAGCTACTCTTAGACAGAATATACTAGAGTAAATCTGGCAGGAGGCATTACTACGAACAGAGCAGCATGGTTTCGCCAAGATGTTTCGGAATTGGCTGTTCACAAGAAGAAAGCATTCTTAAAATACAAAGACAGTCAAAGTCGAGACGATTATAGCGAGTGTAAGATCATTTGTAATCGGGTGAATTCAGATGTTTGAAAAATAAAAGAGTATTATCAGGAACGATATACAAAATGTACGCAACGAGACCTTTATGGAACACGGAAAAAAGTGTGGTGGATGCTCCAAAAGCAAAAGAAGGATGTTAATGAATGCATTCAGATACAATTTTACTTACCGGTAGCACATTGGCACTCATCTTTAACCAACACACCAAACTAGACTTCTCACAAGAAATGGTATTTTGATAGGTATTCGAGTAAATACAGTAATGAAATTAAAAGTGGCCAAATAAAAACACATGCAGTATTTGCTTTTATGTTTACACGTAGTGTCAGGCCACAGACGTAGAATTGCTGGAAGAATTCTGTTTGAGTATCACTGTATCGAAAGTGCTTAGCACATCACTATAAATATTCTCAGTGTTAAAAACGAAAAATAAAACTTCTTTAAATGAAAGTGCAGTGATCGTAAAATGTGTGACAACAGTACATGACCCAACAAGAAGCTCAAAAATTCTAAGTCTCCTTTCCTAGCGAAACTGATGCACACGTCCATGTTTACATTTGAACGTTCTAAGCATAACACAAGCTCTGCAATTTAGGCAACTGCTGTTGGCGTTAACGACATTCATTTCCTTCAATAGAACACGTACCTGAGACATGTTGTTACTCCAGACATTGCTGCAGACACTAGGTGATTCAGATCTCCATAAGTCGGAGTAGTGAGTTTTAATGTCCGGAAGCAGATATCATACAGAGCTTCATTGTCGATGCAGTATGTCTCGTCGGAGTTCTCAACTAGCTGATGGACGGAGAGAGTGGCGTTATATGGTTCAACAACTGTGTCAGAGACCTGTGAAATAATATCATCAATCACTGAATGGTACAACAGTACATGTTAAAGGATATGTAGTGACAACTGAAAGGTTGTGCCAGACCAAGACTCGAACCGGGAATTCCTGCTTATTACGAGCATTCGTCTTAACCACTAGGATACGTGAGCACGCCTCCAAGCCTGGCACATACTTTAATTGGCACACATCTTCATTGCTTGCAGCGTATTTAACTCAGTACATGTCTACATTAATACAACTCTCGCCCTTACCTTAGGTGATGGCACAACACTGAAGGTGTTCATAATACGGTCAGGGTACTCCTCCCTTATTTTCGATATCAGCAGCGTTCCCATGCCAGAACCAGTTCCACCGCCCAGCGAGTGAGTTAGCTGGAATCCCTGAAGACAGTCACAACTTTCTGCTTCTTTCCTCACAACGTCAAGCACCGAATCCATCAATTCAGCACCTTCCGTGTAGTGTCCCTTCGCCCAATTGTTGCCTGCTCCACTCTGCCCAAAAACGAAATTATCGGGGCGAAACAGTTGTCCAAACGGCCCAGACCTGACTGAGTCCATAGTACCAGGCTCCAGGTCCACGAGAATGGCTCGTGGCACATATTTCCCTCCTATGAGAAAGAAACTGTCTGTTGGTATTCAGAATTGGAAACATAGCTGTCAGTGACTAAAACCGAAACGGTCAAGTATAATTATATTTGAAGTATGAGATCTTAATCACATGTATGTTTATTTTATGTGAGAAGACAGCCAGAATGACCATTAAATGCAATGTTCTCTACAGTACTGTGGAAAGAAATGCCTTTGGAAAGAAATACCATGAATTTAGCTTGCCACAATTTTAAAACTCTAAATCAAGATATTCTGATGGCTTTTCGAACTATGAATTTTGTCGCAAAGGATTATGTATCTCCCTCCACAAAAATCAGTCGAATAAAACCTAAATAAATTTACCCCAGATCATGAATCTCACCAAAGTCATGTTATTTGTTACGCTCCAAATTCGATAAAATGATTTATTTAAATATTTAGAGCAACTGTTTCCCACAGTTCACAGAACAAATTTATAAGCAAGTAGAAACAACGAAAGAAATGAAACAGTGTCATTTCAAAGTGATAGTCAATGGTAATCTCAAATGAGGTATGTTATCTGCGTAAATAGCCATATATTCATCGATGTAAAATTTTCAGTAATTAATAAGAGATACTACAAGTAAAGTGTCACAAATAACTATAATTTACAGTGAATTACCTGTTGCTTCGTTGTAGTACACATTTATGCGCTCCAGTTGTAAATCAGAATCACCATGGTACGTTCCAGTCGGATCTATGCCATGTTCATCGGAAATTACCTCCCAGAACTGAAAAAAGAATATTATTATTTGTATCACTAAAGTACGAAGCTTGTGAGATAACTTGCAACAAAAATTACTTGAATACCTTCGCCCCTATTTGATTTCCACATTGTCCAGCTTGAATATGTGCTATCTCGCGCATATTTAATTGGTCTTAAATTACCACTTGCTATCGCAAACCACTCGCATTACCTATCTTTTAGCGTTGGAGTATGTGTTGACTGCTGTGCGAAATTTAGAAATGTGCGTGTTACAACAATAGACTGCGGAATAGTTAGTAAACAGGAAAATCCGATATGAAGTTAAAAACTTTTCTTGCGGAAATTATACCGCCAGAACGTACTTTATCCTGTTCTGAAAGCGTCTACTGTCATTTTACCATTACAAAGCCGCAACTGACGTTTATTTACCTAAATGGTATCGGAACTACTTTCTGTAGCTATAAAACGCGGTTAAATAAGGTTTATTTTATGCTTTGTTGAAAAAGCAAAGAATATCCATCTAAGAAGAATCTAAAATCAGGAACACAGCTTTCTAACTTTTTGTGATTTTTTACATTAGTTTTTTATAAAAATATGCAGCGAAGGAACATTCAAGCTACGAATTCTTAGTTTTGTTTTTATTTTGCGAGACATCTGTCCCCTTCTTGGCATTTACTACACTATAATCACACTACGAAATAGAATTTTTTTATGCAAACATGTATGTCGGCTCTCCCCTTTTATCTGCTTCCTACAAACACAGATACAATGAAAGAGCATTCAGTGCCACTTTAGGTCTTTGAAGACATTTTACTGTATTTTTCTTTACTGTTTTAAACTATTAATTCAGTGTTTATTTCATAAACACAGATGAATGGAAACCGGCTAGAAAAGTACGTTTAAGGGGATGCCCCTGTCAGAAATGTTGCCTCCAAGAGCGGGTGAAGTCGAGCAGGCCACAAACTTCTGATATATAGTGCATATTGGGGCATTGATTTCCGATTTTAAGTTCACACGAAGAAACACAAAATTCCGTGTCCGCTGATTGAACAGTGATTTCTCTCCATGGGAAAAATTACAGTTGCAGTGCCCATTGCCTAGTAGCTCTCGATTAGTACTGGTTGACCTCACACAACAGAAAAAGGCGCCACAAACTTAGAAGTGTCACTGTGTTAGTTGAAACGTTTTCGTCTTTTTCTCGGAAATTGTACTACTGCGTGCAGAGTAGCTTCTTCCGGACAGTTGCTTCCAGCACTACTATGCGTTAAGGTGGCTATTCACGTAACCCCATGCTTGACAAGCAGGCATGAGCAAGCGTTTTGCACAAGCATGCACGAATCCTTCATGCCTCCACATAGCTCAAGTATGCTTCTACAAGCATCAGTACGTACCTGAAATATGTGCAGTTCATACCACAATGCGTTCACATTACTGATCTAAGATAGCTATAGGTTTTGCGAAGATATACATAGAGAGTCCCTCAAGAGAATGTCATCAAGAATTTGAAAAACAACGAAGCCCCAGCTATAGATGATATTTCCATAGAAATGCTGACTGTGATGGGAGAGGAACGTACGCGCGATTTACATTTAATATGTAAGAGATGCATATTTTCTAATTCTTCATCACAAAAAACGGTCAATTAGGAACTGCTCCAGTTATCGGACTGCAGCATTAGTATCGCATGCAAGCGAAGTTCTCCTGCACATAATTAATCAACGCCTAAAGAAATTCCTGTATTCTACGATTTCTATGGAACAGGCAGGTTTTGTGGTAGGTAAAGATACGCGAGAAACAATCATGAATTTGAGGTAGATGTCTGAAAAAGATCGTAAAATCTGTGTCCGTGCCTTCATTTGTTTCCTATATTATGAAATGTCCTTTGACTGTGTCTTGTGGTCAATGTGTCTGCGTTCCGAAACACCTAGCATCATTACTAAACGGTCTTAAAAACAGTCATATTGCAACCGTAAAGATGGATGATGAATGCTAGGAGTTTCCGATGTGACAAATGGAGTCAATACACTGTCACATCAGGTCTGTAACATCTATGCGTAGTATCTCATAATGCCACATTGAACTGTTGGAATGGTAGAAATTCAATCGACGGCAGGAAAATCAGCAGTTTACGCTTTGCTGGTGATACCTCTCCCATTGCAAGAATTGAGGACGAACTTAGTAATGTGTTCTCCGGAGTGAAGAATTATCAGTTTCAATTTCGGTCTAGGTATAAGCATGAAAAAGAACGACCAAACTAATGGCTATTGATTGACAAGGTTTAGTTGAAATCCAACTTACAAGTTGCTTAAAGGATCTGAAGGTAGTGAATGATTGTGTATAGCCCTATCTAGGCACTCTGATCATTGAAAAAGGGCATTGCGATAAATAATATAAAACAAACGACGAATCGTCCTTGGCCGAGTTGCAATGGTTAAGCTCAGTAAGATTTGGCAGAAGTGGGCAATAGCCAAAATGACAGATGACGCGCTTGGTGGAGTCATTGGTGTTCCCGGTGTGCTTATATGGCAGCGAGACCTGGACGATGAAAGCCATTGACAAGAGCAGAATAGATGTCATTTGGATGTGGTCTTGGAGGAAGATGTTACGTTTACCGTGGTCAGCAAGAAGAACCAATGCTTCAGTTGTAGAATAACGTAGCACCACAACAATTTATCTTCCCGCGTCAGTCAAAGCTACTTCCAGTAACTTGGGCACATTTTGAGAAGAGAAGGGGATACTTTAGAAAAGACCAACTTGCAAGATGAAGTTGAAAACAGAAGGCCACAAGGAAGAGCAGCAAGTAGATGAACTGAAGATCCCTGTGGATGGAGACGTCTGTTCGAAGGTTCAGTTAGTTAAGAAATAAATGAAGAAACGAGATGACGTCATTCGGCCCTGATAAATCGATTAATGATGATGATGATGAGTTCCTCCAGCTGCTAGTGGCTCATTTTATTTTAATTACACACGTGTTGCAGTACGGTTCTACTAGTAATTGTAGACGTAAATGATAGATTTATTGTTTTCGATTTCGGTATAAATGACAGGATACCGGATGGACGTCCTTTTTAGAATACAGAGTTTTTTAGGTGACATTTGTGTCATTGAACATTTCAGAGAGACAGAAGTCGTCAAAAGCTCACGACAACTGTGTAGGCATAGGAGATGATGCTTTTCATTTGAGGCTTATTATTGAGAAGGTTTTTGGGATATTTACAATTATCTTTAGGATTTTTCAGATCGTTCTACATTTGGAACTAGGGCACATTGACAAAGTAATAAATACGACCCTTGCTTTACGTGATTATTTAATAGCTACTAGGAGTCAAACCTACCACCAAACATCTACAAGGCCTGAATTTGCGCAAATTTATCGTCTACATGCTCAAGCAGACTTGGCGTAAAACATTAGATCATTCGTGCTTGTCAAGTCTGCAGTTACGTGTGTTGTACCTTTTAAAGGAGCCTTCACATATGCGACAGCAGGACATTGTCACTCATGATACAATTTGTCAAACTAGAGGCAGCAGAAGGTCTCCCATGAGTCAAGCCTATGGTTCTGTGCCAGCAGTCGAGAATAAAGTGTCTTTGTACACCACCGGTTACTTACAATAAAGTAGGCTTCGTCAGCGATAATTAGCGTTAAAGTAACCAAGAAAATACTATTACAGCTCCATGGAGGACACGTACTACCAGAATCTTTGCAACAGATATCAACATTGAGTGTGTGGTTTTAGTTTTAAGCTTGGTTGTAGAGCTTTACTATTAACGTTTTTTTTAACAGTGTGAACAATGCAAAGAATTTAAAAAACTGAAGAGGATCACTTTAACTGAGTTTCGTTCTTGCTAGATAGTCTTTATTTTAAGATATCTAAACTTTCCTGCATCTGGAACTGAATTTGCTCCCTGACTCCTGGTTTCTTGGGGAAGGTCTTGGTACAGAATCACAGACAATACAATTATCACTTCCTGAGGCCAGTAAAGAGGGGACGCCATTGGTGCATATGAGTGTTTCTAATTATTAGAAGTACAAATTTTTCTGTATTTTACAGTATTACTGTTGAGGGAAGAATGCCCCCCCTTGTGAAAGCAATACCAACATGTGCTTAAGGAAGAATCTGGAACAATATTAGCCCTACACGAAAGCAATCTGCATTAATTACATCCCTCCGAAGAAGGTAGAAAGTAATGACATATTTTATAGACACCGTTTACATCGACATCTGCATACTTGCAAATCGCCCTGAAGAGCATGGCACTACGATGTTCGTGGCCGTGCTTCAGACGATGAGGTAAAGGCCTGGGTAATATTATTACTAGTTTGCATCCGTCTTCTGACTATAATCCGTTCATCATAAGAATAAACATGATGAAAACATTGCACTATTTATTCTTCAGCGTTTGCTGGATCCTCATTGGATTTCATATTCAAGTGGGACTGCAGCAAATCTGTCGCATGTACTGTCAAGTACGATAATAATGGTACGTTTTGTGCAGTGCGTTACGAGCACATCGACTTAGCGATAATATGGGGTACCGCATTTCCGGCACATTTAACTTAGCACTGGCCGGTTAGCTGATATAGCTACCCTCAATGGCGTGGCCAGCTGCAGTTCACACGAAAAACGAGACGAACAGAGGAGCAATACAGCTTCGAATATCATTTAATTTTTAAGCAGCATGAAATAATACACGGCAAATCTCCCACAATACGCTCCTTAGACGACTAGACGAAAACCGCAACACGTTATCGGTTTTAGCTAACGTACTATTGTGACTAAAAACAAGAACGATGAAAATTCCTGACTTAACCTCAGTGTAATTTTTCTGCATAAGCCGTGTGTTACGTAAGAGAGTATTCAAGGATTTCACCGAATAGTTAAATATTGAACCCACTGAAGGTATTACTTTCAGTCAGTCGTCTGGTAACCTCTTAGCTACGTCCTTATCCGAATCCGAGAAATACATTGCAGCTCTGGAAGTGTCACCTGCTACGTTGATAACGAGCCTATCAACAAGAGAATCCATGAAGCCAACCAGGCGCAGCATTTTCTCTTCTTTTATGACGAGCCGTTCTATACCACGCCAGCGTTCGGCAGTGACGTGTGAAAAAGTTGCGCGCGTTAGATCCAGTACGTCTGGCAGTTTAAGTCTGTTTACCTCTCGGGCCAAATCCAGTAGCTTGGCTCCAGAGCAGTTCTGTTGGGTTCATATTATAATGGTACAGTAGCAAATGTAAAAATGTAGCATTTGCATGATGTGCTCGATGCTGTGAAAATGATTGTTTTCCATGTTTCTACGATATTTATCTACCTCTGTGGTATAAGACGATGGACATAGTCCAGACAAAGAAGATTTGGTTTTTCATTTTTGCCTCAAAAATTAAATTGTTATGTTTCCTTAGATTAAACAACTTTCATACACCATGGATAATTAAGAATTTGTATTTGAAATGGAAACAGGAATTTAGCATCCAACATGTAATTAGATACAAGAAGATGTGCATTATTCATAATAATGATGGTGAGTTTTATAATTACGAGATGTAGGTATTTCAAGTGTCAGTGTCGTCCTAACCGCCGTCTGCTTCACGTCTGCTGTGCAGCGAGCTACCTTAATTTAAGTATTAACTGTATTTTTCTTACTTGTCACTTCTTCTTCCCTGTGTTTTTGCTTTTAGGAAGCTTTAACTGTCGAGAGCTATTAATAGTGTTCCATAGATTTCGTGTTTTTTTGAATACAGTCAGAGAGAGTCCCTTTAGTCAACCATAGTGCCAGTAGTGCTAGTGTTTGTTTTCAATACAGTCCAGAGACAGGTAGTGCTATTTTCAGCCGGCCGCGGTGGTCTCGCGGTTCTAGGCGCGCAGTCCGGAACCGCGCGACTGCTACGGTCGCAGGTTCGAATCCTGCCTCGGGCATGGATGTGTGTGATGTCCTTAGGTTAGTTAGGTTTAAGTAGTTCTAAGTTCTAGGGGACTGATGACCACAGCTGTTAAGTCCCATAGTGCTCAGAGCCATTTGAACCATTTTTTGCTATTTTCATTGTTTTCTACAAGAAGTGGCTAGCAATCGCAGTTTAGTCAATAATCAGCCGCCTTTAGTGAATTAGCAGTCTAGTTAAAAGTTGATTAACTCTGTTCAGTAAATTGATTCCTTAGGATGGATAGGATGTGTGACTGCTGTGTACGGACGCAGGAGGAGCTGGCCACTGTTCGCGAACAGCTGAGCGTGTTGATGGCCGCGGTCAGCCGTCTTAAGGCTGCTGCCTCGGAGTGTAGCGGCAGTGGGGGGTCTGGTGCGTCGTAAGGTACATCCCAGGTGTTACATGCTTCACCCACTGTCCCTGCTGTCGAGACATCTTCGCGGGTACCGGCCGCGGTTGGGCCACCCTCTCCCCAAGGGGAGTGGCGGGTTCAGCGGCGTTCGCGGCGCACGAGACGGAGGGTAAATGTGGAGGCTGGCCGTGTGGCATCGCCCGCTCTGCCTGTGAGTGGACATGTGGCCGCTCCTTCAGCAAGGTCCGAGCAGGCACACGGGGGGAGGGGTTTATTAGTTATTGGGAGCTCCAACGTTAGGCGAGTGATGGAGCCCCTTAGGGAAATAGCGGAAAGGTCGGGGAAGAAGGCCAGTGTTCACTCTGTCTGCTTGCCGGGGGGTCTCATCCGAGATGTGGAGGAGGCACTACCGGCGGCGATAGAGAGCACTGGGTGCACCCGACTGCAAATTGTTGCTCATGTCGGTACCAATGACTCCTGCCGTCTGGGTTCAGAGGTCATCCTCAGTTCGTACAGGCGGTTGGTGGAATTGGTGAAGGCGGAAAGCCTCGCTCGCGGGGTGGAATCAGAGCTAACTATTTGTAGTATCGTTCCCAGAACCGATCGCGGTCCTCTGGTTTGGAGCCGAGTGGAAGGCTTAAACCAGAGGCTCAGACGATTCTGCAGAGAGCTGGGGTGCAAATTTCTCGACCTCCGCTATCGGAATTCCCTCCCTAGGCCCGACAAGACGCCTCCTGAGACGCGGCGGGATAGGAGTAGACAAAATGCAACAGGGAATAACAATATTAATGTGCTAATAGTAAACTGCAGGAGCGTCTATAGAAAGGTCCCAGAACTGCTCTCATTAATAAACGGTCACAACGCCCGTACAGTACTAGGGACAGAAAGTTGGCTAAAACCAGACGTAAACGTAATGAAATCCTAAACTCAGATTGGAATGTATACCGCAGAGACAGGCTGGACAGTGAAGGGGGAGGTGTGTTTATAGCGATAAGAAGTGCAATAGTATCAAAGGAAATTGACGGAGATCCGAAATGTGAAATGATTTGGGTGAAGGTCACGGTTAAAGCAGGCTCAGACATGGTAATTAGATGTCTGTATAGGCCCCCTGGCTCAGCAGCAGTTGTGGCTGAGCACCTGAAGGATAATTTGGAAAATATTTCGAGTAGATGTTATAGTTCTGGTTGGAGATTTTAATTTGCCAGATATAGACTGGGAGACTCAAACGTTCATAATGGGTGGCAGGGACAAAGAATCCAGTGAAATTTTTTTAAGTGCTTTATCTGAAAACTACCTTGAGCAGTTAAACAGAGAACCGACTCGTGGCGATAACATATTAGACCTTCTGGTGACAAACAGACCCGAACTGTTTGAAACAGTTAACGCAGAACAGGGAATCAGCGATCATGAAGCGGTTACGGCATCGATGATTTCAACAGTAAATAGAAATATTAAAAAAGGTAGGAAGATTTTTCTGTTTAGCAAAAGTGACAAAAAGCAGATTACAGAGTACCTGACGGCTCAACACAAAAGTTTTGTCTCAAGTACAGATAGTGTTGAGGATCAGTGGACAAAGTTCAAAACCATCGTACAATATGCGTTAGATGAGTATGTGCCAAGCAAGATCGTAAGATATGGAAAAGAGCCACCGTGGTACAACAACTGAGTTAGAAAACTGCTGCGGAAGCAAAGGGAACTTCACAGCAAACATAAACATAGCCAAAGCCTTGCAGATAAACAAAAATTACGCGAAGCGAAATGTAGTGTGAGGAGGGCTATGCGAGAGGCGTTCAATGAATTCGAAAGTAAAGTTCTATGTACTGACTTGGCAGAAAGTCCTAAGAAATTTTGGTCTTATGTCAAAGCGGTAGGTGGATCAAAACAAAATGTCCAGACACTCTGTGACCAAAATGGTACTGAAACAGAGGATGACAGACTAAAGGCCGAAATACTAAATGTCTTTTTCCAAAGCTGTTTCACAGAGGAAGACTGCACTGTAGTTCCTTGTCTAGATTGTCGCACAGACGACAAAATGGTAGATATCGAAATAGACGACAGAGGGATAGAGAAACAATAAAAATCGCTCAAAAGAGGAAAGGCCGCTGGACCTGATGAGATACCAGTTCGATTTTACACCGAGTACGCGAAGGAACTGGCCCCCCTTCTTGCAGCGGTGTACCGTAGGTCTCTAGAAGAGCGTAGCGTTTCAAAGGATTGGAAAAGTGCACAGATCATCCTCGTTTCAATAAGGGACGTCGAACAGATATGCAGAACTATAGACGTATATCTCTAACGTCGATCAGTTGTAGAATTTTGGAACATGTATTATGTTCGAGTATAATGACTTTTCTGGAGACTAGAAATTTACTCTGTAGGAATCAGCATGGGTTACGAAAAAGACGGTCGTGTGAAACCCAGCTCGCGCTATTCGTCCACGAGACTCAGAGGGCCATAGACACGGGTTCACAGGTAGATGCCGTGTTTCTTGACTTCCGCAAGGCGTTCGATACAGTTCCTTACAGTCGTTTAATGAACAAAGTAAGAGCATATGGACTATCAGACCAATTGTGTGATTGGATTGAGGAGTTCATAGATAACAGAACGCAGCATGTCATTCTCAATGGAGAGAAGTCTTCCGAAGTAAGAGTGATTTCAGGTGTCCCGCAGGGGAGTGTCGTAGGACCGTTGCTATTCACAATATACATAAATGACCTGGTGGATGACATCGGAAGTTCACTGAGGCTTTTTGCAGATGATGCTGTGGTGTATCGAGAGGTTGTAACAATGGAAAATTGTACTGAAATGCAGGAGGATCTGCAGCGAATTGACGCATGGTGCAGGGAATGGCAATTGAATCGCAATGTAGACAAGTGTAATGTGCTGCGAATACATAGAAAGATAGATCCCTTATCATTTAGCTACAAAGTAGCAGGTCAGCAACTGGAAGCAGTTAATTCCATAAATTGTCTGGGAGTACGCATTAGGAGTGATTTAAGATGGAATGATCATATAAAGTTGATCGTCGGTAAAGCAGATGCCAGACTGAGATTCATTGGAAGAGTCCTAAGGAAATGCAATCCGAAAACAAAGGAAGTAGGTTACAGTACGCTTGTTCGCCCACTGCTTGAATACTGCTCAGCAGTGTGGGATCCGTACCAGATAGGGTTGATAGAAGAGATAGAGAAGATCCAACACAGAGAGCAGCGCGCTTCGTTACAGGATCATTTAGTAATCGCGAAAGCGTTACGGAGATGATAGATAAACTCCAGAGGAAGACTCTGCAGGAGAGACGCTCAGTAGCTCGGTACGGGCTTTTGTTAAAGTTTCGAGAACACACCTTCACCGAAGAGCCAAGCAGTATATTGCTCCCTCCTACGTATATCTCGCGAAGATACCATGAGGATAAAATCAGAGAGATTAGAGCCCACACAGAAGCACACCGACAATCCTTCTTTCCACGTACAATACGAGACTGGAATAGAAGGGAGAACCGATAGAGGTACTCAGGGTACCCTCCGCCACACACCGTCAGGTGGCTTGCGGAGTATGGATGTAGATGTAGAAGTGATACGGGAGGGATTTGAATCAACGCGCGAATACCCACGTGAAAGTTACCGTCCATTACACTACCAACTGCGCTACAACTTCAATGTGGTTTTCAAAATTAATTTCAGTGTATACACCACCAGGAAAACTTCAAAATCGATGATCTCCATAAATTTATGAGAAACGATAAGAACAGCCTGTTTCTCGGCACTTTTTAACTGTGTTGCACGCGCGTGTTTCACTACGAAACAGAAAGCAGCCTCAGCCATTTTCATACTGCACATTAACAGCGCGACAATCAGAGTACAACGCTGCAGAGGCTGTGACTGCATACGATTTTTGAAATATAAAATACGTGGCTAAAGCGTGATTAAGAAAAACATTGATAGCTGTTAATACATTTGAATATCTTAAAGTTTTATTTAACGTAACTTAGTAATAAGATATCTAATACATAAGTAGGACCTACTTCCATGGGCGTAACGACACCAGTGTATGTGTGCTACGGCTTCTGACCAATCATCGCGTTTGTGTGTTTACATCAGGTTTATTCTTATGATGAACGGATTATAGTTTGATGCGGCCTGCCACGAATTCTTCTCCTGCGCCACCTCTTTAACTCAGAGCAGCATTTGCAACCTACGTCCTCAATTATTTGCTGAATGTATTCCAATCTCTGCCTTCGTCTTTAGTTGTTACCCTCTACAGCTCCATCCAGTACCTTAGAGGTTATTCTCCAATGTCTTAACAGACGTTCTACCATCATGTCCCTTCTTCTTGTCAGTGTTTTCCATATATTCCTTTCCCCGCCAATTCTGCGGAGAACCTCCTCATTCCTTACCTAATTTTCAATATTCTTCTGTAGCTTCGATTCTCTTGTTTCGATTTGCCCATAGTCAATGATTCACCGCCATACAATGCTGTACTCCAAACGTACATTCTCAGAAATTTATTCCTCAAATTAAGGCCTATGTTTAATACCAATAGACTTCTCTTGGCCAGGAATGCCCTTTTTGCTAGTGCTAGTCTGATTTTTATGTCCTTGCTGCGACCATGACGCGTTATTTTGCTGTCTAGGTAGCAGAAATTCTTGACGTCGCCTACTTTGTGATCCCCTATTCAGATGTTAAGTTTCTCGCTTGCCTCATTTCTGTTACTTCTCATTACTTTAGTCATTCTTCGATTGTCCCTTAGACTATTCTTTCCGAACAACAGCCAAGCGATCTAAGGCGCTGCAGTCATGGACTGTGCGGCTGGTCCCGGAGGAGGTTCGAGTCCTCCCTCGGGCATGGGTGTGTGTGTTTGTCTTTAGGATAATTTAGGGTTAAGTCGTGTGTAAGCTTAGGGACTGATAACCTTAGCAGTTAAGTCCCATAGGATTTCACACACATTTGAACACATTTTTTGTGAAAATCCTGTAACAATATGATACAGGCTACATTTCCTCTAAGTATTTTCTCATCATGTAAAAAAGTATGTTCTAATCAACTTAATATCTATTATGTCCTGCATCACAGGACTAGAATATTAAACTCATTTTTGGCTCATGGCGGAGTGCTTTGGAACTCCCTTAAGGTAATCAAATGTCTCGTCACATACGAAGTCCCTTAAGGTAACAGTACAGAGCAGTTGCAAATATCACTTTATGAATTCGGTAATACATCTGATTTTATTACGATCGTCGTCTCCCCTGCGTAGACGAGAGATTGAAATTTCTTCTAAAGATATCGCTGCAACGAAAAAAAAAAAAAAAAAAAAACAGCGCCTGATTACGAATCCCAGTCAAGAATCATTTCTGTTGTACCCTAGCCATCACTTCCACCCGCCAGGCAACACATTATTGATATCAAATTAATAGACTACTAATTAATTAAATTGATCACGAGAGACCCTTTGCGTGGCGAGTAATTTTTTTTCCAGCAGTCGGGTTACACTCAGCAGATAGCTCAAATCGGAATCCCTGGGGGTGACAATGTTCTTTTCAAGGAACGCTATTGAGAACAGACATTTGAAGCTGACCACAGAAGGTTTCTACCGCTGGCAACATGCATTTTGCGTAAGGACAGTGGCTATTAAAAACACAATCACAACGATTATGTTAACGTTACCCTGCACAAAAGGCGGTCTTGGTTCTACAGGCACACACAAGAGTCACTGATAGCGGAAAAATTATCTGCTAGAGAATTTCATAAGATAGTACCATGTCCCTGTCTTCCGAAATGTCGAAAACAAATACCAGCTGCGTGTCGGCATTGACTATATGTGGTGATCCTACTAAATATACAGGTAAGTGCTTCATTGGAGCAGGTGGCTCATGATCAAAGTCGTTTCCACAGACCAGTGTAAAATTTCATCACCTTTACTGTAGGAGGACCATATCCCATAGCCTATCAATCGCAAGAGAGAGTCCCTGTGTTGTTGCTGGATACATCGTTTTTTCTGTTGTAAGACATTCAAGCGGTGTATGACTACAGCTGCATACACTGTCATCATTTTGTTTTTTCCACCATGACTTCGAGGTCTGTGTCAAGCTGCTAAATCGACATTAACACATCTCGACCCATGGACTCTCACAGAAAACTAGACATTGCATGGTGTAAATAATGCTACTACTGCTTCCACAACACGCAGGACGATTAAAATAAAAGACAGAGGCGGTATTTATCATTGATAAAAGATTTGGAAGATTTCGCGACATATGGAAACTGGAAGAGGTTTGCGGCATTGTGGGGCATTTCCAAAAAGCTGTCCGAGTATGATTGATGACCTCTACATTTAAAGCCATCTTTCACAGTGACGTGGTAGCCGGTGTCTAGGTATTCTGTCTAGGTATCTCATTTCGATTGATCCGTCAACTGCAGTCGTGCACAAATCGCTGTTTCGATGCAGGCCATCCCAGGAGGGTTTTGCTCCCACTAAGACTATCTCTCCATCTCAAACAAGTGATGTCAGTCCGATCATTATGTGGTAATCAACAGTGTACCAATGGACGGATGAGATGGAAAAGACACCACTGATGTACCGTAATAAGCACCAAAATTGACAATGCGATCAATTTTAGAAATTTTACCAGTTTTTCCGTAATTTCAACACCAACAAATGATGCGGCAGCATGATTGCCAATTTCTGTATCACCGCTAAACGTCCCTCCACTAATCATCTTGGGGTTGAAGCTCTTTTTTTCCGTGTTTGTTTTAACAATACGTATGTTTTTGGATAGGGTCTGCCTTTAGCAAAATACAATTTTGTTTTTTAACCCAAACTGTGGAACAAAACAGTCACTGTAGAAACACAACACATCAGTAAAACCACACCCTGTGGTAAAAAGGTATGAATTCATAATTTTATGTGTTTTTTCACATATATGTAATTACGATTTAAAAACTAATAGTTAGATGTATACAAACAGTAAAGAACATTGTTTATCTTTAACAGCCATAAAATAAAAACCCACTGAAGATGCTGCAACTGCAGTGAAACATGTTTGGGTTAAAAAACAAAATTGTGTTTTGCCAAAGGCGGACCCTATCCAAACACATACGTACTCCCTCCACTACTTTGCGAGCACCGTGTACTAAATTGCGAATGTAGATGACTGCGCAGTACAACCATTCATGGTTAATTATCGAATATATATATACACCAAAGTGTATCAGGCAGCATACTGATCTACATATTTCTAGGACTTCTATCTTAGTGCGTAATTTACGATTAGGATTGCCTATCTTTCCCTATGCGGATGGGAGTCACAGAGCATTCTCGGATTCTTAGGATGAAGTTAGAGATTGAAAGATCGCCTTGTCTTTGACCAACTCTTCCCACAACACCGTTATCGATTTAATTTGCAGCTGATCACAAGTAGGAGGCTACTATACGTGCTACATTCGATATCTGATGAAGGAACAGAGCGAGCCGAGTCCATAACTGCTGTTCAGCTAAGACGGTTCTGCACCAGTCTTACTCACGGCGCCCATCTAGGTACACAAGTTCTCTCCGATTGTGGGCATCTTAAGGAGGTTAGCACCTCTCATCGGTGTATAGTAGATATGAGAGTGTTGTGATCATGTAACAGGTGTGGTTTATGCATGATGGGAATCCAGACAGACGTAGTT
Source organism: Schistocerca serialis cubense (assembly GCF_023864345.2). Lineage (NCBI taxonomy): Eukaryota > Metazoa > Arthropoda > Insecta > Orthoptera > Acrididae > Schistocerca > Schistocerca serialis. The sequence goes on from NC_064643.1 coordinate 596,690,603, forward strand.
TGAAGCATTTTACGAAAATCAACTGCGTTTTCAATTCAGAAGTGTTGATCTAGTGCCTGGGGTCAGAACCAAGAAGGTAATAGTAAGAGAGAGATGATCGTGGAACATGAACACATGCATTCCTAAGGCTACATGGTTCTAATATTCCATTCTAAGAAACATATTCCCAGCGCATGGCATACATTCTCCATGCAAGTTTCTCTATGATAAACTGTGGTCACAAACTGTAAAGTGACAAAAATTCTACCTTGCACACGAAAGGAAACGTCGATTCTTTGTAACACAAGCACTACATAGGCTTCCAGAGGTGCATGACGCCTGCTGTTTACGAAGTTCAAGCCCGATTACGGTTCGTAAATTATGATATGTTCACAACAGCCCAATAAAATGATCGTCGACAGATGAAAGTGCATACAAAGAAACAGCAATATCTTACAAGGAAATAAACACCACGATCAGTGGCCAAAGGAGATGTAAGGATTTTACCATAGCTTACTCTGGCAACCTTTCTCTTGCACACAGAAGTCATGGTCTGATATTAGGCTGTACTGCTCATGTGCGGGATAGTATTGCTATTTCGCCTACTCTTAAGGTGTGTATATGACATTGCTCGAAGTCACGCACAGAACAAGCAGTTGTGTACTACTTGATCGCAGGTTATACTGCAAAACTGATATAACCCGAGAGAACAATGCTTAAATGTATGATAAATGACCTGCAGCATCATCTCCCTCTCTCTCCATCTCAACCGATCACTCCAGCTACTTTCTATCGTCCTTTAACGCTGATCATCTTAAGTTTAGAGGCAGATGGCTCTCTTTTCCAGGAAAGCATCAAAGGCAGCAGTCAACCTGCATGTATCACTATTACCTCAGTAGACATACAGTAAAATGTTGTTTCGGACTGCTCCCATGACCCAGTCTTCCCACTGGAGGATCCAGCTCGATCACAGAACACATCTCTGGACGTAATGCATTGTTGATCCCCTTTCGAACCCTATCCTGCTTGTGGTATTTTGTGGACCCGCATCCCAACATCATTCCAGATATAATGCATGGCAGATTCATACCTGAACACTAAGTTCATATCCACAGTTGCACTGCAACTGTAGAATATGTGGTTGGAGGTGACTGGATGCATTCGAGTAGAGTGCTATACTCTCCCGTCCAACCAGGAAAATAGTGGATTTTCCCTAGGTGTTGGCAACTGTACTAGATTTAGTACAAGCAATTTTAGAATAAGCGGTGTCATGATCGCATGGGCAAAAGTGACATAAAATCAACAAAATTACGAAAAATGACAGAAAATACGTTTAAGTTGAGGGAAAATACGTTTAAGTTGAGGGAAAATACGCAGAAATGCGGGGAAATTGAGGGAGTCATTACAGGTCTTCTGCCTGGTGCAGGACAGTTCTTGTAAATGGGAACGAGTATATGACAGCAAGAGGAATATGAGAAAAAGTTCACATGGAAGCACTGGGAACCAGGCAAACAATTTTTTTTTGCCAACAGCAATGTTTAACGTGGATGACCACCAAATGTAGAGTAATAGATTTATACAGTATGTATCATAATTAATGGCGTAAACGTATGCAGTTGAAAGTACACAAACTCTAGAAGCAAAAAAATCTCAGTAAACAAAGGCTCGAGAATGCGTACCTTAAGAGCTACAAGCAATTTTTCATCTTCAATATTGTGAAACAAATCTCTTCTACTGAAAGCTCTTTGCTTTCCATGTTTTAGGAAGTGGCAGTATGGACCAAAAAAAGAAAAAAATGTCCAGCTAACATGTGCTCTAAACGCATAGGTTAAGAGCTATGAGCACTTTTTTATCTTCGCTACTTTGAAACATAACTCTTCTAATGAACAAATGCTCATAACTTTTAAGGTATGATTTTAGAGTACATTTTAACTGAACATTTTATTCTTTTTTTGGTCCTTACTGCCACTTCACAAAATATGGAAAGCGAAGAGCTTGCAGTAGAAAAGATCTGTTTCACAGCATCGAATATCAAAAATCGCTCGTAGCTCTGCATTTTCGACCCTATGTTTACTGAGACTTTTTTGCTTCTAGTATCGGGTACTTTGAACTGTATGCGTTCACGTCATTAATTATGATACACCCTGTATATGTCGTATCACAGGCCCAAGAGTAACCCCCGAAGCTATCGGTAATCGCCTTACAAATTTTTATAAAGTGTCCTAGCTGGGGTGACTGCAGTATACAACTACAGAATGGATCGCTTGTTTGAAACTGTGCAGGACAGTTTAGGTGTTTTAAACCGTAACAAACGGTATTTACAATGTACTTCTCTGTATTCTCTGCCAACCGCATCCTTGCGGTGTCAGCTAACCAACAGTTGCTGTATTAGCTCTGTCTGTGGCAGACGGTTAGGTGCAAAGAATGTACTCACGTGTCTAATCTTGCCCATGGCAGCAGGGGCTATCTGAGTGACCAATGTCCTGGGCGAGTGCAACAGAAGTGACGTGTGTGTCATCTGAGAGAAAGTTCAAAATGTTGGGTGGTTGCGCTGGACATATTGATAACATCCGAATTCCTACCACCCCAATCTTCTCTGGATCCCCTCCATGGCTGCAGGTGGGCACTCTGGCCTGGCATACATGTGCGTCCAACCATGCGGCTGTGATCATGGCAGTAGTTTTCACCCATCTCTGAGCGTTGGCCCTGGCGGCGTATGAGGTGGTTGGTGCACTGCAAGTTGACCTCGGGACATAAGTGAGTGGGATGTGCGATTGTTTCTCCGACGTTGGCAACTACTGCTGTGGACTGGATCGTGGTTAAAGTGTGTCGCGATTAGTGCTTCTCAATACATCACAGAGGACTCTGTCTTGCAGTGGTATATGCTGTTGTCTCTATCCCATCATGCAACAGGCCTTCCTCCTTCCGAATGTAGTGGAGAGAAGCAATTTAGGAAGCCTATAGTGCTTTAAAAACTCAATCGCAACGTCAAATTCTCCATTGATAGAGACCTCTGACATGTAGCTATGACAACTTATTACACTACTGGCCATTAAAATTGCTACACCAAGAAGAAATACAGATGATAAACGGGTATTCGTTGGATAAATATAGTATACTAGAACTGACATGTGATTACATTTTCACGCAATTTGGGTGCATAGATCCTGAGATATCAGTACCCACAACAACCACCTCTGGCCGTAATAACGGCCTTGATACGCCTGGGCATTGAGTCAAACAGAGCTTGGATGACGTGTACAGGTACAGCTGCCCATGCAGCTTCAATACGATACCACAGTTCGTCAAGAGTAGTGACAGGCGTATTGTGACGAGCCAGTTGCTCGGCCACCATTGACCAGACGTTTTCAATTGGTGAGAGTTCTGGAGAATGTGCTGGCCAGGGCAGCAGTCGAACATTTTCTGTCTCCAGAAAGGCCCATACAGGACCTGCAACATGCGATCGTCCATTATCCTGCTGAAATGTAGGGTTTCGCAGGGATCGAACGAAGTGTAGAGTCACGGGTCGTAACACATCTAAAACGTAACGTCCACTGTTCAAAGTGCCGTCAATGCGAACAAGAGGTGACGGAGACGTGTAACCAATGGCACCCCATACCATTACCCCAGGTGATAGACCAGTATGGCGAGGACGAATACACGTTTCCAATGTGCGTTCACAGATGCGACCATCATGATGCTGTAAACAGAACCTGGATTCATCCGAAAAAGTGACGTTTTGCCATTCGTGCACCCAGGTTCGTTGTTGAGTACACCATCGCAGGCGCTCCTGTCTGTGATGCAGCGTCAGGGGTAACCGCAGCCATGGTCTCCGAGCTGATAGTCCATGCTGCTGCAAACGTCGTCGAACTGTTCGTGCAGATGGTTCTTGTCTTGCAAACGTCTCCATTTGTTGACTCAGGGGTCGAGACGTGGCTGCACGATCCTTTACAGCCATGCGGATAAGATCCCTCTCATCTCGACTGCTAGTGATACGAGGCCGTTGGGATCCAGCATGGCTTTTCGTATTACCCTCCTGAACCCACAGATTCCATATTCTACTAACAGTCATTGGATCTCGACCAACGCGAGCAGCAGTGTCGCTATACGATAAACCGCAGTCGCGATAGGCTACAATCCGACCTTTATCAAAGTCACCGAGCGAGGAGGTGCAGTGGTTAGACACTGGACTCGCATTCGGGAGGACGACGGTTCAATCCCGCGTCCGGCCATCCTTATTTAGGTTTTCCGTGATTTCCCTAAGTCGCTCCAGGCAAATGCTGGGATGGTTCCTTTGAAAGGGCACGGCCGACTTCCTTCCCCATCCTTCCCTAATTCGATGAGACCGATGACCTCGCTGTCTGGTCTCCTTCCCCAAACAACCCAAAAAAAATTATCAAAGTCAGAAACGTGATGGTACACATTTCTCCTCCTTACACGAGGCAAAACAACAACGTTTCACCAGGCAACGCCGGTCAACTGCTGTTTGTGTATGAGAAATCGGTTGCAAACTTTCATGTCAGCACGTTTTAGGTGTCGCCACCGGCGCCAGCCTAGTGTGAATGCTCTGAAAAGCTAATCATTTGCATGTCACAGCATCTTCTTCCTGTCGGTTAAATTTCGCGTCTGTAGCACGTCATCTTCGTGTTGTGGCAATTTTAATGGCCAGTAGTGTACTACGGACTGGACCACGATTTAAGTGCGTCGTGTTTAGTGCTCTTCAATACATTACAGTGGGCTCTGACTTGTAGAGGTATTTGTCGTTGTATTGTTACTATCCTGTCATGCGATGGACCCTTCCTTCCCTCCTTCTTCTTCCTGATACAGTGGAGAGAACCAATTATAAATTCTATGGCCCTAAAAAAAAGAAAATACTCTTAGCTGACTTACAGTGGTCGGAATTTCCATAACCATGACGGTATAAATTCATGTCGAAATTTGGAATTCCAAATATCATTTCACACATCTCTGCTTCCATTCGTGACGTCGAATAATATTATGTTTGGATTATTGAGAGAAATTTCTCGTCAAAAACATAACACTGTTGTTAATGCAAGCACACTACTGTGCTGTGTCAATCTTTTTTATTTCGAGTAGTTTTAAACTGTGTCAAGCAAATTGTTTAAACGCCTATATTAACGATTTAATTAATATTTCCTGTGGCACATCTCCTGAAGCAACATTTGTGACATCTTCAAGATGCGATATTCCACACCAGATTTAATAACTCCTGATGTAGTTCGTGAAGTGTACCTCAAGAAAGTGTATCAGGAAGTCTAGGGCAGTTTAGAGTTCATGACCTAATGAAATATCCCATGCTAGTTCCTGTGTCATCTGCAAAGCAAACTATAGCTCCCGCACCCACTCTCTCTCTCTTTCTTTGCATGCAGTGATCCTCTTTAAAGTATATTTCGATTCAACCTGCAATTAGTTTTGTGACATCGTCAATTTGTAAGTGTGTGAAATACACTCCTGGAAATGGAAAAAAGAACACATTGACACCGGTGTGTCAGACCCACCATACTTGCTCCGGACACTGCGAGAGGGCTGTACAAGCAATGATCACACGCACGGCACAGCGGACACACCAGGAACCGCAGTGTTGGCCGTCGAATGGCGCTAGCTGCGCAGCATTTGTGCACCGCCGCCGTCAGTGTCAGCCAGTTTGCCGTGGCCTACGGAGCTCCATCGCAGTCTTTAACACTGGTAGCATGCCGCGACAGCGTGGACGTGAACCGTATGTGCAGTTGACGGACTTTGAGCGAGGGCGTATAGTGGGCATGCGGGAGGCCGGGTGGACGTACCGCCGAATTGCTCAACACGTGGGGCGTGAGGTCTCCACAGTACATCGATGTTGTCGCCAGTGGTCGGCGGAAGGTGCACGTGCCCGTCGACCTGGGACCGGACCGCAGCGACGCACGGATGCACGCCAAGACCGTAGGATCCTACGCAGTGCCATAGGGGACCGCACCGCCACTTCCCAGCAAATTAGGGACACTGTTACTCCTGGGGTATCGGCGAGGACCATTCGCAACCGTCTCCATGAAGCTGGGCTACGGTCCCGCACACCGTTAGGCCGTCTTCCGCTCACGCCCCAACATCGTGCAGCCCGCCTCCAGTGGTGTCGCGACAAGCGTGAATGGAGGGACGAATGGAGACGTGTCGTCTTCAGCGATGAGAGTCGCTTCTGCCTTGGTGCCAATGATGGTCGTATGCGTGTTTGGCGCCGTGCAGGTGAGCGCCACAATCAGGACTGCATACGACGGGGCACACAGGGCCAACACCCGGCATCATGGTGTGGGGAGCGATTTCCTACACTGGCCGTACACCACTGGTGATCGTCGAGGGGACACTGAAAAGTGCACGGTACATCCAAACCGTCATCGAACCCATCGTTCTACCATTCCTAGACCGGCAAGGGAACTTGCTGTTCCAACAGGACAATGCACGTCCGCATGTATCCCGTGCCACCCAACGTGCTCTAGAAGGTGTAAGTCAACTACCCTGGCCAGCAAGATCTCCGGATCTGTCCCCCATTGAGCATGTTTGGGACTGGATGAAGCGTCGTCTCACGCGGTCTGCACGTCCAGCACGAACGCTGGTCCAACTGAAGCGCCAGGTGGAAATGGCATGGCAAGCCGTTCCACAGGACTACATCCAGCATCTCTACGATCGTCTCCATGAGAGAATAGCAGCCTGCATTGCTGCGAAAGGTGGATATACACTGTACTAGTGCCGACATTGTGCATGCTCTGTTGCCTGTGTCTATGTGCCTGTGGTTCTGTCAGTGTGATCATGTGATGTATCTGACCCCAGGAATGTGTCAATAAAGTTTCCCCTTCCTGGGACAATGAATTCACGGTGTTCTTATTTCAATTTCCAGGAGTGTAGCTACCTCATCCACCTTATATTCCCTACATCACAATAACATGACTGGAAATTAATTATTTATTAACATCAGCAGTATTTGAGGATCGATTCCCTGTCATGTATTTGCTTTGAAAGGAAGGCGTATATCGCGTGTGGTGGTATCCTACAGGTTTGGCCATGCACGCAGAAACACGACGTCACCACTTGAGTTGGCAGCCGACAACCAACTGACAGCAGTTCGGCGAGCCGGCGCTGCTTCCAAGTCTTTCCGGCGCACCCTGACTTGGCAGAAAATCCTAAGAAATGTTGGTCTTATGTCAAAGCGGTAGGTGGATCAAAACAAAATGTCCAGACACTCTGTGACCAAAATGGTACTGAAACAGAGGATGACAGACTAAAGGCCGGAATACTAAATGTCTTTTCCCAAAGCTGTTTCACAGATGAAGACTACACTATAGTTCCTTCTCTAGATTGTCGCACAGATGACAAAATGGTAGATATCGAAATAGACGACAGAGGGATAGAGAAACAATTAAAATCGCTCAAAAGAGGAAACGCTGCTGGACCTAATGGGATACCAGTTCGATTTTACACCGAGTACGCGAAGGAACTTGCCCCCCTTCTTGCAGCGGTGTACCGTAGGTCTCTAGAAGAGCTTAGCGTTCCAAAGGATTGGAAAAGGGCACAGGTCATCCCCGTTTTCAAGAAGGGACGTCGAACAGATGTGCAGAACTATAGACCTATATCTCTAACGTCGATCAGTTGCAGAATTTTGGAACACGTATTATGTTCGAGTATAATAACTTTTCTGGAGACTAGAAATCTACTCTGTAGGAATCAGCATGGGTTTCGAAAAAGACGGTCGTGTGAAACCCAGCTCGTGCTCGCTATTCGTCCACGACACTCAGAGGGCCATAGACACGGGTTCACAGGTAGATTCCGTGTTTCTTGACTTCCGCAAGGCGTTCGATACTATTCCCCACAGTCGTTTAATGAACAAAGTAAGAGCATATGTACTATCAGACCAATTGTGTGATTGGATTGAAGAGTTCCTAGATAACAGAACGCAGCTCGTCATTCTCAATGGAGAGAAGTCTTCCGAAGTAAGAGTGATTTCAGGTGTCCCGCAGGGGAGTGTCGTAGGACCGTTGCTATTCACAATATACATAAATGACCTGGTGGATGACGTCGGAAGTTCACTGAGGCTTTTTGCGGATGATGTTGTGGTATATCGAGAGGTTGTAACAATGGGAAATTGTACTGAAGTGCAGGAGGATCTACAACGAGTTGACGCATGGTGCAGGGAATGGCAACTGAATCTCAATGTAGACAAGTGTAATGTGCTGCGAATACATAGAAAGATAGATCCCTTATCATTTAGCTACAAAATAGCAGGTCAGCAACTGGAAGCAGTTAATTCCATAAATTATCTGGGAGTACGCATTAGGGGTGATTTAAAATGGAATGATCATATAAAGTTGATCGTTGGTAAAGCAGATGCCAGACTGAGATTCATTGGAAGAATCCTAACGAAATGCAATCCGAAAACAAAGGAAGTAGGTTACAGTACGCTTGTTCGCCCACTGCCCTTTGCGTGGCCATGAGGATAAGTTTTCAATAGCATTTCTGAAAGTAAAGTAACATAATTGTTTAACTAAAACAATCTTAACAGTAACTGTTCATGTTGCTTCTCCATTTCAAAGAAACCCAGAGAAATATTGGTGTTAGTAAAACGTTAACAAATAACAGTCCTGAATAAATGAAATTTAGTCTAGTTAAATAATAGTTTTGGTCATATGAATCATAGCTATAAGTTTAATATTTTTTTTGTATTCTTGTTGAAACATATGTGTGTCTTCTTTAAATAGTTACTGAAGTATAGTGATAAATTCCATAAGTAACAGAAAGTGGGATTAATATTACTTACTCCCAAGTGACCATAGTAAGTGAAAGTAGTTATTTATTCAGTGTCGAAAATTGACTTCATCTTTTCGTGTAGACACTGTGCCCGATTTGCTCTGGCGGCCGTTTTATTAAGCGAAAGAGTTTATTGTTATAACAGGCTTTGTCTGATAAAAGGTTTCCAAAAGCAGTTATTCTCATTGCTTTTCCCCAAACTGTATGATTCGGAGAAAAATTGTTCGATACTTTACCATTAGGTTGAACACGGTTAAAATCTCTCTCCGAGAGTCGATGGTTTGGAGTGTTAGTTCTGCGTGATTTTGTGGTGGTGTTCCTGCCACTACTTACTGCATAGTTCTGACATTCCGAATCGCGGATCTTCCGTCTTTACAGTGGTAGAACTTAAACGTTCTGGTACCGTATTGACGAGAACGCGAAAGTACCGTTGCAACCTGAATTGACTGATAACAAGTTCTTAGATTAAGATAAGTCACAATTTAAGTATTTCTTTTCTACATGTGATTCTGAATAATAATTACAGCAAACAGGAAACATGGCTACGTGATTCACAATTCTTTGTTTTCCTTCCTTGACATACATATTTGTTTTCCATGTCTGCCTCTAGTGTCTTCATGAGGAATATCACAATTACTACTGCACTTGTATTCAACAATGAACTTATGTAAAGGTCAATGCTTATGTGTTTTAATATATTGTTTCCATGCTATATTTTTGCAACAAGTATTTACTTGGAAAGTGGGTTCTGCTGGTACATGCTGTATTCCTTTCTCTTAACCAAACAGTTCTCTTAGAGTATTCTTGTGTGGATCATGTTATTTGTTGAATTGGCTCCCCGCTTGGTGCTTTATACAATTCCATAAAAATGTTTTCCTGTTCTTGTTCATAAAATTTCTCAAAGCATTGTCTTCAACATTTACACAGTAGTTTCTATCCCTTATCTGGCTGTTGTACTCCTGCTGTCGAAATGTATTTCTTTCCCTATACTCTGGGCGTTTCTCGAATAGTAGAGGCCCATTTTGCTGATTTAGACGCTCTCTTCCCTGTAAACTTGAAGATTTTACCCTGCTGTTCCATCAGCTGGTAACTTACCCTCAGCATTGCCATTAGTTTCGGTATACATCGATTTCTCTTACGTTATTTACTGCTGCACGCTAAAATCGCAAAATCAGGAGGATCAGAACTTGCTGTTGGACTATATTCAGACACAATGTCTGTTGACAGTGAACAAGCAGAACTAGCAGCTTCTGATGAAGTTGTGTTGTGCAATTGTTTTGCATTTGACTTGGGCTTTAATTCTTTTTCTTTTGTTAGATTAGTTGCATCATTTTCAGACATAGATGGTAATTCGTATCAACAGTGGTAATTTGCTGTAAGGAGTGCTTATAGAAAAAATCACCAGGAATATCAAAACCTTTAAAGTAATGAGTCATTTTCAAACCAGATGTCCAACATATAGTAAAACAGAACTGAAGAGACTCATAGTTAATGAGGTTATTACAATCTAACTCATAACACCGATAATTTACCTCATACAAGATTGAAAATTATGCCCTTACCACGTTGTTTACTTAAAGAATGTCTGATAACCTCTCCAATATGTCTTCCTCTAAATAAAACTGTACCATTATTGTACTGTCAGTCAGGGACTAAACAATGACAAGCTGAAGTCAAAGTATAAGCAATGGCAAGTCAAAACCTCATCACTGAGGGCATTGTAGAGTTACATTAAGAAAAGTTGACAGTGAAAAACATAGAAGAAACCTTCACCAACGTATACATTCGTTATTATTGCATGAGTACTTCCGTGGTTATGATGTGACATTGGTTTTCTGGAAGCCATGTTATATTTTGGTTATTCCTACAATTAGACCTAAAACTTGATAACTTTCTTAGACGATTACATAATGTACCTCAAATTCATGAAAACTGACATTCGTTGTTGTTGCATTAAGCCACAAATTTATGTGAATGAATTTCCACTTATCCAGCAGAATCGGTACTTTTTGCAGATGAAACCAGCGTTATAATAAACCCTTTTAGCGATGAATCAAAGGAAGAATATAGTTAATGATATTTATCGAAGAATTATTAAGCGCTTCCCTGAAAATTGACTCACCCTAAATTTTAAGAAAAACAAACTAGCTTCAGTTCAGTACGAGGAATATAGTCACATCAACAATATTGACGTAGCACCTAAACGAGAGTCAGAAAACAGGGTAGAATGCTCACAGTTTTTTGGTGTACGTGCTGATGAAAACGTGATTTGGAAGAAACGTATTATTGCAGTGCTCATACTGTTAAATTCAACTGCAATTCCTCTTTGCATAATTGTTAGTCTTGGAAAAGAACTGTAATATCCCCACATTCTGATCGGTTAAACCACTTGCCATGTGATCGCGTACAAACAGTTTTAGAACCACTGTTGCTTCTGAACAACGTCAGATCGAAATGGTGAAATATATGCAACTCACTGATGAGAATGGCATTAACAGCTCACCCACCTACAAAGCTTTTGTTGAGGAATTATTAATGAATAAAACAGTTAACGTTGGTACTGATATTTCATGGAAATAAATATTTGCGGTGGCTGAATAATTTCATTGTTTGAGATGAACTTGGATAATTTTGAAATAATATGATTGCCAGTCCACATGAGCAAACTTCATTGCAAATTCTGTTCATTACTGCAGTGGCGTGTGTAATCTAAGATTTTGCTATAATTCGATTGCATGACTTCATATCAAAATTGCTGATGCAAATATTTCCTGAGATTAACGAATTTAGTATGCCTGAATCACTCTGTTCAATTATTTTGACAGAACATTCCGAAACACAAAACATACTGAGAACTGGAACATCGAAATGCCCTTGAACACTACAACACATATACACTACATTATACTGGCACGTAATGTGACAAATTTATTTTGGATGAATTAAGCAGAAAAGAAAAATAAAACTCTCAAAGCACTGAAAATAGCTATGAAATAGCAACAGTTGAAACATTGCTGAAATACTGTACACAAAGCAATCAACACATAATGATACAGGAGCAAATGCAACCTTCTTTTAATATTTAACTTATCTAGTGCCACAATTCAAATAAAATAAAATACGAGTAATTACTTTCAAATAAAATAATATTCGGATAAAGTCTTGTTACTAGCAATCTGGCTGTTAGTTAACTTATTACTAGCGCCCAGGTTTTAACAACTCATATTTCTCTCTTGAGCGTCAGGGGGAATATTACGACAATTTATGCACAAATCTAGGTATTGTAATGTAGAAAAAGTATTTTTTTGTGCATATGAAGTCATATTTATATATTTTTACGAATAAGTCATATTTCAGGCAACTTTTGACAGAAATGCACGTATTTGCCTCATCTTTAAGGACACAAGAATAAAAACGCGAGAATGTTGCTCACACGACACTGTCTCTAATGAGATTGTCCCAAATAAACACAACAATTACTGCAAAGCTTTATTTATCAGACCTACAGTAGACAAGCAGAATAACACATTAGTCGTTTCCATGACGTAAGACAATGTTGTGCGGTGTCGAGGAAACGCTCTCAAAGCCAATAAAGGCGGCTTCCAACGCAATAAACATCGCATAAGTCGTCATACTGTTCAGTTTTAATACAAACTGGTTCAATATTCCGAAAGCAAAGTGCTCCAACAGCATAATCATTAATCATGATTTTGCAGAGCAGTTCGCAGACGGGTAAATATTATTTTGTGAACTATGTGTTTTTTGAAGTTAGTGCAAGAAAGCGCTTTAATATGCAATAACACTGTAATACCGAAACACAGCAACTGTGTGAAGAGAAGTGCTGAAAATTACAGCCGACAAAGGCTGTTATTTGAGCAGATACGTCCCTCTTCAACTATGCAATCATCCTTCGAGGAGTTGTGTGAGACGGTGGTGTCTCGCAGCACCACTTTGGAGAAGCAGAAGAATCCACACTTAAGACTGTTCTTGGAGGACACAACACGACACAACCAGTTGCGTGAAGAATCTACATTGAGAAAGAAATATTCATCCCACGAGGAGGTGCTCAACAAAATACGAATTGGTGTTGCTGACCATAATGTCTGGGTGTCCATAGATGAAACCGACGATGTGGATGGGCATCATATTGCAAATGTTGTTGGTGTTCTAAAAGTAGACGGAACTGGAGAAACGTTCCTCCTTACGTGTGAAGTTTTCGAGAGAGTAAACAACTCGACAACTGTCATTTTGTTTCACAACTCTATGAAGCTACTGTGGCGAGATGCTGTGAATGGAGATAACGTTTTTCTGGAAGTAACAAATGGTGCTCACACATGGCTAAATCAGACTCTCTACCCCACTATGGTGTACGTCACTCGCTTGCACATGCGTTACATTGAGTTGCAGAAGAGGTACAATCAGACTACACTGATGTGGAAAAATTAATTTCCTGTGGCAAGAGCATCTACGTGAAACCTCCGCTGCGTGTGCAGTAGTTCAGCAAACAAGCATGTTCTCTGTCTCTCTCTCCTCTCCTCAGCCTGTTCTTACATTTCTTACATGATGGGTTTCTTAGCTTAATGCTACTGAGTATTACTGCATCAACTAAACCAAAATCAAGGCAATCTTTTGTGAACTTGAAAGCGATGAATCAAATGCTATCAAAACTATGAAAGAAATCACTGGCTTAGGGAAGGACGGGGAAGGAAGTCGGCCGTGCCCTTTCAAAGGAGCCATCCCGGCATTTGCCTGGAGCGATTTAGGGAAATCACGGAAAACCTAAATCAGGATGGCCGGACGCGGGATTGAACCGTCGTCCTCCCGAATGCGAGTCCAGTGTGCTAACCCCTTGAAAGAAGTCATTACATACACCTTCTCTGGAAACTTGGTGTACATCAACGCCAGCTTTTCACTGGTATTAAAAGCCAGCACAGAACTAGAAGCTGCTGGAACTCAACTGTGTGATGCCCTGAATACTGTGCAATATGCGTAGAGTGAGTTATCTCGAGCTCGTTGTCATATATCCGAGAAAATGAACAACAAAGTGCAAAGTGTTCTCCAGCGGAATCCTGGATATTCTACAATGTGCAAAGTTAGTGACAGTCATTCTGGGAATGCCACAACACTTGAAGACAACCAGTGCTGGCATGCAGAGGCCTCGCCACCTTCAAGTATGTTCCTGTGACTTGGAAAGGAGCTTTTCCAGGCACAAAACTATCCTCAGAGACAATCGTAGAATTTGAAGACGGAAACCCTGAAAATATACCTTGTGACTCAATGCAACTCTGAAGAAACTAAAGACTACCAGGACATGTTAACTGATCTGGAATACCTTAAACAAGTGGAGAACAGTAGTAAAAATATGGTTTTATTGTTTTGATAGGTGTTATTGTTTTCATTGTAATTCGTGTTAATTTCAGACACATGCAGACGTTTGCAAAACCATTAAAAAATAAGTAGTAGTTAGTTAGTTTTAAATACTGCCAAAAGTAAGAACTACACTCAGAATTTGTTCAGAAGTGAATTTTGCATTACAATACATAAAAAATTAACAAGAATGTTTTTTAAAAAATATGTAAAATCACATTTTATATGCGTATTACGTCATAAATGCTTACATATTTCGCTGTTTTTAGGGCATTAAAATCTGGGCCTCACTTATTCATGAATTTTTCAACGGAACAAGATTTGAAAAATTCAATTAAATTTTGTTACATATTTATGATACTTAGCCATGTCAACTAGAAATCATGGAATCAGGATTATATCCCAAGTAATAATGATGTAGGTCAATAATATTACATACAGTATGCACTGATAAAAAACAGTATTGTATAGGAAAATTATTGTTTTCAAGAGTCATTGTGGTTTACAATTTAAGTCACTGATCACTTCAAGTACAAATCTTACGGTCACATGATGCTGGCTGGCCTCGTCAAAAATCGTAATCTTATGGGGAGGTTTGGCTGGTGGCAACAATGATCGAGAACTGCTTCGTGACAACTCATTAATAATGCGCAGTAGCATGAACTCTTGTTATAATTTGCAAGCAGCCTGCTTGCTGTTTGTTTTAATTAGAAGCCCTGACTTGCGCCAGTAGGAAGCAAACCACAGTAGTCTTATTCCCAAAGTCGATGAAATGAAATGCCGTGTGGCTAAGGCCTCCCGTCGGGTAGACCGTTCGCCTGGTGCAGGTCTTTCGATTTGACGCCATTTCGGCGACCTGCCCGTCGATGGGGATGAAATGATGATGATTAGGACAACACAACAGCCAGTCCCTGAGCAGAGAAAATCTCCGACCCAGCCGGGAATCGAACCCGGAACCTTGGGATTGACATTCCGTCACGCTGACCACTCAGCTACCGGGGCCGAACCCAAAGACGATTAAGAAGGGGAATGTTGTTGTTAGAATTCGCAATAAAACAGGGATGAATTCATATTAACGTTTATTTTAACTGATGATGCACACTTCGGCACTATAATTCGATTTACATGAACTGTAATTCAAACGCGACATAGAGACATACAGGAAATTGATTCATCAGTTAGCGACATATTGGAAAGGAACTTTGTTGGAACTTATGCTGGTTCACTTATATGAGTATATGTTTTATTTTTTCTATCTATTTTTATCCATTTATTCGCCTAAGTAGTATACGACAAAGATTAAAACGCGGTATACCTGCAGCATCAAGCCTGCGGAGCTAGCGGGAAAAGAAGAAGAACATTAATTATCTTACGTTTTGCAAAAACTCCTATCTGTTATTTCATCGATCTTGTACCGTCTGTCTTTTCCTGTCGAAGATAGAGAGAGGTCGTGGATTTCTGTTTAGTTCACTAATAACATGAAATACATTAATTCTCATAGTACGAACTCAACTTCATTTACTAGTTCCTTATTTCACCTGATCTATCTGTCTGTATCACCGGTATCTGTAATACTTCGGAGAAGCAATAAATTTAAGCAGAACAAGCCGGACGCCGTAAAATTGTCTTCAAAGAAGAAGAGGAGGTAAACAACTTCAAGGCTCGAAGAACTATCATCTAATAATCCAGTATTATATGTTACAGATTATTCGTGCAAACGAAAAACAGTAAGCCTGACTGTCTGGAGCGCGCGTCGCTGTACGTTGATTAGCTGAGATACACGCTCCCGAGCGGACTCATTATTGTTGCGCCTCTTGTGCGGCGCCATCAAATTTCCATCTTAATTATTAGTCTTAAAATGATTAATTAAACAGCAGAGAACACAATATTATTATCAGGAAGTGACCAAACATCCCATGTGGGGACACGAGAAAGAATATAATGAGGGACAGACGCATTACTTAATTACCTCACATGTTCGCGGAGAAATGACTTATTCTGTCCTATACGGATGGCAAACATGATGGAGAGAACTGAAGGTATTACACACGCAAGAGTAGCTAGTGACCTGTTCTCGCCTCATGTGACAGCCCAAAGCTAGCACATACAGGTACACGTGTCCCACTATAATCACCTGCCATTACGTGTCCAGGTAGATAACGAAAACATTGACCAGGTACAGTTAATTAAACAAGCGATGTATTGGAAAGAATATTATCACACTTTTGCGACATATTTAAGAGAGAATAAACACTAATCAGACGTACACTGAAGCGCCAAAGAAACTTGTATAGGCATGCATATTCAAATACAGAGATATGTAAACAGGCGGAATATGGCACTGCGGTCGGTAATGCCTATATAAGACAACTAGTGTCTGGCGCAATTGTTAGATCGGTTACTGCTCCTACAATGGCAGGCTATCAGGATTTAAGTAAGTTTGAACGCGGGGCTATAGTCGGCGCACGAGTGGTGGGATACAGTATGTCCGAGGTAGCGATGAAGGGGGGATTTTCCCGTGCGACCATTTCACGAGTGTACCGTGAATATCAGGAATCGGGTAAAACATCAAATCTCCGACATCGCTGCGGCCGGAAACATATCTTGCAAGAACGGGACCAACAAAGACTGAAGAGAATCGTTCAACGTGACAGGAGATTGCTGCAGATTTCAGTGTTGAGCCATCAAAGAGTGTCAGCGTGCGAACCATTCAACGATACATCATTGATATGGGCTTTCGGAGCCGAAGACCCACTCGTGTACCCTTGATGACTGCACCACACAAAGCTTTACACCTCGCCTGGGCCCATCAACACCGACATTGAACTGCTGATGACTGGAAACATGTTGCGTGGTCGGACTAGTCTCGTTTCAAATTGTATCGAGCGGATGGACGCGTACGGGTATGGAGACAACTTCAAGAATCCATGGATCCTACATATAAGCAGGGGACTATTGTAGCTGGTGTAGGCTCTGTAATGGTGTGGGGCGTGTGCAGTTGGAGTGATATGGGACCCCTGATACGTCTAGATACGACTCTGGCAAGTGACACGTACGTAAGCATCCTCTCTGGTCACCTGCATCCATTCATGTCCATTGTGCGTTCCAATGGACTTGGGCAATTCCAGTAGGACAATTCGACACCCCACACTTGCAGAATTGCTACAGAGAGGCTCCAGAAACACTCTTCTGAGTTTAAACACTTCCGCTGCCCACCAAATTCCCCAAACAAAAACATTATTGAGCATATCTGGGATGCCTTGTAACGTGCTGTTCAGAAGAGATCTCGACCCCCTCGTACTATAACAGATTTATGGACAGCCCTGCACGGTCCATGGTGTCAATTCTCTCCAACACTACTTCAGACTTTAGTCAAGTCCATGTCACGTCGTCTGGTGGCACTTCTGCGTGCTCGCCGGGGTCCTACACGATGTTAGGCATGTGTACCAGTTCCTTTGTCTCTTTAGAGCATTTATGAACACAAGACGTTCAAAAGACGCCTCTTGGCACATGACGAAGTCGAAAGTGAAATTACTAGCAAAATTAGATTAAATACATAGGCGCTATATCGGAAAGAGTATTAAAACCTAACTACGTACTCTTCTGCGGCTGGTGTCATGATGATTAAAATTCTCCTGTGTGTAGTACCTCTTCATTGTATAAAATACTTTAACTATAAGCTGTAAGACCAACGTTTCGACCGTATTACAATGCCCTTTCTTACGGAAAGACTTATTTTGGTGGAGGGCAGGTGGCTCTGTTTATTGCCGACGATCATATTTGTGAAACTTTCCTGGTCATAGAATATAAAAGACTAGTCATAAGGAAAGGGAGAGGGTGGGAAAGAAGCTATTTGTGGGCTAGCCGACTTGATAGTAATTGGCGACCATCTGCAGATCAGTACACGGGTTGCGGTGGGCACGTCTGCTGCCTGGTGTGCGCGGAAATGCACTGACAGTTCCCCTGCAGCTGTTTGATCAGGCTGTCGTCTCCGTGCCCAGTGAGGCATCTGCCCCGCGACCGCTCGGACCCCGTCCAACAGAGTAGCCGGCAGCCAGGACGCCGAAGTTTGTAGCCTACCTCTCTATTCATGTTGTCCGGCTGCTTAATAATTTCAATCGCCTCTCGAACTTTGCGTTGGCTCGACCAGACGGCCTTCCTAGAATAAGATGGGTTGCCCACAGTCACCGTAGAGTTCCGCTGTCGCCGATTTATTCTTAGCGGTTATGTTTTGCTACTCGTATGCTAACTCGCCACTCTGTCTCCCCTCTGTAGGAAGCTCCGCTCTCGCAGTGCAATTCATATACTCCTGCTGTGTTTAATTTGTTGACTGCAACCTTGATAAAACCTATCATTTTGTGGAACCCGAGGTTTAGGGGTAGTATCTTTGATTAGTGATTAAAACGTTCTCGCCCCAGATTCGAACCGTGCCACTGCTTAAATTTTGAATACAAATCATCAGCAGTGGTGATCGAACAGTTCCAGGATAAGAAGTTATCCTCATTCAGCGAAGGGCCTTGTCAGAGAGGGCGCAGGCGCGGCCAGCACTCTCTTGCCGTTGGGGTGGGTAACTGCCGCTAAAGGCGGAAGAATCAGCAACGATCAATGGCATGAGGATGCTGAAGCAATGGAAGTCACTGCATTAAAGACAGTCGGGGCGTGGAATGTCAGAAGCCTGAACGTGTTGGGGAAGCTAGAAAATCGTAAAAAGGAAATGCTAAGGTCCAATCTAGATATAATGAGGGTCAGTGAAGCGAACGATTTCTGGTCAGACGAGTTCAGGGTAATATCAACAACAGCAGAAAAAGGTATAATGGGAATAGGATTCGTTATGAATAGGAAGGTAGGGCAGAGAGCGTTTTACTGTGTACAGTTTAGCGATACAGTTGTTGTCTTCAGAATCAACCGCAAATCAACTCCGTCAATGATAGTTCAGGTACACATGCCGTCGCAAGGAGATGAAGGGATAGAGAAAATAAATGAGGATATTGAACGGGTAATTCAGTACGTAAAGGGACATGAAGAGCTAATACGAGGGTTGGAACATTAATAGTGGCAACTATTTATTTACAGCTCGTATAAAATAGATACGTGTTTCAAAGTCTTACTGACCTTCAAAGTAGTCACCAGCATTGCGTATAACCCGTTGCCAGCGATGCGGAAGTCGTCGGAAACTCATAGCAGTGTCAGTTGTGTTGACAGTTCCAGCTGCGCGGTTATTGTCCGATGAATTTGTAGTAGTTCTGAAGCAAATGTCGTGAAGTGTTTCCTTTATTTTAGAAATCGAGTGGAGCTCACGACGGCTTAAGTCAGGGGAGTGCAGTAGGTAGTATAGCACTTCGCAGCCCATTCAGTCAAACAAATCAGTAACAGTTTGAGCTGTATGGGCTTGAGCATTGTCCTGCAAAATGATCAGGTCCAGCAGAAAGTGTCATCACTTTTGTCTCTATGCTGTTCATTTTTGGAACACAACCCATGACCAGCATGCAGGACAATGCTCAAGCACGTACAGTGCAAGCTGTTACTGATTTGTTTGACTGATGGGGCTGCTAAGTGCAATACCACCTACTGCACTGCACTCCACCTACTGCACAGTTCACGGCATTCCCTTCAGAACTGCTACAAATTCGTTGGGCAATGGATCGCACCGCTCGAACTGTCAACACAACTGACTCTGCTAAGAGTATCCTACAGCTTCCGCATCGCTGGCAACGGGTTATACACAATGCTGGTGACTACTATGAAGGTCAGTAAAACTTTCCAACACGTATCTATTTTGTACGAGCTGTAAATACACTCCTGGAAATTGAAATAAGAACACCGTGAATTCATTGTCCCAGGAATGGGAAACTTTATTGACACATTCCTGGGGTCAGATACATCACATGATCACACTGACAGAACCACAGGCACATAGACACAGGCAACTGAGCATGCACAATGTCGGCACTAGTACAGTGTATATCCACCTTTCGCAGCAATGCAGGCTGCTATTCTCCATGGAGACGATCGTAGAGATGCTGGATGTAGTCCTGTGGAACGGCTTGCCATACCATTTCCACCTGGCGCCTCAGTTGGACCAGCGTTCGTGCTGGACGTGCAGACCGCGTGAGACGCCGCTTCATCCAGTCCCAAACATGCTCAATGGGGGACAGATCCGGAGATCTTGCTGGCCAGGGTAGTTGACTTACACCTTCTAGAGCACGTTGGGTGGCACGGGATACATGCGGACGTGCATTGCCCTGTTGGAACAGCAAGTTCCCTTGCCGGTCTAGGAATGGTAGAACGATGGGTTCGATGACGGTTTGGATGTACCGTGCACTATTCAGTGTCCCCTCGACGATCACCAGCGGTGTACGGCCAGTGTAGGAGATCGTTCCCCACACCATGATGCCGGGTGTTGGCCCTGTGTGCCTCGGTCGTATGCAGTCCTGATTTCGGCGCTCACCTGCACGGCGCCAAACACGCATACGACCAACATTGGCACCAAGGCAGAAGCGACTCTCATCGCTGAAGACGACACGTCTCCATTCGTCCCTCCATTCACGCCTGTCGCGACACCACTGGAGGCGGGCTGCACGATGTTGGGGCGTGAGCGGAAGACGGCCTAACGGTGTGCGGGACCATAGCCCAGCTTCATGGAGACGGTTGCGAATGGTCCTCGCCGATACCCCAGGAGTAACAGTGTCCCTAATTTGCTGGGAAGTGGCGGTGCGGTCCCCTACGGCACTGCGTAGGATCCTACGGTCTTGGCGTGCATCCGTGCGTCGCTGCGGTCCGGTCCAAGGTCGACGGGCACGTGCACCTTCCGCCGACCACTGGCGACAATATCGATGTACTGTGGAGACCTCACGCCCCACGTGTTGAGCAATTCGGCGGTACGTCCACCCGGCCTCCCGCATGCCCACTATACGCCCTCGCTCAAAGTCCGTCAACTGCACATACGGTTCACACTGTCGCGGCACTGTCGCGGCATGCTACCAGTGTTAAAGACTGCGATGGAGCTCCGTATGCCACGGCAAACTGGCTGACACTGACGGCGGCGGTGCACAAATGCTGCGCAGCTAGCGCCATTCGACGGCCAACACCGCGGTTCCTGGTGTGTTCCGAAAGGATAGGCTAAACACGGTTGGCGGTGGCGTGTTTACTGCTGTCAGAAGTAGTTTAACTTGTCGCGAAATTGAAGTAGATACTTCTTGTGAGTTAGTATGGGTAGAGGTCATTGTTGGCAACGGAATAAAATAATAATTGGATCCTTTTACCGACCTCCCGATTCAGATGATACAGTTGCTGAAAGGTTCAAAGAAAACTTGAGTTTGATTTCAAACGATAATAGTTGGTGGTGACGTTAATTTACCCTCGATATGTTGGCGAAAATACATGTTCAATTCCGGAGGTACGCATAAAAAATCATCCGAAATAGTGCTAAACGCATTCTCTGAAAATTATTTCGAGCAGTTAGTTCATGAGCCCACGCGAATAGTAAACGGTTGTGAAAACACACTTGAGCTCTTAGCAACAAATAATCCTGAGTTAATAACGAACATCAATACCGATTCAAGGACTAGTGAACACAGGGTTGTCGTAGTAAGACTGAATATTGTAATCCCCAAATCCTCGAAAAATAAGCGAAAATACACCTATTCAAAAAAGCAGATAAAAATTCACTTGACGCATTCCTGAGAGACAGTCTCCACTCATTCCTAATTAATAATATAAGTGCAGACCAGGTGTGGCTTCAATTCAAAGAAATGGTATCGGCAGCAACTGAGAGATTTATACCAAATAAATTAACAAACGACGGAGCTGATCCTCCTTGGTACACAAAATGGGTTAGAACAGTGTTGCAGAAACAACGAAACAAACATTCCAAGATTGGCGATCTTTTACAGAAGCTCAAAATTTGGCGCGGACTTCAATGTGATATGCTGTAACAGTTTCTACAACGAAACTTTGTCTCGAATCCTGGCAGAAAATCCAAAGATATTCTGGTCGTATGTGAAGTATGTTAGCGGCAAGAAACAATCAATGTCTTCTCTGCGCGACAGCAATGGAGATACTATCGAAGACAGTGCTTGCAAAACAGAGTTACTAAACACAGCCTTCCGAAATGTCTTCAAAAAAGAAGAGGAAGTAAATATTCGAGAATTTGAATCGAGAACAGCTGCCAACATGAGCAACATAGAAGTAAATATCCTCGAAGTAGTGAAGCAACTTAAATCACTTAATAAAAGTAAGTCTTCTGGTCCAGACTGTATACCAATTAGCTTCCTTTCGGAGTATGCTGATGCATTAGCTCCATACTTAACAAACATATACAACCGTTCGCTCGACGACAGATCCGTACCCAAAGACTGGAAAGTTGCACAGGTCACACCAGTATTCAAGAAAGGTAGTAGGAGTAATCCACAAAATTACAGGCCCATATCGTTAACGTCGATATGCAGCAGGATTTTGGAACATCTATTGTGTTCGAACATTATGAATTACCTCAAGAAAACTGTCTATTGAGACACAGTCAGCATGGGTTTAGAAAATATCGTTCCTGTAAAACACAACTAGCTCTTTATTTACGTGAAGTGCTGAGTGCTATTGACGAGGGCTTCTGATCGATTCCGTATTTCTGGATTTCCGGAAGGTTTTTAACACTGTACCGCACAAGCGGCTCGTAGTGAAATTGTGTGTTTATGGAATATCGTCTCAGTTTTGTGACTGGATTTGTGATTTCCTGTCAGAGAGGTCACAGTTCGTAGTAATTGACGGAAAGTCATCGAGTAAAACAGAAGTGATTTCTGGCATTCCCCAAGGTAGTGTTATAGGTCCTTTGCTGTTCCTTATCTATATAAACAATTTGGGAAACAATGTGAGCAGCTGTCTTCGGTTGTTTGCAGATGATGCTGTCGTTTATCGACTAATAAAGTCATCAGAAGATCAAAACAAACTGCACAACGATTTAGAAAAAATATCTGAATGGTGCGAAAAGTGGCAGTTGACCCTAAATAACGAAAAGAGTGAGGTCATCCACATGAGTGCTAAAAGGAACTCGTTAAACTTCGGTAACACGATAAATCAGTCTAATCTTTTTAGATTCATCTAAATACCTAGGTGTGACATTTACGAACAACTTAAATTGGAAAGAACACATAGAAAAAGTTGTGGGGGAGGCTAACCAAAGATTGCTTTTTATTTGCAGGACACTTAGAAAATGTAACAGACCCACTGTAGAGACTGCCTAGACTACGCTTTTTCGTCCTCTTTTTGATTACTGCTGCGCGGTGTGGAATCCTTACCAGATACAACTGACGGAGTACATCGAAAAACTTCAAAGAAAGGGAGCACGTTTTGTACTATCGCGAAATATGGGAGAGAGTGTCACAGAAATGATACAGAATTTGGGCTGGACATACGGCGTTTTTCGTTGCGACGGAATCTTCTCACGAAATTCCAATCACCAACTTTCTCCGCCGAATGCGAAAATGTTTTGTTGACACCGACCTACATAGGGAGGAACGATCACCACGATAAAATGAGGGAAATCAGAGCTCGTATGGAAAGATGTAGGTATTCATTCTTTCCGCGCACTATACAAGATTGGAATAATAGAGAATTGTGATGTGGTTCGATGAACCCTCTGCCAGGCACTTAAACGTGATTTGCAGAGTATTGATGTAGATGTAGAAATACAAGACGCTCAGGAATGGAATAAATAAGAGCTGCAGGGAAGCGAAGGCGAAATGGCTCCATGAAAGAGATGAAGAAATCGAAAAAGAAGTAGTGATGGTCGGAAGGATTGACTCAGAGGCATATAGAAAAGTCAAAACAACCTTCGGTCAAATTAAAAGCAAGGGCGGTACCATTAAGATTGCCATGGGAACTCCACAGTTACATTCAGAGGAGAGAGGAAAAAAATGGTTCAAATGGCTCTGAGCACAATGGGACTTAACATCTCAGGTCATCAGTCCCCAAGAACTTAGAACTACTTAAACCTAACTAACCTAAGGACATCACACACATACATACCTGAGGCAGGATTCGAACCTGCGACCGTAGCGGTCGCCACGTTCCAGACTGAAGCGCCTAGAACTGCTCGACCACCAGCGGCCAGCAGAGGAGAGAGAAGATGGGTGAAAAGAGTACATTGTAGGCCTCTATGAGGGGAAAACTTGTCTGATAACGTGATAGAAGAAGAAACAGGAAACGATATAGAAGAGATATAGGATCAAGTATTAGAATCACAATTCAGAAGAGCTTTGGGAGATGTGCTGTTAAATAAGGCAGAAGGGACAGATATCATTCCATCAGAAGTTCCAAAATTGTCGGGAGAAATGGTGACAAAATGACTATTCACATTGGTGTTGTAACACTTATATCGATTAGAAGTAGGTTTATATTATGTAACTGTGCATCTGTAATTACAAAGTGTGTATTCTTTGTTGATTAAGGTCATTGATTTGTCACAGAAAATTTAAAGTATTGTAATGTATATATGGAAAAAGCTAAATTATGTTTAAAATAATGAAATTTTATAATATGTGTATATTTAGAAGGAAAGCATTGTATATGGGAAGCTGGTTCATGCTTAGGGCACTTGCATTGTAAAACGTGAAAGCTGTGGGGAAGTCCCTCCGCAACGGAAGTGGCTCGGCGCGATGTAAAAGGTGGTTTTGGCGGTCGAACTGGGCGGCTACTTGGTGGGAACAGTACGCAGTCAGTGGATGGATGGATATGGTGTTATGGGCGCTCAACAGTGTAGTCTTTAGCGCCCGCAATCAGTGGCTAGCCGTTGCACGGAACACATCGACGGTGCCAAGGGAGGCAATTGGAAGCCGCTTTGCAAGGAATTTTGCCCCGGATGTGGATTTGGCTGTTGCATGGTACTCTCGGCAATAAGGACCTCAACGCCTCTCCCACTAGCACATGGGCTTCCTGGAATAAGATAGTGCTCTGCTGCCGCCGATTTATAACGCTGTGCTAATCGCATATAACATTCATGTTCTGCTACTCGTGTGCTAACCGGTCTTCCAGTCCCCATCTGTAAGTAGGTCCACACTCACAATGCAGTTCATATGCTCTTGCAGTGTTTACTTTGCTGACTGCACCCTTCGTGGGACCTATCATGTTGTGGATCCTGTAGCTGCTGCGGAAAACCGATTTGAAACCTCTCAGCAGTTCACTGACGCACTTCGCATATGGTAAGTGCACTAGCAGAAGCTTCTCTTCCTTGTCCTCTTTTCTCTTTCATTTCGGTTGAGCTCGGTCGGCTTTCTTGTAATGTTGTTGCCATAAACGTTGGCGCGAAATGTGTGGTGCACTTCCCTCAATTGTTCTTTGATATTGTTAGTGCCCAGTAGGAATGGGCTGTCAGTGTGTGCAAAACTGAATACTTCTGAGTTGGGTGATGGTAGTTCCCCATGAACAGGTATCGATTTGTGTGGGTTGGCTTCTGGTACACTTTGTATCCCAGTGTAACATCACCAGTTCTCTATACCTCAATGTCAAAAATGAAAAAAAATTGTTGTTTTCACTTTCGAGGATGAACTGTATTTTCTTAAGCAGACTGTTTAAATGCTGAAGGAAGCATCCCAGCCCTGTCTCCCCATGTTGCCAGACAACGAATATGTCGCCTACATACTGTAGCCAGCAACAGGAGTATAGGGGTACAGAAGCTACGGCCGTTTGTCCAAAAGCTTCCATGAAGTTGTCTTCAGCGACTGGGGAAAGGGTGGAGACCATTGCCACTCCATCTACTTTCTTGTAATATGAGGGCTGCCCAGAAAGTAATGCCCCAAATTTTTTTCTTCAACAGATCTTTATTGAACTTAATGAGAATTACACACACGAAAAATTGTGTTTTATCTACATCCTCTATTTTTCCACGTAATCTCTATCCCATTCTATGGTTTTCCTCCAGCGCAAAACAAGTACACCCTGTAGGTACCAATCCTTGTCCTGGTGGCGGAACCTGTGCTTCACTGCGTGAATCATCTCCTCATCATCCTTAAAATTTCCTCCACGAATGGAATCCTTTAATGGCCCAAACAAGTGGAAGTCCGAGTGGGCTAGATCAGATGTGACAGGCGTGACGACCATGGATGGTCTCAACCGCTGCAAATTGTGGAGCTCCACAGAACCGCCATCTAATGTTCTCACCCTCCGTGCCCAGCAACTAACTGAACGTCTGTCGACAGCACATGCTCCATAGACTTTGCACAAGGGTTTGTGAATATTGCCCTCAGTTTCTTTCTCTGCAGTGAAAAATTCAATGACAGCACGTTGCTAGTAATGTACATCACCTACAGACGCTATTTTGAAACTGTCCTGCAGCTGCGCTATCTGTCGGAAGTGACGGAAACTTGGCGCGCTCACTCAGGAGACTTCAAATAATACATATGTAACGTTTCGCATTCATAGCATTGTTTACGGCTCAGAAAAAAATGCGGTGCATTACTTTCTGAAAAACCCTCGTATTTTCCCAGCCAGGTGAAGTGCAATGTTGACGGGCATATGAGCACCAAATCACAAATCTCAGGTGGGATCTGTTCCTGTAGGATTGACTGGTCTCTTCTGTAGGTGTATTGGTAAAGAGAGACTTGATATTGAAACTATCCATAATGTCAGTTGGCTGTATCCGTTGCTCTTCCTTCATCAGTTGAACAAAGCAGGAAGAACCTTTGAGATAGAAGTCTGTTTGTCCCACAAGACGGCGCAATTCAGATGCTAGATGTCTGCATAATAGGTAGGTGGGTCGATTCCGTTCACTATAGGCCTCAGTGTGTAACCCTCCTTACGTAGCTCAGGTACTCCATAAATACTAGGAGGCATGGGAACATTAGTGATGAGTCTCTTGGCCTGGGAGTTATACCACAAATTTCCCATCAATGGTTATAACAACAACATTACAAGATAGGCGACTAAGGGCAAAAAAAAAATAAAGAAAGAGAAGGTTCTGTTAGTGCACCTGCCACATGTGAAGGGCGTCAGTGGACAACTAGGCAACGTCCTACGCCGATGAGGTTTCAAATAGATTTTCTGCAGTGACCACAGAATTCACAACATGATTTACGTTTTCTGAGCCATCTGTCAACTGACTGGTTTGATGTGAGCCATCATGAATTTCTCTATGCCAATCTCTTCATCTCAGAGTAGCACTTGCAAACCTACATCCTCAATTATTTGTTGGGTGTATTCCAATCTTTGTCTTCCTCTACAGTTTTTATCCTTTACAGCTCTCTCCAGTACCATGGAAGTTATTCCCTGATGTCGTATCAGGTGTCCTACCATCCTGTCCCGTCAGTGTTTGTGATATATTCATTCCTCGCCGATCCTGCAGAGCATCTCCTCATTCCTTACCTCATTGATGCACCCAGTTTTCAACATTAGTCTGTAGCACCGCATCTCATAAATTTAGATTCTCTTCTGTTCCGGTTTTCCCACAGTCTATGTTTCACTACCATACGATGATGTACTCCTGTAACCTCCCCACCGAAATTTTTAAAATGATATTACATTAAATGTGCTAATGCACATTGAGCTAAGTGTAAGCTCCCCAGAGAAATTTTGAAACACAATAGTTGAATGTTAACAAGAATACAACCTAACGTAACCTCCCAGCAAATAAATTCAATGACAATGACAATTAAACAAAAATTAGCAATCTGACCCAAGTATAAGTTCCTCACAAAAAAATGAAAGTCAATTAAGTGATAATAAAATCTCAGTGACAATGAAAACACAAACAGATCGAAATGTCGATCTTAGGCCCTGTTCATTAATTAGACTGAAATTCTTACCTTAGTAAAGCTGCATCTGCTCTTATTTATTTTTGCCATAGCTTGGAGGAAATTGATTGCAAAAATTTTGAATTTAAGGGAAGCTTTTCTTTAAGGAATATCAAGGGAATATTTGTTTCATTAAAGAATTCTTTGTAAAAAAATTGCTTTGAAAACCAAAATTATTATTGGGGCGATTGTTGCACAAATTAGTTACAGTTAATTTACATTATTAGCTGAGCGCATTTAAAAATAATATACCTCATCCTGAATCTTGACCAGAGTGCCACGTCGATGCTCACCGACTCGTCACACACAACTGCACTGGGCTGCTACTACCGACAGACTGCACTGCCCTACTGCTACTGCTCGCAACTGTACTGCACGACTACTACTCACAGAGTACCGCTCGCAACTCTCGTGCGGTCAAGCGCAGGCTAGCCTTGATAAATGGCTCTTTGGTCAGAGACTCTGCAATGCCTCGCCATCGCCGCCACACAACATACGTGTTTCATAACCCTCCACTGGGGGGGCAAAAATTTGGCAGCGATGGTGAGTCATTTGGACTTGCCAAGCGCGGCAAAATTTTTTTCTTTAATTAATCAACTTCGACAATTTACAGAATATTTGGATGTAGTACATGAATCAAATGTTGTGCACATGCACCGAGTACAAAACATTTCAGACAAAGACAAAATGTGAGTACAAAACATATTCGCAGATCAGAAAAATGTATATACAAATTATTTGACAGATAACAAAGTGCACACACACTGAAAAAATTCTTTAGCATTTTCAGAACAAATAAACAGAATGGCAGAAAATCATGTTGACAAGTGACATGAGTGCACATGCACTGCAGTTCAGAACATATCAGCAAATGACGAAATGTATATACAATGAGTAACAAATGACATAAGTGCATACGCACTGAAGTATTGAACATACAGAATGAGTACAAATCATATTGAAAGATGAGAAAAGTGCACAGGCACTGAAGTTCAGTAGAAAACATATTAACACATAACATAAGTGCACATGCACTGTAGTTCACAACATATCATCAAAATAAAAATGTATATACAATATAAAAGACAAGAGTGCACATATACTGTACTTCAGAACAAATCGAAAAAATGTCTTTAGCATTTTCACAACAAATAAACATAATGGCAAAAAAATCATGTCGACAAGTGACATAAGTGTACTCGCACTGGAGTTCAGCAAATCGAAAAAAAATGTATAGCCCATGAACATAAATGATGTTAGCAAAAAAATGATTTTCACTATTAGGATAGGAAAGGGAAGGATTGCATCATGGTTGTAGCACTTTAGATAGCACACAGCTGTTCTGAAAGTCCATATCTTTCCACAGAAGTACAACACCAAGTGACACAATTTGAAGTTCTTTTCCCATCAGAATTTATCAGCGTAGCCAAGACGCTGAACTGTCGTAGTAATATTCCATGTTTTCATTTTGGCAATACATTAGGTACACCAAACAGTGGGACCATAATAACGTCTTCATCGCTCACGGCGGTGGACAGCATGTCGTGTCAACACGACGCTCTTACAAGGCACACCAACGCATAATTAGTGCAAAAACCAAATATAGTGCTCCATGATCATGAGGATGGACAGGACAAATGGACATTGCAGTAATTCAGGGTAGTTAGCTCATAAGGTGAAGGACATTAAGTCACATAATAGGCTTCATTGAGAATTACAGTAGTAGTTTGCGGCATTCATAGCCCAGTTATTGAACATTTCTGTACCAAGTATGTAGTATTACAGAATAATGTTCATAAAATTAAATTATTGGCATCATGGGTAATCGTATTACAATAAACAGTGGCAGTCCTTGGCCAGTTACAAAGCATATTTAGTATGACAGAATAATGTTCATCAGAAGTCTTAATTGTAAAGGAGAGTCAATTATTGGCCTAGCATTAACATAATACATTGAGTGATACAAATTATTGGCACTCATTGGCCATTTACCAAAACATGAAAAGTCAACATTGAAAACAAGAGCTAATTAATGGCATAATTAATAACATAAGTCATTTAGTGACATTAATTATTGGCACTCAGTGGCCAGTTATAGAACATGAAAAGTCATAATTGAAAACAGGAGCTAATTAATGGCATAATTATTAACATAATTCATTTAGTGACATTAATTACTGGCACTCATTGGCCAGTTACCAAAACATGAAAGGTCATAATTCATTTAATTAGATTAATTATTGGCACTCAGTGGCCAGTAAGTATTGAATAGTATAAAACATTGTTCATCATTCAGTATTATTCAGAACTTTCTTAAATGAGTAGCATTATTTGAAACTGGTGATACACACCATTAAGAAGTCATGATTAAAAATCAGTTAATTACAGTCATAGCATTAATAATCATGGGCATTATAAGTAGTGTCATTACAATAAACAGTGGCAGTTATTTGCCCGTTACAAAGCATTATTTTATATATTTTTTTTATATCATTAAGAAGTCATTACTGAAGTGACATACTATTCAGAGCTGATCAGTATTATTCAGAATTATCTTAAACTAGTAACATTATTTGGGACTGGTATTACATTTTTTTTGTTAGCAATGCATTGCTTAGGGTAATTATAGGGGAAAGCAAGAGAGAAGAATTTGCTTCTGGGTTATTGGTATAAATGAAAAATGTGTAACGTCATTCCTCATAAGTCAGCTGTGGCAAGATTATGAAACAAGTAGAGTATATGTAACCACATTCATAGATTTAATGAACAAATGCTTATAGCACATTAATCTCATAAATAATTTCTCCTGCAAAAAATATATAAAAATGGATTATTAAGCTGAAAAGAGAAATGCATTTTATGCTTAAAAGTAGTGAACTTCGAATTAACAGGTAGTGAAATGTGTATAAAAATGTGTTCCATAGCTGTCCTTTCCAAAATCTTCAGTCATTATACTGTGCAATATAACACCTGCTGTCAAAACGAACTGCAACAAATGCTTAAATAACTACATAGCCTAAATATAACTTCAACATTATCCTCATCTGCAAAGAAAACTTCATTATCCATATCATCAAAACTCCATTATCATCATCACCTGTAAAGAAAAACTTCATTATTCATAGTAGCATATTCTTCATCATTATTCATCAGCATTCATTATCATCTGCAAAAAATCACTTCATTACTCATTACACAACTATTCCTTATCTCTAGCATATTTCATCACTAAAACTAAGATGTGTAGTTCTGTCTGACAGCCTGCATCAATCACCTTGTATTCTGAAAGAAAAAATTAGTTAAGACTGCTATTCTACGATGAGTATAGTATATTCTTGTTAATGCTTGTTAATCCTGATCCATTTACTCTTCCTCATAAAGTTATTGCATCTTCTTTTGATCATTCTGTAAGTGAAATTCCCATTTCTGTTGAATTTATTTCTTACACGCATCATTTCTTTCTGAAATTGATGAACAGAGATTAATGTATTACATTTAAATCATATACCCATTAAATAATGACTGGTTAATGGTGACACAATTAACCATACAGCATAACATGACAGAAAACGTAATATGTCAAAAGCATAGACAGTGTTCAAAGGCAAAAATGTACAGAGAATAATACAATGCAGCAGCAAAAAATGTAAAACAGTCACGATCTTGAGATGTCATAGGGCAACAAAAATGTCAAAGTCAGCTGGTGTGTGTTATATCTTAACTATTTCACAGTGCATACAAACAAAACTGGAATACAATCATACACACAAAAAAAATGGAAAATGTGCACGGCCTGATGTGTAACGACAAGAAGAGCGACCTGCTAGCCTTACCTTGCCGGGCACTTGCCAAGAAAAAAAGACGATAATCATCAGTAATTAGTCATGTGAATATAATTGCATAAGTGGTCATAAAGATTAGTAAATGGCATCATAGTGTGTTGAATCATAAAGTGTCTTCATTCAATAAAGGGTTTAATATTTGACCAATGGTGGCTGCCTTTCGATTTTCTGGTTCTCAAAGTTTCGACGTGTACCACATTGGGATGAGGAATGCTGCGAATCCGATATGGTCCTGCGTATAGAAGTTCAAATTTACTGCACTTACCTTTTATTCTGCTGGATAAATAGTGTGTACGCACTAATATCTTCTGTCCAACGTGAAAGTCGCGGCGTGTACAAACGTGTTTTTGCTGTCTTCTCCGGCGCTCTGCGGCACGTTTGATGTTGTTCAGCGCAATGTCAATTATTTCGTGGTGTCTTAGTCGACGACAGGTAGGGAAGTTTACTAACTCTTTAATTTTGTTTGGTGGTTCAACGTTTTTCAGTATAACAGACGGAGATAGCATAGTGGATTCATTTGGAATGGAATTAATTACATCTTGGAATGAGAATATGTGTGTGTCCCAATCAATATGTCTTTTGTGGCAGTATATTCTACACAGCTTGCCAATTTCTTTCATTAATCTTTCACAGGGGTTCGAAGAAGCATGGTACTTGGATATATAAATCGGAGAAATTTTTCTAGCTGGTAACATACGCGTCCATGTAGCAGAACGAAATTGTGATCCATTGTCAGAAATTACTTTCAACACATGCCCTACATGAAATAGAAAATGTTTTACAAATGCTTTCGAAACG
Source organism: Schistocerca serialis cubense (assembly GCF_023864345.2). Lineage (NCBI taxonomy): Eukaryota > Metazoa > Arthropoda > Insecta > Orthoptera > Acrididae > Schistocerca > Schistocerca serialis. The sequence goes on from NC_064643.1 coordinate 596,723,154, forward strand.
GCCTTAGCAGTAGCTTTGCGTAACGGAGTGAAAGTAACAAATTTTGAAGTGAGCTCAACAGCGACAAATATGTAGCAAAAACCTCTGTTAGTTCTCGGAATTGGACCAAAAATGTCTACTGCGGCCATATGTCTTAATTTAACAGGTACAATGGGATATAAAGGAGGAATATGTGAAGTGGTGTCTGACTTAGCTTTCTGGCAAATTTTACAAGACGCTAAAACTCGTCGTATACGTTTCTCCATGTTGGTAAAATAACAGTTCTGCCTCAGTATAAGAAAACATTTTCTTGCTCCGTAATGTGCGTAACTTAAATGAGTGTACCAGATTAATTTGTTAACCAGTTCGTCAGGAATGCATAATAACCAGTTGTTGCTGTCAGGATAAGAGCGGCGAAACAGAATGTCATTGCGCACAGTGTAATGGTTTCTAATCGTAACATTATTCCTATCTTGCCAAAGGTGTTTAATTTCTTTCCACACGTTGTCTTTATTTTGTTCTTGTGCTATGTCCTGTAATGCCGACGAAATAAAGTTTTCAAATGCAACTTGTTGAATGTACATGACACTGAAATTTGCTTTGCAGAAGTTGGTTGCTACGTCTTGCTGATTGTTGCTGAGAGAACGCGATAGTGCGTCTGCTATAACATTTTGTGTGCCGGGAATGTGAACTATTGTAAAATTAATTTCCTGTAAATAAAGTTTCCATCTGCTTAATCTGTCGTGAGTAAATTTAGCTGAAAGCAAAAATTGTATGGCTCTATGGTCTGTGTAAACGGTAGTATGTCTGCCATAAAGAAAGTGCCGAAATCTCGTAAAAGCCCATACAACACATAATGTTCCCAATTCTGTAACGGAATAATTTCGTTCAGCAGGTGACAAAATGCGACTTGCAAATGCGATGTTTTTAATTACTGTTGAGCCATCTTCTTCAATTTCCTGGAAAATGTGTACGCCTAAAGCGGTATTGGAACTGTCGGTGGCAATGGAAAAATTTCTAGTAAGATCTGGGTGCGATAAAAGTGGAGCATTCAACAAAGCATGTTTCAGGTTCATGAATTCAGAATGTGCTTGCTTATCCCATGACCAAATAGTGTTTTTACCTGTTAATTGGCATAATCTGGGTGTGTCTAAAGTAGAGTGATGAATAAATTTACGAAAAAAGTTAATTAAGCCCAAAAAACTGCGTAATTGCTTCTTCGTCGTAGGAATAGTAATGTCACGTAGAGCTTGAAGTTTTTCCGGATCTGGCGCAATGCCTTCTGCTGAAATTACGTGTCCAAGAAATTTTATAGAAGTTTTCCCAAAGTGCGATTTACTAAGATTAACTGTAAGTCCTTGTGCACGAAAAGTTTGTAACAGTTGTTCAAGAATCAGATTGTGTTCAGACCAGTTAGCTTCTGCAATAAGAATATCGTCTACGTACGTAGTAATTCTGTCTTTAAGTTCTGTCGGAAGTATTGTGTTCAAACCGCGAATAAAAGCTGCAGAAGAAATAGTTAAGCCGAATGGTAATTTACAAAATTGATAACAGTCGCCAAAACAGAGAAAAGCTGTATATTTTCTACAGTTCGGATGAAGCTGAATTTGCCAACATCCCGATTTCAAATCTAATGTGGAATAAATAGCTGTACCGTGAAATTTCTGTAGAAGTTCCTCTAGTGTCTGTGGTCGATCTGTTTCATTAATAATAATGTCATTAATGTGACGTGAATCAAGTACAAGGCGAAGTGAGCCATCTTTTTTCTTAACAATATGTTTCCTTGATCAAGCATATCCTGCAATTCTTTTTTAACCTGTTCTCTGTGGATGTATGGAATGGGATAATGCTTTGCTTTAAATGTGTCGTGCTGTTTCACTTGAAATTCATACATAAAGCCGGACATAGTACCAGGAATGTTGTCGAAAACTGGAGCTTGCTGTAAAAGAATTTCGTGTAGCTGCGTGCGTTCGTCGTCTGTATTTGCACTGCTCTCTTTAACCTTATCAGAAATCATCTGTATTACGTTGTAGTCAGCTTCGTCTGGAGTGTTATAGTTGTGCACATACGTATCCGTGAACAATGTGGGATTACAGTCTATGTTACGTGACACGGAAATGACCTCTGTGCGATTAATTGTTTGCTCTTCCGCAGATAGTGAGTGCTGAAATTCTATAGCAAATTGTATATTTTCATCCTTCAACATTAAATAAGAATTCCGAAAATCAACTACTGCGTCGTGTTGTACGAGAAAATTCGTACCTAAAATGACGTCTGTTGTCAATAAAGGAACAATCCAAAAATTTGAGTGGAAAGTATGACCTCCAATACAAAATGATAAATGCGTCTGTAATATAACGTCTGCACCTTTACTCGACACTGCTCCTTTTACTTTCATTTTGCCTAATGGTAATGTAGGATACGTATTCTCTTTGTTGCACTCGTTAAAAGTTTCTTCATTTATTACTGATATAGGTGAGCCGGAATCAATTACTGCTGAGAATTTCGATGAACCAATTTTAATTTCGATAACAGGATGTGAAATGGTTTTCTGAACGACTGGTCTTTCCTGTAAAAGAGTGTCTCGTATGTCGTCAAAAGTAATTACATTTTCGTGAACAACATTCTGCGTGTCTAAAGTAGTGCTCGTGTTACTGGAAGATGCGACCTGTACAGTATCTAGTCAGATTCTATCTGACGTGTTATTGTTATCAGGAGGATGCTGTGGCATTTCTACTATTTGAACAGTTCTATTACTTCTTCCAGACGTATTACGCTCTGGATGATACCTACTGTCGGGTTCATTCATGAGAATAGGTTCTTGCGGATAATTCTGCTGTTGGTATGACCGACTGTTGTTAGATGTATGCTGAAAATTGTTCTCATTATTTTTACGTCTGCCGTAATAGTCATTCCTATACGGTGTATTGCGATAGGAATTGAAATACTGTCTTCTCTGTACGTAGTTGTTTCCTTGCTGCCGTGCGTTACTATTTGTTGGATCAGGGACTATACGTGCACGCGGCGGAACATTAAAGTTTGGTTGACCTTGTAGACTGCATTGTTGGTTAGGTATGCTAAGCGGCTGACTTTCATGCTGTTGTAGTGAAAAACGTCTATTGTTACCAAAAAATGCATTTGCTGTTAATTTTACACATACTGATTACGATTTTTACCTGTTATTAATATTCTCGTGGTAGTTCTGGTGTGCCTAATGAAAATTGTCACTTTCGGTAAAAATTTGTCATATCGGGTTTTCTTTAGTCATTTTTCTTAGTTCTAGATAGAGCAATAGTTAAAGAGCAGTTTTGATAGATATAAAGGATAGTAGAAGAGAAGGCAGCAGTGCAGAAAACTAAAGATGAAACAGCACTACTACAGCTCGGGGCCCTATGCACGCTACGGCACATATTCATTAAAGCGTAATGAATCCCCTGAGGTCTTTTACGCACTGCAAATAAATTTTAGCTTTTGCGTTGCAAGCAATAGCGGTAAAATTCCAAAAGTAAATCGCTGTATTCTTGCTAATTCCAGTTTCTGCATAATAGGTAATGCTGATGAAAATACAATAGCAAATTGTCGCATCAGGTTCAAAGCTAGTTTCTCCATTACAGGTAATAGCGGTGAAAGTACAAAAATAAATTGTCGTATACAGTGCAAATCGTGTATCTGTGTTCTGCCATTATTAAATTCCTTACATTTTCTTACAAATGCAAATTGCTTATAATCAACGTTCTCGTCACTGAATTTGATAACACGTTCAGGTTTGTGTGAGGATCTGTTCGTCTGTGTCATTTCGGATTTCAAGTTGCGTAGCTTTTCAGATTTTAAGTCGTGTAATCTCTGTAAATTGCTCACATTAAACGCGTTGCGCGAGTCTGACAAATGTTCGCAAAGTGGCGTCTGCTGTGATGTGTTATTAACTGAAATACTTTTCATTTCTGTTACTTCTTGTTGTAAACTTGAAACTTCCTACGTAACGTGTTGTTAGCTGAATCGATCTCATTAATTGTCTGCTGTAGATTTTGAAATTCAGGTGTTTGGTTAAATGAAATCGATGCAGTATCGTCTGATTTATTATCATTATTACTTTCAATAGCATCAATACGACTGGCTAATTCATCATATTTTTCAGTCAGTATTTTTGCCTGATCATCGGTTTTAGAATCGGACGCATTAATCTGTTTTTGCAACTTACGTGTAGTTTCGCTCAGTTTTTTAACGTCAACTTTGACGACATCTGAATCATGTGTTAGTTCTAATTGTTCGAGTCTGTCGGTCACTGTTTGAAAATCGGTTGTGTGTGTGTCTGTTTTCGATTTAAGATCCGAAATTTCGTCACGTAATTCTGTGTTGGACTGTTTGATGGTATTAATTTCACCGGACACTGTCGCAATATTATTGTCTACATACGTTTTTGCCTTCGCAAACATTTTACGTTTGTTTTCTTGTCTCTGAGCAGTGATTGTTTCCATGACTTGACGTTTGACTTTATTTTGATCCTGAATAAATTTGCGGAAACGCGTATTACTGTTTTGTATGTGAAGATTAAAGCGTTCGTCAATCTGAGTGTTCTGCTGTTCGAATTTCGCGTCGATCTTTTCATCCATTGTGCGCGAAAGTTCTGCTGTCATTGCTTTAAACTCGTCCCGTAATTGTGTAGCTTTTTCAGAGCATTTTTTAGCGACTCCATTAATTTCGTCTCTAAGTGTTTCTGTTGCGGCTGTTTGCATTTCCCTTAATTCCTGAGCAACAGACCTAATTTCTTCGCTACTTTTTTTTGAACAAGCCTCAATTTCCACGCGCAACTGTTCCTTAGTGTCATGGCACTGCGCGGCAACGGCTCTAATTTGTTCACTAAGCTGTCTGGAATTGTCGTCTAATTTTTTATTTAAGTGTTGTTTCAGTTTTTCGTTATCTTGTTTGACCTGTTCACTAAGTTTGTCTTGTTTTTCGTTCTGTTGTTTGATCTGTTCACTAAGTTGTTTGAGATCTTCACTCTGTTGTTTGTTACCCTCACTAAGGTTGTCTTGTTTTTCAATAATTTGGTTAACTCGTTGCAGCAATAGTGCCATAATTTGATCCGAGCCAAAATTAGCATTTCTATTCTCAGTGCTGTTTAGTGGTGTACCTGCAATTGTTGCGCTTTGTGTGACCATTTGGTCATTCTGCAATTTACAAAAAGGATTATCAGTCGGATGTACGCTGTCAGACACTATTTCGGAATTAAATAAATCCGTCGTACTTTGTGTATCCTGTTCATTCTCATTAGACAAATTTGTGTGTTCATCACGTAAATTTAGTAAACCGGTTGTGTTAGGCTGGGCAGCGCTCATTACAATAGAGCGTCCCGCGTCATCGATTGTCGTCAAATCAACAGAAGACACAATCGAGTTCGTTTGTTCATCATTAAGGCAAAAGTCATCATTAGTGGTTGGAACGCATTGATTGTCAGTGAACGCAGGATTGTCATCATTACACTGTGTGTCACTAGTACTATTGGTGAAGTTATTTAATTCGCCTATTTCGTTCACAATACCTCGCGATACACTATTCACAGTCTTTCGCGGCATTTTTACAATAGTCAATTATTCACAAAACAAATAAGCACAATGCAAAAACAACACACAAATACAACAGAGCAACGAATTGCCGTTGACCTGTAGAAAGAAAGTCACAAGATTAGTAAAAGCGTTGCGCCAAATCCTAATTATATCTAAGCAAATAAGAGCAGATATCTGACTGTTTTTCAAAAGACTCTCAACGAAATTCGATCCTGGACTGGGTGTCGCCAAGTGTAACCTCCCCACCGAAATTTTTAAAATGATATTATATTAAAGGTGCTAATGCACATTGAGCTAAGTGTAAGCTCCCCAGAGAAATTTTGAAACACAATAGTTGAATGTTAACAAGAATACAACCTAACGTAACCTCCCAGCAAATAAATTCAATGACAATGACAATTAAACAAAAATTAGCAATCTGACCCAAGTATAAGTTCCTCACAAAAAAATGAAAGTCAATTCAGTGATAATAAAATCTCAGTGACAATGAAAACACAAACAGATCGAAATGTCGATCTTAGGCCCTGTTCATTAATTAGACTGAAATTCTTACCTTAGTAAAGCTGCATCTGCTCTTATTTATTTTTGCCATAGCTTGGAGGAAATTGATTGCAAAAACTTTGAATTTAAGGGAAGCTTTTCTTTAAGGAATATCAAGGGAATATTTGTTTCATTAAAGAATTCTTTGTAAAAAAATTGCTTTGAAAACCAAAATTATTATTGGGGCGATTGTTGCACAAATTAGTTACAGTTAATTTACATTATTAGCTGAGCGCATTTAAAAATAATATACCTCATCCTGAATCTTGACCAGAGTGCCATGTCGACGCTCACCGACTCCTCACGCACAACTGCACTGGGCTGCTACTACCGACAGACTGCACTGCCCTACTGCTACTGCTCGCAACTGTACTGCACGACTACTACTCACAGAGTACCGCTCGCAACTCTCGTGCGGTCAAGCGCAGACTAGCCACGATAAATGGCTCTCTGGTCAGAGACTCTGCAATGCCTCGCCATCGCCGCCACACAACTTACGTGTTTCACTCCAAATGTACATTCTCAGATGTGTCTTCCTCAAATGAAGGCCTATATTTGATACTAGAAGTCTTCTCTTGGCCTGGAATGCCCTTTCTGTAAGTGCTAATCTGCATTTTATGCCCGCCTTGCTTAGTCTGTCATGGTTTATTTTGCTGCCCAGGTAGCAGGATTCCTTAACTTCATCTACTTCATGATCACTAGTCCTGATGTTAAGTTTCTCGCTGTTCTTATTTGTGTTACTTCTCACTACTTTCGTCTTCCTTCGATTTACCCTCAGTTCATATTATGTAGTCATGAGACTGTTCATCCCATTCAGCATATCCTTAACTGTTCTTCACTTTCACTGGGGATAGCAACGCATCTACGAAACTAACCATTGATATCCTTTCACTTGGAATTTTAATTCCGCCCTTGACCATTATTTTTGTTTCCAACATCGCTTCTTCGATGTATAGACCAAACAGTAGGACAGAAAGACGGCATCCCTGTCTTGCATCCTTGTACTTCGTTCTTGTTCGTCCAGTTTTACTGCTCCTCTTGACTCTTGTACACGTTGTATATTACCCATCTTTCTTTATAGCTTACCCTATTTTTCCTCAGAATTTCAAACATCTTGCACCATTTGACATTGTCGAACGCTTTTCTAGGTCAACATATCCAATGAACAAGCCTTGCTTCCATTATCAAGCCCAACGTCATAACTGACTCTCTGGCGCCTTTACCATTCCTAAGGCCAAACTGATTGTTATCCAACAGATCCTCAATTTTCTTTTCCATTTTTCTATATATTATTCTTATCAGCAACTTGGCAGCATGCGCTTTTAAGCAGATTGTGCCTTAATTCCCACACTAGTCCCGCTCTTGCTGTCTTCAGAAATGTGTGAATGATATTTTACAAAAAGTCTGATAGTATATCGTCAGTCTCACACATGCTACACACTATAACACTAACCTGCCGTGACACAAGCTAATGTTATCCTCTGAGAGGTTTTGGGAAATTTTTGCCATGTGTTTGCCTAGTGAATGAAGGTATCGGATTGTAATTTTGAATATAGTGCAATTAATAGAACAACTAAACAGGCTTTAACGTTGGGGTTAATGAGAGTAGTAAAATTCAAATACGAATGAAAAATCGAACAGTCGCCAGCCCAATTAGGCACGTTTATTTGAAAATATATGTTTAAGAAAATTGATTATTGGTCGTTGAAGTGATTTTCATTAAGATTCCCTTTGAATAGCACACAGGATACAAATGGACACAGGGCAGTCTAAGCTGTGGCTAGCTGTAGTTACCAATAATTCACAAACCAGTTATCATAGAAAGCAAAATTGTACCCAACTCATAATAATTACAGCTAAAATCACGATCGTTACTTGACTCGATACTGAGATGTTACTACAGGAAGCACCAAACTAAAGTTGGTCATGGAGGTGCTTCTAACTTAACTGACATGTAACAATCAGAATTTAAAAAAAATATCACAATTACACTGTTTATACTCCCATTTAAAAAAATTAATCAGATTTCCCTCGTAGCAATAATATTCCAATTATCTTTCTAATATGAGAAGAATATAATGCGGACCCATAAAGCGGTATAGTATCACTATTCAAGCTCTATGTGATTATTTCAGTAGCAAAATTTAATTCAACTTAAGTTAATTCTTAGATTCACTTGGAGTAGTTTGTGTTTTTACTTTTCTACATCTACATCTACATCCATACTCCGCAAGCCACCTGACGGTGTTTGGCGGAGGGTACCTTGAGTACCTCTATCGGTTCTCCCTTCTATTCCATTCTCGTATTGTTCGTGGAAAGAAGGATTGTCGGTATGCCTCTGTGTGGGCTCTAATCTCTCTGATTTTATCCTCATGGTCTCTTCGCGAGATATACGTAGGAGGGAGCAATATGCTGCTTGACTCTTCGGTGAAGGCATGTTCTCGAAACTTTGACAAAAGCCCGTACCGAGCTACTGAGCGTCTCTCCTGCAGAGTCTTCCACTGGAGTTTATCTATCATCTCCGTAACGCTTTCGCGATTACTAAATGATCCTGTAACGAAGCGCGCTGCTCTCCGTTGGATCCTCTCTATATCTTCTATCAACCCTATCTGGTACGGATTCCACACTGCTGAGCAGTATTCAAGCAGTGGGCGAACAAGCGTACTGTAACCTATTTCCTTTGTTTTCGGATTGCATTTCCTTAGGATTCTTCCAATGAATCTCAGTCTGGCATCTGCTTTACCGACGATCAACATTATATGATCATTCCATTTTAAATCACTCCTAATGCGTACTCCCAGATAATTTATGGTATTAACTGCTTCCAGTTGCTGACCTGCTATTTTGTAGCTAAATGATAAAGGATCTATCTTTCTGTGTATTCGCAGCACATTACACTTGTCTACATTGAGATTCAATTGCCATTCCCTGCACCATGCGTCAATTCGCTGCAGATCCTCCTGCATTTCAGTACAATTTTCCATTGTTACAACCTCTCGATACACCACAGCATCATCCGCAAAAAGCCTCAGTGAACTTCCGATGTTATCCACAAGGTCATTTATGTATATTGTGAATAGCAACGGTCCTATGACACTCCCCTGCGGCACACCTGAAATCACTCTTACTTCGGAAGACTTCTCTCCATTGAGAATGACATGCTGCGTCCTGTTATATAGGAACTCCTCAATCCAATCACACAATTGGTCTGATAGTCCATATGCTCTTACTTTGTTCATTAAATGACTGGGGGAACAGTATCGAACGCCTTGCGGAAGTCAAGAAACACGGCATCTACCTGTGAACCCGTATCTATGGCCCTCTGAGTGTCGTGGACGAATAGCGCGAGCTGGGTTTCACATGACCGTCTTTTTCGAAACCCATGCTGATTCCTACAGAGTAGATTTCTAGTCTCCAGAAAAGTCATTATACTCGAACACAATACGTGTTCCAAAATTCTACAACTGATCGACGTTAGAGATATAGTTTTCAAGGCAAATTGTTCAACACTGAACTAAATTAACTTCAAATAAATCGTTCATGATAGTAATCAAGGCTAAATTATGTTTCAAATAAGTTTAACTTATGTGCCTTTTTCATCACCTGTGGAGCAGGTATTTTAGACAGTAACATTTACACAGTCTAGCACTGAATTTTTGCAAAACCATACTTTGCAATAAAGTGATAATACTTTAACAAAATTCTAACTAACTTCAACTTTTGCTAATCATTACACATTTTACAAACATGGATAAATCACTAGTTCATTTGAAGCATGGCAGTCGGTTTTATAAACACTTAGGAGAGGACCCTGCATTGATTCATAATCAGGATAAAAGTTATGGTTCTAAACACAAGTTTAAAACACTTGGATTATTATTAAGATCATTCACACAAATTAACTGTTCCATGCTCTGATACATATCTGTATGAAGTTGGTGGAGCAGTGGCAAAGTAATGGTGGCACGCGACGTGGCGGCTGTCTGTACTCACGGATCTTGATGTTTGAACGCTCTGTACAATTTCTTCTTGGCAGCAGGTTAGTGTCGCGGCCCGGTGCCAGCCAGTCTGCGGATGGTTTTTAAGGTGGTTTTCCATCTGCCTCGGCGAGTGAGGGCTGGTTTCACTTATTCCGCCTCAGTTACACTATATGGCGATTGCTGCGCAAACACTGTCTCCACATTCGCGTACGCCATGATTACTCTACCACGCAAACATTTGGGGTTACACACGTCCAATATGAGACGTTCCCGGGGCCCGGGGGAGGGGGGATTCACTGTGAGGCTGCGGTGAGGTGGATGGACTGCTGTGCCCTGCTGTCTGGGGTTGTGAAGCACGGACGGCTACGGCAGGGCGAAGCCGCTCTGTCGTTTCTAGGTCGCCAGTTCAATACACGCACACAGCACCCAATACAAGGGTCAGTTGTACAGTCCCCAGTTAGCAGCTGTTTCATTCTGTTCTCGTAACAGCACGGAAAACGCGTTGTACAAACACGTAATAACGTCTAACTGGAGAATAAAGGTGGGATAACTGAACTAGTGATTCTGGCAGCGTTAGGGAAGTTAACCAGAGAATAAGTATTGTCAGTGACAGGAATAGTTACAAAATTAGTAATGACTGGGAAGGAGAAGAAACAGCAACATTATATGGAAGAGTATGATGATTCCAAATTTAAACAAAAACTTCGTACTACTACTACTACTACTACTACTTTTCGATCTCATGCTTGAGAAACTGGAGCATATGTATGAAATGTTAAACTATTTTCTAACATGAAACTTTTTGCTTGTAGTAGGCCTAACAGGCGTTTGATATTTATACTTCGTGATTTATATTCTGTTGTGTTATTTATGTAAATGAGGTAGATAAAAATGTCCATTTATGCCGAAACGTCTCGCTTATTTGCAGTGTGTTACAATTGTTGCAAGATTAAAAAGGCCTATTTCGTTTTATCTAGCAGAAAGCGACAAAATAGACGTAATCAAATCGAGAAACCAGACCGTTCTTGGGTACAATTCACATTAACTGCTTTTTCATTATTAGACGTTACTTTGATATTTCAAGAAGCAAAACGTTTGCTGCGGTAACAGAGTCTCTTGCAGAAAGGCAAGCACTCCATGTGAACCTGTATTAAGATTAGAGAGAAAAAAATTGTTGGGAGCTAAGGATTAAAGGAATTTGTACAGTGTTGCTTGTCTCTTGTCGTTACTGCTTTTGTGTTTCCTATATTTAATTTTATGTCACACAAAACAAAAAGTTATTAGGTAATAGGTAATAAAGAATGAAAATTTACTGGAGTTCTTACTCTCCCACTCACAAATAATCCTAAATCCTACCCAGTATTAATTGTGGTTTTTTTACTTAAAGGGGGGGGGGGGGTTTATGATGCCAAACTGGCCGACTGGGAGCAGGAGTAGTGCCAAATTGTAATTTGTACTGTTTTAGACGTTGTCTTTCACATACCTTCTGCTTTCTCCTTTGTTATTTCCCTGTCTTTAGTTTTTTAAGGCTTACTGTTAATAGTTGCGATTTTTACCTTGTTCTTATTAATAAGAAAAGCCAGTCTTTCACATATCTGTTTTTTGCCTTCTGTGTTTAAGTGGAAGCCTTGTAAGGTACATTTGTTTCGACCTAGCGTTTCCATTTCCAAAATAACAGCTATTCTTATTCCGTTTGCGTTTCTTGACTCATCTATTTTCTGTACTATATAGTTGTTGCTTTTGTTTTTTAATTAGATGTTATACATCATGTCGTTTTGAGATAGGATGAATAATTATATTATGACTAAGTTTCAATATAATCTGTAATGTTTCACGCACATTACTGTGTTAATATCCTTTTAAGTAAATTGGGATATTATAGTATAACAGTAAACGCTGCGAAATGGTTCAAGTTCTGTATCTCTGACAGAAAGCAGAGGGTGCTAATAAGAAAGAGACGTGTATCAAGCTATCATACATCATCCAACTAGGAACAAATTGTAAGTCATGCCCCATGAGGTTCCACCCTAGGTCCCTTACTTTTTTTGTGTATAACAACTTTTCATCCATAAGATTACCAGATGCTAAGTTTGTTTTGTTTGCAGATGAGACATGCACTCAATAAATGGCAAATCAAGTATAGTCTCAGAAATAATGGTTTATGAAATTTTAATTTACCTTCATAGATAGCCCCTAGCCAGTTCTTTCTGACTAAACTTTGAAAAAACACAGTACATGTTGTTTAGAATTTATAAGTGGTTTCTGCTAGAATTTGTAGGTGGTTTCTGCCAGCATATGCCTGAAATATGACGACAAGTAGATACAAGTAGATAGTGTTGAACTGTGACCTAACCCAGTGGAGGCCACGAGTCTGGCGCATGAGCTGTACTCTGGAATGAATGTCACAGTGCTCAACCTCCCTGGCACTTTCCCTTCACTGCTACGCCATGCTCCCTGATCACAAGGAGGGGTAAGAGGAGGAAACTAGGAATGTGCGTATTTAAATGGCAATGCAGTCATCTGCATACGACTTGGTTTCACGTTTCACGTTTCTCAACAACATAGACCAAAAGCAAAACAAATTTTCAGTATTATTTAATTATTTTGGGCGTGCTAAATACAATCTGTTTTTTTCTGATGCAAACTGTCAGTACATGAACAGGCGCAGACAATTTTACAGTTTTCGGCACTCAGGTTGCCAACGTATGGTAATCGTTCATTATTTATTTTCATAATTGAAGCTTGAATACTGCTCAGCAGTGTGGGATCCGTGCCAGATAGGGTTGATAGAAGAGATAGAGAAGATCCAACAGAGAGCAGCGCGCTTCGTTACAGGATCATTTAGTAATCGCGACAGCGTTACGGAGATGACGGATAAACTCCACTGGAAGACTCTGCAGGAGAGACGCTCAGTAGCTCGGTACGGGCTTTTGCTGAAGTTTCGAGAACATACCTTCACCGAGGTGTCAAGCAGTATATTACTCCCTCCTACGTATACCTCGCGAAGAGACCATGAGGATAAAATCAGAGAGATTAGAGCCCACACAGAGGCATACCGACAATCCTTCTTCCCACGAACAATACGAGACTGGAATAGAAGGGAGAGCCGATAGAGGTACTCAAGGTACCCTCCGCCACACACCGTCAGGTGGCTTGCGGAGTATGGATGTAGATGTAGATAATCGAGAAGACGACTTTCACTAGCATATGTTGATCGAATATTCTAACATTTTTGTACCTTCATTATGGAGACGTAGAAATGCTACTGAGGAAAGCAATGTAGACGCCCTAGACAGTTGCAACGTTACAGGTATTCATCTTTAAAATGGGAATTACCTTAGATATAAAACAGTTGAATCTGTACATGCACAGAGGCGCTTTCAACTGAAACGACAAACGGTCCCAAAAACAGCTTGAAAACAGGTAGAAGATTGGAAGTGTTCTCAAAACGTTTAGGAAACTGTCGATGTAATTCTTTTAGGACCACAAAGAGTTTCTTCAAATGTCATGTTTTCTTTAATAACAGTGAGCTTAGGGAACTGTATTATATTTGCCAGAAAGTGTCTCTTCTACAACGCGACTTTTTTTTAAATACTGTAAGGGGCAGATTTTAGCACCTTACAAGAGATTTATTCAGAAAATAAATGAGAAATACCACGCAGATAGGTATAGCCATTACACGGAAGAATACTAATACCAACATACCAATGTTCATACTGGTATGTAAGACTTTGAGAACTGTGCTTATTATCATTGGGAAGGTGGTTTGGACGGACACAGGAAAGAACTGTTTTGAGCTGTGGAACAAGCGAGGTGACCAGCGGCTTGCCGGAGCCGCACACGGCGGATGTTTTGGCGGCAGAGTGGCACCAGTGACCGCAGGAGCCACCGGGGGAGCCTGAGACCACACAAGTGGAAGGAGAGAGAGAGAGAGAGAGAGAGAGAGAGAGAGAGAGACAGCGTACATGCGAGACAGAGGGAGAGAGACTGCTTCTTGCCGTTGCGGCAGTACAACGGTTGGAACGGGACACAAATACGGCGCGCCCATGAAAGGTGGGAGAACCGCGCGAAATTTGTGTCCTCATTGGCCGAAAATGCGTAGGGATCATGTGAGAGGAATTGGAAAGTTTGGCAGCAACAAGAGATAAGGACTCTGGTGTCTGGTGTGGTGCTGGGCAGACAGGGAGTGTCTGGTCGGCGAGTGGAGGCCTAGACATAGGTTTGGAGATATTGCTGGCATTTCGACCAGTGATCCCTTTCCAATTGTTCAGAATTAGTGCATACATCTCCACAAAAGCATAATCATCTGTTGCTCTGAGAAGAGAAAACAGATTTGTGATCATTTGTGGCGTTCGAATGGAGCATTAAGTGTTCCTTTGCTGCCGCGCACTTGAGTCTACCAACTAATCCTGTAGATTGTGTATCGACTCGTGACGGACTTCTGCAATTGAGCAACTTATGGTCAGGAGTTTTCGGACGGGAATCACGTCCACGTTTTTAGATAAAGTTGAGCTTTCACAGGGGAAGGACGACATCATGCCGGTGCCTGGGACGACCGTCGTAATCTTCGCACTGAATTATGGTGATATTAGCGCAAACAGCTGGCAAAGTAGGGCACTGTAATTGTAAATGAGTATGTGTTCCACTAGCAAAACGAGGATAATGGAATGTAGTCGAATTAAGTCGGGTGATGCTGAGGGAATTAGATTAGGAAATGAGACACTTAAAGTAGTAAAGGAGTTTAGCTATTTGGGGAGCAAAATAACTGATGATGGTCGAAGTAGAGAAGATATAAAATGTAGACTGGCAATGGAAGGAAAGCGTCTCTGAAGAGGAGAAATTTGTAGCCATGTATGGAAGTGAAACATGGACGATAAATAGTTTGGACAAGAAGAGAATAGAAGCTTTCGAAGTGTGGTGCTACAGAAGAATGCTGAAGACTATATGGGTGGATCACATAACTAATGATGAAGTATTGAATAGAATTGGGTAGAAAAGGAGTATGTGGCACAACTTGACAAAAGGAAAGGACCAGTTAGTAGGACATATTCTGAAGCATCAAGGGATCACAAATTTAGCATTAGAGGACAGCGTGGAGGGTAAAAATAGTAGAGGGAGACCAAGAGATGAATACACTTAGCAGATTCAGAAGAATATAGGTTGCAGTAAGTACTGGGAAATGAAGAAGCTTGCACAGGATAGGGTAGCATGGAGAGCTGCATCAAACCAGCCTCAGGACTGAAGACCACAACAACAACCTTTGCTTGAGCTCCCTGAATCTGTGTCCGTGTAGCTGGAGCTTCAGTAGAACAACGATTTCCGTGACCTGTATGAACCAGCATAAGTAAGGGAAAGGGGCGCGATCACGAATAGAGTTTCCATTATCCCAATGGTAGGATAGTTAGTTTAGGGAGTTAATTTGATTGGTGTTGTAATGTCTTAGGTTAGTAACATTGCTCATCCTGTGTTTAATTAGGCGCAGTGGTTAGCACACTGGACTCGCATTCAGGAGGACGACGGTTCAATCCCGTCTCCAGCCATCCTGATTTAGGTTTTCCGTGATTTCCCTAAATCGATTCAGGCAAATGCCGGGATGGTTCCTTTGAAAGGGCACGGCCGATTTCCTTCCCCATCCTTCCCTAACCCGAGCTTGCGCTCCGTCTCTAATGACCTCGTTGTCGACGGGACGTTAAACACTAAACTCCTCCTCCTCCTCCTCCTCCTGTGTTTAATTAATAAATTTGTTATTTGATTGTATACCATAAATAAATTTACTATCGTTTCCGTAGGTTGTAAACCACTTATTGAGAATAAATGTTTTTATTAACAGAAATCATCATTCAAAATTGATGCAAACGGTATTGGGCGTATTATTTGTGCAGTTAAACAGAACCAAAGTAGTATAGCACTAAGTAAGTAAGGATGTTTGATGCACATTATAGCCCTGAACGTTACAATGCATCTGCATCAAATCAGAAAGAAGTTACCTTGAAATGTCTTACTGTGGATAGTATGCAGTTAAGTCCTCGTCAAGTGCGACATCTGAAGTCCACTCCACTTGTTCTAATTTTCTATCCTGCACTTCTTTTTCCTTCATAAATTCAACAACAGCGAGTTTTAAATCGAAAAGTGTTTCCAGGCTTAAACAATATACTTTCAGTAATATACGAAATCTGCATACTCTTTGTTGAGCTCCACTGTAAACTGTTACAACTGGCAATGTAGCAATGCTTGCGACTCCAGAAATTTTACTATTCGTACCACCAATCTCTTCATGTGCTCCATGCCCCCAAATTTAATTCAAAACGTTTCTTGATAGGCAGAGCAATGAATCCGTCTGTTGGTTATTTAATTTTTTGCTCTTTCATTGTCTACTAAATCTTTAAATACTTTCTGCATGGTATTTGATTGTCATTTCATAGCAAATACGTATACTCGTTTCTTATGCGAACTGAGAAATTCTCAGCCTTCTCTTCTGTTATTCTCATTCTTTTAATGGACTGTGACAATGGATCGTTAGACTGCCTCTTTTTGTGCAAACAGCCACTGGACCTGAGCATGTCCTTCAAACCATGAACAAACAACGAAGGGTTTAAATATGCTGACACGACGACACTACCAAACTCAGAGAGCTGTGTCAGTCGAAAAACGCCGCACCGTAATACGAATTGAAATGCCATGCTGTTCTGGGTGCTTCCGAGAAAGAGGGAGTAAAGCTGAAAGACAGGTTGGGCCTTGGGCTGCACTCAACCCGCACATGCCACACACATGAAGTTTGGCACACCTTGGCTGGTCGTGACCTAAACAGATCCCTATCTGCAATGCTAATGTTGCCAAACATAGGGGATATAAAAAAAGGTAGCATACTTAGTTTGCTTTCATTCTGTACCGTCATTCAGGATTATTTTTTTGGGTTAGCTGATGTCTTTAATTATGTCTGGCAGAGAATTACAGAGCAAAACACGGTAAATTGGAGTAAAAATAACTTATTGCTCCTTTCTTTCTTGCAACCAAAAGTTACACCGAAACTGTAACAACAAAACAAAAAAAAAAAAAAACAAATATACAATTTTATAATGTCATGGAACATGGCCACACACAGAATGAACATAAATATCTGGCACCCTCACACCACAAAACCTGAAATTCAAGCCACTAAAAAAAACTCAATACAACAAACTCTCTGCTGTCAACAGTAACCCATCAGTCCAAGCTGAAGTGTTCCTAGTCCAAAAATGTGCAATCTGAAATATTTGTCACGCAAACTCGAGAAGTCCTGCAAGTACCTGTTTAAGGAATTGGCGATACTATCTACTGATCCCCAATATACAGGGTTATTACAAACGATTGAAGCGATTTCACAGCTCTACAATAACTTTATTATTTGAGATATTTTCACAATGCTTTGTACACACATTCAAAAACTCAAAAAGTTTTTTTAGGCATTCACAAACGTTCGACATGTGCCCCTTTAGTGATTCGGCAGACATCAAGCCGATAATCAAGTTCCTCCCACACTCGGCGCAGCAGTCCCCATCAATGAGTTCGAAAGCATCGTTGATGCGAGCTCGCAGTTCTGGCACGTTTCTTGGTAGAGGAGGTTTAAACACTGAATATTTCACAAAACCCCACAGAAAGAAATCGCATAGGGTTAAGTCGGGAGAGCATGGAGGCCATGACATGAATTGCTGATCATGATCTCCACCACGACCGATCCATCAGTTTTCCGATCTCCTGTTTAAGAAATGCCGAACATCATGATGGAAGTGCGGTGGAGCACCATCCTGTTGAAAGATGAAGTCAGCGCTGTCGGTCTCCAGTTGTGGCATGAGCCAACTTTCCAGCATGTCCAGATTCACGTGTCCTGTAACGTTTTTTTCGCAGAAGAAAAAGGGGTCGTAAACTTTAAACCGTGAGATTGCACAAAACACGTTAACTTTTGGTGAATTGCGAATTTGCTGCACGAATGCGTGAAGATTCTCTACCGCCCAGATTCGCACATTGTGTCTGTTCACTTCACCATTAAGAAAAAATGTTGCTTCATCACTGAAAACAAGTTTCGCACTGAACACATCCTCTTCCATAAGCTGTTGCAACCGCGCCGAAAATTCAAAGCGTTTAACTTTGTCATCAGTTGTCAGGGCTTGTAGCAATTATAAACGGTAAGGCTTCTGCTTTAGCCTTTTCCGTAAGATTTTCCAAACCGTCGGCTGTGGTACGTTTAGCTCCCTGCTTGCTTTATTCGTCGACTTCCGCGGGCTACGCGTGAAACTTGCCCGCACGCGTTCAACCGTTTCTTCGCTCACTGCAGGCCGACCCGTTGATTTCCCCTTACAGAGGTATCCAGAAGCTTTAAACTGCGCATACCACCGCCGAATGGAGTTAGCAGTTGGCGGATCTTTGTTGAACTTCGTCCTGAAGTGTCGTTGTACTGTTATGACTGACTGATGTGAGTGCATTTCAAGCACGACATACGCTTTCTCGGCTCCTGTCGCCATTTTGTCTCACTGCGCTCTCGAGCGCTCTGGCGGCAGAAACCTGAAGTGCGGCTTCAGCCGAACAAAACTTTATGAGTTTTTCTACGTATCTGTAGTGTGTCGTGACCATATGTCAATGAATGGAGCTACAGTGAATTTATGAAATCGGTTCAATCATTTGTAATAGCCCTGTATTTATTCCTCAATGGGACTCATCATTAAAAATATACCTTTGTTTCAAACTAACAGCTCACTTCATGGAATCGATATTAAAATAAGAATAATTTTCGCAAAAGATTTAATGGTCGATTACTTCTTTCCAGAAAGGTGCCCATTATTCAGGAACACACGTTTTCAGTAGTTTTCCAGCACCTATAAAAAGTCAACTACGAATAATTTTCAATTTTAGAGAATCTTAAAGGATTTATTGGTGGCCAATTTCTGCTCCTCCATTGTAGAATTTCTTAGCAGAACCAGCTGATGCATATTTGTTACTAATAATATCGAATAATATTAGTATTAATAGAATCCGATTTCTGTTCAAATTCATTGCAGTAATTCTGACGTTGTAAATATAGTGAAATGATTTTTTGCCTCATGGCATGTCACTACAATTGGCTAAGAATTATCTAAGAAACTTCAGTGTACTGAACATTTACACGTTTTGTGACAAATGGTATTATCTTTGGAATAAAAATATGTTCTGACCTATTCAACACCCAAAGGACCATTTCACATGGGTTTTGTGGAAAATACATCAGTATAATTCGTTTTTTTGTAAACAGTTATTGTGCATTCTTCATTTCTGGTATGTTCTACAGCTTGGAGAATCTTCCCACTATGGATCAATTGAACCGAAAATTACACCTAATCTAATCACAGTGTCTTTAACGTTTTACAGGAGGGTGCCGTCAATGCTGAATCAGCTGCTTGCGAACGCGCCCCCTAATGCATCAACGAATCTTAATTGCCTACACTACATTTACATGCGACCCATTTTCCGATGGATGAAAACCGAATTTTGAAAACCGTTTTTCGTTTTCGTGTTTATGTGTTAAGGTCTGAATCGGACTTACGGTCCCAGTTAAATATGGTACCTGGGAAACGACTGGTACAGTTTCCGTTAACAAGAGGGCGGCATTCTGTGTGCAAATGAATAGTGTTCCCGCGAAAAACGAAAAACATGACGGTAAAAGTAATGTGTGTGCGAATTGTACGACCGAAATTGTGAACTTAAAAGAGCATATTTCTAGCCTTCAGTTAATCATTAGTGCACTGAATAATGATATCTCTGAATTTCGGAAAGAAATGAGTGAGCAGTTAGGCAAACAAAGGCCCACTTTTTTCCGCTTAAAAATTCAAATGAGTGGACTAAATAACCATATAAAAACGAAAGTCTGAGCACAAAAAAATAGCCAGAAAGTGAAAAATTGAACATCTAGTGCTTAAAAACACATTTCAAGCTCTTCCCGTGAGTGAAGAGACTCAACCAATACCGGTAAGTGGAAATGAAATTCAAAACCACCGTTTTGACAGAATGTTGAAACATCGTATAAATTTAGCATCAGAAAAAAAAAAAACAGTGGCGGTGCTAAGCTGTGCATAAGATCCATTGCACGTAATAATGAAATGAATGTGAAAGATACTGTTAACAAAAACGTACATAACGTAAATCGTGCATATACCCACATAGCGGGTGATGGAGCCCCTTAGGGAAATAGCGGAAAGGTCGGGGAAGAAGGCCAGTGTTCACTCTGTCTGCTTGCCGGGGGGTCTCATTCGAGATGTGGAGGAGGCCCTATCGGCGGCGACAGAGAGCACTGGGTGCACCCGACTACAAATTTTTGCTCATGTCGGCACCAATGACTCCTGCCGTCTGGGTTCAGAGGTCATCCGCAGTTCGTACAGGCGGTTGGCGGAGTTGGTGAAGGCGGGGTGGAATCTGACCTAACTATTTGTAGTATCGTTCCCAGAACTGATCGGGGTCCTCTGGTTTGGAGCCGAGTAGAAGGCTTAAACCAGAGGCTGAGACGATTCTGCGGAGATCTGGGGTGCAAATTTCTCGACCTCCGCTATCGGGTGGACAAATGTAGGGTCCCCCTGAATAGGTTAGGCGTGCACTGCACGCAGGAAGCGGCTACAAGGGTAGCGGAGTACGTGTGGAATGCACATGGGGTTTTTTAGGTTAGAGGATTCCCTCCCTAGGCCCGACAAGACGCCTGCTGAGACGCGGCAAGGTAGGAGTAGGCAAAATGCAACAGGGAATAACAATATTAATGTGCTAATAGTAAACTGCAGGAACGTCCATAGAAAGGTCCCAGAACTGCTCTCATTAATTAACGGTCACAATGCCCACATAGTACTAGGGACAGAAAGTTTCCTGGAACCAGACGTAAACAGTAATGAAATCCTAAACTCAGATTGGAATGTATACCGCAGACACAGGCTTGACAGTGAAGGGGGAGGCGTGTTTATAGCGATAAGAAGTGCAATAGCATCAAAGGAAATTGACTTAGATCCGAAATGTGAAATAATTTGGGTGAAGGTCACGGTTAAAGCAGGCTCAGACATGGTAATTGGATGTCTCTATAGGCCCCCTGGCTCAGCAGCTATTGTGGCTGAACACCTGAAGGATAATTTGGAAAATATTTCGAGTAGATTTCCCCACCATGTTATAGTTCTGGGAGGGGATTTTAATTTGTCGGATATAGACTGGTAGACTCAAACGTTCATAGCGGGTGGCAGGGACAAAGAATCCAGTGAAATTTTTTTGAGTGCTTTATCTGAAAACCACCTTGAGCAGTTAAACAGAGAATCGACTCGTGGCGATAACATATTAGACCATCTGGTGACAAACAGACCCGAACTATTTGAAACAGTTAACGCAGAACAGGGAATCAGCGATCATAAAGCGGTTACTGCATCGATGATTTCAGCCGTAAATAGAAATATTCAAAAAGGTAGGAAGATTTTTCTGTTTAGCAAAAGTGACAAAAAGCAGATTTCAGAGTACCTGACGGCTCAACACAAAAGTTTTGTCTCAAGTACAGATAGTGTTGAGGATCAGTGGACAAAGTTCAAAACCATCGTACAATATGCGTTAGATGAGTATGTGCCAAGCAAAGTCGTAAGAAATGGAAAAGAGCCACCGTGGTACAACAACCGAGTTAGAAAACTGCTGCGGAAGCAAAGGGAACTTCACAGCAATCATAAACATAGCCAAAGCCTTGCAGACAAACAAAAATTACGCGAAGCGAAATGTAGTGTGAGGAGGGCTATGCGAGAGGCGTTCAATGAATTCGAAAGTAAAGTTCTATGTACTGACTTGGCAGAAAATCCTAAGAAATTTTGGTCTTATGTCAAAGCGGTAGGTGGATCAAAACAAAATGTCCAGACACTCTGTGACCAAAATGGTACTGAAACAGAGGATGACAAACTAAAGGCCGAAATACTAAATGTCTTTTTCCAAAGCTGTTTCACAGAGGAAGACTGCACTGTAGTTCCTTCTCTAGATTGTCGCACAGACGACAAAATGGTAGATATCGAAGTAGACGACAGAGGGATAGAGAAACAATTAAACTCGCTCAAAAGAGGAAAGGCCGCTGGACCTGATGGGATACCAGTTCGATTTTACACCGAGTACGCGAAGGAACTTGCCCCCCTTCTTGCAGCGGTGTACCGTAGGTCTCTAGAAGAGCGTAGCGTTCCAAAGGATTGGAAAAGGGTACAGGTCATCCACGTTTTCGAGAAGGGTCGTCGAACAGATGTGCAGAACAATAGACCTATATCTCTAACGTCGATCAGTTGTAGAATTTTGGAACACATATTATGTTCGAGTATAATGACTTTTCTGGAGACTAGAAATCTACTCTGTAAGAATGAGCATGGGTTTCAAAAAAGACGGTCGTGTGAAACCCAGCTCGCGCTATTCGTCCACGAGACTCAGAGGGCCATAGACACGGGTTCACAGGTAGATGCCGTGTTTCTTGACTTTCGCAAGGTGTTCGATACAGTGCCCCACAGTCGTTTAATGAACAAAGTAACAGCATATGGACTATCAGACCAATTGTGTGATTGGATTGAAGAGTTCCTAGATAACAGAACGCAGCATGTCATTCTCAATGCAGAGAAGTCTTCCGAAGTCAGAGTGATTTCAGGTGTGCCGCAGGGGAGTGTCGTAGGATCGTTGCTATTCACAATATACAAAATGACCTTGTGGATAACATCGGAAGCTCACTGAGGCTTTTTGCGGATGATGCTGTGGTATATCGAGAAGTTGTAACAATGGAAAATTGTACTGAAATGCGGAAGGATCTGCAGCGAATCGAGGCATGGTGCAGGGAATGGCAATTGAATCTCAATGTAGACAAGTGTAATGTGCTGCGAATACATAGAAAGAAAGATCCCTTATCATTTAGCTACAATATAGCAGGTCAACAACTGGAAGCAGTTAATGCCATAAATTATTTGGGAGTGCGCATTAAGAGTGATTTAAAATGGAATGATCATGTAAAGTTGATCGTCGGTAAAGCAGATGCCAGACTGAGATTCATTGGAAGAATCCTAAGGAAATGCAATCAGAAAACGAAGGAAGTAGGTTACAGTACGCTTGTTCGCCCGCTGCTTGAATACTGCTCAGCAGTGTGGGATCCGTACCAGATAGGGTTGATAGAAGAGTTAGAGAAGATCCAACGGAGAGCAGCGCGCTTCGTTACAGGATCATTTAGTAATCGCGAAAGCGTTACGGAGATGATAGATAAACTCCAGTGGAAGACTCTGCAGGAGAGACGCTCAGTAGCTCGGTACGGGCTTTTGTTGGAGTTTCGAGAACATACCTTCACCGAAGAGTCAAGCAGTATATTGCTCCCTCCTGCGTATATCTCGCGAAGAGACCATGAGGATAA
Source organism: Schistocerca serialis cubense (assembly GCF_023864345.2). Lineage (NCBI taxonomy): Eukaryota > Metazoa > Arthropoda > Insecta > Orthoptera > Acrididae > Schistocerca > Schistocerca serialis. Next base: position 596,746,598 of record NC_064643.1, read on the forward strand.
AATCAGAGAGATTAGAGCCCACACAGAGGCCTACCGACAATCCTTCTTTCCACGAACAATACGAGACTGGAATAGAAGGGGAACCGATAGAGGTACTCAAAGTACCCTCAGCCACACACCGTGAGGTGGCTTGCGGAGTATGGATGTAGATGTAGATGTAGATAGCGAAGAAAAATAGCAAAATATACGTAATGGCAGAGAGCCATTGAAAAGGAATCGCCGAAATTTTATGTAATGCTCAGCAAAGATTTGATGTAACTGACACTGTTAAACCAGGAGCGCCTTTATCTGAAACTCCAAAAAAACTGTTAAAGCTCCTTACACTCTAGAACCAAGTCTATTGTGATAGGAGGCGAAAACGACATTTACTGTAATGAAAGTAGGTGAGCATTGAGGAATTTGGCAAACAAACTTCGAAATAATCCACAAGTTACAATTTTTGTTCTTGCTCTTTCATGGAGGTATGGTTTAATAGAAACGTCATGCGTTAACATTGAAATCACAAACACTAATGGGAGACTACGAAAAATTTAGATTTTCTGTTATTGCCCTAAATCACTTCAGGCAAACGCTGGGATGGTTCCCTTAAAGGACATGGCCAACTTCCTGCCCTATCCTTCCCTAATTCTAAGGAACCGATGGACTTTCTGTTTGGTCTCCTCCTCCAAAATCAATCCACTAACTTTGCCAACAGTCTGCAGGTACACTGCCTTTAATCTCTAATTTCAATTTACAACAAAACAATGACATCAGAACAAAGAGTTTATAAAATGACAAATTTTTTATTTTTCATCGGAATATAATGTGTATAATAAACAAACTGGACCAGTTGTCTGTTTGCATTAATGACACTGATGCAATAAACAATCCCCATATCTTGTGTTTTACTGAACATCATTTGACAGAAAGAAATGAAATGGTGCAACTATGTAAGTACAGCATAGCAGCTTATTATATTAGAAACACAATGGATAAAGGTGGAGTAATAATGTATGTTAAAAATAATATAATTTACAAGTCTGTAGGCGTGAATTAAATTGTGTTCATCACATTTTGAGGCTTTGTTGTATTCAACCCCATGTCAATACTCTGCCTGTTTATGTTGCCACTGTTTACAGAGCACCCACAGGAATGCGTAGTATATTACTCAAGCAAGTCAAATCACTTTTAACTTGCCTGTACCCAAAAAGCAGAGAAATAATAATGCTTGACGATTTTAAGGTAAACCTCCTTACCTGTAATAATGATGGAACAGACTTTGAGAATGTAATAAGCCCCTTTAATCTGAGGGCTATTGCTGACTTTCCCACAAGGGTGACTAAGAACTGTAGACAATAACAGAATTGGTAACATATCTGTAACACAAACCTTAAATGGCCTTTCCAACCATTATAGGTAGCTGTTAAAAATGCATGATTTAAACCCAGTTAACATGAACCGTTTTGCCAACAGAGCTTTCAAACTAATCAATAGAGAGAGTCTGGAAACATTGAATAGACATTTGCAGCAGTTGGATTGGGGCACATTATATCAGGCTAAAAATGTCAGTGACACATTTAACATATTTCTGAATGAATTCGTTACCGTTTTTGAAGCTGTATTTCCCAAGAGAATTTAGAAAAACACTAATCTGATTACAGCATACAGTGTCTCGCTAAGAGAATCTAAACGTATTGTAAAACAACGAGAATGCTTTATGTCTCACTCAGAAATTCCAACAAACCTCAGAATAGGGAGCACTACAAATTGTACTGTACCATCCTGAAGAGTTTCATTAAAAATCCAAGAGCATGTTTATTAAATCTTAAGTCAACAATTCAAATAATAAAGTAAAAATTACTTGGAAGGCGGTCAGAAGGGAGATAGGAAAATTAAAGAAGATACAGACAGTATCGAACTGCATCATAATGTAAGCATGGTAGATGAATGTGAAGTAGTTACCAATATCTTCAACATTTTTGACAGTAGCAGATCAAAATGGTTGTAAAGGGTTTATTGTTGAAGCCATGAGTCTTCTACAAAAAGCAGTGGAAACACAATTAGTCAGATACATGTGCCATAATAACAACTGAAGAGATTACAGAGGTAATAAGGCAAATGAAAAATAAAAATTCCATGGGTATGGGTAGTATATCTATCAAAGTATTGAAGCACTGCTGCAGATTTATTCTTGGAGTTCTCTGTCACATCTTTAATGAGTCCATAAATCAAGGCACTGTCTCTAATAGTATCATATATATAATTCTGAAACCACTGTTTAAAAAAGGTGATGAAGCTGACATTTCCAACTACTGGTCAATTTCATTGTTAACAAGTCACTTTGAAATTCTAGGGAAAGTAATGTTCAAGGAAATCCTGGATCATCTTAAGAAAAATAAAATCCTTAATAAAAATCAGTTTGGATTCCAAAAGGGTACTTCAACTGAACACGCCATTTCTCATTTGTCAACCAACACGTTGAATCAATAAACAAAAAAATGTCACGAGTTGGAATCTTCTGTGAACTGTCTAAAGCAATCGACTGTGTAGCTCACAAAATTCTACTTACAAAGAATGAGCACTATGGATTCACTGGTGAAGTAAAGATGTGGCTCGAGTCATATCTAGAAGACATAAGGCAGAAGGTTGTATTGAACAGTTCTACGATGGCACCTACCTGCTCTGACCGGGGTACAGTAAAACATGAAGTGCCACAGGGTTCGGTGCTTGGTCCCTTACTTTTTCTCATCTTTATCAATGATCTGCCACGCTGTATGACACAAAAAGCTGTCTGGGTGGCGCAGTGGTTAACGCAACTGCTTAGTAAGCAGGAGATCCTGGTTTCGAGACCCCACTGGCACACATTTTCACTCGCTACTGCTGACTCCCCACAATGTCGCAAGGCAGCTGCTATCATTAGTTCCTTCCCCTTCCTTTCCTTTTGTGTGTGTGTGTGTATGTGTGTGTGTGTGTGTGTGTGTGTGTGTGTGTGTGTGTGTGTGTGTGAAGTGTTATGAAATAATGTGTGTATAGTGTGTGCAGTGACTGATAGTGAGATTGAGTGAACAGTGTGGATATTACATTATTTAATAAGTTATTTGAAAAAAAAGTATTGTATACCAGGAGTAAATCTCATGATTGCCTCTAACTAGAAGCCTGTAAATATATGTGTACACGAATTAGCTTATTTTAAATTGGTCTAAACTTGTAAATACTTTGACACGACCTATATCCTTGTAAAAAAGAGATCTATGGATGAATAAAGCTACTACTACTACATTTCACCCTGTTCTGATGACATATGCATTATCATTGATAAACACCCAACTGCAGTATAAAGAACACTGTGACCAATGTATTCAAAGGAACTCTGGATTGGTTCACTTCAAATGGTCTGACACATAAGGCTCAACTCATTCAGTTTCAACCAGAAAATAAAAACAGGAATATATTGAAATAAGATGCGGTGACAAAGAAATATTGAGAGCTGTGTCTTCTAAATTCATGGGATTACACATAAACAACCATCTAAACTAGTCAGTTCAAATCAACAACCTATGTAAAAGACTGAATTCTGCAGCATTTGCCATTCGCTCAGTCTCATCTGTTTGTAGCTTGTAAACAATTAAATCTGCATACATCGGATAGTTCCATTCATTTATGACATATGGCATCATAGTTTGGGGTAACCAGTCACGAGCCAAATAAAGTCTGTATTGCACAGAAAAGCCATCAGAATTATGGCTAGAGAGCACCCCAGATGCTCTTGTAGAAATTTATTCAAACAGCTTGGGATCCTCATCATGCCATCTCAGTACTTTTTTCACTAATGATCTTTGTGAACAATAATCATACAATTTACAAAACACACAGTGAGTATCTTGATCATGATTCAAGAAGTAAACAAGACCTTCACAAAGACAAAAAGATCTCAGCGTGGTACAGAAAGGAGTGTATTATTCAAGCATAAAGTATACAATAAACTTCCATTTCGTGTTGAATCAGTCATTGGGGATATGACTAAGTTCAAAAATCAACTGAAAATTTATCTTTTGAATAGTTCTTTCTATTTTTTACAGCAATTTTCTGACAGTATGTAACAACTAGTAAAATGTGTTTAATTTTAAGCATTCCTATAAGAATTGACTATGTAGCACTGGCATATCATTTGATGCCAGAATGCTTTTTATATGTATTAGTATTTAAGACTGATAATTTGTTTGTGTAATAATTATTACTACTATCATCTCTGTTGTTTAAACACTTGAATCTCTTGTATCTGTTCACATGTCATTTCGTTTGTAAACTTCATGACCATTTATATATGGTTATTATTGTAATAATCTGACACGTTCTACATCCTAGCGGTATATTCGCATCAAGAATCTATGGAACACGAAAATAAATAAATGATTTAATCAGCATGGTCATTGACATCTTGGGTTGTCGGGTGTTCTGCCGGATATCAACGTCGTACTTGCACGATATTTCGGTCATGTAGCTCGTAACCTTCATCAGGTGCGACCTGAGACTGCACCTCAAGTGTACCTGGTCCAGTATTTATGCCTATGGCCTTCCCCGTCCACCAATGGCTGCAGGCGCTTCCTCTGTGGTCCGCGCCCATTCCCTGCGACATGCTGGAGCGTTGCTGCTCCGTTTTCCGTTCACTGCGGTTCTAGGTTTTCCCTCTGCGGTCCGCGCCCACCAAACCCGCTCCTGGGGGTTTCATCTACGGTCTGGGGTACCAAGCGTTCCCCCTGCGGTCCGCGCCCGCTCACCACGACCTGTTGGAGCGTTGCCGCTCCGTTTTTCGTCCGCTGCGGCTCTGGATGTTCCCTCTGCGGTCCGCGCCCACCAGTCCCACTTCTGGGTGTTCCATCTTCGGTCTGGTGCGCTGGCAGTCCGTCAGGGGCTCGTTTTCCATCTCCATGTCTCTGGTTCTTCTGTTTGTGTAGTGTTGCAGCTGGCCCCGTTGCTCCTTTAACAATTCCAGAGCCGGATACCAAGCTCTGCTTAGCTGGTACCCTGTGTCACGGTTCATAAGATCGTCAGCCATTTTAATTTCTATCGATTCTCTTATAACACTGTCCCAAAATCTGGGTGTTTGTGCTAGAATCTTGGTATCCTCATACTTCATGGCATGATCTAGTTCTAGACAGTGTTCAGCAATGGCTGACTTAGTCACGTGTCTTAATCTAGTGTGCCTCTGATGTTCTTTGCACCTGATCTCCACAGTTCTTGTCGTCTGGCCAATGTAGGACATGCCACATTGACAAGGTATATTGTAAATCCCTGGTTTTCGTAACCCCAGGTCGTCTTTGACACTCCCCAGCAGTCCCCCGATCTTGTTGGATGGACAGACGTCCATACACTGTCATCTTGCAACGGGTGGATTATGATGAGAAAGTACGCCAACTTCTGGAGGACCCTGCATACAGAATTCTGGAGAGTGACCCCACGGTCAAGTTGGCCAAGAAGACTAGTGCTCTCTTGAAGGAAACAGGGATGCCCGATAAGATCATCAGCAACTACGGGAAAAAGCGCCAGTGCCACCTAGACTGTGTGGTCTGCCTAAAATACACAGAGAGGGCGTGCCCCTACGCCCAATTGTCAGTAATATTGGGGCACCTACGTACACAACAGCCAAGTACTTGAAAGGTCTCCTGTCTCCATATGTGGGGAAATGTATTCACCACATCCGCAACTCAGAAGATTTCTTGCAATGCCTCAAGCAACTGCACAGCACAGATTCGGACATCATGGCTAGTTTTGATGTGGTATCGCTGTTCACCAGGGTCCCACTGAAGGACTCACTAGAACTGATTGCAGAGAAATTTGACGGTGCTCTGTTGGACCTGTTCAGTCATACACTGACATCCACGTATTTCCTGTACAGAAACCAATATTACGAGCAAACTGAAGGTGTAGCTATGGGCAGCCCACTGTCCCCTGTGGTTGCCAACATGTTTATGGAGAGTTTTGAGGAGAGGGCATTGGAGACAGCCACATTTAAACCCACATGTTTCTTTAGGTATGTGGATGACACCTTCATGATCTGGCCACATTGGATGGACAGGCTCAATGAGTTTCTTGAACATCTTAACTCATGCCACCCTAATATCGAGTTCACCATGGAACTGGAGAGGAATGGCCAGCTGACATTTCTGGATGTACTAGTCCAGAGGAAAGCAGATGGATCAATTGGCCACAGTGTGTACCGAAAACCAACACACACTGATTTGTATCTGCAGGCCACCAGCTGTCACCACCCTGCTCAGAAGAATGGGGTTCTGAAGACTTTGGTCCACAGAGCACGGGCCCTGTCAGACCAAGAGAATCTACCTATAGAGATAGAACGTCTCAAAATAGTTTTCTCCAAGAATGGATACACGGACAGACAAACTGAGAGGGCACTCCAACCAGCCACTATACCACAGGTTCCTGAAGAAGACCAAGATGAAGCAAAGATGGTGGCATATTTGCCCTATGCTGGCTCTGTTTCTGCCAGAATCAGTAGGATCCTCCGTAAACACAATATCAAGTGTGTTTTCTGTCCATCCAACAAGATCGGGGGACTGCTGGGGAGTGTCAAAGACGACCTGGGGTACGAAAACCAGGGATTTACAATATACCTTGTCAATGTGGCATGTCCTACATTGGCCAGACGACAAGAACTGTGGAGATCAGGTGCAAAGAACATCAGAGGCACACTAGATTAAGACACGTGACTAAGTCAGCCATTGCTGAACACTGTCTAGAACTAGATCATGCCATGAAGTATGAGGATACCAAGATTCTAGCACAAACACCCAGATTTTGGGACAGTGATATAAGAGAATCGATAGAAATTAAAATGGCTGACGATCTTATGAACCGTGACACAGGGTACCAGCTAAGCAGAGCCTGGTATTCAGCTCTGGAATTGTTAAAGGAGCAACGAGGCCAGCTGCAACACTACACAAACAGAAGAACCAGAGACATGGAGATGGAAAACGAGCCCCTGACGGGCTGCCAGCGCACCAGACCGAAGATGGAACACCCAGAAGTGGGACTGGTGGGCGCGGACCGCAGAGGGAACATCCAGAGCCGCAGCGGACGAAAAGCGGAGCGGCAATGCTCCAACAGGTCGTGGTGAGCGGGCGCGGACCGCAGGGGGAACGCTTGGTACCCTAGACCGTAGATGAAACCCCAGGAGCGGGTTTGGTGGGCGCGGACCGCAGAGGGAAAACCTAGAACCGCAGCGGACAGAAAACGGAGCAGTAATGCTCCAGCAGGTCGCAGGGAATGGGCGCGGACCACAGAGGAAGCGCCTGCAGCCATTGGTGGAGGGGGAAGGCCATAGGCACAAATACTGTACCAGGTCCACTCGAGGAGCAGTCTCAGGTCGCACCTGATGAAGGTTACAAGCTACGTGACCAAAATATCGTGCAAGTACGACGTTGATATCCGGCAGAACACCCGACAACCCAAGATGTCTTTAGATCACCGGGAAAGCCTGAAGAGTTACAGCATGGTCATTGTTTCTCTTCAGTTACATGAGGTGTAAACGGCTTCTGTGTGATATTTCTACTTATCCTTCATTATACAAGAAGCCACTCCATCAATGTTAGCCGTATTTTTTGGAAACAAGACGAAACATGACAGCTCAAGCACGTTTCAAAACCGGTTGCGTTTACATGGGAGCGAAAATGGATTACGGAAGTGGAAAATCGAAGACAAGAAGAGGATTTTCAGAATCGATTCTAAAGTGTTTACACGAGCCACCCAAAAGCAGTATTGAGCCGGTTTGTGGAGCCACATGTAAACGTGTTAACCCTTAACTGCTCTAGTGGGGTCCCGGCGAACCCCAGACGATAGAATACAATACATAGATCGCAACGGAACAACAGATGGCACCCTTGATAATCCTGCTTTTAACGTGGTGTGTTGAATGCGGTGTTTCCAGTATTATTGTGTGAGATAAAGAAAAAGAGGTCTCAGAATACCCCTCCAGAGTATTAATGTAAGTTGTTTTTGACTATCTCAGTTAGTGTTTTACGTGACTGAAATCTTAGAGTACTTCGAAAACAGCACACTTTCCATGATAACGTTAATTGTTAAGGTTATTTGAGCATGAATGCATTATTTTTCAGAATGGCATCATCGAAGTCATTAACAGATGACGAGATGGAAAGAATAGTGAATGATCCTGCGATTTTGTAATCTGATGAGGAAACCACAGCAGATGAGGATGAATTTATACTAAGTGATCATGATTCCACCTCTGAAGCTACATCAGAAAGTAGTTGTGAAGAATCAGTTGAAGAGGCGTGTATTAGACCTTCCGCTGACAAATATTTTTTTGGAAACAAGCAGTGCTACAAGTGGTCAAAAGAAGCTCCTCCTACAACTCCTACCCGTGCTCACAATATAGTTAGCCATCTTCCAGGTGGTAAATGTGAAGCAAAAACGATTGATTCAACTGACCTATTATCTGCTTGGGAACTGTTAATTAGTGAAGATTTATTGCAACTAATACTCACCAATACAAATGTCAATATACATTATATGTCAAACAAATACAGAGCTCCTAAGCCAGCGTTCATAAAGCTGCTAGATATAATAGAACTGAGAGCATTTCTGGGTCTACTTTATTTATCTGGAATAATGAAATCCAATCACGAAAATGTTGTTGGACTTTTTGATAATGATGGAACTGGTCGTGATGTGTTTCGAGCCACTATGAGCGTTCAGAGATTTTTATTCATTTTGTTTTGTTTGCGATTCGATTGTGCTGCTACAAGAGATGCTAGGAAGGCTGATGACAGACTTGCAGCTATTAGAGATGTGTGGGAACTCTTTATAGACAAATGTCAAAAGTATTATCCTTCAGGAGCGCACGTGACAATCGATGAAATGTTAGTACCTTTTCGTGGTAGGTACAAATTTCGCATGTATATGCCCAAGAAGCCAGCCAAACACGGCCTCAAAGTTATGTGCCTTTGTGACTCACGAACATTCTATTTATGCAGTGCATTTGTTTACACAGGAAACGGGACAAATAAAAGTACATTATCAATCCCAACACAGGATGTTTTGAAATTAATAACACCAATTGAGGAAAGCAATAGACATGTGACAGTAGACAATTAGTTCCTGTCACTTGAACTCTGTGATCAACTAGAAGCCAAAAAGTTGACTGTCTTAGGAGCTCTAAAGCAAAATAAACCGCAGATCCCGGAAGAGTTCAAACCAAACAGAAAGCGCCCAGTAGAATCTGCATTATTTGGGCATAACTAAGGAAACACAATTTGTTCTTATGTTCCTCGGAAAGGTCGAGCTGTTGTGTTGCTTTCATCTATGCATCACGATCAGAAAATTAGTACTCAACAGAAAAAACCTGAAATGATCATTGACTACAATGCCACAAAAGGAGGAGTGGACGCACTGGACCAAATGTGCACCAACTATTTGTTATCACGGCGAACACACAGATGGGCAATGTCTGTATTTTATGCCATTCTAAACATAGTAGGAGTCAATGCTGCCGTCTTGCTTCAGTGCACTAAACAACTTGATGAAACAAATGATTTAAAAAGAAGAGAATTGCTACAAAAGCTTGGAATAGATTTAGTAAAGCCCCATATACAACGTCGAGATGTCCGACCCCTTTCTCGTGAACTTAGAGACGTTGTTAAACTTGGTGGTACTTACCTCAACATCTTCTGAGCCGGAACCCATTAAGAAAGCAAGATGCTACATGTGCGCAAGAAATGTGGACAAGAAAACCAAAATAGTGTGTGAAAAATGCTCAAAACATGTTTGCCCCAACCACCGATTTTCAGTGTGCCAAAATTGTTTGTAATCACATCTCAAATATGTAAAAATGTTTATAATATTCAGTGATAAAAGTGCAATCCAAAATAAAATTTCCTTAAATTACAGTTTCGTTTTTCTTATTGGGGTACCCCGAGACCCCACTAGAGTATTAGTGTATGAGTATTTCACCAGAGTAGTTAAGGGTTAAATGAGACGTACCCTCTGACTTGCACTTCACAGCGTTTTGCGGAGTATACAGGAGATGTAGATAGATGTAGAAGAATCGATGCGACCACGAAACTTGACAAATGTACTGGATGACTTAGTATGACGTCAATTCCACTTCGAGTGGAATTTCATCTCCCATTTCTTTCGCTCCCAATGCCGCTGTCGAAATTTTTACAAGATATTTGGTCGAAATTCATCGTGGATGTGATGTGTTTGGTTTGCTGATACCAGTGATCTCTACTGGCTGATGCTAATGCCAAAGCCAAAGAGGTTGTGTTGCTGTTTTGAATTGAGTACGAAGTAAACACTAAACAGTGAGATGTTGATGTTGTTTTTCTTGTATGGTGATCAACCCTGAGGCAGAAATTTGTTTGACAACAATGCAAATGCGTTATCTCAGCAGAGTTTGAAGACAACAGTTATTATGTGTAATGACACTGTTATCGTAAGGTACAAATATGAACGCTATTGCCGCTTTTGAAGATTCGATCACAACAGTGTTTATTACGTTATTTTAATAAAGAAAAAATACACTTTACATGAAATGATGCGTAGCGTGTTACTTAGGTACGACGCGTCTCAACTTCAGTGTAGAAGTGGTGTGCGGATAAACATGTTGGTTGCCTGTGAACGATAACATATTTTTTAAAGACACTTGTTTCCGCAAGTTTTCAGCGAGTTGCAACTGCAGTGTATAATTTCCACCTCGCGGTGACCTCTTGGGTTGTGAAACTGGTGTAAATGTTGGAAGCTTTTCTTTCCCTACAACCAGTAGGAATACATTTAGGACGTTGTTGAATAATCACAAATGTTTTACTTACAATTGAAGGAAAACCAAGTTTATATTTCTTGTGTTGCCAAGGGAGGAAGATTGGGTTCTGTCAGAGCTTATAATAATAATATAATATTAGAATCCGCTTTAACGTGATGACTCTATCCTTGCAGAGAATAATCACATGGTCACATGGAGAACGTCTGGAAGTGTGACTACCCAAACAGTTCGCTTTTACAAGTCAGGGTTACAAAATGTTAACCTGTCACATACATAGCGAACTAGATAGAAGTTTAACTTGTTTATGAAAGTACTGGGTCAACGATGAGTTTCTCGCGATCATTGTATTAGACGCTGGGTTTGTGTTTTTTTTTTGCGTCATGGAACTTTTAACAGCCCATCAGTAATTGTTGCAAACTCTGCTCATCAAGAATAGTCATCATTTTTCTAAGGACTCTTTCTTGTGAAATGGAAGAGCCTGGTGATGACACCTTGAACTTCGTCAACGTTATTGTTGTGATCGTAAGTCAAATGATTGCTTATGTGGGCATTAATAAATAACACACCAATAGAGATATTCAGATATGTAACGTAATACGCGGTCGTGGTTGGTTGAAAGACGACAGTGTATTGTGAGTAGGCGAGGTGGTATCGAACGCTTTAGTTAATTCGACGGCGTCCACCAACACGGAAGACGTTCGATACTCAAGAAATGACTTACTGTAAAAGGATGACGGGTCACCAACAAAACGAAAACATTAACAGAAAGGAAACTGATGACCTCTCGGATCTTCTACCGTAATAAGGTTTTTTTTCGATGATTATCCTGTTTTTATCGTCTTCAGACCTACGTAAAACGTGAAAATCCCCGATATCCTTGGGGAGATAGGGGTCTGCATGAGAGATATAAATGTAACTCAGGAATGCACAAAAAATATGACATTCATTGACATCAAAAACTTGCAATCAAATTGGCATCCTACAGCCTAGACTACGACTCTGTCTGTGCAGCAGCCTATCACCACAACTTTCACTAACTCACAACCAAACATTCTCATCTAATTTAACTTAGACTTCGAGCTTTGGTACAGTTCATTTTGGCAACACAACCTCCATTGAAAGTCGGGCCAACTGTATTGTCACTGGTCAGAGCAGAACAGCACTATCTCAATCATCAACACACTCATGATCTCCACTAAACTTATATAGGTGTGGGAAATAACATGATTTAGGCCACCATCCTCTGTGACCTAGATAAGTTACAAAAGGTTGCTATGATTGTGCCGCACAGCATAGGAAGATGATGATTTTGGCATTGTGACTCTCAAAGTTTTTTTTCCTGTCATCTGTGCTGTTTGTGCCTTGGTATGAGCTGGTTGTATAGGCCACGAGTGGTAGTGCTAGAGTTTCCAAGTGGGGGGGGGGGGTTATTTGTCCTCCCATCTCGATTTGGGAGAAAACTAACTACACTAGCTTAAATTCTGTTTTTACCTGCAGTTGCTCCTTCTTGGAAGGTAAGCTTACAAGGAGATTAATTCTTTTAATTTCCTTATTTACTGGACAAAATTTGATTGTGGTACTGTGATCCTCTGCAAAGCCCATATCAGGTCGTACTTAAGCACTATTTGCTGCTATATTCAAACCTCAGTCAGTTAGAGCATTATGAGATGGATGGTAAATAGACTTCTACTGGATAATGAACTCTGTTAATATAAACAAAGTGTTGTAGGTAATTGCTTTTTTACCTCTTTGTCATTCATATTTCTCAGTTTACTAAATCACCTGACTGCTACTGTGTCACATGTTATTTCAGTTAACAATTCTTCCTTCATTATTGATGTTTCTGAGCAGTTGACTATCATCATTCAGCAGTTCCTGCTCTATGTGCAGCCACTATACACCAGTATGACTATAGGCCTGAAGATGATCATGTGATGATTGAAACTGTTCACCCTTTAATAAATATGCCTTGCAATTTAGACTCTTATAATTAATTTCTGCATTGCTAATGATGCCGTGTTTGGTAACAAAGGGCTACGGACTGTAGGCCTTCAAATTTTCTTTGTTTAAAGAAGAATTTTGGACAAGGGCGTTTGTGGTTAGCCATGACATAGCTCCAACTTTCATTTGGCTGTAATGTTAATTATGTGTTTGAATAACGACTTACAGTCATGCCTAATAAGCTTACTAAGAGCCGTAAGGTGCAGCCTGTGTACATACTTGTCCTTACTTTCTGAAACTAAAAAAATATAACCTATGTCATTAGCTGCCTACAAGTTGGTACTGCAAATACTTACACTTTGTTGAGATGAGACTCTATGATGTGTTGGTTCGCATCGATACATAGCGGTCGAATCCTCCCTATGTCATGCTGATTCGTTGTTGTCCTTGCAAGTTCTTCGTGTCTATAGCTGTCACAGTTTGAACATGCCGCATTTGGTGTGTCATTTCTCCAGTCACTTCATAATTGGTTCTTGCGACATTTCTGTATCAACTGCTACACCACATAATTGATTCTGCAGTGTTGGTGCAGCATTGATGCTACGGTCATCACTGTACATAGTCATCATGAGCACTGACCAAAAACATGTATCACTTTGCTACTGTCAAATCAGTCAAAATTTATCAAATTATGATGAGTTATGTGTGTCATTGAATTGTTAGGGAACTCATGGCTCTTGTAAACATTTTTAATAAGAAGCTGGGCTGTTATGCAACAGGCACTCATACAGGGTGAACATTAATAAAACTGATAAATTGCAGGGGCGGATTCCTGACAAGAAATGGAGGAAAAAAGGTCCAATGAACATTTGTTCAGAAATGGACAGTGCCTGTGCAACAACAACAAATCATCCCGGAACACAATAAAGAGCTGCATTGCATCCATGTCACAACAGACATTGCATTCACATAACAACAGATGTTGAAAATGGCCTCCTTGGTAGCGATTGTCATGCAGGATACATAAAATTGATCTCTTGACTGACACCATGTTGGTGGGCCACTTGTCTGGAGCTTGTACTAGTGTTCCCCTCAATATCCTGTACAACCTTGTCCTCCAAGTGTACGCACAATCCAGCGCCTTCCTGCATGTTCATTTGTCTGAAAGGACCCGTCCTCCAAGTCTTGTGTACGCAAAATCCAGCGCCTTCCTGCATGTTCATTTGTCTGAAAGGACCCGTGATCACACAAACGCCCAAAAAGGGCTTGAGGTGTTGTATGATGTGGTTGGTGTCTGTGATGGTACTTGTTTTAGTATATCTGTGCTGCCTCTTAACAGTTTCCATCTTCATGGCCATACACAAACACCATCCCGGCTTGTTCCCAACAAGAATACTGGACATTTCTGTTGCTTACAGTATGCTGCATCAATTGCACAGCCTGCAACACACAGGGAACGCACAGCACGTGATCAGAGGAACATTCATTTGTTAGTCCACATGCTGTGGCTGTGATGGATTTCCATACACATGTTCATAGGACCTTTTTTTCCTCCGTTTCCAGTTAGGAATCCATCCCTGCAGTTTGTTGGTTTTATAAATGTTCACCCTGTATATAGCCTTAATTGATAGTTATTTTCACTTTGTTGTGATGAACAATTTCTGTACTTTAGGAAAGAAAATGGGTGAGTCTGTACTGCCAGATAGAAAAGAAAAATATGTGGCACATACAATTGAGTTAAACAAGAAACCTGTGTTCTTTGTTCTTACATATGAACTACAAAAATAGTTATGTCTGACTAAATTATTTGTTTTTTAGAACAGTCTGGTAATACACTGGAGCCTCGCGATGGAGACTTGCAAAGAATGCAGTAGATTACAACAAAGAATTGATATTTCCCTTACTATTACTGAAATGTATTCATGGCTTTTGGATTCATATGTCCTGGTAACATATTTTGAGTACTACTGGAGTATTATCATTACAGTTTGAAGAACAGTGTTTTCATATATATACATGTTAAATTGCTTATATCTTCCCAGGACTATTATGTGGACAAGCACTGGCAAAAACTGCCACCATCTTGGCAAAATACTTTTAAAGATGTTGATCCTCAAGAACTCAGTTCACTAATAAATAATCAAACCAATGAACTGAGGTTAGTGAACAGAATGGTGTCAAATTTATTTTGCATACTATTGTCTGTACCCTGTCATTCTTGTGTTGATGTTTTTGATACTGTCTATTAAAGAATGTCGTGTTTTGTTCACTTACAGGTCCAAGAGACCCTGGCCACTTAGCTTACTGACATTAAGGTACTTGTTAGTGAAACTGCAACTGTCAAGGAAACAAGTGGCAGAAAGTTTTCAAGCACATCTTGTATCACACTGTCATGGAAAGAATTGCCATGAACATAGAACTGAAATAAAAGTACCATCTGTTTTAGCACCTACAGCCAAAGTTAATGAAACATCGGGAGAACATCTAATTTCTAAAGTAGATAAAGTCTTGACAAGACATGTTAAACCAAAAAAGCAGTATGAAATAAATTCGATGGCAAAGGTAATGACTGTATTGTGATACACATAGTATTCATATTGCATTAAAGTTAGTTTATGGATTACATGGCTCTAAACTTCGCGTGTTTTAATATATTCTACCTTCATTTCTTGTCGACAGGTAACTGCGCAAGCAGCTGAACATTGTGATGTGAAGTTGATTGTGGACGTCGGATCAGGACTGGGACATTTGTCACGAATGCTGGCATACAGATATGGGCTTCAGGTGTGCTGTATAGAAGCTCAAGGTAACCTTCTGGAACAAGCAAGGTTGGTTTTTTTCCCTGGACAAGGGTAAGGGAGAAAGATAAAGAACAGGGGAGGTGGCAGTATGTTCCCAACTTTCACTTGGCTATTTAATTTTGAAACATAATGATAAACTACAGACAGGATTTGGTCAAAATATGTCAGGGTTTAGTGTACTGCACCTATCAGTTTCAGTTGGCAACCCTGACCAAATGTGTGTTGTATGCTTCAAATTTTTACATTGCTGAATAGGAGCAAATCATAAAATTTTGTGTGGCTTGGAGCAGTGGCCCATGTTAACACAAATTACGATGATGGGAACCATTATCCGAACCAGTTTTGTCATGGAGTTTCAACAGCATTGTGACAGAACAGTAATGATAGCCATGTGGCATTACCTGAGAGGAACAGTATTCTCAGGTGGGTGAGACAGTGGAGGGCAACTGGTAGTGTTCAGGACAGGCAGTCACCAGATTGGGGAAGAAGTGATTGAACATGTGAGAACCTAAAATGAGTGTGCATATCACTCGAATACTGTACCATTTAGCATAGTGAAATTTACAAACGCCCCATCACAATGTTCATGGGGCCACGTATTTGATGATTTGATGTTTCATTTATACAAACTCCAGGTGGTTCAAACATTGAGAGACATTGCTAGACAAAACTGACTCACCAACTGAACTGACTGACTTGCACTGATTTATTGAGAAACACTGTTTCTCCAGCAACTGCTGGTGTCTGGTGACACAGCCTTTTTAATTTCTGTATATTTGAAAAAGAATGATGCCGTACATGTTGTAACAATGAATGCCAAATGCTACTGCAAAATGTTGTCGAATTTCCTCATTCCAGAACTGCAGGCAAGTGGATTCCTGAATAACATATGGTTTCCACGTGTCGGTACTAGGTTCATGCAGCACACCAAAGTTAGGCTATACTTCGACAAACATTTCCAAATTGTATGATTTATTACTTTGACACTGTGATGTACCCATTCCACTCCCCAGATTTAACATCTCCGGATTATTTCCTCTCAGGTTAGCCGAAGGAAATAGTCTTTGCCAGTTGTTTCCAGACAGCTGACAAATCTAAGATTGCCCTCTACTATGAAATAAGCACCATTAAATGGGCTATTTTAAGACATGTTGTGGAAGCCTACCCACGACATCTTCAGCAGTGCGTCCATACAAATAAAGATATTTAGGGCGAAGTGACTGTCAAGGTTTAGTGAGGCCTACCAGTATGTTTTACATACTACAGTAAGTGCCAATTTATGTTCCTGTACTTCATAATAATGTTAAGTCACTACTTGAATTCACAATGTTTCACTTATGATTTGGTATATTCAGTATGCACCAATCAGTATGGAATCTGTGTAATAACAATATTCAAAGAAAACTTCTCACATACTGCTGATGGGAATTTTGAAACGTTCCACATAGCTGGGGAGGATGTTCATACATCAGTCTATTACTTGGAGTGATAGCAGTTGTATGTGAATAATTATGTTGTGAAACTGTGTTATGGCAACCTCTCAGACTTCAAAACAGGCATGGATGTTGAAACTCATCTTGCCAGAGCCTCAGTAATGCAAATGGTGACCATTATTGGTTTCAGGAAAAGTACCATGTGAACTATAATGACAGCCTCCTTCAAATAAGGAAAAACATCATCAAAAACTGCAACAGTCTAATTGTGACAGAAGGGCTCTGAAGTGGATTATGGCCATTTAACTCATTAGAGCAGCATCCCAGGTAACATTTGAAAAGAAGACACAACTACAGGAAGCTGTATCATCCAAAGTTATCCAATTTTAAGTGCACATGGCAAACATTCAGTGTAGAGCAGCTATTTCAGAAGGATTAATCACATCATACAATGCTTTGAAATGACTAAATATGTGTCATAATTCTACAAACATGAGACAGTGATGGGAGAATGCCGGCTGCTTGTACGACTTGTTCTCCACATTATTCCTGACCAGTGTGAAGAATACCGGCAGAAACCTGTCGTGCTGAATGTGGTTATTGTGCTGCGAAACATATTGCTGTGGGGTGCGATAGTTCTCTATAGGCTGAACACAGTTCATTTCTTGAATCTACATGTTATGTCATAGCATAATGACAATATTCTGGGAAACCATCCTCATGTAACACAGCAGACCATCAAGCTCCCAACAACTTGTCTGGAATTGTTTGAAACTGGTTTAATAAACACAGTAACAAAGTACACCACCTTGTGTTGCTCTCTCATTCCCATGATCTTATTTTAATTGCACTTTTGTGGCGTATTCTGGAGGACAAATTGCACATTAGACATATTTTTCTAGGCAGCCTTCCTATGTTAGTGACCTTTTTGTGGGAGGGAGTGCATAGCCAAGTGATTGTTGTGCAAGATTTATATTTGTCCATCCACATACATAAGCTGTAATTCTTACCAAAGAAAGACCAGCAGCCTCCTTATAAATATTTTCCCTCTTTTTCACAGATGGCCATAGAGAACCCTTGTTTATTAATGTGATAATCTTGCATGGAACCACTGGACCCACACAATATGTGTGAGTGACAGTTTGATCTTTCAGTGATAAATATTTTAGGTTAATTAGAGTTTTCTGTCCCTTAAATTCAGTGATGAATCAAAATATTGTGAACCCTGCCCACTGTGAGACTGAATGCAGCCTGGTGGCATTGCAGGCATATAACGCGTTACGGAAAGCTTATAAGCAAAGCAGAGATGAATGGAGATTCTAGTGTCAAAACAGGCCACAAATGGGAAAATTTACCGACATAAGGGCATTGACAAAGGGAAAATTGTTATGCTGTTTTTCCTGGGAATGAAGATGTGAAAAAAATTGACTCTGTTCATGTGGTAATGTCATGAGCCCCTACAGAAAGTGGTTGAAGAATGGTGAAACCATGAGTAGGCGACAGAGTGTGGGACTTCTAGAGTCTTACCCTCTCTGTAAAGCAAGATATGATTTGTAGCAGATCTGATAACAGAGTGTAATACTGCTTCAGGCACAAGTATTTTTGAACACAACATCCAGCACATATTGTTGAGGCTCAGCGGCAAACAGCTTACTTTCCCATGTTGGTCCAACAACATCATCAGTTGCAATTGCAGTGGCCACAGGATCATCATGATTGATTGTTGATCTGTGAAAACATGCCTGGTCATATGAGTAATATTTCTTGTTACACTGGGCTGATGATCTTGTCCGGACACTGTATCATCTTGATGAATGTGGCTGTTTGAGACATGCGCCACTGATACTGGCCAGTGGGGGCAGCATTATACTATGGCGGGATTTACCTGTGCTTCCTGGACCTGTGGTGTTAGTTGAAAGCAGCGTAACGGCTGCGAACTATGTGAACTTTATTGCAGATACCTCCAATTCTTCATGTTTGAAGTCTTCACTGCTGGTGATGGCATCTTCCAACAGGATAACTGTCCATATCACAAGACAAGAAATGTGCTACAGTCATTTGAAGTGCATGATAGTGAACTCACATTGATGTGTTGGCCAACATCTTTGGCTTATGTGAACCCAATGGCACATATCTGGGACACTTTCAGGCCCCAGCTCTACACCCATAAACTTTCAGCACAATTTGCAGGAATTGTGTGACCTGGTGGAACACACCTCTGGGAATCTACAAGTTTGTTGAATACATGCAATGCAGAAATGCTGTAATTCACTGTGAATATGGACCATCACTGTATTAAGCAGGTGGTCATAATTTTTGGCACATCAGTGTGTGTTCCTCCATCTTTCTGGGGCAGTATTATGATTTTGATAAGTTCTGTGTGATCCAATGGACACTTTAAATGTAGCTGATTTTCAGGGAATTTTGGCATGCAAAACTTTCTGAAAGTTTCTGTAAACACCTGATGTGATATGGTCTGTGCTAGAACAACTGTGGAAATGTATTCATACAACAAATTTTTCCATTGATGTTCGGGTTCTCATCCATCATTTGAGAAATATTCCAATGAATATTTAATTTAGTTGACAGTTTCATGCTACAGTAGATTTCTTCATAATTTTTGTATAGCTGAATAACTTCCATGTGCAATTAACATTTTTAGTAGTAATCCAGAGAAAGTATTGCTTCTCTACATTACAGGATACTTGATCTACCAAATATGTTGACAAAATGGATAACTATTAGTCATTCATTCTTTACTGTTATTTCAATGATTACGAGAATCTTCAAGTTCTCTTTTTTTCTCCGTGCTTTGCTAATATTTGACTACGGTGGTTTGTCTGATAGTAATATGTGACTTGTGGCAAGCCTTACCTCAGTTGCAACATCGTGTTTGAGGTGCCTTACTGCCTATTTCGCTCAACTGTTGATGTCCACAATATGTTGTGTCTGTGGTGTATGACCAAAGGTGACACCTCTATTCAGTCCAAAGATAGCTCCTTTGTCAAGATTCATGTTTAACAAGTTGATGTCTGTCTGTAGTATCTTGTTAGGCAACACTCACAGTTGATACTGTGCAGTTTGCTCTAATTTATTTGTTTGTTTCACTGTAGTTTTGCTGAGATTAGCTCTTTAATGGACTGCTGTGGCCAAATCGGCCCATTCCGTTGAAAAGTGAGGTGGTCGCAGATAGAAAGATGTAGCAATTATATAAAGAGTGGGCATTAACATCCACTTCACATTATTTTATGCCATATTGTTGCTTTAGCAATTGATAGGCTAGTCTTCTTAATCATCATCTGCTGGGATTCTGTCATTAAGGAAGCTATTGAGATCGGAATGAACACCAATAATGTTAACTGGGACAGTAGCTGTACCCTTAGTGGTGCATGGAAGTGGTGCTTGATGCTGAAAGGCTCCAAGGAAATAAGCATAGTAGCATAAACAAAATCAACATTGCTAACAATGTTCTTCCTTCACATACTGATACAGTCAGTGATACCATATAGTAGTTCCATGACTTCGTGACGTCTTCATGACATAGTTTGGCAAACTAACTAAAGTACCATACGGCCTACAGATAACTCCTGATGATGATGACGGAGGAAGACATTCATCCACAGACAGACAGTGGGCTGCAGATCCAGCTTATCTGACAGAGACTATTGAATCATCTTTTTCAGGCTGATCATTTGTGCACCAGTATATTGTGCTGCTTGGGCAGTGAGATTATTTTTTGTCATTTGGATACTATGCTGCATTACAGTAACTGATTCATTAGCTGAAGCTTTTGTGCACTCAACTCAGTATTAAAAAGCAAGTACTAATCCAGAAGAAAGACAGATTTATGTATAGTGATAGCAGACAGTCACAGTCTTTATTGGAAAATGGGGAACAAAGATATAAAGCAACAGGAAATAAGCATAGTACCATAAACAAAATACCTAACAATGTTCTTCCTTCATAGACTAATACAATCAGTGATACCATATGGAATGACTTTGTGATGTTTTGGCAAACTAACTAAAGTACCATATGGCCTACAGATAACTCCTGATGATGATGACAGAGGAAGTTATTCATCCACAGACAGACAGTGGACTGCAGATCCAACTTCCCTGTAAGAATTTTCTTTTGATGCACTTTATGATCATCAGAATACAAACAGCAAATTTTTACTTTGTATACAATATTTTTCTTTTACATTTTCATATTATTGACACTGCAAATTTAAGCAGTTTGTTTGCATATATTTTTAAGTTACTGCTACCTCAACCTTGCAAAATTAACATTCAGTATCAGTAAAGTGTACATCTCACTGCAAATTGCAAAGCTACACTAGTGAGTCTTTTCGTATATATTATTATATTCCAGATGTAATCCTTAAACACAGACTTAGTGAAACAGCACAGTGGTGAGATACTGAACTTGTATTCAAAAGTATCTTCCTTTAAGTTGTCATCTGCCCACCCAGATTGAAGTTTTCCATTGTTTCGCTTGAAATCATTTAAAGCCAGGATGGATCCTTTGAATGGGTACATTTTGATTTCTTCCCCATCCTTCCCCAATTTGAGCCTGTCCTCTGTCTCTAATGACCTTGTGCTTAGTGGTCTCTTGAAGACCTAATTGTCCTTCCTTTTCTTCCTTGAATGCTCAGAATATATTTCAAACCCAACACATCACATAGCAGTTGATCTCATTTAGAAGAAGAAATACGTTACTTTGTCACATAATGATGTCTTGTAAATTGTTTCTTGTGCTTCTCTGATTTATGAACTCATTTATTGTCGTCCATTTAGTTTTCATTAAAAGTATTTTTCAATAGTGGTCCATTCCTTATCCCATGATTTTGTTATTTTGATGTATCTTGCACATAGTTGGCTTATTCTTAAATTTCAGGATTTTAGATAATGATACAGAGAAGTACTTGTCAAAATACTTATCGGCCGAAGAAATGAAGAAGTTATGTCGACCAGTGCATATAAATGCTGTCATTGATTCACAATTCACAGCTCTTTCACTCATGAAGGTATTGTTACATTTAACATCATTATGTTTCGCAAATAATAGAAAAGGTGTTATTAACATACATGAAATTTTATATTACTTCATTAATTCAGAACTGAGGGACCACTGCCAAGTGTTATTAACAAACATGAGAATTCTGCATTACTTTATTAATTCAGAACTGAGGGTACCATTACTAGGTAAAATAAATGCATAAATTAATATGTGCTGGTTTGAAGACAAAAAATTAAGAATAAATTATGAGTAGTGTGAACAATGACTTCTGTGATAAAGAAAGAAGAGCGAGAGAAAGAAAGTAAGTAATCAGACTTCTGACTGGTTTGATGCAGCCCACCATTAATCTCCGTCCTGCACTCTTTGTTTCAGAGTAACACTTGGTACGCTACATCCTCAACTATTTGCTGAATATATTCCAGTCTCTGTCTTCCCCCTACACTTTTTACCCTCTACTTTCTATACTGACAAAACATAGCAAAGTCTGAACTGCCTCTGTGGTGCCTTTACCATTCCCAAAGCCAAACTGCTCGTTATCTAACAGATCCTCAATTTTCCTTTCAATTCTTCAATTCTTGGACGCATGAGATGTCAAGCTGATTGTACAATAGTTTTCATACCTAATGATGAAATGTTCTCGGGTTATAAGCCAAGTCAAGGTATCGTTCTGCGGTAACATTTCAGCAAGATTCCTACTTTTCACCTCCATGTGAAGTGTTGGGTTTGTGTCCTGTTGGAATCTTTATAGCCAATGGACCGCAGGCTCCTGTGCCTCATCTGGGCTGGCAGCACCAGCCACACCTCCTGAAGGGGTGTTGCGAACCATGTTGGGGGGGGGGGGGGGGGGGGAGTCGCAGTCGATTTGTAGTTTGTAGTGAGGGCTTCCTGCATGCTGGCAGGTCCAGGCAATATTTCATCTGTTGTCTTCGCTGATTTCATATTGGAGGGTTGTGGTCATATTTTTGTTATTACTGCATTCTGTGTGGTGCTAAAATGGAAACCATTATCTTGGTTGACAAGGTTGTCTTGGACTCATATCTCCGCCGTGTCTTTAAGGATAGAGTCCCAGAACCCATTTGTTCTGCACAGCAGCTTTGTTTGTTCAAAATCAAACATGCGGTTTTCGTTGAGACTATGTTCTGCCACAGTGAGTTCTCTGTTTGACCTAGGTGAAGGCTCCTTACATGTTCTAAGCAGTGCGGCGATCTACATTGCTGCGTATGGTCGACTTATTGTTTGCCACACTCCCAGCTGATGCTGTAGACTCCAGGTGTCTGTGTTCCAAGTTTATCCTTCACTCAGCCCAGCATATTCCTGATTTTGGCTGATGAGCAAAAGATGGTTTCAATGTTTCTCTTTTCTAATATCCTGGCAGTTTTTGCCGTGTGCTGCCCAGCGTACAGAAGGAATGCCGAGCGCTTGGTGTCTTCTTTGTGTAAGTATTCTCTCTTCTTCTTGCTTGGTTTGTCAGAATAGCTGTTCTCATGAAAGATTTTTTTCAAGTGCTGCAGTTCGGAAGGTAGGCTCTCCATGTTGCCTATGTCTCGTGCTGTGCCCACCAAAGTGGTGAGCATGGATTTGCATTGTGCTGGATGGTGGCAGCTATTGGCATTATGGTACAGGTCGGTACGGGTCTTGTTCCTGTAAACAGAATAACCTAACATGCCATCAGTCTTTTCCTTTATCGTGATCTATTGGAAAGACAGACATCTGTTTTCTTCTGCATGTATGGGACTTTAATATTGTCATGTATGCCATTGAGGTTGTTCAGAAATTCTTGTAAATTTTCTTTGCCATGTGGCTAAATCACGAATGTGTCATCCATGTACTGGTAGAACACCTTCGGTGTCAGGCACGCCATTTCAAGAGTCATTTCTTTGAAGTGTTCCATGTATAGGTTTGTGATACATGGCACCAGGGGCGAATCCATGGCCACTCCATCTATCTGTTGGTAGAACTTACTGCCACTTTGGAAGTATGTGGTAATGAGTGCGTGGCAGAACAGTTCAGTTGTGCCTTCGTCAAAAAGACCCATTAGTAATGTTAACAGGTCCTCAAGAGGTACCTGTGTGGCGAGGGACATGACATCAAAGTTGACCTGGATGTCACCTTTGTCCAGACGTGTTCCTCAAAGTATCTTCACAAACGCCTTCAAGTTTTTGACATGGTGAAGACAATAATGCATGAGAGGCTTCAATAGCTGTGCCAGGTGTTTGACTGTTTTGTAAGTCAATGAATTTATTGTGTCCACAATTGGATGTAGTAGCACTCCCTTCTTGTGTTTCTTTGGAAGTCAGTACAGGCATGGTGGCATCAGTGCTCTGGGGTACAGCCTTCTAACCATATCCTTGTCCATTCCTGAGTTGTTGAGCAGTGAGATAGTCTTCCTCATCATCATAGCTGACATAGGATCTTTTTTCATTTATTTGTAAGCTGGCTCTTGTAAGACAATCTCATTCTTCTGCCAGTAGTCAACTGATCATAGCACTACCACAGCATTGCCTTTGTCTGCCGCTAGGACGACCGTGCCTTCGTCTTCTCGTAGGTCATGTAGTGCCCTGGTTTCAGCCGTGGAGATGTTGATTTTTGGTGTTTTTGCTTTTTCCAGGACTGCAAGTCTCCCTTCTGTTCTCTTTGGCTGTGTCAGAGGGAAGCCCCTGGATGGCCTGCTCAGTGCTACTGATGATCTCCCATTTAGGTAATATGGTTGGAACCGGTGCAAAATTTAATCCTTTTGACAGCATGGATGTTGTCTTGTCCAGTTCCTTTCCAATTCAGTTGATAATGGTCTTCGAACCCTTTGTATCAGTGTGCTGCAGTTGAGCCCCGGCAGTTGGTGGAAATTGTCTTGTTTTGTTATGGCTTTGCATTTGCAGAATTCACTGGTTGCTAATGTGTTACCATTTACCCACTCCCATGAGCAAGGTGAGAGTTTGGATGCCAGTTTCAAGTGGCACGTGAGTAGACTATGACCAGTTTTGTCAAGATCACACTTCGTGATGTGTATGTGCTCCAAGTTAGCGTGTAAAATGTGTCTTGTCCTCATGACGTTGATGTGATGATGGAGGTGAGTGAACTGTAGCAGCACATTTTTGTCTTGACATTGTTGCAGGTAGGCTAGTCTGCTGAGCAAGTTTGCTTTCTTGTTATAAAGTTTCTGTAGCATCATGAAGCTGCACTCTTGTCTCCTCCCCATAGAGGTGTGCTATATGTGAGTTTAGACATTCTTGGCAAATCTTGATGATGAAGTCTTCTCGAGTTATCAGCAGAGTCAAGGCATCGTTCTGGGGCAAGGTTTCATCAAGTTTTCCTACTTGTTATCTCCACGCGAAGTGTCCAGCTTGTCACGTCCGAGTCTTTATAGCTGCTGGCTCCTCTGCCTCATCTGTGGTGGCAGCGCCAATCATGCGCCTCCAGAAGGGGTGTTAGGGCCCATGCTGGTGGGGGGGGGGGGGGGGGGAGTCGCAGCCGGTGATGATGGGGGGGCTCCCTGCATGGTGGTGGGTTCGGCCGATATTTCATCTGCTGGTTTTGCCGGTTTCGTATTGGAGCATTCTGGCCGTATTTTTGTTATCGCTGCAACATAGATGGTGCTAGGTTGGAAACGTCTTATCTCATGACTAGGTTGTCATGGACTTGTATCCCCACAGCCTCTTTAAAGATCAAGTCTCACAGTGTGTTTGCTCTGCACAGCGGCTTTGTTTGTTCAAAATCAAACATATGGTTTTCATTGAGACTGTATTCAGGGTGTATATGACACAGGAGATCTGTAAAAATCCCGGGAATTTTTTCACCCAGGAAAAAACCGGTAGTTCTTTAGAATTCCAGGAATGTTTCATTATTTTAGTTTTCATTTTTCATTGTTTTAGTTTTTAGTTAAATGTTTCTAACTTTGACTAGTAAGAACCAATACTCTAGCAAAGGATATTACTGTATCTCACTGCTGTAGAATAATACTGCAGCAATAAAACTTGAACGAGAGAGGAAAGAAACGATGAAAAAGTACTTAAGTTGCAGAGGAATTGTGCCATATACAACAACAAGACACTGTGCTCATACAAGCGTCTGCTAACAGAAGAATGTGTCAAAGGCTTTAGGAAGACTGCAGTGCTTCAGAACAAATTGCGTTCGATGAGCATGATGTCACAGCTGCTTACATTAGATTTGTTCAAGCAGTTGCAAACAAGCTCATGCCCATATGCAGTTCAGTCACATGTGAGTAGTACCTTGTCCTGGTTACAGAAGTTTAGCAGTTAGCTGTCTAAGCAAGCAGCCAGACTCTACCCGGAAAAATTTTACTGCTGCACCTAAGATGTCAGATTCATGCATGCGCAACAGGCCCGGATCTAGGGCTGGGGGACAAACCAGGGTATCTTCCCCAGGCGGAAATTTCAAGAGGGGCGGGGGTCGCCAAATTCATATTCTTGAGGAAAAATACCTTGTTTCACAAAGTACCTAGCATCTAGCGCACATTGGTCAATCGCTTATTCATAAAATTTTGAAATGCATCCCTGATGGTTTTTGAACATTTTTGAACAAATTCTACATCTACATGAATACTCTGCAATTCACATTTAAGTGCCTGGCAGAGGGTTCATCAAAGCACCTTCACAATTCTCTATTATTTCAATATTGTATAGCGCGCGGAAAGAATTAACACCTATATCTTTCCATACAAGCTCTGATTTCCCTTATTTTATCGTGGCGATCATTGCTGCCTATGTAGGGCAGTATCAACAAAACATTTTCGCATTCGGAGGAGAAAGTTGATGATTGGAATTTCGTGAGAAGATTCCATCGCAACGAAAAACACCTTTCTTTTAATGATGTCTAACCCATATCATTTCTGTGACACTCTCTCCCATATTTCGTGATAATACAAAATGTGCTGCTTTTCTTTGAACGTTTTTGATGTACTCTGTCAGTCCTCTCTGGTAATGATCCCACACCATGCAGCAGTATTCTAAAAGAGGACAGACAAGCTTAGTGTAGGCAGTCTCCTTAGTAGGTCTGTTACATTTTCTAAGTGTCCTGCCAATAAAACACAGTCTTTGGTTAGCCTTCCCTACATTTTCTGTGTGTTCTTTCCAATTTTAGTTGTTCGTAATTGTAATACCTAGGTATTTAATTAAATTTACTGCTTTTAGGGTAGACTGACTTATCGTGAAACTAAAGATTAATGAGTCCCTTTTAGCACTCATGTGAATGACCTCACACTTTTCATTATTTAGCATCAACTGCCACTTTTCGCACCATTCAGATATTTTTTCTAAATTGTTTTGCAGTTTGTTTTGATCTTCTGATGACTTTATTAATCGATAAACAACAGCATCACCTGCAAACAACCGAAGATAGCTGTTCAGATTGTCTCCCAAATTGTTTATATGGATAAGGAACAGCAAAGGGCCTATAACACTACCTTGGGGAATGCCAGAAATCACTTCTGTTTTACTCGATGACTTTCCGTCAATTACTACGAACTGTGACCTCTCTGACAGGAAATCACAAATCCAGTCACTTATCTGAGATGATATTCCATAAACACGCAATTTCACTACAAGCCGCTTGTGCGGTACAGTGTCAAAAGCCTTCCAGAAATACACTTCATGTGAATAAAGAGCTAGTTGTGTTTCAAAGGAACGATGTTTTCTAAACCCATGTTGACTGTGTGTCAATAGACCATTTTCTTCGAGGTAATTCATAGTGTTCGAACACAATATATGTTCCACAATTCTGCTGCATATTGACGTTAACAATATGGGCCTGTAATTTAGTGGATTACTCCAACTACCTTTCTTGAATATTGGTGTGACCTATGCAACTTTCCAGTCTTTGGGTACGGATCTTTCGTCGAGAGTTGACTTCTGAATGAATTAGTGTGATGTGGGTGCCACAGGACTTCTTATCACATCTAGAAATAAATTTTCCTGCAAACAAAAGGGGACAGGGCTATAGGAGGTGAGCAGAATAAAGCCGAACGGATGAATTCCAGTCACCGTATATGTGGTTGACTGGGTTAGCAAATGATCAGCGTTGTTATAACTATTAGCGAAATCCATAGAGTCAGACTACCAGAGTGGAAATAAATGACTAACAGGAATAACAGGTAACAAAGATTACGTATTATCATCTACATCTACATTCATACTCTGCATGCCACCCAATGGTGTGTGGCGGAGGGCACCTTACGTGTCACTGTCATTACCTCCCTTTCCTGTTCCAGTCGCCAATGGTTCGCGGGAAGAATGACTGCCGGAAAGCCTCCATTCGCGCTCGAATCTCTAATTTTACATTCGCGATGTCCTCAGGAGGTACAAGTAGGGGGAAGCAATATATTCGATACCTCATCCAGAAACGCACCCTCTCGAAACCTGGACAGCAAGCTACACCGCGATGCAGAGCGCCTCTCTTGCAGAGTCTACCACTTAAGTTTGCTAAACATCTTCGTAACGCTATCATGCTTACCAAGTAACCCTGTGATGAAACGAACCGCTCTTCATTTGATCTTCTCTATCTCCTCTGTCAACCCGATCTGGTACGGAGCCCACACTTATGAGCAATACTCAAGTATAGGTCAAACGAGTGTTTTGTAAGCCACTTCCTTTGTTGATGGACTACAGTTTCTAAGGACTCTCCCAATGAATCTCAAACTGGCACCCGCCTTACCAACAATTAATTTTATATGATCATTCCATTTCAAATCATTCCGTACGCATACTCCCAGATTATTTTACAGAAGTAACTGCTACCAGTGTTTGTTCTGCTATCATATAATCATACAATAAAAGATCCTTCTTCCTATGTATTCGCAATTGTCTGTGTTAAAGGGTCAGTTTCCACTCCCTGCACCAAGTGCCTATCCGCTGCAGATCTTCCTGCATTTCGCTGCCATTATCTAATGCTGCAACTTCTCTGTATACTACAGCATCATCCGCGAAAAGCTGCATGGAACTTCTGACACTATCTACTGGGTCATTTATATATATTGTGAAAAGCAATGGTCCGATAACACTCCCCTGTAGATGTCTCTCCATTGAGAACAACATGTTGTGTTCTGTTTGCTAAAAAGTCTTCAATCCAGCCACACAGCTGGTCTGATATTCCATAGGCTCTTACTTCGTTTATCAGGCGACAGTACGGAACTGTATCGAACGCCTTCCAGAAGTCAAGGAATATGGCATCTACCTGGAAGCCTGTATCTAATATTTTGTGGGTCTCATGAACAAATAAAGCGAGTTGGGTCTCACACAATCGCTGTTTCCAGAATCCATGTTGATTCCTACTGAGTAGATTTGGAGTTTCCAGAAATGACATGATACGCGAGCAAAAAACATGTTCTAAAATTCTACAACAGATCGATGTCAGAGATAAAGGCCTATAGTTTTGCACATCTGCTCGACGACCCTTCTTGAAAACTGGGACTACCTGTGCTCTTTTCCAATCATTTGGAACCTTCTGTTCCTCTAGAGACGGCTGTTAGAAGGGGGGGCAAGCTCTTTCGCGTACTCTGTGTAGAATCGAATGGGTATCCCATCAGGTCCAGTGGACTTTCCTCTGTTGAGTGATTCCAGTTGCTTTTTTATTCCTTGTCAGTGTCGGAAAAGAAATTTTTGTTTTGATCTGTTAGGTAGTCTGAAATGTGCCTTCTATTACTCCTGCTAAACAGATAAACCTTCCTCCCTTTTTTTATATTCCTATTTACTTCCATATTCAGGGATGCTGCAACGGCCTTATGATCACTGATTCCCTGTTCTGCACTTACAGAGTCAAAAAGTTCGGGTCTGTTTGTTATCAGTGGGTCCAAGACGTTATCTCCACGAGTCGGTTCTCTGTTTAATTGCTCGAGATAATATTCAAATAGTGCTCTCAGTATAATGTCACTCTATGCTCTGTCCGTACCACCCGTCCTAAACATCTGAGTGTCCCAGTCTATATCTGGTAAATTGAAATCTCCACCTAAGACTATAACATGCTGAGGAAATTTATGTGAAAAGTATTCCAGATTTTCTCTCAGTTCTTCTGCCACTAATGCTGCTGAGTCGGGAGGTCAGTAAAAGCAGCCAATTATTAACCTAGCTCGGTTGTTGAGTATAACCTCCACCCATAATAATTCACAGGAACTATCCCCTTCTATTTCACTACAGTGTAAACTACTACTAACAGCGACAAACATGGCCCCACTGGTTGCATGCAATCTATCGTTTCTACACACCATCTGTGCCTTTGTAAAAATTTCGGCAGAATTCATCTCTGGCTTCAGCCAGCTTTCCGTACCTATAATGATTTCAGCTTCGATGCTTTCTATCAGCACTTGAAGTTCCAGTACTTTACCTATGCAGCTTTGACAGTTTACAATTACAATACCAATTGCTGCTTGGTCCCCGCATGTGCTCCTGACTTTGCCCCGCACCCTTTGAGGCTGTTGCCCTTTCTGTACTTGCCCAAGGCTATCTAACATAAAAAACCGCCCAGTCCACACCACACAACCCCTGCTACCCATGTAGCCGCCTGCTGTGTGTAGTGGACTCCTGACCTATCCAGCGGAACCCGAAACCCCACCACCCTATGGCGCAAGTCGAGGAATCTGCAGCCCACACGGTCGCAGAACCGTCTCAGCCTCTGATTCTGACCCTCCACTTGGCTCTGTACCAAAGGTCCGCAGTCAACCCTGTCGACGATGCTGCAGATGATGAGCTCTGCTTTCATCCCACTAGTGAGACTGGCAGTCTTCACCAAATCAGATAGCCGCCAGAAGCCAGAGAGGATTTCCTCCGATCAATAGCGACACACATCATTGGTACCGACATAAGCGACCACCTGCAGATGGGTGAGGGGTCAACCTCAATGTGGGCAGTATCCTGGGCAGCCACGGCTGTAGTCCGATCGGCGGATGCATGGGACGAGCTGGCCCTCCCCAACAAACCCCCATCCGGACCCCCACAGTGATGCCCATTGGCAACAGCCTCAAGCTGTGTGACCGAAGCAAACACTGCCTGAAGGTGGGAGCGAAGGGATGCCAACTCAACCCGCATCCTAACACAGCAGTCACAGTCCCAACCGGGGAATAACCGCGGGCTAACTAAACCAATGATTGTGGCCGGGTTAGTGAAGTTGACTGGAGAATATGTTTTAACACTGGCAGTAATAGTTACAGAATCAGTGATGGCAAGATTGTTTGTTAGAATGAGGGAGGAGAAGAAACAGGGACATCACACAAATTGTGGAAGAATATGAGAATTCCAAATTTATATAAAAATTTCGTACTACCACTTTTCGATCTCATGCTTTAGAAGCTAGAGAGTATGAATGAAATGTGAAACTATTTCCTAACATAAAACTTTTTGCTTCTAGTAGGCCTAATAGGCATTTGACATTGGTACTTTGTGAATTATGTTCTGTTGTATTATAAAAATGACTATTTGTACCAAAACAGTCTCGTTTATTTGGTGTGTGTTACAATTGCTGCAATATTAGGCAGGCCTTTTTCGTTTTATCTGGCTGACACTGACAAAATACATGTAATCAAATCAAGAAACCACTCCAGTATTAAGCAACGACATTGAGTTTTCCTGTTTGATGGACTTCGATGAGGTAATAGATTCTTTTGCAGAAAGGAAAGTACGCCGTGTAAAGCTGTTGCAAGGTTAGAGGGAAAAAATGCTAGGACTTAAGGATTGAAGAAATGCGAACTGTCTTGCTTGTTTCTTGTCTTTACTGGTTTTATGTATCCTATATTTAATAGCACACGAAACAGCAAGTTATTAGCTAATAGGCAGAAAAGAGTGCAAATTTTCTGAAGGGTTCTTGTTTTCCTGGTTACAAATATTTCCATCCAGTATTAATTGCAAGTTTGTTTTAAGAGGGGCAGGATGCCAGAGTGGCCGACTGGGAGCAGGATGGGCACCATAGGACATTTTAATTTCAACTGTCCTGAATATAGTTTGTGGTACCCATTACAAAATATTAAACGTTTGAATTCCACAGAGCGAAATACAGTGACGTGTGGTAGAAGAACGAGGCATGGCACTGCACTTTGGCACACTTAAGACCAAATAAAATGTCTCACATTTCCTCAAACACACATGTTTTTTGTATTAGACTATTCAGAAAGATTATGTAAATTTTTGCCATCCTACATCAAACGCTCTAGGGAGGAGGAACGCCACTATCTAGTATTCCCCCGGTTTGGAAATATCGTAGATCCGAGGCTGATGTACAGAGCAGTCTGAGTTGTTGTGGGAAGGTGGGTGACCCGTGTTTACATTTAGTGGTTTTTGCTGTTTCATCTTCGTTTATTGCTCTCATGTCAAATGAAAACAAAACGGCTTTCTGTGGCCGGGAGCTATCAGGTGAATTAAAATACATTCACATAATTACGGAAGGCTAAAATATGTTATTAATTTCAGATTTTATTTTATTCCCACCTTTCTGACAGTCAAGCATTAATCTCCTTGCAGAACAATGAAGTTATTTTTGTCGGTTCGCTAAAGAAATTTGGCTTTTATTAACCTATTCTGCTGAGGCTGCCAATTTATTTGAAATGAAATATTTAATTCCATACTATTGGCTAGTTTCAACTGTTTGCTCCATTTCAAGTGCATGTTTTCATCTTATAGCACATATGGCATTATACCATAATAAAGAACCAAACATAAGATAGTAAAGTACTGGTACTGCAAGAAAATTGACGTCCAAATCTGGACATATGAATGTGAACTTCAAGCCGAATTATCTATTTTAGTATGGTTCATGAAATTCCGATGCTCATGGAGTATCCTCTAATGTCTTGTTTCTTTTGTGACATAATGTAAGAACTTTTAACGTTTTACATGTACGAAAATACGAGCTTCCTGCGTCATCGTAGCTGCGCAAGCGCAGTGATGTCTGTTATTTCACGGTCTCTGGCAACTGCTGAAATGAACCTATTTCTAACAGGTTGTGGGAAAATATTGCAAATGGTTGTTTCAAAGGCGTTACTTTCAAAGTAAATTTCCTTTTACGAAAGATGAATTATGTGCGAGAATGTATGATGAATTTCTTAAATCACAGAGCATTTGACTCTCATTTAAAAATCAATTCCATGAGGACGACCATTCAGAATAATTTCTAGCCCAGAAGATAGGACATTTATGTCATTGTTAAAAGTTTTACTGGCACAATTGTGTGATGTATTTTAAAGTGTAACAAGCGCAAAAAGATCAACATTATATGTGAAAGCTTAGCTTCTCTTGCAGCTTATTAATCTTTGAGACCATATTGTATGTGAAAAGCTTTTCTTTTTTTGTAGCAACACTATGTATATTAATTTAAACCATTA
The DNA here is from genome assembly GCF_023864345.2 of Schistocerca serialis cubense. Taxonomy (NCBI): domain Eukaryota; kingdom Metazoa; phylum Arthropoda; class Insecta; order Orthoptera; family Acrididae; genus Schistocerca; species Schistocerca serialis. The sequence goes on from NC_064643.1 coordinate 596,779,889, forward strand.
CTTTTTCCTATTTGTGTGTTCGCACTACTTGACAGTGATGTTGCTGTTGGCTGACTGCATCACATGTCCTATTCTCTGTCCTCAGTCTGTGTCGCCTGGCCATCAAGAACTGTTGCAGGATGATTTGATTCACAGATCCAGTTATATGGCTCCTTCTGTGTATAGCGATTTTACGACTATGACGAGTGGGGCCTGAAGATGGCATCAATGTAATGCCGAAACTGGTAGCACATAGAAGTTCATAAAATAAAATAAATTTCTACAATACATACGTTGGTAAATTATTGCATCAAGGTATACTCTGAATATCCGCTGTCATTGGCTGGCGAGATCACGTGACATGAGCTATGACAGGCTTACAAAAGCTCATCACAATCTTGATTTCAGTGCTTCGGAAAGTAACATGCAGTATTTGGTGGAATTCGAATTTATACTTTCGTAATATGAAAATATACAGTGTACACGTTGCTGCACATCAGACATCTTTCCAAAGCATGTGTTTTTCCTGAGTTTCGTTTTCTAAAGTGCCGGGAAAATTTACGCCAGTGTTAAAACCATAACCATTGAAAGGCTTGATAAGTTTTACTGTTTGATGATAAGTATACTGTCACTTAACACGGAAAAAGTTTATTTTCATCTGGGAGAAAGTGTATTTTTAATCGAGAAATCCGGGAAATTTTTTTCCTTGTCCACGTATACACTCTGGTATTCTGCCACTGCAGATTTCTCCGTTTGGCCTATGCGAATACTTCTTACATGCTCTGAGCAGCACTGGGATACACATCACTGTGTCTGGTTGATGTATTGCTTGCCACAATCACAGATGATGCTGTATACTGCAGGTGTCCATATTCGTTGTTTATCCTTCACTGAGCCCAGCGTATTCTTGATTTTGACTGATAAGCAAAAGATAGTCTATATGTTGGTAGAATTTACCACCACATTGAAAGTATGTGACAGTGAGTTCTTGGCAGAACAGTTCCACTGTGTCTGCATTGAAGTCAAGGACTCCTTAAGAGGTACCTTTGTGAAGAGGGGCGTGGCATCAAAGCTGTCTAGGATGTTACCTTTGTCCAGAAGTGTTCTTTGAAGTGTCTTCACAAACTCCACCAGCTTTTGGACATGATGAAGTCAATGACCCACAAGAAGTTTCAATAGCTGTGCCAGGTGTTTGGCTATTGAACTTGACAAAAATGCCTGTACCTTAACGCCAGTAGCTGCCTCCATCCAGCACAATCCAAATCCATCTTCACCATCGTGGTGCGCATAGTACAAGACATGTGTGACAAGGAGTGTCTATCTTCTGAACATTTCGTGAGAATGGCTATTCTGAGATGCAGATAAGACACTCTTTCCAACCAAGCGAGAAGGAGAGAGAAGGTGTATGCAAGGAAGACACCAAGCACTTGGCATTCCTTCTGTATGCTGGGCCACCCATGGTAAAAATTTGCAACATTAAAACCATCTTTCACTCATCGGCCAAAATGAGGAATATGCTGGGCTCAGTGAAGCATAAACTTGAAATACGGGCACCTGGAAGTTTACAGCATCAGCTGCAAGTGTGGTAAACAATACATCAGCCAAACACAGCGATGTGTATCGCTGCACTGCTCAGAACACGGAAGGAGCATTTGCCAAGGCCAAACGGAGAAATCTCCAGTGGCAGAACACAGTCTCAATAAAAATCATATGTTTGGTTTTGAACAAACAAAGCTGTTGTGCAGGGTAAACGGATTCTGGGGTTCGATCTTTAAAGAGGCTGTGAAGATCCGAGCATTTGATAACCTTCTCAATGGAAATAGTGGTTTTCAACTTAACACCATTTGGGATTCAACAAAAATATGACTATAATTCTACAATGTGAAACCGGCGAAGACAGTGGATCGGATATTGCCTGGGCATGCCAGGCTGCAGGGTGCCACCACAACCACTGACGGTGATCCCCCCAGCACGGGTTGAATACCCCTCCCAAGGCATGTGACTGGTGCTGCCGACACAGACGAGACAGCGGCTCTAAAGACTCGGTCAGGGCACAAACCCGACACTTCACCTGAAGATGACAAATAGGAATCTTGTTGAAACCTTGCTCCTGGATGACACCTTGACTCAGCTGATAACCCGAGAGGAGTTCATCGTCAAGATTCGCTGAGAAACTTGTTTTCACACCTATCTGCCCTTGCTGTCTTAGATTAGTGTGGGTAATATTTTTCCAAATGTTTGATGGTTTGTTGATAATCTCACTGATTCTACACCAACTTGAACGTTTGTTTGCCTGCCGTTTTGATCAGTGATTTTAGAAATTCTGATAGAGTGCTATCTGTCCCTTTTGCTTTATGTGATCTCAAGTCTTTCAGAGCTCTTTTAAATTTGGACTCTAATACTGGATCCTCTATGTCTTCCTTTTACACTCCAGTTTCTTCTTCTGTCAAGTTCTCTGACATGTACTCCCCATCATAGAGACCTTCAGTGTACTCTTTTCACCTATCTGCTCTCTCCTCTGCACGTAACAATGGTATTCTCATTGTAGTCTTAAAGGTACCACCCATGCTTTTAATTTTGTCGAAGGTTGTTTTTTTGACTTGTCTATATACTAAGTCAGTCGTTACAGCGATCATTTCATTTTCAATTTCTGCACATTTTTCCTGCTGCCATTTCGCCTTGGCTGCCCTGCACTTGGTATTTATTTCATTCCAAAGTGTTTTATATTGCTGTATTCCTGTCTTTCCCTGAACTTTTTTGTACTTCCTGCTTTCATTGATCAGTTGAAATATTCAGAATGAAATTTTACTGTGTGCTGGTATCAAGTATTTATCCTGTTACTCAAGTTGTCTTGCCTTCCTTGTTCCTGTGCCTGACTTCCTTAACATATGTGATTGACCTTTTTAGAGCTGTCAACTCCTCTTCAACTGAACTGCCTACTGTGATTTTCCTTATTGCACTTTATACATCCTTAGAGAACTTCAAAATGTGTATCATTGTTCCTCAGTATGTCAGTATCCCACGCCCTTCCACACTGATACTTACATATGATCTCTTAAACTTCAGTCTACTCGTCACCATTACTCAATTATGATCTGAATCTATATCTGCTTCTGGTTATGCCATACAATCCAACATCAGATTTCGGAATCTCTGTCTGACTATGATGTAATCCAGCTGGAATCTTCCCATGTCTCCGGGTCTTTTCTAAGTATATGTTTTCTGCTTGTTATTCTTGAACAGAGGATTTGCTATTGCCATCTGAAATTTATTGCATAGCTCAGTTTGTCTTTCTCCTAATTTCTACTGCATTGCCCATATTTTCCTGTAATCCTTCTATTTCTTCCCCTCCACCTACGTACCAATCCCTCATGGTTATCAGATTTTCATTTCCTTTTACATACTGTATTTGATGTTACTGTTGTTGTGGTATTTGTTCTGAAGACTGTTGTATCCTGTGCAGTGCTCTTGATTTCCAAGTAACTGTTGCAACCTACATCCTTCTGAATCTGCTTGCTCTATTCATCTCTTGGTCCCCCTCTATGATTTTTACCCCTCGCACTTCCATCCAGTACTAAACTGGTGATCCCTTTATTCTCATAATGTGACATGTCAACCAATCCCTTCTTTTAGTCAAGTTGCACAGATGTATTACCTCTCTGGTGTTCAGTACTTCCTCTTTAGTTGTGTGATCTGCCCATCTAATCTTCAGCATTTTTATGTGGCACCACATTTCAAAAGCCTCTGTTCTCTTCTTTTCTAAACTATTTATTTGTCCATGTTTAACTTCCACTCCAGAAATTACCTTCAGAAAAGACTTCCTAACACTGAACTCTGTATTTGATGTTAACAGATTTCTCTTCTTCAGAAAATTTTGTCTTGTATTGCCAGTCTACTTTTTACATCTTCTCTATTTCAGCTGTCATCAGCTATTTTGCTGCCCAAATGGCAAAACTCACCTACTACTTTTAGTGTCTCATTTCCTAATGTAATTCCCCTAGCATCATCTAATTTAATTTGACTACATTCTATTATGCTTGCTTTGCTTTTGTTGGTGTTCATCTTGTATACTCCTTTCAAGATGCTGCCCATCCTGTTCATCTGTACTTCCCAGTCCTATGTTGCCTCTGACAGAATTACCAGCAAAACTCAGAAGTTTTTATCTCTTCTCTCTCAACTTTAATTCCTACTCCAAATTTTTCTTTGTTTTCCATTACTGCTTGCTCAGTTAACATTTTGGATATGCTACAACCCTCAACCCTCAACAAGTTCCCCAATCGGAATCCTTGTATCCTTTCTCTCTCTGTTTATCTTCTGCTTACGACGTTGATGGATGTATGTGAACCATTGTTTTCAGCACTGATTTGCAGTAAAATCTGATAAGAACATCCCTATTACTGAAATGTCACACTAGCTCACACACTGCCCTGCTTTCCTACTCGTAATGAATCCTACTCCCGCTGTACCATTTTCTGCTGCTGTTGATATTACATTGTATTTATCTGACCATAGATCCTTAAATTCTGTGTTTGTATTTCACTTCATTGACTCCCACTATATCTAGATTGAGCCTGTGCATCTTCCATTTCAGATTTTCTGGCTCCCCTATCATGTTCAGACTTCTGGCATTCCATGCACCGAGTCGTAGAATGTTATTCCTTCATTGGTTAATCTTTTGCAGATGGAGAGATCATCATGACGTTTTCAGTTACAGGCCACATGAGCGGTGGTTACACATATGTGTGGTACCCATTGCCTTCTGCATCCTCATTCCGATAATCACTGCTGATTCTTCAACCTTTCGTGTGGCAGTTTCCTACTCAAAGAACAAGAGAGTGCCTTGAACCTCTGTCTGCTCCTCTGCCCTCTGTGGTTAGACCGTTGGCACAGCACAGATGACTTCTTATGCCGGAAGTCTTCAGCTCCAATTGCTGATGGTTTTTAACAAAATTGAAGCAGTGACTGGGTTTGAGCCTGGGACCCATATTATTATTATTATTATTATTATTGGTATTGGTATTGTTACTAGTCAAAGACACCACCCATAGATTGTGGAGTCACAGTCTGATATCACAGTCAAATATCCTTAATGAGATCTTAATGTTCAACTTTTGAATTTTATGCTTTAAAATATATTACTTGTGTGTTAACTATATAAAATCGTATATGATAGTGATAGCTATTTACAATCAATAGTTTTACTAGATGAATGTTTATGCTTAATAATTACAGTATGTTAGAGGGAATGAAACAGTGAAGAAAAAATTAAAGTAACTTTGAACAAAATTGTGAGTTCCATACTTTACTGCAAATAATAAAAGGATCTTTACTTAGAAAATAGTATATTTAATGAAGCTGGTGACAATAGAAATCTGAGATCTTTCTTTGGGTTATGTGTAAGAGGAAATTTTCAAAGGTGTGTAAAAGCATAATTACTCAAAACACTGAATCATAAATTACTCAAATTTAGAACAGAAAACACAAAAAGTGATGTGATTATTAAGTCACTGTATCAGTTGCCCTCTGAAGAAATAACACGAAAGCCTTCAGAAGTCTTTTAATAATAATAGTAATAAGTGTTCTGACATGGAGTTTGGTAACACATACCTTAGCTGGGAAGGGATTTAGCATTCCTATCGGCCTTCCTTATTCTCCTGTTAGCTTCCGGGACCGAGTTCGAGTCTCGGTCGGGCACACAGTTTTAATCTGCCAGGAAGTTTCATATCAGCGCACACTCCGCTGCAGAGTGAAAATCTCATTCTGGAAACATCCCCCAGGCTGTGGCTAAGCCATGTCTCCGCAATATCCTTTCTTTCAGGAGTGCTAGTTCTGCATGGTTCGCAGGAGAGCTCCTGTAAAGTTTGGAAGGTAGGAGACGAGGTACTGGCAGAAGTAAAGCTGTGAGTACCGGTCGTGAGTCGTGCTTCGGTAGCTCAGGTGGTAGAGCACTTGCCCGCGAAAGGCAAAGGTCCCGAGTTCGAGTCTCGGTCGGGCACACAGTTTTAATCTGCCAGGAAGTTTCGAGGTCATTAAAGATGGAGCACTAGCACACTTTGAAGGAAGTAACCTTGCTGAGGGAATAATTCATTTGGAGAAATTTGAAAAATTAAAATTATGCCAAAAGTATTTAAAATTGAATACTCTGGAATCTGTGTGACAGACTGAGAAGGCAAGTTTCTGGTTTCTAGCCCTATTCTGGCACACTGTTTTAATGTGCCAGGAAGGTTTATTCAGAAACAAGACATTGGAGTATAGTGCATGGCAGGATGCAGATGTAAGCTCAAATATCGTGAATTGGCAATGATGAAGCACCAGCTGAAACTTAATTACTAAAAAAGGTCACCATATTAGATTTGTATGCCTGTATCATTTAATGCTGCCACACACTATCCTCAGTCACTTCAGCTGGAATCATTAGGCAGCACAGTGCGTATCTGGTACATCTCTTTGAACAACGTGTTTGGGTTACATTTAAAATTGATTTTATTGATTTTTGTGTTAGTGCATGCATGATGACAGCTGTTTTGCCATTGTAGTGTTAATTATGTGAGTCATATAGAAAACATAACAAGTGTTACTTGTTCAGATAACAGCAGTAAGGTTCCTGTACATAAATTTACTGAGAGGTAACCAGTAGCAGAAACAACTTGGAACAAGTCCGTGTATTTGCCATTTATTGTGAGACAAAACAGTTGCAGCACATGGTGTGGAGCAGAGGAAGAGGACATGGGAGTGACATGGCAAAGTATTCTTACACTGAGGAAACTGCAAAATATTGTCTGTCTGTCTCTGTGCGGTACACATAGTACACATCACAGACTCAACTTGTTAGTACAATCTTCAAAGCTAGACACTGAAAACTCTGGAGATGATTAAATGAAATCAAATTTCTGCATTAACCACTAGGCTAGGTAATGGTGATAAAAGGTGCCTCAGTGGAAGAGGAGTCTAACATATTGAAGTAAGAAATAATTAGTGTGAAAATGCAGTGCATGTGTGTGAAAGAAAGAAATATGAGTATGAAGAGTTAACTGAAAGAAAATTTCAAAAATTGGAAAATACGTATTGGAATAATGACAGTATTATGAGAAGGGTAGGTTCCCACTAATCATGTAAAGGAGATGTTGAGTAGCTGACAGGCACAACAGGAAGGTTGCTGAACATGTGAGCTTTCGGCCAAAAGGCCTTCTTCTAAAGCAGACAAAACACACACATACATTCACTTAAGCACAGCTCACACACACGCGATCACTGTTTCTGGTCACTGAGGTTACACTGTAAACAATTGCCAGGCTGCTCAGAGTCTGACCTCAGTGGACAGTAGCAGTGCGTTGTGCTTTCATGAGTACACATGTAGAAGAAGGCAATGGTGCTGTAATACTGTAAACATGGGGAAGTAGCTTGAGTGGCATAAACAGCTGATCATTTTTTAAGTATAAGTTTTACTGACAGTTAATCTGTATAAGTTCGAAGAAGACATCAGGATTCATACCTCCATAATTACTAGTGTGATGGAGAATTTAAGCACTGGAATATTATTCAATTTGGTATACAAAGTCAATTAAACACTACCAAGAACTATCATAGTTTTTTATTGATATTTCAAGTTTCTATGTTGGTGACAAGAATAATAAACTGGCAAATTTCAAAGAAAATCAGAAACTCTGGATCATTATCAGCTTGTCTTTTGAACTGATGAAGTTAATTTAGAAAAATTGGAGTTAATCAGGTAACAATTCTACCCTTTTTATAAGTAACTGGAATGGGATAGGTGCACTGGTTATCAGGAAGGTGAAATTGTATTTGGTAGTGAAAGTGTTCAAATCATTCCCTTGTCATCCTATTTTGAGTTTCTGTAGCTTTCCTACATCACTTAACGCAGACTGTTCCTTTGAAAAGGAAATGGCCAAGACCCTGCCCTATCTTTGTTCATTCCAAGCTTGAGCTGTGTCTTTAATGACATTATTATCAATGGGCCATTAAACTGCAAACTTCTTTCCTTTTTTGTTAGTGATAGAAAATGTCAGAAAAAAATCGTTCATGGCATTTGTAAACCAGTACAAAACATTAATAACATAGAATGCAATAAGAAGTGCAAAATTCTAAGAAGAATGAGGATGAAATAGAGCAGAGGTAGAGAACTCTTATGGTGCTGTATATTAACTTAGAGTTCCTAAAACATTTCATTTGCAGTCTAGTTCTATGTAGAAATGAAATTTGTATCATAGAAAAATTGGAAGTATTTGGTTTGCTGTGCTACAGAGGTTCGTTAAACACTTTCAACATAGAAAAATGCTTAATTATAAGGGACAGTCAAATGAAAATGAAACAGATGGAAAAAAGTAAATTAACTGTTTATTATTTCAAAAATAATCGCCATAAATGTTAATACATTTATCCCACTGTGAGACAGTTTGCACTTGCCTGCGGAACAGTGATTGTACCCAGATGTGCACTTCTTTGTCCAAAGCAGATCTGCAGCCACAAATGTCTTTCTTTAGGACCCCAGAAATATGGAAATAACATGGGGAGAGACCCGGACATTGTGGAGGATTGTAAGGGCTTCACAGTGCAACTTTTGCAGTGTACCGTAGTCGAAACAACCTTGGCAATACACAAAATCATTTGAAAATCAGTAACTCCAAGTCACATATCTCTCCAGTTGCAGTTTCTATACAATTCCATATTATTTTGTTTTTAAATCAACTCCTAATAAGATCTTCTTTGTTAATAAAATTTGAATTTTGGAATTGTGTTTATTATATGTCCATATAATATGCACTTGTCTTAGACACATGCTTATCTGCATTTGGACATATTATTTACCGAGCGAGGTGGCGCAGTGGTTAGCACACTGGACTCGCATTCGGGAGGATGACGGTTCAATCCTGTCTCCAGCCATCTTGATTTAGGTTTTCCGTGATTTCCCTAAATCGTTTCAGGCAAATGCCAGGATGGTTCCTTTGAAAGGGCACGACCGATTTTCTTCCCAATCCTTCCCTAACCTGAGCTTGCGCTCCGTCTCTAATGACCTGGTTGTCGACGGGACGTTAAACACTAACCACCATAGTGCTCAGAGCCATTTTGAACATATTATTTGTCAAAGATTTCATCTGCTGTCAGAATTTATGTTGATATATCAGTAGAGAATGCAATGATAGGTGAAGGTATCAAGAAAGAAATGGAAAAATATAAAGAGAGAGAAAAAAAAAGCTTTAATAATAAGTAACGTAAGGGGAATTGAATAGCTGTGTGGTAAATGGTCAACTGTAAAAACTTTAGCACCAGCACTATTTTGTTCACATCTGTCTGATGATTCTCTCTGTGATCCTGAGAGAATTATCTGTTTGCCTTAAACTTTCCTTCCTATTTTTGGCAAAATAAGTGAAGAGGAAGTATTATCAAATGAAATCTTGCTGCAATTAAGTGGGCGATGATTTGAATCAGTAGAAGTAAACATTAATCTCAATCTGGGATATTATCTTGATTAGATATTTGTTATTTCTTTTACTCGTGTCAAATTTCATTTTAATCTTCATCAAGAAAGCTGCCACTGCTGCTGCCTATCCTTGTCCAAACTGACCTAGTATATCACCTTTATTCTCTTCTCTAGTAAATAGAAAGGATGGGTTGTGAGTGAGTTTTTTTAATATTTACGTCTTCAAAAGATCTGATTGTGTATTTTTATTGCTCTGTCATTTTCAGGAACTGAGGAATGCATATGGAATTGGTGAAAATGATTTAAAATTTGGAATAATAGGCTTACATCCTTGTGGTGATTTGGCGCCTATTTTATTAAAGCTCTTTACTGATTGTCCTGATGCTGTATTCATCAATGTTGTTGGATGTTGCTACATGAAAATATCAACAAATATTGAAGGGTGTGTAAATTTTAGTTTTGATATTTCATATTTTTTGTGACTAATTTTATCTTATACTTTGATTTGTACCACATAAGGTAGGAAATTTTGTAATCTGTTATGGATGCGCGCAAAGAAATATAGCCAGTGAATCTGAATGCTGTAGACTCTGGGTGTCATGTTGGAGGAGATCAGAGTGGTAATTCTTCTGCAAAACCTGGAATTCTCAGGGAATTAAATTTTACCTGAAAATAATCAGGGAATTTGAGGAAATCTATAATATCTCAGGGAATTCTGTGTCTTTAACCTAGTATTGAAATTTGATTTTATTGATTGTTATAAATTACTCACGTTTTTCTTGCGTAGAATGTTCTGGTATAGTGATGAATATGGCGTAGCTGACACAGCATTTTGAAGGATATAGATTTTACAGGAAATTTTTGCTGACAACAAAATTTATTTCCACATTAAATTCTTAACAGGAGTATATCTTACTTTTTATGTTAAAAAAATGAATGCTGTTCACTTTTTGAGTGTTACGAATCAGAAAATTCATCATGTCACCCCCTGAAGAAGGCTAATGTGACATATAGACATCTGTTGTCTCAAGAATGAGCAACGTCTGTGTGTAAACTTACTGGTATATTAAATGCAATTAAACTGGAAACACACATTAATAATTTGCTCATACAGTTTTGGTATACACGGAGGTGTGAAACAGGACAGTAAATTTGTAATATTCTACATAACATCAGTAAACACTTGTAGCAAATATTTCAGATATTCTGGTAGCTGGTAGAACGTAGAAGAAGGATAACGAATTTAAGCTTTTGAAGTGTTCTTCCAGAGCCTATGTGTCCAAAAGCGGCACACAAGGGATTAGTCCAACATGCTATGTGAAAACTGCTATGAAATTTTTTATGCAAGAAGAGTACACCAAAAGAAAAGTGATGTCAAAATTTTTTCTGTTAAGAGGGACTACATGTATTATTTTGTGGTACACACAAAACTGTATTTAACAGTAGTTTATTCAGCCATTTCTGTCCAGTGCAGGAATCAGCAAATGAGCAAAAGTGGCTGTGACGAGAGCATAATGTTGTCAAGTACCATGGGAATTACATGGGAACTGTAAATTTAATTTGTTGAAATGAAATACTACTATCCACATGCTTAGTGTGCCACTTCCCTCACTGACAGTAAATACCCTATGGCATGAGCGCGTAATATAACTGTACAATGTGGTCCAAAAGTCTGGAAATACCCTCATAAAATCCATATGGAGTAGCAAAGAGTAAAACAAAGTCCCTACACATAAGGAAGGGGAGGGGAAAAACTTACAGACAACGTCACCAACATGGTGGCCATCTTGAAAGCCGCCATCTAGGATTCGACTAAAAAATTAGACAGGTAGAGAATTTCACCAGAAAAACGAAGACATTGCTATTTTGAACACAGCTTTATTCATTCTCAGTTTAACCAGTTTGGTGTGGCAAAGCATAACCAATTATGTGTGGCAGTGTGAGTGTTACATACTGAAAAGGCATTAAGCTGATGTTACACGCTCCCGAGAGAACGGTTCGATATGCTGTCCATTACGTCGCAGTATTAATGCTATCTTCTGAAACCAGTCCTGTTGAACTTTGACCAACACATTCTGCTGAATTTGACTGCACACATCAACAGTTAGCTGCTTAAGATGAACCAGATCCTGTATTTTCACAGCATAAACCAGTCCTTTGATGTGACACCGTAACAAAGGAGTTAAACCTGGGGAATATGGTAGCCACTCTGCTCCACTGCACCTCTATGACCAATCCACTTTTGGCAGAACTGCACATCCAGGTTCGCTTGCATGCTGTGTCCATAATGCAGTGGAACTTCAACATGCTGGAAGAGTTCTGGAAATGTCCCAGCCTCTGTCAACAGTGAGGGAAAAATTGTTACTGAACAGTACCTGATACAGGAAACAAGTGTTACCTGCAGTTGCTGCATCACCCATCCTGCGATGTGTACCCGACAGTCTGTGCCATGTTCAGGTCTTGGAGCAGTTGAAGTTTGTATGGGTGCCGTTCATGCTGCAGTAAAATTCACAGTATTGGGGTAAAGCTAACCCCACATCCTTGCGACAGGTGACAAGTGCTCTGTTGCAGACTCTTGCTAAATGGTGCCAGCACACTCACTATCCTTGCTTTGTCATTGGTGGATTTTGATCTTCAAATGTTTGGTTTATCAACGACAGAACCTATTGTCCGGAATTTGGCCAAAAGTTTGTCAACTGCACTATGAGAAATGGGTAGTCTGGTCAGGTGGTGACTGTTGAAATCCTTAGCAGTGACCTGTGTGCTCCGTTCTCCTGACTTCAAGATAATTTTTGATGCATTCTTCATGCAGTTATGACATTTTTGTAATCTGTAAATGAGAAAAGAGCAGTTAAAACATGATCACAAGTAAATGTTACCTAATGTTTATATCTAAAAACAAAGATGATGAGACTTACCAAACAAAAGCGCTGGCAGGTCGATAGACACACAAACAAACACAAACATACACACAAAATTCAAGCTTTCACAACAAACGGTTGCTTCATCAGGAAAGATGGAAGGTGCTTGTGTCTGTGTATGTGCGGATGGATATGTGTGTGTGCGAGTGTATACCTGTCCTTTTTCCCCCCTAAGGTAAGTCTTTCCGCTCCCGGGATTGGAATGACTCCTTACCCTCTCCCTTAAAACCCACATCCTTTCATCTTTCCCTCTCCTTCCCTCTTTCCTGATGAAGCAACCGTTTGTTGTAAAAGCTTGAATTTTGTGTGTATGTTTGTGTTTGTTTGTGTGTCTATCGACCTGCCAGCGCTTTTGTTTGGTAAGTCTCATCATCTTTGTTTTTAGATATATTTTTCCCATGTGGAATGTTTCCCTCTATTATATTCTTATCTAATGTTTATACGCATGTTACATGTCGGGCGTGGGATTTGCACTTTGCACCGTTTAAAACTCCACTTCATGCCTTTTCGGTATGTGACACTCATGCTGCCAAGCGCATCACTGCTGCCACATATAATTGGTTATAACTTGAGAATGAATAAAACTATGTGCAAAATAATAATGTCTTTGTTTTTCTGGTGAAGTTCTGTATGTGTCTAATATGTCACATGGTCACCTTCCCATTGGAAATTTTAGAGTTGAATCCTAGATGGCCACCATATTGGTGACATAGCCTATAAGTTTTTCTCCCTCCACTTCCTCACATGTAGGAAGTTTATTTTACTTTTCGATACACCATTCAGATTTTATAAGGCTGTTTAAAGACTTTTGGACCACCCTGCACATCATTGTGATAATTTTTGGATTTTGTACTCATGATGTAACAGTTCTTTGTTCATTTCTTATAGTCCTCACAAAAATGCAAAGTGTCTGTTGAGTGAGAAAAACAAACATTTACGGTACAACAGATGCACCTGAGACAAAAAAATGTAAAATCGAACGATGGAAACTCCAGCTTGGAATATCAACAATACTAGTAAAAGGATACATTGCTACTCACCATTAAGGTGACCTGTTGTGTTGCAGATAGGTATAATGAAAAGACAGTTACACATTGTAGCTTTCAGCCAAAACCTTCCTCAGTCTTTTCTTTGTGCCTGTCTGCAACTCAACAGGTCAACTTTGCAAAAAAATGTAATGCATCTAGACATTTCTAGTTTTATTCAGCCCAAATTTGAATAGAGTAGGAAGATTGTCCCAGGCATTGTTTTGCATATTGTGCTGCGTACCAGACAAACTTGATCAAATTCATAAAATATACCAATGCAAATTGATCATGCACAAATGACTGAAGTTTAGGAATACTGTTTCACTGATAAACCTGAATTGACATAAAGCCATTGGAAATTATATTGTCTATCAGTTTCTCAAAAATCTCTTTCCACTATCATCCTGAAAGACAAAGATATCAATATGTTCAGGCCAAGAGTCCAGCATGAATAATGAATTATTTTTTGCTGTTGGCATGACAATGATTAAATTGTAATGCTGAAAAATCATGCTTTCGTATTTTACTTGACTTTGTTACATCAATTAAAAGATTTATGCATGTGTATAGTCCTTTCCTAATTTTTGTTCTTAAGAAATAAAAGTGCATTTTGGATGCACTTTTTTGACAAAATCTGACTGATCTCGTTATACATAACAGTTGTGGAAATAACAGTAGCTTTGTCTTCAGATCATATATGAATTTCTTTACAGTTTGCCATCTTCTCTACATGTTAACTTGAAACTAAACCTTGTAATTTTGCTGCATCCTGTACTGTAAGATTTCTTGAACCTGCTCAACCAACTTGAGGAAACCTAGAAATCATTAATGTTCATGTCCATTTCAATTTAGAGTGCCTAATTTTGTGGGTCTTCATTGGTAACAGTGCTTTGTTTGTCAGATGCAGTTTAAAATTTTTGCCCTAGTTTTTCTTTAATACTTTTCGAATTTTGATTTTGTGCATACTAATTCCATGTGTAAGTCTGTATTCCATTAGTACAATTCACATTCATATTGTATGAAATGGAACTTCTTGTGCATACTGCTCCTTCATTTCTTTCCTTAAGCAAAAGTTCACAGCCTTTTCCATGTTACTGAAAGCTATTACAGTATATTGTTTCTTTGCACTAAAAAGGTATTCTTGTTCTGGACTCGCGATCACCCAAAAATCTTCGCTCTAACTGCAGTTTCCTGAACTGTCGTAGTTTTTTCAAGTTTCCTCTGATGTTTCCAAAGTTTCTATCAAGATGTCAGCATCATTTGAATTAATGTCTTCAGGAGAAATGGATGATGTCAATCTCCATATTTCTTCTTTGTGAGACTTAGAATATTAATCGAATTCCACATTAATGTGAAAATTTAGAACCTGCTCAAAGTCAGGTTCTGTTAGTGGGCATATATGAATATTAATACAGTTTTATCTCTACTTTTAACACTTCAGGATACCACGAAAGGGTCAGGTAATTTTTGTTGTTTTTTTACATTAAATGGGTTGCAAATTTGAGAGATTTCTAGTTGTAAACAGTTGTTTTAGAGCAACTACTACTGAAAAATAAAGTTAACTTTGCAAATTAGATCATGTTATGTCATATTATGTGTTATAGTGGCTGGCACGAAAATAGGGCTTCAAGGTCACCTTGCCATCTTATTTTTAGTCTAGAATATGGTGGAGTACTTTCCAAAAGAAAATTCTCACTAGCTGCTAGGGAAAAAAATGAAAACTACCATTACAAGAAATTTTAGAGGGAAACAATTTTTTACTTCAACCTGTGGTAGTAACAGAATCACTAAACATACTCAAAGTTTACAGATGCACATGCTGCTTGTTTAATTTTGGAAATATAAAAGTATTCTGAGATAAAAATAAAATATTATAAGAGCTGTGAAACTGTGCCGACTGCATAGCGAAAAATGTAGTCACTGATGAATTTTCATTTTGTAGGGCTGCGAAGAAAATTCCCTCGAGAAAGTTTTTACTAAAACTACAAAATTATTTTTGGTAACATTTCAGACATCATTATTGTATCGTATCACGTATGGAGGCAAATTATTTCCATGATATTCTGTGCGCAGCAGCGCGCAAGTCTTTGTTGGTCGTCGCCAAGAGTTTTGTTCGGACGGCTTGCTTTAATATGACCAAGAATATTCCCTACTTCTCGAAAATATTTTACTGGCGGCTAATACATATCCTTCATCATTGCATCCATCACTCAAAATGCCAACATATGTTATGCAAAAGTAATTGTAGTTATTTTGAAGCCAATATTTTCACTGAAATAGAGCAAAATATTTGTTCGAAAAGTTTTGTGAAACCCAAGTTTTATTTAAATTTGCTGTAAGTCTATTATTCTCGGCACACAATATGCGCTTGGTGTGCAAAAACCTCGTTTTTACTATTGCAATGTCCCTGTCTTGTGTTACAAATTTCATCCATCATTACAGTTTCTGAATTAAAAACCAAGCGGGTAGAGAAGACAGTGCATTGAAGTGACTGGCCAGAATAATCAATTTTATCACTGACATTACCCTGCATTTCTCTAGCCATTGGATACTATCCTCTGTCATACTAAAGTAATACAGTTCTATGTTCTACCTTTTTGTAAAAGTCATCAAATATCATAGAGTTCTATTCTCTTTCTGGAGAATCAGAATAGGTGATGGGTCTGTTCTGATGTTACGGCACTGTTTATGTATACAGATGATATAGAAGCACCACAATGTTTTGTCATTTTATGAACTTCATTACCCTCACTACGAAACAGCTAGTAAATCTTTCTATGAAAAAAAGGAGTTAAATTTCGAATGTACAAATATACCGAATGCAGTAAGATTATGTCTGAATGTAAAGACATTCGATGCAGGTTTTCAGGAAAAACTGTTGTTAATTAATGCAGAATTGACAATCTTTTTTTAATTGACAGTTACTGTCGAGTAAACTAATTGCCGCCACTTGTGATAAATTTATCAGACATCTACTGTAAGGGAAAAACATTCGCAGTATGTTCTCTATAACTGAAATGAATAGACAAACATTTAAGTCAAGTCAGCTTTTTACATAGACAGCACTTACCTAAACTGAAGGATCTTCAGGCTCCGTCGTGTCTTCAGATTCATTGTCGCTTGTTTCAGCTAGGTGTATCATCACAGATTCCACTATGGTGTCTCTTAAACCCTGGTTCAAGAAATCAGTTTCTTGCAATGCTTCTGCGTGTTTTACTCACCTCTCCCAGTCTTGCTGAGTAACATTGTCAAGAGCTTTGTGTGTTAGCTTCTCGACATTAACAAGATTGAAAGTAGTATTTCTTTTTGCTACTTCTCACTTTACTTGGGCCCATATCAATTGAATGGGATTATACTGGCTGTGATGTGGTGGTAGACGTACCACTTGGTGTCCCATTTCATTTGCCAGTTGATCTAATTTGTAAGTCTTTTTGGCACCTGCGATTTCTTCCTTAGACAGGAGTTCAGCCTTCATTTCATCAACTGAAAATGACACATTCTTTCACTTTAACCACTCCATGCTATCTGCCTTGCACCAATTTGAACGTGGCAGCTTTTCTATCTGAATGGAGTGGTAGTTTGTATTATCCATCACGATAATTGACCCTTCTTACAGTGCAGACAACAGTCGAATAAACCAATTTTTAATAACTTCTCTATTCATTTCTGAATGGTAATTGGATTGGCAAGAACTTTTTCCAACAGGAGGAACAAGTTTGGCCTCTGGTATGAAGCCTGTGGTTAATGAACCAGCGTGGGTGATGATTAATTGGCCACCTATACCAGTAGGCACTTTCAAACTGTCGTTTACTTTCGAGTTGCGCCATATATACTAACTGGCTTGGTTCTGTGAAACCCAAGTTTCATCCAAGTACACTACAGGCCTGGTGTCTTCAGCGCGCAAGAAGTGCAGTGTATGCATGAACTTTGCTCTCACTGCTGCAATGTCTCTGCGTTCCATTAAGAAATTCCGTCCATCATTACACTTCTTGAATCGGAAACCAAGGGAATGGAGAAGACGAAGAACGGAGGTCATTGAGCCCAAGTAATTAATTTTTTCACAGAGCTCAGCCTGTATTTTTTTTTACCCATTGGCTACTCTCCTCTGCCGTAGTATCCAACTACAGTTCTACGCACGAGCTCTTTGTTAAAATCGTCAAAGTCGGTTGATTTCCGTTCACATTCGTGTCCCTTTCTTGGAGAATTGAAACACTCATTCACGTCTGGAGATTCTGCCAATGACACAGATTTGCTAATACGGCCTACATTTCACTTGGAGACATCACATGCTTTAGCAGTAAGTTTATGAATTTGTGCAAAATTTAAGTTATTCCTTGCTTCTTCATTGTTAGCCAGATCAGTAAAAAACTTGAGTACATTCAATATGATAATTTTCGATTGCTTACGAATGTCTTTCCGCCCTTTACGCACACCGACCAGAGGAGTACTACAAGTAGGCCACTGCTCCTGCATTGTCGTTCACCACCAAACACATGTCAAAGCACCTTTCTAAAGACAGTAAGACACTGAGATCGGATGAGAACACTCGATATAGCACGGTAACACTGAGCTTTCAGCTGCTCTGACCTACCACACCTTTAACAGTACCTACATGGCGACAAAGCCAAGAGGCGAGCAAATCACAGCACGCAGCTCCAGTTGGCGGCAGGCAGCGGTCGTGACCTTGAGGGCTCTACTTTCGTGCCAGCCACTATAGCCAACGTGCTGTCAGCCGCAGCTGTGCTCTAGTAATGAAGTGCATCTGCAGACTGCTCTGACACCACTAGGAGAGTACTTCTCACTAACAACCTGGCCGGCTGTGATAATAGCAGTTTTCAACATTTTAAAAAGAGCTAAAATTTTGACAGTATTTGCTTGA
This sequence comes from Schistocerca serialis cubense, assembly GCF_023864345.2. Classification (NCBI taxonomy): domain Eukaryota; kingdom Metazoa; phylum Arthropoda; class Insecta; order Orthoptera; family Acrididae; genus Schistocerca; species Schistocerca serialis. Next base: position 596,798,135 of record NC_064643.1, read on the forward strand.
TTGTAGTCTTTTTCATGCAAAAAATTGCGGATCAAGTTTCCACATCTGAGACTGGACCATTCCCTCATCAGTTGTGATAGAAAACCATTTTAATGATATAATTTGATCTTTTATGTAACCTATATGCTATAGAGTAGGTTTATCTGTGTGTGTTTGCTTCTTAATTCACTCCATCCCTAGTTTACAATAAACTTCACTGGCCAAAAAATTAATAACCCCCATGAGACAACACCCCCCCCCCCCCCCAGCCATGGTAATGACCCCACTTTGATGAGAAAGAGAGCCCACAAGTTTTTTTTTCAGGTATGCTGTATCCAACTGAAGCAACTCTTATAAAGATACGTGATTGTAGGGATGTTGATTGCTATGATACACCTGCTGTTCCAATTAAAATCGGGTGACATAGTGAGCCAGTTGAGTACCTAAGTGTTCGCCAAAAGAGTTAAGTATGCATGCTGCTCTGTGGGCACCACCATTGTCATCTTGGGATACAATATATCCATGGCATACTCATCATGGTGATATAGAAGAAATAACGACACTTGTTCGCTGAGAATGTTGAAATAAACTTCATGGTTCATGTTCATGATAACGTGAACAAGTGGGCGCAGGTTGTGCTATGAAAAACAGCCCCTCAGTGTCTCAGAACCACCTTCAGCCCAATCTACATCCTCCTCACATTGTGGATTAAATTCATTGGGTTGACTGTGCACTTGATGCTGGGAAGGAACTGTTAATTCCAAAAGCTAGGTTAATGTCATCACTTTAGTTTTAATGTCAGCAGTGTAAACATTTCATCTCATAAAATTAAATACTGGCCAGCAATTCTTCTCATGTTTACCATTTCAATATAGTAAAGAATAGAGTTTTGTAATCGTGGTGTAGCTGGAGGGTGGATACTTATGTTATCACTTACTAATTTACACTACCGTGCAGAATCAGGATACACCTTTCTCTTTGGCATGCTGTGCTTGCGGTGCTGTTGGTATCTGACACATGACATTATGTCTGATCACTAAATTCTGATTAAATGACTGTACAACATTTTCAAAAGAAAACTTTGGAGCTAGAAAGCTTGCCAATGGTCACTATTACCTGTGAGACACAAATAATGGCTTTATGAACACTTATTTTCAACCCTGAATTTCTGTCTCAAGATCTAGATCAAAATATTGAAGTTGGTTTTTCTGAATCCTTGCAGATTCTGCTGATAATACCAAAATCTTGTACATTTAAAGAAATAAGAGTGATTGTTACTCAGTATTTTAAGTTTATAGGATTATGTTATTGTCTTCTGGTATTACTAATCTCTGAGCAAATCTACTAGCCAAGTTGTGCTGCTTTTAGTAGAGTGAAACATTTTCAATATGAAACTTCGGCTATATTCCTGTTCTTACCAATAAAAGCTTGCTTCCTCTGCATGGAAAGAAACTGAACTTTTTTCCCCAAGTAGTGCAAAACACACACACACACACACACACACACACACACACACACACACACACACACACACACCAGTTTGTAACTTTGTTTTTCCCCATAACTGTTCTTATTTTGCACTCAGCCTAAGAGGTAGTAGTTTTCACAGTGGTACTCAGCATCTCTCCAAGGATGCCTTATTACTTAAAGTTTCTTTGAGAATAATAACTTAGCCTGGAAAATAAATTGTTTACTAAGCAGTAACACACTTGGCCAATTGTTCTCGTGTGAAACATGCTACAATGGAAACATCTGGTGGGAAAGGGACGGATCTTAGTATATCAAAGTTTTCATTCATTTTGTAAGAAACCCACAAAGATATACCAGGTGCCCAGATATAGAGGAAACTAACAGACTTTGGAAATAATTCCACATTATTAAGACTTTTGTCTGCCTACCTTCCTACCTCAAGTTCATGTAAGGAAGTCACTGATTCATCCTCTCATCCATCTTTTTCCATGTGGTTTATCAATCTGCTGCATGCATGTTTGTGTAGTTCTTAATGTTCATATTTTACTCTCAAGAGTAAATTGCACTTGTGTTTTCACTCTGTGTTCCTACCTAAAAAACAGAGTACTATTGCATGTTGTCGCTTATAACTGTCGAGTTTCCTATGATTACAAGGAAACATGATGGCTGGATCATACTTATCTGTTAGGAGATGAAATTCTTAGAACAGCCAGTAGACACACTTCAAAAGCAGGAACAACTATCCTAACTTTCAACAGGAAGGAAAGAGGGATAGGTTGGTTGAGGTTAGAAAGGCAAGGCAGTTCACTCAGGCTCCAGGCTGAGGGGGGTCCATTTGTGAAGATGGGGGGTGGCAGGTCCTTTGTCTTCCATTGTCCTTGCAATCTAGAGTACAAGTGACTTACTCCTGCTTTCTAACCTCTCTCAGCCTATCTCATTTTCCTCCATGAAGAAGAAGCTAACAGATCTGAAAGCTAGGATAGTTGTTTTTGCTTTATACGCATCTATCAGCAGTCCTTAGACACTCACCTCCTAAAAGTATGTACTAGCCAGCCATTCCATCTCTTAGTCATGTTATAGCTTTCTCACATGAATTTTCCTTTTGATGCAGTATTTTGTGATTGTTAAATTAGGACATATGCTTAATATCCTGCAGATTGATTCTGTATCTGCACTCGTAATGTTACACCATTCCCATTAAACATTTGTAGAGGTTGTAAAAGATGCTCTGTTGACAAAGTTTTTGTAGGGATGTTTGTCTGAAAATGAACTGTTTCCATGTTATAAGAAGACAAAATCAAGCCACATTGTTAACTCTTATGAAAATATTAATGATTTGTAAGCAAATAATGAAATAGTGAAGGAACACCAACTCACCATGTAGTTGAGGTGTTCAGTAGGTACATCAACAGGACTGAAAATGTTGCTAATTTTTTGGACAGTGTCCTCCTTCAAAGCTAACTATTACAAAGTGCATGTGAATGTGCCCACAACACATGCTCCCCCCCTCCCTCCCCCCCCCCCCCCCCCCACACACACACACACACGTATGCCTTACATAGATAAATTGTCTTGACTGACAACATTGTAGTACTGTGGATTGACTTGGGTGAGGGGTTTAAGGGTTTTATCAGGTGGAGTGAGTGGGGTGTGAAAGGAAGTGAGGAGGGTTGGAGGGTGGCACTGGTCAGCCCCTCTGGCACAGGCAGAGGAGCTGTATGTAGCACACAGTGATGTCGAAGAGTGGACTGGTAAGGGGAGACAGAACAGAGGAAAAGACTGCAGATACGAAGGCATGAACGTAGAGTGAATGAAGGGAAGGTGGTGGGGGATTCTTTACAAGAATTCTCTTGCATTCAGTTATCACTTGCCATTCAGTCATTAATGTAGATGGTTCAGTACCACAGTTTGTAAGCTTGTATATGTGTGGTCAGAATATACCAACATGTTTTTAATTTATAGTTAAACGCAACGTAATTGGAGAGAAGCTTGACAACTGTATTGGCAGTGTTTTCCATGTCATGAGATGCCAGCACATACAGATTTTTGCTGCAGTACAGCAGTGACCAAGAGAACAAGGACATTCATAGTCAACAGATCACTTGGTGCTCCAAGGACTCTACACAGTGTCACCTTTGAAGTGGATGTATTTCATTGACTTGAATAGGACCTGAATATAAATACAGGAACCATTGCACACAATATGATTGTGCCTCACTGTACTGTGTAAAATGTTCTACATGAACAGCAAGTCCATACTTATACCACCAGAATGTAGTGGCTATGGACTCAACAGGTTTTGCATCACATGGGAAATTATGTTCTAGATTGTTACACAATTGTATGGATTTCCTCAGTCTGCAAAGCAAATTCCATTCACTATGATGTAACTGGATAGATAAAAAAAAAATTACTCACCAAGCAGTGGCAGGAGAAAACATACATAAAAAAGAATTTTACTTATGCAAGCTTTCGGAGCAGTGGCTCCTTTTTCTGGGAGAAGGGTTGAAGGGGAAGGAAGAGGGATGAAGGAAAAGAAAGGAGAGGTTTAGGAAAAGGGGTAGAATTAGGAAAAGTTACCCAGAATCCTGGGTCAGAGGAGACTTCCAGTCATTTTCCTTCACCCCTCTTCTTTCCCCTTCAACTTTTCTGCCGGGATAAGGAGCTAATGACTCCGAAACCTTGCATAAGTAAAACCTTTTTTTATGTGTGTGCTCTCCTACCCCCACTTGGTGTGTAGATTTCTTTATCTATCCAATTACATTATATTCTCAAAAATTGATTATTTTCATTGTTAAATTCCATTCACTAATTTAGCAAATTTTTCTTTGTGAGAGATCTATTTTCAACAGCGGAAACAGCCACATTTGGAATGAAGTTAAACCTGATTCCACTCATTTCTGTGGCTTCTGACACCAATCTATGGACATATATAATTGATGACAGTTCGATATGGGCATACATTCCTCCACCTCACCAACAGGTTTAGAGGCACTTGCTTTTTTACTAGAAGAACGTTGAAAAAGGTAGAGGTATAGCTGAAAATATGCAAAGAAACATGGGCTCAGCTCCTTAGTACACTATATGAACATTATATTCGGGAAATTATGGAGAGCTTGAGGTGGACCATGTGCTTGCTCACTAATGTTACTCAATATGAACCTTTTGATTTTCTCTTGTGGATCTTCCTGTGGTTTTGTTTATGTGACTGCTGTGTGGTCAAACGAAGAGCTAATTCCACAGGTTATGGTTGTGATTGGAGTGATCCACTTCATACCAAGCATTTTGATTATGCCAGGGTGTATATGCTCTGAGGCAACTGGGAAATCTGGGAAAAAAACATGAATTTTTTCACCTGGCAGGAAACCAGGAAAACCCCCAGAATTTTTTAGAATTCTGAAAATCTTTCGTTGTTTTAGTCTACAGTGTCAAAGCCTTTAGGACAAAAACAATGCATTTCTTCATAACAGTAAAGTGCTGCCGATAAGCATGATGTGACAGTTGTTTACATTAAGTTTGTTTTAGCAGTTGCCAGCAGGCTCATTGGCATGCACAGTTGAGTTGCGTATGGGCAGTACCTGTTCCCACTTCCAGCTACTTGAAGTGCGTCTGTTAGCTTTATCAGCAGTAGTGACAAGCAGCCAAATGCTATCCTGCAAATTTATTTATTTATTTATTTTTGGTGCGCCCAAGCTGCCAGATTCATGTATGTGCTGAGCAGTCTGGGTTGTAGTGGGGAGGGAGTCCGTCTCCACATGAGCCACGTTTACGTTTAGTGATTTTAGTGTTTCCTCCTCATTTGCAGCTCTCACATCAAACGAAAACAAAACAGATTTCTGTGGCTGAGGGTTGTCAAGTGAATTAAAATAAATTCTTGTAATTATGAAAGGCTGAAATATATTATTAGTTTCAGTTTTCTGATTTTATTTTATTTCCATGTTTTGCCAGGGATTTCTGGGGTTTTTCCTAGTTTTCTCCCAGATGAAAAAATTCCTGGGTTTTTCCCAGATTTCTCAGTTGTCTCAGAGCATATACACCCTGAGTCAAGCATTAATCGCCTTGCAGAACAATGAAGTTATTTTTGTCAGTTTGCTAAATAAATGTGATTTTTGTCAACCTTTTCCACAAAGATAGTCAGTTTATTAGAAACAAAGTGTTTCATTCAACACTATTGGGTAGTTTCACTTTTCACTGAATTTCATGTGCACATTTTCATCTTCTGGCATGTATGGCATTATGCCACAATAAAGAACCAAGCATGAGATAATGCAGTACTGGTACTCCAAGAAAATTTGTATCCCAGAAATCGCACTGAAAAGCTTGAAATCAATTTGGGCCTACTTCATTGTGAATCTGGACATATGAACGTGCACTTTAAGCTGAAGTATGCTTTTTAGTATGGTTTACGAAATTCTGAAGCTCTAGCATCCTATGATGATATATTTCCTTTATGACATCATGTAAGATCTCTGAATACTGTATATACAAGGTTTTTCGAAATGAATATATGGGTTTTAAGGCTTTATAGCACATATTACATTCACCTTACAGTTATAAATAACACACCAAATGAAAGAGAAACAAAAACGGTTTTTCTTACAATTGTTCAGTGTGAACACTGATCACACATCGAGTCGATAGGCGAGTTGTTCTGAAACCTTGTGCAGTGTATCAGGAATAACTGTTGCAATAAACTGTTTCTAAAGACGGAAGATCAGCTGGTATCAGAGGCACATACACATGATCACATCAGATCATGTGTGAACATGGAAGTCATGCATAAAATGCTGTGTCAACTGGCCCCTTACGCCCAATCCACCAGTCGGATACAACGTTGTTTAACCAGTTGTGTACTGAGCTATGCCAGTGAGGCGGTTCACCATCTTGCTCCGAAATAAAGATGTGTTGTTCAGCTTCTCCCTGTTGAGACACGGGCCATAGCTGTAGCACATCAAGATAAGAAACATAAGTTACAATTGATTCATCGAAAAATAAAGGCCCATAAAGTCTCCCGGGGATATTTCTTAGGGCTAAGCTTGAAAGACTCGCACTCGTTTAACACTTTTTTTAGTCACTTTTTGTCACTCCCTACTCTTCCCAGTGCGCACAGGTATACAAACAAAACTGTTTGAGTTGTTCTTTCATTTGGTGTATTATTTACAATTGTAAATTGAACATAATAAATGCTACAACACCTTAAAACCAGTATGTTCATTTTTAAACAGCCTTTATATGGGCTTCCTATGTCATAGTAACTGCCCACGTGCAGTAACGCCTGTTTTCTGCTGCTCTCTGGCAGCTCCTGAAATGAACGTATTTCTAACAGGTTGTGGGAAAATATTCTGAATTGTGCTTCGAAAAGCGTTACCCTCAAAATAAATTTCCTTTTATGCAAGATGAATTATGTTACGTGTGAGAATGTTGGATGAATCTCTTAAATCACAGAGCATTTGACTCTCATTTAAAACTCAACAAATTGAGGACCAGCCACTTACAAGAATTTCCTGCTCAGAAGATAGGAAGAAGTGTATTTTCACCTGGGAAAAGTTATTTTTAACCAAGAAATCTGGGACTTTTTTTCCTTGCGTGCATATACACCTTATATGTGCATCAAAACTTAATGTGTGGATACAGTTTGTACGACAAATATGGTGATTGTCATGTAGAGAAATTTTTGACATGTACTGCCAAAGGAACATCGCTTGCAGTGCAAGAGTTAAGAACATAGAAGATTTTATTGTTACTTTTTATGGAGAAAATGCATGTTTCTGGGTATATGTACTGATATGTATAGTTTCATCTAGTGACCCTTGTCTACATCCTCTTGTGAGATTGTTGGTATCCTGTGTATCCTCCGTAAACAATTGTACAGTGGCATTGTGGAGGGTACATTGTACGTATATTAGCCCCTTCCTTTCCATTTCTTGTTTTCGCAAAGACAAAGGAAAAAATGGCTGTTGGTGTGCCTCCATATGTACTATCATTATCTTATTTTCATGATCCTTGCACGAGATATACTGTTGTATCTCTCCCCAAGTGTTGAGGAGGATCGATTAGTAGCCTCTATAGGGGGCAGGGCATGGACATTGAGATGTGAGTCAGCAGACGCTGGCAGGAGGTGTGACTGATATCGGCAAACTCTGGTTTCTTGCCCACATTAAATCAGCAGGCACCATAGTCAGGAAACCTGTTCACATACTCTACATGAAGCGCTCCTTTACACACCATTACATATTGTGTTGGTAACCTCACTGTGGACTTTTATTCTAGGGCATTTGATATGTTGCTTATAACAGGCTTGATCTCCATTGTAGAATTGTTGACTTCGAACTCCCTGGGTGAAACCATGCATCACCAACACCCAGCTTATACTGTTTGTGAAAGTGTTCCACACCTGTTCACTTTATTCCGAGCACCGCGTAATGTAACTGACCTATCTTGTGTGTAAAGAACAACTTGTGTTTGTATCTATCTTGATATAAAATATACAATGAAACTAGCAATGCCATTTCAGTTCACTGAGCATCTGTGACAAGCTTCCGTAAGGGATATATGAATCTGGCAGGTCTTTACTGAATTCGCTGGACATCTGGTGCAAGACAAACTTGTCAAGGACACTAAACATTGGGACAGTTCTCCAGAGTAAATCACACTAGTCTTCAATGTGATTTACTGAAGAAGGTTGCTAAAGTTGTCTAGCATCTAATGGGAAAACCCTCCACATCTCTCATTCATGCTACTGCTTTCACAAGTTCATTAAATTTCATATTGTTACTACTTAGATATTCAAACACTATGAGAGGCTCCAAAAGTTTGGCACCAATGCTATAATTATAAACTATAGATTCTTTTTTGTGTTTGTGGGTATTACCTAGCATTTACCAGTCAAGAGGGAGCTGCCAGTCTGTACACTTAGAAGAAATATTGCCCAATTCTTTCTATGTTTTCTTAAATTACCCATTAGCCCAGTGGACCCACATTTGGGTGGATGACAGTTCAGACCACCGTTTGACCATCCAAATTAGGTTTTCTGTGGTTTCCTTAAATTACTCCAAGCAAATGCTGGAATGGTTCCTTTGAAAAGGCAGTCGATTTCCTTCCACTTTCTTTCATAATCCAAGCTTGTGCTCCATCTCTAATGACCTTGCTGTCAGCGGGATGTCAAACTCTAATCTTCCTTCCTTTCTTCATTAAACCATCCAAAAATGACAGAATTTTGTAGACATCTGCATCCTCTAGGAGTAACCTGAGAGTGTTGTTAATCCTACACGATAAATCACTTATATTTATTGAAAATATTTGTATCCTGTTAAGCTTCATTGGGTCACACCCAGTTTTTTTTGTGTGTGTGATCAGAGTTCTGGCACATTGTTTAGTTAGTATTAGCAATTATTTTTCAATGCTGGGTGTGGTTATTTTGATATCACCCATTTATGAGTTTATGTAGCTGTAAAAAGTTGCTTCAGTGCTAGCATCACAAGCATGATGGCAGGATCTACATGCATTAACACAATTTTTCATGCCCAGCAGCGCAGAAGTGGTTGGAAGATTTCAGACTCAACTTTGTATATGTTTTCATGTTTGGCCTACTACTTACCTGTGCCTTGTCATCAGCACTCTGAGATTTGAATTTAAACATTTAGTTTCATACTGATTGTATTTTTCTCATAATGCTGAATTGAGAGTGCTATCTCCTTCATTGCCGCTTGTGCACATATTTGCTTTACTTTTTCATGTTTTCTGTTGTCATCCTCCAAATGAAGCCATTGCTTAACATAATTATAAAATTATGTCTTAAAAATATCTCTCTCTCTCTCTTTTAGCAATTATTTTTCAATGCTGGGCGTGGTTATTTTGCTCCTTCCCCTCTCTCTATCAGAATCCTCCTCCCCACTCTCCAACTCTCCCTTTCTCTATCCATCTCCTGCTCCCCCAATGTTTGTCAATCTCACCCACCTCCTGCCTCTGTCTGTCATCTCTTCCTTCTCTCATTCAGTTTATATCTTCCTACCAGATCTCTCTGTCTATGTGCTCCTCCACCACTTTGTGTCCATCTCTTCCCTCCCCCCCCCCCTTTTTCTGTTTGCCCACTACCACTGTCTCTGTCCAATTTTTCCTCCCCTTTTCTCTTTGACCATCTCCTCCTCCCCCACTCTCCGTCCATTTCCTTCTACCCCCCTCTTTCCATCACCTCCTCCTACCTCTTCTCTTTGCTCAGCAGTTCCCATCAGCGGACATAGCCCCTGGAACACTTTCTGATGCTACCTGCTCAACACTCCTGTTGTGCAGGGCAGCCCTTCTCACCTGCAAACCTATGAGAGCTGTAATCAAGGCACTATAAGAAGATCCCTGACAGTTGCAAAATGGGCTGGACACAGAAGCTCCATGCGCCTGCGACAACTAGTCACATTATGCAATTTTCTAAACATCTATACGGCAATGGCTCTGTGTCGCTGGAGCTCTATAGACAACTACTGCATTTGCTGCAGCCATTTGCGTTTCATAGTTGAAAGCTAACAACAGGGCTGCCAGCTATCAGGGATCAACTTAGGCCAACTTCACTATCAGTAGGCCTTACCCCAACAGTACTTACTGAAAGATAGTATGTGTGCCAAATTTGGTTAAAGTCAATTCAGTGGTTTAGAGAGATATGTGGAAAACATACTGTATTTGATGCCAGTTTTCCACATATGTTTATTGATTTAAAGTTTTGCTTTTATGTTTCGTGCTGTAATTTTCACCATATTTTACTTTTTCTTCAAATTTTATATTTCAGTCGTCCATCTTCAGCAGACCATCAGCCATTGTTAATCACCATTTCTTCTGGTTTACTTTTTTGTCATTATAGATAATGACAAAAAATAATAGTGATGTGTATTATTAATCAAGACTTTGTATTGATTACAGTACACCAAAGTTAATGGGCTATCCACTAAGCACTTTTGTATCCAAGAGGCCACATATGTTGAGTTTTGAAGCACGTGAAATAGCATGCCATGCAATAGAGACATACAGAGATCGTCTTCATGCTGGCGATTATGAGAATTTAAAAGTAAGTACTTTTTGCAGGTAATTAGGTCTTGGACACACACTAGGTAATTGCTAGAATACATATTCAAAGTGGTTGCCTGAGCAGATGTGTCCACATAAATGATAGAATGATTTTCAGTTCTTTGTATGCCTAAATCCCAGCCTTGTGCCCTGTTTGTGGGGTGGCTGTTTTTTTTTTTTTTTTTTTTTTTTTTTTTTTTTTTTTTTTTTTGAAAAAGTGGAAAAATATGCTGTGTCTCTGTTCCACAATAATCTGTTTTTATCCTACCTATGTACGAAAAGTATGGTAATTGGAGGAAAGGGGAGAAAATGCTGCATGAAAATAGGCAGAGACGAAATAGAGCAAGTGAATAACTTCAATTACTTGGGAATTGTAATAATGGATGATATGTATTGCTCAACAGAAATTAGAAAAAGAATTGCAATGACAAAAGAATGATTCAAGAGGAAACAGAAATTAATTTATGAACCACTAAACAAAGATCTGAGGAAAAGACTGGCGTTGCACTGTTCAGCGTGGAGACCTGGACATTGAGGAAGGAAGGTGAAAGAAGATTGGAGGTGCTAGAGATTTGGATATGGAGAAGAATGGAAAAAGTGAAATGGAAAGACCGAGTAAGGTATGAAGAATTATTAAGAAGAGTTGGAGAAGAAAGAAACATGCTGAAAGTCATCAGAGAGAGAAAACGGAACTGGATTGGACATTGTTTGAGGAGGGACTGTTTATTGAAGGAAGGAATAGAAGGAATGGTGGAGGGGAAAAGGGGAAGAGCAAAAAGAAGATATCAAATGCTGGACAATATCAAAGGGGACAAATATTCAGAAATGAAAAGACTAGCTATGGACAGACAAAAGTGGAAGAGGCTTAACCCATGACAAGACCTGCCGTAAGACAGAATAACATACTACTACTACTACTACTACTACTGCTATTACTGTGTACTTCCTTTAACTATGCTGAGTTGCTTCTTGGCTCAGAACAGGCAAAACCATATCATCTCCTAAAGACCACACGTAACAATAATTTTTCCTGTGCAAATAAAAGTTTTTAGTTTAAATGCTGGTAGTGATTTGGGGGCTGTTTGGAGCAACTCACTATCATAACATCAATATGTTCTCTTTCACTTTAATTCCATAATAGAATGCAAGAAATAGTTACAAATTTCTGAAACTTTGTATAACTATGCCTTGAACTCATTTCCGTTTGTGTAGCAAACTCTCCTCCCTGTAAGCACTTTGCGTCTCTCTCTCTCTCTCTCTCTCTCTCTCTCTCTCATTGCATTCAAATAAAGAATAATTCTTACTAAAAGTTGAACTTGGTTAAACATTAGTACCAGCCAGGACAAACCGTCAGAACTTTTTAAGTACAAACATTTTAATTCTTTATGTTGCTGTTTTTATGATTTGCATTTGATTTTAAGGTAGAGTTTATCTCTGCTTCTTTGGTTGGTGATGTTGCTCAACACATGGAGTCTGACTTCATTGATGGCCACATTATATTCTACACCATATTTCTTGAGGATGTTGAAGGAATTAATTATTTTATCTCTTTCAAAGAAAGGTTATCTAATTCCTTGAACTAAAGAAACAGAACCAGTGCAGTATTGTAAGAAAAATTATGAAATTACAAATCTACAAATAGAGTAGAACTTCTTATCTATTAGGGTATTTACTGAGAAACGAAGGTGGCCATATTCAAGTTTTAGTGCAGCATATAATCTTAATTTGTTGCAACATTCAGGTAATTACCCAATCTTTCACTACACCAATAATTTACAAATGTGCTACCCTCCTTCTTCCCTGCCGCACTTCATATTATTGCTTTCGTTCAGTGTGACAGTTGCATTCTGTCCACAGCGGCTGGAGATAGCGGTCATGTGTGCGTGAGGTGTGCCTGCTTGTGTGAATGTGTTTTGTGTTTTCATTTCTGAAAAAGGCTTTGGCCAAAAGCTCATTGTGTAAGTCTTTTTGTTGTGCCTGTCTGCAACTCAACATGTCATCTTTACAGTGATTATCAATCTATACTTTTCGTGACTTCTATAAATTAATCATTTCTTAGCCCCATTTGCTTGCATGCGTGGCTCACATAGCAGGAAGGTAGTATTCTGTAGGACATCCAAATAATTTTAGAAATTATATTGTCTGCCTGGAGTGTTATTAAATGTGTTTATTCACAATTGTGATTTTGGCCTATTATGCATTTCTGGCATAATGTGATTCTGGCTGGTACTAATAGGAAGCTGAAGTTCAGCTTTTAGGAAGAATGATTTTTTTAAATCCTAGATCCCGATTTTGATTCCAGTAAAAGCTGTATAAAAATCGCTGTCTGTGGTGGCTGAAACTTCCAGCATGAGTAGTCACCTCTCATCTGCCAATGACCTTGTCAAAGAGGGCGAACAGTGGTTCATGGCTCTTACCACTGGGGTGAGAAATTGCCCCTAAATGGTGAAAGACTCAGCAGTGATCAGTGGTATGAGAATGAACAAGGCACTGGAAACTACTGCTTAAAAACAGGTAATATCCACAGGACATGTGGCCTGTGACTGAAAAAGTGTCATGATGATCTCTCCACTTGCAAAGGATTCTGGGTTAGTTTCCCAAGGGGAAGGGAACCGGAAGAAAAAGGTGGAGTAACAAACAAAGCACTAAAATTCTGCTAGTCAAATTCTACAAGTTGGAAAGTGGAATATCAGAAGTCTGAATGTGGTAGGGAAGGTAGAAAATCTGGAAATGGAAATGCAAAGGCTCAATCTAGAAATTGTGGGAGTCAGTGAAGTGAAATGCAAGGAAGTTCAGGATTTGTGCTCAGACAAATATAGGGTAATATCAACAGCAGCATAAAAAGGTATAATGGGAGTAGGATTTGTTATGAATAGGAAGGTAGGGCAGAGTGTTTGAACAATTCAGTGATAAGATTATTCTCATCACAACTGACTGCAAAACAATGCCAACAACATCAATACACACTGATGTTGCAACAGAGGAGGTTCTCCACACTGTGGTAAACACTGAAAAGAAGAAAGGAATGGATGTGTTAAAAGATGATGGAATAACTTCTGTGATACAAGAGGTTACTGTCGAGGGTAAAAACTGTTGGGGGAAGACAGAAATTGAAATATATTCAACAAATAATTGAGGACATTGGGTGTAAATGCCACGCTGAGATGAAAAGGGGGACAGGAGAAGAAGTCATGGCGGGCAGCGTCAAAGCATTCAGAGGACAGATGATCCAAAAATTAAGAAATGGCATCCTCAGGCGACAGCTATGACAGCGTCTTTAAGAATACATTTTGTTCTCAACTGTAAAAATGTCATGTACTTATGATTAGAGACTGGATTATGCACATCATAAAAACCTTAAAATATGCATGAAAAATGCTTAAAAAATGCATGAAAAGTGTTGTAATATCCAAGATCAAATAATTAAAAAACATGATAGTTACTGCATGCATTATATCTCAAGGTCGAAGCTGTGCATATCAGGTATGAGGAAGAACACTGGCCATGTGAAAAATCAGTACATTTAGAATGCTGATATCATTTTGTGAATACTTTCTGGTAGAGGTTAGGAAGGGGGCCTTTCTGGGATTATTTTCTCAGAAGTTGCAAAATGGGGACACATACCGTATTTCAAGAATAGTTCCTTGTTTGCTGCTGTTGTGATGCGAGTGAGTCGTAGCGAAACAGTCAGTATGTACAGGACCAACTTCAAGGTATATTGCACACAGAGCGGCATGTTCAAAAAGTCTATAGTATTTTATTTAAAAAATAACATACAATCATGAATTTTTTTGATCACTATTAACTTTTAATTAATACTATTGGAGCAAAGCATTTTTACAAGTTGTTTTACATTTTTCTACTATTGTAAATATAAACGACCAAGTGCCGTTCCAAATGTTCGGTAGTAAGACTATGTCTTTGATCATTCGAAACATTTTTGTAAGCAGAAAAAGGCTGTTCAACATCAACTGAAGTAAATGGGCAGTATTTGAATTTGGATGCTATGTTGGCACTTATTGTTTCTGGTAAAAGTTCACTCATCCCATTAATAAAACTATCAATTTGGCACAAGGGTTCAAAGCCGGGGTTATTTAAAATATTTTCAAACTGTTTTTTAAGTTTTCTTGCGAATACTTTCGTCAATGAGGATCTCACTAGAATAATTTTATCCTTAACTGAATAGATACATTCAACACCAAATCTTGAGTTTCGAGCTTTCTAATACTTGCCAGTATATGGGAAAAATGAGTGCTAATCACAGCAACGTCTTTTTTTAATACCTGAGTGATTGAAAGCTTCCTTGAACTGGCAAATTGCCAAAGCCTCTGCACTATCAAAGTTGTTTACTACCCCTCTAATGGCTTCGAAATGTTCATTGTGTAACAACACTGCTTTGACCCATGTACTCCAGTGAGTTACCACTGGTTCGGGAGGTAAAGGCATATTTAGTAGTTTTTCTTTGTAGGTCTTTTGACTCGAGCAGGAACATTTTGAAACACTTTCTTTGTGGATGAAATTAATTTGTTTACATTCACTTCTGTACTCTATGAGCAAATCACATCACATGCATCAAATAGGGATAAAATACTTGGAGGGCTTTTTCTGTTTTGATCATATTGGGAGCAGCATCTGAAATAAACACAAACACCCTTTCATCTGCAGAAGATTCTGGAAATATTTTTCTAGTACCCTCATTCGCAAATCTGGTGATCGTAGAATGATTTACTTTTTCAAGTTCTTTGCAGACCGCTAAATAGGAAGAAGAAGGCTCTTCTTTTAAAGCACCAACAATTAAAGTTGCAATGTAATGGCCACAAGTGTCTGTACCTTTGTCAACTGAAATACAGATAATGCTGTCCTCGAGTTCATTGCATATTTCTTCTAGAACATTTACGTAAATTGTTGGTATTTAATTTTTACACAATGTTGATCCACCTGGTATATTTTCATTTAAGCAATATTTGCAGGAAGCCTTTGAGGACAGGATTTGTAAGTTTGTGAAGACGAATATTGCTTGCAATGAATGCTTCACATAGATCCATGTTAAATTGACTTTTTTGGTTACCTTTGGACAAATCCCTGCTACTGCAACTTGCTGTTGTCAGAAGTTGTTGCTGTGGACCTTTCTTCTGCATCCCTGCGATATGAAGATTTGTCTCGACATGCTGGTCTATTTGAAACCTTTTTTTGTACGAAACATTTTTCTCACAAACTCAACAATATAAAACAATTCTGTCTTATGTAAATGTTCCAGGATTGTCAGCTATCCACGAAACGATGTTTCTTTTTTCGAGCAGCATGGCGCACAACATGTTACACACTACACGTCATAAACACATTCAAACTGTGTACAAGTAAACAGAAAGCTAAACTGAAACAATGGAGATGTGACTAAAAGCTTGCGTAGTTTAATTTAATTGTTGCCGATGTGTATGGTATGACAGTGGAGGGGATTAACTGGGAGCGTGGGCAGAGGAGCATTGACTATGTCTGCCTGTTCTTGTTCCTCTTCTGTAATGTTTTCACTAGGCAGTGGCTTCTCAGTTAGCAATTGCACGCAGTTCTAGGTCGCTGTCAATCTTTGAGACATCAAGACTAGATCAAGCTAGGGATCGTCAGTAGTTAGGACAATTTTGCAGTGGCCTCTCGGTTAGCAATTGCAAGCATTCTAGGTCATGGTCAATCAGTGAGAAATCAAAACTAGATCGAGCTAGAGAGCGCCCATTTAATTTTTTATAATATTGTAAACATAGAGTGAAAATAGGCATTGTCACTAGTTTTTAGTTGAAATAAGCAATAACTGGTGAAAAGGAGCAGAATATACAAATGCATATAATCAGGTGTCAACTTATGAAATATGTAAACGTGGTTGACATGAGGACAATGCCCTCTTAAAAGGATGACATGCATTGTGCATTTCATAGGGAAGAAAGAAGAGATAATTTTGTGAAAAAAAGGTAATAGTAATTTTATTTTCACCAAATATGTTTGGGAACAGAATGTGTTCATAATGTTTAACTGATCTTTAAGCACTAATGTTGTTACATGTCGGTTGAGTCTGGCTTAACAGACCAAAATCATGCTAGTGAATAAAACATTTAATAACAGTCCAGGCATAAAGTGTTGCCTTTCTAAATATTGTTGGACTGTGGGCACAAGAAAACAGAAAATAATTACATTCAAATACGGTGACAAATTTATTTTGGCAATTAAATTGGTTTTGCTCTTTAAAATGATTTTCATATGCAAAAATCAGTTTGTAAAAGCTTAAATCATTTTTCATTAACATCAGTAGCTCAGAATAAAACTTTTTCTGATTGAGTGTTCTTAAACATTTCCATGGCATTTTTATGTTGAAATACATCTGACAAATGCCCCAAGTGCAGTGAAGTCCACATTTAGATAAATAAAGATACATATCTTTTACTCGGTGGCATTGTTGAGTATGAATGTTCTCATTAGAATCATTGAACAGCAATATTAAACACACATCTGGTTTATACAAGAGCTCAATAACAACTATCACAGCTGTCCTGTAGCAGTTCTATTTGAGAATCTGTGTGATCAATCATAAGTCAAAATACATTTTGACTGTCACTGTTCTTTGCTGAATACCAGTTTATAACATAATTGCATATATGTTTAAAAGGAGTCCGTTGCAGAATGCCTGTTCTTTTAATTTGTGAATATTACTCAGAGTTGTTTGATTGAACTGGGTTTGCAAGAAGACGACAATATGAATAACATTTAAAATTAAAAATAACTACTTTTCCCCTAAAAAATTTTAAAAATATGTACTTATTCAAGTCATCCATTTGAATTTTGTGCAGAAAGGTTTTTTCTGACATTGAAATCTCCCTGTGAGGTATATTTATAAGGTAATTACTGATTTAATGTGGCTAAATTAATTAATTAGTTATGCATGCCTTTTACTTGTGTTCGATTCCCTGTACTGATGTAATTTGATAGTCTGTGTTGTCTGCATTAGAACAATAACTGTGATACAATGTAATCAGAATGATGCAATATGGCCTGTGCAGTTCACCGTGTATCAGTTGTAATGGAAATGGTTGAAGAGTAAATAAAAAATTATGCAGACAAGTTATCCAAAAAAATCTGTAGGCTCAGACTTATGTTGCACCTGTTATAAGATGATGTAATGGTGGAACCACAGCCATGGCACAAAATCAGAATGCCAATTTCTATAATAGGAGATTAAAAGTCTCAATAATATAAGATATTGAGGCGTGAAGGACCATTCATGTGCCCAGTGACACCAAAAGGATGAAATAAAGGAAAAATGTGAGAAGAAGATGTAAATCATGGACAATTTCTCTTCTACAAATGCAGCTCTGATCAATGTCATTTGGAAGCAAACATTATAACAGCCTGTTTTTTTTTTTTTTTTTTTTTTTAATAGAAAGTGTTGATGTTGATTCTGGTGTCTTTCCAACCAAGCACTGAAAGAGCTAGCACCTATACCTCTCTTCATTGCAGGAAAAGATGCCATCACAGTCGTAAACTTCAGTGATTACCTCACAGAGGGATTCTGCCATCTTTTCAACAGATCCTCTTACAAACCTCTTCTTCAGTGATCCCTTTCCAGTCATACTTCATTAATACTGAAAGAACTACCACCTGCACCTCTCTTCATTGCATAAAATGCTGTCATCACTGTCATTCTGAATTTCAACAATTACCTCTGCCAGCTTTTGAACAAATCCTCTTACAAACCCCTTTTATAGTGACCCCATTCTAGAAGTCCAGCAATATAACTTCCAATCCCTCATCAGATCCCTAGCCTCTTCACAAAGATTTTTCCTGGATTGTTCCTCATTCCTTCAACTTTCTGGGCTTCCATTTTTCTACGTGCTTCTCAAGACCTGTAAACTAAGCTACCCAGGATATTCCTTTGTGACTAGTTACTTTGCCCCCTCTAAAAGAACCTCACTTCAGTCTATTGCCTGCAACCTACCCTCACATATTATAGAGACAAACATCTTTTTATCTTTTTCCACTTGCTCTCTGCATTTTCTGTGTTTGTACCATGTGGAACTCATATTCCCACTGGGAATCCTTTGTGTCTGTGGCGTAGTTTAGCAGATTCTGACCCCACTAGTTCTTTCATAATAGTCTCGGTAATATCGTCTCCAGTAACTGTCTTCTTTAAATGTACCCTCTGCAAACAAAGCTGCGACACTATTGAGAGCACTTGAATGGCACTTACCTAACCAACTTCTTCATGGGCCATTTAAAGAATCCTTTCTGGTCATCCAAAATCAGTCATAGCATGCCTAGTTCTGATTCTCTGATGACATTGTTACAGTATAATAAATAAGGAGTCATATTGTGTAATACTTCAGGCTTTCCCGGCGATCTAATGACATCTTGGGTTGTCGAGTGTTCTGCCGGATATCAGCGTCGTGTTCTGCCGGATATCAGCATCGTACTTGCACGATATTTTGGTAGTGTAACTCGTTACCTTTATCAGGTGCGACCTGAGACTACTACTCGAATGGACCTGGTCCAGTATTTATGCCTGTGGCCTTCCCCCTCCACCAGACGCTCTCTCTGCGGTCCGCGCCCGCTCAATGCGGTCTTTTGGAGCATTGCCATTCCCTTTTCCGTCCGCTGCAGTCCTGGGTGTTCTCTTTGCGGTCCGCGCCCACCAGACGCACTCCTAGGTGTTCCATCTTCGGTCTGGAATCCCATCTGTGGTACCAGGCATTCTCCCTGTGGTCCTTTCCCACTCACTGTGATCTGCTGGAGCGTTGCCATCCCATTTTCGGTCCGCTGCGGTTCTAGATGTTCCCTCTGCAGTCCACGCCCATCAGTCCCGACCCTGGGTGTTCCATATCTGGCCTGGTGCGCCTGGATCTCTCTATGGGGATCGTTCTCCATGTCTACGCATTCAGTTCTTCTATTTGTGGAGTGCTGCAGCTGTCCCCATTGCTTCTTCAGCAATTCCAGAGCAGGATCCCAGGCTGTACTTAGCTGGTACCCCGTGTCACGGTTCATGAGATTATCGGTCACTTTTATCTCTATTGACTCCCTTATTACACTGTCCCAAAATCTGGCCGTCTGTGCTAGAAACTCAGTTTCTTCATAATTCATAGCATAACCTAGTTCTAGGCAGTGTTCAGCAATGGCTGATTTTGTTGCCTGTATTAATCGGGTGTGCCTCTAATGTTCCTTGCACCAGATATCTACTGTTCTTGTCGTCTGGCCAATGTAGGACATGCCACATTGGCAAGGTATATTATAAATCCCTGGTTTCTGCAAACCCATATCGTCATTGACATTTCCCACCAGTCCCCCGATCTTGCTGGATGGACAGAAAACGCACTTGATATTGTGTTTATGGAGGATCCTACTGATTCTGGCAGAAATAGAGCCAGCATAGGGCAAATACGCCACCTTCTTTGCTTCATCTTGCTCTGCTTCTGGAACTTTTGGTGTAGTGGCTGGTTGGAGTGCCATCTCAATTTGTTTCGGTGTATATCCATTTTTGCAGAACACTGTTTTGAGATGCTCTATTTCTGTCGGTAGACTTTCTTGGTCTGACAAGGCACATGCTCTGTGGACCAATGTCTTAAGAACACTGTTCTTCTGTGCAGGGTAGTGCCAACTGGTGGCCTGCAGATATAAATCAGTGTGTGTGGGTTTTCGATACACACTGTGGCCAATTGATCCATCTGCTTTCCTTTTTACTAGTACATCCGGAAATGGCAGCTGGCCATTCTTCTCCTGTTCTATGGTGAACTTGATATTCGGGTGGCACGAGTTAAGATGTTCCAGAAACTCATTGAGCCTGTCCTTCCCATGAGGCCAGATTACGAAGGTGTCATGCACATACCTGAAGAAGCATGTGGGTTTATATCTGGCTGTCTCTAATGCCCTCTCCTCAAATCTCTCCATGAACATGTTGGCAACTACAGGAGACAATGGGCTATCCATAGCTACACCTTCAGTTTGCCAGTAATATTGGTTCCCGTACAGGAAATACGTGGTTGTCAGTGTATGCCTGAACAGGCCCAGTAGAGCACCATCAAATTTTTCTGCAATCAGTTCTAGGGAGTCTCTCAGTGGGACCCTGGTGAACAGTGATACCATGTCAAAACTAACCATCATGTCCGAATCTGTGATGCGTAATTGCTTGAGGTGTTGCAGGAAGTCTTCTGAGTTTTGGATGTGGTGAAAACATTTCCCCACATACGGTGACAGCAGATTTTTCAAATACTTGGCTGTTGCATACGTAGGTGCCCCAATATCATCTCAGTGTGGCAGCACCTCGTATGAGGGGAGGTCCACACCAGGTGACAGGGTGTTGCAGGCTGCCATTACAAGACTTGGGCTCACTTACCCATGACGTGACACCTGGTTTCAAGTCCACTCCCATGAACTTGGCACCTTCCAGCTGTGGGCCATCTTTGGGCCCACTTTAGCCAATGCTGGACTTTTGACTTGGAGGGCAGCCATTCGTGACTGCGGTTGTGCAGCTAACAAACTGCTTGTACTTGTTCAGGCAAACTGATGCTGTACACCACTGCTTGCAGGGGCGGACACCACTGCTTGGGGCTACCTTCCTCTGTAACAGTCATGGTGGGGCTTCTGCATCTGCAGGTGCACCCTGTCCTGAGTTACACAGTTTTACTGCAACAGTGTGCATTGTGCCACAGCTGTCATGCATTAGCATTCCAGCTCACCCACCAGCTGGTCGGTGGCTGCTTTTTGCATCAACACCCCCGACGTTTGTGCTTTCAGCATATGCTGAGGGGGCCTTACTACCATAGGATGATGCTATGAGTGGTGTAGCTTGTTTTCTAATAAATGTGTGACAGTGAATGATGTTTTTGTGAGCCACCATCAGATAATATCCTGATGACAACCCACAAGCTCAACTCAGCCCTGTCAATGTAGATGCCACCCACCCCAGGCCTCTCCACTTTGCAGTATGGATATTCTGGGCCCCCTTAATATTTTACCAGAGCTTTTCCTTCAGAACTTTTTTTAAAATTAAGGTGTTAAGTCAAATTAGGTTTCCAAATAATTTAGTCGTTCTCCTTCATATCACGTTAATCAATGTCCTTTCTCTTTAATTTCTTTTAGTAAGATTTTATTTCAGTCCATGATGTTTTGTGGCTCATTTCTGCATCTCTAGCTCTGTTTCTTCTATTTTTTTTCTTTTTTCTGTTTCCCCAGTTTCCATACCTCACAACCACGGCTTAAAATAACATGTACATGAGAGTAGTGCTCCTCACCAAATAAAGGTGGCACTCAGCAGCAGATGGGAGACGGGCTCATGGTAAAGACAGAAAATTGCCTCACTTTTATGTCAAGTCCTTCAGACCACACACACACACACACACACACACACACACACACACACAGGGAGATCCACAGGTTAGGTGCCTCAACGGGTGCGGGGCAAAGTCAGGACATGCGGGGACCAAGCAGCAATCGGTATTGTAATTGTCAACTGTCGAAGCTGCGTTGGTAAAGTACCGGAACTTCAAGCGCTGATAGAAAGCACCGAAGCTGAAATCGTTATAGGTACAGAAAGCTGGCTTAAGCCAGAGATAAATTCTGCCGAAATTTTTACAAAGGTACAGACGGTGTTTAGAAAGGATAGATTGCATGCAACCGGTGGTGGAGTGTTCGTCGCTGTTAGTAGTAGTTTATCCTGTAGTGAAGTAGAAGTGGATAGTTCCTGCGAATTATTATGGGTGGAGGTTACACTAAACAACCGAACTAGGTTAATAATTGGCTCCTTTTACCGACCTCCCGACTCAGCAGCATTAGTGGCAGAACAACTGAGAGAAAATTTGGAATGCATTTCACATAAATTTTCTCAGCATGTTATAGTCTTAGGTGGAGATTTCAATTTACCAGATATAGACTGGGACACTCAGATGTTTAGGACGGGTGGTACGGACAGAGCATAGAGTGACATTATATTGAGTGCACTATCCGAAAATTACCTCGAGCAATTAAACAGAGAACCGACTCGTGGAGATAACATCTTGGACCTACTGATAACAAACCGACCCGAACTTTTCGACTCTGTATGTACAGAACAGGGAATCAGTGATCATAAGGCCATTGCAGCATCCCTGAATATGGAAGTTAATAGGAATATAAAAAAAGGGAGGAAGGTTTATCTGTTTAGCAAGAGTAATAGAAGGCAGATTTCAGACTACCTAACAGATCAAAATGAAAATTTCTGTTCCGACACTGACAGTGTTGAGTGTTTATGGAAAAAGTTCAAGGCAATCGTAAAATGCGTTTTAGACAGGTACGTGCCGAGTAAAACGGTGAGGGACGGGAAAAACCCACCGTGGTACAACAACGAAGTTAGGAAACTACTGCGAAAGCAAAGAGAGCTCCACTCCAAGTTTAAACGCAGCCAAAACCTCTCAGACAAACAGAAGCTAAACGATGTCAAAGTTAGCGTAAGGAGGGCTATGCGTGAAGCGTTCATTGAATTCGAAAGTGAAATTCTATGTACCGACTTGACAGAAAATCCTAGGAAGTTCTGGTCTTACGTTAAATCAGTAAGTGGCTCGAAACAGCATATCCAGACACTACGGGATGATGATGGCATTGAAACAGAGGATGACACGCGTAAAGCTGAAATACTAAACACCTTTTTCCAAAGCTGTTTCACAGAGGAAGACCGCACTGCAGTTCCTTCTCTAAATCCTCGCACAAACGAAAAAATGGCTGACATCGAAATAAGTGTCCAAGGAATAGAAAAGCAACTGGAATCACTCAATAGAGGAAAGTCCACTGGACCTGACGGGATACCAATTCGATTCTACACAGAGTACGCGAAAGAACTTGCCCCCCTTCTAACAGCCGTGTACCACAAGTCTCTAGAGGAACGGAGGGTTCCAAATGATTGGAAAAGAGCACAGATAGTCCCAGTCTTCAAGACGGGTCGTCGAGCAGATGCGCAAAACTATAGACCTATATCTCTTACGTCGATCTCTTGTAGAATTTTAGAACATGTTTTTTGCTTGCGTATCATGTCATTTCTGGAAACCCAGAATCTACTTTCAACATGGATTCCGGAAACAGCGATCGTGTGAGACCCAACTCGCCTTATTTGTTCATGAGACCCAGAAAATATTAGATACAGGCTCCCAGGTATATGCTATTTTTCTTGACTTCTGGAAGGCGTTCGATACAGTTCCGCACTGTCGCCTGATAAACAAAGTAAGAGCCTACGGAATATCAGACCAGCTGTGTGGCTGGATTGAAGAGTTTTTAGCAAACAGAACACAGCATGTTGCCATCAATGGAGAGACGTCTACAGACGTTAAAGTAACCTCTGGCGTGCCACAGGGGAGTGTTATGGGACCATTGCTTTTCACAATATATATAAATGACTTAGTAGATAGTGTCGGAAGTTCCATGCGGCTTTTCGCGGATGATGGTGTAGTATACAGAGAAGTTGCAGCATTAGAAAATTGTAGCGAAATGCAGGAAGATCTGCAGCGGATAGGCACTTGGTGCAGGGAGTGGCAACTGACCCTTAACATAGATAAATGTAATGTATTGCGAATACATAGAAAGAAGGATCCTTTATTGTATGATTATATGATAGCAGAACAAACACTGGTAGCAGTTACTTCTGTAAAATATCTGGGAGTATGCGTGCGGAACGATTTGAAGTGGAATGATCATATAAAATTAATTGTTGGTAAGGCGGGTACCAGGTTGAGATTCATTGGGAGAGTGCTTAGAAAATGTAGTCCATCAACAATGGAGGTGGCTTACAAAACACTCGTTCGACCTATACTTGAGTATTGCTCATCAGTGTGGGATCCGTACCAGATCGGTCTGACGGATGAGATAGAGAAGATCCAAAGAAGAGCGGCGCGTTTCGTCACAGGGTTATTTGGTAACCGTGATAGCGTTACGGAGATGTTTAATAAACTCAAGTGGCAGACTCTGCAAGAGAGGCGCTCTGCATCGCGGTGTAGCTTGCTCGCCAGGTTTCGAGAGGGTGCGTTTCCGGATGAGGTATCGAATATATTGCTTCCCCCTACTTATACCTCCCGAGGAGATCACGAATGTAAAATTAGAGAGATTAGAGCGCGCACGGAGGCTTTCAGGCAGTCGTTCTTCCTGCGAACCATACGCGACTGGAACAGGAAAGGGAGGTACTGGCAGTGGCACGTAAAGTGCCCTCCGCCACACACCGTTGGGTGGCTTGCGGAGTATCGATGTAGATGTAGATGTAGATGTAGGTAGGTATGGATAGTGTGTATTGCGACCAGTAGCACTGGGTGTCACACATGACTGTGTTGCTTAGTGCTGATAAATCATGTGACTAATGAAGATGAGAATGAGTATGTAGGGAAACATAGCTGTACAGGGGTATGTGTGTGTTGGTATGTGTGCACACTCTTGAGTCTGAAAGCTTCCAATGTTGTTGTTTATATACCAGTGAACGACTCAATACCTGTATTACTAAGCAAGTTGTTTCCTTTACTCTTAAATTATTTATGTCCTTTTGTGACACATTGCTGTTACTGTATGCCAACAAGGCACTACCAACCCTGTTGTTAACTGTACTGTGCACTTGTCCTTCACGTTAAAGTAAATATCATTTTGTCTCAGCACTGTCAGTTTTGCCAAACATGTTGCTGATGCATCATGTACAGAATATGGTAACTCTCAGGAAACTGTACAGGTCAGTTGTAGTTTTGTATCAAAGCAACACAATAGTCCAGAAATTCAGTTAAATTTATTCTTGCAACTGAAGTTTTTGTTCCAGATATTTATACTTGACAAAATACTAATTTTATATGAGTATTGTGATTGTGTGCTTCAGTATAGAGTAGGAGTTTGGTAGTCCAGTGTGCTCTGGGACATGTAAATGCCAGATTATCAGATATACCAGATTATCACGGTCATTTTTAAAAACCTGGTTTAAAATAAGGGATATAAGTGAAACATATAG
Source organism: Schistocerca serialis cubense (assembly GCF_023864345.2). Classification (NCBI taxonomy): domain Eukaryota; kingdom Metazoa; phylum Arthropoda; class Insecta; order Orthoptera; family Acrididae; genus Schistocerca; species Schistocerca serialis. The sequence goes on from NC_064643.1 coordinate 596,823,609, forward strand.
TTTTAAGGTACAAAACGGATATCTGCTATTTGTTAAACACAACAGCAGAAGTTACACTACAAAAAAATTAAAAGTGTGTACTACTTTTCTGGAAAGACAAAAATGAATTAAAAGTCGAATTCTGCACTGCTGTATTAAACCAGTTTAAAGCTCAAAGGCTTTCAAAAGTTCAATATACATAAATAATCCTTTTTACGCTCATTACAAAATAAAATCAGCAGCACTAATTTCAGAAGATTAACAACAAGCTGATTAATAAACATTTATGCCAAGAATATGGTGCAGTTTAATTGGAATCACTGTCTTTAAGAATAGCACAAATATGATTTTTTTTGTGGTCATGGAATATGTATGACTGGTATATACCACTATTAGTGTAGCTGAGATATTCTTCAGAGCCCACTGGAACATTACAGAAATGCTGACTTGTTTCTTGGATTGAGATATTTCTGAAAAAAATTGTTTTTTGTATGTGCACCTTCGTAACTTCAGAAGTGTTCTATTGTTGACTACTCTCAATGAATGTCACAAAAGTGTGTGAGGCTTCTGAAGTCTCAGTGCAACAGATGTGGGCTGTAGGTGTTTCTTCTTCGATAACTACATTTTTGTCAGTGTCTTGTACTGAAAATGCACTCTTTTCATTAGTGGGTGTGGATGTTTCTTTGAGGCATTGGGTTGTACAACAGACCACACCAAGCTAGAAATAAAGGAAAATTTCTGATGCAGGCTGGACAATTAGGTCTGCCAGACTATCGAGTGCTGAATTATCATGGTCTTACTGTATACAAAGAAGTGATCATTCATTAGTACTGTTATAAGGCATGTATCATATATTTATTTGCTATTGAAGATTGCAGAGTGTCCTATCAGTTTTCTTTTAGCAAGTGTGTGTTTCAGATTTGATGTTCTAATGTAACTTCAGTTTCTTGTGTTACTCACATATTTAGTAAGTAACTACTGTTTCAGATTCATTGTTTTCGGGCTCTTCTTGAGAAGATTTTGGTCAAGCATTGGCCTCATTTACGGCACTCTGTTGTCAAAAGCATCAAACATTACAGTGGCCTGAATTTTCGAGAGTAAGTACAGCTAATGCACAAGATAGTCACTGAAGATTGCATTTGTGTTCCCAGGAGTTGCCAAAATTTTCTCTGTATAGTACGTTCAGATGAGACCACACACAAGCTAATAATTAAAACACAAACAACTGCTAAGTATTGAAGAGAATAGACATAAGAATCAAAAAGTAGATGTTGTATCTCATTCATAACTTTCAACCAGCATCTTTATAAGAAGGAACAGGTAAGAAATAGGCAAGATAAAAAGGATAGCACCGCAGCTGGTGGAGAGAAGAAAGAATTCAGGCAAACCTTACATCAGAGTGGACACAAGTTTTGAAAAGATTGGGAAGTAACAATGGATTGCTAACTTTGATTCAAAATTCAAAGTATTGAAATGATTTACAGCTAATCAACTCAGAGAAAACAAAAGTGTGTAAACTGGAAGAGTTGAACAAAAAGATGGTGTGATGAGGGGTAAAGTAATAGGGGGAAAAAAATTTGGTATGAAGTAATGGAGACAGGTACTAATAGAAAAATGAAGGAGGAGGATAGACTTTGTGAGAGAAAGAAAAAGACAATGAAGGAACAGGACAAAGAAAAATGAGTTAAAATTGCACACTGAAACTCAACTATGTACCTGCTCAGATAGTCTGTGTGTTAAAGTGTGATTTCCACAACAGTGAGGTATGCCAGCCTCAGATTGAATTCGCCTGACAGAGTAACAATAAAGGGCAGTGCGCTGGTCAGCCTGGATATACTTTTTAGTGAGTTTCCTTCATTCCACTAGGTGAATACTGAACAGGTACCTAACATTGAGAAAACGTCTGCTCATTTTCACGTGATTAACACTACACGCAGACAGTTGGGGTACAGATATTCTGAGCCAGGGGGTAACAGGATTGGGTCATTCCACATCAAAACATGCAATAATTCAAAGATGTGTAACCCTCAATCTCATATTTTCACAAAACTTTGCACATTTGCTTATTCTTATAACTTAGGAACTTCTTACAAATCTTTTTGGGCTCAAACCACAACTCTATTTTATATTGAATTTTAAATGTAGTGATATTCTGATAACTGGGATCTGCAAGAATTTCAATGCAAAATGGTACTTATCTACATAAATGTCCATACTCAGATGTTTATGAAACTTTTGATTTGAAATTTTTTCATAAATTAAGTAAAACATATTGTTAACAGATATCCAGTTTCGAAGTAGCAAAGCTACAAAGAAATTTTTTTACAAACATTAATGTATGTCAATTTTCAATTTCAGAAAAATTGCAAGAATGCAGAAAAATCCGTATACCACATTTCTCCAACCTGCTGGGAACCTGATTTTGGTCTTAAATAATCCTCTAGATTGTAAGCTTTCTAATAAAATAGAAATTTTATCGGTTCTTCTGCTAATTGACACACGCATCTGAAATCAAAATACTTTTTGCTGTGTTGGAAAAAGAGTCATTTTAAGTAAGCTCATCCACTCACTGCCTCAGACGCAAGGGTATCAAATTAGCGTATTTAGGTATAACTCATTCCAGGCAAGCAAGTTAACTTTAAGTCTGAAAATTTATTTCCTTTCATTTGATTAATTCAGTAATTTTTTTAAAGACTGTAATATATATGATTTATATATTCAGCCAATCACTTGCTCACAGCGATAAAAAAGTTTTCTTAGGCAGCAGTAGCTTGTTTAAAACCTGTATAGGCATGAAAACACCGCAACAGTTGCTAAAATTCATTGTTGAGAATAACTGGCATGTAACCATTTGTCTATTTCACCTCAGTTGCTCTTTGTCTTTCTGTGAGATATGTCATATGTGTTTGTGGTGTGGCCCTATCATTCCACTTGTATAAAGTATGTTTTAAGTGAATTAGTGCTCAGTTAATTGCAATGGAAAATGTGAATTCATGCATTGTTGGAAAATTACTAAAAGCACTATGTCATTTGACAACCTATACCTTAGTAAAAACTTCACAAAAAACATAAGAGCTGAGTGAGCACCAACAAGATTTGATATTGCTGCGATCCAATATTAGCTTTCCACAACATCAAGAAAGTGCTACTATACGTGGACACCACAGATACTATTACTTACAAGTTTTAGAAGGTCATCAAAGAACTCGTTGTGATCCTTTCAAAAAACACAGACAAATAGTAAAAAATCCTGGAGGTCAGTTTGCTTGTCTTTAACAAAAACATTAAGTGCTAAAAGAATCTATGTAAAACCAGACCAAAAACTGTGCTCTACATTTTGTAAGATTTGTGAACAGGAACTGACATCAGTGATAGAAATGAAAGTGTTGCAGGTGACCCAGAGGTGACATTTCATGAATCATTACTGAAAAGTCAAAATCAAAATATTGAGGATACAAATAAAACTTAACATGATTTGGGGGTGTTCTCCCTTAAAACTTCTCTCCATTCCAAAGCACAGCAGGGCTTAATATAACAAAAAGAAGGTAGAAAAAAATGAAGCATGTTTAGGAAGGAAAAGTGTGCAGGGCATTAGATTGCAGTATTGAAGATTCTGACCACATAGAAGAAAAATTTTATGATGAAATTGTTAAGAAAGCCAAAGATTTTGATGCCATGATATTGTTAGTGAAAGAAAAAGTGGTTAGTGTTAGAATGCCTGAAAAAAAAAATTCAAATTTTAACTTTAGCTCCATGATCTTCATCAAAAGAAAACATAATGTCAGAATTCAATGTTAGTGAGTATGTGGTTTGACAAACAAGGAAACTGAAAACATAAATGGGTATTTTATCAATTCCTAAACCAAAAAGGGGGAAAGTTATTGCTGATGAAGTGGTATAGATTGTCACTGATTTCTACCAAAATTATGAATATGCTCGAATGTTACCAGGAGCAAAAGACAAAGTTAGCATTCAGAAGAATGTATATATGCTAGAAAGACTCATTCTTTGAAACTTAAGAGAACTGCACTCTTATTTTGAATGGGAGAATCCTTGGTCTATCTAAATGTTCACTAAGACCGAAGTGGTGTATTTTAGCTGATCCTGCCAGCACTCATTCAGTGTGTGTGTGTGTTGGGGAAGGGGGGAGGGGGATCCACCAAAACATAAAACTGCTTTTGGATGCGGAAAACACTGAAGAAACATACAACGAACTTATAAAATTTCTTGTGTGTGACTCTGAATTCTATGACTGTATGCTTAATCACTGTGATAATTGTCCCAGTGATGACAAACTGCCAGAATTATTAAAACAGAAATTAGCGTACAAAGATACTGATGATGAAATTGCCAGTGAATAAACACAGATCGTTGCGCACAATTGGTAAAACAGTCTGCAACTGTGGGTGAGTACATAGACTTGTTGGTAACAAAATTACAAGCACTTAAACTACACTCATTTATATCTGAAGTGTCAGTCAAAATAATTGAAAATATTGAAGAAAATCTAACCCTGGAAAAAGCAATTCTGTTAATGGACTCTGCTGAAAACTATAGTTATATAATTCAGAACGAAGTTCAGAGTTACCACTGGATAAGAAACAGCTGTACAACAATCATGTTTGTGTTTATGTGGTAAATGAAGAAAGTAAATTGGTAATAGTGAACCATTGCTTTATAAATGATTATATGGGACATGATTTAGAATTAGCAAATGCTGTGCAGAAAGAAATGGTTAATTGGCTGATAGAGCATTACCCACAAGTGAAGAGAGTGCATTATTTCCCTGATGGATACGCTGCTATATATAAAAATAGAAAAAGCTTTAAAAAGTTGTGTGATCACAGAACAATTTTTATATTGATGCTGAGCATTTGTCTTTCGCTACTAGCCCCAGTAAATCTGTGTGCGATGGTTTGGGAGGAACTGTAAAACATATATTGAGAAGAGCTAGTCTTCAACTAGTGGATGATGCACAAATAACAAATGCATCTGGTGGTCATAATTTCTGCAAGGCTATTATTGACAAATGTTTTCTTCACTTCTTAGAGAAAGTCAATGTAGATTTCCTATGCAAGAACTTCGAGAAGAGATTTTCGACAACTCGCACAATATCTGGTACCAGGAATATCCACCATTACAAACCACTTTCTTGTGATTCTTTAGAGATTAGAAGAGTAAACTCTTCTGAAAAGCCTTCCTTGATTTTTTCATTCAATGAAAATGCCACACAATGGACATGCACCCGTCCTCAACAAAATTCGTTTGTAGCAGCTGTATCTGATGGCATGTGGTACTTTGCCTTTGTCAAAAATGTCTGTGATAAAGGAGGAGACGTTCAACTACTTTTTCTCCACCTACCTGAACCAGCAGTATCATTCTTTTGGCCTTATTTTGTGACTTTGGAAAACATTTTATGTACTGTTGGTGTACCTAAATCAACATCATTAGGCAGGATGTATTCCTTTAATGAAAAAGATATGAAGTTATCAGAATGCTAATTTGATAACATAAATAAAGTTAACCCTTGTAATGAAAATGTTTCAATTAAATTTATAACTTTTGACCCTGTACTTTCATGAGGCAGCCTTACTATAGGTTGTCAGTTTACATAACTTGATTTGAATGATCTCTCGAACAATGATGTGATATATGTTAAATGAACATCCAGTATCTATCAAAACTCAGGGTACTTGTTCTTTTTCTTTTTTAAAAAAATAATATCGGAGTTTCAATAAAAATAAATCATGTATCAGCTGCCAGGAAGTGTTTGACACATTTAAAAATCATTGTTTGGACCACAACAGATTAAGTTGATTTTCTATATTCCCTTAAGTCAAGAAAAGTTACTAATTTTTTCCCAATAAAGCTCCATACCTTCTGTGATATCTGGGGAAATACAACAGTAATGTGTTGGAAATAAGATACTTTCTGTTACTATTATTATTGTTGTTGTTGTTATTTTTGTCTGAAATAATGCAATCCTAATGACAAACTTAAGTTGCGGCATTTACGTTTGTGTAAGAAATGTCCATTATTTCCCCTCAATCTACATGAGGTATGTGACTATTGTCTAGCAGAAAATAACAAGTAGAAAAAGTTTCATGAAGATACGAAGCAGTGGGTGTCGGCTCTTGTGATTTCAGATTAATTTGTGTGTCCATTCATAGAAAACCCATTAATAATTTTATTTTCTTACAGTGTTTACGGTCTTGGGAATTATTTAAGACCAATTATATGTTCCCACCAGGTTGGAGAAATGTGAGGCAGTTTTCAGCATTTTTCAATACATCTATACTTTTCCAAAAAAAATGGGAAGTGACACGTATCAAATTTTTTTGTATTGTTCTTTGTAACTTTACTGCTTAATTACATGTCTGTTAAGTATGTGCTTCCCTTAACTTAGGAAAAAAATTCCAAATCAAAAGCTTCAACAACACCTGAGTCATGGGCATTTGTATAGATATGTACCATTTTGCAAAGCCCAATTATCAGATTGCAAAGCCCAACTATCAGAGTGTCATTACATTTAAAACTCGATAAAAAAAAAAGTGTTAGTCTGAGAGCAAAAACATTGTGCATAAATTCTTATGTTATAAGTATAAGCAAATGTGCAACGTTTCATGAAGATCTGAGACGATGGGGTGACATGACCTGCGTGATTTGACAGGTCGCGACAGCAAGAGCATCCAGCCACTGGTTAAACTAACCAACCATGCCGAACCCATTTATAATCATGTTGACCCAGCACCGATCCAGGACAAAGGCACAATAAAACAAAGAAGACTGAAACTCAGGTACATGCTGGAAATAGATTACCATCCCTGAATTTAATTTTATCATGACCCATCTCCAAACATGATAAAAGTGTTCCCCTTGTTACGATATAGCAGTCTGAACTGGAATCGTACTGCCAGCCACAGAAGATGTATGACATCCACAAGTCATATCCTCACATTACTTACAGCTATCCAAAATCCTTCTTTACCATTCCAAATAAATATGTGGCTTCCTAATTAACACCCACAATATATTTCTGGGGTTCTTAATGATACCACAAAACGATCCAGTCTATCTAATTATTTTTATACATGTGAGTGTTCAGTTGCCAGCCCTGTCATGCCCATGCTGTACAGTACGAAATAAGTCTTTCAGCACCAATTATAGGATATACAGGGTGAGTGACCTAACATTACCGCTGGATATATTTCGTAATCCAAATCAAATACTGATGAATCGATTCCACAGACCGAATGTGAGGAGAGGGGCTAGTGTAATTGGTTAATACAAACCATAAAAAAATGCACGGAAGTATGTTTTTTAACACAAACCTACGTTTTTTTAAATGGAACCCCGTTAGTTTTGTTAGCACATCTAAACATATAAACAAATACGTAATCAGTGCCATTTGTTGCATTGTAAAATGTTAATTACATCCAGAGATATTGTAACCTAAAGTTGACGCTTGAGTATCACTCCTCCACTGTTCGATCGTGTGTATCGGAGAGCACTGAATTACGTAGGGATCCAAAGGGAACGGTGATGGACCTTAGGTACAGAAGAGACTGGAACAGCACATTACGTCCACATGCTAACACCTTTTTATTGGTCTTTTTCACTGACGCACATGTACATTACCATGAGGGGTGAGGTACACGTACACACGTGGTTTCCGTTTTCAATTACGGAGTGGAATAGAGTGTGTCCCAACATGTCAGGCCAGTAGATGTTCAATGTGGCGGCCATCATTTGCTGCACACAATTGCAATCTCTGGCATAATGAATGTCGCACACGCAGCAGTACATCTGGTGTAATGTCGCCGCAGGCTGTCACAATACGTTGTTTCATATTCTCTGGGGTTGTCGGCACATCACGGTACACATTCTCCTTTAACGTACCCCACAGAAAGAAGTCCAGAGGTGTAAGATCAAGAGAACGGGCTGGCCAATTTATGCGTCCTCCATGTCCTATGAAACGGCCGTCGAACATCCTGTCAAGGGTCAGCCTAGTGTTAATTGCGGAATGTGCAGGTGCACCATCATGCTGATACCACATACATCGACGCGTTTCCAGTGGGACATTTTCGAGCAACGTTGGCAGATCATTCTGTAGAAACGCGATGTATGTTGCAGCTGTTTGGGCCCCTGCAATGAAGTGAGGACCAATGAGGTGGTCGCCAATGATTCCGCACCATACATTTACAGTCCACGGTCGCTGTCGCTCTACCTGTCTGAGCCAGTGAGGATTGTCCACGGACCAGTAATGCATGTTCCGTAGATTCACTGCCCCGTGGTTTGTGAAACCCGCTTCATCGGTAAAAAGGTAGAATGCAACGCATTCTCTGTTAATGCCCATTGACAGAATTGCACTCGATGATTAAAGTCATCACCACGTAATTGCTGATGTAGCGACACATGAAACGGGTGAAAGCGGTGACGATGCAGTATGCGCATGACACTACTTTGACTCAGTCCACCGGCTCTCGCAATGTCCCGTGTACTCATGTGTGGGTTCATGGCAACAGCATCTAACACACCAACTGCACCTGCTTCTCCTGTGACGGGCCTGTTATGGACCCGTTTGCGTGCTACGACCATACCTGTTGCATACAGTTGGCGGTAGATGTTTTGCAATGTGCGGCACGTTGGATGCTCTCTGTCCGGGTACCGTTCTGCATATGCCCTGCAGGCTTCAGCTCCATTTCGTCGACACTCGCCATAGATGAGTATCATCTCCGCCTTTTCAGAGTTCGAATACACCATGGTCACAGTTCCTACAACACTACACTATCACAGACGTCTGGTAACACGGTGTACTATAGTTGGTCTGCGTGCGGAGATGAAAGCAGAATAACAATAGCAACAAGTGCTACATGTGGACACTGCGACAGCTAGACCAAACCACAACAGTGCACTACAGCCACACTCATAAACACGGTCATCATCGTAAACATGTCCCTGCAGATGCTGCTCGCCGACCGTGGCCCGTGTTTGTTACAACACACAACTGAACATCGGAGGTTTCAAGTGTCAACTTTAGGTTACAATATCTCTGGATGTAATTAACATTTTACAATGCAACAAACGGCACTGATTACGTATTTGTTTATATGTTCAGATGTGCTAACAAAACTAATGTGGTCCCATTTAAAAAAACATAGGTTTGTGTTAAAAAACATACTTCCGTGCATTTTTGTATGGTTTGTATTAAACAATTACACTAGCCCCTCTCCTCACGTTCGGTCTGTGGAATCGGTTCATCAGTATTTGATGTGGTTTACGAAATATATCCTGTATATAACAAAGGATAGGGTCTCTATAGACTGAATGTGTTCAACATCAGTTGGCCACTAGGTTTTGACTAGCATTTTACATCACTTCAAAGTGGCCTGCCAGCAGCTAAAATGCCCACAGGATGGATCAGTCTTCATCACCTGTCACAAGAACTAATTCTTTCCCCTCTTCTTTTCTCACCCCGTTCCGTCCCATCTCCAAACCAGACTGTCTTTTCTCCTGTTTCTTTTTGCTTCTATTCCATCCCATCTCCTTCCTTGAAACTATATTTTTGTCCTGAGCTGTATCCTTTTACCACCATGTATGTCGCTCCCAGCATGTCCACTCCTTAACCCATTCTTCTTCTTCTTCTTCTTCTTCTTCTTCTTCTTCTTCTTACAGTAGGGTGTGTCAAATAGTTTTACTTCATTTTTCAGGAAATGAGGGGGTCATAAAGTTGTCTTTTGGTTAGCAATTCCCAATTATATTTACAAGAAATGGTAATTACATTGTTTTGCTTGGTAAATAGGCACTTCAGTTTCATTATATTTAGTCGTTTCATTAAAAATACACAGCAAACTGCCTTCTTTCAAGAAGTGCCTTCTTATCATTATTTCTGCCCTTGCTCTGATGATAAGAATATACCATAAAATCTGTAAACTTTTTTAATGCCACTCTTAAAGTTTTTAAACTGGCAATAATCAAGCGCAGGACAGTGTCTTTTTATTAATGTCTTATAAAAGGTGACTTTTTCTTGTCTTCCTTTTTGCAGACTCAAATAGTTTCTTCCACTTGCAAAATCTGAAAACTTGGAATCATGGCTAGTGAAAGGAATATGAGACTGGCAATTACCACTCACATGGGTAACTTCATTGGAACTGATTGATAAATGCTGCCTTCTGAACTCCTAACTCTGCAAGATGTTCTAAGATTTGCGTTCTCTTGAGAGAGAATATTGGAGAAATGTCAAAAATTACCCAGCAGCTGCTCTTGAAAAGGATATTTATCTAAAAGTACTTGGAAAATAGGGGATAGCAAACAATTGTTTTGTGGTGCCAATTTTAAATTCGAGAGTTGCAATCCTGAAGAAGATAGAGTAAAACTGGGAAAAGGCCAAAAACATATCACTTAGCAGAGGAAAACGGAAGTGAAAGAGGTTTTCATAGCAGTGTTAGACAAACTCTTCGACATTCTCAATTGCAAGTGTGAGATTAAGCTATGTTCAGAATTTCAGGGTCCACGTTCACGTGGCACTGACTGTAAACATGAGGTACACATCTCCTGCTCTTTTTCTAAGGATATGAAGATCCCTATCAAAGAACTAGTGCTTATTAAATGTCAAAGAGAGAAGGTTGGATTTGTAGGTAGTGGAGAGCGGGCAGGGTAATTACAAGGAGAAATAATCACTCGTTCTCCCGTCACTTACTATGAATACTTTTACTGTCTCAGCTTATACACAATGCGTGTAGCATAGAGGATGTAGTACAGAGAACTCATCTGGCAAGGATACAGTTGTTCTTGCTGTGGTAGGGCAGTGATATTATTGGGGGTTCTACGTCCCCACAGAGCCCCTCCCCCACAAGTGCGGATCGCATTGACTGGTGTATGTTGTGATGTGTTGTCCTACTGGCCATAGCAAGGGCCAATATATCGTAATCTGCCAGGTGCCTGGGCAGCTGTAAAGGGCGGCTGGCCCATGCTTTCAGCGGTGGTGGTGATGGGGCCCTGGCGATGTCTGTCGAGGTGTTAGTGGCTGGTGGTGCGTCGTCTGGTGTTGGTGAGGCTGTTGGTCCATCGACGGTGGTGTCCCGAGTGTCAAGTGCTCAGGGGCTGATACGAGCAGGTAGCCATCTGAAGAAAGAGTGGATTTCAGACCTGCTGTGTCGATCATAGGCGGAAGGGATGTGGAGTGCCCTAATAACCTCGAGACCGTGCTATAGCCTGACTGTTGTCGAATTTGGCCATAACCACGAGTAGTGAATTCTGCTGTGTTACGGGAATGTCTCACAGGTCTAGGATGACTGTAAATTGGCTTGGGAGACCTTCAGCTGCGGCCAGTGGAGGGTAAATACTGGTTGTGTCCGCTAAAGTCCACACCGGCTTTAGGCGGTTCAGTGACACTGTTGTTGTTTTTCCAGCTTGCAAGATATTAAAAGTGTTTCACCCTCATTTCAACACCTTGTATGGGCCACTGTACACAGGGTGGAGGGCGGTTTTGGTGGCTTCAGTTCTGAGCATGACATGTGTACATGATTGGAGATCTTTTTGCACAAAGATGGTCAGTTTGGCGTGGTAGGATGGCAGTGGGATGCGGACGTGGTGGGTGTGGTCCCTGACTCATTTTACTAGGTCCGCAGGTTGATGTCCACGGTGTTGGTGGTTTGTGACACGAACTCTGCTGGGAGTGTGATCAGTTCCCCATTGAGCACATCTGCCACTGAGGCATCAAGATCTTCTTTGTAGGCAGCTCATATGCCAACCAGCACCCAGGGGAGGGCCTCAGTCCACTCCTGGTCGTGGCATACGAGCACTGTCGTGAGGGTGTGGTGCCACAGTTCCATGAGTCCGTTGGATTGAGGATGTTAGACCATCGTGTGGAACCAGTGGCACCCACAGAGGTGGCAGAGCTCCAAGAACAGAGCCGACACGAACTGCCAGTCATTTGTTGGGGACTCTGGGCAGCTGAAGCATGCAATCCATAGGGTCATGAAAGCTCAAGCAACAGTATCGACCAAGATATCAGTCAGGGGTGTGGCCTCCACCCATTGCATTGTCCTGTCTGTGGCTAATAAGATATACTTGCATCCGTTTGAATCTGGGAGTGGCCCACTAGGTCTATGTGGATATGTAGGAAACAGCCCTTCGGTATGGGGAATTTCCCGAAGGGTGATGGGGCGTGATCTCCTGTCTTGGGCTGTTGGCATTGGATGCAGGCTGTCATCCATACAGCACAGTCCCGTTTAATGTTAGTCCAAACAAAACATTCCATTATGAGTTTGTGTCGGGCTTACTCCAGGGTGAGGCAAGTTGTGGAGGAGGTTGAAAACTGTCTTCCAGAAGTTTTGTGCAATGACTGGTCAATGCCTACGATGGGATATGTTGCACCCAACTAATTTGGTTGTGCCTGTGATGGTACACTGCTTGAGGCTGGATGGTGTCCAGATAGTAGGTTTTGGATGTCGGTGTCAGTTGCTTGTGCCTCTGCTGGTTGGTCGAAGTCGAGGTGTGGCAAGTCGTGAGAGGTAGTCAGCCACCATGTTTGCTCCTTATACATAGCGGACAACCATAGTATAATGTGAATATTCCTCCCTAAACATAGCGGACAACCATAGTATATTGTGAAATAGTGTATTGTGGAATCATCGAGGGGAGGTATTGGCTGGTGGACTTCTAATAGCGTCAGCCAGAGGGCAGTGGTTTGTGTAGATAGTAAGCAGCCGGCTCCTGATGTCATCTTGGAGGCACTGAACCTCCTCGTATATCGCCAAAAGCTTATGGTCGAAGGTTGACCACATTTTCTGGGATTCGGTAAGTTTCCATGAGAAAAGCCATAAGGGTTGGGTTACTATGGGGATTTGATGTTGTATCACTGCGCCAGTCGCCTGATCGCTGACGTCGGCCATTACAAGCATATGGTCATCCATGGGAGACCTGTGGTTGATCACAATAAAGTAAAAAGAGCCCAAGAAAAAGTCACGAAGCCACTTGAAGAATTCTGTGTTCGATGCAGGATAGGCAAGACGAAATGGATGCCAAGAGTCCACTAAAGTTCTGTTAAAAACAGATAACTCAAGTCATCAGTTTCATAGTATTGTACAAGAAGAGTATTGCACTGTTTGCAGTGAGCCAGGTGGAAAGTATCTGTGCCACCTTTTTCCAGAGAAAGACTTAACAGAAAGGAAACCTGCTGAAGTTATTGCTAACCAACCTGTCGATTTTTTTTTTAGAAAGAGAAACACATTGATGAAAGTGTGTAGACTATTGGTGGTAACTCAACGAGTTTTAACATTGGTTGAGACAAAGCTGAATCGTAATCTTATCTGATTGGTTTGTGCTATTCATACTAATGAGTTGTCTTTGTGCCACTTGATGTAACAGTTGGATGGGAAATTTTTGTCTAACAACAAGTGGAGTGATAAGGTTGGCAACATGCTTGATAGTGCAACAGAACTTGAAATCAATCCCTCAACTGACAATAACCTTTCCAGAACCTTTGATTCCACTGGGTAACACTACTGTCAATTTCTCTCTGCAGATCAAGCTTTTAGTTACAGGGTAACTCAAGCTATAAGGATAGGTGCAGTCCTAACTGATGTGGCATTATTAGAAATTGGTCCAGAAAGTCACTCCAGTGGTTAGCGACTGCAGGTAAGATTTGTCACATATGGGTTTCAAAACAAGCCATTAAAAGTGAAGGTGTTACAACTGCTTGTGGAATTCAGTGTTGGCATTTACTGTCACTGCTGGTTTACATTCAATCGAAAGTCTCTTGAGTGGAAGGACCCCTTCATATTCTTTATCGATTGAGGGTCCTAAAATCCCAGAAAAAGGCAATATCAGATATCGTCTTGCGAACAGTCCAGCATTTGTCATGGTTTGCATTTACTGACAAGGTGCCTCAGATACTTTTATACTCGGAAGACCAAAAAGAAAGGAAAGCGTGGGTACAGAAGTTAATTGAATTGAGGAATAAAGATCATGACACATATGGAGACCTACCTGTTCTGCCTAGGAAAACGATTGCAGGAAATCCAGTTGCATCTTCACTTTTGGAACTGATAGACTAGTCAGAAAAAGTATATGAACTTCCATTTACTTCTAAACTAAGAATATCAGAAATAAGAAAGTTTGTTCAAGAGCCAATGCGAGTTCCAAAATGACTATGAAATGGACAGTTCATAGAGAGAGAGATGTGAAACACATAACAGAGGCTTCTGGCAAAGTGTATACTCATGAGAAATGAGGAGGATAGATTAAAGGCCAGGAAGCAGGCAGAAGAATGATGTCTAGGAATGAATCGAAACAAGAGTTGATGAATATTGTTGGTTGAAGCTTTTTACGTTTTTGCAATGTGTTTTCAGTGTTTAAGAATAGAGAAAGAAAATAAAGAAAATTTTTTGAGGTCAATAAACCTCAATAACAATTGTTATTTTATTAAGTAGGTTACTACTGTTCTGAATTACAGACTCAACAATTGGTTTTATATTACAACACTTGGTTACACAGGTACATGTATATCTAAATTTACACTTTCAATGTGGAGCACCCACTTGTTTTTTGAGCTATTGCCTTGGCAGTGACAGTAAATCTTCAGATTAGGGCAGAACGGCAATGAAAACAAAAAGCCAGATGATGTTGAGTTTGACCCTGGCTGGAAAGAAGGAACGAAGGCGGGGTATTATATTGCTTATGAAAGAATTGAGGCCCAAAGGTCTGCAAGAATTTCAGAACATCGTGAGGATGGACATGGCCTGTTTTGAGAAGCTGCCGTCTATGATAGAAGATGGAATTAGTGTGACACAGTCGTGAGGGAGGCCATCTCTTGAAAGTAAGAATTAAATCATATGTTTACATATTTTGTGATCATACTAACCTAGATCACTGAAAAAATATCAGTGCATGCCCTGTTATGTTGCAGGCTGGTTGTAACATTACGTTTCCTGGTGACCGGGGAATCTTTTAAGAGTCTGGCTTTTAGCCACAGAATAGCATAGCCCACCATTTCAAAAGTCGTTGCGTGTGTATGCACTGCAATTTGTGACAGTTTAAAAGACCTATACTTAAAGGTGCATTTTGTGTTATTTTTCTACGTTTGGAAAATGGAATGCAATGTGCAATGTGCTACTCAGAGCTTTGCAGTCATCGTCTGTTGCACTGGGTGAAACTGCATATACTTTCTTGACATCACTGCCAGTTTCTCTTTACTGGTATGCTGAAATAAAGCAAGAGATCTAGTCAAATCAAACATGAACTTTCATAAGCTAAGGCATTACGATACAAAATTGAAAATCACCATGTTACATTATACGCATATTACTTAGAAGGAAATGATTGCCAGTGTACTGTATTATGATACAGCGGGTCATATAGGCACCTTTTCTTGCTGTATGCCTGAATTAAGGTGCTTAACGCCTCTTTGCTCCATTTCATTTCTATACTGTGAAGTAATCAAAAGAAAAACTGCTTTCCCAAACAGCTAGTATAAAAGAAACTATTGATCTGATCTCTTCAGTTTCTTTAAATGGTGGCTACTGTTATCAAGAGCACACTACAATAGAATGCTATGTCACTTAGATCCACTAAAGAATGTGTTGTGTCTAGACAAGACAGCCTAGACACAATGAGAGGAAGCCGAAAGGCACGCTCTTAAACTCACGCAGGCTGGCGTGAGGTCTGAAACAGGATACGTAATGAATGCTATAAAGAAAAGTACGTAGCTTCTGGAATACTTAACTTTAATCCATAATTGTATAACATCGCTCTTGATGATACAGGCTTTATAAGATAACCAGCAAAAGATAAATGGCGCCTTGCTAGGTCGCAGTAATTGACGTAGCTGAAGGCTATGCTAACTATATTCTCGGCAAATGAGAGCGTAATTGTCAGTGAACCATGGCTAGCAACGTCGGCTGTACAACTGGGGCGAGTGCTAGCAAGTCTCTCTCGACCTGCCGTGTGGCGGCGCTCGGTCTGCAATTACTGACAGTGGCGACACGCGGGTCCGACGTATACTAATGGACCGCGGCCGATTTAAAGGCTACCACCTAGCAAGTGTGGTGTCTGGCGGTGACACCACAGAATGTCTCACCTACTACACCAAAACGCACAAATTTTCCGTCTGTGACTTATCCGAAGCAACGCTCAGGTCCATGAAGGACTTCCATTTCCCTGACTATGTCATTAGAAGTGGCAGAAATAATGGATACGGAGGGGTAGCTAAACTTCTAAAATAAAACTTTCCTTATACATATAGTAGAAAAATTCTGAATGTGTGTGTGTGTGTGTGTGTGTGTGTGTGTGTGGGAGGGTTTGTGTGCTTGATTGTGCGTGTGTGTGTTTTGTACTGTAGCTCGAGGAAGGATTTATTCCAAAAGCTAACAAGTTTTCTTTCTCTTTTATGTGTGCATGTCGATGATGATAGACTATTCCTTATGATTTTCTTAAACGTAACTTCAGCAAACAAAACATACATACCATGCAATATCTACATGAACCTCAGATTATGGCCTAACAAGCTACTATCAGGCTCCAGTATTACGTCTCTGTTACAACAATTTGGTCATCCACTGCTTGTGGTGGGGGAGTTCCAAGCCTATCACAGATCGTGGGGATGCAAGTGCAACCATCACAATGGTGAACTACTAGTGGCAGTCCTAAAAGACAAAAACCAAGTGCTGCTGAATGACATGTCTCTCTCAAGAATAATCCCACAGCTACAGACAAGATCAGCAATTGACCTAAACTTCACATCACCTCATGTGGCAGTACTAACCAATTGGAAGTAGAAGTAGAGCCTTTGGATTCTGATCACCTGCCAATTGATCTGACTTTATTTGGCGCAGTGGAAGACCCAAGCCGGATATACCCTACACAGAGATGGGAAATCAGGAAAGCTAACTGGAATAAATATGTTGACAAATTAAAAGTGAGCCTTCCACAATTAGACACATCCAAGGACCTAGTTTCCGACTATTCCAAACTAACACAGTGCATTGCTGAGGCCACCATAGACAGAATTCCTCAACAGAAGCTGTATTGCATTACAAACAGAGCCAATCCTATGTGGTGGGAAATCAAATGTCAGAGAGCCATATGTGAACATAAGGAAGAACTGCAGAAATGACATAGAAACCAAAAAAACTACATCAGCATTCAAAAAAATGCAAGTGGAAACCAATAGATTTTTGAAAAATAAGAGGGATGGTAAAATGTCAGGTGTGTGGAAGAAGGTGAAGAGCTTCAAGGAACCCTCAGCACCCGTCATTACAATTCGCTGTCTACGAATTGTGTTACATAACATATATTACAAAAGCAGACACCTCCCTCCTCAAATATACGTCTAGCACAGAGGATGAAGATCCTGATAACAGTCACCCTCTTCTACAGCCATTGTCAGTGGTCGGGCTACAGACAGCTTTATCTTGGGTAAAAGAAGTCCCTAGCCCATATAAAACCCATTACAATATGCCATCATTTCTGCAATACACATTTACAATAAAATGTGGGCTGAACATTACAGCATTGAGTCACAAAAGATAGGCGAAATGATAACTACACTCAAACCCAGGAAGAATCATGATTTGGTGGCATCGTACCTAATTATGACAATGTCCCTACAGAGTGTGGAAAGAATGGTTCAGTTCCAGTTAGAGTGGTGCCCTGAATATCATGACCTATCCATAATAATAATAGGGCAGATTTTCACACGGGGAAAGTTATTGAAGATGTTCTCATGCACATGGTTAATGACATATAAAACTCTGTTTCAGCCAAAACATGTATCTATTAGCTTTGTTTCTGACCCTAAGCTGCATCTGTGATAATGTATTCACAGTGGATAGCCACAAAACTAAGGCACAACACTTGCCCCTTGCATTTGCAGAACACCTGTTATCTTACCTCGCTGATCATTTGCTGCTAGTCATTTTGACACCTCTTCTGTTCAACATCTACACAATTGACCTACTTAGGATATTTCCAGAAAAGGTGAAAGTTTGGGAATACACAGATGATACATGTATTTACATGGAAAGTACATCACTAGAAGAGTGCAAGTCACAGCTGACACTGCAGTGTTTACGCTCCAACATTGTTCACAAGAAATTGGCCGGATGTATCCACAGCTGAATCAAATGCAGTATTGTTTTCAAGGCATGGTGCAAATATGCCTGCGGTAATAGCACTAAGCCCATACCATTTCGCTTTGAAAATGGTAGTCAAATACCTGTGACTTCATTGACCATAATCTAACCTTGAAGGCGCACAAAAACATGTAGCTAAGGAATGTGAGACAGCTGTCAACATAATCAAAGCTATGACCAGACGGGTTGGTCTTGAACGTCGACAAAGCACTAATGCTTTACCATATAATGGTATGTCTGATTGTTGATTATGGGAGTGGTTGTATGAATCTGCAACTGAACAGTTAACCTCAACAGAATTAATAAGTGCCAATATATAGCACTGAGAACTTGTTCGGGAGCTATGTGCTCAATGCTTAGCATTGCACTCTTGGTCAAAGCACATGAACCTCCAGTCTATATACATAGGTGGTATCTGTGTGCCAAATTTCTTCCTAAAAGGAAGCAATATGAATCCAACAGTCTGAAACTGATTGCCACAAACCTAACCATACAGTGCTTAACTGGACACTTCTGGTTCACTACAACTCTTCCTCCCCTAGTTCAAGCATATTTAGATACTCAGGAGATTTTAAAGCATTTCATTAGAGCACCTAGACTAAATATTTTTATGATCCCATTCCCATTGAAAATGTCTAAGGTAAACATAATAACTGGCATTACCTTTGACCACGAAGCTAACATATACATTAAAATTTTTGTGCAATTTTTAAGACAGCATCACATTAAAACTTTGTTGCAGTTTTTAAGACAGCATCAGGAGGCAACATATATCTATACTGACAGCTCCAAAATCAGTGACTTTTGGAAATGGGGGATGCATACTATGTTTGCAAGAGTCTGGGCTATGTTTACAAGCAGAAGCAATGACCATGAGTGGAGATCTTGTTGCAATGCTAGAAGCAATTTGTTCCTGCTCGCGGATAACGTCTCTTATATTTCCTACACAGTCACTCTTTATCGGTTCTAACAGTACTTCATCTTTTAGGTGCTGTCTGGCAGAAAACTTCATTGTATACAGGATTATCGAAGTATTGGAATCAATGAATGCAGAAGGCCATTAATTTATTTTGCTTGGGTGAAATCACATTGTGAGATCACTGGCAATGAAGCTGTCGACTGCTTAGCCATAGATCCTGCTGTGATAGGGCATTGCCACCTGGACTGCAGTCCCACAGATTATCAATGTGTCCTGCACAGATGCATGATAGAAGACTGGCAGTGGGAATGGGAGGAAACAACAAGATACAATGCAAGGATTTCACCTGTTGGTCCCATATTCCACTATCTCATACAAATTCATTGCCTGGACCCCTCGCCCGTCCAGTAGTCAGATTCAGATTTAAGCACAGATATTCCTGTAAACATCTTCACAGGCAGCACACCATTGACACACCTTTCTGATCTTGAGGAGAAGATGAGAACTCAGCTCACATTTTCTTTGGATGCCCCACACTACATGGAAGTACTACAGTCCTTTTACAAGAACTTGTGGTGCTTGCTCACCCATTGCCAACTTGCTGATGGCTTTGTTAGCATCACACGGTCCTGTAAGAGTCCACACAATGTACAGATTCAGTGTTGCTGCTGTTTTCAGCATCTAATGCCAACACTGGATTTCCTGAAAGTGTTCTGTAACATTTTATTTTACAGTGATTGTGGTAATCGTCTATCTGTAACTATATATATTCTGTCTATGAGGTATTTGTGTGTGAAAACTAACAAATATTCTTACAGTAATTTTCTATCAACACCTGTATATTTTTGTGTCACTGTGAAATAACAACAGCATTATGCAAAGGATAGTTGCTACTCACCTTATAGAGAAGACATTGAGTTGCACACAGGTACAACAGAAAGAGTGCTATACATTTTAGCTTTCAACCAAAAGGCCTTCTTCTGAAGTAGAAAACACACACACACACACACAGGACCACTGTCTCTGGCTGCTGCAGCTGGACTGAGTTGTAATGGCGCATGATGGGAGCAGCAGTCCAATGGTGAGGGTAAGGAAGAAGTGGGGAGGGGGCGGGGTGGGGGGTAATAACGAAAAGCCAACTGGGTTGGGGGAGATTTAGCACTGCCTTTGGGAGTGTTAAGGGATGTAGTGGGGACAGGGTAAAGCTCCCAGCTGCATTCGGGGAGGTTTGGCGAGGGGAAAGGAAAACGGATTAGTGGATGCATTGGTGAAATGGAAGGCTGTGTTGTGCTGGAGTGGGAGCAAGGAAGGGACTAAGTTGATGGAGGGCAAGAAGTAGTGAAAGTTGAGGCCATAGAGATTATGGGAATATAGGCTATATTGCAGGGAGAGTTCCAACCTGCACAATTCAGAAAAACTAGTGAAAGTTGAGGCCATAGAGATTATGGGAATATAGGCTATATTGCAGGGAGAGTTCCAACCTGCACAATTCAGAAAAACTGGTGTTAGTAGGAAGTATCCAGATGGTGCATGCAATAAAGCAGTCGCCAAAGTGAAGCCCATTGTGTTGAGCAGCATGTTCAGCAACTGGGTGGTCCATCTGTCTCTTGGCCACAGTTTATCAGGGGCCAGTCATGCGGACTGACAATGTGTTAGTCGTCGTGCCCATGTGGAAAGCAACTCATCGGCTACAGCTTAGTTTGTAGAACAAATGACTGCCTTCACAGGTAGCCTTGCTTTTCATGTGATAGGAGATGTCTGTGACCAGACAAGAGTAGGTACTGGTGGTGGTGGGAGGATATATGGGCCAAGTCTTGCATCTAGGTCTGTTGCAGGGATATGAGCCATGAGGCTAGGGATTGGTGCCGGGGGAGGGGGGGGGGGGAGGGGGAGGTAAACATGGACAAGAATATTGCGTAGATTTGGTGGGTGGCAGAGTACGACTGTGGGAGGGTTGGGAAGGATAGTGGGTATGTTATTCCTCATTTCAGGGCATGACAAGAGGGAGTCAAAACTCTGTCGTAAAATGTGATTCAGTTGCTGTGGTTCTGGGTTGTACTGAACTATAAGGGGAGTGCTCCTTTGTGCCCAAATGGTGGATATATAAGAGATGGTAAGTGACTGGAGGTACAAGGCACAGGAGATCTGTTTGTGTAATAGGTCTGGTCTGTGAAAGCCACAGTTAGATCCTCTGTATATTTAGAGAGGGACTGCAACGATCATGGGTGGCTAGGATGTATGGAAGGGGCTCCTTGGTATGGATTGGGTAGCAGCCGTTGAGTGGAGGTATTGCTGGTGGTTGGTAAGTTTAATATGGATGGAATTACTAATGTAGCCATCCTTGGCCTGGAGGTCCACATTGAGGAAGGTATCCTGTTGGGTTGAGGAGGACCAGATGAAATGGATGGGGGGAGAAGGCATTGAGATGTCTTCAGTGAATCTGAACTAGGTGATGGGTTTGGGATTCTTGGTGGTTAGGAAGGGTTCCTCTAGATAGCCCATAAGTAATTTAGCATAGAATGGTGCCATGTGGGTGACCACGCGGGAGAAGGTTGTGGGTTGGGAGTCAGGCAGGTGTTGTGGAAGGTAGTGTTCAATAGTGGCAAGGCCATGGGCATTGGAGATTTTAGTGTAGAGGGAGGTGGCTTCAATAGTGATGAATGGGCATCATGTGGTAAATAGCAGGAACTGTGGAGAGTCAGTGAAGGAAATTGTTGGTGTCTTTTATATAGGAGGGTAGATTACGGGTAATAGGCTGAAGGCTTTAGTCTACGAGAGCAGAGACTCTCTCAGTGGGGGCACAGTAACCGGCCACAATGAGGCATCCTAGGTAGTTGGGTTTATGAGCTTCAGGAAACATGTAGAAGGCAAGAGTGCCAGAGCTGAGGAGAGAGATATACTCATGGGAGAGATTCTAGGTTGGGCCTAAGGATTTGAGCAGGGGCTGGTGGCCCTGTTAGTTTTCTGACCGGAGTCTCTGTGTTAGGGTTTGTAGGTGGATGAATCTGACAGCTGGCCCAGTCTCTCTGCCAGGTAATCTATGTGGTTCAGAACCAAAGTGGTGGAGCCTTTGTTGGCAGGTGGAATTGTAAGGTCAGGATCAGTTTTTAGGTGATAAATTGCAGTTATTTTTGTGGATATGAGGTTGGTTTCCATGTTGAAAGATTGGGGGGGGGGGGGGGGGGGGGTAACGATGGTGAGGCAAGATTTGAGGTAAAGAAATTCTGGTATTGTAACGGGGTGATTTGGGGCCAGTTGGGTCAGGCCATGGGTAGATAGAGGAGTGAACAGAATCAGGCAGTGTTCATTATTGGTTTGTGGTTGAGTCTGATTAGTAGGTTTGGCAATGAAGTGTTTCCACTATACGGACCAAGAAAAGGAGAGACGGTCTTTAATAAGTCGAGCCTGGCAAAAGGTAAGACCTTTGGAAAGGATTGATATTTCTGTGGGACTAAGGCTTTAGGAGGAAAGGTTCATGACTGTGTTTTGGGTTTGTTCAGTTTCTGAGTTCAGTATGATGGGGGAAGTGAGTTTCTGAGAATGTAGTAAGTCTTCGAGGCAAGGTTTGTCATTTATGAGTGGATGTGGGAAAAGGTTTGGAGATTCTTGCAGAGGTAATGGATAATGGTAGTCCAAGGAAGGAGTACAAGGTGAACAGGTTGGAGAGTTTTTTTGAGATGGCATAGTGCATGCAGCTGAAGTCCAAGAAGGAAAAGAGTTTCAGTATCCAAGAGGGGTGCAGGAATTTTGAGCAGGAGAATTTTATAGATGGAGAGGAGGTATTGCAAGGAGGATTGAGTGTGATTTACATGGTTTTGCAGGACTAGGTTGGTGAGGGCTATGGACTGCTGGAATTAGAACTGATGGAGGTCATAGTGGGAGGAGTGGTTGCAGTTGGAGATGAGTAATCTGATGGTCAGGCCATTTGGGATGATTCCACGAGCTAGGCAACAATGCAGGAACAGTATGGTGGACTGGTTTCTGGCGAGGGGTTGGGAAACTTTTCTGTATTGGCACAGATGGAAGGGGCAAGGATCCATAGTGAAGGATAAAAAACACATAAAAATATGTGGAAAAACTACAAAAAGAATGAAATGGATGAAGTATGGGGACAAAAAGATCAAATGAGAGAGTAGGGCCAGAAGCGGAAAGCAAAAACGAACTAAAAATGATGTGAAAACGAAGTGACATCAAATAGAAAAATAAACAGAAAACGATAATAGTGGGATGCGGATTGGTGGGTGAATGTATTTGAAGAGAGGGGAGAGCAGGTATGAATGGATTTGGTGACGTTGTGCTGAACTAACGAGAGAGGGGGGGAAGGGGCTTTGGTAAGGTATAGGTTCAACAAATTTGTGTGGCACAGGAAGGTATGGAAAATTCACAAAAAGTATGCAAGAGTAAGGGAATAAATGTGATAAATTTGGAGTTCAAGGATTAATTATATCGTTGGGAAGAGATGCTGTTCCAACAATATGTACAGTCACGTAGCCATGTGTTGTGAGTGGACAAGATTGTTCGTGCAGTGTGGTTCGTAAATCCGAGTGTGTGCAGTTTGGAAGGTGAAAGATAAAACACAGGAAAGAAGAAGAAAGAAAAGGAGAGACACCGAGTAAACTAATGCATTAGAAGATAGCAACAAATAAAAACAGCACTGGGTTGAGGGATGGAAGAAAAGCCATTAGGCAGAAACAAACAATGGAAAATCCAGGATGGAATAATGGTATTATGAAAGGGATAGATTGATACTCACCTTATAGAGAAGACAAGCGCAACGAAAAGACTGCTATATATTTTAGCTTTCAACCAAAAGGCCTATTTCTGAAGTAGAAAACACTCACACATATGTATGAGCTGACTGTATGGTCTAAGCTAAAAGACAATACGAGGTGCATTCAAGTTCTAAGGCCTCCGATTTTTTTTTCTAATTAACTACTCACCCAAAATCGATGAAACTGGCGTTACTTCTCGACGTAATCGCCCTGCAGACGTACACATTTTTCATAACGCTGACGCCATGATTCGATGGCAGCGGCGAAGGCTTCTTTAGGAGTCTGCTTTGACCACTGGAAAATCGCTGAGGCAATAGCAGCACGGCTGGTGAATGTGCAGCCACGGAGAGTGTCTTTCATTGTTGGAAAAAGCCAAAAGTCACTAGGATCCAGGTCAGGTGAGTAGGGAGCATGAGGAATCATTTCAAAGTTGTTATCACAAAGAAACTGTTGTGTAACGTTAGCTCGATGTGTGGGTGCGTTGTCTTGGTGAAACAGCACACGCGCAGCCCTTCCCGGACGTTTTTGTTGCAGTTCAGGAAGGAATTTGTTCTTCAAAACATTTTTGTAGGATGCACCTGTTACCGTAGTGCCCTTTGGAATGCAATGGGTAAGGATTACGCCCTCGCTGTCTCAGAACATGGACACCATAATTTTTTCAGCACTGGCAGTTACCCGAAATTTTTTTGGTGGCGGTGAATCTGTGTGCTTCCATTGAGCTGACTGGCGCTTTTTCTGGATTGAAAAATGGCATCCACGTCTCATCCATTGTCACAACCAACGAAAAGAAAGTCCCATTCATGCTGTCGTTGCGTGTCAACGTTGCTTGGCAACATGCCCCACGGGCAGCCATGTGGTCGTCCGTCAGCATTCGCGGCATCCACCTGGGTGACACTTTTCACATTTTCAGGTCGTCATGCAGGATTTTGTGCACAGAACCCACAGAAATGCCAACTCTGGAGGCGATCTGTTCAACAGTCATTCGGCGATCCCCCAAAACAATTCTCTCCACTTTCTCGATCATGTCGTCAGACCGGCTTGTGCGAGCCCGAGGTTGTTTCGGTTTGGTGTCACTTAATGTTCTGCCTTCATTAAACTGTCGCACCCACGAACGCACTTTCGACACATCCATAACTCCATCACCACATGTCTCCTTCAACTGTCGATGAATTTCAATTGGTTTCACACCACGCAAATTCAGAAAACGAATGATTGCGTGCTGTTCAAGTAAGGAAAACATTGCCATTTTAAGTATCTAAAACAGTTCTCATTCTCGCTGCTGGCGGTAAAATTCCATCTGCCGTACTGTGCTGCCATCTCTGGGACGTATTGACAATGAACACAGCCTCATTTTAAAACAATGCACATGTTTCTATCTCTTTCCAGTCCGGAGAAAAAAAATCGGAGGCCTTAGAACTTGAATTCACCTCGTAAATTCAGTTAAAACACAGTAAAATTCTACCATTTGAGGATGAATGCAAATCTATGAGACTGCGGGTCGCAGTTGGTTCACACAGACAATACGAGACTAATTTAAAGTTAATGGTTATTCATGAAGCAGGAGCCACAAAAAAGTGTGCTGCAGGACGAAAATTTGATGTCACAGAAGCGAATGTTTGTAGGTGGCATCAGATGATGAATAAATTAGAGATACCAGTTCTATGCACGAAACACTCGGGGCCAAATAAAGGTTGGAGTAGCAGATTGTTCAGTAAGTGCAGGATGAACACAATTAAGGCTTCCCAATTACCTGGTAAATTATCCAAATGAAGCTGCCGGTGATAGAGGAATTTTCCAGCTGTATGTGTCTTGAAATTCAAAGCAAATACCAGCTAGTGCATGACGACAATGAAGAGAGTGTGGCTTACATTACGGTGCAAAACAGCACTTGCTCAGCATCTTCCCATGGCTTTTGACAAAAACCAGGTAAGTATCAGCATCACATAATCTATCTAAGAAAACACCATGACTCTTTACAACAGAAAGTGCTAACTTTTTTAGGCAAATTTAAAAAACTTCATATCAATAACATAGTTTATAAATTTGATCAGTCAGAATATGTTAAGAATAAAAATTCATGTAGGGCTAGGGAAGTGGGGGTAATTTTATATTGTTTTATATTCAGGATAATCTATGTGTGTGTGTGTGTGTGTGTGTGTGTGTGTGTGTGAGAGAGAGAGAGAGAGAGAGAGAGAGAGAGAGAGAGAGAGAGAGAGACACCTCATCATATAGAAACTTAAATAATGAAACACAATTAGTTGAGGTATAATAAAAAATGAAAACCTCGTGAAGTCATTATTATGGGTCACTGTGAATAGTTGGGGATACATTTAATCCAACTATTGCCAGTTTCTTGTAATATATACCAGCTGCCAGTCCTCTGCCTTTCATCTTTGAGTTTATCTTTTTTCCAAGTTCATCCCCCCCCCCCCCTTTTTCATTATTTTAAGACTTCATAAAAATAAACCGCAACCCCCCCCCCCCCCCCCCCCCCCCACACACACACACACACACACACACACACACACACAGAGAGAGAGAGAGAGAGAGAGAGAGAGAGAGAGAGAGAGCACACAGCAGAGGATAGGGTATTGAAACAAACTTGCTGATTGTCGCAGGAAATTTATTCTGGGATTTGCGCATAACACCAACTCATTCCACATTACATCAGTTTCTCCTTAGGAACATCAGAATTTATTATTTAAAAAATTACACATAATATTAATCCTTGATGTTTTTTCAGAAATACTGATTCCTTTGATGGAAAACTTTTGTGAATGCTTCAGTTTACAAATTTTACTTATAGAACTAACTTGCTCAAACAAATTTTTGTTTGTATCGATAAATCTTTCAGATAATCTATTCATCAAGTAGAGGCCAGATTTCCATTTACTTTAGTTGCATGTTTTTCTTTATATTTATTCAGTTGCTTGAAATACTACATTGTAAAATCTGCTTCTAAAACAGACACACAAAAATGTATGGTGTGAACATTTTTGCCTAAATGTACTAAGTCACCTTTACTCTCTGTGTGCACATCCTCATTAGCTCAAAATAGTTGTTGTTGGTTATTGATTTTACCCTCGGTTCCATCAGTCCGCAGTACCTGTGAAACCATATCCTACAAGTAACAGTTTCTGTTTGTGTCATTGCTTTCTTATGGAGGACAGTAAATCTTTTCACATACTTGATATCAATATAATGGAAGGAAACATTCCACGTGGGAAAAATTATATATAAAAACAAAGATGAGGTGACTTACCGAACAAAAGCGCTGGCAGGTCGATAGATACACAAACAAACACAAACATACACACAAAATTCAAGCTTTTGCAACAAACTGTTGCCTCATCAGGAAAGAGGGAAGGAGAGGGGAAGACGAAAGGAAGTGGGTTTTAAGGGAGAGGGTAAGGAGTCATTCCAATCCCGGGAGCGGAAAGACTTACCTTAGGGGGAAAAAAGGACAGGTATACACTAGCACACACGCACATATCCATCCACACATACAGACACAAGCAGACATGCTTAAGTAAGGATACTTTTCATTTTCCTCTCTGGAAAAGATTTTGCAATTTCACTCACCCCTGTAAGGTGAGTACTTTGCAAACTGCTATCTTACAGTAATTCCAAATGTAGGAAGCATACACAGACACCTTTTCATCTTCTCTCTCTCTGTTGTCAGTTAATTTAATAATGTTGGTAAACAGTCAAACAGATTTGAGTTATAACTTGCTAAGCTTATAGCAAAAACTTACAGGCACCACTTTGCACTTAACAAAACTCGTACTAGTCACAGCCAAGCTCAGATCATGTAACATTTAGGGTTAGTTTTGACAGTGTCATGTAATAAATAGATTATTTCATTGTATATGCTGGTTTAACCACATTACTCTCTCATTCCTGACCCATTTTGTGACAGATCTTTTTTTTTTAAGTGTATAAATAAATAAACCATCACAAACATGAAAATTCATAAAGTAAGGCTGGATTCCCATATCACTTTACTTTCTTCATTTGAGTTTTTGAAAAACCACTTTTCATATGCTAATCTATATTGGCTTTACATCCATTTACGGTACAATGATGAATCTTAATAGCATACAGCAATTTAAACTGTATTAAACTTAAGAGTTTGAGTGGGTCGAAGAAAAATGTTGAGCTTGCCAGAGTCACTTCAGTGCCGCAAAAGGTTATCTATTTGAGTCTTATCACACTTCGAGCTTGTGTAAACAGCTGAATTTATGGAAATGGGAGGTCATCTTGTGAGAATTTGAAGCTGTAAATGTAAAACAGTTCCTGTAATCTTTTCAGAGCATGTCATTTTTTAATCCTTGTAATGTCTGTTGTCAAGACTAAATAGTTGTCAATCCCCGCCACTGCTGTTCCTCTCCTAAATCAGTAGTTACAGCATCATCATCATCATCATCTCTGCCTAACTGTTCCCATTAATCAAACAATGGAAAATCCAGGATGGAATGCAACAATATTAGAGAAGGAAAGTTGCTACTCACCATATACCGGAGATGCTGAGTCGTGATAGGCACAACAAAAAGATTCACACAATTATAGCTTTCGGCCATTAAGGCCTTTGTCAGCAATAGACACACACACACACACACACACACACACACACACACACACACACACACACACACACACACACGCGCAAATGCAACTTACACACACACGTCTGGAGTCTCAGATAACTTGTGTGGTTCCAGTTATCTGAGACTGCAGACATGTGTGCGTACGTGCACTATTGCTGACAAAGGCCTTAATGACCGAAAGCTATAATCTTTTTGTTGTGCCTATTGCGACTCTGCATCTCATCTACATGGTGAGTTGCAACTTTCCTTCTCTAATATTGTAACTGTCCCCATTATTTTAGGACTTGCTGGATACCATTTAGTGTCTTTAGGTTTTTTCTCCACATAATGTTTTCATTTTGCATTTAGAAAGGAAAAGAATATGTCAATAGACAGATAGTAAATGGGGTAGCACACAGCATGAGTTCTATTATACTGCCTTCTCCAATTATCTTCTTGTAAGCCCGTAATGAAGTTTGCAGCTCATCATATGATGAAGGATTATCTGAAAGATTTTACTCTTCTGCATATATTTTCATATTCTTATACATTTACCACAATTTTGCCTGTACAGTTAGTGTTGATGTATTTTTCTTACATATGCACAAAATCATGTGTTTCTGTATTGCTAGTACTTTCATGTATGTACATTACAATTTTTAGGCACAGCTATTATCATCTCAGTTTTATTTTTCTGTGTATGTATTTAATAATCTAAATGTATACTTCATTAGCTGTGGTTTCACACATTATATGATAATTCATATATACTCTATTTTAGTTCCATATTAAGTGTCATTTTAATTTAATGCAGCTACTGTGAGATTGCCACTGCAAGACTTGGTGTGAAAATACCAAGTGAAGACTTCTTCTCTGAGGAAACTTGTTTAAGCCTGTCCGAGTGGAAAAAAGTTGTCACATTTTACACTCTTCGTTTGATGTTGGCTCCATTAGTGGAAACAATAATTCTCTTGGACAG
The DNA here is from genome assembly GCF_023864345.2 of Schistocerca serialis cubense. Taxonomy (NCBI): domain Eukaryota; kingdom Metazoa; phylum Arthropoda; class Insecta; order Orthoptera; family Acrididae; genus Schistocerca; species Schistocerca serialis. The sequence goes on from NC_064643.1 coordinate 596,852,978, forward strand.
ATTACTTTTCTTGCAAGAACTAGGTAATCTCTACTAAAAATTGCCCTTTTTCTCTCTGTACTTTGATCTACATATTTTAATGCATGAATATGTTCCTTATTTCAGAAATTGGCAGTGCCTTGATTCCTTTATTTGATCCAAAAATTTCTCCAAGAAATCACATCCTCATTGCATTGAAGCATTTCAAGTTTTAGCATCTTATGTGATTTCAACATGATGAAAATCAAGTATGCAAAGAACATGCAAATTGTTACCATTTTCTGTTATCTTTACATCTAGTATAGTGTTAACAATAAAGACAAACTATTTCAGGGAGAAAAATATAGCATAATATATACTGTATGTTTCCATTTGTATTGCAAGAGATTCACTGCAAATATATTTTTACTGCATAATACCCTCATTAGCTGTGCCATGTGCTTAAGAAATAGTAGACAAGAAACTAGACATGATTGCAGTATGCTGCTACGCAAACTGTGCCTTGAGTGATAAGTCCGTGTTGGTTGTGTTGGCTTCATCATCACTTTCTTCAGTACTTACTTTCTCAAACCCTTGATGACGGTCCAAAAATTGGCCTAGTTTGAAGCCTTCAACATGAGATGTGTGAAATGCCCACCGCTTGTTATAACTGCTGTATCTTAGAAGACAGCCTGACAAAAAATGTTTCACAATGTTAATTTGAAATTTTCACAATGAACAAGCAAGAACAAGTTGTTCTATGAAGTGCAAATAGAAGATTTGGCACACTGCAGTACCATCATGTTACTACATTACCTAGTGACAGTGTTTAAGTACACAAAGATATAATTTGCAGGAGAGACCGGTTCAATGTTTGTAAGAATATGAAACAACTGATGAAGTTTAGAGCAACATTTAACACTGTACTGAAATTTGTTTCTGTCATATGCTTGATTTTCTTTCTTCTGCAACTATTCTTTCCAGATGTTTCATATTGTAATGAAGCTATTTCTGCACTGGCAACTTAGTTGTAGTGTTTCAATTCTGAAATGTGCGACTATTGAACAATCTCTGGGCTGGCATCTGGGTACTTGCACATGCGAGTTACGAAATGAACCTGACAAGGAATTATTGCTTTTTACTTAAAAAAGAAAATATGGATGTCAGTGGTGTCCAGCAGAAGTACTGGATTCATCAAGTACAAATGAGCTTGAGAAAAATATGGGCACAAACCTGTAAATAGTTTTATGCCATGCGTACACTACATAAATTCACTGGCTACTTTTGTAGCTCTGAAGGAGTTTCTCCTTGACAATTGAGCAAAATCTGCATTAAGTAATGAGCAGAATAACACATACCAGATTCATTTCTACCCACAGTAGCTTTATTTTTGTTTCCAGGAACTTTATCTTATTTCTACCATCCCTTTTCCTTAGATTAAAAACAGAATGGCATTCAGCTTCACTAACGAGAAGTGTGCCACACTGAGTCATTGTTGCCAAACAGAACAACAAAAGTCTGAAATGCTTGTGATTCAACAATAACAAATAAAGCACAGATTGGTGAAAAGGCAGGTACACCCACACATTATGAAACAGTCCTGCAGCTAAATCATTAATGCATGAAGTCTTATGGGCATGGTATATTTTAGAGAAAGACATGACTCTTATGTCACAGGTGAATCATGTGACCACGTTGTGAGCGTGAAAGGAGCTTCTTCTCTCATTGTAGTGTTTAATATATTGCTTTCCTTTATTCGAGCAAGTTATGTGCAGCATTCATAGAACGAAATTTGCCACAAATGGTGTTTTATATCGTGTGCCTGTGACTATAAAAATAATTAAAGAAACTATTTTTTAGTGCATCAAGTTTTTGAATAAACAGTTTGTACATTCAAGTTGTGAATTGCTGTTCAGTAGTTTACAGCCAAGCAATTAGTTAAACTAACAGTGATTTGTGAATTATATACATAAATACACTAAAGCAAGCTGATGTCAGAAAACAAATTCAGAGTGCAGTAATGTAATGATTTTTGCCTAATAATTTAACAGGAATGTCAGAGTGGCAGATGATGAAAGAAATCATGCATTGTAGTCACAATTTAGTCATTTCAGTACATGAAAGAATTTATTATCAAAACATTTACATCACTGGTCAAAGTACAGGTTCAGATTTATTAAAGACAAAAGTAATTCGCTATTTTAGTTATGCAAATAAAAACATTAAAACAATGCTACAACTAAAGCAATTCACTTTACTTTTTACATTATATGAGTCACTTTCACTAAACTGTTCATTCTCTTGGACATATTCAGAACTACATGCACATATGGAGTACGGCTACTATTTACAAGTTACAGAACTATTCCTTACATACATTTCATTACAGACAAGCAACAAAGTAAAATACTGCTGCACAATCTACCATGCTTCTCTTAATTTACAAGCTTACTATATTCATGTCCTAAAGAATCAAAGTCTCTTGACCCACCTCGTTTCCTCATACGTGTAATTGCTGCTATTATAACAATACTAACAACAACAGCCACTGCAAGCACTATGCTGACAGCCATTGCTACTGATCCCAAATGTTTGTCCATTGAACCAGATGTTTCTGTTACAGTTTCTGTTATGGAATTTCTTAGCTGTGCTGCTGAAACAAGTGCAGCATTTTTATTTAATATGCAAAATTTTTCATAGTACAGATAAATAAATCAGGATGTTAACCAGTTATATGTTTTGCACTTACGGTTAGATACTTCACTGTGTTGCTTATTCGAGGAATTATGCTCTTCACTGTTGACCACAGTTTTCCCTATTGTATGTGCTGCCACTGTCTTATTACCTGTATTTTTTAAAAAAGAAAATACAAGAGAGCTACAAATAATTGAGAATTACTAAATGCAAATTATATATGAAAAATATTATGATGGAAAGCAAAACTCATTTCAGTAACAATGTAAGTTAACTGTTCAGTCAAAGACTGTAGAAAATGAGGATCAGTCATCATACCCTATGAGAAACACTGTTCGCAGTAAATATTCATTATTACTATTACTAGTAATAAAACTCGAATTCTTTGTCAGAGGAAGTTGCTCCTTTCTTGCTATTTGTTAACCATTCTGAACAAACATGATTGTACTTCCAGCATCAATTATGTTCTCAATTGTCACTTCCTATTTATGCTAACAGACCTTATCACATAAACTGTTCATATTCACACATCCAGGATGAGATCATTCCTGTATGAATCTATGGAACACACACACACACACACACACACACACACACACACACACACACACACATACACATACACACACACACCTGCCAAGTTAGTTGTTTATTTTATTGTGTAAGTTGAAGAGGATGTGCACTTTATCACTGACTTACTAATACTGGAAGTATGATAGTATGTTCATTTATAATTAATTCCAAACACATCAGAAAATAAAAGAATTTTTGGTTAGCAGAAAAGATTGTGGTGACAAAATTGCTCAGTGGCACATTAAAATTTGTAGTGTAACATGACATTTCATTAGGAAATGCCATGGTACACTGTTAGGCTCTTCAAGAAATTGAGGATATTCATGTGAATATAGAGAGAAAAACTGTTATTTTAAGTTAGTTGCACTAGAGTGAAGCAAAACACTTGTGCTAGGCTTCTGTTTATGAATAGCCAAGAATAAATGGAGTAGTTGCACCCTTTGTGGGCACAAGTGGTGGACCTGTTGTTCCATGCAGCTGCTGATGGAGAGTGTTATGGTGGCCTGCCAAGGGGTATTTGACTTAATGGTTAATTTGACAATATATGGTGGAAATGATGCAAGTCGGGTTATGAATGATTTACGCTGTTTGAGGAAATAAATGAGCCCTTTTTCCAACTAATACACAAAATCTTCAGGAAGAGGATACAAGGATGTCTTAATAAGATTATTAGCTAGTTATAGGTGACTGTAGTATCCGGAAGATATTAGCGAACAATCAAATTGACAAATCTGGAGGACTTATATAACTGGTAGGTAACATAGTCTCCTTGTGAGGGCTAGGCCCATGAGAACTGAAGGATGAACTTTACCTTGTAGCACTTGATCAGCACACTATAACTGAGTAGCATGTACCCTATCTAACTCTCATATTTGATCCCCAACTTCTTAGAAGTATTTTAATTCATGAATCACATGACATTCCAGTGATAAGCTTCTTGGTATTACCCAGTTTCCAACAAGTGGTGAACTATTGTGCACATATTTATTTGTGTGTGTGTGGAGGGGGGGGGGGGCACACACATGTGCATATAATCTACTGCAATTTCAAACTGCTCCCTAATAGATCGCTTCTAATCTGACTGATCCATCTCTTCCTTGGCCATTCTCTTGGTCCCTTATCTTTTAATGTATGTACCCTTACACTGGCACCAGTCACCTCAGTACCTAAGAAAATGAAGGAATCTTTTCTTTTTTTCTGGTGTTTGCCCTTGATCATCCTTATACAAAATGTAAGACATATGTTGTTGCTCTGCTTCTTCTAAAACTATAGTACTTTTGTTCTATCTGTGGTCCAATAATGGTTCTTAATCTTCATATCATTTTTAGTCCAAGGAACAGAAGAGTAATGCCCCTGTAAGTTCTGGGGTTTGTTTCTCAAGTAAAGCACCAATGACATTTAGTCAAATCTTAGGCGGTTTTTCTTTGTTGCAAATGGGCACATGAATCCTCAAACAATCCTTGCACTTCAGCTGCTTTGATTATGTTGGCACTGCAGGGCATTTTCTGCTCTGCCTATGTTAGAGGGAGCTCCACACTGAATATTTTTTTCTTTGTCATCTCCTGCGGTTCGATACTTGAATATTCAGAATTATTTAATTTTTCAAAATACTGTGATGTATCTCTCTGTCATTCCATGTTTGATGATTTTGCCATCTTCCTTCCCTAGCGAATTTATCAGTTTATAGTAGCTCTCCTTACACCTTTTCTAGTTCCTGTACAAATTCCGTCCGATTTGCTCTTTAAGTTTTAGGTCTGTAACTTTTCTTGAATGCTTGTCACATCTCTCTGACTACTTCCTATTTTCCACCAAATGTTCCTGCCTCACATTAACGTAGGTAGTTTCCAATTTCCAACTGCTATTCAGATATTCATTCTGGTTTTTCCAACATCTTATTCATAAACTAATATAAGGATCAGATTGAGCCATACAGCATTGCTGCTTTTCAAGGTTAGTGCATTAATACCCTCTATAAAATTACTAAAGAGAGGAAGAAAGTTATGAGGTAGTCTGCAGTAGATTAATGGCTGTGGAAATCTAAAGTTTTTTGTGTTCAGGTAAAATAATTTTTAATCTAGTACAAAAGGTATTGTAAGTGTCTGATGTTCTTATTTGTGATGTTTTCTGTGATTCAGTATTCCATCTGACATTTTAAACTTACAGGTAAATGAGACAATCAAAAAGAGGCATTGAGTCATGACTGCAGTTCAGCAGGAATTCTGGGGTGAGGGAGGAAAGAAGTGGGAAGAATGGCTGGGGAATTGTGGCTGAGGGCTCAGCAGTGTGCGGGTTAGGAATGTGATGCACAAGCACTGGAGCTGGTGATCTCATGTGGGGGAGGGGGCTTGCAATTTGGTGTTCACAGGGATATGGGTACAAAGGATTGGGAATAGAAGTGGCATAGGGATGGACTAGGATGTGGTGTCATAATGTTTCTTTCCCTATTTAGTTTAAACTTAATCTGGCAATAGGAGTTTATACAAATTCAGGTGGTTGAGATGGAGTAATTTCCTCCTAGATTCTTTTCATATTGATGCTGATTATATTCTTCTTTCACACAATAGTATTTCATGAATGAATGCATAAGTATAAAGAAAACTGGGGAGATATTTCAAAATTACAAAAACAGAATATGTCAGATTTTCAACACATTCCTGAATGTTTTGTTCTGACAAAAGAATTGAAAATGTGACTTCATTCTTGTATTAGTAGTGATTCATTTTCACAAAAAGAAAACCTATGCTTACATAAAACAAAATACATACAATCACAATGTTAAAAAAGAGGAACAAAATAGCACTTAAATTGCATTTCAGACTTTGTCTGTCAATTATCATCAGCAGTCTTTTCTCATCCTTTGCTGTACTAAGGCCACCTCTAGACTTCTCTATGAATTACAGTCCTCAGCTAGACACATCTGTGTCACTCCTGTGTGTTTTATAGTGACACCTACACACCTTCCATCAAGTTATTGTGTCAGTGTTATCTCTCTCTGAACCCAGAAGAGAAACCCTTTGGTCTGTTTAGTATTCATTTGCTTGGCTACATGCCTCATTGACTTCCAATTCATTTTCATTGCATTCATAAATCATATCTTTCATCACAACGTGTTCCTGAATTAATTTGTTTTCCTGTCTCTTCTAGTAATTTCCAGCAGGCACCTCTCCATCACTCAGTGAGCAGTTGACACTTTTTGAACAGTTTTCATATTAAAAGTCCACGTCTCACAGTCATACGTCAAAACCTGTATTGTACACCAACTGTTGACCTTCCTTTTTCGACATATCAGAAGTCTGGTTTTGAAAACCGTTTTAGTTTACAACAAGCACTCCATGCAATTTTTACTCTTCCATTCATTTCATATTCTAACTATCCAAATGTTGCCTTCTTTTGGGTCCATGACTTCACTGTTAATCTGTACTCTTTTTATATGTTCACTGAACATTACTTTAGTCTTACTGTAAGAGATGTTTAGTACTACTTTCAAACAAACACTACTGTGTTCTTCCATTCACAGAAGTTTAACTGCTCTAGAGGCAAACAGTAAACTGCTATTAGCAAAACAGAGGCGGTTCCTAAATATTCCATTAAAATGTATTCCTTATTTGTTTCACCAATTTAAAACTCTGTTCAGGGGTGCTGAGAGTGGCTTTTGTGATGCAGAATCTTCTTGCCGGATGACCCCTCCTTCCCGTTCAGAAGTTTTTACTCTCCTCATAGAGTGTAATGGAAACTGTTGCTTTAGCTTAATTGTACTTTAGTATGTTAACATAGAGGTTCTTGTTTCTTAAGTGTTCCTCCCAATTCCAGACAAAGTGATAATTCTATTCATTGCTCCATAATTTCATTCGTGATTTCCGAACAGTCCACTGTGTCATGTCCACTTCTGAAGCTAATTTGTTCATTTATTTGGTGAAAAACAAATTTTCCTGTGCTGATGGTGATAATTTTACTGAATGTCATTTACGTTACAAAAAAGAAGCTGATGGATCTATAATCTTTTTGTCTTTTCGATCCCTTTTTTGGTGAAGGAAAATGGACTGTCTTCTTTTCCAAACATTCTGTAAATAATTTGTCTATTGAGAAATGGCTTTGTACACTTCATCTCGTATGTCGTTATCTGTGTAGGTTCCCAATTCATCTCTTAAATTACACAAAACATCTTTGAATGGTAGTACAGTTTTCTCTCTGTTGATAGTTATAGTGCCGTCCGGTATCATAACTAGTGAATCACTGTGTCTACACAATGGAAGCTTTTTTTCCGATTTCTTCACATTTTCATTGTTTCTCTTGTGTGTAACTGTTATTTGCATGAAACACTCCCAAATCCCATGTAATACCTCCTTCGATTTGAGATTTTTCCTTTTTTTGCTTTCTTCATATCTGTGACATATTTTGCTGTATGTGTTAAATTTAACCTTTGTTGAATCATTGCCCCCGTCTTCTACGTCTGTATAACCTACATTTTCTAAGATGCTGAAACACCCTGGTATACCTTCCAATTGTTTATTACAATTTCCTATTTAGAAGTGCTGCATAGGTAGAAAACTCTTCAATTTGTATAAAAACTCTTCTAGTAGTATGATCAGTTGATTGTAAAATAAGACACAAAAAAGGAATTGTGAATGGATTGTATCGCTTAAAAAAACTATATTCTGTTATAAAAATTTATAATTTGTTTTAAGCCAACAGGTGCACAAGTAGTAATAATAATAATAATAATAATAATAATAATCCGGTTTCACAATATAACATTTTATATTTTCCAGTTCCCCAATATTACACATCAAATTTGATTTTTGTCTATCTGTCTATAAAGTTTCTTCAATATATCTTCTTCTCATAAAAGTCTGAATTTCTTGAATTCATGTGGTTGGCAGTCTCTCTCACCACACCAGGTCTTTCATCCTGGTGGTTCCAATTCCACAATTCTCTTTAGTGACATCCTTATTGTATGTCAATACCATAACAGTTGTTTTTCTTCTACAAAATCTGCAATTGAATTTGTAACATCCATTCTCTTCCTGATGACTTCATTTCTGATTCTTTCTCGCCTAGATATCCCTGCAAACTGTCTTCAAAAGATGGATGGGTAAGGACAGGGATTAACAAGCCCCTTCCCTGTTCCCATTCCAGCACTACACAGCCATCATTCCACCACCATACCCAGTCTTTTTATTTCTCTCCTTTTCCACTACTCCCTCCCCCCCTCCCTTTCCCAAATTCACCCTGCCCTCCATCTCACCTGCAGCACTTCAATGTCTGCCACCCTCACCATACTATCCCTCCCCCTCCCCGCCCCAGCCTCCTCCTTACCCCCACCTAGGTGCCACTCCCATCACGTACTGGTGTACTGCCTGAGGCTGCAGTCGTGTGTGTGTGTGTGTGTGTGTGTGTGTGTGTGTGTGTGTGTGTGTGTGTGTGTATACGTGCGCCTGTTGTTGACAAAAGCCTTAATGGCTGAAAGCTTTAATTGTGAGAGTCTTTTTTTTCTTGTGCCTATCTGCAGCTCATCATCTCTGCTATATGGTGAGTAGCAACTTTCCTTCTCATAATCATAATAATGCTTCTGATAATTGTGTTTAAGACTTTTCTTTCTCTCTCTCCTTTTATTTTTATTTTTTTGCAAACACCCCCCCCCCCCAATCTGTTCGTTCCATTAAATACCATTTAATGTTCCAATATTAAACTTCCCAGCAATTATTCTTGAATTAATTTCCTTTTCTTGTTTTTCCACCTTGTGAGATATTGACTCCCAGATATTTGTAATCTTCAATGCGTTTAATAGTTCCCATTCCTTCTTTCCCAATGTCAAATCTTGATTTGTGTCACCTATTACAATATGTTTTGTTTTATTCCTGTTGACATGAAGTCGCCATTTTTATATTCCTCTATTAATTTCCTTGTAATGTACTCTATGTCTTCTTTATCTTGTGCTTCTGCCTCCATTTCCTTAAATTCTGTTTGCAAAAAATGTTTGATAATCCTTCCATATAGTCTGCTAAATACATCAGGTACAGTTATTCCTCTGTAGTTCTCACACTCATCTTTTCTTCCTTTCTTGTAGATTATTGTTATAAATGCTACTTTCCAGTCTTCTGGAATGGCTTTGCTATTTAAGCATTTTTCAAAGAGGCTTCTCTAAAGTTCATGTAATTTAACTGCACCATATTTCACCAGTTCAGTTGGTACTCCTGCAATTCAAGTAACTTCCTTTTTTTGAAGTCGTATTTGGATAATAATGTAGTTCATTTGTTGAGTTTCTTTAGAATTTTCTCTCAGTGTTTTCAATACCTTACATGCCCCTGACCTCCTCTTACCTCCCATTAGATTATCCACTTTATTATAGGTATTTTACCAATTCTTATTTTTTTCTTCTGTCACCATTTTCCTAATTTTTGCTTGTTGTGCTCTTAATTCTATCTTGTGCTGTACTCTTTGTGTATTTAGCCATTTTAAATATTTTTCTTTTTTTATTTGTACCTCTTTGACTTTTTTCTGTATCAAACTAGTATAAAGATTTTTCTTTCATACTTAATTGCATCATGTAGAGCATTAACAATATATTTAATTGTGTATGTGTTTTGTCAAATTCTGTTTCAGTTAACTTTTCGTCTCACCTCTTTTTCAATAAATACACCATACTTTAATTCTCTAGGATATGTACATTATTATTAGGGAGTTTTCATTTCAGTTTTAAACTCTTCCTCCTCATTAACAATTTCTTCTTTACTTTTTATATTTACATATGGAAACACAATTTTACAATTAACCAGATGATGGTCACCCTGTGTTACTCCTCTGTAAGCTCTGACATCTTGCGTATTTACTTTTTTTGCTGAATTATTATGTAATAATAACATGAAACAGTCTTTAGCAGGTGAATTTGAAATTGCACTAGAGGGAAGGAAAAGACACTTCAAGGTGCAGGAAATGATTCTGAGGTAATCATGGCTTACCACCTAAATTGCATATTGCACAGAACTAATAAAGAACTGCTAGGAGCTAACTGAAAATAAATCTCAAGAGCTAAAAGGAATCAATGACAAATAAAAGATGAGGAAATAGTATGGCAGAGGTGAGGGCTGTGTGTCAGAAACCAAACAAAGATAATTTGGAAAGGAGTCATACATACAACATAAATATAAAACAGGGCAAAGAAAAACCCTGTAAGAGAATGGAGATGCAAAGGGCAATCATGTTATCTAACAAGGGGAGGTTCCCGGGGATGGGATTACACAGTGGTGTAAATTAGAGTCCCAGGTACCGCACCCTGCAGCCATTCATCCTGGTGTATTTACTTCGACTAATTTTTTTTCCTTTTAATCATTCTATATTTCAATGTACGTTATTCCAATCATTATTTTTAATACTCATTTTGGTTGAATTTCAATTTATTTATAAAACCCTCTTTTGTTTAAATATTCATCTGCATTATCTTGGCCATGGTGTGTGAAGAATTTATGTTTTAAATGTTTCTGTAACAATTACCATCCAATAGTGTTTACATCTTGTAATGAAAAGTAAATTTTTGATAGCACTGCACAGTCAATATAAATAGATTATTACCTCTTTTGTTTTTCAATTGACAGATCAGTATTTTCAAACATCAAAATACTATGATAAAGAAATAATTATAATTATAATCACATTGACAGAGATTCCAAATGAAAAATTAATAAAAGGAAGTTTAAAAAACATAATTGCTAAAGTGACACATCAAAGGATTGGAAATGAAAAACTATATTTGATCAATTAAATGAAGAAAAATAATGATTACTGTTTTCTTTGTAAGGCATCTGACGGGATTCAACCCACAAACTTATGCATATCTGCCAAATAACTTAACTACTACACTGTTGCACCATCCGATATAACTACTCTTTTTAAAGGTGTAATGGATTAGCAGAATTTTTAAATTCTTTTCTGTTGATTACTCACGAAAGAGGGTCCATGGGGGTGAATGGCTACAGGGTGTTACAATCTTGGACCCCTACCTACACCACTGTACACGTGATTTCAAAACATTGAACCCATCCTTGTAAGATTAAGTGAATGACAAGAGTCAAGCGCATGTTGGAGAAAGACAGTTCTTGCCTATGTGATTGGGTCTGAAATATGCATGCTGGAAGCATTCTTAATACTATCATCAATACAAAGAGGCATCATACCATTGCTGTCATTAAGGCATCTGTCTCGCCAAGGGTTTATTACTTACCTTGCCAGTACCATGTACTCCAGTGCTACAGCTGGCCAAACATACACAATCAATGAAAGGGCTACTCTTTGAAGCACAATGATGATGTCTCAAAGAAATAGTTTTTGTCTGTTACTTTATATTGGCATGACTACTTCAAATTTTAGTCAGAATGAATGGCTACAGACATACTATCCACACTAGCAGCAGCCAGTATCCTACTGCTGACAAAGTAATGGTCATAACAGGAGAAAACTGGGCACTTGGTTCACCAATCAATTCATTTTCATGTCCTCTGTTTGCAACAGTACTTCTAAAACTTTGGAGATGGGACCTGGTTCATCAATATTCACTTAATTCTTTTCGACCATGGATCTTAATATAAGCTAGTCTCTTTCCTTTTAATCCATGCATTGACTTCTACAGCCTTCTTTCTTCCCCTTTTGTACTCAAATTTTCCGTCTGTCAATAACTATGTTGTTTTTAGTATTTTCGAACACTTTCCACATCTTGCATTTCTATTTTCCCTCTGTGATTTCTTTACATTTTAGCTTCTATTTCTGTCTACTAGTTAACAGCAATTCCTTATTAGTGTTTTGGAAAAGACTCAGCTTTTTGTTCGTTGTTACTTCTAAATATTTTTCTGCCCCTTGTCTCTCTAGATGCAGGGTTTTGTGAAAGCCTTTCTTTATGTTCTCAATCTGTACATTTGTACCATCTCTGTTTCCGACAGTTCTTCTTTCCATTTTGCGGCATGAATTAATTTCTAAATGTTTGAAGCTGAAGATCCGGCCTGATCCCTGTTATTTCTCTCTAAGCTTAGTAATTTTTGGCAGCATAATGTAATTGAATAGATCAGAATTCTACTCAGCAAGCACCCTCCTACCACCACATATACCAGCCATGTAACTGGCAAAACATATTCTATCAAAAGGGAGAGCCACCTGTGAAATTACACGTCATATACCAGCTATTATTACGTAAAATACTGTCAGCCTTTCTACCATCCAGTTATCAATCAGGATGAATGGGCATAGGCAGAGGTTGTATACTGGCAACACACATTATCTTGTTTCAGAGTATACTTGACAATCGTGACCTCAGTGCCAATTTCACAACACGTGACATCTGGATTCTCCCCAAGACACTAGTTTGAGAGAACTCTGGAGGTGGGAACTAGTGCTACAAAGTATCCTTGGTTCTCACCACCCACCTGGCCTTAATTTTTGTTAATTCCTTCTGTCTTGGTATTTCTTCACTGTAACTATTCCTTTCTTCACTTTGTTTTAGTTTTCTACATCTTTCATTTCCTTACTGTCTATTTCTTGCTGTCCCCCTCCCACTTTATTACATGCAATGCACTTAGCTTTTCACTCTTATTAACTTGTACACAACGTTTAAGCAGTAATCTCTGCCTTAGATATTACCCTGTCTTCCACCTTTAAGCTCTCAGGTTTTCAAATATTATCCAGTGCAGTCCCCAACAATCTTTCTTTCCTTCTCATCCTGTCCGGTAAGTCTCCCCAGCCCTGCGGTTCTGGGTGACTTTTCTGAGGTCCACCCCATTTCCTAGACCTCTCCAGTCCTTTTCCTTCACCCCTTCTGCCTGAAGAAGAATTCACTGGCTCCAAAAGCTTGCCTAATTATAATCTTCTTGTATGTGTGTGTTCTGATGCCGCTTGGTGAGTAGATGTTTTATCTAACTATTTACATAATAAGCCACTGGTAAGCTGTTTCCATTCTTTTTGAAATACTGTTAGTACTTACTTTCGCAAAAGACCAATAAACATACTTCTGTGCTTTATTTATATCACTTTCTAGAATCAGTTTTCACTCTGCAGTGGAGTGCATGCTTATTTGAAACTTGCTGGCAGATCAAAATTGTGTTCTGGAACAGGACTCAAACATGAGACCTTTGCCTTTTGCAGGCATATTCTCACTGACAGCTAAAGTTTGGAAGGCAGAAAGGAGGTAGTGGTGGAAGTAAAGCTGTGTGAGTGGGGCATGATTGATGTTTGGATAAATCAGCCAGTGAGCACTTATCTGCAAAAAGCAAAGGTCTCAGGTTCGAGTTAGTGGCTGGTTGATCTGCCAGGAAGTTTTATATCTACTTTGTTTGCTGATAGCTTTTGTAAGTTCAGAATTAGATACATTATTCCTGCATACCATCATAAAATTTCCATATTTTAAATGGATTTAGCTCGACGATGTATACTTCATGTCCATCCGCAGTTACTGCAATGTCATGAGGGTTCTTTAATGAGAGAGACCCTGTAAATTTTGTAATAGGTTTAGGTACTGTTAGGCTTATTTGAAACCCTCCAATTTGATTGTTCCGTTGCATGTTCGGTCCATTGACAACATAAAGCTGTCCTCCTAAAACAAAAAGAGAGATGAATTCATAAGCTCAAAATTGTTTTGAAATGGTCAGTAATTACTATTAGAGCATTTAATACTTTTACAGCAGTGAGCTTTCACATCATAACACAGATACAATAGCACTCAAAAGTATTTTGACAAACATATTAACTAGATTAATTAAAAACAAATATGAAACATGAAAATCAGTAGTTTATTTCATTAATGGATATTCAGTGTTCTACAGAATAGTGACCAAGTAGCCCTTGTTCACAACATAATAGAGTGTAATTTTTTTTAATGAGTATTATGGCAGAGCAAAAGTATTTTGACACTGTTGAAAAAAAAATTTTAACACATAATTAACATCTACTGTAATAAGAAAATCATTGTGATTGGAACTATTAACTTTTTGAAAATAGCATCCAGCTGGCATGTGGTGTTTAGCGTATGGTAGCATTTGAGTCTTCATTACCTTTTTGTAAATGAACCAATCCATATTACCTTCAGTTTGAACTAATGGTGCAACTTCAGAGTGTGAAAAGCATCCCCAAACCATCCCACTGCCACCTCCATATCTGACCGTGGGAATTTGGTACCAAAAGCCATATCTTTTATTTACAGGACATCGAACATACTTGATACCATCAGATGATGTTAAATTAAATTTGCTATTGCTACTCCACAGAATTTTAGAGCAGTCTGAACTTGACTGTGATCTATGTCATTTTGCGAATGCAAGTCAGACCTTCCTGTTTTTTATAGATACTAAAGGCTTTTTCGTCGGTCTTCGTCCATGTACTCCAAAGAGTGGAAACTCAAATGTCGATGTTATATTTTTCTTTCAATTTCTTTGTTTCATTACAGCCAACTTGTGAACATCGCTTGTTGATAACTTTCATATAATATGGTCGACTTTAAGAGACTTTTTTTGGACATCCACTGCAAGGCTTATTTTCGACAGTCTTTCATTTATTATACAATTTTTTCCATGTACAACGAGCTGATGAGACACTTTAAAATTATGAGCAACTTCAGTTTGTTTCAGTCCTTGCTTTAACGTATTTATCACAATGTTTCTAAAGTCACTGGAACATTATGTTTCGGCATATTGAAATAATCACTGTCGGTAAATATCAGTAGAAATCAGAACTAAGAAGCAAGTAATGTCCGTGAATTCACGGAGCAAACCGCGTGTCAAAATACTTTTGAGCTCGCTGAAATTCGTATTTGTCAGGCATCACAAAATGCAAACAAACTAGTCGCAACCTGACAGCTTCAAATTATTGCAGTTATACTGCTCTTCACTATACTCAAGACACTGTCTGATAGCGTTTTATTTTAAGAGAAATAATAAAGAATTTTATGTTGTCACAATACTTTTGAGTGCTACTGTATTTCTGAACAACTTCTTATTTTTATTTCTCCAAAGATTATATAAATAATGTTGTTTAAGAAACATTAATATCAGGCAAAGACAGTTTAGTACAGGTTTGAAAAAAATATGTCATCCAAGTGGTGATCTTTCTAGTTCAGCAATTGCTGCAGGCATGTGGAAAATGCATCTGTCATACACAGCAGATGAATGGATTCCATTTCTCAAGTTACAGTTTCTGATAGAGCTTTAAAGAGACCACAGTTTTTCAATGAAAACATAAGTTTTCATGTATCCCATTAGAAATTTCTATGTTGTGATAGAGGGGAGGGGAATCACTTCACATCCCCACACAATTAAATAAGGCATCCTGGAAAATGTACTCTTAAAAGAGCCATGGTGAGTAGCACTATCCTGTACAAACCGAATCCTACAGTGAGCACAAAAAAATTCTCACAACACTGTAAGGTAATGCTATTGGGGAGGGGTTGATGCTGTATAACAAGATCCTTGCCAAGTGGCAGCACTGTTGCCAGCTTTCAACAAAGTGTAAATGGTTACAGGTGAGACAACAGCGTCCTAATCATGTTATGTGACTGGTTGAGCTAGGTGCTTGAAGATGCCATGCCCAGCCAACTGCAACTTTCAGGGATCTTCTTACACCATCTAAGACTGTAGGATCTGGTCGTCACACTGCATTTGCTGCCTCAGAAAAGTAGAGTCTAGTTATGCCATATATGGCTTTCTAAAACACACTCTCACTATTTACAGATATCTGATAGGTTCCCCACTGATTATTTTACAAACACTTTAAGCTATTTTGTTTGTTTACATCTTTGAATAAGCGAAAGATGAGACTCATCACTTGTTATCTACATCTACATTTATATGCCGCAAGCCACCCAACGGTGTGTGGCGGAGGGCACTTTATGTGCCACTGTCATTACCTCCCTTTCCTGTTCCAGTCGCGTATGGTTCGCGGGAAGAACAACTGCTGGAAAGCCTCTGTGCGCACTCAAATCTCTCTAGTTTTACATTCATGATCTCCCCGGGAGGTATAAGTAGGGGGAAGCAATATATTCGATACCTCATCCAGAAACGCACCCTCTCGAAACCTGGACAGCAAGCTACACCGCGATGCAGAGTGCCTTTCTTGCAGAGTCTGCCACTTGAGTTTGCTAAACATCTCCATAACGCTATCACGCTTACCAAATAACCCTGTGATGAAATGCGCCGCTCTTCTTTGGATCTTCTCTATCTCCTCCGTCAACCCGACCTGGTACGGATCCCACACTGATGAGCAACACTCAAGTATAGGTCGAACAAGTGTTTTGTAAGCCACCTCCTTTGATGATGGACTACATTTTCTAAGGACTCTCCCAATGAATCTCAACCTGGTACCCGCCTTACCAACAATTAATTTTATATGATCATTCCACTTCAAATCGTTCCGCGCGCATACTCCCAGATATTTTACAGAAGTAACTGCTACCAGTGTTTGTTCCGCTATCATATAATCATACAATAAAGGATCCTTCTTTCTATGTATTCGCAATACATTACATTTGTCTATGTTAAGGGTCAGTTGCCACTCCCTGTACCAAGTGCCTATCCGCTGCAGATCTTCCTGCATTTCGCTGCAATTTTCTAATGCTGCAACTTCTCTGTATACTACAGCATCATCCGCGAAAAGCCGCATGGAACTTCCGACACTATCTACTAGGTCATTTATATATAAATCGTGAAAAGCTATGGTCCCATAACACTCCCCTGTGGCATGCCAGAGGCTACCCTAACGCTTGTAGACGTCTCTCCATTGAGAACAACATGCTGTGTTCTGTTTGCTAAAAACTCTTCAATCCAGCCACACAGCTGGTCTGATATTCCGTAGGCTCTTACTTTGTTTATCAGGCGACAGTGCGGAACTATATCGAAAGCCTTCCGGAAGTCAAGGAAAATAGCATCTACCTGGGAGCCTGTATCTAATATTTTCTGGGTCTCATGAACAAATAAAGCGAGTTGGGTCTCACACGATCGCTGTTTCCGGAATCCATGTTGATTCCTACAGAGTAGATTCTGGGTTTCCAGAAGTGACATTATACGCGAGCAAAAAAACATGTTTTAAAATTCTACAACAGATCGACATCAGAGATATAGGTCTATAGTTTTGCGCTTCTGCTCAACGACCCTTCTTGAAGACTGGGACTACCTGTGCTCTTTTCCAATCATTTGGAACCTTCCGTTCCTCTAGAGACTTGCGGTACACGGCTGTTAGAAGGGGGGCAAGCTCTTTCGCGTACTCTGTGTAGAATCGAATGGGAATCCTGTCAGGTCCAGTGGACTTTCATCTGTTGAGTGATTCCAGTTGCTTTTCTATTCCTTGGACACTTATTTTGATGTCAGCCATTTTTTCGTTTGTGCGAAGATTTAGAGAAAGAACTGCAGTGCGGTCTTCCTCTGTGAAACAGCTTTGGAAAAAGGTGTTTAGTATTTCAGCTTTACGCGTGTTATCCTCTATTTCAATGCCATCATCATCCCGGAGTGTCTGGATATGCTGTTTCGAGCCACTTACTGATTTAACGTAAGACCAGAACTTCCTAGGACTTTCTGTCAAGTCGGAACATAGAATTTTACTTTCGAATTCACTGTAAGGATACACTTCTCAATACATTTACCAAAAACTGATCACAACCACTTATTCTGGTGAGTTCTATGTCATTGTCCTTTAAGATGATTCCAGAAGAAAAAGTTTTGCACTAACAGGCAGGAAATTCCATATTAGATAGCACATACTTGGTCAGATGTGGAAGAAGCAGTTCAGTGTTGAATGGGCAGCCAATGAGGAAGGTCATAGTGCAGTAACAATTTATTTAGTTAATAAGTTTTCAGCTTACAAAGCTGTCATCAGACTTTTAGACAGTTAGTCTAATTATGGTCTTGTCAGCTTAAAACCAGTTAAATAAATAAATTGATTCTGTAGAACATATACAATATTGCGCTTTTCACTTCTTATTAAATTGTTCTACCAAGAAACTATAAAAGAATCAGTTAACATAATTTATTAGTAAAAAGTTAACATCTGCTGCGTGAGAATAGAGTAATTTGTGGGACACAAGAAACTGTCGACACTGAATGGAGATGATATGCTACATAAGTGAATTAGGAAAATAGACATTAATGGTAATGGTGTATATGTGAACTATGGTTCTCATTGCATTTGGATTACACAAGAAGGAAGAGCTGCAGAACAATGTGATTGTAAGTGCAGTACTCTGAAACAATGGCTGGCTCTATCCTGTACAAGCGTCTTCATCTCCAAATAACTACTGCAACTTGCATATAATTCCCCCACCCCACCACACACATTGTTCCCTCTAAAACTAAACTGGTGATACCTTGAAGTCTTAGAATGTATCCTATCGACCAACCTCTTCTTCTAGTCAGGTTATGCCACAAATTTCTTTTCTTCGCAGCTCTATTCAGTACTTCCACATTACTTACATGATCTACTCTTCTGATCTTGAGCATTCTTCTTTAGCACCACATTTCAAAAGGTTCTATTCTCTTCTTGTCTAAACTGTTTATCATCCATGTTTTACTTCCATTTATGGCAACACACTATTCAAATACTTTCAGAAAAGACTTCCTGACAGTCAAATCTATATTTGATGTTTACAACTTTCTCTTCTTCAGAAATGCTTTTCTTGCCACTGCCAGTCTACTTTTATATCCTCTCTACATCAGTTATCATCAGTTATTTTACTGCCCAAATAGTGAAACTCATCTACTGCTTTAAGTGACTTATCTCCTAAATCTAATTACCCCAGCAATACACGATTTAATTCAAATACATTCCATTATCCTTGTTTTGTTTTTGTTGATGTTCATCTTATATCCACCTCTCAACACAAAGTCCATTTCGTTCAACTGCCCTTCCAAGTCCTTTACTGTCTTTGATAGAATTAAACCGTCACCGGTGAACCTCAAAGTTTTTGTTTCTTGTGCCTGAACTTTAACTGCCACTCCTAATTTTTCCTTGGTTTCTTTTACAGTTTATTCAATGTACAGATTGTATAAGATCGGGGAGACGTTATAATCCTGTCTCACTTCCTTCTCAACCCCTGCTTCCTTTTCATGTCCCTTGACTCATCTGGTTTCTGTGTAGCCTTTCATTCCCTGTATTTTATCCCTGCTATCTTCAGAACTTCAAAGGGAGTATTCCAGGTAACACTGCCAAAAGCTTTCTCTAGGTATACGAATGCTATAAACGTAGATCTGCCTTTCATTAACCTATGTTATAAGATAAATCGTAGGGTCAGCACTGCCTTGCTTGCACCTACATTTTACGGAATCCAAACTGATTCTTCCCCCGAAGTTGGCTTATGTCTATATTCTTATTGAAGTCTGAGGGTATTTCACGTGTCTCATATCTTGCACACTAGATGAAAGAATTCTGTCATGGTTGGCTCCCCCACGGCTATCAGTTGTTCTGATGGAATGTCGTCTACTCTGTCAAATTTTTCTTGCAGTGTCATATTTTCCATCTCATCTTCATCTATGCCTTCTTCCATTTCTATAATGTTGCCTGCAATTTCATTAGACACTCTATATACTCCTTCCACCTTTCAGCTTTCCTTCCTGTGCATAGGACTGGTTTCTCATCTCTAAAGCTGTCTTTAATTTTCTTGTAGGCAGTATTTATCTTTCCCCTAGGGGCATATGCTTCTAAATGATTTAATTTTCCTCTAGTCATTCCTGCTTAGCCATTTTGCACTTCCTATCAGTCTCATTTTTTAGACTTTTGTATTCCTTTTGCCTATGTCATTTGTTGCATTTTTATATTTTCTCCTTTCATCAATTAAATTCAATGTCCCCTGTGTTATCCAAGGATATCTACTAGGCCTTGTATTTTTTTACCTACTTGATCCCCAGCTGCCTTCACTATTTCATTTCTCAGAGCTACCCATTTTTCTTCTACTGTATTCCTTTCCCCTGTTCTACTCAATCATTGCATAATACTCCCTCTGAAATGCTAAACAACCTCTGTTTCTTTGAAGTTATCTAAGTCTCATCTCCTTAATTTCCTATCCTTTTGCAATTTCTTCACTCTTAATCTACATTTCATAACTAATAAATTGTGGTCAGAGTCCAAATCTGCCCCTTGAAACATCTTAAAATTTAAAATCTGGTTATGAATATCTTTCTTACCATTATATAGTAAGTCTGAAACCTTCCACGCATACATCATTTTTTCATGATTCTTAAACCAAGTTTTAGCAGTTATTAAATTAGGCTCTAATGGGTGGCTTTTTCTTTCATTCTTTTTTGCCAGTCCATATTCATCTACATCTACATACATACTCCACAATCCACCATACGGTGCGTGGCGGAGGGGACCTCGTACCACATTTAGTATCTTCTCTCCCTGTTCCACTCCCAAACAGAATGAGGGAAAAATGACTGCACATATGCCTCTGTACGAGCCCTAATCTCTCTTATCTTATCTTTGTGGTCTTTCCGCGAAATGTAAGTTGGAGGCAGTAAAATTGCACTGCAGTCAGCCTCAAATGCTGGTTCTCTAAATTTCCTCAGTAGCGATTCATGAAAAGAATGCCTCCTTTCCTCTAGAGACTCCCACCCAAGTTCCTGAAGCATTTCCGTAACATTCGCGTGATGATCAAACCTACCAGTAACAAATCTAGCTGCCCGCCTCTATGTCCTCCCTTAATCCGACCTGATAGGGATCCCAAATGCTTGAGCAGTACTCAAGAACAGGTCGTATTAGTGTTTTATAAGCGGTCTCCTTTACAGATGAACCACATGTTCCCAAAATTCTACCAATGAACCGAAGACGACTCTTCCTTTTCCTATTATCCCCAGTCCCCCATCACAATTAAATTTTCATCTCCTTAACTATCCAAATAATTTCTTTTATCTTATCACACATTTCTTAAATCTCTTCATCATCTGCAGAGCTAGTTGGCATATAAACTTGTAGCTTCATCAGGGCTATGATAATGCGTTCACTATCTTGTACATATTAACTTACCTGCATTCCTATTTTCTTATTCATTATTAGACCTTCTCTTGCATCACTCCTATTTGATTTTGTATTTATAGCCCTGAATTCTCCTGGCAGAAGTCCTGTTCCTCCTGTCACCAAACTTCAGTAATTTCCACTATTTCTATCTTCAACTTATCCAGTTCCCTTTCTAAATTTTCTAACCTACCCTGCCCAACTTATGGATCCAACATTCCATGCCCCAGTACATGGAATGCTACTTTTGTTTCTCCTTATGACAGCATCCTCCTTTGTAATCCCTGCACAGAGATCCAAAGAGAAGACTGTTTTACCTCCAGAATATTTTACTTATGAGGATGCCTTCATCATTTAACCATACAGTATGGTTGTAGTTTCCTGTTGCTATCAGCTGTTTGTGGTGACAACACAGAAAGACCATTTTTGTTGATTTTACAAGGACAGATCAGTCAATCATCCGGACTGTCGCCCCAGCAACTATTGAGATGGCCGCTGCCCTCTTCAAGAATCAAATGTTTGACTGCCCTCTCAACAAATACCCCAACCCATGATGTGGTTGCACCTATGGTATGGCTATCTGTATTGCTGAGGTGTACAAGCCACCCCACCAATGACAAGGACCATGGTGCATTTGGGAGTGCTGTGTTTGGATCCTTTTGATGTCGTGTAGTAACAAATCCAAGATTGATGACAGAGACAAGAGGCTGATATGGTGAATGGAGACTTACTTGAAGTTACAGACACAAGGAAAGGTGTGTTGGTTGATTCAAGTTTTGGGGCATACAGTAGAACTGAAGACAGTTTTGGCACAAATAGTATTCTAGAGGTTGGAAGATCAAAATGCCTCCACACTGGCACCCAAGTCTAGCCAGCAGGAAACAGACATACACAATCCAGGAGCTGGATACCTTTCTAGTACGATGCAATTACTTATGCAGAGTCAAACTGATCTTGCTAACATAATTGGGGGGGGGGGGGGGGGGGGACCTGAAGCTAATCAAGGATTTTGCTTTGAGAACAGGCAAAATTCTATAAAGTACAAATACAGAGCTGAAAGAGATGCAGAGTAGTATAGCTAAACACTTCAAAGCAGAGAAACCACTTTTTGTTCAATAGCAGGAAGAGGTAGTTAATAAATTGCTGCAATAGATACTAGAAACTCAGAATCTTGCTGCTGGTCAAATTATGCAAGATCTCGTGGATTTTAAAGGAGGACAGGATAATAAATACACCTAGTCAGTTAAAGAAATAAATAAAACAAGACAGGAACTTGTGGACTGTATTAATAAAGTTAGAGATATTGGAAAAGAGCAGGGGACCAATGTCACTAGTCTTGATTTGAAGGTGCAGGAATTGGCCACAAAAAAGGAAGGTTAACAGCACAGATGACAGAAGGCAGTCATCACAAGACTCTGAATACAAGGCATGCAGCAGTCGTGAACAGTGTAACTTGGATACAACCCAACATGACATGAAGCATTGCTCTGGAGCCAACCAAAAGTTTGAGCTTGCCACGCATGTGCATTGGTGACATGGAAATGCCATGTGGCTAGGGCCTCCCGTCGGGTAGACCGTTCGCCTGGTGCAAGTATTTCGAGTTGATGCCACTTTGGCAACTTGGTATCGATGGGATGAAATGACAATGATAAGGACAACACAACACCCAGTCCCTGCATGGAGAAAATCTCCGACCCAGCCGGGAATCGAACCCGTGCCATTAGGTATGACATTCTGTCGCACTGACCACTCAGCTACCAGGGGCGGACAGTGGTGACATAAGTGATGATGAACAAAGAAAGATGCATCTTCTATAGAGCATACAATTAAATAGATTTAACCCCTGAAGTGCGATGCTGTCCTCCAGCTTACAGCACCTGCAGCATGACACCTATTGGGCATGTCTGCGAGTGCTGTATCTCTACCATAATGCAAATGCTATATCTAACAAAGCACTGGAAATAACTTTCTGAAAAAATACAGTGAACACTTAAACCTGTATGGATTTAACAGTCTAAATCACTTTAGGTACAAAGAGTTTTAATAATGTTTTTGAGTGTGGTAAAGCTCAAAGCACAGCACAGTACAGTACACAATGCTGGGTTTGCAGGACAAGTCTTGCATCTATTTGGTGTCTGTCTTGTTTGCTGTTTTGTTGCACACAGCACACATCTCCTTAGGCCCACTCTTCGGTTTTTTGTTGCTGATTTTTCTTCTGGGATATGGCTAACAGTAAGTCGGTCACAGTCACTGACAACATCAGGGGGCCTTGTTTGCTCCTGTTCAGTGGCACTGTGGTGGTAATTAGTTATGAGCTCATTTATCAGCTTTACTCCACATGACCCTCCTTGTTTCCATTCTGACAATACAATATGTAAGCATTTAGAACAGTGACATTTAACAAATGCTTAAAAAGTTTTTTTGTACCAAACCTTACTGTTTCCTTCCACAAGGAAAGATTCCAGTAACTGGTCTTTCAAGTCCACTCCTCCCATGTTCTGGTTGTAGTCAGAAATACCGAGTGGTATCTGAGTCACTTGCACTTCTTCCTCTTTTCCTCTTCTTTGCACATCTATTATTGATGCACCGTGCTTTGGCATTTGTTGTTTGCATGGAGATGCATTCAACTGGGGAATGCAACAAGGGAAACGAAGAATAAGCTATGCTGAATTTGATTTCTGGTGAAGTACTTGTCAAAATGCTGGCAGGATAGTGTCATAAGTGGGTTATACTATAAAGAATAATTGAAAGACGCCAGTGGAACATTTATAGAATTTTAGGAGAGGGAATTGGATAAGAACTAGTACTTACATAAACCATTTGCAGAAGAGGATATTGTGAAATGAGTAACAAGGCATCTAACTTCCAAGATAATGAGGCTGTTTTGGCAACCATGTTCTTTTTTTCTTTTAGTACCGCAAATAATAGTAATTTGATGGGCCAGGACTAAATCAGTACAGAGACACTAAAAGATCCTTTTGTATGTAGAACCAGAGGCTGCAATGGAATTATCAACCAAAACATCAAGAAACAATTCAGTGATTGTAGAAATGTTGAACTCTAATAGACCTTGGAGAGAAAATGATAGTGAAAATAGATCACATTTGGAGCACGCCTAATTTGATGACAGAAGACCACCTGACTGACCAAGACATGAAGTGAATAATGTGCTGAAAAATGGGCAATACTTTGGAACAACACCTGGTTCACAACTTAACACAAAGAATTATCATTTTCAAGCAACTGTCACAATAGATATGTTAACATAGACGGAACAGGGCAAGTTGCAGTGATTAAAGCAAAAGGCCTGAGTGATGAACAAAAATAGTTGCACTATGAAGAAGAAAGAACAGTTAAGAAGGAAACTATTATTCCTATTATTAAAGCAAAAGTGTGTGGTGAAGAAACTTGTATTCTCATGGATTCTGGAAGTCAAGTGGCAGCAGTTTCAAAGAATTTCTACAGTAAACTTTTGAAGAAAAATGCAGATATTCCTGCATTACCAGTTAGCGGTTTCAAAATAGTAGGGGTGATGGGAAAACACAGTATGCCTATTAAGAAGCGGATATTACTGGATGCTGAAATGGGAGAGTCAAAATATAAAGTCAATGTGATAGTGATTCTGCAGCTTCGTAAGTCAATGATTAAATGATTATAGGTGCTTACTGCATGTCAGAGTGTGGAGTGAGTTTGAATTTTGCTAATGAAGCCATGAAAATAAATAATGAAGAGACTACAGAGATTGTGCAATTTAATAAAAAGATGACTATTATGAGAGATGCCCCAAGCATAGATACACTCATAGAAAGATTCATGGGAGCAGAAATATTTTAGTAATCTTGACCTACCTGCTGGGTACAATCAGACACAGTCAGTCGAAGAATCTCATCAATATACATTTTCTTTTTTGAAGACAGATTTTAAAGGTACTGCAGGCTTCCACTTGGACTGATTGTGTCTATTTCAGCATTTATACCACTCTTGTTTAGAGTGTTATGAAAAAAACTGTTACTTAAGTAATACCATGATGTATGTAGATGATACAGTAGTGGAAACTGAAATGTGGGGTAAGCATATTAAAGTACCTGAGGAAATTTTACAGAAGTTTAGTGAAAATGATGTTATCTTAAATAAATCAGTATTTGGAAGAAGACTGCATTTCTATAACATGAAAATACACCTGAGAGATTTATCCAAACCCTGCAAAGATAGAAGCCATTAAAGATTTCCCAGTACCTTGCAACAAGAAAAACCAGAAGAGATTTCTTGGACTCACAATATAAAAAGATTCCTAAAACAACGGGGAAAAAATTGCAGTGTTACACAATTTGCTCAGTAAAAATAGTGTTAGGAACTGATCAAGCAGCTTATGAAAATGATTTTCAAGCCATCAACAGTAAGTTAACTAATGCTCCAATTTTGTGTCATCCATATATTAAAGGAAATTATATTTGGCATGTGACTCGTCAGATTACGGAATAGGTGTTCATTTGTATAAGTTAAATGAGAATGGGCAGATGATAATATTCAGCTTCACAAGTTGAATGTTAACTAGAGAAGAAAGAATATATAGTGTAACAACGAAGGAAGCTCTTGTTATTGTTTATGAATTTTCAAAATTTAGTTATTACCTGGCAATTACAACTGAATATAAAAGCACCATCATTCTCACACAGATGCAAATTAAATCACAGTAGGTTGACCAGATGGATTTTAGCACTCCAGAAATTTGAATATGACATTTGCTACATACCAGTAAATGAAAAAAATGTACCAAACACATTGTCCAGGCTTTCCACAGCACTGATGACACAAGAAGAACAATGGCAATTTGCAGAAAAGAAAATTAGATTTATGAGAGAAGTGCAGCATGAAGGATTTCTTAAAAGGATATTTCAAAATATTTAAATTGAACAAGAAAAAGACAGAGGCCTGATAATGATAAAGAGAATGTATAACTGCAGAGGGGAGGATAAGACTACAACAAGAGGGGAGGATAAGACTACAACATATTATCTTCTGTACAACAACATACTGTATTGTGAGACAAATATAGGGGGATGAAGACTGGAAATTGGGCATTCCAGTATGCAGTGCGCAGAGTAACATGTGGAGAAGTTAAGAAAAGAATGTCATTTTAATAGCATTACTCAGAGGATTAACTAACTATTGAGAACAAAGTACGGTCATCCCCTCCAGGCTGCTGCCATGTCATGTAGCAGTGGCAGAGAATCTGGCGTGTCACATGGGACACTTCTGGTGTCGCTTGTTCTGCCCACAGGCTCTGCTTCTGAGATACCCCCTAATGTACACAATGTCGTGGATCCGCCCTCACTGAAGGGTGACTGGCAGGTGGTAACATATTTGTGCCACTTGAGGCAGAGGACCAATGTCGAGACTGGCCACCTGGCCTCGCCCATTCACCCTGTGAGTGGACAGGTGGCAGCTCCTTGAATAGGGTTGAAGCAGGCACATGGGGCGAGGGGTTCATATTTGGTGCGTTATAGAGACCTTTAGGCAGATAGTATTCAGGGCTGGAAAGAAAGCCAATGTATACTTGATATGTCTGCTGGGAGGCCTTATCTGAGATGTGGAGGCAGCCTTGCCCGTGCCTATCAAGCATGCAGGGTGCAGTCATCTACAAGTTGTGGCTAACCAAAGACTCCTGTCACGTGGGTTCTGAGGCCATCTCAGTTCATACAGGTGGCTGGTGGAGTGATGTCTGCTGGCCTCGCATTCAGGGTAAAAGGAGAGCTTGCAATTTGCAGCATTGCTCCCAGAGCCAATCGGGGTCCTTCGGTCTGGAGCTGAGTAGTCTTAGGCTTTGTCAACTCTGTGATGGTCTTGACTGCAGATTTCTAAACCTGCGTTATCGAGTGGGGATTTGTATGACGCCCCTTGATAAGTCAGGGGTGCACTACAAAAAAGAAACAGCTACTCTGGTAGCAGAGTAGTTGTGGAGTGCACATGAAGGTTTTTTAGGCTAGGTGGGGAAGCTAAATGGCATTCAGAGTAAAGACAACTTTCAAAATTCTATCGGTAAACTGTCAAAATATTCATAATATAGTTCCCGAATTTACTACCCTCTAGGAAAATTCCCACATTCTAATTATTATTGGGACCGAGAGCTGGCTGAAACCTGAAGTGGAAAGCTCTGAGATATTTGGTGAGTATATCAGAAAGATGGATTAGAGGCCATAGGCAGCTGAGTGTTCATTGCAGTTCACAAAAATATTGTTTCTATTGAGTTGACAGTTTTCTGAAAACAGTGTTAAGCAGATAGTTTGGCAGCCCACAAGCAGTGGAAATATCTTAGCTGCTTTAGCTACAAATAGGCCAGGCCTTATTGAAAATGTCAGCGTAGAAATGGAGATTTGCAACGATCATGATGTCATTACAGTAATGGTTACGAAATTTAATAAATCAGTCAAGAAGGCTAGGAGAGTGTTTCTTCTAGACAGAGCATCTCATTGACACAGTGAAACGACATCACTTAGTTCCAGTAAGACCAATATAGAGGAATTATGGGCAGAGTTTAAGCACACTGTCAATTGTAGTCTGGATAGTTTTTTGCCTAGTAAGTGGACAAAGGATGGAAAAGATCCACCATGGGTTAATAATGAAATTCGGAAGATGCTGAGGCTGCTGCACTCTCGATTCAAAAGAGAACACGCAAATGACAACAAGCAAAGGTTAGTAGAGATTCTTTCATCTGTGAACAGATCATGTGTGAAGCATACAACAACTACCACTGTCACACTTTAGCAAAAGATCTGGCTGAGAGCCCAAGAAAATTCTGGTTGTATGAAAATCGCTAGGTGGGTCTAAAGCTTCCATCCAGTCTCTTGTTGACCAATCTAATGTGGCAGTTGAAGATAGCAACATGAAAGCCGAAGTTTTAAATTTCATGTTCAAGAAATCATTCACGCAGGAGGATCATACAAACATACCGTCACTTGACCATCGGACAGACTCCCATACGAACAGAATCCCAGTTCAATTTCACAAAGAGTACTCTACAGCATTGGCCCCTTACCTAGCTTATATTTATCGTGAATCTCTCGCCCAGCACAAAGTCCCAATCAAGTGGAAAAAGTGCAGGTGACTCCAGCATATAAGAAGGGTAGAAGAATGGGCCCGTAAAATTACAGACCAATATCCCTATCACTGATTTGCTGCAGAATCCTTGAACATATTCTCAGTTTGAATATAATAAACTTCCCTGAGACTGAGAAGCTTATATCCACGAATCGGCACAGTTTTAGAAAGCTCAGCTTGCCCATTTCTCACGTGATATACTGTGAACTATGGGTGAAGGGCATCAGGCACATGCCATACAACTAGATTTCCAGAAGGTGTTAGACACAGTGCCCCATTGCATGCTGTTAACAAACGTATAAGCATATGGAATAATTTCACAAATATGTGAGTAGCTCATAGAATTTTTAAGTAATAGTACCCAGTATGTTGTCCTCAACAGCAAGTGTTCATCATAGACAAGGGTATCATCAGGAGTGCCCCAAGGAAGTGTGTACGACCACTGTTGTTCTCTATTTAAGGCAAATTATTTGGTGAACAGAGTGGACATCAATCTGTGGTTGTTTGCTGCTGATGCCGTGATGTATAGTCAGGTGTCAAAGTTGATTTACTGTAAGAAGATACATGAGGACTTAGACAAAATTTCTAGTTGGTGTGATGGATGGCAGCTAGCTCTAAATGTAGAAAAATGTAAGTTAATGCAGATGAGTAAGAAGAACAAAGCTGTAATGTTCAGATACAGTATTATTAGTGTCCTGTTTGACACAGTCAAGTCGTATAAACATTTGGGCATAACATCCAAAGTGATATGATATGGAATGAGCATGTGGGAACTGTGGTGGGGAAGGCAAATGGATGATTTCAGATTATCGGGAAAATTTTAGGAAAGAGTGGTTTACCTGTAAAGGAGATCACTTATAGGACACTGGTGCAACAAATTGTTGAAAACTGCTTGAGTGTTGGGATCTGTACCAGGTCAGATTGAAGGAAGACACTGAAGCATTGACACTGGCTTCTCAATATATGTATTCTTTACTGTTGTTTCTTGTTAACAATGTCAGCTTATTTCCAAGAATTAGCAGCTTTCACTCAATTAATATTAGGCAAAAATCTGACCTGCATTTGGATCACTCTTCTTGAGTCTTGTGCAGAAAGGCATGCAGTATACTGCTGCATCCATTTTCAATAAGCTACCACAACAATTCAAAAACTTTAGCAGTAATCCACTTGGTTTTAAATCAAAACTGAAGAGATTCCTCATGGGTCACTCCTTCTATTCTGTCGAGGAGTTCCTTGAAAAATTAAGTTGATTCCTGAGTTATATTGTTGATTGCTTTTAAATAAACTTACACTTGTCCTTTTTTTTTGGGGGGGGGGGGGGGGGGGAGGTGTTCATAAGCATTTTATTTGATCTGTTATTACTTTTATGTTGTAATTTCATGTCCTCACTTGTTCCAGGACCTTGGAGATTTGCTC
Organism: Schistocerca serialis cubense; assembly: GCF_023864345.2. NCBI lineage: Eukaryota > Metazoa > Arthropoda > Insecta > Orthoptera > Acrididae > Schistocerca > Schistocerca serialis. Next base: position 596,882,684 of record NC_064643.1, read on the forward strand.
CTCAGTTTGGTCCTAAGGAACTAGGTGTATAAAAAAATAATTTGGAGGTGGGGTGCTACATTTGTTACCAACAGGTTCAAACAACAAGTGTTACACAGATGCTTCGAGTACTCAAACGGGATCCCTGGAGGGAAGGTGATGTTCTTTTTGAGAACACTATTGAGGAAATTTAGAGAACCGGCATTTGAAACTGAGTGCCCAACAATTCTATTGCCGCCAACATATATTGTGCATAAGGACCACAAAGATAAGATATCAGAAATCAGGGCTCATATGGAGGTTTATAGGTAGTCCTTTTTCCCTTGTTCTATTTGCGAGTGGAACAGGAAAGGAAATGACTAGTAGTGGTACAAGGTACCCTTTTCCATGCACAGTATCTATGTAGAAGCAGATACTAAAATGAACTCAACCCTACAAGTAAGTCAATAAATTTATTCACAGGTTCTTCAACACTAAAATAATCTCAGATGTTTTAGTGTTTCGAGAATTTCTGCATAAATTCTGGAACCACTCAGCCTTCTACCGTCTCGAACACATGATATGTTGAACATAAATGTGAGAGAGCCTATTTACTGCGCATCACCTGCCTGTGTGTGCATGTTTGAAGTATATCGTGAGATGACTATAGACATGGCGGTCGAACAGCACCGACAAGTGTTTGTCGGTCACGCCATGGAAGCCATAGTGAAAGAACAAAGAGTGTTTCTGCATTATGTGATGTTTTATAACTTTGACTATTGTAGCGAAAAAAAAAAGAAGGACCGTTGAAGTATTGTTAATTAATGTTCATTTTGGACATGGAGAGGATAAGACGTGTATTGAAAATCATATTGAGAAAGGACATGGTTTTCGAGCCAACCTTACCTTATATGTAAATCTACTTTGTTTCTAACATTTGGAGACGCGAACAGACTTACGTGATAGTATTTGTTTATATGGAGACAGAAGTTTAATGTTCAAATATACATTGTTGAGTGAAGCAAAAGAAACAGTGTAAGCCTGCTGATTTTTATAAGTAGAAAGAGTCTTGAGAAATTCCTGTTCCTAGCAAATATGGAGAAGAGGAGAAAAGGAGGTTGGGGCAAGTTGACCAGCAAGGAAAGTCAGCTGAAAATCTCAAGTAAGTCATATCATTAATGAAGTGGGAGTTTACATACATACTTCACCACTTTAAGTAATCCAAAGCATTAGAATGTCAAGAGAAGCCACAGGCCTGGACTTCTAGACAAAATAAGCTGCCAAGAAAGATAAGTTCGCTGGGCAGCACAAAAAACACAACACTTCAATTTTTTTAATTCCAGTTGCTTTTATGACACTAATCTACTATTTCAGACGTAACACAAATGGATTCACACTTCTAGCAAATTTTGTGGAAGCTCATGAAGATAATGCAGCTCCGTTTAGGTCCTGTATGGTCTCTGACTAATGCTGACAGACTCTTCCTCCCAGCTGGTCCCACAAATGCTCAATAAGATTCAAATCAGGACTTAGAGCAGACCAAAAGGCAGCCTGGGTAACTGACTAGTGGGATAAGGATATCATGTAGAACAGAGTGGGAATTACATGAAAACATTAAAAGTAGTCACAATCAAGCTACAGTAGCCCATTACAAACAATATTGTATACCCAGGGCGGACCAAAAACTAACGAAATGTAGCGTCTGAACTCCTAGAGGAGCGGCTACAAACAGCGTCTGTTCTCCATGTTAGGAGCGGCTGAACACACACTCTGGAACTTACAATCCCAGTTTTAACCTCGGAATGGCCCAAAAAGCCATCTTCCCCCTGAATTTCAAATAACTATGCATGATGTCAATTTCTCTAGATAGAACTACTCCAGGAGGTAACCAATCCTCCGCCGCTAACAGCAGCGCAATCAGGCCTAAGGATTCTGGAGAGCCTGAAGCACCATGTCGTTCAAGAAATTCAAAATCCTTTAAACTGAAGAAAAACAACGTACATTTCTTTGGAACCCTAAATATTAACTCGCTCTTGAAGCCGGGAAAACTGAAGCAGCTCACCAAAGTCTTGAAGGTATATAAAATCCAAATATGTGCGCTGCAGGAAACCAGATTTACAGATGAAGATTTAATGGATTATGAAGGATACAGGATATTTAAAGGAAAGAAAGGCTGGAACCCATGTGGAAGAGGCCTTCCCCACCTTGGAACAGGCTTCATCGTGAAATCTAACTGGGTAAACTCAATAACCGACTTCCAGTCACCTAATGAACGCTTGTCTTTTCTCACATTCCGCGCCCTAAATAAAACCTATACACTTATTAATTGCCACGCACCCATCAACAATGACAATAAGAAAAACCCTCAGAAAGTAGATACATATTGGGAATCTCTAGACCACAAACTTTCTAAAATCCCAACATCAAATGTGAAAATACTGTTTGGGGACTTCAATGCACAAATAGGCCAAGAAAAAAAAATACAAAAAAACAGTAGGAAACTACCCGGCTCACAAAAGGACAAACAGAAATGGAGAAAGATTAATAGAACTATGCAAGGGTCATAACTTAAAATTAATGTCTACAAATTTCAAAAAACCTCCTAAGAAACAGAAAACATGGAAATCACCAAACACAAGTATTGGAGAGTTCCAGATAGATCACATAGCCATCACACACTATAATCAAAAAGAAATAATGAATGTGAGAGTTCGGAAAGGGGCAAACATTGTAACTGACCACTACTTATCGACAATCAAATTAAATTTCATACCACAAAGAAAGAAACAAGTACAAAACAGGAAAACTCAAAAGATAGACGCAAACATCTTGAAAGAGAAAAGAGAAGAGTTCTGTCAAAACATAGTTATATGTTCGGATAAATGGGAAGATATAAAAGAAGGAATGATAAGATCTGCTCAAGAAGTCGCAAAAATGAAAAAGAGAAAGAAACACGAATGGTGGGATGAGATATGTGAGGAAGCAATAGAACAAAGGATGAAGGCATGGAAGAAATGGCACTCAACCAAAAGTGATAAGGACTACCTGGAGTTCAAACAGCAAAGATCTTCTACAGCAAAACTCATTAGATCAGTAAAAAGACTATTTGAAAAGAACCAACTTATACAAATGGATAAAGATTTTAAGAGAAACAATAACAGATCCTTTTACAGCACATTCAGACAGAAACTACAAAAATATGTAGCACCAAATCTGTGTTTTAAAGATACCAGTGGAAAACTGGCAATGAATAATGAAGAAAATTGTGAAATATTAGCAAAATATTTTGAACAGCTCCTCAACTGTCAGGAACCTATTGAAAAATTACCAGCCAACACCCCACACACAGTAAACAATAATTCTGAACCCCCATGCCTCATAGAAATCAGAGAAATCATTAAAAACCTTAAGAACAATAAAGCACCAGGGGAAGACATGATAATTGCAGAAATGTGGAAAAGTGTGGATAATACAACTCAAGAAAAACTACTGGGAATAATCAATGAGATTTGGAGAACGGAACGTATACCGGAAGAATGGAAAACTGCATTAATCCACCCCATCTTCAAGAAAGGGGATAAAACCGATGCAAATAACTACAGAGGGATATCTTTACTTCCGGCAACGTATAAAATTCTATCTAAGGCCCTACAAAACAGATTGGAGAAACAACTTGATCAAGAAATTGGTGAATACCAAGCAGGCTTTAGGAAGGGAAGATCTTGTGTGGAGCAAATTTTAAACTTGAAGTTAATTATTAAATATAGACGATTAAGAGGAAAAGACATCTTTATCACGTTTGTTGACTTCAAGAAGGCGTACGACTCCGTTGACAGAACAACCTTGGTTACCATCCTTAGGGAGTTTGGAGCAGACAAGAAAACAGTCGCAATCGTCAAAGAAACGCTTACGGATACCTATGCAAAAGTAAAGTTCCGTGGTGAGGTATCCAGACCATTCAAAATCAGAACAGGATTAAGACAAGGAGATGGATTGTCACCTACCCTATTCAACTGTGTGTTAGAAAAAGTTATTAGAGAGTGGAGGAAGAAAACGACTGAAGAAAGAATACAAAAAATCAGATTAGGAAGAATAAAGGATGGATTAGAAGTAGATTGCCTCGCTTTTGCGGATGACTTAGCGATTCTGGCAGGAAGTTTGGAAGAAGCAGTCAAACAGATCAATATTCTGAATGAAACAGCAGAAAAAGCAGGACTGAAAATCTCCTTTGAAAAGACAGAGTACCTAACCAATGTAAAAGAGGCACCGAACAATATGATTACAAAGTATGGCCAGATAAAGAAGGTTTCTAATTTCAAATATTTAGGGGAAATCATCCAGCCCAATGCTTCAGATAAAGAAGGAAATAAAACAAGAACAAGAAAAATGGAAATGGCATTCCAGCTAACAAAGAACGTGTACAACAAGAAGTCAGTATCAATTAACGCAAAAATAAGGCACTACAACACTGTGATTAAGCCAGAGTGTCTGTATGCATGTGAATGTTTAGCAATGAACACTAACAAGGAAATGGAAGCTATAGCAAAAAAGGAGCGAAAAATCATTAGAAGAGTACTTGGGCCGAGGTTTGAGAATGGGACTTGGAAGCTTAGAAGTAATAGAGAAGTGTATGACAAAATTGAGAAAGTGGGAGATACTATGAGGAAGAGAAGAGTAAGCTTTTACGCCCATTTGAAAAGAATGAATGATGAAAGGCTGACAAAGAAAATATTCATGTTTTTTGACAAGAACCCCAGAACCCAAATTACCTGGTTCAAAGAAGTCAAAGCAGACTTAGAGGAGATGGGTATAGGAGAAGATGATATAACCAACAGAGACTTAATGAGAGACAAAATTCAACATTTTGAAGGATTTGAAGTGAAGAAGAGAAGAACTGGAGGAACAGTGTGGACAGAAGACCGAAGGGAGCAGCACAGAGGGAGGATGAAGACATATTGGCAGAAGAGAAAAGAGGAGGAGCGCAATAGGAGAAATGTACATTGAAAAATAGTTGTTTAACGCGGTCCCTAGACGGCCAAAATCGGAATTAAAAAAAAAATTGTATAGTGCTTTAAAAAGTTATTAGGAAGGCAAAGAGTATGTGGTATGCAAATAGAATAGCTAATTCACAGGATAAAATTAAAGCCATATGGAAGTGTCGAGTCAGCAGCACAAGGTTGACGATATAGTCAGTTCGTAGTAAAAATATTTCTGTTACTGATAAATCAGATTTATGTACAGCATTTAACAATCATTTTATGAGCATTGCTGGAGAATTAAATAAAAATTTATTTTCTATAGAGAATCATATAACTTGGCAAATGCCTTTCCGAGCGTGATGTTTGGAATACTCCTCTGTGATACAGACAGAGGGGAGATTGAGTCAATTATTAAATCACATGATGGAGTGCCTAGCAGAATATTAAAGTACTGTGCTGCACATGTTAGCCCTGTATGTAGCCATATTTGTAATTTTTCTTTTAGGAATGGTCAGTTTCCTGAACAATTAAAGTACTCAGTAGTGAAGCTGCTTTATAAAAAGGGAGAAAGGGATAATGTAGACAATTTTAGACCTATTTCTATGCCATCAGTGTTTGCTCAAGTTATTGAAAAGGCTGTGTATGTAAGGATAATTGATCATGTTGTATCACATAATTTGCTAGCAAATGTAGTACTGTTTGGCTTAAGAAGTTGTTTAACAACTGAAAATGATATATTCTCTTCTCTCTGTGAGGTACTGGATGGTTTAAACAAAAGGTTTCGAACACTAGGCATCTTTTTTTATTTGACTAAGGCGTTTGATTGTGTTGATCACAAAATATTGCTTCAGAAGTTGGACAATTACAGAATATGGGGAGTAGCTCGCAATTGGTTCACCTCTTTAACAGCAGACAGCAAAAAGTCAATTATTCACAGTGTTAAGAATAGCTGGGATGTGGGGTATGGTCAAAAGGGGGGAGGGAGAGGGGGGTGCCCCAGCGAACAGTGTTGGGGCCACTCCTGTTCCTTATTTATATAAATATGCCCTCTAGTACTACAGGTAACTCTAAACTATTTCTGTTTGCTGATGACACTAACGTGATAGTAAGGGTTGTTGCACGCAACATTTGCTCAGTTTCAAGTAGTGCAGTTCATGACCTAAGTTCATGGCTTGTAGAAAATAAACTAACACTAAATCACAGTAAGATTCAGCTTTTTTCAGTTTCTAACCCACAATTCAACAAAACCAGACGTTTTAATTTCGCAGAATGGGCATATGATTAGTGAAACTGAACCGTTCACAGGTGTTTGGATAGATAGTAAACAGTCTGGGAAAGCCCATGTTCAGGATCATGTTCAAAGACTTAATGCGACCATTTTTATTATTCAAATGGTATCTGAAGTAAGTTATAGTTTAACACAAAAATTAGTCTACTTTGCTTATTTTCATTCGCTTATGTTGTAGGGTATTATATTTTTGGGGTAACTCTTCCCATTCTAAAATGGTAGTTTTAGCTCAAAAACGCGTAGTTCGGGCAATAAGTGGTGTAAGTTCACAAACCTCTTGTCGACCCCTGTTCACTAGTCTGGGTATTTTGGCATTGGTCTCTCACTATATATTATTCTATACTGTTATGTCTTGTTAACAATATCAGCTTATTCCCAAGAATAAGCAGCTTTCACTCACTTAATATTCGGCAGAAGTAAAACCTGCATTTGGATTGGATACAGGTGTGCAGTATACTGCTGCATCCATTTTCAATAAGCTACCACAAGAATTCAAAAATCTTAGCAGTAATCCACACGCTTTCAAATCAAAACTGAAGGGTTTCCTCGTGAGTCACTCCATCTATTCTGTTGAGGAGTTCCTTGAAAAATTAAGCTGATTCTTACGTTATATTTTTGACTGCATTTACTTAAACTTATGTCTTGATTTTTTGGGTCCATAAACATTTTATTTTTATCTGTTATTACTTCTATGTTGCAATATCATGTACTGACACATTCAATGACCTTGGAGATTTGCTCCTCAATTTGGTCTTACGGAACTTGATGTGTAAATAAATAAATAAGTAAACCAAGCCATAGCATGAATCTCAGCTTCACCCCAGAAATCTTGTACCATTCTTGCAACATGCGGGCATTCATTGTCAGTAATAAAACATCACCAGTAAATGGAGCGAGAAAAACAGCATGCTCCAAGATGCTTTTCTCCACATACTGATGCACTGTAGGGCTCCCATCCACCACAAAGACCAAATCCATCTTTGCAGTCAGACTCATCCCTGCTGACACCGTCAGAAAACCGAGCTCAAAAGTTATCCTGAGTGAGAATATGCAAGGGAAGTACCTTTCCCCAGGCCTGTTCCAGACCCTCTCCCTACTGACACGTGATCGTGGGCCAAATTGTGACTCAACAGTGAGCAATGCATGCTCCCATTGTTGTACTCCCTAGCAGCAACATTCCCTTGCGAAACGTAACCAAGCTGTGCAATTCTCTTTGGTGAGTTCTGGCCCTTTTGAAGACTGGCTTCTCCTAGTATTCCTCAGACAGTTCTCTCACTATCATTGCCCCTTGAACTTTGAGTATTTTGTGCTTCAACAATGCTAGTGTGATGGTTGTGGAGAACTTAAAGTTGTAATAAATTATCGTCTCTTGTTGATCTTACTCTTGTTAGGCCTGATCTTGGTTTCCTTCCAAAATTTCCATTTTCCCTGTACTTTCTTAATGTTCTGGAATTCATGGAAAATGCAGTTCTCAACATTTCTGCAGCATAATACATGTTGTGACATCCTTCCACCAAAGGCTTTTGCAGCATCTTCATGACTTAATAGCAAGTTTACTCCAGAAATTCGATTATGATGATCACACAAAGATCTGACAAACAGTGTGACCAAAAGGGAAACAATACAAGGTACAGCACTAAGTGCTACAATCACAGGAAAGCATTACTGCCTCACAGACAGTGATATGTTTTTCATGTTGCATACGAAAAAAGCATTAAGGTTCATGTAATAGACAACTGTCTCATCACTGTTTGCTCACAAAGTAACACCCCATCTAAAAATATAAGATTTACTTTGATTAAGTAGATAATTACACATAATTTATTATGTGTTGCATTTTCATGCTTATCAGTGTATATCCAAGTGAGTCACAGATCTGGATATCTAATGATGTGAATTGGAGGCAGCTTATTAATTTGCTACAAATAAAGATTCAATAGATCTCAATACACACTCTAAAGATGTCAGCTGCTAGTACCTTAGCTTGTTTACATAATTTGGCATGAAGTATTAATTAAAATATCATAGAAGCCTTGACAGCAAAAGCCATATTTGAAATCATGAACAATCAATGCTAAATACGAAGTTATGATGAAACTTGGAATAAATTATGTTAATAATTGACAATATTTGAATCAGAATCTAAAAGCACTGGAAATAAACTAGCTACTTCATTCTATAGCAATGAATGGAGAGTCTCATGTCGTTGTTGTTGTTGTTGTTGTTTCCATCATTATTGTATTTATTGATCCTGTTGTCTACAAAGCAGCTCATGCATAAGACATTAGATAAGTCAAGTTATAAATATACAGCTGAAAGTCATTTCTAGCCATATATATTTAAGGTTACAATAATACACTTTATAAATAAGTATTTATATGACACACTTCATAAGCTTAAATATTCTTCAATGAAGTAAAAGCAGTGACGCTGTAAATACGACTTTAGAGATTTTCCAAAGGTATTGACCTCAGTAATAGTTTTTATGTTTTCAGGAAGTTTGCTATAATGCTTAACTCCCACGTGAAAAGTACCTTTTTGGTACAGAGTTATGCTGATTTGAGTTAGATGTAAGTTACTAGTGATCATCTATATCACAGTCCCTCCCCCCCCCCCCCCCTCCCCTCCCCCCGTCCTTACCTATTACATTTATTTTAAAGAATAAAAGGGTTTCCATAATGTATACACATGATAATGGAGGAATACCAGATTTCTTAGACAGAGGTTTACGAGAGTCTCTAGACTTGCATCCAAACAAGATTCTAATGGCACTTTTTGGTAGTTTAAAAGTGCAATTGGCTGTTTTAGAGTTTCCCCAGAAGGTGATCCCATATCTAAGACGAGAATGAAAGTAGGCATGATACGCATTCATTACTGTTTTCTCACTGTAGCGTGATTTTAATGAGCAAAGAAGGTAACATGTTTTGCTCAGTTCTGCACTGAGATATTCAATATGCCTATTCCATCTGACATTGCTCTGCAGCCAAAGTCCTAATAATTTGGTTTCAGTACTGTTACCAACTGATTTGCCATTGATAGAAACTGATGGGATAAGCATGTCCTTGTTAGGAGCATTGTGAAATTTTAGTGCAATGGTTTTCTTACTGTTAATTACAAGCTGATTATTGTGTGTCCAGCTGCTAAGTTGTTTCGTGAGCATGTTTACTGTCTGCTGTTACTGTTCACTGCTGTCTCCCTTTAGTAGAATCATGGTGTCATCTGCAAATATGATTGTTTTACGTGCATCAACATTCAAGTTCAGATCATTTATGTACAGAAGGAACAGAACGGGTCTCATTACTGATCCTTGGGGTACACCACATTTAGTTTAAACGATTAATGGAAAATCTCATATAAAGATGTGAAACAAATACTAACAAAGAGATAGAGGGGCTGGCTAGTACTTACCTCAGCTCAGTACAGCCGATAGATACACAAAACAGAACAGAAAATTTACGTTCCTAGCTTTCGGAACTTTGTTCCTTCAACAGGGGGGAGAGAGGGGAAAGAAAGGGAAGAAGGGAAAGTGGATTCAGTTACTCACAACCCAGGTTATGAAGCAACAGGGAAAGGAAAACAGGGAGGGTAGCAAGGATGGAGGCATGGTTGTCAGAGAGAAGCCAAAGATATTCTACTGTAAGTACTGTGCCAGCTTCAAATCAAAGAGGATGCATACAGGAGTAAAGAGGTATATAGTACAAAGATAAACACAACTATGTAGGACGAAAAGATGCGTGAATGGGTAAAGAGGAGAAGACTGAAGAGTAAATGGGAGTGAGGTTGTTTAACGTAGGTTCAGTCCAGGGGGATGGCTGCTGCTTTTATTACTTTCTTAATATTTTGGAGTATTTTTTATAGTATGTGTGTACTTCAGGTGAGGAATTTTTTCAGTTACATATTTCATGAGGTAGTCTTTTTCTGGCATGAAACCCTTATTCCCTTTGTGATCAGCTGTTTGTTCTAGAGTTAAATTTTTCATTTATATCGTCCATTTTGTACACTTCTGACCATTTTTCTTTCTGTCATAATTTGTTGAAGTAGTTAACATTATCCTGATTACAACTTCTACATGCAGTTCGAGAAGAAATTTTATTTACTTTATTTTGCAATGACTCCATTTTGTTTAAGAAAAGTTCAAAACTTCCAGATGGTGGTTGGTAAACTGTAGCAATAACCAGGTTGAACTGAGTAATTCTTATAGCTGCAATTTTATAATCCTTTTTGCATTTGTTCTAGTTAAGTCAGGTAGGGTAATAAAATCTACATTTTCCTTTGTGTAGATTGCTGCCCCACCCTGCTTACTATTATTCCTGCAGTAGTAAGTAGCCAAAAGGAATTTGTTTATTTTCGTATTCTGGATTAATTCTGGGTTAAGGCAGTGCTCAGAAATGCATAACACTGAGATATATTTAAGTTCAGCTTTTAACAGTATGTTAATTTTATCAGTCTTATTATGACGGGACTGCACATTATGGTCATAAATGTTTAGATTCGGCATATTCATGATTTAGTGATTGGGAGTCATATTTACAGCATTACATCCCTTTAGTTTAAATTAGGAATGTCAGCAGTGTTCTACTTTCATTCTTCTTTCTTGTTCATTTTGTTTTCCTCGTTGTTACTGGAAGTATGTACAGGAAGCTGATAGATTGTTGTATTCCTCAGAATTCTTTCTTTAATCATTTCACTAACATGATAGCAAACAAACCTTTCCCCTTCATAGTTCAAATGCATTCCATGTTTCGTTGCAGAATCTGATGCAGTTTTGCTTATAACCAGTAAATCGCACTTAGTGTATTGCGAACACAGTTTCCTTATTTTAATGTTTGTTTTCCGAATTTCTTTGTTTACACACGAATTATAAATTAGACTGTGCCTATGAGGCAGTGTGGCAACTACTGTGTTTTTGCATTTGTTAGCTTGTAAAAAATTCTGCAGCATTTTCACGCAAACCTCTGCTTCATTTTTTGCCACATCATTTGAACCCATTATACAGACAGTAAAGTCATCTTCCTGCATTAATTTCATCTGAGAGTTACTGTCTACAACATTTTTACATCCTTTTCCTGGTTTCACTACACCAGTCACTGCTATGTCTCCTCACAGAGCATGCTGGATAGATTTCTGCCATGACTGTCTGTTAGAAATAGTACATTACACTTTTTCCTTGATAATCTGTATTTGTTGTTGATATTTTTTGCAAAACACTATTCATTTTCAGTTCAATGATTTTTAAAAGTCCATAATCATTTGGAGAGTCGTTATCACAGTCACTTGTTTGCAAAACATGATATTTGTTTTTATTGGAAAATGTGACAGTTTTGGCAGAGTTTGTTGTTCTTTTTTTCAGTTGAAAAACTATTAACTAGCCCCACTGAAATATTTCTTTTCCTATTGAAAAGTGGATTCCTAACCCATCTGACTAATTAGAATCAATCTTACGTATTTCTGGATTACAAAAATTAAAGTTGGTCGTCTTGTCAGTGGCAAGGTCATGTTACGATAAATGAAAGATGGAGAAAAAGGTGGTTCTCTCTTCTTCATAAGGACATTCAGCATTTGCCTTCACTGATTTAGGAAAATGTACATCTGGATGGCCAAATTCGTATTTGAATCCTGACCCTCATGACTGCAAGTCCAGTACATTAGCCAATGTGCAATCTCACTCGCTAGAAATTATGTATGTACAGTAGAAAGTCATAACTGTTGGACAGCTATTTTTGGTCTCTAGTGTGTTTAATATTTGAGTGGACAAAATAGTGCCAACAGGACTCACAATTAATAGGTTTCATCATAAAATAAGTCAACAACAAATCCCACAAACCAAGTGAAGAAAAGTAAATGTAGTGGGCAAGGAGGTAAAAAAGATCACACTCTTAACAAGTACATAGAAACAAAAACTATAACAGACCACAATGAAGACTGGAAGAAAGAGACTTGCATAAACTTGCGTACTAATTCACAGTCTGAGTGCACTTTTATAACTAATAAAAAAACACTGAAATTTGAAAATGAACAATTTTAATACCGAAATAAAAATGCCTTCTTTCATATAAAAAAAGAACATTTCAATTAATATGAATAGAAGCAAGTTTCTGCTGATGCTGTGTTCTCTATACTTTTCACAAAATGTGGCTGGTAACTACTTGATTGTTACATCAAGTATCGCTAGCGACAGAATATTTCAACTACAAAATGGAAGCAGTGTGCTATCTGGAATATGAACTGGCTATTATTCTCTGAGAGACTGATTGGCATTTGCTGGAACATAAAACACAAAATGTTAATTCTGTATTTGATTCATTTTGAAAACTGCTGTTTGTACTCGCTTGTTACATAATTACGGAGACATAACACATCTGTCAGAAATTCATTTTCTGGAAGGCCCCTGCAAGCTGTTCACCATAGTTTAGTGAACAAGTAAGAAAGTTTTGGTTGGTCTCCAAAGCTCTTTAAAGAAGGAATGAAATATGAATGACTCACAAGGGAAACTCAAAAAGTAAAATAGTAATTAAATCCATTAAAGAATGGGAGATAATTTCTACATATGCTGATAGAACCCTAATAGAAAAGTGGAAAGATGGTGAGATTAACTTGCATATCAACAGAATATTAAATGCAAGACACTGGGTGTGGGCCAGGGGAGGAGTGTGAGGGGAGTTCAAAAATTGACACAAGAATAGATTACCAACAACTCCGGTGAATATCACACTAGAAGCTATTCATATTGTAAATTAATGACCTTGCAGATAATATTAATTGTAAAATCAAGTTTTTTGCGGGTGATGCAGTTATTTATAATGAAGTACTACGAGAAAGAATTTGCATAAGTATTCAGTCAGATCATAATAAAATTTCAAAGTGGTGCAAAGATTGACAACTTGTTTTAAATGTTCAGAAATGTAAAATTTTGCAGTTTACAGAACAAAAACACACAGAATCCTAGACTATAATATCAATGAGTCATTAATCGGCCAACTCATACAAATACCTGGGTGTAACACTTTGTAGGGATATGAAATGGAACGATCACGTAAGTTCAATTGTGGGTAAAGCAGGTGGTAGACTTTGGTTTATTGGTAGAATACTGGAGAAGTGCACTCAAACTACAAAGGAGATTGCTTACAAACCACTCGTGCAACCGGTTCTAAAATATTGCTCAAGTGTGTATGACCTGTACCAGACAGGACTAACATCAGATTTGAATGTATACAGAGATCGGCAGCATGACTGGTCACTGGTTTGTTTAATCCCTGGGAGTGTCACAGAGATACTGAAGGAACTGAACTGGAAGATGCTTGAAGATAGATGTAAACTATCCCAAGAAAATCTATTAACAAAGTTTCAGGAACCAGCTTTAAGTGATTACTCTAGGAATAGACTACAACCCCCTACGTACTGCTCACATAGGGATACTTACTGCATGTATAGAGGTATTCAAACAATCATTCTTTCTGCACTCCATACATGAATGGAACAGGTAGAAACCCTAATAACTGGTACAATGGGATGTACCCTCTGCCAAGCACCTCACAGTGGTTTACAGAGTATAGATGTAGTTGTAGACCCTGAAAGATACTGGCAAGCAACTGTTAGAAAATTGTTGGCAACTTGAATCTCCAGTAGATGAGTTCTGGCAAGTCCATTTGTGTTTCTTTGCATGTAGCATTTCTTTTTAGTCAGTCTGTTCTGGTGCTTTAAGATTATCAGTCTTGGATAATCACTCTTTTGAAATTTAGAATATAGGCCCATATCATGCCACACCGTCAATGATTGTTAGTTTCTCCATGTCTGGATGATGATGCTGATTTCGAAACTGATGTTTAATTAAGAAAAAGCAACTTCAGTTGCTTTTTTCATAACTTGATCATTTTATGTTACTTCTCCACAGGATAACTTTCAAATGCACTTGGTTGGTTGAGATTGGGGGGGGGGGGGGGGGGGGGAGGACAAAACAGCAAAGTCATCAGTTTAGGGAAGCAAGGGAAAGTATGTCAGCCATGCTCTTTCAAAGGAACCATCCCGGCATTTGCTGAAGTGATTTAGGGAAATCACAGAAAACTTAAATCAGGACAGTCGGACACAGGTTTGAAACGTTGTCCTCCCAAATGTGAGTCCAGTGTGCTAACCACCACATCACCTCGCTTGGTGGATGTGCCTGATAATGGCCTAATACAAAGGCTGAAACAGGTCCTGTGAATTTGTAGGCAGCAGCACTATACATAGCCTTCAAACTGGCATCTGTAACAGAAGAGAGCTGTCATTGTGTTTCTTTTGGTGGAAAACCAGAGCACCACAAATATTCATAGGGCTTGTAGAATGTCTGCGGAGACCTAGTAGTGAAACAAAGCATGGTTAGCCGTTGGGCAAGATGTCTGTCATCACTGTAACAAAGGTAGTGCAAACCTGTCCAATCTCCCACATGCCAGCTGGCCATATACAGTCGTGTTGGAACGTGCAGACATTCTTATTTGAGGTGATCGACGGATCACAGTCAAACAACTTGCTGGACAACTGAATGTGTCTGTTGGTAGTGCTGACGTATTCATCCACCAGTTGGGGCACCCAAGGGTGTGTGCCCACTTGTTTCCTCATCCAGCTTACAGCCCAGATATCACATCTTCCGAATTCCATCATCTGTTTGGCCCAATGAAGGATGCACTCCACAGGAAGCAGTACGCATATGATGGGAGGTTACTGATGCAGCAAGATGTTAGCTCTGACACTGATCAGTCGATTGGTACCATGTAGGCATACATACCAGTAAGGTGACATAATGCAGTCATGTTGAATGGAGATTATGTTGAAAAATAGGATTTTGTAGCAAAATAATAGGGAACAATATGGTGTATTGGAATCATGAATAAAACCAACCTGCTTTCAGAAAAAGTGTTGCATTACTTACTTAATGTCCCTCGTCCAAAACACACAAAATCTTCGAGTGCTAAAAAAACTCAAATTATTTGGGCTCAAGATATTATGTGTGATGGAAGATGAAGTATGCATCCCTCCCCTCCTCCATCTAACCTTTACAATATATGTGTGGATGGATATGTGTGTGTGTGTGCGCGAGTGTATACCCGTCCTTTTTTCCCCCTAAGGTAAGTCTTTCCGCTCCCGGGATTGGAATGACTCCTTACCCTCTCCCTTAAAACCCACATCCTTTCGTCTTTCCCTCTCCTTCCCTCTTTCCTGATTAGGCAACAGTTTGTTGCG
The DNA here is from genome assembly GCF_023864345.2 of Schistocerca serialis cubense. Classification (NCBI taxonomy): domain Eukaryota; kingdom Metazoa; phylum Arthropoda; class Insecta; order Orthoptera; family Acrididae; genus Schistocerca; species Schistocerca serialis. The sequence goes on from NC_064643.1 coordinate 596,898,125, forward strand.
AAAGCTTGAATTTTGTGTGTATGTTTGTGTGTCTTTCGACCTGCCAGCGCTTTCGTTTGGTAAGTCACATCATCTTTGTTTTTTGATAAACTTTACAATATTCTCTATTATAAAGTTTCATTTTTCAAACTGTCTTTTCTTCAACAGTGTTTTATTAATTTTTTACATTGACTTGTCACCTACATAAAAGAACTCCGTTGCCATCTCTCTCACTCTCTCTCTCTCTCTCTCTCTCTCTCTTTTGTTCTTTTTATGACTATTAATTTTTTTATTTTAATAAACTGATGTGCATACCTTGTGATGGAGAGTAGGCAACACTAAACAGTTTGTGACCCATATCAGGAGACTGTATTTCATATAAAAAGTATCCAGATGTGATGTTGAAACTGAGAATACGTCCATTTTCACGATCAGCAAGGAAAAGTGTTTCCTTTTCTTCAGCTACCGCAAGTGCGTGGGGCAAACTGAAAGTATATGCTGTCAAGCCTATGCCATCCAAAGAACCTGTAAAATAGTTCATACCGAACATAATATATCCGTTATATTTTTTTCTATGTCAAATGCAAAGAAAAACAAATACAGAAAGTAATACTTATCTATCATTACCTTGCAGTATATTACGGCCCCATTCCATAAGTTTTTGCCCACTGATATCGAATTTAATAATTCGGCTGTTACAATAACCATCAGAAACAAAAAAGTCTCCATTGGACAATATAGCAACATCTGTAGGCTTGCAAAAATGTGTATCATCATTTCCTGGCACAAATTTTGTGCCAAGAATTAAAGCTGGTTTCTTCCATTGATTCCTTTTAAACATAAATACTTGATGCAGAGCTACGTCTGTTACCCATACATTATTTTCAGAATCCACTGTTAGGCCATGTGGAAGATAAAATCTGAAATGAGTAATAACAAAATACATTACAGTACAACTTGTGCATACATGTTATGAACCCTAAATTATTGCCACGTTAGTAACATAAATGTGGGGCTTCTTTCACCTTCAGTATATGTACAACAGTGAACTAATGTGACCAGCCACACAACATGCAGTGCAGCCTTCAAAACTTATATGAATACGGTAGTTGTATTAAGTGACTATACCATCTTATGAACTCCCACAATTGTTTAGTACAAATAGACACGCATGTCTACACTGCACGTAATATATGCCCAATAGATCCATAACACCTCATAGTTGATCAATAAATTTGTACAAAAATATGCCTACTGTCAAACTTTGCAGTACAGTAAATGACATTCTGTCTATTAAAATTGGATTTTATTGCTACTGCACTAGTCATAATAGTACACAGCAAAATTAATAAACAAAAAATAAATTAAGAGTATACCCTACTAATTTTTGAAAAGCCTGGCTGACAAAAAAATTTATGGCACTGATGGGCTGACAGCAGATAATAAACCATCCCCTCCAAAGAGAAAACAAAGTAATGCAAATTAACCAGGAGCTAAAAATGAATTAAAATGATGTATTCAAGTAACAGGGTTGTGATAAAGGGATACTGCACATCAGATACCCAAGTTGGAAATCAATTAAATGTTTTTTCATCTAAAAGGAGGGAGCAACTGTGTATTCTGCCCAGATTCTCCAATGTCTAATTACTTATCTGCTATTACAGTTGCTGCTTGGCTCAGCCGTTTCTTCAATTAATAATGTCCTACTCGGACCATCATTCAAATATATTAGTTTACGTTTCTGAAACAATTTCAATGTGTTGCCATACTTACACTTTCTATCAGAAAGCTCATTACTTTATGATCACATATCAGCCATTATATCATAAATAACTCAGTTTCAAGTCCATACTCAATTGCTACATAGCATTGGCAGATAATACTGCTATCAGGACAACTCAAGCTTACGCCACATGCTGAAATGACAGTCAATTTTAGTACAGTGAGAGAGATGGAAAGCTATGTAAATCACTTGGCACAGTAAAAAAATAGCTTTATTCTTTCCCCAAATCGGTGTTATTTTCTGATGGCTTACTTTTCACTTACTTTTTTACTTTTGTTGTATTTCATTGTTTTCCATTTTTATGTTGACTATGAATATATACCCGTCAATTATATTATATTTATTGACATCACATATCTTGTTTGGCTGTTATTTCACTTAAAGCCTATTGCCAAAAATCAAGTAAAGAACAAATAAATCTGCATGCAACACACCCAAAAAATGTCAAAAGTTTTTCAGAAGAAAGAATTCTTACAACTTCAAGTCTTCAAATTTCTACTTGGGCAGACTTTAACGCAGGGAGTACCATTTGCCTTGACCACCTCAAGTAAGTTTTTGTCCAATAGAGAAATAAAAAAAAAAGTCCATCAAGCAAATGTTGTGTTGCTATCAGGGGAAAACATCAAGATTTTCTTTCTGCTAACTTTGTTTGTTACAAAGACATCAACAGCAGTGTAACTTTTTCAAAGAGCACCCTGTATTTTTTCTTTTTATTTGACAATTCAGGACCTGTTCAAGAATCTATCACACTGTAGCATTCACATAAACATGATGTTATTAAAAATGTAACACAAAATTGACTTTTACTCTATTACCACACAGCGAAGATAAATGAGGTTATGTAATTTGTCCACTTGCTGGAGTTTACAGTAAATAAATTGAAACACAATGAAAATGGACACCAATCATTAATTCACGTGTCTTCGGATGAACGTTTGTGTGATTACAATGCATGCCAAAGAAGATAAAGTAGAAATGCTGCCTATCTATGGAGAATGTAAGTTAGTAGAATGGTAATTGCAATAAGTTGGAAGAGAGGGTTCTTGTCTGGCTATAATTCTCTGTAGAGTTTCTCTGCCTGTGCAGTCTTACACCTATCTTCAAACAATAAGAAAATAAAATTAGATATGATATAATTTTTAATCAAAGATTGCCCTTATGGTACACAACACACTGTTTGAAAGTATTACAGTATTGTGCTACATGTACCAGTATTGTAAATAAGAAAATGTAATTGTTTTGTTTACTGTCAACTCCAGCAAATTGATGAGTTTTCCCAGGAGGTACATGCACTGTGTGCCATGCAGTACAGGAGAGTCAAAGTCAATTTTGTGATACTTTTTAATAAAGTATTGTTTATATAAATGGTTTACCTGCGATGACAAGCCTCTGTAGTGTATATATTATGAAGGGATATAAATCTGTTTGAAATTTAATGAAGTAGCAAGTTTTCATGTAAAGAAATAGAAATCTTCTAGAATATTGCTCAAGTGTGTGTCGGACCCCTACAACTTAGACTAACAGGGGATACTGAACATATACAGAGAAGGGCAGCACGAGAGGTCACAGGTTTCCTTCTTTAGTCCATGGGAGAGTGTCACAGAGATACTGAAAAACTCAACTGGAGGACTCTTGACAATAGATGTAAATTACTGGAGAAAGGCTATTTACAAAGTTTCAAGAATTGTCTTTAAATGATTACTCTAGGAATATACTACAACCCCCTATGGATCACTCACATTGGGGTTTTTAAGGTAAGACTACAATAATTACTACACCCACAGAGGCATTCAAATGATCATTCTTCCTATGCTCCATAAATGAATGGAACAGAAAGAAATCCTAATAACTTGTACAATGGGATGCACCCTCTGCCATGGATCTTACAGTGGTTTGCAGAGTATAGATATAGACGTACAACCTGATGGATCTTTTCAACAAATTTGAAGATTTGTTGGAAGATGAATCTATAAGAGTACTGGCATTGCCGCAGATTAATTTTCAAAATATATCAACGATAAACTCCAGTTTGTGGAAGACAGCAACCTAATAGCCTGACGGTAGCAAGTACCTACATCTTTCCACACTGGCATACTTCTTACACAGCATTCCAGTATCAGGACTGGCACATCTTCGAAGCCACAGATGATTGATAATATTGTCTTCCTGAATAGTAATCTTCTAAATTAGACAGGTAGCTGTACAGCTCTCTTTCTCTGAACTATCAGGATTATTTTTAAAGTTTTCATTACATTGGCTTTTTTTACAACATTTTCAGTAGTATTAAAAGGCAGAAGGAAATATATAACAAACACAGAAATTGATATAGGAAATACTTAACCTAAAATTTATGAGGTTTTCTTGTAACTTTTAAAGACCTTCAAGATATTCTTAGTTTTTCTGCTATTCCCAGCAAGAATTTCAAAATCAGACTTGTAAAATATAATGAAATTAAATAATAATGATCTGCTACACACTTACATAAAATTTTAAAATTGCGTGACAGTAATACTATTCTAGAACCAGCTGTTCCAGTTCATGACAATTGTCACTCTCTGTGAACAATCAAATGGGCTAGCACATTGCGGAGCACTGTCACTTGCTGTGATCAATCAAACTGGCCAGCACAGCAGAATCTTGTGATCTGCCAGTCACACGTTACATGGATGATGACCCCATACTTCAAGAACCCCCACAATATGGGATCTGAACCACTGCAGTGAGTGTCCAGAGCACTCCTGCTTTGTAGGGCACTGTTGGAACACTCTGTTTTGGACTATACAGAATGTTCCAAAGTCTCTGGAGAAAAAAAAAAAAAGAGGCGATAGATAACATCATGAGGAAAAGTTTTTGTCTGAGACAAGATGTTTACTGATGCTTCCCAATGATGCTAAGCATTCTTTAGTATTTACTACCTTGGGATGATGAGATTTCACCAAACTAGCGTGGTGTACTAACCAAGTTTGCAGCATACTACCTACCCCAGTAAACTGATAGTGATTTTCAACAATGAAACCATAAGAATGAGTGCCTCTAAATGGAGAAAGATATTTAGATATTTTAGAAGTGAATCGGGAACTTCAATTTTGCTCAGCCTATCGCCTTTCATACAGATAATAGACAAAACACAGTGCATATGAGTGCCACAGAGTGCCTACAACCAGCCACCTCTCAGGGGCATAACCTTAAATGAAACCTAGTGTCACTAGGAACCCTAAGGAATGATATCTTAATAATAATTAGCTGAGAAACCAGGCATTGCCCTGGTAGTTATTTATTGCTGTGCCCGACACTTCTTGCACGTGGAATTTGTTTTTAACTTATAAAGTTTCTTTGTATGCAACATCTGAAGTAGTATGATTGAGGACATGAATGAAGAGCTTGTTTGCTTCACTACATGGAGACAGCCATGTAGAGCTGGCCGCAAGGAAGCAGCTGAGGCTTAGGTCCACACCTGCATCTGGCCTTGTGCTTTATTTATGATCATGGCACAACGTAAGCTCACTGTAAACTGTAGACATTTAAAGCAAAATGGTACGCTGTTAGGAATAAGAGGGATTCAGAGCATAAAACCTTGCTCACCTGTGTGGGCTTTCTAGCGAAATTTCCACTTTTACTGGGTGGTTCTTTCCATGTTTTTGAGCTTGCAAAGTTTAATTCTTAAATGCATTGCATATTTCTGTATTTGAGAGGCATAGTAATGCATTTTATAACAGCAATGTGAACATTCATGCAGTTGTCATTTGTTTATTGTTTTGGATGGGGAGTAACTATTTATCACATCCAGTCAGCCTTAAGCCTTTGAGGATGAAGTCAGCCTTAAGCCTTTGAGGATGAAGTCAGCCGTAAGCCTTTGAGGATGAAGTCAGCCTTAAGCCTTTGAGGATGAAGTCAGCCTTAAGCCTTTGAGGATGAAGTCAGCCTTAAGCCTTTGAGGATGAAGCACCTGGAAGCTAGCAAGTAGCATATTTAGCTCCCCGTTTGTGTTTTCAGTTTAATTCTTAAATTCTTTGCGTGTTTTTGTGCACCTGCAAAGTTTAATTCTTAATTTCATTGCATATTTTTGTATTTGAGAGGTAAAGTAACTTTTTTTTGTAACAGTAGCATGTACTTTCACACAGACGTCGTCTGTTTGTTTGTTTCTGGACAGCCAGTAACCACAAAAGACCACAGCTGAATCAGCTGCCAGCCTTCATCGGTGAAGCACCGGGTGGCTAGTGAGTCACATATTTAGCTTTTGCTATTTTATTTCATAGTTTAGTTTTCATGTGGATAGGATGTGGGTGTGGTCGTGTGCAGTTCGTGAACAGCTGAAGACACTCAAGGCCACAGTCAGTCATCTGCAGGCTAATGCCTTGGGCTGTGGAGGCATGAAAGAAACTGACGCATCACATGGGACACTTTAGGTGTTGCTCGTTTCACCCACAGGCTCTGCTCTCGAAGCATCCTCCTGCATTCCCCACATGGCACATATGAGCTCACGAGAGGGTGATTGGTAGCTTGTTACGTGGTTGTTTCACTCACAACAGAGTGTCAATGTGAAGGCTGGCTGTCTGGCCTCACCCATTCACCCTGTGAGTGGACAGTGGGCACTACTTCAGCAGGACCCGAGCAGGCACACGCGTGGACAGGGGGGTTTATTTGGGAGCTCTCATGTTAGGCGTTTTATGGAGCACCTTAGGGGAATAACGTCCAGGGCCAGAAAAAATTCCAATGTGCACTCGGTGTGTCTGCTGGGAGGGCTTCATCAGAAATATGTAGGAGGCTATGCCTGTGGCTATAGTGTGCAATAGACAGCAAGTTATTGCTCATACCAGCATCAATTATGTCTGTTGCTTGGGTTCTGAGGACATCTGCAGTTCTTATGGGCAGCTGCGGGACTGGTGAAGACTGCTGGCCTCGTTCACAGAGTGCAAGCAGAGCTCACAATTTGCAGTACCGCAGGATCCACTAGGTCGTAAAAGAAGACACTGAAGCAATACAGAGGCGGGCAGCTAGATTTGTTACTGGTAGTAGGTTCAATCAGCACACAAGTGTCAGAGAGCGTGCTTCATGAACTCACATGGGAATCTCTGGAGGGAAGACAATGCTCTTTCTGCAAGGTACTATTCTGCAAACTTTGAGATCTGGTAGTTGAGGCCATCTGCAGAACGATTAGATTGCTGCCAGAATACATTTCGCGTAAGGACCACGAAGACAAGATGTGAAAAATTAGGGCTTGTATATAGACTTATAGTTAGTCACTTTCCCTCAGTCTATTTGCAAGTGGAACAGGAGAGGAAACGACTAGTAGTGGTATAAGGTACCCTCCACCATGTATCGTATGGTACTTTGCAGAGTATATGTGTAGATGTTATAATTAAAGTGTAGGTACTCACAGTGGTCCAGCGTCGGCTTTAATTATCGTATGATGGCGAAACTTGGTAGATATCTTAATGCGGAACTGATTAACACTGGAAAAAAATTAGTTTCAATTTTGGCCACCAGGTGCAAATCTGGCTCTGTACAGCATCTTGTCGATGTTTTCAGTGCTCCTATTGAAAAACGTGTGTAAGTGGCAGTTAATAATAAAATCAACATTAGGTATATCTCACTTGTTTGACCTTTTCTGCCCAAGTCCTGTCCTTAATCAGTTACATATGAAAACATTTCTATGCATTTGCAGTGCCTGATTTGCATGTGGTAGCAAAAATTGGAACTTCATTTTCCCCCCACTGTATACTGGTTTCACATTAACGCATTAGAATGTTTACCATGTTTTACTGGCATAAAATAATTACAGCCCAAACTAGACCATTGTTAGTAGCACCACTTTAATTACAACCACCCAGTGTGATGTTACACCAGAGAGGGGTAACTTTGAGCCTCTCTGATTGTCAGTTTCTGAGGAGCGAGATAATGCATGATGCTCTCAATCAGAGTTACATCGTGCCTCGTTTTCAGATGGAATTTCCAAAGAGAGAGTTAAAAGCCTGATGTTCTCAAGCCACATAAAGTCTCACCTCACAATCTTCATTGAAGTCTTGAGACTGCATAGTCTTGTCTTTTTAGCCATTCTGGTATATTCAGAAAGATTTGACTATTTTATAGGCATTTTTATTTACAAACAAAACAAAATCAAAATGTAATGACTAGCCATCCAAATCACGAAGCAGACTTACTAATTTCATTTTTCCTAGCAACAAATACAAATAAAACCTATCAAAAGAAGCAAAGCAATGTTATTAAGTTTGTAATGCACAAAGCAAAATCATTAAATCCATTTATTCTAGGCAAATCATTGAATCCATTTATCCTAGGCAAATCATTAAATCCATTTATCCTAGGCAAATCATTAAATCCATTTATCCTAGGCAAATAAATTTGCTGTTAGTTTTTATGTAAAGCTAAGATTGCGACATTTAATTCTGTCACCAACATAAACTTCTGAAAATACATTTGTCACTGAGTTAAAATAAACTAATAGAGCCATCTCCTGGCTCTTTGGTGTACTGAGCCATGATGATTAAACACACAAACTACTAAGCTGCGTTAGTGATTTTAGATAAAACTTTAAATTGTGATTTTTTTTCTCCATGTTCCGATTTTGGTGAAATAGAACCCATATGTTGCCCCAAGCTACACACAAATTGAATGTGTAAACTCCATGAACATTTTTCTACTTGTTTTGGTGGTTATCATGTTCAAACAGACAGACATGGCAATTTTAAAGTTTTATTATTAGTATAGGTAGGTTATAATTATGATTTTACGCACTATTACTACCACACATTCAGGACTTATACCACTATATACATTTGACTGTGCTGTGCCCTGGAGGACAATACATATGTTGAAAATATCTCCAAGGGCTAACTATGACAATGTTTTCTTCTTCCCAGTTTTACACACTTTTAAATGTGCATTCTGTGTCCATCCTGAAAGCAGTTATCTTCCATCTGAGTAATTCCTGTTTGTCTTGCAGTAACAGCGCTCAATTACACAATTTCAAAAAGCAATCACAACATGATAAGGAAGCTCTTTTAGGGCAAGTCTTTTTTTCAAATTTTTATTCCATAATCTTACTCCTGTTTGTTAATTATACAGGGTGATTCACGAAAATATGCAAATATTTTAATGTGTTATCCTACAAGTAAAACTAAAGAAAAAAGTTCACATAAGCATATGTCCACTAATTTTTAGTTATGGAGTTATGGCTAATAAAAGATTTTGCCTGAAATTGAGCGACTTCGCTAATATGAAGCCATCGCAAAACTGTATGAGGTAAAGTAAAGCTTGATTTCCATTTATTTTGTTGCTATTGATCTGCTGAATCTACTAAAACATGTCCCAGATGTGTATCTGCAATAGTTTTCCAGAACATCCAGAGAAGCAAAGACGTAATTTCATAAAGTTTGTAATTTATTAACTACTTGGACCAATTTGTTTCTTAAATTCCACACAATTGCACAAAGTTTTCGATAGAAGTTGTAGAGAATTTAATTTTGGAAAAATAATGCTAATAACATTAATTGAAACTGTATGAATGTGTCAGATAATCTCATGCTAAAAGCTTAGTGTTAAGGAAGTTGTACAGTGTACATACAACTTCACAATACATTCACTCGTTTCCAGGTTAGGAAACAACTGAAACAACTCACTAATGATTGCCAAAAATGACAAATGTTTCTACATTCTTAATGGAAAGTAAACAAATTTATTTGTATAACAACCTTTGCTTATCTGGAAGTTGCTAAATTTCAGTCAAAATCTTTTATTAGCCGTAGCTCTGTAACTAAACGTTTGTGGACCTATGTGTGCATGAACTTTTTTCTTTAGTTTTACTTGTAGAAAAACATATTAAAATATTTGCATATCTTCGTGAATCACCCTGTATATGCCATAAATAATGTTAAGTTTAAATTCAGTGACTCTATCAAAGTATGTGTTAAGTATATTTTAAAAGTACACAATGCTTGTTATGGTGAGAAGAGTAAATTGTTAACATAATTTAGCATTATGGTAACTGATGTAAGTATGATAACCTATGTGATAATCAATTAGCAATATGTAATATGTGATGACGTGTGTAACAGCTTCATAAGACTTTCCATAGCAGCATAAATGAAAAATTCACAAAGTCAGCTTCAGTAATCATGACAGTACATTATTATTTGCTGACTGTATCACGAATACGCGTAAACTTTATTATTTGTTGCTGCGGACAGCATTTCTCATATTCACACAGATGTCTATCTATAGTAATTTTCTAATCACTCAAAATACGCTGAAGTGCCAGAGAACTTGGTATGGGCATGCGTATTCAAATACAGAGACATGTAAACAGGCAGAATACGGTGCTGTGGTCGGAAACGCCTATATAAGACAACAAGAGTCTGGCGCGGTCGCTAGATCAGTTACTGCTGTTACAATGGCAGGTTATCAAGATTTAAGTGAGTATAAATGTCGTGTTATAGTTGGCACACAAGTGACGGGACACAGCATCTCTGAGGTAGCAATGAAATGGGGATTTTCCCATCCTACCATTTCAAGAGTGTACCATAAATATCAGGAATCTGGTAAGACATTAAATCTTCGACAGTGTTGTGGCTGGAAACGGAAAAAGATCCTGTAAGAACGGGACCAATGATGACTGAAGAGAATTGTTCAACATGACAGGAGTGTAACCCTTCCGCAAACTGCTGCAGATTTCAGTGCTGGGCCATCAACAAGTGTCAATGTGTGACCCATTCAATGAAACATCATAATCGATATGGACTTTCGGAACCGAAGACCCACTCGTGTACCCTTGATAACTGCACAACACAAAGCTTTACGCCTTGCCTGGGCCCATTAACACCAATATTGGACTGTTTACGACTGGAAACATGTAGCCTCCTTAGATAAGCCTTGTTTCGAATTGTATAGAGCAGATGTATGTGTACAGATATGGAGACAACCTCAGAACCTATGGACCATACATATAAGCACGGGACTGTTCAAGCTGGTGGAAGCTCTGTAATGGTGTGGGGCATGTGCAGCTGGAGTGATACGGGACTCCTGATACATATAGATACAACTCTGACAGGTGATACATACGTAAGTATCCTGCCTGATCACCTGCATCCATTCATGTCCATTGTGCATTCCGACAGACTTGGGCAATTCCAGCATGACAATGCAACACCCCCATGTGTCCAGAGTTGCTAGAGGGTTGCTCCTGGAACACTCTTCTGAGTTTAAACACTTTTGATGCCCACCAAACTCCCCTGACATGAACATTATTGAACACATCTGGAATGCCTTGCAACGTACTGTTCAGAAGAGATCTCCACTCCCTTGTACTCTTACGGATTTATGGACAGCCCTGAAGGATTCATGGTGTCAATTCCCTCCAGCAGTACTTCAGAAATTAGTCAAATCTATGCTACGTCACCTTGCAGCACTTCTGCGTGCTGACGGGGGCCCTACACAATGTTAGGCAGGTGTACCAGTTTCTTTGGCTCTTCAGTGTATTATTCTTAAACATATTTTAAAGTGGCAAGTTTAATATAAATAAGTTATAACACTTCAGAGATTTTAGTATTTAAGTACATTCACCAATTTATTCAGTACAATGTTGCATAGCAGAATGGTAGGATGTACTGCAAGCAAATCAATATGTCTGTTCTGTAGAATCCTCAATCTCAAGAGTGCTGCCATTATGATATGTCCATTTTTATCTTTTCTACATACACTTGTACTAGGTTGTGGCAGCAAGTGTCTAACCATCTAATAATGCTATGTTAGACAAAGAAGTCTCAATGCAGTAGCATTAAATTATTGTGGAACTATGAGGGAAAGCTCATGTCAATAATGGGTGCCAAATATGACACAGTTCAATTGTGAGCCCTGTCTACATCAAGCCAGAGACTTTGGCATTTAAATTTTTGTGGCATTTTAAGATATTTGTGTATGTTAATGCTAAGCCTCTTATACTGAACAAATGTAGAGTGTGAACAATTATATTTTCCATGTGCCAACTACAACTCCCAACTAAGCATGTGTTCTGAAAATTGAAAACCAGAATCAAGGGATACAAAGACTGCATGCTATGCAGCTAAGAACGTGTCAATGAATATCTAAATTTTAACTAAAATGATGTCTCAGGACTGCAAGTAAAGGAGTTTCATATCCTTTTATAGTGGAGGAATAAAAAACATTGAATGTTTGCATGCAACTAAAGCTGGACTTACGTGTCAATAGTAGTGCATGATCTTGTTTAAAATCATTTTCACTCATTGTTACATCAACTTTCAGTACAAATTTTGCTACATGAACACACAGTTTTCAAGTACTGTGCATCGAATTCTTTGGAGTCATAAGTTTTTAATACAATTGTTATAGTTTCTATGATGACAAGAAACTTTTGTGCAATTACTGATGTTCATAAATGCATTTTGGTGATTTTAGATTTTAGGCCATGGGGTAAGTCCCATTTCTATGCCTAATGTTTCATATTCCAATGCTGGAGACATCACAAAGGCCTTAGAAACCAGATACAATCTCAAACAAGCTCAGCAAGTTGTATTGTTTACACATTTCCAGGCAAAAGCCGGTTTGTGATGTCATCAGACCACTGCCTAAGGTCATGGAGTCATACCGATGTGTCATATGGAACTTTATTTAGTACTAAGACCCACAACTAGTCTATTTCAAACCTTCTTCTCTTCTGTTACAGTTATTTTCATGCTTCTTAATTCGTACTGTCTCTCTGTACATACCAACATTGGGATTATGATAAAACCATAATATTGGAGAAACAAAATTGGTTGTTTCCTGGTCCCTGTGCAAGGTCTGCTATAGCTGGTTTATCTGTGTTTCACAGATGAAAATTCCTTGTGTTTCTTAAGGAGAGTGTTGATGTTTCTTTTTGTAGTTCCTGTGTACACTTGACTGCCTGTGCAAAGTATTTTATATACTTTGGCTTAGGAATACAAGAGCAGTCATCATCTGGGTAACACTGGTAATTTGACACAGGCAGAACATGCACTGGGATCAGGGAACCACCGAATTTTATTTACTTGATACCACAGTATTATCAAATTTGAATTGTTACTACACTATGATACGCAGAGAAGGCATAGAAATTCAAAAACACAAAAACAAGACAAGTTGTGGACCTTAGTACTAAACAAAGTGCCTCAGGCAGTGGGCTGATGATGTCAAAAACTGACCATTGCCTTGAAATGTATAAATAGTTTGACTTGCTGACCTTGTTTGAGATTGTAACTAATTTCTGAGTTGTCATTCCCTCTGACCATGACCTAATGCTCATAAGACAAATATTGCCAAAAATGTAAGTACTGGCCATACAAGCCTGCGTTTTATTTACGTAACTGGTCTAATGGTTCAGCTCTATTATGACTACTGTCGCATTTTGCGTCACAGTGTGTAAATATAAACAAGTCTGATTTAATTTCAGTGGTAGATTCTTAAGGCTGACAACTTACAAATTCTATAACAAGAAAAGCAATATGTTTAACACATTTCGCTCAAAAATTTTGGCCTGCTGCATCTTGTTGTTAGAGGAACAGGAATTATTACAACAGTTATTCCTAGGAGAGACAACAACCACACTCTATAAATCAGGTAATGATACACAATTACATGTAGCCTGAAAGTGAATTTAAAAATACTCACTGTACAAGGAAGTGATACAATCTGTATAGTTTTCTAAATATTACTCTCTTGTACAGACAATAATGCAAAAGTAAATGATGCATACCACACAATACAAATATAAAATTTCACTAATATATTCTATAAACCCATTCAACAATGAGGTATTGAACTTACATGTTGTTTCCCCATTCGTACAGAACATGACCAGTTGTTGCGTTGAAAACAATGACTGTTGACTGCTTTATTGGGCCTAGAGAAATTTCACTGAATGTGTTGTCAAGCAGGAATGTCTGTGAACCCCATGTCCGATCTCCTCTATGGAAGACAACAATATTGCCATCTGTGTCAATGCTCACAGCAGAAAGCTGCCCCACGTGTTTACTTGGATCTGGCCAGTCAGGCACTAATTTGTATACTGAAAAGTGTACAATTACAATATTAAATCAAGATTAAGTAGTTAATTCAGTACTTACCTAAGCCTTAAGCTAATGTCAGGGTAATTACAATAGGAATCCCTGTGTGCAACAGATGTTTCACAATAATTATTTGACATGAAATGGAAAACAGGCTCCAAGAAATGAACTGAGTGCACTGTAGTCTGCTTATAATACATAATTCTTGAGGCTTTCCAGATGATATGTTGACACATTGAATAATCAAATCTTCTGCCACTTATTTGAGTCATTCTCACGCGATATTTCAACGGCGTGACTCGCTGTCCTCTTCAGGCGCTCCCGGAGACTGGTTCTTGGATGGATCAGGTCCAGTATTTTTGCAGGGTGTTGTATCAGGCACTCTGTCTGCAGTCCGCACCTGCCAGGGGCAGCTCTGGTTGTCCTCTCTTGCCACTGGTGCTCCGACTGCTGTCTGCACCCATCTTGGTCATCCTCTGGTGTTGTGCCCATTGTCTGATTCTCCGTTTTTCGTCTGTCACATCACATGCTCCATCCAAATCACATTTGCCAGGGAAAGTTCTAGTTGTCCTCTCTTTCCACTGGGGCATCGACCATAATCTACACCACATATCCTCTTGTGTCATGCCCATTGTCTAATGCTCTGTTTCGCATTTGCGTCACACCATGCATTCTATCTGCCAACTGCTGCAGCCTTGGCCATCCTTCGGTTGCCTTGGACATCCTGTGTGACGTCCTCACCTTTTGGGGCAGGCCTCCAGTGTTGTACTTCTCATTGGGCGCTTTAGGTGTTCTGTCTCCTCTGTGGGAACAGTCAGATCTCTCATTCTACATCCACTACTGTTCAGCCGGTCAAGTGATGTCTCCCCTCCAGTACGTAGCATGTGGTGCTGTGTCCAAGAGCTGTTTTCTTGGCCTCCAATCCCATTTCTTTTACTCACAGAATCTCAGTGTTGTCACTGTTGTGTTTCAGAAGCTTGAGTGCTTGATTCCAGGTGGTGCTGAGCTGGTATCCAGTCTCAGTCTCATGGTTGATGAGATTCTCTGTGACCTTTACCTTGATGGAATCTTTTATGACACTGTCCCAGGGTCTCGAGTGCTGTTTCACACTTTTGATGTTATTTTAGTACATTGAGTGACTGAATTCTAGAGAGTGCTCCACTATTGCTGATTTGGTTCCGTGTCTGAGGGTGATATGCCTCTGATGTTCGGTGGTGTGACTGATGTATGACATCCTACACTGGCATGGTATGTTGCAAATACTTGGCTTATTTAGCCCCAAGTCATCCTTTACAATCGTCCAGTGCCCCAGTTTTTGTCAGTGGGAAAAATGTGCTTTTGATGTTATGTTTCAAGAAAATTCTGCTGATTCTGGCAGAGATCGGTCCAGCATATAGCAGACAAGGACACCAGACATGGCACCTTCTTTGTCTCTTCTGGAGCACATGAGAGTGGAAATAACGTGTAAAGAACTCGAGAGGAATATCACACAGGCAACCAAAGAAGCAGTTTCAGAGCACTGTCTAGAAATCAGTCATTCAATGAACTACAGTGACTCTCAGACTGTGACACAGATCCTGAGATACCGGACCAATGTCATAAAAGAATCCATCAAGATCAAGTTCACAGAGAATCTCATCAACCCTGACCCTGGATACCAGTTCAGCACCACCCAGAATCCAGCACTTGAGCTTCTGAAAACCCAACACAGACAAGACTGAGATTCTGTGAGAAAGAAAAATAGGAGTAGAGACCAAGAAAACAGCCCTTGGGCAGAGCACCACACACTACACACCGGAGGTGACACATGACTAGACAGGACAAACAGCGACAAACATAGGACCAAACACTCGACTGTTTTCACAGAGGAGACAAAAAACCTCAAGCACGTGATGAGAAGTACAATACCTAAGACCCAAGACAACTAGAGGATGGCCAATGCGGAAGTAGTTGATGGTTGGAATGCCTAGCGCAGCACAGATGTGAAACAGAGCATCAGATGATGGGCATGACACCAGAGGGTGGCTAAGATGGGTGCAGAGAGTGGATGGAGCACCAGTGGCAAGAGAGGACAACTAGAGCCCCCCCCCCCCTAGCATGTGCAGACATGAGATGGAGCACCTGACATTGTGTAGACTGAAAACAGAGAGCCTAGCACCATCCAGGCATAAATACTGGACATGATCCATCCAAGGACCAGTCTCAGGGAGCACCTGAAGAAGACAGCAAGCCACGCAATCAAAATACCGTGCGAGAACTATGAAACCAACCAGCATAAAACCCAATTATTTAATCAGTCTACTTACATCTTCTCTGGCTTCTCTGGCTTCTGTGGCTTCTTAAGCTTACTGTGATTAATTGAACAGAATTTTACACCAGACACATTTCCCTTTTGTCTACAAAGCCTCTTCTGTGGAGAAACCCATAATAATAGTCTACTAATTTTTCAAGTCAAATAGTTATTTTCATTATTTTTCTTAAGACAACAGCTGTAAGTGGCACATGTGCTCTCAGAATCTGCCATAATAAAAAAGGAGATGTGTTGATATGCTATGAAGATGCAAACAGATGTAGAAACAAGGAAAAAAATGATGAAATAGCAAATTAATGGCAGAAAGTGTAAAGTAAATGAATCACAAGATTATTGAACACATGGAATTTGGCTGTTCACCTTCTCTAATCTACATCTCCTGTAATAACCACAATGGTAAAATTAGAAAAATTCAGGATTACACAGAGGAGCACTGATGATTGTTTTTTCCACATATTATCTACAAATGCAACAGGAAGGGCGGACAGAATGATAGTGGCTTGCAGATGTCTAACTTAGATGAAGGAATATATTTAAAAACAATGATGATGTGACTTACCATACGAAAGCGCTGGCAGGTCGATAGAAACACAAACAAACACATACATACACACAAAATTCTAGCTTTCGCAACCAATGGTTGCTTCGTCAGGAAAGGGGGCAGGAGAGGGAAAGACGAAAGGATGTGGGTTTTAAGGGAGAGGGTAAGGAGTCATTCCAATCCCGGGAGCGGAAAGACTTACCTTAGGGGGAAAAAAGGACAGGTATACACTCGCACACACACACACACACACACACACACACACACACACACACATATCCATCCGCATAGATGAAGGAATAGCACATATATGCACAGAAAGTTAATGATCTGTTAAGATTTTGGAACTACAGATTGTTTTCCATCTTATTTCCATGTAATTCGAGAAAGGGGTCCTATAATATCACAACTACATTAGAATGTGCCATTTTTCCGTGAGACCACAATATTAATCTAGCAAGCTAATCACACACAATCAAAGTGTACTAGTATACAGGCATGTTGGGTGCCAAGTGGTGTAGGTCACAAGCATTGAAAAATGGGCTGACACCACTTATCACTACCACACAGGCAGATTGTTGTATGCAACATTGGCATCAGCCCTAGTTCAATAATTCACTCACACTGAATGAAACCGCTGTGCGCCTTGGCAGTTGAGTGGTATATGTCCAAATGCTCGTGGCAGTAAGATCTGCTACCACCACCTGATAAGGAATAAGTTTGTGGTTTATGAAATGTAACGTTCAAATTTTCTGACTTACTTACTTTACTTTACTTTTTGAGTCTGAAGCTGTCAATTTTTCAGCTCAACACTGGGCTAAATCAAAGCTTCAGGCTTGCTTAGTGGGAGTTCGTCTATGGAGGAATGTGCAGGACATATTTCAGCATGTTATTAGATGTTGCACGTTTTGTATTTCTCCACAGTTACACTTATTGTTATCTGGTCCTAACATGCTCCATTTTATGAGATTGTTTTTACAAGGGATACACGAGTTCTGATACACTTTAGCAGATTTTCGGATAAAGACCTTCAAGAGTGTGTCTTGAAGAGAAAGAAAAACGTGTTGCCGGAAATGAAAGCAACTGGCTGAAACTACATTGTACCAAGTAAGATAAAGTGCTTTTTATTAATAAACCTTGAATGTCAAAGTTTAATTCTGAAGCTCAATTTGCTCTGGAAACTGGGCTGGGCACTGGTCAATGGGCTTGGCTTTGCTCAGCATCAGTTTCAAAGTTTCCCTGATGGGAAACTCATCCCAAAACAAAGAAACAACACATATTCCAGACATAATGAACTTTATACCTCCTTTTCAGCATAATTTCTTCCTAGTTTTGAAAAACGGTTGAAACTTTTTAAACAGAGACAAACAATTTGATGAAACTATGACATCATCAAAACAATGAAACTGTCTTAATTTTTATTTTGTTGTTTTCAGTTTTCCTTTTTCTCAGTATCTCTCCACAGTAAATAACCTTTCTGGTTTTTTGAGTGGATTGTCTTTTATTTAAGCTCATTTCCCTTCCCAAATCATTACTTTAATACAACAATTTTGAAAGTTTTAATTTTGATGTAGTTAAAACTTTTCACTAATAGATTTATACATTGTGATAGAAAATGTACATTCACAAGTTATGGTCGTGCCATAATTTACTGAAGAAATATAATCATGAGCTGCAAGCTTTGAATCTGATCTCTCGAGGAAGCAGAATTTTGGTCACACATCACTTGACAGACAATCTTCCCATATAGACCTACTTTTTCCAGAGATAAATTGCATGTTTAAAGCAAAATAGTATATAAGTATATGTGTCAGCTGCGTATTTTATACTGTCTCTACAATTTGTATTTGAAACAATTTACACAAAATGTTTAAAATTGGAATGAAAAAGAAGAAAAGGAAACACAAGAACTTGACTACTATTGGCACTATTTATTTTATGAGCATCAGGCTCCGGTCCAAGGCATATTTCTCTGCCTAAAGTTTCATCTTCCAGTGATGGGGGCATCATCAGATGAAGTCTACAGCATTGTAAGGAAAAACACTAGGCAGAGAAATATGTCTTGTGAAGTGTCATCGATACCACACATCGCGAGCCTCAATGTTGGAACCACCACAGACACTACTAGAAGTGTAGTAGTCAGCGGATACAGCCAATCACAACATGGTCGAGGGCCATGCCTACAAGGCCACTTGGCAGCACTGCCACAGCAGGCTGGTATTTATATGCAGCCAAAGAGACCATCAGTCTGTGCTTGGCCATGAGTTTGCATCATGGAGCTATTCGAGTGTGTCAGGTGTCAGTGGTCATAGGACTGTTTGTGTAGTCTATGCAGAATGTCTGTGCCTAAATACAGTACTGCCAGTGAACTGGACACATGAGGATTGTCGTAGAGAAGCCAAGTGTTTGCTTGATTGATTTTTGGGAGGGGGAGGGGGGGGGGGGGGAGACTGTGAGGTCATTGGTCGCATGATCAAGTAGGGCAGAAATCAAGGGAGGAACAACACAAACAGCACAGTCCAGTCAAGGGGAAGATATAACCTGTAAACAAAGAGGAAAAAGAGACATCAGGGCAGCAGGAAGAGGAAAGAAAAGGAGGGGGGTGGGTGGAAATGAGGAGAGCAGGCGCACCCCAGAAACACTACGCATGGTGGGCACCCATCCTGACACCCGCACCATACCATTATCAAGATACAACAGAGACAATACCAGGGGGCAGAAGATACAAGAAAAAGGGAAAGAAACAAGCATAACAGATCAGATAAAATGTAGGGAAAAAGTGGGAGAATATGGATGGTGTGGAGCCAAGGTCAAGACCTCCGTAACCAATGCCCATGCTAATTGAGGGACTCAAATTCCACAGGAAATTTCAAGAATACAAACCAATTTTATGAAGAAAACTGAGGACAAATGTAACCATGCAGGTGTTGTCTGCTAACACATGAGATACGGAAAGCAGGAGGGCCTATTTAATGTGAAGGGCCAAAAGGCAAGGGCAATCCAGCAACATATGGAACACCATGAGCAGAGCCCCACAACTACAAAGGGGAAGGGAGCTCAGTGTGGAGTAAAAAACCATGGGTCAACCTACAGTGAAGTGCCAATGAAACTGGTACAGGCATGCATATTCAAATACAGAGATATGTAAACAGGCAGAATACAGTGCTGCGGTCGGCAACGCCTACGTAAGACAACAACTGTCTGGCGCAGTTGTTAGATTGGTTACTGCTGCTACAAAGGCAGGTTATCAAGATTTAAATGAGTCAAAGCATCTCTCAAGTAGTGATGAAGTGGAGATTTTCCCATACGACCATTTGGTTGGTCGGAGGGACTGAAGGGACCAGACTACAAAGGCCATCGGTCCCTCACTCCACGACCATAAAACACCCATAATGAAGAAAAACAAGCAACAGAGACAACAAGGAAGGACACAGAACAAGAAAGACATAGACAAAGACCAGAAAATAGGAATTAAAAGCACACAGAGCGTTACAGTGGTTGGCCGACCACGGGGGTAGGGAGGGGGGGGGGGGGGGGGGGAGATAGAAGGAAAAGCCAGCCACCAAGAGACACGCTAAAAACCCCAATCTAAAGCCATAGGCCACAGGCCAGACTCAACACACAAAAGAGACAAACCCTCAGATTGAGTGATAAAAGCCCCCTGCATGAATAAAACTGAAAACTAAGCCTACCAGTGCAGTGTTATCCATTAAAAGTGCTGGGAGCATATCAGGCAACGCAAACGTCTGCCTGAGCACAGTTAAAAGTGAAGAGTCCAACAAGATGTGCATCACTGTCAACGCTGATCCACAAAGACATAGAGGTGGGTCTTCACAGCGCAATAAATGACCATGTGTCAGCCAGGTATGGCCAAAGCGTAGCCGGCAGAGAATAAATGAGTCCTAGTGAGAGGCTCGCATGGAGGAGCGCTACACACCTGTAGTCTCCTTGATAACCCGAAGTTCGTTGGGTGAAGGCAGGGTGCGCCATTCACCACCCCCAGGTACCAAGGACTTTCTGCCACAATACTGACTAGAGATCACATTCCGAAAGGCCAATCTCCAGGGCCGCTGAACTAATAGCCTGTTTGGCCAGCCTGTCAACACGTTCATTACCCGGGATGCCAACATGACCTGGGGTCCATACATAAACCACGGAGCGGCCGAAACGGGTGAGAGTATGGATGGACTCCTGGATAGCCATCACCAGACGTGAGAGAGGAAAACACTGGTCTATAGCTCGTAAACTGCTCAGGGAGTTACTACAGCTGATGAAGGACTCACCTGAGCAGGAGCGGATATACTCTAGGGCACGAGAGATGGCGACCAGCTCAGCAGTGAAAACATTGCAGCCAGCCAGCAATGAGTGTTGTTCAGAAAGAGCACCAAGAGTAATAGCACAACCAACTCGACCAGAACCATCGAACTGTCAGGACAAACCATGTCAGAGCTGTAAAACGTGGTAAGGATGGAAAGAAAGTGCCGGTCGAAGGCCTCCGGAGAGACTGAGTCCTTTGGCCCCTGTGCCAAATTCAGCCAAAGGCATGGGCGGGGCACAGGGCTCACACCATGGGGATATATGTAAATGGGCCCACAAAAGAGGTGGGAGAGGGGAAAACTCAAGCTCAAGAGAAGAGCCCAGATGCGAACCGCGATCGTACACCCTGACCGGGGCCGCCATTCGGGAAGAGGGAAGATGGACGACCGAGTTGGGAACTGGAGATGGTAATTGCAATGCCCGGGCAAGCTGCAAACATGTGCAGCATAAGCGGCCAGTAGACGTTGGCACTGGATCTGCAATGGAGGAACACCAGCCTCCACAAGTGTGCTGTTTACAGGGCTTGTGTGGAAAGCTCCAGTTGTGAGTCGGATCCAGTAGTGAAGTATGAGGTCCAGCAACCGCAATGCGGAAGGTGATGCCGAACCGTAAGACAGGCTCCCATAATCGAGAGGGGATTGAATCAACGCCTGATACAGTCGTAGAAGAGTAGATCGATCAGTACCCAAGCTAGTGTGACTCAAGCAACGCAGAGTGTTAAGATGCCACCAGCACGTTTGTTTAAGCTGCCGAATATGAGGGAGCCAAGTCAACCAGGTATCAATAAGCAAGCCCAAAAACTGATGCCTCTCCACCACAGCAAGACGTTCGCCGTCAAGATAAAGCCACAGCTCAGGGTGAACAGTGCGACACCGGCAGAAATGCATGACGCAAGTATTGGCGGCCGAGAACTGGAAGCCGTGCATGACGGCCCAAGACTGCACCATGCGGATAGTGCCCTGTAGTTGCCATTCAGCAACCACAATGCCAGTGGATCTATAGTGCATGCAAAAGTCATCAGCCTACAAAGAAGCCGATACGGACGTTCCCACAGCTGCAGCTAGCCCATTGATAGCAACTAAAAAGAGGCAGATACTCAAGACAGAGCCTTGTGGGACCCCATTCTCCTGGACTCGGGAGGAGCCAGCTTTTACGTGAAAGGAATGAAGTGACAGAAAATTTTGAATAAAAATCGGGAGTGAGCCCCTAAGACCCCACCCATGAAGTGTGGTGAGGATGTGATGTTGCCATGTTGTATCATATGCCTTCCGCATATCAAAAAAGATGGCAACCAGATGCTGACAGTGGGCAAAGGCTGTATGTATGGCAGACTCCAGGCAGACCGGATTATTGGTGGCAGAGCAGCCCTTATGGAACCCACCCTGAGACAGAGATAGGAGGCCCCGAGACTCAAGTAGCCAACTCAACCTCCAGCTCACCATATGTTCAAGCAACTTGCACAGAATGTTGGTGAGGCTAATGGGGTGGTAGCTGTCCACCTCCAATGGGTTCTTGCCAGCCTTCAACACTGGTATGATAATGCTTTCCCACCACTGAGGTGGGAACTCACCCTCAACCCAGATATGGTTGAAAAGGTCTAGGAGGTGTCGCTGGCAGTCCACCGAGAGGTGTTTGAGCATCTGATAGTGGATGCAATCCGGTCCAGGAGCTGTATCAGGGCAAGCGATGATGGCACTTTGGAATGCCCATTCATGGAATGGAGCATTGTACGATTCAGTTTGGCGCGTATGGAATGAAAGGCTCCAACATTCCACCTGCTCTTTCATGGAGAGGAAGGCCAGCGGGTAATTCGTAGAAGCAGAACTCTGAGCATAATGCTCTGCTAAGAGTTCTGCAATCATGTCAGATTCAGTACAGACTGCTCCATTCAGGGAAAGCTCCAGGTACGCTGACGGGGGTATGATATCCATAGAGTCGCCTAATCTTGGGCCAAACCTGCGATGGAGAGGTACAGATGCCAATGGTGGAGACATTCCTTTCCCTGCACTCCTGCTTCCAATGGCGAATAAGATGTCGGGCTCGGGCATGGAGCCGCTTAAAAGTAAAGAGATGTTCCAGTGACGGGTGCCGCTTATGACGTTGGAGCGCCCGCCTGTGATCTCTAATCGCCTCAGCGATCTCCGGTGACCACCAAGGCACAGTCCTCTGCTGAGGGGACCCAGAAGAACAGGGAATTGCAGAAACGATGGTGGTGGTTATCTTGTGAATCAACACATCAATGGTGTCATGAGAAAGAGGCTCAATAGTGGCAATGGAGGTGAAAAAGTACCAGTCAGCCTTATTCAAAGCCCATCTGGGGAGGTGCCCAGAAGAGTGAAGGTGTGGCAGTGACAGAAAGATCAGAAAAAGGTCACCACCGCGCAAGTCGTCATGCACACTCCATTGGACAAACGATAGAAAGCCGGGGCTGCAGACCGAAAGGTCGATGGCTGAGTACATACCATGCGCCACATTTAACTGTGTGGAGGCAGCATTATTTAAAATAGAAAGGTCGAGCTGTGCCAGCACTTGCTCAATGACAGTGCCTTGTTGCCACCAATCCACCCCACAAAGGGTTATGGGAGTTGAAGTCGCCCAGTAACAGAAAAGATGGTGACAGTTGGGCTATCAGCACAGCCAATACATGCTGTGGGGCATCACCATCCAGTGGAAGATAGATACTGCAGATGGTAACTGCCTGTGATGTCCACACCCTAACAGCGACAGCCTCTAAAGGCGTTTGAAGAGGCACATGCTCACTGTAAAGAGAGTTAAGGACGTAGATGCAGACTCCACCAGATACCCTCTCATAAGCTGCCCGATTCGTATAACAATCCCGATAGCCATGGAGGATGGGGGTTCGCAATGCCAGAAACCAA
This sequence comes from Schistocerca serialis cubense, assembly GCF_023864345.2. Lineage (NCBI taxonomy): Eukaryota > Metazoa > Arthropoda > Insecta > Orthoptera > Acrididae > Schistocerca > Schistocerca serialis. The sequence goes on from NC_064643.1 coordinate 596,921,991, forward strand.
GTTTCCTGGAGAGCAATGCAAAAGAAAGGGTGAAGGCTGAGAAGTTGGCGGAGCACAGCAACATGGTGGAAATAACCGCTGCAATTCCACTGGAGAATGACATTGTCCACAACCGAAAAAGGTATGAAAGGACCGAGGAGGCAGATTACGCCGATGGGTCATCTACTAGCACCAAAGGAGAGCCAGAATCAAGGACCATTGCGTCTGAGGAAGAGGCAAGACTGAGGTCGTCTGGGGATGCCAAGATCTGCAAATCATCCTCAGATGGAGAGCTGGTAGTAACAAGTGGCACAGAGGCAACCTGAACCTCTTCCGTCTTACCCAGCTTTTTCTTTTCTTCTTCTTCTTCTTCTTCCTCCTCCTCCTCTCTGCCTCCCGCTGCTCCTTAGGAGCAACCTGGGAGGGAGTCTCAGAGGGAGGGCCAGGGACAGATGAAGAGCGGGAAGCTCTGCAATCTGGCGCTCCTTGCCACTTGAGCCACTGACTGATGTCAGCTGTCGCGCTGGAGGATGTCTTAGAAGGTATACTGACTTCCAAGGGACCCTTTCCGCATGCGAGTAACCAGAGGAGGCTGGTGTACTTCCAGCGGCGGGTGGGAGGTGGGGGTGGGAAGAGGCGGTCCAATATCCCAGCCAATTTGGGAGGTGTTGGTCTCCCAAAGGAGGTACCTTGGGAGTACCAGAAGAAGCAGTGTCCCCCATCACAGACATGAGGGAAGTGTTAGGGGTGCCCTGAGGGCCCACTGGAGGCTTAACAACTGCAGGGACAGCCATCGCCACCGGGGACAATGAAGTCGCAGTTGCAGCATACGATGTAGTCATCTGCACAGGATGAAGCCATTCATATTTCCTCTTTGCGTGCTGACAGGTGAGCCTGTCGAGGGTTTTTATTTCCATGATTCATCGCTCCTTATGGAGAATAGGGCAGTCAGGTGAACAGTTGACACAAGTGGGAGAAGGCATACGTGGAGCATCCAGATGCAGAGGATGACCACAATCCCTGCATGTGGCACTGGAAGTACAACGAGATGACATGTGACCAAACTTCCAACACTTGAAGCACCGCATAGGGGGAGGGATGTATGTTTTCACTTCACAATGGTAAACCATCACCTTGACCTTTTCAGGCAATGAGTCACCCAAAAGGCCAAGATAAAGGCACCAGTAGCAACCCTGTTGTCTTTTGGGTCCCCTATGCATGCGCTGGACGAAGTGGACAGCCCTTAGCTCTAAGTTTGCACGTAGCTCCTCATCCGACTGCAAAAGGAGGTCGCGATGGAAAATAACACCCTGGACCAAGTTAAGGCTTTTATGGGGAGTAAACGAGATGGGGATACCACCTAGCTTGTCAGAGGCAAGAAACGCCCACTACTGGGCTGGGCAGGTCACTTGGATCAAAATTGCCCTGCTGCGCATTTTAGACAACGCCGCCACTTCCCCAAACCTATCTTCAAGGTGGTCTACGAAAAACTGGGGCTTCATTGCCTGAAAGGTCTCTCCATCAGTCGTTCGGCAAACTAGGTACCGAGGCAAATACGGCGCACGAGACCAAGTCGCCCTACGGTCCTCCCAAGGCGTGGCCAGGAAGGGGAACAATCGGGAATCATAGGTCGCTGCATCAAATTCATTTCATACATGCTTGGACACTGCTGGTACAAAGACCCCACCAGCTTGATTTGATTTAACCTGTTTCATTGCGGGTCATCCGCCCTGCTGCCACCTACTCCAACCAAGGGCTTTGCCCACAGGCACCACCCAGCCTCAGCAAGGGCCACCTGGAGGGGTGGCCATTTCTGGGAGTCCTGGTGCCCTAGAAGGATGGGCACCTACTCCTTGGCATACGTGGGGAGGTCTCAGCTCTGGCATCAGCAATGCCATCCCTGTGTTGTCAGAGGGCTACCACCGAGAGGGACATGACAATCCCACCACAACTGACTGGCTACCGCGCTGTATTTCGGGTGCCAAAATGGTCCAGAATTGTCATGGGCATGAAGGATGGATGGCGCAGGAGACGAGTAGTAGGCAACCCATAAGACATTGGGTGCAAAGCCCGCTGCATGACAATAAGTAGCATGCAAGATCTTGGTGCATGATGGACAAACAAAAAACACCACGTAAGGCGTCCTTCCCCACATGGCATGCACTAACAATGGAGTCAAACCCGAGAGGGGACCAACACACAAAGGCTGAAACGTGTGAGACTCCTTTTAATCACCTCTTTCGACAGGCAGGAATACCACGAGCCAATTCTAACCCCTCAACCCGCAGGGGGATATGACAATTTCACATGAATACCGTTAACATCAGGAATCCAGTAAAACATCGAATCTTTGACACTGGTGCAGCCAGGAAAAGAACCTGCAAGAACAGGACCAATAACAACTGAAGAGAATCGTTCAATGTGATGGAAGTGCAACCCTTCTGCAAATTGCTGCAGATTTCAATGCTGGACCATCAAGAAGTGTCAGTGTGCTAACCATTCAACAAAACACCATCAATATGGGCTTTCAAAGTCGAAGGCCCATTCATGTATCCTTGATGACTGCACAACACAAAGCTTTATGCCTCGCCTGGGCCCGTCAACACCGACATTGGACTGATGCTGACTGGAAACATGTTGTCAGACGATCTCGATTCAAATTGTATTGAGCAGATGGATGTGTACAGCTATGAAGACAACCTCATGGATTCATGGACCCTGCATATCAGCAGGGGACTGTTCAAGTCAGTGGTGTTGGGCTTGTCCAGTTGGAGTGCTAATGGTCTCCTGGTGTCAATTCCTTCCAGCACTACCTCAGACATCAGTCGATTCCATGCCATGTCTTGTGGCACTTTTGCTTGCTTGCAGGGGCCCTACACGTTATTAGGGAGGTGTACCTGTTTCTTTGGCTCTTCAGAGTAGTGTGGCCAATATGAAGATGGCAGAGGAAGGCAGATTCCTGCTGGGATAGACAGAGGGAAGAAGCTGGGATAGACAGAGGGAAGAATGGCATATGGTGGGAGTCTCCTTGATGGCACATGGGTTTAGTCTCCCAAGAGTCAGCCCAAGATTGAGTGAAAAGAGATTCAATGTAAAGCCACAAATCTGCCAGAAGAGGGGTCATGGAGAAAGGATGATACGTAGTCACCCCCCCCCCTCCCCCTCCTCCTCTCCCAGCCAGATGATCAGCGAGTTCATTACTCCATTACCTGGGAAACATACATGGCCAGGAATCTAAAGGAAATCAACCAAACATGCAGCACCTCCAAAATCAGCAAGAAGGTTGTGGATGGCAGAGACCAAGAGTTGTTGGGAAAAACACCAAGCGATAGCCTGAAGGCCACTCATTGAGTTCTTACATAACATAAAGACGACCATTTAATAAAACAGAGGGCCCAATAGATGGCCATCAATTCCGCAGTAAACCCCTCACACTTGGCAGGCAAGAGATGATGTTCTGTGCCAACAGAAGACATGAAGGCATATACCACATGATCAGCAGATTTAGAGCCACTGGTCTAAGAAACAATCCCGTAAGAGCGTTTGAACAAACAACGGAACACCACTGGAGCAGTGGAAGCTTTCAGTCCCCAGAAGAGATATATACAAATCCATGGTCGAGGAACTGACCAGGAGAATGTGGAGAAGAGGACAAGCAGAGATGATGGAACTCAAGGCACAGAGAAGTGAGGCAGAGCCCAACCAGTAAACCCACCCAAGGTGGTCAGCAGGCAGGCGGCATCCCAAAGCCACAAAGAGAAGAGAATAGGAAGGGTGAGCAGAGGAAGAGTGGATAGTGACAACATAAGAAACTAGGAGCTGGAACTGCTGAATCAGAAGGGGAGGGATACCACTGTCAACTAGAATACTAACAACAGGGCTAGTGAGAAATGCAACAGTGGCTAAATACATATCACAATGGTTAGCTGGGTCAAAGAGGAGCAGTGTGGAAGGGCCAGCTGATCCATAAACTTGACAATGATAGTCCAGACAGGACAGAAGTAATGCCTGGTAAAGATGGAAAAGGGTTGAATCATTCACGCCCCAAGAGGTGTGGACAAGGAAGCAAAGAACACTGAGTTTACGAAAACAGCCAACCTTCAGATGATGGATATGGGGGAACCAAGCAAGCTTGTTGTCAAAAAGAAGACCCAAAAATGGAACTAGGGGACCACAGTCACTTGTTTGGCATTGAGGCAGAGCTCCAGACCATTGGAAGGTGACAGAAATGCACCATCTTCGACTTAATGGGAGAGAACTGAAAATCGTGCAAGTGTGTTCATGTTGAAGCACATCAGATGAAACGCTGGAGCTGTCATTCTGCAGAGGCCACCAAGTGGGAGCTAGCCGAAAAACAAATATCATCCACCTACAGAGCAGGGGTGACCAATGGTCCAGCAGATGCCCCAAGTCCATTAATAGTGATTAGAAAAAGAAGGACATTTAATACAAAGCCCTGCAGAATGTCATTATCATGAGTCCACAGAGAGCTGAGAACAGCCAACCCGGACTCTGAATGACCAGTGGGACAGGAACTGGTGAATAAAAATCAGGAGGGGGCCCAGAAGACACCACTCATGGAGCATAAGGAGGATGTGATCGTGCCAAGTTATGTCATAAGTCTTATGAAGATCGAAGGAAACTGACAGTATGGCAGCACTGAGAAAAGGCCTACTGAATTGTGGTTTCCAATCAAAGCAGATGATTGATCAGAGACCATCCATCCTGAAAGTCACACTGGTAAGGAGATAAAAGGTAATGAGATTCAAGGACCCAATTAAGTTGATGAGCTACCACCTGTTCTAGTAACTTGCAGGGGACATTTGTCAGGCTGATGGACCAGTAACTATCAAGGGACGATAGAACCTTGCCATGCTTAAGGACAGGAACCACAATATTGTCTCTCCATTGAGAGAGTCCACACCCATGATTAAGGGACAGAAGAACCTAGGGAGGAGACAAAGCTTAACTAACATATCGGTTTGCTCTGTTTGATTAAGTAACGGGCTTTGGCGTGATGACAATTAAAAGTAATAAGATCGCTGGAGGACAAGTGCCACCTAAGACGTTGCAAGGCATGACAATGATCAGGGATAGTGGTGGCAATAGCCGTGTTCCACCATATGTGGACATGGCCTGTCAAGTGGGGAACGACAATGCTGGCAGCACGGATTATCTTATCTGACAGATCACGGACAACTTCACCAATACAACCTGACAAAGAAGGTGGAAAGATAACCTGGGAGGTATATAGAGACGAATCAGCATGATGGAAAACCCAGCAGGGAAACCTAGTCATTAGGAGGTGGAAAAGGAATGAGAGAATCAATGGAAGGTAGTCACTATCACAGATGTTATCATGCGGCAATCAGTGTAAGGAAGGAAGAAGGGGAGGAAACGAGAGTAAAAGATCAATGACAGAGAAAGTGCCATATGCAGCACTGAAATGAGAAGGGGAACCATCATTAAGAAAACACAGGCCATGGTCCACAAGAAATTGGTCAAAGAGGATCCCCCAACTAGATGAAGAACAATTGCCTCTCAAAGGATGATGGGCATTAAAATCTCCAAGGAGGAGGAGGAGGAGGAGAAAAGAAGGGGGGAGTTGCTGAAGGAGAGCAGTTGGGGCAGATGTGAGTGGCCTGTCAGGAGGGAGATAGAAACTGCAAACTGTGATGGCAGAGTCCAAATGGACTCGAACAGCAACCGCTTCCAATGGGGTATGAAATGGGATCCACACACTAAAAATATCTGTACAGATCGATGCGCATACACCACTGGAAGCCCTCAAAGGGCCAACCCGGTTTCGACAGAAAGCATGGAACCCACGAAGGGTTGGTGAGTGGGCATCAATAAAACAAAATTCCTGGAGGGAGACACAAGCTGCCAAGTAAAAGGCAATAAGGGATTGCAAATCTAGAAGGTCATGGTAGAACCCATTATAGTTCTACTGAATAACCACAGAGCAGGTATCCAAATGAGAGGTGAAGTGGCTGGGCTCGCACCAATCACACCTCTGGGTCACCATCTGTAACCAACAATGATGGGGGACCTACATAAATAAGATGTCAGACTCAGGTTGCAAGGAGGGAAATGGCACCTAAGGGGAGGGGGGGGGGGGGCTTGTCCTGGGACAGATGGAGGGGGTCAGAGCATAGAGATTTGTTCTGCTCATTTCTGGGCCAAAAAACAACTAAGGTCAGAAGTGACCATGCCACAATCTTAGAATATCAAGAAGTAAAAAAACTTATTTGTCTATACATTAAGCCCAACTGTCAGAAGCAAAGTGAGCTGTCTTTTCAGATTTCCTCGTGTAGAAACATCCACAAAATACACTGTAGAGACAGGAGAGGTCCCGAACCAAAGAGTAAATGGGCTTCACAACATTGCTTCAGCAGATAAAAAATGAAATGCACTACACAGCCTGCGCGTCATTCGTTAAAACAGCTGGTAACTCAGATGGCAAACATACAAGGTGAATAAAAATTTGTGCACTCTGACTTCGCAGTGCTGTCCCTCACATTCTGGCAATACAAAAAAGTCTCTCACAACATTTTGTTTTGTGCATATTTCTGGCAGTAAATGGACATTAAAGATTGGCAATCTGGCAATACTGTAATCACACGTATGGTAGGTACCTCTGTCAGCATATAGCAGAAGTTCTGTGCAGTTGGTGCAGTGGATAGTGTTCTGGGTTAGCATGAAGGAAGTCGAGGGTTCGATTCTGGATCGGGACGTATGTGTTTCTATTTGCCCGTTTCATTCTGTTACATTGTATTGTAGTATATACCATTTCTTAAGCCTCATGTTTCTGAAATTTACGCAGTATATGTCTGGAAACCATTTGCAAAGCATATTGCTGGTCTTACTGATGACATAAGGTCATAACAAATAAAATGGACATGTACTTTGCAAGAATAGTAGTTGGTACTAATAAATGAGACCACTGGAATCTAGTAGATGCAGTGGTGTGAAACAACTCGCATCCACAACATGCAAAGGCTTCTTTAAAAGCTGATCAACGAAAACAATTGTACTTCCATTTCTGTGCTCAAAATATGTAAGTGTAAATGTTTCTCAAGAAGAGAAATTTGTTAACATCGAGTATAGATTTAAGTGTCAGGAAGTCGTTTCTGAAAGTATTTGTATGGAGTGTAGCCATGTATGGAAGTGAAACATGGACGATAACTAGTTTGGACAAGAAGAGAATAGAAGCTTTCGAAATGTGGTGCTACAGAAGAATGCTGAAGATAAGGTGGGTAGATCACGTAACTAATGAGGAGGTACTGAGTAGGATTGGGGAGAAGAGAAGTTTGTGGCACAACTTGACTAGAAGAAGGGATCGGTTGGTAGGACATGTTTTGAGGCATCAAAGGATCACAAATTTAGCATTGGAGGGCACCGTGGAGGGTAAAAATCGTAGAGGGAGACCAAGAGATGAATACACTAAGCAGATTCAGAAGGATGTAGGTTGCAGTAGGTACTGGGAGATGAAGAAGCTTGCATAGGATAGAGTAGCATGGAGAGCTGCATCAAACCAGTCTCAGGACTGAAGACCACAACAACAACAACAACAACAAATGTTTTGTAGAAGACCCACTGTAACCACTGTATGATGATTAAGAGTCCAGATACCTTACCATGCAGACTACATTTAGCAAATAAAAACACATTCATCTTGACTCAGAATTGACCCTCGATCTCCTGCATGCCAACCCAAAATGCTATCCACTACACTAAATGCACAGCACTACTCCTATATGCTGAAAGAGGTAGTTACCGTACATGTGATTACAGTGTTGCCAGATTGCCAATCTTTATCGTCGATTTATTGCCAGAAATACGCACAGGACGAAATTTTGTGAGAGACATTTTTGTATTGCTAATAGGTAAGGAATTGCTCTGCAAAGTCCAAATGTGCAAATTTATCTTCACCGTGTATATGAGAACATAAGTGGTTCAAAAAAGGCATTTTGTCAGGAAATGGTGAACAATCAATGGCTGATGACAATGAGCACAATGTGGCAAGGGATTATCACTTAACAAAAAGCAATGGATAAATGACAATACCTAGCGCACAACCTAGCTAAAAATGACCTCGTGGCAAGGGGACCTAGACGAGGTTGGCCAAGCTGCTGGGAGCTTGTGCACATGAAGAGAAGACCAGTGGTGATGCCAAAGTGACACCACCTGCCGACAGATAGAACACAGAGATCACTGAAGGGATGAAAGAGCTAGTGAACCGAGGTAGGAGGACTGCAGTCTTGGCAGCAGTGTCAGCAGGCTCAATTCCTGTCAGACTGATGTGACCAGAAACCCACAAGATCACCACTGTGGCTTCCTCAACAGTGAGCAAATGGAAGTGTTCTTGGACCTGATGCACTAAGGGATGGACTGAGAATAGCACACAGAGGCTCTGAAGGGTGCTGAGAGAATCAGAGCATATGACACAATTAAAAAGCCTGTGTTGCCAGGTGTATTGGGTGGCCTGATAGAGGGGAAGAGCTCTGCTGTAGATGTTGAACATGAGCAGTGTTCTGGAAGCTGGTACCAAATATGATCGATCCCAATGATGAAGGCACACCAGACATCACAGTCTGTCTTAGAGCCATCAGTGTACACAAAGATGTTGTCACTAAGTTGTGTGCGAAGTCAAGAAACTTTCTGCAATAGATCAAATCTGGAAAAGTTTCCTTATGAAAAGAGTGAGCTCCAAGATGAACACAGGCCACCACACAAAACAAAGTTGGTGAAGAGTTCACACACATAAGGAATGTGGCAGGTAGCATGAAGTTAGCTGGAGTAGGAGCTAAAAGCAAACTACAGGAGGTAACAGAGAAGATGGATGGGCCCAATACTGGTGGTCAAGGTAGTCATGAAGAAAAAAGTCATAGGATGGGTAGCTGTGCACGGCAGACAAACTTAAAGTGTACCTACAGAGGAGAACATCACGCCAGTATCATATTGGTAGTTTGGCAGCTTCTGCTTACAGACTCTCAACCGGGCCAAACAGATGAACAAACAAAACACCCATAGCCTAGTTTCGAATGGACAAGGGATCAGTAAAACGGAGGAGGGTGGTCCAATCCATTCCCCGGGAAGTACCGCTTAGAACACATAGTACATAAGAGAGACTGGGTAAAGCGTGCGACCAGGTAAGACATATGGAAGGACTAAGAAAGTTTTCTATCAAGCATCAGCCCCAGGAATTCTGTAGCTTCAGCAAACAGAAGAGCAACAGGCCAAGATGTAAAGATGGTGGAAGATACCGACTGCATTGCCAGAAATTCATACAAATGATTTTGTCAGCCATTGTCGATACTCCACGAGTAAAGGTGATTGAGACATCGCTGAAGATGCTGCTCAAGGAGACAAGTCTGTGGAGAAATGCAATAAGTCACAAAGTTGTCAACGGAACAGGCGCTGGAGATGCATGGTAGGAGACAGGCCATAATAGGATTAACAGCTATAGCAAAGAGGACAATACTCAGGACAGAGCCTTGAGGCAACCCATGCACCTGGATGAAGACACCCGACACAGCTAAACCCAAATGTACCTTGAAACTCAGTCTTTTACAAATTCGTGAAAGAAATGGGAAAAGCTCTCGTGGAAGCCCCACATAAAAAAAAAAAGTCCACAGTCTGGTATTCCCACAGAAAACCGTTCATGACATGGATTGACAAAGTCACAAGATGGTCAACTGCTGAATGGCGCACTCGAAATTAACATTTTACATTGGTTAGTAGATTGTGAGATTTGAGCCACCATAACAACCAGCCACAAATCATATATTCCATCACCTCGCAAACACAGCTGGTGAGAGAAATAGGGTGGTTATTAGAAGGAAGGTGTTTGTCCTTACCAGGTATGGATGTGACAGTAGAGTCTTATGGGCATCTGGGAAACTTTCCATCTGCATACATATGATTGTATGTATGAAGGAGAAAGTGCTTGTCTGCAAGAGAAAGGTGCTGCAACATCTGAATGTAAACATTGTCTGGCCCTGGGGCGTAAGATCAGGATGAAAGACCATGACCTAGCTCCCCCATAGTGAAGGCGGCACTGTAGTGTTCACAATTCTGAGAGGAGAAGTGCATCACCCGAGCCTGCTCCACTCATTTCTGAGGGAGGAAGGTGGGGTGATAGTGGGTGGAGCTTGAAATCTCCACAAAATAGCAAACCAAGGTACTGAAGATAGCTGTAGAATCCACAATGACATCACCTGCTTTGGTCAGGCCGGAAATCTGGAAACTGACCTTGGTGCCATAGAATCAACGGAGGTTGCCCCATACAAGGGAAGCAGGAGTGGAACCGTAAAAATAACTAGTAAATGAAATCTAGCTAGTGTTTTCGATATTGCGAATAATGCACCAACACTGCACACACAACTATTTATAACAAGTACAGTTTGCCATGGTAGAATGAAGGTTAAAAATACAGAGAGCACGCTTACGAGTGCAAATCACATCACGGCATACCTCAAGACCACAAGGGGATTGGTACAAGGCATGGTAATGATGAAATGTGAAGTATAGAACATTCTGCGGCAGTAAGGATAAAGTTAATGATGTACTCTATCTGGTCATCACATATGGGGAAATGTTGTTCATTGAAGGTTGCCAGTGACGAAGAAAGCCTCCAGTCAGCCTTAGAAAGCTACAACTTGGGTTTACAGGTAGGCATGGGAGGAGTCAGCAAACGGGTAGAACACGGGAAATGGTCGCTCGAGTAGTGTCAGAGAGAAAGGGCCACTTGAGATGATGGGCAAGCTGGGAATTGGAGAACGAGTGTTCCAAATGGGAATAGGTATGTGTGGAGTCTGAAAGGAACATGAGTGCTCTAGTGTTAAGACAGACGAGGTTGAGTTGATTGAGAAAGTCAGCCAAGTGGGCACCTATCTGACAGGCTCTTTAAGAACCCCAAAGGGGATGCTGTGCATTAAAGTCACCAAGAAACACAAAGGAGTGAGGGAGTTCCCCAATAAGATGGAGGAAGTCTATCCTGGTGACAATAAATGATGCAATGATGTAAACGGTACAGAGAGAAAAGTGAAATGAGGAAGGAAAATGCAGACTGCAACAGCTTGCAGCCGAGTGTTCAGTGAGATAGTTTGGCTATGAATGTCATCTCGGATGAGCAGCATGACCCCCCCCCCCCCCCATGAGATGGAATGCCCTACCTCGCGGGGGGGCAGGGGGGGGGGAGGGGGGGGGGGGAGGTCAAAGTGGACCAGAAGGAAATGCAAGAGATCAAAGTGGTTGCAGGGCAGGGATGCAATTTTGTTTTTTGGAGGCAAAGAACAAGTGAATGCTGTGATTCTGAGAGCAGTCGTAATTCCTCCTTGTTGGATCTAATGCCACAAACATTCCACTGGAGGAGAGACATAACTGGGAAAGGGGAGGAGGGAACAAATGAAGGATTGTCACCTCAGTGGCTGCGGAGTGCCAGCCTTCAAAGACTCGGTGTTTCAAGGCAAAGAGGCAGGAAGAATCTGTTCCATGAAATCTACAGAGGCGTTGGCTTTCTCATTGGGTTGGCTAGTCCATTCCAGAGTAGAAAAATGGTAGGCCATGTGCACTGGAAACATGAAGGATGGCGGAGTGAGGGTATCATGCAGAGTCACGGCAGAAGAGGATCTCCAATTCCAGGAAGGAAAAGACTATTTGCCTTTGTTTGATTTCTTAGAGTCTTTGCAGATGGCAGATAAAGACTCCGATGTTTGTTGGTTGGAGGAACATAAAAAGTAGTTGCAGGAGTATCCATTTTTCTAGCCTGCTGGTTTGTAGCGGTTGCTTTTGCCACCAGAGGTGAAGATTTGGTGGCTTGTTGCACAGCTGGAGGAGGAGGATGAGACGGGGATGCTACCATGATACTCGACGATTTTACAACTGCACTGCTGAATTTAAGGTTGCAAGTCTGCGTGGCTGTGTCTTTTATGGAATGAGGTGTAGCAAGAGCAGTACTGCAAGTACCAGATGGTCTTTTGGCTATGCAACAACTTGTGAGCGACAAGGTAATATACTTTTTTCCTTCACCTGCATCTCCTGGACAGCCCGCTCGTAAAGATACAGGAGACGTTCTTGGGATGAGGCTGCATGGTTGCCATTGCAATTGATACAGTGGGTGGAGGAGGTGGGCAATTGCCCTCACGAGCATACCTACCACACATAACACATTTGGCAGTTCCAACAGGACATATGAGTGCGGTTGTAATGTTGACACTGGTAGCAACACATCCGGTTTGGGATGTACAGTCAGACCTTGATGACTTCAATGGAAGCACTACTCGATCAAACATGAGAAAAACGGGGTGTATAGGCACTAAAGTTGCATCAACATCTTTCATGACATGGGCTTTAAAATCACAACTGGTCTCCAAAAGCAAAATTCCATTATGTAAACAACAGCAAGATTTCACAGGGCCTACAATTTCATCAACACTTTTCTGAATAATAAACGGATTAACCGTAGCAAAGGACTGACCACCTTTAGTAAGTGATACTATGAGGAACCAAAGTGTAGCTGAGAGCTTCTTTGAATCTTTAGCCTCATTCTGTTTATGTTTAGTAGGTGTAGACTGAGATGGTGATTGGCTCATTCTGAGAAAATCCCTTATGATTGCCAAAATCTCCAATGGTGTGCTCCTACCAACTGAGGGAGGGGTTCCACACCTCACAAATCCTGACAGATGGACCAATTGGCAATTTGGGAAAATAACAGCTCAGGCAATCACGCCTCCGTCGGCCTGGCCTGTAACCTGGGGCATGTGCGAAACCTACCTGTTGCGGAACAACAGTAGAGATGGAGAATGAAGAAGAAAACGGTTGAGAGACTGTTCTCATGTCAGGCTACTAAAACTTCAGAACACATTCCCCTAATATCCCACCCATGTTCCCTATGGAAAGGGAAAAAGAATAGCAGGAGGATAGACATGCAAAAGGAAGGGAAAAGGTGCTGAAAAGGCTGGGCAACCACGGTAGCCAAGCCTGAACTCACCCAAAGAGTGGCGAGGCACCTGTGGGGGTGCCACACAGAGAGAATAGGCTGCAAGATCTGGAACCGAAAGAGAGCGGGCAACCTTGGGGCTACAGGTGGGCACTGAGGAAATGGGGGGAGGGGGGGTGGCACTTCTTTGGCTGGGAAGTGGGAGTAGCACCTGGCGGGAAGGGAGTGGGAACTGCAGGGGAGCGGGAGAGGAGAGGAGGATGGGACTGGTGTAAGGAAGAGGTAGGAGGGGGAAGCAACGTCTCATAGGCAAAAGTTGAAGTCATCAACACAGGGTGGAGCTGGTCATATTTTTGATGAGCCTCAATGTAAGATAGACAATCCGCTTACTTATACTCTTATATCTTCTATTATTTCTTGCAAGCTGGCCAACCTGGTGACTGTGTAGAGTGACGGTCATGACAATTTACACACACAAGTGGCAGCACACAGAGGCTCCCTTCATGGAATCATTGTCCACAGTCACCACACAGAGAGTCCCCCCGTACATCGGGAGCGGGTGGATGGAGCTGATCACCAGGGACCCCGACCACATCTTACTGAGAGACTCCACTATGCCAAATGTGCCTTACATATTTTCCAAAAAAATTGTAGCTCTGTTGTAGTAAATTTGTCCCTGTCCATCATAGTACAGGGGAAAGTGTTTCACTACAACATGGTGAGCCTGACAGTCCTTCCAGCGTGTAGCCAGGGAAGGGAAGGCTGTAGGGGAATAATAAGAAGCATTAAATGATCTGTTACCACTCGAAGAGGAGGCCAGATTTTTGGAGCTTGATGTGCTTCAAGTGCAAGCCCTGATACCACCCACTCCAATCAAGGGCTTTCCCCATGGGTGCTCTCCAGCCACAGCAAGGGCCATCTGGCATGGCAGCCATTGCCAGTAATTCCTATGCTTCAGAATGACAAGCAACCCTCCTAGGCATATATGGGGTGGCAATAGCTCAGGTATCACAAGTGTGATCTCTGTGTTGCCAGGGGCCCCACCCAGACGGGTACATAACAGCCCCACCACATGGACTGGCTACACATGCTGGTGACCTAGCAAGACAGAAGGGAGCTAATGCGGGGGAGACAGAGAGGAAGGAATGGGGAGAGAAATCCGTGCTATGGTTGACACTAGGGAGGGAGTTGTCCTTCAAATCACTCACACTGTAGATAGAAAATTAAGAAGTGGAAGTCAAACCTCAAAGAGGGACCAAAAAGGATGAAAGAGGAAAAGCAATGAGAACCAAAACCATAAGGAATACAGAAAACCAGGTAGATAGTGAGGTCAACATAAGTAAAAACACCAAGAGAGGGGGAGGAGGGGGCAGGGCTGTGGTGTAGGAGTGAGGAGCAAGGATGAGGAAGTAGGGGCAAGGGGGAGGAAATGCAGCCTGGGAAGGAAGACAGGACTGCAACAGCTTGGGGACCTGTGGGAGTTACAAACTTACAAAAGAGCCATGAGCACCGCTGGGAACGGTAGGTAAGAAAAAGGCCAATGGTCAACTAGGTTTACTGGGAGAATTTTGGGAAAGAGTGGTTCAACTGTAAAGGAGAAAACATATACAACACTAGTGCAACCTGTTCTTGAGTACTGCTCAATTGTTTGGGATCCATATCAGGTCGGATTAAAGGAAGACATCAAAGCGATTCAGAGGTGGGCTGCTAGATTTGTTATCGGTAGCTTCGAACAACATGCAACTGTTACAGAGATGCTTCGGGAACTCAAATGGGAATCCCAGAGGGAAGACCACATTCTTTTTGAGGAACACTACTGAGAAAATTTTGAGAACCGGCATTTGAAGCTGACTGCAGAATAATTCCATCACCGCCAAATATATTTCACATAAGGACCATAAAGATAAAATATGAGAAATTAGGGCTCATAAAGAGGAATACAGATTGTAGTTTTTCCCACACTCTATTTATGAATGGAACAGGAAAGGAAATGACTGGCAGTGCTACTGGGTCCCCCCCCCCCCCCCCACACCGTGCACCCCGGAAGGTGGCTTGTGGAGCATGTACATAGGTGTAGAAGTAGACACTGAGTTTTGTGTTAAAGGTGGATTTACGCTCACTGCTGTACCATGCCACGTACTGGCCACATCTATTACACAAGTTAAGTGTTTATCTTTGTTAATGATAATGAACAGTTTGTTCAGAATTTTAACACCTTTCTTTACTATTTTAGAGCTTAATGTCACTACCCTCTAGATGTGACACAAAACATTGGACCATGGCCATAAAACAAAAATCACCAAGGGCGCAAGTGCCCGCCATGAAAGCCTGTACTGTATGATGAATATTATTTGCAAACTCCTTGAACACTCTCAGCACAATGGCTGTGGGGGCTAGCTGAACTCAAATGAATGGAATATACCAGACTAACAGTGACAGCTTTCCTTAACTGGCAATGTAGTCTGACTTTGTTAGCAGTGAGACTGGGCTTAGCATCTCATCTGCTTTTGTGTATGAACATGCAGCATGTGCAGTTAAAAACACACACAACAATACTCAGCACAGCAAAGATAACACAGAATGGTGACAATGATACTAGTGTATTCTGGGCTAAGGTTAGTACTGAACTGAAACAAGTGAACATTGGTCCAAAGTTTTACTCTGCCCTGCAACTTTCTGTGAATCTGCTGCTCACGCAAGCTGTTGAACCAAGAGTCTTCCTTTAGTTAATAGTTTAATTAGTTAGTTTTAGGGTGTTTGATGTAATCATTAGCAAACAAGAGTAAAGGTAGAAAAAATGAACTAAGTGCACTTAATGGGGTCTATAAAGAGAAAAAAAACCAAAATTTTCAAAATAAAAATCACTTTTTAATATCCAGGTTTATCATTATAATGGATTTATCTTATCTTTCTTGAGTTATTGTGTTTTTCAATTCCAACCCACTTTCTTGCCCTTAAAGGAGTGTTGCATTCCAGAAAGTTCTTCATACAACAGTTATTTTGGAGCATGTGAGCTTAAGTAATCAATATTTATGAATTATGCATGCACCCTTCCAACAACTTCAAAATGCAGTTATTCACTGGTTACTCACGACTTTTCGCTGTTGAAGAATCACTCAGTGATGAGTGTGCCAAGGTGTTCTGAGACTCTGATCCTTGCAGCTGCGAATCAGGTATTTTCTGTTGGTAGGGAGAATGTCGCCATGGTGATCCTCTTTCAGGGGAAGTATGATGGTTCCCAAGTTCTGTATAATCACCGTACTGTTCTTTCTCTGCCTGTGTATCTGACAGTTCATTTTCTACACCCTATTGAATGTCAAATACACACTGTTAGCATGAATTCAAATTTTTAGACTTACAGACACAAATATATATTTTACAACCTGTAGCTCTCACTTACTGAGTCATACTGTGAAACCACTGCATCCAGGGATGTCAACAGTACAGCAGTAAATAGAAATATGTAATTCATCATTCCTGAAACATAACAATCTTATATCTCTTATGACAACACTAAAAATCCAAATAAATATTTTTCTGGCTCTTATAGGAATATTCTGTTCTAATTTTGTATCATTATTCAGTTTGTAGAAAGAATTAATTAAGTCAATAAATCTCTACCAGTTATAATGAGATGGAAAAAACTCAATTAAAAATTAATATGTGAGCACATAAGCTAGCTCTTTAGGTAGAAAAGAATTGTCCTTTCATACAAAGGAGAATTATTCTTGTGATCATGTCGCACTCTGCACCAAACAACGGATCAAATTGTGAGTGATTACACCATCAAGGTGTACCCTAGACCAAACGTCGATGTACAAGAACTGAAGGATGCTGGATGGTTTGACATTAATTTCTACACGTTATGCTTGTTGTCCATGTTCCTTAGTTCACCGTCAACTTTTTACTAGGTTGGTGCATAAGTCCTTAGTGTTTTTTGATAAGTTTAATAAAGACAACAGATACATATAACAGAGTCCTTTAATCATCAATAATATACTCTCCTTCATTATTTACAACAGTCTGCCACTGTTGGGGCAACTTTTTGATTCCGTGACTGTAGAAATCATGTGGTTTTGAGGCAAAGAACTCATCAAGCCATATTCGGAGCACATTTTCGGCCGGAAAGGAAGTTCCTTGAAGGTTTTTCAGTAGAGAGCGGAAAAGGTGTTCACGTGAATAACATGGGTTTGGAATGATTTCCCAACCCAACTTCCGTATAGTGTGTTTTTTTAGTCAGTCTAGCAGAATGCAGGTGGGAATTATTGTGGAGCAATATCAATTCACGCAGTCTTCCTGGCAATTGCTCTTGGATTGTGTCTGCGAGACATCAGTTGTTGACAATAAATGCTAGCAGTAATGGTTACACCTCAGGGACGCAATTTGTTGTACACACCGTTGTGCTGCACCAGATGCAAACAATTTTTTGTGGATGTATGCAGATCTTTGTATTGGGAGTTGCTGCTTTCTTTTCCTCATGTTCGCACAAAAACATCACTTTTTGTCACCAGTAGTGATACGGGATAGGAACGGTCAGTACTGTTCACGAGCCAATTGATAACGAGCAATCAGAGATGCATATATGACTACCTGCTGATGCCTGTGATTTTGGCTTAGGGTATGTGATACCCATTCATTCAATTTTTGAATCTCCCCACTGCATGAAAATGTTGCACATTGATGGAATGATCACAGTTTGCCAGCTCTCGAATACCCTGATGTGGATGACTGCAGATCAATGTGTTTAAATGATCTTCATCAAACCCCGGTCTTCCTGAATGTGGAGAGTCAGTAATGTTAAAATGATCCTCCTCAATAGAGAAAACCATTTTCTTGTCATGCTCTGTCCACTCGCATTATCCCCATACAGAGGGCATATCTTTCTGGATGCCTCCACTGCTGTCACCCCTTTATTGAACTCAAACACAAGAATTTGATGGAAATGTACCAATTTCTCCCAATTGGCATTTCATTTTTTAGCATCTCCACTAACACCTCCAAATGACAACATGTAAACTCAAATAGGAACAGTGAACTACAAATATAAAATAACAATAAATAAATAAACCCATTGCGACCGGAACACCAACATGCAAAACAAAAAGGCTACAAATTTATGCACCAACTTAATAATATAAATATATTGTTCTTTTTATTGTATTTTTAATGTTCATTTTGTATTGCTGATTTTAATATTCATTTAGCAGTTCATCTTGCTGTTCACTTCATTGTTAGTTTTTATTGGTTCTCTTTACAGCCAATTTTTATTGGTTCCTTTACAGTCCAACATATTGCACATTTTGCTGTTCATTTTACTCCATATTTTATATCAAATTTGCATAAAACGAACTATTTTTTCCTTAAAAACAAATTAAATTGTAAATATCTTTCATTACAGACCACTGATGATGCTTTACCTCAATAAAGCAAAACGTATCCTGGGGGGGGGGGGGGGGGACATGCATTTTCTTGTAGTTGTAACAATGGACCAAAAATACCCTCAGGAATACTAACATACCTTCTGTGGCAAATACTTAACACAGGGAATAGGAGAGTATTGTATTATTATTATTATTATTATTATTATTATTATTATGGATTTCCAGACAGAGACTGGTATCAGTGACCATAAGGTGATTGTCGTAATAATGATTACCAAAGTAAAATGCTCAAGTAAAACAAGTAGAAAGATTTAAATTTTCATTAAACTCGATAAAGAAGCAACAGTGTCAAGTGTCATGTGTCAGGAACATGAAGCATTTAGCTCCGGGCAGGAGCATGAAGATGAGCTGTACCTGAAGTTCATAATAATTGTTGACCAAGTACTCACTAGATATGTACACATTAATACAGTTTATGATAGAAGCTACTGTATACAGTAGTTTCAAAGAAACTACTAAGGAAACAAGAAGAGGTGTAATGTGCATAAAACAAGGTGTAGGACTATAGAGAAACATTAAATGAGATGTGTTTGGTTTTCAAATGGGCAGGGAATGACGCCTTCAGTGACTATCACAGCAGAATCTTATCAAAAGATTTCTCACAACACACAAAAAAATTCTGGTCAGATTTAAAGACTGTTATTGGCACTCAAGTTAGTGTCCAGGCACTCAGGGATTACAAGAGACTGAAATTGAGAGTAGCAAAGCAAAAACAAAAACGGTGAACTTCTTACTGAAATGTATAGGAGGATCCAGGAGTACTGTCCAGTTTAATTCTCAGCATATTATAAAAAGGATAGATTGCTATTCACCATAAGGATAACATGTTGAGGTGCAGACACACAGACGATGGAAGCTTTTGGCCAAGTCCTTCATCGAAAACACAAACACACACACACACACACACACACACACACACACACACACACACAGGGGGGGGGGGGGGGGAATGCGGAGGGATAATATGGTATGAATGGGAGGGAGGGGGTGAGAGGAATCAGTGCTGCCTGGCAGGGTGTGCAGGAGCTAGATGGTAACCGGACAAGGCTGCCAGGCACACTGTCAGGACGCTATGGGGAAAGTGGGGGTGGAGGGGGGCAGGGGAGGGGAACATGGAGCAGTATAGGATAGGAGCAGAGGAGGGGAAAAGATGGGTTGGTGTATTGGCTGAGAGCGAAGCACAATGAGGGAGAGGGAATGTGAACTGGGACAATGTAACAGGTCAGAACGGGCAGAAATTGTTGGGTGGAGGGGGCGGCGACAGCATGTTACCATAAGCTGAGGCTGGGAAGATTTAAGGAACAGAGAACGTGTTGTAAGGATAAGTCCGAACAGTGCAATTCTCCCATGCATCACCAGCTTTTTTTAATCCTGCAGAAGGGAGTTATTCCTACAACAAATCCTCCACTCCTGCAATCATCCCAGCCTCAACCTACAGTACCCTACAGCCCCCACACCCCTCACAAAAGTTTCCACCCCCTCTGTCCTCCTCCACAACAGTTTCCACCCCCTCTGTCCTCTCACCACCTCGCAATTTACATCCCCTTACCCTCATCATACTTTGCTCTCTGCCAATACACCAACCGATCTTTTCCCCTTCTCTGCTCCTCTCCTTTATGGCTCCCCCCCCCCCACCCTCCCCCACAGCATTCAATGCTGCAACTGGCAGCCTTGTCCAGCTACCATCTAGTCCATGCATGCTCTATCAGGCAGTGCCGACTCCTCTCCCCCCATTCATACCCTGTTATCCCTCCTCCTTCCCCGATACCCTCCAGATTGCTGCTTGCATTCAATGTGATACCTCTGCATTCTGGCCAGTGCAGCCACAGATGGCAGTCATATGTGAGTGAGGTGTGCTTGCTTGTGTGAATGTAATGAGTGTGTGTGTGTGTTCTTTTCTTAGAAGGCTTTATCAAAAAGCTTACTGTGTAAGAGTCTCTTCATTGTGCCTTTCTGCAACTAAACATTCTTCTTTAGTGAGTACAAATACATCCTTTTCATTAAACCATATCAAAACTGAGTGATACAAACATTAATGTCAGTGATGGTGATAAATGGCTGGAATTCTTAAAACTGAACAAAGTTCCAAGTTCTGATGGAATCCTTATCAGATTCTATACAGAATGTGCGGCCAAGTTATTATCTCTTTTGATTGTAACTTATTGTAGATCCCACAAACAAAAAACTGTTGCCAGGAGTTGGAAGAAAGCACAGCTTGAATCTGTCAACAAGGATATCAAAAAAGAACCATATAACTAATGTCCAACATATTTACACTCATCTGATGAATCTTATAGTATATTCTAAGCCTAAATTTCATGAAGTAATCTCTAACAGAATAATCTCCTCAGTGTCAAACAGCATGGATTCTGAGAACACTACTCGTGCAAGACCCAACTCACACTTTTTTCAAATGAAATCCTGAAAGCTATGGAACAAGGCTATCAGTTAAATACAGTATTTCTTGATACCCAAGAAACATTTGACTCAGTAATAAACCTACGCTTATTATTGAAAGTACAGCATAGTGGGATATCAGGTGGGTGGATTGAGGCTTTCTTGGTAGGAAAGATGCAGCATGTTGTCTTGTGAGAGACAGAGGAATGTATCTCCAAATGTGATTTTCAACTTTTTAAACTTATGTTTCCATGGTAATCAGCTAAATGTTTGGTCAAAATGATGCATATCTCTCTCTCTCTCTCTCTCTCTCTCCTGGTGAGAATAATGTGCTGCATACCCACAAGTTGCGAGTTTATTTTACAGACAGACAGACATATTGACACTTACGCTCTACTGCCTCAAATAAGCTCCTCTCAGTTTTGGGATCCGCAAGACATATTGTCACTTATGTTCTTCTAACTCCTTACTTTATGCAGAAAATTTGGAAATATGTTTAAACGCCAGCAGAGACCATTATCTGCTTGTTTTGCATATCATCTTTTTCTTGCACTTGTGCACTATTTTTTTGTGTACTGAAAGAGAAACTGAGTGAGATGACACAATGGTTAGCATACTGGACTCCCATTCAGAAGGACGATGGTTCAAACCTGTGTCCGGCCATCCTGATTTAGGTTTCCTGTGATTTTCCTAAATTGCTGCAGGAAAATTATGGTATGGTTCCTTTGAAAGGGCACAGCCCACTTCCTTCCCCATCCTTCCCTAATCTGACGGGACCAATGACCTCGCTGTTTGGTCCCCTCCCACAAGTCAACCAATCGATTGAAAGAGTAGTACATGTTTGTAGCAGGTAACAACAAGCCTTGTGACATTAGGTGGGAAATATCGCATCACATCTCACTGCAGAATCATTCGTTCGTCCGTCAGTTCCCGGGACAGCTTCTGTACTAAGTTTCAAGCAATTTCACTTCTCCTGTGGTATCAACAAGTGGAGAAATGCTAGACAAGCCGATGGCTGTCCTTTGTAAGCATTGTCAATGCGGCCATATTGCTTTCATTGTCGTGTCATATTTTGTTTATTTTCTTGAAGGGTTCACTGTGCAGAGGTTAATGCCAGTATGCACTCTCTGTTTGATACAAAATTACTTCAAGAAGAAGGAAACCGGTTGATCTACCAATGAATTAAAATTACCACAATGAAAGAAATTCAACATCCAATAAAGGTAAGTCAAATTAATATTGTTTTTATCTAGGAGATGGTCATTCATGGAGGTATAGATTGTTAATATGATTGACTTGGTTTCTATTCATTTTTTTGTTTATTTTAAACATTAGAGAAGAAAGGAATAGTCAAACCTCGTCTATAATACAAAACAATTTTGATATGGAAAGACTGTAGGAGGAAAATGAAGAAGTGTATTATGAATTCAGAGTGTTTGGTTCAGGTTTATCAGATAATAACATACCAAAATGAAACGTAGATTATTCATTATTCATCACCACCACCACCACCACCACCACCAACTCTGAGGTCAAAGAAAAGGAGAGCTGCAGTGCAACTTAACACATAACAATCACCAGAAAAACTAGCCAGTAGCATCATGTATATTTCAAGAACTCCAAAGATTGTAGATGGCCATACAGTTATTTTGTTGTCGACACCTGCAGAGGACAAAATCAAAATGGTAATATGAGCACCATTTTCTTCACATTATATAAACTCTGAACACTCCTATGATACAGCAATGCTTCCCTAAGCCTTGCCACTCTTTGATGAAGTGTGATACAGCCCATGCCAGTACAGAGAGTGCTGAAAAAAAATCTTTGTTGTCCAGACTGCTTCAAAACAAAGGCAGTATGAAGTCATTGAAATGGAATAGAAGGACTTCTGGATTTCAGTGCTATGCAAAAAGAATGGTTGAAAAATACAAAAACTGACAAGGGAGGAAGTTAAGTACAATGGCTTAAGGTGATGCAGCTTCAGTATCACAAATTGGTTGTAATCACATCTTTTTCAAACATTTCCGTGATGAACAATTAAAAAGTTTGCAAATTCAAGAAAATCTCAAAATTCTGATACAATCTTTGTGGAACCAAAGTACCATGGAGCACTAGAACTCCATGAGGAGAAAACGAAAGACCCCTTGGATCTTTGCCACATAAGCATATCAAGGAACAATATCACATATTTTACACAAGTCTTCAAGAAGAGAAAGCTGGAGATTCAAACCACGGTAGCAATGGTTGTTATGAATTTAGTGAGAAAATGAACATTGAGTTGTGATGTTGGTGTACAAATACACTAATCTGCTCTTATTTTAACTGGAATCAGCCTGTTTTTAATATGAAAAATAACTTTTTATATTACATTTTCTCAGTCAAATGTTAATACGCAAAGTGTAAAATCTCTGTTTAGATTGATTCGCTTAGAATCATAATCATATATGTCCTTAGAACTATATTAAACAATAAATAACTTTGAATCAGTAAATATTATTTTCAAAGATACATCATCATCTGACAGCTTTTTAAGTGTATTCCTTGGTGGTTTAGAGATTTTTCAATAAAGTTTGTGTTACACCACTGAAACAGGAAGTTTACATATTAAAATACCTTCTTTCATCTCTCCTGTAAAGTTCCTAAAATGGAGTTGTGTTCCTCTGATTCTTACACAGCGATGTTATCTTGGGTAGTGTGTCATTGGCAGGAGTAGAGGTAATTACAAGCATGACCATGGCAAGTGTGAAGGGCCCTTGCTGTACATGTTGTAAATAAAATGACTTGGCAGTAATAATAATAATAATAATAATAATAATAATAACAGAGTAACCTCAGACTTTTTTTTTGTAGGTGATTCAGTTCAGAATAATGAAGTACTATGTGAAGAAAAATACACCAATAGCTGGTCACATGTTGATAAAATTTCAAAGCATCACAAAGACTGCCAAACTGCTTGAAATTTTCAGAAACATAAAATAGTACACTTCACAAAATGCCTGAACATAGTATACTATGACGAAAATATCAATGAGTCACAAATGGAATTAGTCAACTGAAGCAAATACCTTGATGTAATAATGTGAGGTGGGAAGGTAACATAGATCAGTCATGGGTAAAGCACATGGCAGCCTATGGTTCACTGGTAGCACACTGAGAAAATCTGACCAGTTTACAAAGAAGACTGCTTACAAAACATTTGTGGTGTCTCAACTCAGAATACTGCTCAAATCTGAGAGACCCATACTTAACATGACCAACAGGGGATACTGAAATGTATACAAGGAAGGGCAATGTCAACAGTCACAGGTTGGTTTGAGCCATGGGAGAGCATCATGGAAATGCTAAAAAGATACTTGAACTAGCAAATACAAAATGGAAGCAGCGAACACAAAATGGAAGCAGCGAACAGTTCAGAAACAAGAATGCAATAAAGAGCAGCTTGAAACGGCAACAGCATTGTGGATAAGTGGTCATAGTGTTGGACTGCCAAGTGTGCGAACCATGTTCAAAACTTCATTGTCCTAATTTTTCACAGCATTATAAACTGTCCATCCAGTCACTAAAATGTTTGTTCTCTTTCTGTAGTCTTGGCAATTGTCATGGTTATAAACCATGAGTCATGTGGTAATAATACGTTACCGTTGCAAGTAAATGTGACGAATAGTGAGCAGGCAAAATACCAGAAAGCTCACAGAAATGAAAACAACAAATACATGGTGTGGACTATTTTACAACAAAGGAATTCAAGAGTCAAGACTCCCAAAATGGAACACAACTTCAAAAATGTTAAAAACATGTTTTGATAGAGCACAGAGAAACTGTGTGATTGTGAAACTGTTGCATTCATTTGTTGCAGCTTATTGATCAACTGTTATGTTTTCATCATTTCCTTGGGAGTGATCACAGTCAGAATCACATGAACACCTATATCGAACAAGCAGGCATATCTCTCTCACTCGCCAGTCATACAAGTTAGGGACATCGATAAAAGATTCTCATCTTATGACACATGTACTGTCACTAACGCCATGTATGACACACCAGACATGTTTCCCAGTGGAATATTCAGTTGATTTGTCGCCTTTTCATCAAACTTCGCGGTTTCCATTTGAAAGCAACTTCTTTTTGGCTACTAATAGAGTAGTTTGCACAATCAACTGTAATTATAGGTCCCTACTTTACACCTCGCTGTTGCAAATGGATGTTATGCCATGACACAGGCACAAATTTGAATTAAAAAAATAAATAAAAAAAAGGAAAGAAAATGGGGAGAGGAAAGAAAATGGGGAGGGGATTTGAACACGACTCACCCACTTGGCAGTTTAACACTGTAACCACTTAACCACAATGCCATTTCTACTCCTGGCTGCTCTACATTGCACTTTTCATTTTTGACCTGACTAACTGCAGTGGCCACACAGGCACTGTTGCAGTAATTTTTTTCTGGTGGTTCATATGTGAATGGAATTGAAAGAAATAGTGATACATGGTACAATGGGAAGTACCCTCTGCCACATACTTCAGAGTAGTTTGCAGAGTATGGATGTAGATACTCATACTGACTCAATAAATATATCATGAACCATAAAATTTCTCTTTGAACACTATGTGATGTGCTGCACTGGTTAAAAAACTACAAGAGGACTCAGCCCACCATCTGACCATCCAGATTTAGTTTTTCCGTGGTTTCATTCAGTCTGTTAATATGATTACCAGAACATTTTTCCAAAAGAGTGTTTGCTAGTTTCCTTCCCCATTTTTGTTCAATATGAGCTATCTCTAACAGGCTCATCACCAACTGGACTTCAGTCTTCCTTTCTGGAACCTATTTGTGCTCAGCAATTATTCCAATCAGGTAAGGGTCTAGACAGAAAAACCAGTGTGTCTCTCAAGGATAGGTGGCACAAGTGTCTTATGAATTACAACCTTTGGATGTAACTCACAGGTCAAGTGAAATTGGATATCTATAGCCTCCATTTCAAGGTTCAAGTGCTGTTCCTTTTGATAATAATGGTCAGCAAAATAAAAAAAAAATATTTGACTGATACCAAATTTTGTGGCCAAAATTATGTAATTTGTTAAGTAGTTAAGAGAACAAATAATTTTTGAAAAACTGCCAACGATTATGGCCAGTATTTTACTATTTTATGAAGTACAACACAGACAGATGTGGTAGTGAGCTAAACACAATGCCTTTCATAGTTCAATGTTTGCAGCTGTATTCATTTACACATATATGTGGAGTCAGTTTGATTAAATCTATCAGTCCTATTTTGAACATTCCTAGCAGATTACTATTGTGTTTCTGACCAAGACCCAAACCTGGAAACTTGCCCTACATAAGCAGAGCTCTTAGTGGCTAGGTATCCAGGTATGACTCATAACCCATCCTCAGACCTTCAATTCTGCCAGTCCCTATCTCCTATTTACCAGTCTACATGGAAGAGATCCTGCATACTTTGCTGGACTAGCATTCCTGTATGTATGTGATGAATTGGAATCATAGAATGAGATTTTCACTCTGCAGCGGAGTGTGCGCTGATATGAAACTTCCTGGCAGATTAAAACTGTGTGCCCGACCGAGACTCGAACTCGGGACCTTTGCCTTTCGCGGGCAAGTGCTCTACCAACTGAGCTACCGAAGCACGACTCACGACCGGTACTCACAGCTTTACTTCTGCCAGTACCTCGTCTCCTACCTTCCAAACTTTACAGAAGCTCTCCTGCGAATTGGAATCATTACACAATATGTGATGACAAGGAAGAATTAAAAGGAATTTGTAACAGGTGGCTCCAGTTTTGGAAGGACATGTTACAATCACCAACTGCTGTACTTAATTATTTATTTTTTACTTATTCATCTAGCCAAGTATTGGGCAGAATACTTCCTAATAAAATTGTACTTGGATACAAGTGATGGCTTTAAAATCATCTTATGTCTAAAATTCCATGTACAATGACCACAAAAATCCAAAAAACTGCATCTCCTGGCAATACACATTTTGAAAAATTTCTTATCTAATACAAAATACTTCATGGTATAAAGTTGTTTCATTGACAGGAACTACCACAAAACCACCAGTCAGTTTGCTTCTGTTTGCCTCACTGTCAAGGAGCTCTTAGTATTTTCTGTAGTTCTGCATTTATAAACCAGTCTACAAATCTAAAGGTCTAGGGTTTGATACATGGTCAGTCCTAGAATTTTTGTCTAGTACTAGTCATTTCTTTCACTGATGGCCATCTTTGTTAATGTGAAAATACCAAGTTACACTCCAGTCTACATTAAATTCCACAGCCTTCAATAATCAGCTGTGACAGTCAATTCTAACATACCATCTTCAATAGGACAAAACCCAGTAAAGGACTTGTGCTGTTCAAGCCAACCTTCAGGTTAATAACAGCTTTATCATACACATAATATTGCATTTTTCTTACTTTCAAAATTTACATTCCGCCTCCCATGGGTATCTCATAACTTCATCCAATACTCTATTGTAATACAAGTGGCATTTGTACGCTTTTCAAATCTGCGTCATACTTGTTTAACTTTCGAAATGTCGTAGCAGAAAGCCACTACAATAAGAGTGGTGGCATTTTAAGACGTGCAAGAATCCTTAAATACTAATTAGAAATAAAACCCCGCACCTGGACCGAATATTAATTTTTTATAACAAACGCAGCAGGAATTATCATCGGATTTTGTGATTTTTTCGGTTTCCGGTGGGGTAAAAAAACTAATTATCTACGCATCTCATTCAATGGAGCTATAATTCATGACCCATAAAACTGTACCAACAGCTTCAATGCTGTTGGGGTTCACCTGTTTCAAATTTTCTGAAGTATCAGACATTACATACAGCACACACATGTAACGAACTACTAAAGAGCAAGTAGCAGTACCGTCATTTCCAAGACAGTGAATGCGTTCTCTTCAGCTGCTAACGATTCCACGTTAGCAAGTCTTTCAGACAGGGTTTTTCTACAGCGCTTTAGATGATTACAGAATTTAATCATTGCCATTCAATTTAAAGTTATTCACTTGTATCGCAGGACAGAACACACGATACTTATTTACAATACATTTTACTTTCTATATGTCAGAATCAAACTTCTACACGAAATAACAGCTGTTTACAAAAATTGACAACTAACTGTGCAGGGGTACCATCACAACAAATGTACTTTCACTTGGCGCCATTCTCTCTTCCCATATTGAACTGCGATTGCAGGCAGTACTTCACAATCAGAGTTGCACATCATTTTTAAGGCAACACCTTGATTAGAGTTTCACTAAACGATGGATAAACGGTACAGGAATTTACCTTGAGCGTGAAATAAACTACACAGCGTAATTACACAGTGAAAGGTGGGGGTGGGGAGCGCAATGAAATTAAGTACTATAACTCAGTGATTGTGTAAACATTCAATTGTTCAAGTATTATAGAAGTTATCGTCTTCTTTTCTTATATGATACGTTTTCATCAACTCTACAGCTGGAACACATGAGGAACTTCTTAAGTTTTCTCTAGATCTCCAAAAATACAAATACTTGTTATTAGGAAGCCGTGGGGACATGTTCCTAGGCCCCAGTAAAAATTATTACGAGAATTTACTTTTTTTCAAAGATACGGTACAGTAGTCTATTAATCTTGTGTATATGAAACTACCTTTTGCACGTCCCATGCTGTGCTGAGCGTTAAAAGATTAAAGATCGTGAAATATATTGTAGCTTGAACTTTCTTCAGAGCACAACCCATAAGAAACCATCGGAACAAACTAAGCAGCTACCTGTCTCCTTCAATATAGCTACTCCCTACAAAGATTTTGTGGTATATTGCTAATCAGAACTACATTTTCTACGACGTGGCATTCGCGTTTAGAATCCCTGGATTTATAAACTCAATTACGTTAGTGTAACCGGCAGCAGTTTGTCCGTCAAGGTCATGGGGCCTGCAGGAGATGAAGGTTGGCGATTAGTGATGTCATAATGACATCATCGGGAAGGCTGTCGTTCACTAGAGGGTTTATATTAAGTGATCATTCTCATTTCGTTTTCTTCCCATTATTAATTTCATTTTAACTAACTGTCCAGCGCGCTACTTGCTATGCTGGCGACCAATTAACCTCTCGTGACCGCAACACAGTTTCAAATCTTGATCTTGTGTCCGGGCCAAGTCAAACGCGCTAGGAAGGATCAATGACGTCAGAGGAAGTGCACTTGTAAGCTAGAAACACCGTGTTGTGTTGTGTAGAAAATATTCCTCCGTTTACATGTTGTAAATAGTTAAGGTAAATAGCAAATGCGGAATATATCGTAGTTATGCATAGCTGAAAGCAAATATAGAAGTGACAATAGTGATCGTGAATCCACAAGACCGAAATCTAGTGTGTTGACATCGATACATTTCATATCTGAAAGGAGAATGTAAAAAGAAGGCGTCAGAGGTCAAATCTTGAATTCCGGTGGAACAGTTGAATTATTTATCTGAAGACCTTCATGATATTGGGGAGACGCACACCACGCAGTATTATTCCAGTCGTTGACAATTACGTGTTCTTTTGAAAAGTTTTATTCCCGCTGTTTGAATTCTAGTAGCGTAATCAGTATCAGCGCAGATAATTGTGTGTAAATTATATGGACCTTTTTTCTATTCACTCTGCAGATCGTGTCTGCTTTTATTATCCAGTCATCCCGTGAGAATTATCAACATGTCATCTGTTGTTCCAGAAGTATAGGACTTGTTTGTACTTCGCTACAGGTAAGAAGGAACACAAATGTTTCTGCATGTTTTGCATTTTATGAGTTGAATGCGTAGGTATACAACTCCGTTCTTACGGCATGACGTTCTTGTTTCCTGTCGTAAACAAACCTTTTTGTAGACCCATTGGCCAAGAATATGTATAATACTTGTTGCATAATAATTGTTTGCTGCTAAATGGAAAGTAGAAGAAAACTAATTTGTGTGGTTGTTTCGCGTCTTCTGGCTTGTGACATATAGTTTACAAAGTTAATACAAAAATTACTCTTGGTAGCATACAAGAACTAATTTAGAACTTGCCCAGTACACATAAGCTGAAACTCTGTTTGTGTTTGAGTTGTGTAGTTACTCTAACATTAGTTGAAAAGGTAGAAATCGGTTCACAGCAGCTAGTTCAAATATATGCAATATCATTTTCTTTGGCGTGCTGTGTAATGTTATTATTTGATTTGTAGTAATTGACACCTTGTTAGATTCTACAGCAGAAAATTTTTGTGTCATGTTTATATTACCATTGAGTTGCAACTCATAATAGTGTCTGATGCGGCTCACAGATCGCAAATTTTCCCTCCTTCATTGGGAAATAAGCAGTTCATGTATTCTGTTCCTTAGGTTTTGTGTTGGTTTCAAATTCTTGTGTTGTGTATGATACAAGTAATGTAATGGATACAGGTTCTGGATACCATTTTCTTAAGATTTTAACCAATTTCTTTCCTGTAAGTTTTTGAAGCTATGTCAGTTATATTAATGTTTGCTCTGACATAATATGAAGTGGAAATCATTTTGACAGTAGATGGATATTACAGTAGGTGGCGTTGCACTCTGCTGTGTAATTTTTGTCAAGTGTTGGTGGTCAGTGGCTTCCTGGTTTTTTGATCTACATCACATATACTTATGAAGGATTGCAGCTTTTATTATGTCTTTGCCCTTGTAATTATAACATCTATAAATATATACTCTTTGTCTGCAAATTTTATGAAGTGTAGTGTCTTGTGCCTGATATAGTCTTCATAACTACCGTAGATGCATGGTTTTATATTTTCTGTTATAGCCTCAGTGGTTGTAGAAGAAATTGCTGACACTTGGGATGGAACACTTCTTTTCTTTTTTTTATATTAGTTCCTTCAGCCTGATCACTGTAAACAAGCATGGATCGTATCATTTGAAATTCAAACCTTATTTGTTTTCATTTTATCTGCTTCCACAATTTTCACTTCTCCTTTTATCGGTTTGTGACTTTATTTTCAAAGGAGTTGCAGCCTTCTACTTATCATATTCTGTAATACAGGTTCTCAACTGACTCAAGCTTCATGCTTGTCACCATTTGCATGATGATTACACCCGCCATGATAGTCGTCTTTGGATCTTTGCCATTTGGAAATTGTGAAGACCCATCACAACAAAGTGGAACTGGACCAAACATTTTCACATCACTGTCTTTGAAGAGCCAGACATTTGGGTGGTATAGCAGCTTTGTGACCTAAAGTAGTGTAGTGGAAAAGATGATGAGGAGTACTTTGTTGTTTCTTTCTTAGCCTGGTACAAATACAACTATGAAGAGAGAAGAAGGAAATGACTTCTCTTAGCATTAATATCTCTATACTGTTTGTTGTTAAAAAAAATTTAAAAAAAGCACCATAAAAGATGTCAGCAACAGTTTGTAAAGTATTAAAGCTAACATTCTTTTTTTAGAAGTTGTTGTTAAAAAGTGATTAGGTGCAACTACATTTGATGTGTTACTGGTATTTGATAATAGTCAGTTGATTGAATCAGAATTTTCCAGTTAAGTTACCATTTCAAATGTGAATAGCTTTTATTACTGATTTGCATAAAAACTCTCTGATCTGGCAATCTGTACTGTGCAGAAGGTATTTCAAAGCACTTTGTATGCATAATGTTTTTGTGTTATATCACTGTTCTGGATTGATGTCATGCCTTAGTATTTGCAAATCTGGAGCTACCTTAACATTCCAAAAGAAATCAGGAGAAACATCACAAACAATTTTGTACCTTTACTGTTGTAGTGCAGTGTTGTTAACAGCTAGTAGTTGTCACACATTGCAAAATATTGGTTACCTGGTCATTTCAGAAGATAGTTGTTACTTCATGATTTTATTTTCCAAATTTTATAAAAATTAAATACTTCTTCATTGCTGTCAAGAACACCAGGATTCCTGAATGATGCTTCTCTGAGTGTTGATCTACCTTAACTGAATTTTGAACTGCCACTCCATTTCAACAGAACAATTGGTTCAGTTGGAGTTTATCCTTCGTGCATTGCTTTTTGCGAAAGCCGTCAATCTTCTCTATTATTTGTCATTACCCTGTTGGAATATCCAGTCTTATTTCTAAAATATTAACATTACAATATCTGAAGTTGACAAATCACATAACTTTCAAACCTGATATTATTGTGTTTGGATCATTATCACAGGGATGTAGTGAAGTTTGTGATACTACTGTTCAGCTCTGACCAGTTGCATCATTCTCTTTGAAATGAAGATTGTGCCAGCATGCGCACCTGTGGCTTAGCCTGAGGTCTACATTAGGTTGGAATACAATAGTTTGATTATGAGTTGCTGAAACCAGTGCGTGTACTATGACATCGAGGTATTTTCGGAAAATGGATGTTTTGCGATGATTGGGCAATAGCTTAGTCTAAGGTTTAAGTTAGATTAGGTCATTGCTCAGTTATGAGTTGACAACGCCACAAAATGTGTTGTGACAATCTTTTTTATATGCTTGTGCATACTTTGGTTGTAGTTACATTCCCAGTGAGAAACCCATATTTTCCCTTTAGCTGTAGTCTGACATTTTCAAATTCTTAATGTGTTGCCCAAAACCCTCATATTTCTGTGGGTCCTGATACTTTGATAATCATACTATACAGTACTTCCCTATTCTTACTCATTCTGTTATGGTGTTTGCTTGGTTTTCATTGTTAAAATTGCGATGTAGAATTATTTTTTTTTCTCCCCAATCAAGAACGAAGTGAAACTGTCGAAGGTGTTCATTGTTATAAATATCTTCATTTTGCCTACTGCAGTTTGTATCAATCCATTTCCTTTGGTTAGAGATATGTTTTGTGTGCTACATTTTGTATGTGTCACCTCTGTCATCATTCATCTATGTTTTGTACCTTGTTTAGCCAAACAGAAAGATTGATGGTACTGGGGAGATGTTTCAGCAAAATGTACAGTCTTCTATAATATTTATACAGTGTCTCAACGAGTTTCTCTTAGGTGTCTTCACCACATAAATTCTGTGGCTAGAACGTGATTGGATATTACAGTAGACAACAACTTGCCAAGGCATGCAAATTAAAATATGTATAAGTAACCTACATGCTTTGTGAATGTTTTATTAACCTTCTGTGCTATAATAGTTAAAGGGACTGAATTAACTTACTAACCTGTGTTGATTGCTCATTGATATGTATGCCTTTGTTTCTGTGTTGTATATGAAACTGAAAACAGCTGTTTTGTATCATGAAACTGAAATTCATTATTAAGTACAGTAAATGCTAAATAATGTGAGGGCGCTTCGGAACATTTCTGCACTTTCATTTCTATGAAATTTATTTATATTACTTATTTTTGTAACCTTCAGAAGCAAGTTGCTTTTCTTTTCATAAAATGCTGGTGGATAAAAGCACATTTTTAGAAGATCACTATTTGCTTCAGAAAAGAACTCTGTTGATTTGGGTATTATTCCTGATGCTCTGATTGTCGTAGGAAAATCTGCCTTGTGTACCTTCTTTCAGCAGAGCAAACAAGTTAAAGTCAGGGATCACCAATAACACTTCATGTTTAATATTAATTCAAAATCATCAATACGTATTAAAATCATTATGAGGTTCTTATGAAATACATAAAATTTTCCACCAAAATGCAACTACAGATGAAAAAAATTGACCTAAAATACCATTAGTACCATTCCTTATATGACAAAAAAAATATAGCTATTTTTATGAAATGAATCTCCAAAATTACATAGACTAACACAATTGACAAACCATATTACAAGTATTTTGAGAGACGTACATTAAAATTAGTCCCTTGGAGCAGACTACATTCTCAAGGAATTATTAAAATCGTTGAGAGACTCGACCATGACAAAACTGTTCCACTTTGTGTGCTAGAAAAGCAAGTGCTGATAAGTATAAATATTAGTGAACTGTCAGTTTAATAATTCGTGGTTGCAGATTTATGATATGAGTTATTTACGAAATAAAACTGATAGAAGCCAACCTCGGTGAAGATAAGTTTGGGTTCTGGAGAAATCAAGGAACATGGAAGGCCCTGTGTCTTGTCTTAGAAGATTGACCAAAGTACTGTAAACCTAAAATTACAGTATTTCTATATTTAGAGAATGCTCTTACAATGTTGACTTGAATACAAACTGTAAAATTCTGAACATAACAGGATAAAATACAGGGAACAAAAGTTATCTGCAACTTGCACAGAAATCAGATTGCAGGTCCAAGAGTCGAATGACATGAAAGGGAAGTAGTGACTGAGAAGGGTTGTAATGAAGACTAATTCAGTCTGTACATGAGCAACCAGTGGGGAAGTCAAGGAAAAGTTTTGAAGGGTGACTAAAGTCCAGGAAGGAGGAGGAAAAAAAAGGGAAAAACTTTTGAGGTTTGCTGATAACATTGTAATTCTCTGAGACACAGGAAAACTTGGAAGAGCAGTTGAACAGAATGCATAGTGTCTTGAAAAGAGGGGGCAAGACGAATATCAACAAAACTAAAATGAAAGTAATGAAATTTCATTGAATTAAATCAACTGATCTGATAGAATTGGATTAGGAAATGACACACTAAAAATAGACGAGTTGATGATTTTTGTTATAACTGATGATGGACACAGTAGGCAGGATATAAAATGCAGAGTGGCAGTAACAAGAAAAGTGTTTCTGAAAAAAAAAGGAATTTGTTAACATGTCACATAAATTTAAGTGTGAGGAAGTCTTTTCCGAAGAGATTTGTTTGGAAATGTAGCCTTCGCAGAAGGTGTGTATGTGCTCTGATGGAAGATGTTGGATTGGGATGAGTCAAAAGCCTCTCATTGACAGTAGAATCTCTACACTACTCTCCATCGGTTCATATTATTAGCTCAGATGAAAATCTGGTGGACACTGATAGGTGGGCGTCAACCTATGGACGTCAGCAGCAAAGTGTTGTCACGAAGACAACTGCAGCTTGCGTGCTCCATGTAGCTCGGACATGGAACAACCTTGTATGGTAAACATTTCTGGCACATGGCTTAGTTAAATCATGAGCTAATGTGACAGTCCGGCATGGCCATGCCAAGAACAGGCCAGGTGGGAAGTGTTCCGCAGTAATGGGAGCATGAACGTCTGGGAGTGAACCCCTTCTGACGATGGTGGATGTTTGACACTCATCTGATCAGTGTTGTGGGTGGATCCCCTGCCAGCTGCTCCTGTCAAGATGATGGTGATGAGGCAGCAATCTCTCAAAGCAAGCACACGCTGTGATGGACACCAATTCTGACTAATCAATTTGATGGCCTACCTTGCTGGACAGCCGGTATTTGTTCGTACCAAAGCAGGTGTCTTGTATGATGCATGCCAAAGTGTCCCTGGTTTTAGTGATTAGCCAGGCACTGATCAGTAGATGGGCGGTCGCTATAGCATAATGCTGTGCCAGCGTATTGTGGCAAGTGATATTTTTTTGGCATCAGGCACTCTTTCCTAGGCTTGTACTGTTTGACCTTGTACGTAAGTGGAACATATATGCTAAGCTGTTGAGAGAAGAAGAGTATAAAAGCTTTCGAAATGTGATGCTAACAGAATATTGAAAATAGTCATGTAGATCGAATAACTAATGATGTGGTACTGAATCGAATTGGGGGGGGGGGGGAAATTTGTGGCACAGCTTGACCAAAAGAAGGTTTGAATAAATGATTGGGCACATTCTGAGGCATCAGGGAATGGTAGTTTGGTAATAGGAGTGAGTGTGTTGGGGGAGGGGGGGGGGTTAAAAATAGTTGTGCAAAACCAAAACTCGAATACATTAACCAGGTTCAAATGAATGTTGGTTGCAGCAGTTAGACTGAGATGAAGAGGCTTGCACAGAATAGAGTAGCATAGAGCACTGCATCAAATCAATCGTCGGACTGAAACCCAGAACAGCAATGTCACATGCCAGAATTGCAACAACCGTGAAATCTTAAATACTTTCACAATGTTAAGACTACACCTGGTCCTTTAGCGTAATTTATTTAGTTCATAGCTGGAGCACATCAGAAGTGTGACTGGGGCTTGATGCTTTGAGGTTCCTTCATGAGTGTCCTTACTGGATTCGAGGCTCACATGAGTTCTTAAGTTCTCCCAATTGCACATGAGAAATTAGATGCTAAGGAAGACATCAGTAGTTTTTTACCTTTTTCAAAGGATAGTGTAGTTTCAAGTTGTGAATTATGGCATGCTCAGATACTAAAGTCACACTTTTTACACCAATGTGAAGTGACATAATATGGGGGATCACATGCTAATATCCTCCAGAGGTTAAACCACCACTGGTAAAATTAATACAACAATTCCTACCAAGAATTGCCTCTTTCAGGGTGTAAACAAAAGTGTGAGAATCAACATTGCTGTTTGATATTATGACTCCATTTGAAAGTTTCATCTTTTCTATTAAATGTGCCATCATATTGTAACTTTCTCTCCAGTCTACTGTAATTGGTGCTGACATAACTTAGAAAATGTGAACTTCCCTTCTACTATGACTTTTTAACACGGCATTCCTAGTGCAGATCTCGGCCACAAAGTTCTCCATCTATTCAGTAAATTATAATGTTGCTCTCAAACTTGTGGCCACTTTTATTTCAGTCAGATAGTGGAAGGAAACTGTTTATTGTTATGTACTTGTAATTGTCATCAGTGTCATATAGTGGAGGCAATTGTAATCTATTCTGACACTCAAAACTGCAACTTTGAGTTTTCATTTATCTTGAACTGGGCAAAGGCTGCTTCTTTAAATTTTTTTATAATGTGAATGGATGTTCCAAATGTTCTGCATCCCTTAAAGTAATACACCTACATCTTCTTCTATGCGCTACATGTCACTGGTCGGTGTGTAGCACAGGATACGTGTACCAGGTTTATTCCCTCCTACCCATTCCAGTTTCTGATATTAACATGATTGTCATTACACGAGATGCCTGGTGAAGAAAGTACACGTTCCATGACTCTTTTTTGCAATGCGAGGCTTCAGAATCTTGTGAGTAAGGCTCTGTGCAATGTGTGTTTCTCTTGTAGCATCTCAGACTGCCATATTGTGAGCGTTTCTGTGAAAATCATGCTGCTAAGCAAACCCACAATGAAACATATAGTTCTTCTCTGAATCATCTCCTCCTCATCTGTTAATCCTGCAGGGTAAAACAGGCAAACTGTGCTTATATTTACATTTACGCATGTCCTATTTTATGGAAGTGGAAACTGCCTACATACCAAGTGTATGTATTAAAAGTATATCACTAGTACATTTTTGCACTAGCAATTCTCCTTAGTATCTATAATGTCTTCCTCAGCTATGTACATAAGATCATGAAAAGTTATTAATTATTACTAACCATGACAAGTTACTCATTTCAGAAAGGCATTAAACACAATTCTGCAGTGTTATCTAATGAACAAAATAAGGGCACATGGAATATCAGATCTACTGTGTGACTGGTTTGAAGAGTTTCTAGTGGACAGAATACAGTATGTCATTTTGAATGAAGAGGTGTCTTCAGAAGTAAAAGTAACTTTGGATGTGCCCCAAGAGATTGTTATAGGACCATTACTTTTCACAATATATGTAAATGACATAATAGATGATGTCAGAAATTCTGTGACTCTTTTCATGAATGACACTGTTGTAGACAGAGAAGTCGCAATGCTGGAAAATTGTAGAGAAATACTGGAGGAGCTACAGAGGATCCACACTTGGTGCAGGGAGTGGCAATTGACCCTCAGCATAAACAAGTGTAATATAATGTGTGTACATAGAGAGAAATATCCTTTACCGTTTGATTACACAAGTGCAGAACAATCACTAAAAGCGGTGACTTCCAAGTGTCACATAGATTCTCGGCCAACTCCAGATGTTCTGCATCATGATGTGGATTATTGTTATATTGCTGAAAACATACCTACCTAGAAGAGTCAGCCAATGTATTGCTTCTTCCTCTTATGTATATTTCATGAAGAGACCTTGAAGATAAAATTAGGTACATTCAAGCCCTCACAGAGGCTTACCAGCAATCATTCTTCCTGCAAACCATACATGATTGGAACAGGAAAAGGGAGTAGTGGTACTGGTACATAAATTACCCTCCACCACACACCAAAAGGTGCCTTGAAGAGTGTAGATGTAACTATATTATGAAAAGGATAGTTTCTACTCACTGTATAGCAGAGATGCTGAGTCGCAGATAGGTACAACAAAAATACTCTCACAAAATGGGGTTTCGGCCAACAAATCCTTTGTCAGAAACACACACACACAACAAACCATAGTCTCTAGCAGCTGTGATGTTGTGTGTGTGTGTGTGTGTGTGTGTGTGTGTGTGTGTGTGTGTTTTAGACAAAGGCCTCCTAGGCCGAAAGCTTATTTTGTGACAGTCTTTATGTTGAGCCTATGTGTGGCTCAGGAGCTCCATTATATGGTGAGTAGCAACTATCCTTAATTCATAATATTGTTACATTCCATCCTGTATTTTCCATAGATGTAGATGTACAGGGCTACTTAGAGGATTTTACTGCATAACCAAATATGGTGCTGAAGTTCTTGAGGCACTGGTCTCCGTTTGTAGAAGCTTGGTGTATATATGCAGACTGAAGTGACGAATGAAAATTTGCACCAAGCTGGACAAATTTTCATTTGTTACTTCTGTCTGCGTATATAAATCATAGATGTTTGAGGCTTGAAAAGGTCTCTGGAACAATACGGTTTCGTTTGAAGAGACACCTGTGATGATTTATACCATTTTCCAGTTATCTTAGGTTGAGGTAACAGTTGTTTCTCTAAACCTAATAAACATGTAAATGGTGCCTCTAAGAGTGCCATGGTCTATTTTCAGTCTTGTCTTGTCTTGTCTTGTCCTTGTCCTTTTGCGTTGTTGTTGATGGAATTTTGAACCCTAATCTTCCTTCAGTTCTTTTTTTGTCCTATTTCATTCCCACTTCCTCCCCCCCCCCTCCCACCTCTCCCCCCTCCCCCCTCCCCCCCACCCCCAAATGAACTTTCCTTCAATAAATAAAATCTAAAAACTGCTGGAAATATCTTCTTAACAGGAAATTTTACGGAGTTCAGGATTTAAGCATCCCTAAAGTAAAATTTTAAAGATCATGAATACAAAACAGGCTGTATTTCACAAAAGCTGATTGTATAATGAAGAATTGGTATGTCATTAAAAATGTGAATCAATAAAAATTTACTTTATGGTACCAATGTATATAAAGCAACATTTTATTGTAAAAATTATGGTTGTAGAATTGACAAGCATGCATAATACATGTACAGGCATTTGATGTCTCTACCTTGTGTTTTAATTTTGCTAAACAGTCATTACTAACAGGAAATGTGAAATAGTCAAGCTTTCTAGTTATTAAGCCAAATAAAGTTACATTTTCAGATTTTAATTATATATGATATGAGTGATATGTATTAGAGGAATATCATAAAGTCTTGTCATAATTTCCATGAAAGTAAGGGAAAATACTGCATAAACTCTTGAGGATGAGAAAGTATTTTGGAAACAGATCAGACTGACATAAGATCATAGAACTGCTTCACCTCTGTATGGAACTTGCTACTTTAGAGTACTAAAATGTGACAACGCATGGACATTTGTAATGAAAATTTGACAAGAAGTTGAATGTAATAAAGAAAGTACAAGACTACCTTGGTTAGAAGATCTTTTAGCTGGAGTAATTTGAGACAGAATTTTTTATATACTTTATCGCAGCAATTGTTTTAAATTGTTGATTTAGGCTTTAAGATGTGAAACCATCTGATGTTTTATTTATCATTCAGCCCTCAGTAAAGTCTGCATGGTGCAGCCACGAAGTTAAAACCACCTACAAAACAAGCAATTATCTCATTTTACAGTTACAAAATTCTGTCACAGCATTGTGGCGATGTTTTCTGGGGTATAAAGTTAGGCACATGTCCACAGTATCCTTCAGCCAGTCTTAGATTACTGTATTGATGTAGTACACTGTATTATCAATGTTAGAGAGAAGGAAAGTTTCTACTCACCATATAGCGGAGGTGCTGAGCCGCTGTAGGCACGACAAAAAGATTCACACAATTATACCTTTTGGCCAGGTTAGTACAGCAACATGAGTTAATCTTGATGTGGATCTACAGCCACAGCATTAATTTGTCATATACAGGGTGAACCAGAACTCCACCAACAAACTTTTAGAGTATTGACCAGACGAGGTAAAAAAGTCTGACAAGTGTGCTCTAAAATGTATAACTTAAAAAGCTATGAGCACTTGTTCATCATTGAAACACATCTATTCTATCGAACAAGTGCTTGTAGCTCCTAAGGTATTCATTTTAGAGCCAATGTTAGACTTCTTTAGTGGTTTATACTACCACCTCTGAAAGTTTCAGTGGACTTCTGCTTCACTTTGTCTATAATTTGATTATAAAGCTGAATGGCTTATTTTAAAGAGCTTTTATTATGGGTTTGCCATTTTCTTGATTGGTTAGACCTTGTTGTCCGTTTATTGCAATCTTTTGTCAATTTATTTCTCCCTCTGTGCTCTTTAAATAATTTGTGTTGTGTTTTCAGAATTATCTTTTAAACGACTGTTTCTTTACTGCTGTATGAATCATCAAAATTAGAATATTACTTCTGCACATTTTACGATGGGTGTTTGCACTACAACATGCAGATTAGTCCATTGTTACCACACCACGTCCTTCCTATTTTAACATAATCTGGTTTGAGGGAGACTCTCCTCATCTGCCCCCACGCCAGTGAAGGGAAAGGCGATTACTGTATTCTAATTTGGAACCAGGGAAGACCCCAGAGGATGTGGATAGCTATAGACCTGTCTGACCTACCAATCACTTATGCAAGTAAGCCAATGACTGAGCTGGAACCGCAAGATGAAGAGCCTCTTCTCTGACTCACTTTGTGGAGTTTGGGAGAGATGGTGTGTTAGTGATCACCTACTCTGCCTACAGTCTGCCACCTGAATGGCTTTTACCCATTGCCAACATCTTGTCGTCATCATTTTTAACTTCTTTCACTTGCATAAAGCTTGTGACATCACATGGTGCCACCATCTCTCACCGTCTTTATGTGAGTGGGACTTCTCTGGCCACCACCTGATCTTCATCCGAAATTTTCTCTGTCTTTGGTACTTCAGAGTCAAAGTCAGTAATTACTACAATGAGTCCCACATGCAGAAAACTCAAGTCCCATAAGGCATTAGTGTGGAGTCACAGAGGGAATGGAATCTGTAGTCTCACCATTCTAATATGTTGATGACAACTACATGGTGTCATAAGGGAAGTAGAATATTGAACATGTACACATAGCTTCCAGTTCACTTGTACCAAAACTTGCATCATGCATTTTGATTGATCGATGTAGTAGAACAGTTCATCTGCACTCATCATCTACCTACATTATGAATTGCTTATGTGCCCAAGAAAAACAGCCAGTCAGGAATTCCAGTATCAGCCCAGTTCAGACTTTTGCTTGCTTAATCTCAATCATCTGGCTATGTTGCACATCCCCACAAATTTGCTTAGATCTTTCTCATGACCCAAAGGATCTGATAAGGCCTCGGTTGTTTACCAGTTGTTCCTCTCAGTGCTTAGTAATTACTCCAATTCAGATGTCATTTATAAGGGTCACTCAAGATTTGAAGACTGGACAGACTACATCTTTATGGCAGAACTGGTGATGATCATGTATGCCCTTCACTGCATTTGCACCCAGTCACATGAATATTTTCTGTTTTGGACTGACTCCAGTAGCTGCCTACAGCATCCAGTAGTATCACCCATATAACACCTCCTAGAACTCAATCACAGTAGGAAGAGAGTAGCATTCCTCTGCCCTCCCCCCCCCCCTCCCCCCGCCCTCCCTAGTCAACCCCTGGGATCCCAAAGAATGAACTTGAGGATTGGGTTGCCAAAGGGACTCTGGAAATAAAGGTACCAGGGTCTGACATGCAGATAACATTATATCACAAACTCTTAGCAGCATTGAACCCACAGTGGAGTGTCTCGGCCACAGTCTGCAAGTTTCAAACTGTAAGAGTTTCTGTGACTGTGTGTCAGTCTTCCTTTCGAACATCAGATTTCACAACTGATGTTAAAGCAAACTTCAGTTCTTGCAAATGTGGTGGAATTGTCATCTAATGGCAAATATAACACATTTGACAATAAATTTCTACCAAGTCACGGTTGAGAGGGAACGTGACAGGTCCAAGGTAGTTTAACTTAGGCTTAAATCTTCTCTGCTGTTTTCATTCCACTGTAGTTTTCTCTCTGTCACTTACATCATGTCTGCCACATATGAGAGCCAGAGTGACTTAGTTTCCTTCTGCTGACAACATTGGTGGCGTCAGTCTATATAATTACCGACCTATTTCTCCGCCATCTAATGCAAAACAAAGATATAACTTATTTTTTGTTGCCTGCTGTCACCTCGTCCCTTCACATTCTGTTATTAGTAATTGTGTATAATTTATAATTATCCTCTTTACATATTAAAATGAATTTTTATTTACACCTGTGCGTAAACTATTGTGAAACTGGTGTTTACGGAACGTCATAGGTATCTATGAATTGGCTTACTGCAAATGATTTCAGTTGTTCATATCTTCATAATTATTGTAGTACATTTGTGTGATGAAAAATGTTACTGATGTGTGTTATTTGATCAATTTAACTTGTATGCTCTAAGCAAAATAATATTGCACTTAAAAATACTTAATCTGTTTTCACAAAGGTCAGAGTTTACATTTCTTCCACCATCCTGAGTAGATTATCTGTAATTTCCCAAAACTACTTCATGTATATTTTCAGATGGTTCCTTCAGCTGGACTGCAACTGATTCCTTACCCCCATACATATTCACCCCAGTCAGTGTTCCATTTAATAAGCTTGATGATGTCTGCCTGAGAAACTGAGTCAGTATCCTTCCATTATAAGGGAGATGGTGAGCTCAGGAGAATGATGAGACATTACTGTCATCCTCTATAGATCTTGGGACATGATTTTCTTGTAAAAGAAATACATTGCAATTGTGTATTGCAATTTGGCAGGGTGTTGTAGCTATTGCTTTCATTATTAACCGTTACTGAGAGTCCTCTTAGGCTTTGTGTAGTATGCATTACTTATGAGAAATGTTTTAGGTGCCATTTTAAACATACTTATTATATTAATCTTTCTCATGCCTGTAGATAGTTTATTATAAAATTGTTTTCCTTGATAGAAAATATTGTTTTGAGTTTTTATTTCTTTTTCTTTGTTCCATGATTGAATATAGAACTATTAGAGAAATACTTAGTAATGTTTTCCCTAATATGCACAACAGATTGTAGATTACTCACACTCTGCAATTTCAAATACATGAAACGAAGGAAAGGTGGCCATTCGTCTATAGCTAACTGATAGACTACTACTGATAGCACATAGAAACACCCAACAGAAACTATTTAAACTAGCTTTCAAGCTCTTGCTTTTGCCCTTTCTCTTGTACATGTGCCCACAGACACTCAAAACGCACACATCAGTGGCTGCACCGAGACTGACGGTTGATTGACAGCAATTGCATAGGCAGGTGCAAGCGGGAAGGGCGTAATGGGATAGTGTGAGGCAGACCTTTCTACGGATGACACAGTGGCTTCACAACAAGACAAAAGAAATTAAAAGGGTACAGCGCATGAGAGATAAGGAGAGGAAGGTGAAGATGAGGGAGACAAAGAGGAAAGTGAGAAAGGGAGAAGAGTGGAAAAGGAGGAAGGGGGGGAGGGAGTGAAGACCATTTGATGGGGGAAGAGTGTGGGAGAAGACAGTACGTAATCTGATTGGGGAAGAAGTGGTGTGGACAGAAGAGAGAAGGGGAAAGAAAGTGAGGCAGTGGGAAACAGATTAGCAATTGTTGAGAGTAGGGGATATGCCAGAGACAGAATTCCCACCAGTGTAGTTCAGAGTAACTAGCGCTGGAAGGGAGTATCCAAATGGCCCACATAGTGAAGCACCTGTAGAAGCCATTTCTGCTTTTATGTGCAGCAT
The DNA here is from genome assembly GCF_023864345.2 of Schistocerca serialis cubense. Taxonomy (NCBI): domain Eukaryota; kingdom Metazoa; phylum Arthropoda; class Insecta; order Orthoptera; family Acrididae; genus Schistocerca; species Schistocerca serialis. The sequence goes on from NC_064643.1 coordinate 596,965,803, forward strand.
GTTCAGCAACTGGGGTGGTTCAGTTTGCAGTTTATCACAGTTGATGGTGACCATTCATTTGAGTAGACAGTTGGTTACTTGTCTTGTGCATATAGAATGCTTACAGTCATTGCAGCATAACATATATAAAATGACTGCATTCACACATGGCCCTGCCTTTTGTAAGGTAGAAAATGCCTGTCACTGGAATGTGGTAGGAGGTGGTGGGTGGCTGTGTGGGATAGGTCTTCCACCTGGGTCAACCACAAGGAAATGACCTAAGGGGTGCAGGATTCAGGAGCAGGATTGGACTAGGGATGGACAAGGACATTCTGTAAGTTGGATGAGCAGAACACAACTTTGGGTGATGTGGGTAGGATACCCGTCATCTCGGGGCACAACAAAAGGCAGTTGAAGTCTTTGTGAAGGATATGGTGGAGCTTTACAAGGCCAGGGTAATACTGGGTCAGAGGAGTTTGATCTGTGGCTGGTTAACAAATTTACTGGTGTCAGAGATGGAGATGGCAAGGGAGACCTGTTCATGTATGAGCTGGATAGGACATTGTCAGTCAGTAAAGGCTCTGGTAAGATTATCAGTAAATTTCAACAACTGCTTTCTGCTGCAGGTACAGCCCGACATGTGGTGCAGCTGTAAGGAAGAGTCTTTTTGACATGGAATGGGTGACAGCTGTGAAAGTGGAGGTACTGTTGGTGGATGGTGTGCTTGATATGGGCAGACATATTTGTGGAGCTATCTGAGATGCAGAGATCAATTTTGAAGAAGGTTGCTCATTGAGTTGAGAAGAAAGAGGTGAAGCAGATTTGGCAGTGGTTGTTGAGGTTATGGAGGAAAGAGCAAAAATTCTCTCTGCTATAGAACCAGATCATGAAAATGTCATCAATGAATCTGAACCACACAAGGGATTTTAGGTGTTGACTGGAGATGGATTCCTCCAGATGACACATAAATAAGTTGGCGTAGGATGTTGTCATGTGGATAGCCGTGGCAGTAATACAGATTTATTTATAGGTTTGCTCTTGGAAATGAAGTAATTGTGGGTCAAGGTGTGGTTTCGTAGGAGAACTAGGAAAGAGGTGGTGGATTTAGTATTAGGAGGATGGTGTGACAGGTAGGATCACAAGGCCACAGGCATGCGAATTGTCAGTACACGAGGATGTCACATCCACAGTGAGCAACAAGGAGTCTAATGGTAATATTGCAGGTACTGTCGAAAGGTGGTGAAGGGAGTGAGCATTGTCCTTAATGTGAGATGGTTGTTTACGGAGAATAGCTTGGGGGTTTTGTTCAACAAAGGCAGAGGCTCATTCATAATGGGATGACCAGTTGGGAGACCTATGGAGATGGTTTGTGGAATCGGTGAAAGGTAGAAGTGCAAAGGGTTGCTGGTATGAGGAGGGAGATGGATTCAGGTGACAGGTTTTAGGATGGACCTAAGGCTTTAAGGAGCTGCTGGAGGCCATGTTGGAATTATGCAGTGGCATCTTGATTCTAAGGATTGTATGCAGAGGTGTTGGAAAGTTGGAGCAGACTCTCAGCCACATAGTCACTATGTTTCATGACCACTGCCTTGGAGCCTTTATCTGTGGGAAAGAGGATAAGGTCTTGACTGGTTTTCAGGTTACAGATGGGGTGTTCCCTGATAGTGATGTTGGACTCACTGGGGAGGGATCTAGCAAAGGAAGGTGAGATCAAATTAGAAGTGACGAATTCCTGACAGAGGAGGTTGGAACTGTTTTCAATAACGTTCTACATTGGTTTTGATTTGCTGTTGTCAGTGGTTTGTGTGACCAAGAAAGTTTTCCACTATTAATAACTGCTTTGCAGTATTCTGTGATTGATACAGCTGATGTATTTTAGCTTGAATGAAAGAAATTTAGAAGTTTTTAAAAGAGAGAGGACAAATATAATAGCGCAGTTAAGAATTATCACATTTACAAATAAAAAACAGACTGAAGAATGTTGATATACTGGTGATTGTGTGTCATCTTGCCAGTTCTGCATTCTTGTCAGCAGTATTTTATGTTCCATTTTTGATGGCTGTGATGCCAAGACTTGTAGACATAACAAAATGACTCCATATGTTGCCTTGCAGAAAGAGCAACTTTATGTGCGACATTTTCAACATGACAGAAATTAAACTTGAAGACAATGTTACATAATCATCAATGCAACAACAAAATCTTAAGTTTATTGTAACTTCTTTCAGCTCGTACATTATAAGTGAAGAAATGATAGTTCCATGATGGAATAGGAATGAACAAAATGTAGGCCCAGAGTCAGTGCCCGAGTAAGTGGTCTGTGAAGTGCGTACAGTGTTCACCCCCCATGTATCATATGTAGGGACTTTACTTCATGGATACATGTGGTCACCCATGGGCATCTTATAGAGACAGTGATAAAATATTACTTCCTAGTTAACTCGGTGAGTCCTTTGCACTTTGAAGAACAGATTGCTACTGCATATATAGATTTACTGTTAAAAAAGGTGTGAATATTGTTCATTTATTCCTAGTTCTCACTTGCCTAGGAATTCTGAAAATGCTTTGTATCAGATTTATTTATGGTGCACGCTGCATATATAATCCTCATACCAATGTCTTTTCTAGGATTAAATCATTGAACTGACAGCAGTCTACAATTGAATCCCTTTGTAGAGTAGTGCTTTTGGTGTGAGTTCCGCTTGTTTTGGGGATTTTTGTGTTCCTGATTTTATGAATGCTGGTGCTCATGCTCCATGTGCTTCTCATCATTTAATTCCTTTGTAATATTCCTGGTTGAGCTTTCTCATGGTTTTTGTGGAACCATTTTGCTCTCAAGTTGCCGAAGCATAATTCTAGAACTGAAAGGCCAGTCAGAACAATTTCTACACTTTTTTATTTGGGTTTAATGTTACATAAACATATCCTTAGGAACAAACTCGTTTTTAGTGGTAAGGAATTGCTTACATGTAGTATCTCAAATCGATCAAACTGTTGCTTACAAGACTAGCATAATATGCTTACTACCTGAGCCTCCATCTTACTCTGTTACTCGCTCCTGTGAAAGGGAACGCGTTATGCAGATCTTGGTGCCTCTCACGTCCATCTAGAAAAGATAACCTGAAGATGCCTAAATAAGGCGAAATGCGTTGTTGAAAAATAAAAAACTAAAATTGCCACCACGACTGTTTTTAACCAACACTGTTAAGCACTGGTTTGCTGTATGCCACATATGGACTGAAAGACTTAAAAGACTCTTAACCACTCATTGTATTGAGCGTCATTGTGTTGGTATGCTCCAATGCAGTACTACAATGCTGTTAAAAGTAATCATACTTTTACTGTCATATCTCTGCTTTTCTAGTGTTAACATGTAATTAATACAGGTAATAACTTATTTTTCTTCACAAAGTGTATGCGTTTTTGATCATCAGAAAATATCATTGACAAATGCTCCTACTGAGTTTCTAAATAGGCCAGGTTCTGGTGCAGATTGTCAGCAAGATCAGAGACTAAAAAGTCCAGTGTCTTTTTTGAACATTGACGCAAGAAAATAAATGCCATAATTCCATGTTGTGTATTGACTGTCATGAATCTGACGAAATACACCACTTGCTCAAGAGCACAAATGGGAAACAAGTAGATGTCAGCAACTACACTGGTGAGCGAAACTTCAGGACTTTGGCATGATATGTTGCTGCCAAGTAACATAGCGTAAAGAAACTTGGACCATACATGGAAAGAACTGCTGCAGTATAGTCCTGAAAGTAACTGAAAAAAATTCGTGACGAGATGAACAGAAATGACATTTTCATTCAAAGACGATAGTCACACTTAAGTCACTCAATATCGTGATGGTGGTTCCCTGGATGTTACAGAAGGAGGGACTTGGTTCTTCATAGGGTGTGTGATCATCACTGTTCTCAGCGCATGTTCTGTATGATACTCCCATGCTGGCCACAAGGTTGGTAAGGATTTCTTATGATAGGGCAGTCCATTCCTCCACCAGTGCAGTTGTCACCTGGCTGGAAGGTCGATGGTGCGTGTGGGCATGCTGCAGTGCATCTCCCCAATGCATCCCGTAATGCTCAATGGGATTTAAGTCAGGGGAACGAGCAGGTCTGTCCATTTGCTGAATATCTTGTCGTTTCAAGAGCTCCTCCTCTTGAGTTGTTCAGCGCAGTTACATTTTATCATCCATGAATACATGCCTGAAAAGACATACACTGGGAAGGAGTAAAGTGTCACACTAATTAACAAAATGTTCTGGGTTATTACACCATGGTTGAATGGATTTCACCTTAAAACCAATGTTTCATCCCCATCTGTGGAGGGCATTTTCAAGGGTGATTATAGCTTCTTTGAATGTCCAATTCGCATCCTGGCTCACTACTGACGACAACAAAATTCTGCTTCTGCACAGTGGCATGACAGCACACGGTTTGAATGTGTGATCATAATTGGCCGTTGTTAACAGCCATCATTCGCTGTTGCCATCACCCTATATTGGAAATTTGGTACACATCTTTAGCACTGCATTGCAGATTCACTTTTACTCTCTCCTCTTTCCTATTGAAATTCTGAGTGTGTTTTACAATCCCTGTGGCCTCTCTGTATAACTTTCATGGTATCCACATGTGGCAACCAGTGCTAGAGTCCTATTAAAATGAATGTGGTGGTCTCCTGGCTGCAAACCATGTTCCGCAACAGATTATCTGTCGATCTCCCCTCTTCTGCAGTTGTCCTTGTGCTCATCTAGTCATTTTTTGACAATTCTTTTTGTAGTATCCACATGCAAGTCACCACAACTACACAGAATCCTATAAATTCTTGCTTTTTCCAGTGATTGGTGAGCATCCTTGGCTGATTTTAGTTTATCTTCTGGGTGGGTTTGTAGGTTACTGCGATGTTCCTCTTTTTCAAGATTTTTCCTGTGCTGTTAATAATGCCCTTAAAGTAAGGCAGGAAAATGTTTGATTTCACCGCCGCTTGAGCATCGCTATGATTTCTACATGGTGGTCTAGTGCTCTTTTCACCCCCGCGAATGAATAACCATTCTTGAGCAGTGCATTGGTGAGAAGTCTCAATTCTGCATCAAGCAGCTCTGGTTCAGAGATGTACCATGTTCTATCCACCAACGTTTTTATGATGCCCTGCTTTTGTTCTGGGTGGTGGTTCAAATCTCATTGTAGATAAGTCTGCGTGCACGGATTTTCGGTAAACCGTATGACCCAAGATACCGCCTTCTTTCTTGAAAACAAGCACATCAGGAAAATGCAATCTTCTGCCTGCAGGAAGAAACTGCAGTGTTTTCACAAGCATCTCAATGGGATCAATCCGAAGATTCAGTTTACCATAGAGGAGGAGGCTGGTGGAAGATTGTGTTTTCTTGATGTGCTAGTTGTCAAGAAAGAAGATGGATCTTGGACTATGTGGTTTACCAAAAATCCACACACACCGACAGTTACCCACACAGGGTTTCAAACCACCACCTACAATGAACGGGAGGCATAATAAAAACGTTGGCAGATAGAGCATGGAACCTCTCTGAACCAGAGCTGCTTGATGCAGAATTGAAGCATCTCACCAATGCATTGCTAAAGAATGGTTATTCCTTCAACGAGGTGAAAATAGTGTTAAGACCACTGTGTAGAAAATATAACAATGCTCAAGGAAAAATCTTGAAAGAGCAGAACATTGCGGTAATGTACAAACCCACCTCGAAGATTGATTACCTAAAATCAGCCAAGGATGCTCGCTAGTCGCTCGAAAAAGCAGGAATTTATAGGTTTCTGTGTAGCTGTGGGAAGGTGTACGTGGGTACTAAAAAAAGAGCAGATAAGCAGAAGGGCAATTGCAGAAGAGGGAAAATTGACAGATCATCTGTTGGGGAACATGCTATGCAGCCAGGTGACGACGACATTCATTTTGCTAGGAGTCAGTTACTGGCAGCCACAAGTACTTACCATGAAAGGTTATACAGAGAGGCCATAGAGATTGTGAAACACCCCCAAAATTTCAGTAGGGAGGAGAAGGGCATGAAATTGAATGACATCTGGAGCCCAGTGCCGAAGATGATGTGTACCAGTCTTCCACAGCAGCAGTGATAGTAGCAGTGTACGATGGCAGTCAACAACGGCCAATTGTGGTAGTGCATTCAAAACGTGCCATCACGCCACTGCGCGGAAGCACGTGGAAGTGGAATTTTGCTGTAATCTATAGCGAGCCAGGGTGTGAATCGGGCATTCAAAGAAGCTACGATCTCCCTTGAAAATGTGCTCCACAGATGGGGATGAAATGTTGGGTTTTAAGGTGAAATCCATTGGACCAAGGCATAATAGCCCAGAATATTTTATTTCTTGTGATATTTACAGCAGTGGAAGTTTAAATTTTTGAATCAGTGTCATAATAACATTTACCAGTGAGTGTGCTGTGTTCAAAGACTGGGGGTGAGTATGTCCATGATACATTGTGCCTCCCTATACCATAGTACATGGACCACCAAAACAGTTGTTTGACAATGCTGGATGTATGCTCACACGGGGAGAGGCGAGAACACACAGTGCACTCAGGAACATTGTGGACCAAATTTGTTTTGGTGGTCCAAGTGATGTGGTGTGCTGAGGAACATGTTTTTATGGACTCTTGATTGCAAATCTTTGAACATGGGGCACTTGGCGGTCAGTGTTATTAGGACACAGTACTGCTTCCCTGTGGGTTTCTTTTCAGGAGCGCATTCGGTGCTGACTTTATTTTTCTGGATGAACAGCGCAGGTGGAGAAGCTCTGCGAAAAAGAGGATATTTGGCAAAAGGACAGACCTGCTCATTCCCCTGACTAAAATCCCATGGAACATGTGCGGGATGTGTCGGGCAGATGCATTGCGACACACCCAATGATCATCCAGCCAGGTGTCAACTGTGCAGCTGGAGGAATGGAACACCCTACCACAAGAAATCCTTACCAACCTTGTGGCCAGCCTGGGAGTTGCAGAAAATGCATTCCTAATTGCAGTGATCACACACCCTATTAAGAACTGAGTCCCACTTCTGTAATGTCCATGAGACCACCATGAAAAACAGTGACTTAAGTATTATTAAATCCCATCGAGGGTCTGTTGGGGAGATGTATTGCAGCACATTTGTGTGCACCAATGACCACCCAACACTTGTCAAATGCACTGGTAGATGAATGGAATGCCCTAACACAAAAAACTCCCTATCAACCCTGTGGGAAGTATGAGAGCATGTTGCACAGCATGGATTGCCGTGTGTGGTTATCATACCACCTGCTAAAAACTATTTCTCGCCATTTGTAGTGTCGAATTGTCATTATTGTCTTCAATAAAAGTGTCATTTCTGTTTGTCTCATTGTATATTCCTTTCGGTTATTTTCTGTACTATATTATAGCAGCTTTCTCTACGTACAGTTCATTTTCATATGGCTATGTTACTTGGCAGTTGCACATAATGAGTTACTTTTTTCCTATAGTTTTGCACACCAGTCTGTATCTGGCTATGAATTTGAATAGGTAGAACAATTTAAACATTTGGAATTTGAGTGTGACTCAAAGCAGTGATACCTCTTACAAAATTAAATTGCGACAAGTGGCAACTAACCTGTCTTGAGGAACCAATCTCACACCGGTAAATTAATCATCTATAAAACAATAATAAGACCTGTTTCCACTCTTGCCTCAGAAACTTGCCCACCAATAGTAACATACTGGAAGCCTTTGAGAGGGCGCAACTTCAGAGGGTCGTTGGTTCCCACAGAGGAGGAGGAAGGGGAAGAAGACGAGATAGCAATGAACTTTATACCCTTTGTAAAGACCCACTGATTAGAAGGGTAGTAAAGTTTGTGATGATGTGGACATGTGGCACTGATGGATGATATGGAGGTACTGAAGAAGATATTAACTGAACACTGCAGGGGACAAACGCGGGCTCGAGGACCGAAAACCGTGTGAATAGCTACTGAGAATGGGAGATGGGAACTTGAAAGCAGTGTTGTAAAATCGAGGCATATTGCGGAAAATGGGGGGGGGGGGGGGGGGGGGGGGGGGGAAGGACCGCAGTGGATTCTAGAAAAGTACGAGGAGGAGGTGGAACCCTTTGCGTGTTAGTGGTTGGCTGTACAACTGACATCGTGGAGAGAGGAGACGCAAGCGGCGGGCGGGTACCAGTGTCTGGTTCTGGGTCCCGAAGGCGGCGGCCTTGCGTTGAGGCCTCGCTCAAGTCCGCCTCAGACGCACGGCGGGTGACGTGGCGGGGCTACAGAGCGATGGAGAGGCGCTCTACAATCGAGAACAGTAAACCGTCACCGTCTTTGCGGCTGGACGTGAAAAAAAAAAATGCCGGAAAATCGTAAATAAACCGGCTCGCGTACTGAATTTCGCTCGCTTCTCCTATTTCAGATCTCGAACCGCACGCAGGTTACTTCCCCTTAAACCGGGAAAAAGAAAATCAACAAATTGACAGTATCTCAACACGCTTTAGGTCGAATGCAACGTAACTTCGTCAAGGTGTAGACTACATGAAACCGTATAAATACGAGTACACGATTTAATTAGATAAAAATTTTGTTAAAAATACGTCAATATGGAATGTGAGTTCCTCGAACAGTAATACAGCACATACAGCGTTGTGTGGTTGTGTTAATAATGCTGCGTGGGATGTGCGTACAAGGCGGCTTACTCTCTGCTCGTAGCTACTCTTGACGCATCCGGGGTCATGTTATGTTAGGACGATGGCGGCGGGCAACAACACACTACCAGAAACATCTCGAACATCTTCTATGCGAGTCGGATCCGGAGATCGAGCTTGACACCCAACGAGCCGAATTATTTACGTCTACATATATCGTGCGCAAGTTATTGTGAAGTGCATGTCACAGGGTAAATTGTACCAACATTAACGACTGTTCTGTCCCATTCCGTTCATGTAAGGGACGACACAAAAAATACTACTATCCCTGTGTTTCAGTAGGCGTTTGTACATGCGATCATATGGATTATTTTTACAGTGTCGAACATCTGTCTTTGATCTAGGAAGGCAGAATCTACCTCTTCACCTGCATCTAATACTTGCAAGATGATAAGTGTGAAAAGTTAGCTGTGGTTCACCGAAATGGCTTACTGAACCTGTGTTGGTACTTTGAGAGAAATTAAGTTTCTCTGGGTACGTCGTGATGTTACAGCTTAGATTGTTCGCTGTCTACCTTCTTTAAAGTCTGTTACTGTGAAAACTGCGAAGTTGCACCGTGATTTTGGAGTCCATGTTAAATTGTAGGCGCCCCCTATAAATGACTAGCAGAGTCAGTTCAGAGGTCTGAGGTACGCGATGGAATACGATTTCCAATAGGACCATGCCTGGTAAACCAGTATGCTGTTCAAACCAGCCTCTGGGTTAGTGACAGTTTCACATTAGGCTAAATACAACACGTGTCGCATAAGTAATAAAGATCTAAGCCTACACGAGAATAAAAAATATTATCTCTGTGCAGTTGTCTGGCAACGTGGAAAGACATAGAAAGCGTGGTATCCACCAATAGGTTGCGCCCACCCTACTCGATTTCCCCCCTGCCCCTCCCCCAAAACACACACACACACACACACACACACACACACACACACACACACTCCCCCCATGCTTATCGTATAAAGGGATCTGTACCTCAAACGTCTCTTGGTTCTTTTATATCTTAACTGGGGCTACTCCATGGTGAGACTGGTCCTTCGTTTGCAGTATACATTTTGATGAACACTGTCTCGTAACACAAGTGGTGCGAAGGCCACGAGAAGTCAGACAGTTACAGTATCCCACATCCAAAAAAATGGTTCAAATGGCTCTGAGCACTATGGGACTCAACTGCTGAGGCCATTAGTCCCCTAGAACTTAGAACTAGTTAAACCTAACTAACCTAAGGACATCACAAACATCCATGCCCGAGGCAGGATTCGAACCTGCGACCGTAGCGGTCTTGCGGTTCCAGACTGCAGCGCCTTTAACCGCACGGCCACTTCGGCCGGCTATCCCACATCCAGGCACATCATTGTGCCAGTTGGACATAACCATAAGCGCTAACGCGGTAATCAGCGCATGTTAAAGAAATCCTAGTAAAAGACAAACACACATAGTACACAAATTAAAAACAAAAAAAAAATTGAAAGAATAATAGGAAGGCTGCGGACTTTCACAGTGTGGGCGTATTGAAGAAAACTTTCCACGGATTCATCCGGATCCCATTGCGACTGATCATCCACGATAGTTACCAGCTTCAGGCCTGCAGTGTTCTGCGCATTATATTCGATGATATCATTGTCTGTTCCGTGTAGTGCATAGCACGGGAATATTATTGAGAGCCGTCGTACATCTTGGCCGATTGTGGATCCTGAACTGTTCGAGGAGTTTACAGTAGACAATGAGGTGCCACCGACGTTTAACCACATGGCCGTCTCTGTCTGAATTCGCACTCCTTCCAATGCGCTAATGATTCTCCGTTCAGTCAGTCGTGTAAATTATGCATCGAAGACAGCTTCTATCATTATCGCAACACAAGCTACCATCCTACTCCCAAAGACGCAACTTTCCGCCACGCAGAGATGATGCAAGCTAAAGGTTTGTATAGGGACAGCTTAAAACACAAACAGGTTTACAGCGCCACTGGTTTGGATGTCGTGGTTTCGTGCAACAGTGCTATGCTATAAACGCAGCGGACTTATTTACCTGTTGCTTTTTGTTTTCCTTAGTTATAGTCATTTCTACGATTTTACTCTTTATATTCGGACACCAGTATAATTAACATACGAAGTATTGTGATAGGCTGTGAGTAAATTTGTGAATGAGTTGAATACTGATTGTCACACAAGTACAATGACATCAGCCGTAACACAATATGAACATGTTGGTATGCTACACAGTCGCCCAAGTTTCGGATACTCTGTAAAACAGAATAAAAAATGTTTTCGCATAATTTTGTCTACGTGGTAAAGTGTTACGGCAGGATACTTGTAGTTATGGGCATGGACGTATTTGCTTGAATCGCTGTAGATGTAAGCACCGTACCGAGGAAATCCCGCGCCCCTGGCAAAATGTGAAAGCTGCGGCCCCCCCCCCCTCCACCTCTGTGTAAAACTGCCTCTCTGCAATTTTTTAATGCAGATTTGGCAAATTTTGTAAGACGTTTGAGCAATAGGAGCGACGACTAATGACAGCATACGATTGTGTAGCTGCCTATACCCAAAACAACTCCCGTAATCTTTGTTAATCCTCGACAGGAGTTTGTTCTTGATCTTTCTATGGACAGAGCAGATCGTACCAACCAAAACTAGGGATAAGCATAAAGACTGGAGGGGCAGGTTAATTCATCGTGTTTGCTTGCTTTCTCTATACTCGCGACTCACTCGTGATCTTGGGAGAAATCAAAAGCCTCCAAATAGTGTATTTACTGCAGGACCGACTAGTTGCTCTTTCAAATCGTACAATAGCGTAGCGAAGTAACAGCAAGAACTTCGTTGTTGAAGATGAACGAGTTGCCTAGGCTGCAGCTGTATGAATCAAGTGCTCTATGTCCACATAAACTATGTTTGCCGTAGACGTCCGTTCAGTATTAGTCATTTCTTTATTATGCTGCTCGAAGGAAGTGACACTGTGACAACAGCGTGGGTATAAACTCACGGGCCGAGGGAAAAAGATTTCTTCTCGTAGGCAAAAAATAGGAAGAGAGGGATAGAACAACCCACATACCTCTCCAAGTTATCTCTTGAACTGGTTTTTATCGGCCCTCCCTATGCCTGTGCCTGCGCCCTCGTCTGGGACCCATCTCGCCACCCCGTCGGTACGACCCTGTTCCAAATACATCTAGTGATGACGTAGTATTCCGAAATCGATCTTTTATGTTGTGTGAATAATCAACGTCCGGAAGTTTGCAGTCTTTCACATAATAAAACAGTAGCCGCTGCGTCCCTCCGAGATGCCATCGTCAATAAAGGAGGACGTACAATTTGGTCATTATTCATCACCTGTGCAGCATTCTCATTCCTGACAGTCTCCTGGAAACCACGGAGAAAGAGAACGTACGTACGTACGTACGTACGTACTTGTGTGTGTGTGTGTGTGTGTGTGTGTGTGTGTGTGTGTCCTGCTGAAACACACTGCGTTGGTGAGGCGGGACCTATGCACACGGTAGCAGGCTGGTTAGGCTGGTAGCGGCGTGAGAACCGGCAGGCCGTGAAGTCTGGCATCGATGCAGGACAGCTGTGTTCGCTCGCTCGCTGCGTTGCGCGCTGCCCGGCCCGGCGCGGTGCGTTATCTGCAGCTCGGCGTTGGCGCGCTGCTCGCGGCCGATGGCTGATAGACAGTATGGGGGGGGGGGGGTCGCCCCATTACGTAAGGCGCTGGCTGTATCGTCTGCCAGCTACCAGGCGTGTTAACGCGTTGTTGACTGCGGGCAAGATACGCCGGCCCGCCCCACTCCGTCACGCCGCTGGTTCAGCTGCTGCAGAGCGCCCTCTGTTGGCTGCTACCAGACTCCAGGCAAGCTGCTCTCCCGATCTGAACCCACAGTTGCATTTCACCGGCGGAATACAGTTATCGATCTCACGTAACGGGCATTAGCCCTTTTGTGTGATAGGTCGTGCCGTCTGGTTGGTCTTACATCATGTCCACGAAGATATTCGTGAAAGGAGTGCTTCTTTTCTCCTTGCGCCTCGAGTGCGGAGGCGGTTAAATTTATGTACCAATTGTAGCAGATGCTACGAAGCCCGCGGCTTCAGCCAACACACAGCACTGCTTATACAGTGTGGTCAGAAATAGCCTGGGGAGCTTGTAAGGGTGTTGCAGGCTAGGTTTCGTTGAGGGGTAATTGTTACGAAAAAAATTCCGTACGTTGCACCGTAACCGACTTAACTCGCACTGAAGTTAGCCAATCGGGCCGCAGCGCGCGCGCATTGGAGCGGTCTCCCAGAGACAGTGGCGCCAAACTTGTTCTCGTTTGGTTTCCCCAAACTGGACAAACCCTTTTGCTAACCTAGCTTACATTTATCACTTCCAAAAAAAGGCACTCTGTAATTGGTGGTAACTCGGTGACCCACACGTCTGTGCATTACAGTGTTTCAGCGCGTGCAGGTGCATGAACCAGCGCTCGCAACAACCAGATTGGCTAACGTCAGTGCTAATTAAATCAGAAACGCGCTACGTATCGATTTTTTTTTTCCTAGCAATTATTTTTCGGCACAATCTTCCCCTGCAATAGTCTTACAAGCTTTTCAGACTTTGATCGCCTTGTATATTCTGGGGAAAATAACCGTTAACAGTTTTCAACTTGAGATTATAACACCTATTTAGGATTATGTGCTCATAATTTTGCAGTATCTGTAAAACACTGTAAATAATAAATTCTTGACATAAAAAGCGTTTATTTTCGGACCTTTCGAGAATAAGTGCGATGTAATTCTAGTTTGTTAAATCACATTGTACGTGTTGCAAATTGCGTCAAAAGTTTTATTTAGTGTGTGTTCCACAGTGCTGTGCTCTTCATTATTACGAGCCGGATGAGTAATCTCGATCGACTTTATCTGCTTCACATTGTTAACAAAGCACGCCAGATATCGTTTGCCGGTGCACATGAGCGGCTAAAGCATTCCTCTAAAATTATTTTTTATGTTTAAAAAGGTTTATTCTAAAAAAAATAGTGATGCTCCCACATTCTTACATTTCTTTTTGTAACTAACAATAGTTGCTCACTTTTATGAAATTTATTATTATTATTTTCGATTATTCCGTTTTAAGAGAGCGACTGAACTTGAGTAGTCATGATTTCGTCTTCTTTCTTCCCAAATTTTCTTCATATGTTCGCTGTGTTCTCTCTTGCGTTCTTCCGACCATCTTTTTCCCGTTATGTTCTCCGTGTGTTCTTGTTTAAGTGTGCGTTTCTTTATGATGTTTCTAAACTGTTCTCTATTGTTTATGTTGTCTTGTGTGATTCCCAGTTCTTCTTCTGTTTCAGTGATACACTTTGTCTTGTTTTTGCTCTTGTTTACTGTCTCAAAGATTTGCCTTGTGAGCCTGGTTTTGTTCATCCTGCTGATATGTCCATAAAATTTCATCCTCTTTCTAATAGTGTCTGTTATTGTTTCTATGTCTTTGTAAATCTCTCTAGTTGGCCTCTTCATCCAAATTCCTTCCCGAAACACTGGTCCGTATATTTGCCTCACAATTTTTCTTTCCTGCTTTTCAGTCTCTCTAATCTTCGTGTGACTATGAATCACTGTAGTTTCTGCAGCATAAAGTGCTTATGGTAGGACAACTGTGCTCTAATGCTGTAGTTTCGCATTGACAGAAATAGATTTCTTATTATAGTGATTCCAAGTGAGCTCATACGATTTTTGTAATATGGAGATTCTATCTTTATTGGCTATTGAATTCAGTCCTGATGATTGGATTATCTGTCCCAGATATCTGAAGTGGGCAACTTGTGCCACTTTTCCGTATTGAGTAGTAATGGAGAGATAATCCACAGGTTTGTTTTCCATGTACTGTGTTTTCTCGCAAGAGACTTGTAGCCCAGAATGGCAAGACCGTCCACAAAAGCCAGACACTTCACCCTGATTCTCTGCTCTTTTTTAATCCCAAGCTGAATTCCTTTTATTTCCTTTTCCCATGTCCTCACAATTTGGCGAACACCAGTATGGATATGAAATGCTTCTGATGATGTTTCTCCCATAAATTTAACTTTGGAGGTTGTATCTGTTAACGCCTGTTGAATAATTGACCATGTTTTCCTGTCAATCCTGAACTCCTCTAAAGTGTGGAATAATGTATGTCTATCTATTGAATCGTAAGCATTTTTAAAATCGACGAAAGTTACCACAGTATTTCTACACCTTCTCATTTGCAAAATTGTTTTTTAAATTCCATATCTGTTCGATGCAGGATTGACCTTTGCGAAACCCTGCCTGATACTCCCCTGTTAACTGGTCCGCTTGTTCTTATCTGTTTAACAGGTCCTTTGAAAGAATTTTGTATGTTACAGAGACCAGTGAAATCCCACTGTAATTATTTGGATCGGTTTTTGCACCATTTTTATAGAGAGGGTGAATTAATGCGCATTTCCACTCTTCAGGTATTAGTTCAGTTTCCCAAATATTTGATATGAGTCTGTGGGTTGCTTGTGTGAGATTATTGTCTTTTAATTTTTTATGAAATATATGATTACCATTTTTTATATTTAGCAGAAGTATTAACATTTATAGTAAAACCAATTATTATCGTTGTTTTTTAACACAGATACTGTAGTGAATATGCTTACAAGCATCAAAATTTTTCAGAAAGTAAACAGAGGAACACTAATTTGTGTATTCTTTTTCCTCTGGGTCTCTAATGACAAGCTAACTGCAGAGGAGACGGTTCTCGGTTGGTTACACGTTGATGTAAATAGAGTAGAACTTCCGACGCTTAACCCTTGCAATTTGCTGTTATTCTGGTAAGAGCACCGCTCGTGCTGTATTGAAACTAATGTCTTGTGTATGCTACACAAATCATCATCTGCAGTTGCTGGTATTTGTATTTGTGATTCTTCTGGCGTTTAACGTGCTAACGGCAGCAGTTACCGCCAGGGGATCTTCAAAATGGAGCCGCTCGCCGGCGAGGACCTAGAATCGCGCACAATGCTAGTAGTTTGTTCTTCTCAACGTTCTGAAAGCGTCTTTGGTATTGTTCTTGCAGATTTTCTTTGATGCGTTTACATTCTGGTTTAGAAAAATTTGTGCCAGTTAACTTTTTAATAGCGAATGAACAAATGGTGTTACTTTGCTTTTCACCGCTGATTTCTTCATTTATGTGGTACAAGGGCTGCAGAAGTGTACTGGCTTCTTTTATAACAGCAATTTCATAACAACTGAGCATGTTTGGTCCACCAGATTGCTTCAGAAAGAGAGTTCTCACTTCATCTGACAAAGAACGAAATGTTGGAACATTAAAAATGTCGAATTCCATCTTCTGAGGCACTCCCGAATGAGCATAAAAATTTCGCCCTCTGTATTTTCCAGGAGAAGTTTGAAGCCGCCGATGCATATCTGAAAATTGTTTTGTGGAAATTGTCTTGAATGATTAATTATGTGATTTAATGTACCTATAATGCTTTTTTTCCTCTTTAATTTCAGTATTGTATTATAGAAACGGAAATGAAATTCAAATTATTTGAACGCCCGATAGAACGCTCCATTAGTCATGTGATGCCTGTGACGTCACCGGCTAACTCGCTGCTCCTACTGTCATAATGCTAATTCATAGTGAGGCCTTGTTTTGGAATTTACGATTCGGAAAATTGGGTTGCAAGTGGTGTGTAGTACCATACTGTGCAGATACATATACATAAACTCGTGAAAAGTTGTTTTTGAGTATTCCAGAAAGTGAGAAGATGCGTAAAATGTGGGTGCACCGTATCGGCAAATTACTACCACGTCGAAGCACAAGTTCACTAATTTCATTAAAATTGTGTTGCACTGTGAAGTTAACTTATCTCCGAGATATGCTCTTCCACTGTTACATCAAAGAATAGGGTCATTCAACGAAATTAAACACCTAGTGAAAATTGTCGTTTTACCTTACACTCACAAACATCAGAGCCCGTATGTTTCTCACTTGCATGTTGTAAACGCTTTGTCTCTCTCCGTATAACCCCATCGTCCTACACCTGGTTGTACTGTGGACGTATGGTTATATCTTCAGTACTAGCAATGCTTTCCAAAGCAGTGAATTGTTTATTCGCAAAGTAAATGCATGTATCCTCTGTTGCCCATTTGTCAGACTAAGACTAATGTGAAGCTATGTATAATACATCCCACAGTCGGAACAGCTGCTACAATCAGTTCTTGTTAACGCTATTTTAATATTTCGTGTAAAACTTTAAAAAATGTATGGCCGTTCCAGGAATCGAACATGTGACCTCTTAAACCACAATCCGTTGCGCTATGGAACGCCTGACAGGGACAGTAAATCTGCTGAGCGCCTTCTACCCAAGAAATCGACACCAAGTTTTACCAAGAATAATTTATGCTTTGGGTCGTAGCGCATGGCATAGTCGACAATCTGGCTATAAAAAACGGACCCATTTGCAAATGTTCTACAATTCCTTAGCTTTGAGCGAGTTTAATGATGTTGCAGGGAGCAGGAAAAGAATGCCCGTCGTTCCATATGTCGCCGCTCTAAAGGGGTGGGAGCATAAACGCATCATTTGTCACAAGGCTTCCACTATCATCGTTCACAAAATTCCTTTCTATTGTTACGTGAAAGTTGTAATTGCGTTTTCCATCACCAAATAGCTAAACTGTTTGCAGTAAAAGTACGTAAGAACCTCGTAACATCGGCCTAGGCCACTATAACACACGTATAACTTCGTCTTACTCCTAGTCTGTGACGTCACCAGAGCATCAGCCAATAACAGAGCGTTTTCTGTCACGTCACTAGGTGATTTTTAAGCTTTAATTTCATAAAAATATTTTGCCAGAATATTGTCCGTAAATGCTATTTAAATGTTATATTCAATCAAACTAACAACAATCCGAACCATATTCTTAACGTAGGAAAATAGCCTATTCGTTTTTATATGTGTAAAAATGTGAAATGTTTAATTAATTTTTTTATTAATTTATTTGCACGTCAAGTCCCGTAGGACCAAATTGAGGAGCAAATCTCCAAGGCCATGGAACATGTCAGTACATGAAATTACAACATAACAGTAACAACAGATAAAAATTAAATGTTTATGAACCCTAAAAAGGGCAAGCCATAATTTTAAGTAAACGCAACCAACAATACAACTAGAATCAGCTTATTTTTCAAGGAACTCCGTGACAGGAGTAGTGAACCATGAGGAAACTCTTCAGTTTCGATTTGAAAGCGCGTGGATTACTGCTAAGATTTTTGAATTCGAGCGGTAGCTTATTGAAAGCGGATGCAACAGTATACTGCACACCTTTCGGCACAAGAATTAAGGAGGTTCGATCAAAATGCAGGTTTGATTTCTGCCGAGTATTAACTGAGTGAAAGCTGCTTATTCTTGGGAATAAGCTAATATTGTTAACAAGAAAAGACAGTAAGGAATAAATATATATTGAGAGGCCAATGTCAAAATACCCAGCCTCGTGAACAGGGGTCGACAAGGGGTTCGTGAACTTACACCACTTATTGCCCGAACCGCCCGTTTTTGAGCCAAAAATATCCTCTTAGACTGGGAAGAGTTACCCCAAAATATAGTACCATACGACATAAGCGAATGAAAATAAGCAAAGTAGACCAATTTTCGTGTCGAACGATCGTTCACTCCTGATACCGTTCGAATAGTAAAAATGGCAGCATTAAGTCTTTGAGCAAGATCTTGAACGTGGGCTTTCCACGACAGTTTAATTACTATCTATCTGAACACCTAGAAATTTGAGCTGTTCAGTTTCACTAATCATATGCCATTCTGTGAAATTAAAACGTCTGGTTTTGTTGAACTGTGGGTTAGAAACTGAAAAAAACTGAATCTTACTGTGATTTAGCGTTTGTTTATTTTCTACAAGCCATGAACTCAGGTCATGGACTGCAATATTTGAAACTGGGCCAATGTTGCACACAACATCCATTGCTACCAAGCTAGTGTCATCAGCAAACAGAAATATTGCAGAGTTACCCATAATACTAGAGGGCATATCATTTATACAGTGTGTTACAAAAAGGTACGGCCAAACTTTCAGGAAACATTCCTCACACACAAATAAAGAAAAGATGTTATGTGGACATGTGTCCGGAAACGCTTAATTTCCATGTTAGAGCTCATTTTAGTTTCGTCAGTATGTACTGTACTTCCTCGATTCACCGCCATGATTTCATACGGGATACTCTACCTGTGCTGCTAGAACATGTGGCTTTACAATTACGACACAACATATGGTTCATGCACGATGGAGCTCCTGCACATTTCAGTCGAAGTGTTCGTACGCTTCTCAACAACAGATTCAGTGACTGATGGATTGGTAGAGGCGGGCCAATTCCATGGCCTCCACGCTCTCTTGACCTCAACCCTCTTGACTTTCATTTATAGGGGCATTTGAAAGCTCTTGTCTACGCAACCCCGGTACCAAATGTAGAGACTCTTCGTGCTCGTATCGTGGACGGCCGTGATACAATACGCCATTCTCCAGGGCTGCATCAGCGCATCAGGGATTCCATGCGACGGAGGGTGGATGCATGTATCCTCGCTAACGGAGGACATTTTGAACATTTCCTGTAACAAAGTGTTTGAAGTCACGCTGGTACGTTCTGTTGCTGTGTGTTTCCATTTCATGATTAATGTGATTTGAAGAGAAGTAATAATATGAACTCTAACATGGAAAGTAAGCGTTTCCAGACACATGTCCACATAACATATTTTCTTTCTTTGTGTGTGAGGAATGTTTCCTGAAAGTTTGGCCATACCTTTTTGTAACAGCCTGTATAAATAAGGAGCAGGAGTGACCCCCAACACTGATCCCTTGGGCACCCTCCCCTTCCCCCCTCCCTACTTGACTGTACCCCACTCAGACTCCCACATCACTGCCATTCACAACATTGTGAGTAATGACCTTTTGCTGTCTGTTGCTAAAGTAAGAGGTGAACCAATTGTAGCTACTCCCCGTATTCTGTAATGGTCCAACTTCTGGAGCAATATTTTGTGATCAACACAATCAAATGCCTTAGTTATATAAAAAATATGCCAAGCATTCGAAACCTTTTGTTTAGCCCATCCAGTACCTCACAGAGAAAAGGCTCCCCAGTTGGCCTCATAAGGGCAGGGTACAAACCGCTTTCAACAGCGCTCGGCTGACCCGGACGGTCACCCCAGCTAAGTGTTAGCCAAGTCCGGCAGCTCAACTTCGGTGGTGTGACGGGAACCGGTGTTACCACTGCGACAAAGCCATTAGCTAGTTTCAGGTATGCTGCGCAATAATTTAGCCGACTTCTTTTTTGCGTACACTATATTCTTTTCTTTCGCTGATTTTTAGTTCAAATACAGTGTGTCCTTGCAGTATGTCGCCAGTCTTATTTCAAAATATTTCTCTAAAGATATTCAAGCCCGCTTTCGTGTTAACCCATTCAGACGGGCGTGTTCTGATTCCCTCTCGCCGAATGCCACTGCGTTGGGTTCCCATCTTGCACCACTAAGCACAACGTATAGATTAGGATTTTTCAGCCGGTGTGACGCCACGTTATACCATGTGGCACAGAACTATGGCGCGTCCCGCGAAATTTTTGCTCTGTTCAGAGGTCTAACATTTTTTGTAATACGACGCATTTTACTTTTTAGCATGGGTCGTAACCATTTATAACAAATTTTGAGACAGTTTTGCCCAAGTCATTGCCTGTAACGGCGAGCCACCCTCATTTCTGCTTGCCGGAAATCCGAACGATGGTAAAAATCTGGAACAATGGTTATTTTACTGCTGCCTCTTAGGCAAAAGTTTGTGTTTTACAAAAATATTATTTCAATTTTGTAATGGAGAGACCTATTATAAGTAATAAGAATAAACTACGACGATTAACTTTCGTGTCTTGATTAATGTTGATTACATTACTCAGAAAAATGATTGAAAGTCATAGTGCACGTCACCTGTGAGTGCATAAATTAATGAAGTAAAACTTTGTCCCCCCCCCCCCCCCCGTTTAAAATGCCAAACTGCCTCCGAGTGCGAGTCACGTTTGTAATAACAAAATTGCTAGGACATTCGGTAAAGGATTCATTCTTTTCTGCTACATGGCATTTCTCAAATAAAGGGTGCAGCAGAGACAGTGACGTATTGTAAACATTTTGTTTGACCATAAAGGATTACAGCTAAGCATTAATACAGTTTCATTGGACAAGCCACTCTTTATAAACTATGTCCTGAGTGTGTGTCGTTGTTGGCGATGCAATTTCAGCACGAACGTGCACGCTCGCCGTGACACTGCGAAGAGTGTCGCTTGTTATGGTTTCGATTTCGGCGTGAATGTTATTTGTCAAGTCCACTGTAGCTGTTGGCCTGTTAGCATACACTTTATATTTCACAAATCCGCATAGAAGAAAGTCACAAGCCGGTAAATCGGGCCGATATATCCGGCCACGTCACCAAAACTGAAAACAAGACTCTGCGAAAACGTTCTGCGTTAAGGCTGTCGCGGACGTTGTGGCTGTGTGAGTAGTTTCGCTGTCCTATTGTAACCACAACGACCGCATATGGATATTATAACACATTTTTGCATTACGAACTGTTGCAGCACAACACCATATCGATCTGATGCACTGTGCCAGTGCCATCTACATCATTCTCAAAAAAAGTACAGTCCAATAACACGATGCGCAAACATGCCACACCACACAGTAACGTACAGTAACGTTGGCGTTGTGTAGTGGTCTTCGTACATTTGACGACGCTTGGTCGGCGCCCAACACCTAAAATTTTGTTTGTTCACGTAGCCCGATAAGAAAATGACTCATCAAACGTTATTAAATTCAGAAAATCTGGTTGAGTGTGACGTGCCTGCAGATCTCTGGCAATAATTGTTGCACCACTTGGAGCGATGAAAATTAATATCCAGCGGCAACAACCGTCACAGATTTCTGTTCGAGATGTTATGGACTTGCGAATGCTGCCGAACTGTTCGCTCTGGGCTTTGCTGAAAAGCAGCTTTTGCAGTATTGTCCGGGATGCGAGTCGTTAGTGATCTGTCGGGTGGTTACTTATTCGTAGCAGTTGCAATTGCGCTTGTCTGCTGAACCCATCTCGTGCTCAATTTATGGGACGGAACTTGATGATGGTGATGTTCGTGAAACGAACACTGCGTTCGTACGCCACTCTCACCACGTTTGAAAAGCGTTTCAATTGCAAACACGTGATGTTCGTTGAACCATCGAATTATACTGGCTGTATGCTTTTAACCGCACTGCACCCTGGGACCACCGTCAGATCTCTAGGAAACCATGTTGACAATAGCACGCAATTTCAAAAAATGTTCAAATGTGTGTGAAATCTTATGGGACTTAACTGCTAAGATCATCAGTCCCTAAGCTTACACTCTACTTAACCTAAATTATCTTAAGGACAAACACACACACCCATGCCCGAGGGGGACTCGAACCTCCGCCGGGACCAGTCGCGCGCAATTTAAAACAGGTCGTTGTTTCTGCTGCACGCTGTACTACCAGAGCAGCTTTGCGTTCCGCATAGCAATAGTATAGTGACTGACTGAAGAGTGTCGTCTGTCTTGTTTGCAGTTTTTATCCTGCTCCCTACCTTCCTCCCGTGTCTTTTCCTCTACATATTTTTGCGTGAAATACTCGTAGATGATGGAAGTAGCCCGTTGCGCTAACGTGAAAATGGCGGGGAAAATTTTTCAAGATGTCAGAAATAGCCAATCTGTGCTCAGTAAAAATTCTGGTAAATTCAAATTTCGCTGCGGCAGATTTAAAATACAATAGACTCAAATAATGATGATAGAGATGTTAAGACATGGGAAGTGCGTGAAATTGAAACTACAGGCACATTTCTTCCCTGAGGAAAACCGAAGTGTCGTCGGTGTGTTTCCATTGTTTTACCTCCGTACCTGACTGCAGGTTTTAACAAGTTTTCCAAAGAAATGTCCAACCTCCAGCATGCTACGTAAAAATCATACTGAGCAAGCTGTGGTTTCCCTGAACTACTCAAAGCACGTATTGTGACGGCTCCTTAAATGACGCCAGGGTCGATTCCTTGTCTTTTCATACCCAATTGTGTAGTGCTCTGCCTATCATAACCATAACCATAACAACAGTGAGACTAAACTGTAATATTTCATTCATTTGAAATCCTTGTGTTGTATACTCATGTAATTAAATATTTTTTCCGAAATTTCTTTACCGTACCGGTTGTTAAATTTGATTGTTACTCTGCAGTCCATCGTACTACCTTTGAATTCTAAAAATATCTTCGCAGTGATGAAATTTCCTTGCCTCTGTTTCTAATGAATGCGGATTGTAGTAACCCATTTGTGCCTGAATTAATTTTTACTTCTCAGTTTTACATATATTTATATGTTTGTCATCAAAGAAACGTACAACAAACAAAACGAAAAAAAATGATTCCAGAGTGAGATTCTTCACTCTGCAGCGGAGTGCGCTGATATGAAACTTCCTAGCAGATTAAAACTGTGTGCCGGACCGAGACTCGAAATCGTGACCTTTGCCTTTCACTGGCAAGTGCTCGACCGGCAGAATTACCCAAACACGACTCGCGACTCGTGCTCACAGCTTTACTTCCGCCAGTACCTCATCTCCTAACTTCCAAACTTCACAGAAGCTCTCCTGCACTTGCCCGCGAAAGACAAACGTCCCGAGTTCGAGTCTGTGTCTGGCACACAGTTTTAATCTGGCAGGAAGTTAAAAAAGAAATAGTAATTGAAACAAAAGGGGGTGTAGCATATATGTCACGCTTGACAGAACAAAGATTCTAAGCGAAGCATGTGACAGAAGATAAAAGTATGCTGTGTATGCCATTTATATTATGTTTAGGCAACAGTACTCACTTTCTGTGATGCGGTAAGAAACACTCTATCCACAAATCAATATCACATTTGCAAAGCATTGTTCTTTGAGTTCCTCTGTAGTTTCCTGCAGCGCAGTCTTCTGTTTGTCTGTGGCGCCAAAGCTACCAGATGATTCTTCGCATATTTGGTGTCCTGCAGCACTCTACCTTGAAATGAATTATATTCATGGCAACCAGGGCTTGTGGTATTCTTACGTTGGAAGCCGTGTTAACATTTCACAGTGTAGCGCCGAATCTGCAGATGTGACATATTCAGCCTTACCTTTCTGTAAAGAAGCCGCCGATTAAGTACACACACATCAAGTAGCCATATAAAAATTAGCTCCATATAACGCTATATTTTCGTCCATTCGGTTAATTCCCTCGCCGGCCGGGGTGGCCGAGCGGTTCTAGGCGCTACAGTCTGGAACCGCGCGACCGCTACGGTCGTAGGTTCGAATCCTGCCTCGGGCATGGATGTGTGTGTTGTCCTTAGGTTAGTTAAGTTTAAGTAGTTCTAAGTTCTAGGGGACTGATGACCTCAGAAGTTAAGTCCCATAGTGCTCGGAGCCATTTAATTCCCTCCATATTTTTTGTTGTATTTTCCAATAATATGGTCAGATACAAGGATTCTTTTCTCCACTTGTCTCGAGTATCGGCTCACAGAGCTGTCGGGATTGATGCTGTGATAGTCGTAGCAATTGTTACTGCAGAATTATGTTCCCCTCTGATAATGATGATTCCCATAGTTTGTTGATTCAGTGATGGGAAATTTATTAATTTATTGTTCTAAAACATTTCAAAGCAATGAACATCAGACAAGTCTCTGTTTTTCCTATAATCACTGAGAGGAAATATAACGTTAACATTTTGCAGAGCCTCCCTTCTCCAGTCTCGAAGCACAGTTTTCAGGATCTGTACCCTTGCTGTTTCACTTTAATTGACATTTTTTGTTTATCATGATGAGAGCAGCCATTCTTTGGTTGAGCACCTAACCCGTTTTTGTTGGTTAGAACTGCTTTTGCACCAGCCTGAAGTTGCCTTGGTCCAAGACGATCTATCTTCCCACCCCATGTCATTCACTAGAGTCTTCATTCAGTTCTGCATGAGCTTTGGGAGGCTCCGTAAATATGTGTGTTAAATAGTCTTCACCTTCCGTAAGAATACCCAGGATTTAATGAACAGACAGGTCTCTGAAAAAGAAAGAATCATTATAGTGTCTGTTGTGCCTAGCGTAACATACACTGCTGTGCAAAACTTAAGGATGAAAGTAACTTTCGTATCCTGGATCACTGCCATGTAACATAGCTGGATGAAACTTGGGCCACACATAAAAAGAACTGTTACAGTATAGTAGAGAAAGTAACTGCAAGAAATAGGTGAAGGGACGAACAGAAATGAAACAGCTGTTCAACGACAAAAATTACACAAAGGTCACCACGAGTCGTGATGGTTTCCTGGACGTTTCTAACGGTGGGGAATAGTTATTAATAGGATTGCATTATCATCACGGTTGTCAGTGCATGTTCTGCAACATACTCCCATGCTGGCCATAAGGCTGCTGAGGAGTTTTTATGATAGGGCGTTCCATTCCTCAACCAACGCAGTTGACAACTGCTGGTTGGGGGGGGGGGGGGGGGTGTTGACAACTGCTGCATGTGGACGTGTTGCGTGCTGCAGTACGTCACCTTACCGCGTTCTACACATGATCGATGGGATTTAAGTTGGGAAAACGGGCAGGTCTGTCCATTCGCCTGAGTCCTCGTTCCAAGAGCTGCTCCACCTGCGATGTTCGATGCAGCCGCGCGTTATCGTCCATAAAAATATAGTCAGGGTCGAATGCACCCTAAAACGTCGTACGTGAAGAATGGTTACGATATCGCAGTATCGTTGACGAGTTGTCTCCCGTGTTCAAAGATTAGCAGGTCAGTACAACCAGGCACCATATGCCTCCTCCCACCATAACACCTGAACCACCAAAACGATCATGTTCGACAATTCTGGACGTACCTTCATGTGGGGAGAAGTAAGAAAATGAAAAGCACCAAGGAACATTGTCGAACATGATAGTTTTGGTGATCAAGGAATGGGGGGGGAGGGGGGGGAGGTACAATGTTGCTTGGGTCTGGTGACCTCCAAATCTTCGAACACAGTTACTCACCGCTCAGCGTAATTGTGACACTGTACCACTTCACCATTTGCATCTTTGCAGTTGCCAGCTGCGGTGGTTGAGGGATGGAACGCCCTATCATAAGAACTCCTTAGCAGCCTTGTGGCCAAGCATGGGAGTACGTTGCAGAGCTTGCATTGCCGACCGTGGTGATCACGCACCCTACTGATAACTATTTGCATTAGTGTAATTTTTGTCTCTGAATAAAAGGGTCATTATTGTTCGTATTATTACGTGTTTCTGTCAGTTATCTTCTGTACTATACTGTAGCAGTTCTTTGTATTCGTGGTTCAATTTTCATCGAGCTGTGTTGCTTGGCAGTGACACATCATGCGAAAGTTAGTTCCGTTTTGCTGACCGATGTATCTGCAACAGAAAATTAAAAACTGGATTCAGAACCATAACAATGAATTGTATTTTGTGCTTAACATATACGATATATATGATATGTTGTAGTACCTTCAGCATTACAAGCAATCAAAAGTTGTCAGAATTCTGTAATATATTGTGACAGATTACTTACTTTTATTTAGGAAAAGTCTTCAGTAATTGAAGCACCGGACACTCACCTCTCCTTGCTTGTTACTGACAGAAGCCCGCGTAAATATCAATAGTAGAGTTTTCGTGTTAGAGAAACACAGAACAGGCATTTTAGATGCATGCATGATTGCTAAATAGAGAAAATAATGACAGACTGTTACATGACATACATGTTACGCTGCATAGAAATGGATTTAAACATAGGACTGCATTTGGCCTGACACTATGTAGGGACTCCAGACCAGTGGGGAGAAAATGAAAGATCTTACCATTGCCTGCTGTTGTCAAAACTTTTTCTGACTCTTAAGCCCAACAGAACGTTATACCTCACAGCTGGCACTATATCAACTTGAATTTTTTTCGCCATCACCGAGTTGTATTTGCAACAATTAATTATTTTAGTCATAAGAAGCACTTTTTTATCTCGCAGAGTAATTTTCCTCAAGAATCCTCGTTTTAAGGAATTATTTTGCTGAATTACTACTTCTTTGAGTTTGCTTTCTGTTTGTTTATTTGTTGCGAAGAATGGCTGGAGTGTCATGCAACTAACAGTGCTTCTTAAAAATGCGTATATGGTCATGGAGGTAGGTAATTATTTAGAAGGGTCACTTAGTGTATTTGAAGCTGCCTTATAAACATTAAGTGTGTTAAGAGTGAGCCTTGATCGATGGACAGCTAAAATTGATCTGAGTAGGCATGGTAGGTCGCTAGCTATGGTGCTCAAGTGAGTAAACATGAAGATGTGTTTCGAACAAAGTAAGGACGAGATTCAAATCTTGAGTGTATTGTGACCAATGAGGAATACAGAGGTAGTTCGTGTTACGGTACCTTGCGGTGACGTTTTTAAACGTTCTCGTATTATAGCTGACCAGTTCTGGGGAATTGACAGTTCATATTGTAATTCCTCCTTCACTTCTATTAAGAAATTAAAGGTTAATTAATTGATTACTAACAAAAAGAGAAAACGGAATGATCTTAATGAGGTGAACTGAGAGAAAAAAAATTGACGTAATCAGTGACGACGGATCCGTTACTTACGTGGTGATGCGTTACCGTGGACGTGTACTCGTATTTCAGTGCAATGCAATGATTCTTTGTAAAGACATCGGCCTCCGTGTAATAAATTTAGAATAAAGGCAGGTTCTATCTTTGACTTTGCGATATGCATTTAAGGCTACTGTAAATGCCGGCGGATCGATGGCATCACCGTATTAGCATCGTCCAGCTTAAATCATTGTTCACTGAAGCAAAACCTGCAGAAGTATTTAAAAATGTTAGGACAAGGAATCGTGATAATATTAAATAATAACACAATCTCTTCCATAATTGTATTATTAATGTAAGAAGTACAAAAACCTGAATGTCACCATCTTATATTAGCCGCTGGGACCGGAGGAGCGCGAAAAAGAGGGTGATACAGTAAACAAAATTTTATCCATCACTTGCCTTTTAAGCAAAATCCCAAAGGTTGTCCACTTCTATGCAGTAGAACAATGCAGTATTAATCATAGAGTGTACTTGTGACAGCATAACATCGTTTGAGTGCCCAAAAATGGTTCAAATGGCTCTGAGCACTATGGGACTTAACTTCTGAGGTCATCAGTCCCCTAGAACTTAGAACTACTTAAACCTAATTAACCTAAGGACATCACACACATCCATGCCCCAGGCAGGCTTCGAACGTGCGACCGTAGCGGTCGCGCGGTTCCAGATTGTAGCTCCTAGAACCGCTTGGCCACACCGGCCGGCTGTTTGAGTGCCCAACAACACCACAGAAATAAGTTGTAACTGACAGTTGTGAGTAGTACAATATTCAATTTGGGTACCTGAACGTTACTACAAGTTGAAGGGAAAGGATAGCAAAGAGTAACGACGCATTGAAACCACTACGATGAATGACGATCACAGGAAACAACTTTTGCCATCAGGAGAAGAGTGGCTGTTTTTCAAGATAACCCCGTGATGAAACTGTCGTTTAGAACCGTAGAACTGTCAAAAGCAGCCGATAGCCCTCCGGTAATGAGAAACCCGTATTAACAGAAGCCGTGGAGTGAAAGCCTCATGGCCATCGATGCTGTAAGAGGAAGAAGTTATGAGGTTTAAAATAGAATGACTAAACTACTGAAAGATCTCCGTAAGTGCTACTGACGATGATTGTTCCATGTCAGAACCATTTCTGTTCGTCTTAGACTGTGCGTACTTTCACTGCAAAGAAAACAAGATCGTAAATTCCATATGTTGTTCATTAAGATGGAGTAGCTTTATATTTTATACTTTCAGATGAAATTTTAGTGTTACGGTAAAATAGTCCTCAACATATAGAATAAAACTACATTTATAACGAAATCTTAATAGTACACACCATACTCCCAGAAATTAAAGAAATACGTTATCATTTATTGTGTATGTAATACAGATGTTATTTGACACTTTCCTGGGAGTTCTCTAGATGAAGAATGTTTTGCCCAACGAGTTTAGTGTGTAATATAACAATACAATCGGAATTGCATACTCAGTTGAACAGGCAATGCCTCTTACCCTTACATATCCGTTTCCTAATATTCTCCCCCCTTTAAATCGTTCCGTTCTCAAATTCTTTCAGTATCCTCTAGAAACGTCGAAGCAACATACATTTTATCAAAACTGTAATAGTATGGAGAGAAGCGTTGTGGGTCTCACACGACGTAATCGTTATCAATATGACCTTCAGATAAGATACCGAACGCGGAGAATGATTCTTCTCAAGTTCATCGATATGTATCCTACAACAGTCGTCAGAAACAGGAGGTGTCAGCACGCTTTCGGGTGTGCACTTTGCCTCATAAAACTAGTGTATGTTCTGTCGTATCGTATTTAATTTAATATCCATTTGCTGATTATAAATGTCTGATGACGATATCCTCCGCCTTTCAGCTCTTCGTTCAACACGCAAGGTTCAGCAGTTACATTATTGACTTAATACAACTTCACTAGTCTACATCATCACAGGACGCAGTGACACTTACGAATACGAAAACCAAGCTATCATTTTATTAAAGCACATTGTATTTGTATGAGGTTTTAACGATGATTAAGGCGAATGTAATATTTTATTTTCCGCCTAATACGGTAAATTAACCATGTTTGCCATCTCATTAACGTTACTATCTATCGTCTGGTTATTCCCTCACTTGTTCATTGGTTTATAGTACACCGGCTGTTCTCACAACTGGTAAGAATGCGGAAGGCGTCAGTATTCAGCAAGACGGACACTGCCATAAGGATATGTGGTTGTACTAAATAAAGCAATACCTGAGTCATAAAGTCAATTGAACACTGACGTTTGAGATATCATGCACTACGACTTGAAACTTTGGGACAGTTATTATCGGTTAATCAGGATGATAACCAGAACAAAATGTATGAAACATCAGAAGAAATTCTTGTTTTGTAAATTGTCACAGGCTAGATTGCAGCAAAGAAATATCTCTTAATATCGAATACTAAACAGAATTACGCCTTAAATTTTTTTTGTAGTCTTTGCTTATAGTAGTTGTCAGAAACAACCATAATTTCGAACCGTATCTGTACTTTAAGTGTCTAATGGTTAACATATGTCGTGTCTTGATACCCTTCTATTACATTCATCTTTGGAAAACAGGTAGCTCGTGACGTAAACACCTAGCGACCTCTCTGTAACCAGGCAAAACAACAGCTTACAAACTTGACAACGACAAGCGCATGATAACACTGAAGTGACTTGAACCTACTACATAACAGATAGTGGCCGTGAATCCTTGTGTACGCGTAGACATGGAACCTGTTACGAAGAATACGTTTACATGTACACATAATACAGAAATGTATGGAGCAGTGCACTGGAAGGCTAGTGTCACAGAAAACGGTAAAACGCGAAATATGCGGACTCCGAGAACGTGATATTGCAAAATCATGTCAACATCCAACAACTACAAGTGAGTGTAAATGCATTGGATAATTTTCATATCGATTTATTTTTGGGTACATCCAGTGACTGTTGAACAAATAAAACTGTAGTGGTAGTAAAAAAAAAAAAATCGATTACAAGGGAAACAAAACCACAGATGAATCTTCCCAACAAATATACAGGTGTTGGGCAAAAATACTGTGGTAGTACTGAAATTTGTTTTGAGGTTAGAAATTGCTGTACTGACAGAGCAGTATGGGATGTCGCATTATCATGTTGCAGAATCCAATTATCAGCAGTGTTGGCACGGACACGAAGAACCCTTACGTAGTCTTTCTAAAATTTCTTTGTATTAATATTGGTTAACTGTTTGTCCAGGAGGCACCCACTTTTTACGAACAATTCCCTTGAAATCAAAGAAGCACACAAGCATGCATTTTACTTTTGACTTTGACATGCGAGCTTTTTTTGGTCTTGGTGATCCCTCTGAGCACCATTGCGAACTTAGGCGTTTTGTCTCTGGATCGTACTGAAAAAACCAACTTTCATCACCAGTGATAACACGGCTCAACAATTCTGGATTGATTTCCGTTTGCTCTAACAGATCGGCTGCCACATTTTTCCGTGTTTCTCGCTGTTGTGGTGTGAGTTTTTGGGTACCATTTTTTCCACAAATCTTTCTCATACCAAGATCTTCAGTTATTATTAGACGAACCGTTTCTCGATTGATGTTCAGTTCTTCTGCAATCATTTTCACGGATAATCTTCGATCAGATCGTACGAGTTCACGCACCCTGGCGAAGTTGACATCCATCCGTGAGGTTGATGGTCGTCCACTAAGGTCTTCATCTTTAACATTCGTTCTGCCTTCACTAAACATTTTATGCCAACAAAAACTTGAGCTCTTGACATAACCTCCTCTCCAAAAGCCTTCTGAAGCTTACCGTAAGTTGTCATCGCGTTTTCACCCAATTTAACCCAAAAAGAAATGGCATACCGTTGCGTAATATTATGCGGTTCCATTTCCGTGACGAGAGACGCAAACACATGTTAACTTATTACAGCACAACTCACGACTGAGCAGTTGCATCGATGTGCCGCTTGGACTAGAAGCAGCTTATAGACAAAGGTCAAAGATATTGTGCCTACGCAAGCCTGCAGGGTTGCCACATCTTGCAAAGAAAATTAGTCTAATTACTTTATTGTTGCATCTCGTAGGAAGAATATTCTGCAGAGTACTGTGAGGGAGGAAGTCAGTCGGTTTATTGACAGAAATGTGTAGGAAGATATTTAGGGAATGTGAATGGAAGTCACTGATATCTAGAGAATCAATGACCGTTGGTTCCGTGGTATATTTTTAGTAATAACTGTCATATTTTGGTTCTTACAGAGAAGTACAGCCAATCAAGGAAGAGAGACACGATGTTGCGAGGCATTGTCCGCTATGGAACACGTAGTAAGAGAAGTAAACCTGCTGCTTGGGGGACAATCTTCCACTAATTGGTGCAAATTGAGCCTATGGCTATGATATAGATATACACTTCCAGACAAAGAGAAGCACTCAAAATCGAAGAACGAAACGTAATGAAACTTCACAAATTGAGAGGGCACGTGATATTATTTCAGTGATTACAGAACTGAGTCGAATTTACAATGAACGTGGCAGTATAAGGCAACTTGTCAGTATGATGTTATATTCCTTGTGGTCCAGATCCCTGCTCTGAATCGACTGGGAAGGGTGTCATAAAGCCATGGAATTGTCAGGTGAGCCAAGTTGATTCTTTAACTGTTGTAAGCGGTCCTTCACACCCTGGACACTGGTATTGGAATGGAGTTGACATACAAGTTGGTCCCACAAATGTTCTATAACTTTCTATCGAGGACAGATCTGAGGTTCTTGCCGCCCAAAAAAATCTCTCAAAAATATGCACACAGTTCATAGAGACACGTGCCATGTGTGGGCGAGCATTGTCCTCTTGAAAAATGGCACCACAATACTGTCGCATGGGAGGAAACACATGAGGATGCAGAATGTCCGTGACGTGCCCTCAGAGTTCACCCAATCACTACCAGTGAAGTCATACCCGACGGTTCTCCACGCAATGGCGCCAGGAGCAATACCTTCGTGCGTCTCCAAAACATTAGAAGAGCGGGACTTCTCGCCAGCTCGCCTCAGTACTCTGCGACGATCGTAATCCAAGAAAGTGCAGAACCACGATTCATCGCTGAACGCAGTGTGACACCATTCATTAGCAGCCCATGCTTCCCAGCCATGGTGGCGCCACTCAAGGCACAGCCGTTTGTGTTGTATTAAATGCTGCCTACACATGGGACGCTAATTCCCTAGTCTGGTTGTTGTTAGTCTTCAACCAGTGGCGAAGGTTGACACAGAACTACAAGAATTTCATTACCAGTTCTCAGATGTCAGGCACAGATGTGAAGGGGTTACGATGTGCTTGGTGCACATTATGGCAACCCTCCCTTGTCGTGGTCAGACGTGGTAGACTGGGACCTTGACGACGGGTATGGGTGCCTTCACACTCCAATGCAGAGCAACAGTGGGGTCACTGACTAATCCGAGTTCCCCACAAATCTGGATATTACACGATTCGACCACCAGTCTAAACGGTGACCTGCAATGAGTCCCCTAAAATCTCAACCAAGTCCTGATAACTGTGTCTCACATGAGTACGTGGCATCTCCGAATCCTTAACAGTGATAACTCAATATCTTATGCTTTTAACGCCCCTGATGTACCCTACCAGGCCTGAGAACAATGAAGGTGAACAACACTAACGTATTCTGGTGGTCATTCTACCTGTCACCGATGGTGTTTACGTGCACAAAGTTACATTGACATCTGACTATGTCTTCTGGTTGCTTAATTTTTTTCAGATGGTGTAGTTGCAAGATCCCACAGAACACTAGAGGAAACGTACATAGCACTAAAACAGACTGGTAAGAACATATAGCTGACAGTGACTCTAAATGACAATGAAACTAAACGTATGGTTTGTGGAAAACCACACATGAATAACATACCGAAGTCAGTGACTGTACCTGGTTGTGAATTTGAGAAGGTCGAGAAGTTGAATACCTGCGTTTGATTATGACCCACAAAAATGATACCTCCTGTGGAATTAAACAAAGGCTAGTGGCAGCCATTACACCTTACTTTGCGCTGACATTACTTTCTTCAAGACTCTTATCCCACAACGCTAAATTAATTATCTACAATACATTTATAAGACCATTGCGCACATATGAATCAGAAACGTGACCACTAACAATAAGGGATACCAACATGCTGGATACCTTTGAGAGGAAGGTACTCTGCAGATTAATAGGCCTCTTATGTCTAGGAGGGAAGTGGAGTAGATGCTATAACAATGACTTTCGTACCATTTATAAAGAGCCACCTATCAGAAAAATAGTAAGAAAGATTGGCGTGAACCAGGCATGTGGCGTCGATAGGTGACATAGAGGTGCCGAAGAGGACACCAAATGGATATCCAGGAGGGCTAACAGCGTGCGTCCGACCAAAAACCACCAGGTGGGCTTGCAGTGTGGAAGAAGACGTCCAGAGAATGGATAGGCTACATTAATTGGAAAGCACTATTACGGAATTGGAGCATCTGATGGGAAATTGTTAAAGAGGTGAAGGTCTACAATGGACCACAGAGCCACAGAAGAAGAAAAGAAGAACAACACTATGCGCTACTAAGTGGGTCTTAGAATATATGAAGAAGGAAGATTAGAGTTTTTTGGTCCAATCGACAGCTAGATCGTTAGAGATGACGTACAAACTGAGATTACGAAAGGATAAGGAAGGAATATGGTCGTGCCATTTTCCGAGGAACCATCCAGGTATTTGCCTGGAGTGATTTAGGGAAATGATGGAGAACCTAAATCTGGATGCCGGACGGGGATTTGAACCGTTGTCCTCCCGTTGGAAAATGTGCAATATGGCCAGAATAGTTGCGTAGGTACATTGGAAAGATCTTAGCCTCGCCAATATGATCTTGATGTCAATGAAATTTGAAGATAATTGAAAACGTAAAGAGTTCAATATAGGTATCCATGTGGCAGTTGCAGTCTTCCAGAAAGCTTTCTATAGTGTATTCAGAGGTAAACAACGAACAGTAATGGAGCAGTAATTTGAGAAGTAGAACTAGACGGTCATATAACAAAGCGAATTGTGACTTACAGAAGGGTGAGACGAGACTGCTGTGCGTCTGTAACACTTTTTAATATTTATGCGAACGATCTTTGTGATGGAGTGTAAGAATGATGTGACGACCGCATTCTGTTGATGTCGTGACACAAAATTAGATTGTCTTTTACAGTATATGCCAATGATGTACTCATTATACAAGTAATTGAAAATTACCCGCAAGGAGCAGTGTACAGAATACATCTACTGTGCCAAGACTATCAGTATCTACCAGCAAAGCGAAAGTTATGACATTCTTGCGTAAATTCCTTGTAAGACTGGAAATAGTGCTGGAACAAATGATGCTCGAACAAGTGACACTTAAAATATCTAGAATTTGTTTTACCTGTAGGTACAGGTACCATGACAAAAACTAAGCTGAAATACAAAAATTTGTGAGGCGTGGAACAAGAAAGGGAATAAGGGTAAGACTTCACAAAACAGTGGAAGTT
Source organism: Schistocerca serialis cubense (assembly GCF_023864345.2). NCBI lineage: Eukaryota > Metazoa > Arthropoda > Insecta > Orthoptera > Acrididae > Schistocerca > Schistocerca serialis. The sequence goes on from NC_064643.1 coordinate 597,000,638, forward strand.
CCTATCCTGATACACGGAAGCAAATCTTGGATACCTACAAAAACGAAACACCGGTGGCGCACTGAAATGAGATTCCTTTCAGCTGTAATTCGTTGCTGTAGGGAGGATATGCTCAGAAATAATGACATACACAAGAAATTAAAAGTGTACAGTGTTCTCAGTGAAGAAAGAGAATGCAGGAAACGCCGAAAGAATCACGTTATACGTATGTCGTCTAGCCGACTGCCTTTGAAAAGTGAAGCTATCGAACTACATGAAAGGGAGACACGGAGGCCGAGGAAACGATGGACACCGGGTATGACAAATGCGCAGCCACATATGAAAATGAGTAGTAGTTCCACAGTATGGTCTTGGACGATCGGCGATTGAGAGTGAGTTAAATAGCTGACGCGATAAGCGCATCGGAAGAAAGAATAAGTAAATTTTACACGAAGAATGAAGTATGACGGTGGTCTGAAAAATTTCCAACCTCAACATGAAGTTGGGGATTTTGTTTGCACTTGCTTAATAAGGCGTTCACCAAAATTCCAGCCATTTCTGACGCGCAGTTGTTTGACAGTCGCTTCAGTCAGTCGATGGAAGTGTTTTTGTGGAAATGGACGAAATCGATTATCGAGCTATCATTAGGGTTTTGTGTTTGAAAGACAATACGCCTACGCAACTATAACATGAGTTGGACGCTGTGTACGGGGACCGCTCCATCATTCACCTTGAAATTTTGTGCAGCTGAATTTAAACGTGGCCGCACATGCTTGGGTGACCAGGAACGTTCGATACGGCCAAACATTGCAACCACCGACAATAACACTGCTCAGATTCACCAAATGGTGCTACAGAAAGAAGAAAAACTGTTACAGGATCATGCTACGTGACATTACTTGACGGTCTGAAAGCGCAAATTAAGGAAAAACGGTCGTATTTGAAGAAGAAAAAAACTGTTTCACCAAGACAATGCGCCGTCTCACACATCGGCTGTTGCCATGGCGATAATCGACGAATTGCGGTTTCAACTGCTTGACCACCGTCCTTATAAGATCTAGTTGTTCCCTCAGCTAAACGTTGAGCTCAACAGAAATTTTTGTCGATTCAAGAGGCTATCATCTTTGTAAAGAACTGTTTTGCAGAGAGACACTAATTACTATTTGGATGCGTTAAAGAGACCTGTATAGACTTACAAGGGGATTATGTTGAACAATAAACATAAATTTGAAGAAAAATGTATTATTTTTTTTGTTAGGTCAGAAACTCTTCAGATTACCCTCGAATGAGAAAACTTTATGCAAAAATGCTGACCGAAAGTAAATGTGAAAACGAATTTCTCGCCAAATCTCTAACGTTTGAAAAAGAATCGAACTGAATTTATGCAACAATTTGCTTCTGTGGATAAGACGTGAGTCCATCCGTTCACCAAAAAAATAAACAGTAATCAAACTTTGGTAGTGGAATGGTGAAAGCCTGGTGCCCTATACCAAATAGAGCAGAGTCCACTTTATTTACCAAAAACAACGTGAAAACGAAATGTTTATTCAACTGAGAAAAGCCGTTTTCTTTTGTAACATCAGCCGTCTTCTGATAATATTATCGCTGTGACATTGTATTAACAAATTATTACATTTTTAAATACATTCAACTAAGTTGACGTTTGATACCACATGTGTTTCAAATTCAGTAATTTGTTACAAACTGCTTTGGCAGCACTAAGGGCGGAAGATGATTGTTGTGACAACCAAAACATTTAGCATGGTGCAATCATTTCTTTTTCTTTCTTTCTGTTGAAAAAAATTTAGTCAGATAATGCCGCGCTTCACAAAGATTATTAAAAGTATCTTCTGATATGCAAAAGGGATTCTCTTTATTGATTGCGTGTCAAAAGCTGAAACGGTAACTGGCATTTTCTACAACAAGAGTGAAAAGAAAGACGCCTGGGTAACAAAAAATGAATAAATATTAAAAGTCCTCTTGTCTTGAGGACACTATACCTGCACATGACGGTGTTTTGCCGTTGGAGGGACTGAAGCTTTCAAGTACGAATGGTTGGAACACCCCTCCCTCCCCCACCCCCTCCTCATTCATCTTTTGTGACACGATCTGGCTTCCACGTAGTCTTCTGTTCTTAACACCTAAATAAATGTGTGACGGCAAACCTTTTGAGTCCAGCGAATAGGTTATAGCAGTCATAGCTGGATATCTTGCAGACATTACAGATCCGTACTTAGGTCCCCATTCAATGCTACTTTCTCGTAGCCTTTGACGGACAATGAGGTTAACAGTAGGTGATACTCTCGGCGCTTCGTAATTAAGGGCCAGAGTAACATCACGGTTGTGGCTTGTGAAAATGCAGTTAGGAAGAGAATAGAACTCGCACTGTCCACGCAAGTGACTAAACGTGGCGTTACCAAAAACAGCCACTTGAACAGGTCGTCTCCTCCCTTGGAGACTAAATGCAGTGTGGTACCAACCTACAGAAGCGACGGTCCAATTGTCCGAATGCAGATCGGCGAACCACGCGCCTCACAAGTACAAGTATATGGAACGATGGTAAAAGCCAAAGTGACAGTCTCATTAAGAAACAAACTCCACTTAAGAAGCAATTTCGAACTGAGACGCTCCGTCTGGATCACTGTATGAGGCCATGGTGACGTTACAGGTATACAAGTGCCAGCGAAAAACACATTTAAGTAAATGTATGACAAAGACTCCAGATGTCGATAAAAGCGACGTAGATATTACTTCCGGTGACAGCAGGTCAACAGAATAACTCATCTGAGACCTCAGTAGTTGGTTATTCCCAGCTCATGAATCTGCCTCGTGTTTGTCGCACATTTATCGCACAAATAAAACATTTGGCTCCTTGCACAGACGTAAAGATATCCTTCGTAGCACTTTCGTGGATAGCACAGCCCTTGAACGTAGTCCTATACAGTAATGCTACTGTTTACACGATCTTTAGGAAAAGAAGCAGACGATATTTCCCCAGCACGACTTAAGTTACTGGCATCTGGCGTAGACAACATTTGAAACTGTATGAAAATCTACGTGATGAATAAAACCATAAAACATAATGTAACGATAAAATAGTGGTGGTCTTCGACCAGAAGACTGGTTTGATGCAGCTGTCCACGCTACCCTTAGTCTGTGCGAGCCTCTCCGTCTCCGAATAACAATTGCAACATACATCCATTCATCTGTTGTTCTCCCTCTGCGGTTTGTAGCCCTCACACTTCCTCCATTACCAAATTCACCATTTCCTTGTGCCTTAAGATGTGTCCTATCAACCAATGCCTGCTTTTAGTCAATTTCTGCCATAAACTTTTTTTAGATTCAGTATCTCTTCATTAGTTACGTGTTCCATCAAACTAATCTTCGTTATTTCAAAAGCTTCTGTTCTCTTTTTGTCCGACCTGCTTATCGTTTACGTTTCACTTCCATATAAGGCTACACTCTATACAAATTCCTTCATAAATGTTTTCCAAACATATACATTGACATTAGGTGTTCACACATTCTTCATTTTCGCAAACGCTTTTCTTGTTAGTGCTAGTGTGCATTTTACATCATCTCTATTCGACTCACACTCAGTTTTTAACACCCAAATCGCAAAACTGCTTACTACTTTTAGTGTCTCTTTTTCCTAGTCTTATTCCCTCACCATCGCCTGATTTATTTCGGCTACATACCACTACCGTTGTTTCACTTTTGTTGATGATCATCCTATAACATGTTTTCAATACACTGCACATTTCGTTCAACTGCTCTTCCATGTCCTTTGGCGTCTCTGACAGAATTACAGTTTCAAAGGAACACCTCAAACTTTTTATTTCTTTATTTCTTCTCCCTTGATTTCCTAAATTTCAGCGTGGTTTCTTGTACCCCTTGGTCAAAGGACAGATTGAATAGCATCGGTACTATCTCATTCCCTTCTCAGTATCGGCTTCCCTTTCATGTCCTTCGACTTTTACAACTGCAGTCTGGTTTCCGTACAAGTTTCTCTGTCTGTATTTATTCCTACTACCTCCATAATTTCAAGGAGTGTATCCCAGTCAATATCGTCAAAAGTCTTGTAAAAATCTGCCTTTCTTTAACCTGTCTTCTAAGGTAAGTCTTTAGGGTCAGTATTGCCTTTTATGTTCCTACATTTCTCTGGCGCCCAAACTAATTTTTGACGAGGTCAGCGTTTTTCCATACTTCTGCAAATAATTGTCAGTATTTTGCAACCACGAGTTTAATCTGATTTTACGGTAATAACATCACCTGCCTTCTTTGAAAATGGAATTAATACGTTCTGCTGTAAGTCGGAGGGTATTTCGTCTGTGCCATAAACATTGCACTCCAGGTGGAATAGTTCTGTCGTGTCTGATTTCCCCAATGACAATGAAAATAAAATGGTGGTTGGAATTGCTGGCATGCGCAAAAACGTTTTCAAATAAAAACTCCACGATGTGTTGGCATCACCAAAGGAGGAACCGAGACGTGAGAGCGCGGATGTATGGCCTGCAAACAAGGCGTCTCTTGCAACATCGGCGGAGGTCCGATGAGTTATCACGTTGCTTGTGGCAAACCACGCCACGCATGGAGCGCTTCACCGTCCAGAAGTGGTACAACTCTTTCCTTATCGCGGATCGATCATGGGAATTGTTCGATTATTCTTTTTTGCTGCTACAGTGTTGACTGTTCTTAAGCGCAGGCGAACGCCAGGGACTTTCCACAATGATAATGGGGAAGTGTTTTGCAGGCGGTATTCGTACTAAATATTCCACCAACTGCCGCGCTCCGTTTACGCAGATGAATCAAATGTGTTCGATGTGCAGTCAGTGTGTGCTGTGAGGTTGGTGTCGGTAAGGGCAACGACTTACGAAAAATTTGTTCTGTAGCACAAATTTTTCAACAGCGCTATCATGACTGACGTATTGTAAGATTTGACACGCATTGCTCCTTTTTTATGCACTGGAGCTGTATACATAACTCCTTGTGTAGTTCATGCATCACACAAATTTTGTTATGCGAAACGGAAGTCACAAACAGAGCGTATCAAGTTTACGCCAACAACTTGATGAAACACCACACAGCAATTTTGTCCATTTAGGGCAAACGTTGCAATGTTTAGCAGTCGTATCGAATCTTTCAGCAGCAATATCGTATTATTAAGGAAGTAAGGGAGGGAGCTTGGGTTTCAACGTCCCATCGTTGACAGGACAATGGAGTCGGAGCGCAAACTCTGATTGAGGGAGGATGTGGAAGGACATCGGCCCTGTTCTTTACGTAGGACGATTGTGGGTAGTTATTAAGGAACAAATCGTGTGCATTAAAAAACAAAGACACTCTTAAAAGTATAATCGAACTCAAATGAAATGTTGCACTATTTTTAATTATTTATTTTTTGCTGAAAAAACGGATATTTCATGGCGGAGCCAAAAGCACCGACACATCGTGCTGTCAAAGTGGACAGCAATTAACTATTTAGTCTATAGAGTGGCGTGAGTCACAAACAGAAGTGCAGGAGATACTCACCTGGCTGTGTGGCGTGGACTGGGTGGTTTTTTAGGTTAGAGGGTCTCGGGAAAACACAAGAAGGGCTCCAGTCACAAAGGGTGCAGGCTGAACACAGGAAGAACGTAGATAAAGGAACCATCGGTATAACAGTTGTAAATTGTCGTAGCTGTGTTGGGAAAGTACCAGAGCTCCAAGCGCTAATAGGAAGCACTGATGCTCAAATCGTTATAGGCACTGAAAGCTGCATAAAGCCGGAGATAAGCTCAGCCGAAATTTTTGCGAAGAACCTAACGGTGTCCCGAAATGATAGGCTAAACACGGTTGGCGGTGGCGTGTTTATTGCTGTTAGAAGTAGTTTATCTTGTAGCGAAATTGAAGTAGATAGTTCCTATGAGTTAGTATGGGCAGAAGTCATTGTTGGCAAGCGGAATAAAATAATAATTGGATCCTTTTACCGACCTCCCAATTCAGATGATACAGTTGCAGAAAGTTTCAAAGAAAACTTGAGTTTCATTTCAAACACGTATCCGAGTCATACGATTATAGTTGGTGGTGACTTTAATTTACCCTCGATATGCTGGCGAAAATCATGTTTAATTCCAGATGTACGCATAAAACGTCATTCGAAATTGTGCTAAACGCATTCTCTGAAAATTATTTCGAGCAGTTAGTTCATGAGCCCACATTAGTAGTAAACGGTTGTGAAATAACACGTGACCTCTTAGCAACAAATAACCCTGAGTTAATAACTAACATAAAAACGGATACAGGGATTAGTGAACACGGGGCTGTCGTAGCGAGATTGAATATTTTAATATACCTATCCAAGAAAGCAGATAAAAATTCACTTGACGCCTTCCTGAGAGACAATCTCCACTCCTTCCAAATTAATAATATAAGTGTAGACCAGATGTGGCTTAAATTCAAAGAAATAGTATCGGCAGCAATTGAGAGATTTATACCAAATAAATTAACAAACGACGGAGTTGATCCTCCTTGGTACACGGAACTGGTCAGAACACTGTTGCAGAAACAACGAAACAAACATGCCAAATTTAAACAGACGCAAAATCCCTAATTTTAGCTATCTTTTACAGAAGCTACAAATTTAAAGCGGACTTCAGTGCTTAAAATAGATTCCACAACGAAACTTTGTCTCGAAACCTGGCAGAAAATCCAAAGAGATTATGGTCGTATTTGAAGTATGTTAGTGGCAAGAAACAATAAATGCTTTCTCTGCGCAATGGAATGTAGATACTATCGAAGACAGTGCTGCCAAAGCAAAGTTACTAAACACAGACTTCCAAAATGCTTTCACAAAAGAAGACTAAGTAAATATTCCAGAATTTGAACCAAGAACAGCTGCCAACTTGAGTAACGTAGAAGTAAATATCTTCGGAGTAGCGAAGCAAATTAAATCACTTAATAAAAGCAAGTCTTCTGTTCCAGACTGTATACCAATTGGGTTCCTTTTAGAGTATGCTGATGCATTAGCTCCATACTTAACAATCATATTCAACCATTCGCTCGACGAAAGATCCGTACCCAAAGACTGGAAAGTAGCACAAGTCACGCCAATATTCAAGAAAGGTAGTAGCAGTAATCCACTAAATTACAGGCCCATATCGTTAACGTCGATATGCAGCCGGATTTTGGAACATATACTGTGTTCGAACATTATGAATTACCTCGAAGAAAACGGTCTATTGACACACGGTCAACATGGATTTAGAAAACATCGTTCTTGTGAAACACAACTAGCTCTTTATTCGCATGAAGTGTTGAGTGCTACTGACAAGGAATTTCATATCGATTCCGTATTACTGGATTTCCGGAAGGCTTTTGACATTGTACCACACAAGCGGCTTATAGTGAAATTGCGTACTTATGGAATATCGTCTCAGTTATGTGACTGGATCTGTGATTTCCTAGCCGGCCGCGGTGGTCTAGTGGTTCTAGGCGCGCAGTCCGGAACCGCGGGACTGCTACGGTCGCAGGTTCGAATCCTGCCTCGGGCATGGATGTGTGTGATGTCCTTAGGTTAGTTAGGTTTAAGTAGTTCTAAGTTCTAGGGGACTGATGACCACAGACGTTAAGTCCCATAGTGCTCAGAGCCATTTGAACCATTTTTTTTTTTTGTGATTTCCTGTCAGAGAGGTCACAGTTCGTAGTAACTGACGGAAAGCCATCGAGTAAAACAGAAGTGATTTCTGGCGTTCCTCAAGGTAGTGTTATAGGCCTTTTGCTGTTCCTTATCTATATAAACGATTTGGGAGACAATCTGAGCAGCCGCCTTAGGTTGTTTGCAGATGACGCTGTCGTTTATCGACTAATAAAGTCACCAGAAGATCAAAACAAACTGCAAAACGATTTAAAAGAAATATCTGAATGGTGCGAAAAGTGGCAGTTGACTCTAAATAACGAAAAGTGTCTGGTCATCCACATGATAGCTAAAAGGAATCCATTAAACTTCGGTTACATGATAAATCAGTCAAATCTAAAGGCCGTAAGTTCAATTAAATACCTAGAAATTACAATTACGAATAACTTAAATTGGAAGGAACACACAGAAGATGATGTGGGGAAGGCTAACAAAAGACTGCGTTTTATTCGCAGGACACTTAGAAAATGTAACTGACCTACTAAGGAGACTGCCAAACTACGCTTGTCCGTCCTCGTTTAGCATACTGTTGCGCGGTGTGGGATCCTTACCAGATAGGATTGGCGAAGTACATCGAAAAAGTTCAAAGAAAGGCAGCACGTTTTGTATTATCGCGAAATATGGGAGAGACTGTCACAGAAATGATACAGGATTTGGGCTGGAAATCGTTAAAACAAAGGCGTTTCTCGTTGCAACGGACTCTTCTCACGAAATTCCAATCACCAACTTTCTCCTCCGAATGTGAAAATATTTTGTTGATACCGGCCTACATAGGGAGAAACGATCAGAGATATAGGTGTTCGTTCTTTCCGCGCGCTATACGAGATTGGAATAATAGAGTACTGTGAAGGTGGTCCGATGAACCCTCTGTCAGGCACTTAAATACCGGTGTGATGTGCAGAGTATCCATGTAGATGTAGATGGCTGAAATACTACAAATTGTATTGTGTCAGTGAGCCTTTATTTGTGTGAGAAACTAATCGCTCCTTTCTCTATAAATACTTTCACATTAAATCGCGGAAAACCTTGAGCAAGATTGCCGGATGCAGGATTTAACCAGCGTCTCGCGAATGAGCGGTCAATGTCTTAGCCAATGCCTCCCCGCGACCGTCATCTTTTTGGGTGGATCATCATCAGAGATCACAGCGTCTACAGATATAACAGTGGAATATAAAACAGTAGTCCTGTTACTCCTTGTGCAATTTCTGCTGTTTTATAGTTCTGAATGACTTGTGCTTTTTTCTGTGCAACAATAGACGTCGTAGCATAAAAATCAGATTTTCAGGTTGAGGTTAGTAATACCAGTCAGATACAACGTGATATTTTTGATATTTGTGTGCACTTACACAATCATCTGGGCGACATAAGATAATAGCAGCAAGCTAAAATTTAAGGATAAGAATGACCTGTCATAATGTGACTTGGATCAATAGAATTGAACCAAAACATGGCACCAATGTCGTGTCCGAATAACTGGTGCGCACTACACAAGAATTAAAACGCTAGGTAATGTGTATCAGAAACTGAGGTATCAGATGAAAGTAAATGTCACAGAGCTATCCTGATAGTAATATTCAGTGCTTTTTTTCTAAAAAAAGTTTGAGGGTACTCCCATAGCAAACGCAAACGAATAAAGAACAACAAAACAAGGTGGCAATGAATCGTGAAGGATCATGGTAGCGGGACCATAGAGACGTCTATCGGTAGCTCGGCGTTTGAGCTTACGCATATCCGTTTAGCTCTACCATCGCCCACTATTAACGGGCGAGGGCACTACATGCTTGTCGAACTGGCTGCCAGCGATTCAGTTGTCGAGAACGGTTGCCGCAGCTTCTAAATGCTTGAAACAGTCAATGACATCGCTTTTCCACCAAAAACTGCACTGGTATCGTTAGTATTGCAATTGCCAACACGAAAACATGAAATAAAAAATTTACGTCCGTGAAATAAATCTTTGGCACCCTTCGAAATTCTCAACAACGTAAAAAAATTACTTTGTCGACGAAAAAGTTTAGGGCTACGCATCCCCAAGCGTTCCCCCAGAAAAACAGCACTGTTAATATTACGAAATACACTTTCAAACTTGAATAAAAGAAGGCAAATAATCTATAAAAATTCTGTAATGAAAGGATTACAAGAAAAGTGACAGGCCTGTATATCGAGAACTGTCAGCTAGCTTTTTCAGTTCTCCTAAGATATGGCCTATATCTTCAGACGCCATAGTCGCTATCGATAGAAGTGGACAAGTTCCGTGTGTTTTCCTTAACACGGTTGAGGGTAACGTCGGAATGATCTCTCTGAGAAGTTCACGTCTAAGACCTTTCCTTATTCTTCACCAACTGCGACAGTACTCCGTCACCAGTGACCTCGGCGTTGACGAAATGGAAACCCTAATTTCTTTCTAGTCCAGCGATAACAACAGATTTACAGTTGTGCTTGTTCTTACTGAAATTCTTTTGTACAATTAACTGAAGTCAAGGGTAAAAAAATCGCCTTATTCCTCAATGTTGAGCGCTAGCAAATGATACCGTTTATTTCGGAGGTGCTGAGAAGAAGATGGCGTTTCTTAAAGGCACAGTCTTCAAAGATCCCTCTAACTGAGCGTCCTGTACTGGTTTTATTCGATATTGTATTTCAAAAGCATAGTGACGCTTACCAACGTTGTTGTATGGGCTGCAGCTAATTGAAGTAACGACATCGTAATAACGTCGTTCTTGTACTAATGTTAGTAATATAATGTCCATAAATATACAAAGCTGGAAAAATTCAAACAAAGCACTTCACACGCGGCGGTTATCTAGTTATAACTTCGGCTTTCATATTGGTGTTGATGCAGTTACGACGCACGGCATTGTGTTACTGCCTGCTGACAGAACTCTTTACCGACAATTTATTTAGTGTTTCAGGGCCTCCGATCCGCTACGTAAGGCGATGAACGTGTCAACCCCACCTCCCCTTAAGAATTCCCGTAATCCACACCCATCTTGATGGATTGGTTACAAAATCTCTGTTATGATTTCTGCAAAGGGCCGTAGAAAAACACGCATCCCATCAATGAACTAGCATCCTGCTTCGACCTAATACTATTATTCAGTTATTCTGGTACACTTAAATTACTCCTTTGGTGATGGTAGACGCTGTGCAAGCCTCTTCATCTCCGAATAACTACTGCAACCTATGTCCTTCTGATTGTGCTTACTGTATTCATCTCTTGGTCCCTCTCTACGGCCGGCCGAAGTGGCCGTGCGGTTAAAGGCGCTGCAGTCTGGAACCGCAAGACCGCTACGGTCGCAGGTTCGAATCCTGCCTCGGGCATGGATGTTTGTGATGTCCTTAGGTTAGTTAGGTTTAAGTAGTTCTAAGTTGTAGGGGACTAATGACCTCAGCAGTTGAGTCCCATAGTGCTCAGAGCCATTTGAACCCATTTGAATCCCTCTCTACGATTTTTGCCCCCCTCACTTCCGTCCAGTACTAAATTGGCGATCCCTTGATGTCTCGGAACGTGTGCTGCCAACTGATCCCTTTTTTTAGTCAAGTTGTGTCACAAATTTCTTCTCTTCCCAATTCTCTTCAGTATTTCCGTATTAATTACATGATCTACCCATCTAATCTTCAACATTCTTCTGTAGCACCACATTGCAAAAGCTTCTATTCTCTTATTGTCTATTAAACCCACTCCTGCATTACCCCCATTTTATTTTGTATTCATAACTCTGTATTCACCTGACCAGAAGCTCTATTCCTCCGGCCACCGAACTTCAATAATTCCTACTACACGTAACTTCAGCATATCCCTTTCCCTTTTTAAGTTTTCTAACTTACGTGCCTGATTAAGGGATCTGATATTCTACTCTCCGATGCGTATAACGCGAGTTCGGATGATATCCTCCTGAGTAGTTCCCGCCCGGAGATCCGAATTGGGGACTATTTTACGTCCGAAATATTTTACTCGAGAGGACGGCACTATCATGTAGCCATACAGTAGAGCTGCATGCCCTCGGGAAAAATTACTGGTGTACTTTTGCCTCGCTTTTAGCCGTTCGAAGTACCATTACAGCAACGCCGTTCCGGTTGATGTTACAAGGTTAGATCAGTCAAAAAAGGCTGCTGCCCCTCTTCAGGAACCACACGTTTGTCTGGCCTCTCAACAGATCCCATCCGTTGTAGTTGCACTCACGGTGCGACTGTCTGTCTCGCTGAGGCACGCAATCCATCCCGTCGGCCAAGGTCGATGGTTCATGGGGAAGGGGGGGGGGGGGAGGGGGAGAGAATTTCCAGTAATACTCATGAAAATATTTATATCAGGCTTTTTATTAAATCTTTAAGACTATTTATTGAATATCTTCGTAAATTATCCATAAAGAAAGTTGTTGCATTGCGGTAAAAGGGGCCTATGAAGTGTAAAATAAATTTAATTGCGGTAGGGGGAAATACTCATTTGATGTCGGTAGTACTTCAGTTGCCGTCTCTTAGATTTCACTGCAGTAGCAGAAACGTTTTCCCTTCATTCCAGAATTTCAAAACTTTTATGCAAAACTAAAAGAGTGAGAACGCCACGATGGTGTTTTGTCAATGTGGCAGACTGCTGGCTGTGTCACATTAAGCCAGCAAGTGGATTCTGCAGTTATTGTTCTGGGAGGGGTCGGCCGCGGCGCGCGCGCTGTGTGTTTGCACTGTGGCGACCCGGGACGCGCGGGCCGCCAGCTCGCGTAGCCGGTTCCAGCGGCAGTGCAAGGTCACGCCGCGGCGCGGGAGGCAACTACCGACCGGTATGATCGCTCTGCATCCGCGCCGGCGTCGGCCTCACGTGCGGCACTACTTGCAGAAGGCCAAGTGCTGAGGCTGGACGGGAGCCAAGGGAAATGGAATATTTTGGGTGAATTAAACAAGTTTTGAAAACTAAACTTCCAGTGCGTAAGAAACTGAAGGTGTTCCACCACAACGTACAACTAGTTTCACTTTGTGGCAGTGAGACATGCAGGTCGTAAACGAAAACCATTCAACAGCGACGGATAGAGAGTAATGGAGGGATGCGTGATGCTAATTACTAGCAGACAGACGAAAAGAAACAATAAGATCAAGGAACAGACGAGTGTAATGAAAATGAAATGGTGGTGACTCGGCCGAGGAAAGTTTTCGAGGAGCGACATGCATGTCTATCGCTGAAGACTACAACGGATTCCATAGTCTAGAAGAGACCTTTATCCAGTAATATGTTTTAAATGGCTGCTGACTATGTCGATGATGCGACAAAAAAGTGGTGATGTATTATTTTAAAAAAAATGATTTACTGTCATTGTATCCCTCAAAAGTTTAATTTATTCCAGTTACTCCCACCCAAGCGGAAATTGTACCCACGATGGGAACCACTGTTTTACGCAAATGATGTTTATTAATTAGTGCGTCATCTTTTCCGTTTTCACCAGAACTTTGAAGTGAGATCAAGCACGTACACGGTATAAACAATAACTTTTTACAACATACCAATCTAGTGTAGGTGAAGTCGAGACGAACATACTGATATTGGACACTTGTAGTCTATCATGACGGCAAAAAGCCTCGAATTGACCTACAAAAGCCAGCAAATTTAAAACTCGTGCTTACCACGCAAGATTTTGACTAAAATCGCCCTTGTATACTAAAAAAATCTTGTTCTTGCACTTACAAAATGCAAGATTCACGCCTGTGTAAATTTTACCTAAAAATATTGTGCATTTTAGTAGCATAAAATTAAAATTTAAATCGTTTTGTTTGTCCGGTCTTCTTACTACGAAACTGCTGTGCTGGTAAGGGTTAAGTTTAGATGGAATTGTAAACGTTATTAGTTTTTGCATAACGTTTACAAAAGCCTTTTTTTATTGCATAACCATCACGGTAAAATTTAGTTAATAACGTTAACGAAACAGCCGACTAAGCCGGAGGCGTAAGAGAGCGAAAGGGTATTGAAAATCTCGTGCGACGCGCATGCACATCGTTTGGTTTTGTCAAACTGAATAAACATGGCTTTTGCTCAGCTAGCTTAAATTCATTAATTCCGAAAAAGGCACATTTCAACTCGTAAACAACATCTCAAGAACAGCTAATTCGGGGACTGACAGATGTCTGCGCATTTCCGCATTTTAGCGCGCGCGAGTTCTTGAATTAGCGCTTGCGATAACCTAATTGCCTAACCTCAACACTAAATAACTCAGGAACGGCGCAACGTATCGAATTCTTTTCTTGTACACTCGGATATACGCTGTCCCAAAAAAACCACAGACAAGCTTTAGGGACTGGTTCCTTGCACCAAACCATAAAAATATTTCTAGTAAACATGGACTGCAAAATACGTACCTTAAGAGCTGTGAGCACTTGTTCTTCTTCAATGCTATGAAAGACATCTCTTCTACTTCAGTCTCGTTTTCATTCCATAGTTTGGGAGGAGGTATCATGGACCAAAACAAGGAAAAAAGTCTAGTAAACATGTGCTCTAAAATGGATACCTGTGGGGCTATGAGCACTTGTTCAATGGAAGACATGGGTTTCACACTAGCGAAGATGAACATGTGCTCGTAGGTCGTAAGACATGATTGTTAGAGCCCATGTTTGCTGTACATTTTTTCTTGTTTTGATCCATACTAACTCCACCTAAAATATGGAAAGCAAAGAGTTTGCAGTAGAAGATATTTGTTTCGCAGTATCTATGATGAAGTGTGTATAGTCCTCAAGGCATGCATTCTAGAGGCCATGTTAACTAGCCTTTTTTTTTGAACTGAATAATCAAGTCGTATCCCTGAATATTCGCTTTTCATATATATATATATATATATATATATATATATTGCTGGGGGATGGGATGTATTTTCTTATCGCTACCAGTGAATTCGTACGGAGCAGATTGTTCAAGAATAGAAGTTTACAAAATCGTATCCGCGCTGTTTAATGCGTGTGAAACAGTTCTATTACGTCCACATGCATTACGGACGTTGTGAAAATGTATTGCCAACGATTTTTGGTTGCTTTTTAAACCGACACGTTTTCCACATGATGAGTGCTTAGCTCTGAACTGCCTAGCGACAGCGCCAATGCTTCCTGCTGTATACGTTTACCTGTTGTGACTCATACGAGAGTCTCTCCCTTTATAGGCGAGCGCCTGCTTTCGCCATTAAAGGCGCTCTTGCCGCAGGCACTCCGCCGTGCGTACGGTGCACGCATGCGGATGGCGCCGCGGGCGGCAGTTTGAGGCCCGGGGATCTGCCGGAGATCTGCGCGGGGCGCCCCGGCTGTGATGGAGCGCCGCCGGCAGCCACCGACCATCCTGATAGCGACGGCGCCACGCAATCCCGCACTTAGCAGCGCCTGGCCGGCGTGCTATCGCGCCGCACGCACGCACGCACGCGCGCCGTGGCCACTGCGCCCAGACGCATCGCGCGCTCTTCGCTAATGCGCCCTCGCACCTCCGTTGTTAATCACGGCAAGTCACAGCCGACGGGGCCCACACGGCATGCCCGCCCACGCCCTCCCTCTTAATTCCTGGCGCCAGCGCCACGGCACGCTGCTAACGCGGTTGCAGCCACTACATTTACAAGTGACACAGTTTGCAGAAGACGAAAATTGCGTTCTGGAAATCGATTTTCGTTGTCGTGTTTCCGTGTTCGAGACGAATCGATTTTGCTGGGGAGGTCAAATTCCGGTTTTCCGAGCGTCGCGGTTTTTACAGTAATGGTGTATATAAATGAGCTGTTGCTTCTCGTCCGCATGGTGATATAATATGAGGAACACAGAATTACGAGGGCTGCTCGGAAAGTAAGGTCCGATCGATCGCAAAATGGAAACCACAGTGAAAATCCGATGAAGCTTTGCACAGAAGTGTTGGGCAGTGCCTCTAGTATGTTCCGTCCATCGCTTCACGTGGCTATCTTCAGTTCTGAGCACACAGTGACAACCTAAAGATGCATAGAAAATAGTCTCACCCGCCAAGTATGGGGGCCTGGTGAGACATTTCGCCTGATATCATGCAGCCCACATAACATAGCTGCCGTGCATTTCCTTCTTCATGACAATTCTCGTCCGCACTCTGCAGGGGCAATGAAGATGCTCCCACAACATTGTCGATGCGAAGTGTTCGGTCACACACAATGGAGCCCGTAACTGGCTTCCCTTGAGTTTCATCTCTGCGCGCATGAACCACTGGCTATGGAGACAACATTTTGGCACACACAAAATGAGCTGTAGACCAGCGTTCAGAATTGTCGGAAAGCACAGGCGTCTTCCTTTTATGACGAGAGTGTTGGGAAGTTGGTACAACGCTACAACAAGTGTCTTAAGTCAGAGGTAAGCGGAAGGTGTAGCTAAATACTCGAAATAAAACATGTTTGATTTTCACAGTGGTTCGCATTTCACGACCGCTCGGACCTTTCTTTCCGAATAGCTCTCGTATTTAGATATGCTAATTACCATGCTTTCAAACGGAATCTCTTATTAAATCTACAAGTGCAGTAAGAGGAAGTTGTGTCGCGAGGAGAACATTTCCATTTGAATGTGACTGAACTAGTAAAGTGGTCGAGGAGGAGGAGAACAGATTGTTGAAGTGGGTATGTTTAAAAATCTTATCCATACTAGTCAGTCCGTGCGAAATTATTTATTACGCGCACCTGGCCGCAATGGTTAGCACACTGGACTCGCATTCCGGAGCACGACGGTTCAAACCTGCGTCCGGTCATCCTGATTTAGGTTTTCTGTAATTTCCCTAAATCGCTTAAGGCAAATGCCGGGATGGTTCCTTTGATAGCGCATGACCGACTTCCTTCCCCATCCCTCCCTAATCCAGTGGGACCGGTGACCTCGCTGTTTGGGCCCCACACACACTTGTATCACTTGCGTGGTGTAAAAAATTGCGAAGTGAGCACCTAGGAACATCATTGCGCTTAAACTTTTTGCATGCTCGTAGTGGCTTGAATTTTTCCGATGAGTAAAGATAAGTTCGTACTCCTTTGCGCAGAATTATCAACCTTTTTTCGCCAAATATTGATCACACAGTGACGACTTTTGCTCCGCTGCTGGAATATTTTTAAAGTAGCAAAATTTGTGAAAACGAAGTCGTCAAATGGATTCAGTTTCTTTCTTGTTGAGCAATGGAGCAAGGATAATTGTTGACGGTGACCCGCATTCTTCCTACTGTACCTGAAACGCATCTAAACATAACACAATAATTTTAGAATAGAAATGGCTCCTGAAGTTTATTTCCATTTATGAGCTGTAGTAATTTAACACCATCATCAGTTCTGTGATCTGACAGAAGCGAGAGCAGCAGATTCACAGTTCGCAGACAACACCCGGAGCATACGTAAATTGCACTTGCTGAAAATGATCACATATCACTGTTAAATGATCCGCAAATAAGCTCAGGGACGCGCTTCACTTACATCAGAATGAAAGCAGTGGCTGATCACGAATTGTGTTCGGGACATTGTGTGTCTTTACCATGATCTGATGAGCTCGCGGTTTCAGCTAGTTTTTCTGAAATATTACAAAAACCATAAAAAAGCACTCCGTCTTCAGGCCACGAGTGGCCTACCGGGACCATCCCACCGCCGTGTCATCCTCGGTGGAGGATGCGGATAGTAGGGGCGTGGGGGCCAGCACACCGCTCTCCCGGTCGTAAGATGGTATTCTTGACCGAAGCCGCTATTATTCGGTCGAGTAGCTCCTCAGTTGGCATCAAGAGGCTGAGTGCACCCCGAAAAATGGCAACAGCTCATGGCGGCCTGGATGGTCACCCTTCTAAGTGCCGACCACGCCCAACAGCGCTTAACTTCGGTGATCTCACGGGAACCGGCGGATCCACTGCGGCAAGGCCGTTCCCACAAAAACCATAAATCATGTACAATTGAATAACTGTGGGGAGTGTATTGAAAATGAAAACAAGAATGTAACCAGTTTTTAATATTTTCAATTATAAATGTAATCTACATCTACTGCAGAGACACCTACACAAAATACGTCTCTTCAGTTCGACAGAGACGAGAGAAGAGGTGAGTTTCAGTTTTCTGGGGAAGCTTCGCTTCTTGCTTTTTTTTCTTAAAACATCGCTTTTTTTAAAAAAAAACATACGAAAATCCAATTCCCATGATTTCTCTCTTATCAATGGTCTGAATTTACGGTTCCTACACGTTTAATTACCCTTTTCTTAGACAACTTGATACATTTCGTTACAAAAGAGCGCACATTCACACAACAAAATTATTTGGATATATTTTTGTGGTGAAAAAGAGATGACATTCTTCAAGTAATTCTTTGATAGAAAGGCCTTTGCTGTTAAAAGACACAATAGATTTACAAATTAGGCAGCTATGCAGGATATAGGGTTTTCAGCAAACTATTGGATTTGGATAATTCTACAGTTGTTTCAGCCTACTCAAGCTGAACCTGATCTCCACCAACAAAATTTCGGAGGGACATATTTTCTGAGTGTTTGTTATAAGGAACCGTGGTCTCCGGTGGCTCGTTACACAGTAATAATGTAATTATGTTTTCGACTTACTGTAGCAATTAATTTCGCATCTGTGAAAATTCCCTCGTAACGGAGAGAAGTCCTGTTATATGCAATCACCCAAAACCCACAACAAAAGACAGAGAGCTCATAATGCAACATCCAGCAAATGCAGAAGTTCTGCGCTGCAGTTGCCGTCGCTGCGGGATCAGCTCGGCGCATGATCGTTGTGCCGCCCTTCCGTTACCGGCAGTGGAACCACACACGAGGTGCTCAGTAGTCCGCAGCTCGTGTTCTAGTGGCTAGCGTTGCCACCTATGGATCACGAGGTTCCGGGTTCGACTCCCGGCCGGGTTGGGAATTTTCTCTGCCAGGGGACTGGGTGTTTGTGTTGCTCTCATCATTTCATCATCATGCTTGACCGTGACGAGATTGTACTGTGTCAAGATGGGGACTACGTACGGGCGCTGATAACCGCGTAGTTGAGCGCCCCACAAACCAATCATCATCATTCTCAGTAAACCTATCCATACCTGTGCATCACTATTGATGTACAACTAACACCGGTGGAAAAACAATACGAGACCAAAACGAGCACTACTGAATGCGAGACGGAGAGGTAAGAGTAATGTGTTATTACTGTTGTCAACCGCAAGTACCATGAGTAGAGTTGTAAAACAATTGTAGGCCACTATAGATTATCATAAGTAAGCGTAGACTACAGTTTTTTTCCTAGTAGCCTTGTTCAGTTGAGATCGTAACTGCGTTACCTGTAAATTAGGTGTGTTGCTTATCTATCAGGCGCAACCTCATTTCTATCCATTTGTTCACATATGCGAACAGTGTTTTACTAGAGAACCCTAGAAAGCGGAAGCGGTGAACCGTCTAGAAACTGAGTGAGGGTATATAAAGGGCTACATAACGTAAGGAACATTTTTGTACTGCAGAGTTATCCTCCTCTCTAATACTTAAAAATAAACCGTATTTAGAGCGAAATTGAAATTGGCAATGTTTAACTCAGGTTGTATTCGAAGGTTGTGGATTTGTAATGCGAAACAGAAGGCTGCTGTTGTAAAAATAAAAAAAAACAATAGAGATTTATCATACAATCCTAGAAAACGCAAATTCCTCAAAAAAAGGAAAAAAATGTAGAAAAAACTCAAAACAAAAACATATCAAACGTCGCTTCTGTACTACATAGACCCTATATAGAACAGCTTCATGTTATTCATAAATAACTTTCGCACTTATTAGTAACAAGAAACCCTTGGCATTGATCATGATGAAGAATGTTCTATTGAGTACAAAATAATGATAATTAGAGTGGAGAATCAGCTAACTGGATTAATTGTTGTCGTAAGTCATTCGGATAATCGAAAATCCGTATAATTGAACGCGTGGAAAAACGAGATTTTTGTATTTTTAACTGTAGAAAGCTAACTTACGTCGACAGCATGTTGATATCTTTTGGGTGTGTTATATATTTATCTTGCTACAGTTTATTCATAATGAAAGGTGTTTATTCAAAACAACAAAAACAAATCAAACATATTAAAAATCAACGAAAAGTAGTGTTTAGTAAGAGGTCAGAGATACATTTTCGTTCATACACACACATTTTCTTAAAACTACTAAAACACTACAACCTTAGTCATGAAATGCCTAAAACAAGGTTTCATAGGACAGTCACTGTCGTTCAGTTTTGTTCAAAACATTTGGTAATTGCCATGTTTTCTCTTCATTGCTGCTACATCACGAATTCGTTTGAATTATAGTGGACTCACGGTATCAAGCTATCTTTTTCCGAACCATCTGAAATCTGTTTCCAGGACTTGAAATGCTTCCGCCTGAGATGGCCCTGCATCGTTTACTGCATCTATGTTTTCTTCT
Organism: Schistocerca serialis cubense; assembly: GCF_023864345.2. NCBI lineage: Eukaryota > Metazoa > Arthropoda > Insecta > Orthoptera > Acrididae > Schistocerca > Schistocerca serialis. Next base: position 597,020,650 of record NC_064643.1, read on the forward strand.
GTTTCATCTTTTTGCATTTCCTATCGGTCGTTTGCCTGCAGTGATTTGAGCAATTTCGTCATCCCACATGATATGGAAACGTTGATCATTACTGTCACAAGTGACCCATTTTTTTATATAATCGGCATCACCGTCTTGGCATAATTGTATGTTAGTCATTAGCTCATTTATATCCTCCAAATCAGAGTCATCCATACCAGTTATTGAATTTTCCTGCTGCCGTTCTGTTCCAAGCTTTGTTCAGAGTCTACCTTTCAATCAAATCCCACGCATCGACAACCGTAATACAGTACTCCTTTAAATTCATTTGCCTGAGAACGACAAAACAACTTCTACGTTCTGTGCATCAACAGATAACAATGTGTGTAAAAGTTGTTTTCTATAAAGTCATTTTAAGGTTGAATAACACTTTGATCCCTTGGTTGCTGCAAGGATATTACATGAGGGGGCAAAAATTTGGTGTAAATACTCCATTCTGTCTAACAGTTCAGCCAAATGATGGGTGAGCGCGGTAGCCAATAAAAATAGGAATTTTCCTTGTTTACCAATTTCGTTTCAATTTTTTTTTAACTTCAGAGATAAAAGTGGTATATACCAGTCAATAAATATATCCGTGTTCATCCATGCGCCTTTTTGGTTCGTATAAATTAAGGGAACCCTTATATTTTTTAAGCATTGGGGTTTTTTGGACTTTCCGGCGTGGAGCAGAGGCATTTTATGGGTCCTGGTAGCCTTCGTGTGAACTAATATTGTTATTCGCATTTTACTAGTTTTATATCCTGGAGCCAACTCTCTCGTCAAGATTTGTAAGGTAATGCTTTCAAATTTAATCCGGTTTCACCGGCGTAATAAGCAAAGTCGAAGTCACAGTCATTATCGTTCAATTCCTTTTCTTAGCCATGTTTCAAAGAACTTACTGACTTTTTTCACCTTGTATTTCCAATTTTCTAGTTTCATGAGGTCTAAATCTGTACAACCAACCGTTAGTTGCCACAAACAATTCATCGCCATGTATTTTTTAATTAAGTGTAATGCCATTTCGCAGAGCAAAGGACCAGATACCGGTTGCCCAGTTGATCGTTGTTGTAGAAACAAATAATACAAAGCTTCTTACAAAAGTTCATTTTTCGGTATCCCCATCACTCTTCGATGTTTACTCACGTCTTCAGTATCAAGTTCGCAGTTGTACTTCAAAACTGAATCGGTATTCTTCTAAATATCGCTTATCGTAGAAGCACCTACACCATACTTATCGGCTAACTTACGACTAGTTTCTTCTTTTTAATGAATCAATAATGTTTATTTTATCTTTAAGCGATAACGCCAATCTCTTACGCATTGACATTTTAATCACAGAAGCGACATCTCCCGACGTTGTCCCGATTGGCAACTGCTAACTCAAACGATAATGAAACGCGAGGGGTAAAGATCGCGCTCAGAGCATGGGCTGGTAGTGTCCAACCTGGCCCTGGCCCGACCGAGCAGGTTTGGGGGGGTGGGGGGGGGGTGGGGGGCAATCCCCGGAGCACAAGGCTCATGGGGGCTCCAAAACCCTAAAGAGTATGGATCTCACAAGGGGCTCAGCTGGAAAATGTAAGAATGCTATTGTCAGATATATTTTGCTAAGTAATGGAAGATCCAGGTGAGTTGCGTGCGCGCGTGTGTGTGTGTGCGTGCGCGTGCGTGTTTATTCTGATCAAGGCTTGTTTCGCCGAAAGCTTTGCTTGACTGTTTTGTTGTACTTATCTGCGACCAAGCTGTATGGAGAGTGGCAACTATCCTTTTCAAAATATGTTTTATGTGGTGTTGGACTCTCAAATATGTCCAAAGATGGCAACATACATCAACTTGTGAAACACGCAGTTACCGTCAGTGAACGCCGTCGACAAGGCTGTAATAGCGGAAGTAATGTGAATGGGGTTTATAATGAGCTCAGGCATATTTTCTTCAGTGAAATGCCGGCCGAAGTGGCCGTGCGGTTAAAGGCGCTGCAGTCTGGAACCGCAAGGCCGCTACGGTCGCAGGTTCGAATCCTGCCTCGGGCATGGATGTTTGTGATGTCGTTAGGTTAGTTAGGTTTAACTAGTTCTAAGTTCTAGGGGACTAATGACCTCAGCAGTTGAGTCCCATAGTGCTCAGAGCCATTCAGTGAAATACTGCAAAATTTTCTCCGTGTGCTTGTCTTAGCCCTAAATTACGTGGAGTACGCGACAACCGAGAGTTGTCATAGGTTGGTACTTTTTTCGGAGTGATTCAACAACTGTTCGTTGATGTTGTTAAGACCAGTTGCAGCTCACGTAGATGAGATTGCTATTGCTTTGAAATTCTCAGTAAGTTAAACTGAAATTCTCGGTAAGTCTGAAACACGTTCTGTGGCTGTGTTGTTAGGAATATATGAGATCTTTCAACTGTTTAATCATGGCATCAGCTTGGCTAATTTTGTTGGTACCAAGTGACTACAGAAGCATGTTACTGGAAGTTCGGAATAGTGCCATTGACGTTCAGGTAAGAAACACTGAGAGCTTATTAAATGACTGAAAATATCTTCGCGAAAACTGAGAAACTATTCTCTCCGAATCCGAAGTTGTTGCCAGTGCGATTAATATCGACCTGAATTTCCGGAGGCGCAAACTAAGAAGAGGAAATCTTTTCACGATGAAACCAGGAATGAGATGACAGATTTGATTAAAAATATGTACTCAAGATATTTTTGTGTCATTATTTGCAATCTAATGTGTAATTTGAAAGCCCAGTATGTAGAGTGAAGATTTTGGATGACACGTTTGGGCTTTTATGGAAATACTCGAAGACGACTGAAGGTCAGGTCGCTGATGCATGCAAGTTATTTATCAATGAATACCATCATGGTGTCACAATAGATTTAGAAGAAGAAATCACATATTTAAAAACTTCTTTTTTTGGAACCATCACTCTGGAACCACTAGACCTCTTAAATAAGGACCTCTTGAATAAGCTGCACAGTCTTAAAATTTCAAGCTAATTTCCGACTGTATTTTTAGTTTTACGTATCTTTTGCACTCTTCCAGTGACTGTAGCTGAAGAAGGGAGATCGTTCAGCACTCTGGCTTCTGTTAAAAACCGTCTGATATCAACTACACGTAAACGACGTCTCGCAGATTTTGGAACCTTGGCAATTGTATCTGATTTGGTAAGACAACTAGCAGACTTTGATAATGTGATTCAGAGATACGCTGAACAATAGGCCCACAAAGCACCATTGACAGAGTTATAGGCAAATAGATTACTATGTACTATCCGTTGCATGACTTATTGTGGCTTACGTGCGAGCACACTGCTGTCTGCTGAAATGTGTGAGCGCGTCAGGGAACGTGACGTAGGGGGACCGACAGAACACTCCATATCGCAGCGTTACTGTACCAGACATTTGTCAATGTACAGATCACCCTTATGCTCTAAAGCAAAGTGAAAGTAAATTTAAACAATATGCAAAATAAAATTAAATGCAGCATACATACATTTTACAATAATTCATTATTGCACATTTTACAATAACTCAATATTGGCTAGCATGAAAAATCGAACGTTTAATTTCATAACTCGTATCAGTTTTTTTCTGTTGCAGTGTAGGTCGTGCTCGAGCTATCAAATAGTTCCCTAGCTGCGGTGGTCTCGGGCTCGTGATAACTGTCTTTATCACTGTTTCCAGATCGATATTTATTACTATTTTTTGAGTCTCTTTTTCCATGAAAGCGTCATAGCGCTGATATTTTTTCTCAGTATATTTAAACTTTGCTCATTCATCCATCATTGCCCGATTGGTGTGTTAGTTCTTCCACAGCTGCAGTGGGAGAATGTGGGCACAACAAGGTTTATTTAAGCAGCTGCCTGTGGACTCACGTTTATGTTCATATCTGGTTGGTGACCGTTATTTGCTTTACAACATTCCAAATGATTTTGATTGCAATAGAACATCATACAAAGTATACTATAATAACTATGCATTGTTTTCTGTGTCCCGCAGTTTCGCAGGGTCGGCATGCATAGGAACGGATTTGGCAAGGTTAGTTTTAAGGGGTGGCTGGATGCCCTTACTGCCGCCACCCCGTACCCTCTGGGACGGAATTAGTGTACCCCAGCTGACTGTGTCTAGTGTAATCCATGGTTTAGTGCGAACTCTAATGTAAACCATGGAATAGTACGAACGTGTTCAGATGTCCGCGAGTCGTGTAACTGAGGCGAAACGTGAGGACCAGCCCCGTATTCACTTAGTGGGATGTGGAAAATCGCCTGAAAACCACATCCAGGCTGGCCGGCACACTGGCCGACGTCGGTAATCCGCCGGGCGGATTCGATCCGGGGCCGGCGCACCTGCCCGAGTCCAGGAAGCAGCGCATTAGCGCTCTCGGCTAACCTGGCGCGTAAGTGTGCTATAAACTCCAGAGTCGACATAACCGTCTTGAGAGTTTCAGCAACTGTATATATATTTATTTAAGATAATTCTTATTTATTTGAAAGAATTATCTCAATTGTGCTATAAACTGTTTTCCTTTTACAAAATTGTTATAATGAAATATTATGAAAATTGCAAATATATTCATAAATATTGTTTAAATTTGTAACTACCGCAATGCCTTATAACTCTTAGTGAAAATGTGTGTGCAAATCGAAAATTTTAATGCAGAACATGTGCTCGGAAAAAAAATGCGTAATGAACATACGAACTGTCTGTTCTGTAATTGGAAAAACAATGTTATGAATTTTAATACAAGAAAGTTAAGTAAATAAATTTCACAGAAGCTGTTCTGTGAATTATAATAACGAACTTACTTCACTAGTTCATTGTTTCCATCGTAAGAATAACAGCTGAAACGAAAGCATGTAATCTCTGAGTGATGAGCATTGGCTTATGTATAGAAAACAAAGCATTTGCAGGCACTTCATTTCTGGTAAGTAATGTTTATGTTCACATCCTCTATGACATTCAAAAATTAGGGACAGTTACTTTGATAAGCTTTGTATAAACATTCTGCTCTGCGTCGGAACACTTCACACGATTTTTTCTGGTGGCGTCTGCTTTCTAGATGCAATGCAATGGCATGTTACAGTCCGTATAATTTGCTCGAATTTTTACAGGCTCTGTAATATAGAATACACCCAACACGAAACATAACTTTTGCTGTTAATAGTCGTTCGACGATGCACGTGTGTATACTACTGCATGCTCTGATTCAGTCGTTCGCACCATAAAAAGTTAACTGCTAGTTCGCTCGATTTTCGACGGGATTATGTCGTGCATCATAGAGTTCCACAGTATAAATTGTATTGGTGAATATATGTTAACTGTTAAATAAGAAATTATATTTACTGTATATTTGATCTAAACGAATATTTTTGTGTAGTTCCAATGCTCCCCCAGTTATATTATGTGAAAATCATGTTAAACCTTGTTTGAAATAACAATAAAATTGGATTGCTGTATCCTTCCCTCGGCCCAGTGCTGGCTAGCTTTCAGCAGCCCTTTGTCCGTGTACGACTGGACTAAATTATGAAGATGTTTGCTCCCGGCTGACAATCCGGATAATCGAGTCTCCACTGTATATAGACTTTTTTATGTTTGTACATTAATCTGTACGTACATCAAAAGCTATTGCTTTGGTTACATAGAAGCGCAGAATTTACGCGATGAGCTGATTTTTTATAGCTTACAAAATGGAATTTATTTAGGATATAAAGCACAAAATGGACTTTCTGTGAGCGACGTGCTTTTCTAATTTCGTGCAAAACAAGCAAACAGAGAAACAAAAAACAGAGAGAAGTTGTCGGCTCCCAGATTCTCTCTCTCACAAATTCGCTTGTTTTTCCTTCATAACAATGGTACAAATCCTATCGGTAGTGCTACTTTTTATGAGGGCGTAAAAAAAAAAAAAAAAAAAAAACACACCGAAGTCTGGAATGCGCAAACCGGTGACAGGAGGGTAATATCGTGGCGTGTGTAACGAGGTGTGGTTCCGATCAGAGGGTGGAAGTTCACAGCCCGTCGCTAGAGGGCGCGCGTGCAGTCACGCGACTATACAGAGCTAGCAGCAGCATGCATCAATCGTCTAACGCTGCCAGTCGAATTGCAAACAGTGACATGGAGGCGGCAACAGAAGAGCAATGAGGTGTTTGTTGTTCGATTTCTGAGAGCAGAAGGAGTAGTAGGAACTGACATTCATCGACAAATGTCGCAAGTGTACGGCGAACACTGCATGTCCCTTGCAAGGGTCAAGGCGTGGCACAAGCCCTTCAGGGAAGGACGGGTGTCGTTAGCTGATGATGCACGGTCTGGAGCACCACACTGCATTACCGATGACATCGTCCAGCTGGTGGACGCACTCATTACCGAGGACCGCCGAGTGACAGTGAGAGCCATAGCCGCCGTGGTCGGATTGAGCGTCGGATGTGTTCACACCATTATGAAGGAACGACTGCACATGCGCAAAATGTGTGCCCAGTGGGTGCCCCACATTCTTCAACCACACCAGGAAGCATGTCGAATGGTCCACTGTCTTGCTCATCTGCAGCAGTATGTTCGGGAAGGGAATGCGTTCCTGGCACGAGTGGTGGCCGGAGATGAGTCACGGTGTCATCACTTTGAGCCAGAATCAAAACGACAAGGTCTCCAGTGGAAGCATCCAGGGTCACCACCACCAAAACAATCCAAGGCCATCCACACGAGTGTAGGAAATGTAATGCTGGCGTTCTTCTTTGACCAAGATAGCCCCCTTCTGATTCACTTCCTGCAGCACTGGACAACAGTGAATGCCCAGCGTTACTCGCAAACCTTGACCACCCTTCGGCCAACACAGTCGCGGTACTCTTGCTGAAATTCAAATGGTACTCGGTCACTCTTCATTCAGTTCGAACCTCTCTCCATGTGATAACGCCATTTTTCGTCCCCTTAAAAACAATCTGAGAGGCAAACGATTCACCTCGGACGACAACGTCCAGCTGTACGTGAGGAAATGGTTAGCATCGCAGCCCCGGGAATTTTATGAGACAGTCATTCACCGCCTTGTGTCACAGTGGGACAAGTGTCTCAACAGCCAAGATGAATACTTCTAACGTACAGGTACTGGTTTCTGTAACTATGCCTCCGACTCGTTTCTTTTTGAACGCCCCTTATTCTACTTGGTAAATGTGCTGGTCAAAACTACCGAACCGTAGCTTAGCTAGATCGCAACTCTTACCATAAGTGAATGGTAAAAGTTGGCCCACAACGCATGCCGTCGACATTTGCTCTGTCGTGCAGATATTTTCAGCTCAACACAGATACAAAAATAGAACAGGATAAGAAATAAAACAATAGTCCTGAATATGTTTATGGATAGCCTATGAAATTTAGTTGGAGTTCATGTTCATCCTGTAGGTATTTCTTTCCATCCAATGACAGTGCTTGCCCCGAATAAAGAAAATTAAAAACTCGCTGTAAAGTTAGTAATGGTATTACAAACAATACCGGAAGGAAGGAATATTTGGGTTTAACGTCCTGTCGACGACTACATCATTAAAAACAGAGCACAAACTCGAATTTTTGAGTGGTGGGCAAGCAAATTTCTCGTGTCCCTTTCTTGTCTGCCTGAAGCGAATGGGCAAACCACGAAAAACCCTAGGTCCGAAAGGCCGGACGTGAACGCGTGTTGGCATATAGTGCGGCCGCGTTACCTCGCTCGGCATGCGTTGCTCTACCTATCAGCCTGTGCCTGCGCGGTAATGTCGTATGCGTTCTATAGTCCAATTAAAACTGTTCGATAGTTGACGCTTCACGCGTTGGAGGTGGTTTCCTCCAACCAAACCGCTGGACAAGCCCGAACCGTTTGTCGTTGTCAAACTGCCACAATAATTGGTCAGTTCACTTCCGTGTCCGGCTTTCATTCTTGATTTGTTTGGATTCGGAGTCACACATGATAACCACACCAAAAACCACACACACACACACACACACACACACACACACACACACACACACACAAACGATGCTAATGAAATAGATACGTTCCATACACAGCACTAACCAAGCACTACTTGGCACGATTCAGTGTCACATAGACAGTTATCATAGTCACAGAGATCGGTTTACTTTAGATAAGCTTTGCACGATGAAGCCTTAGAGTGAAGCCGAATTTCTGAAGGCTGCAACTCGCCGTTGCGACTGTGTCACAGCAGTCATAAATATAACTACTTAAACTAATTTTGTCGCGTAACGTAGCGAATATCGTATAAATCTGCTGTGTAGAAGGTCGTAAGTTCGAATCTCGTCAAATGTAGCGGATTTTTTATTTATAGATGTGATAAAAAGAGTTTGATTATTATTTTTATTCAATTAATTAATTTAAATGTAATTGTTGTTTCTAATTCTTTTCCGCGTCATTTTCAGCATCGTATTGAGTTTTTTATTTGCTCTTATTTTTCTTCTTCTCATTCCTTTTTAGTTTGGAATCTGCCTGTGTCGCCTATAACGTGGAACCAAGTGCCAACGAGGACTGTTCATCGGTTGGTAACGCGGCAGCTCGTATAGGCAGTTTGACGATAGTTTCAGGTAACCAATGCTAGTGGGCAATTACAGTTTGCTTTTAGCGCTGAAACTGAATTTTTTCTGTCTTGTTTGCTCACAGAGGTTAGCTTCAATCGCCGTGAGCAAAGCCATCTTGATTTTAGTTGTCCCGCATATTTCTGACTGCCGTTGTCTCGCATGTATTGCACATCACGAGGTTGTGGTTGTCTTAGGACATGAGTTTAAACTGAGAGCTACGAAACGCGTCGTCTGCCGCAGTTCAGTCGTTGGCCACTTATCGTCAGCCGTCGACAGAACGTCTCACATTTCCGACGTGCCTCGCGCAGCCACCTCCAACATTGCTCCGTGTTAACACAGTTAACAGCGTTTGTGAAGTAACTTGCCGTCTTTATGTGCCACCTGTAACTTTGCGGTAGCTCCCAGCAGATGTGGCAACACAGTAGCGACAAGTGGCGGACGTCAACTGTTAGAAATTGTAACCGGACTATAGTTACAGCGAATAAGATTGGTTCTGTTTAAATTGTACTTAAATACTACTGTTGCCACTCCTAAGAGCTGTATATTTACTTTCTTTGTTATTTTTCATTTATAACTCTGTTGACATCGCCCCACACACAGAAATATCGAACTTCATTCACTAGAGTCGGATGCTACTTGGCGGAAGGATACCACGTCAGTTTTCTGTCAGTGAAATTTAGAATCTTTGTTGAAGTCACTGAGGGATACGTAGGTTTCACTTTACGCACGCCGGATCCATCAACAGAGGCAAAAAGATGTAAAACGATTGTCTTCTTTGAAATACGAATTATGTTAATTCTTCTCCGGTTTGATTTTCTTGGTCATCGAATGGTCCTTCGACTCTCTGGTTTGTAGTACCGCTCCGTTCACGTTTTGCTGCTGTTTCCTATCCCATTTCCACGCCTTTTTCCACTTCCTTCTGCCATCTTTTACTTTGTCGTTCTCTCTCTCTCTTTCCTTGCATTTATCCGGTCCCAAAGCATCCTGTTTTTTTTATTTATTTTTTTTTATGTCTGCGACATCTGTGTGTGAACTGTGCAAACTTTCAAAATTTTTGGTAACATTTTTGGGAAACAGCAACCTTATATGCTGTATAAAATCACTGAAAAACAGTCTACATCGCGCGGAAAAGCCATTTCATGTAAACAGAGGATGCCGCACGACGGGATAAATGCTAGGAAAGAGAGAGAACGACAAGGTAAAAGATGACAGAATTTTTCAGTGATTTTTATATGTCCTAACTTTGCTGTGTTTGGTATTGTAATTGTTTGTGCATCATTTTTCCGGAGATAGAGACTGTGGACCAGCCGCGAATTTGCCTTAACGAGTATAGAAGACAATTGAAAACCTTCAAGGAGGCTGGCCAATCTACTAGATAAGCGGTCTAGATAATACAATCACGTCCTACTGCTGCTGTGAAATCGAATTTAATGCATACCAGCTAATGCGATTGTTCTACATATCTGCTAGTATGATTGTTGGCTATCGCAGATCCCAAACACTTCTAAATGTTGAGGAAGGAAAGGAAGGAAGATTGCATTTAACGTCCCGTCTACATCGAGGTCATTAGAGACTGAAAACAAGATCGACTTGTGTCAAGGATGGGGAAGTAAATCAGCAATGTCCTTTCTAAGGAACCATCCCGGCATTTGAGTGGAGCGATTTAGTGAAATCACGGAATACCTAAATCGAGACGCGGGTTTGAACCGTCGTCCTTCCGATTCCAGTGTGCTAACCACTGCGCCACCTCTCTGTCTCTAAACACAGAACAACACAACTTTTTTTTTCACTGACACGCCCTTCCACTGATTTTTTCTCTTGAGCAACACACAACACTCCTTTTGTTGACATCCGTATTCCTCTCACTCGGAGGTATGTGTGTGGGGAAATAAGCCCGTGGTTTTGGCTAAAGTCTCATAGTGGTGGTACACGTACTCGTGTAACTTTGCGGTCTCTATACCGCGTTCATCATAAGAATAAACGCGATGCAAAAACAGTTGTATGCTCCGCATTACGTGCGCATCGACTCAGCGGTAATACGGGACAGCCGGCCGCAGTGGCCAAGCGGTTCTAGACCCTTCTGTTCGGAACCGCGCGACCGCTACGGTCGCAGGTTCGAATCCTGCCTCGGGCATGGATGTGTGTGATGTCCTTAGGTTAGTTAGGTTTAAGTAGTTCTAAGTCAGCTGGTCCAACTAACCTGTAGTGATGCAAACAGTTACAGTCAAAACGTGAATAAAGACGAACAGAGAAACAAAGTAGCTTCGATTGTCATTTAATTTGTAAACAGAATGAAGTAATATTTAGCATAACTCTGGCAGTATGCTCCTCATGGTACCAGACAGGAAATGTAACAAGCTCTCATTCTTAGCTGACACAGTATTGTAATTAAAAACAAACGTAATGAAAATTGCTAATTCAAACGCAGGGTAATTTTTCTGAGCGGGATAAGTGCGACGTAAAAGCGTCTTACAGGGATTTCACCATGTACCTACGTACTGAACCATCCCAATCCGAGGAATACATTTTAGTACTGGACCAGTCATCTGCTACGTTGATAACGAACCAACTAACAACAGAATCCACGAAGACATCCATGCACCACATTCTTTCCTCTTTTTTATGACGTACTGGTTTGTATCCCGCCAGCGATCTGCAGTGATGTGTGACAAAGCTACGTGCATTATTTTCAGTACGTCTCGCACCTTAAATGTCTTGTTATTTCTCGCAACAAATCCCCTAACTTAAATACTGATCAATTCTGTTGAGTTTAGATTACATTGCAGCATTTGAACAGTGTGCTTGATGCTGTGAAAATTGTTTTACATGTTTCTATGGCTCTTATCACCTTGGCTCGTATGAGACCACATCTGTGGTGTAAAAAAATTGAGCCAAGTGAAAAGTATCTGAATTTTCCCAAAATTTAATTTGTTATGTTTTCTTAAGTTAAACAATATTTAGTAACAATCCTTTATGAAATGACGATAACTAATAATTTATATCTGCAATGAAAGGCGCAATTTTTTCGAGTGATACATAATTATAAACGAGAAGACGTGCATTTATTACAAAAGATGATGATCAGATATATGTTAATTAGCATACGTTTAAGGAATGTTTCACTGTTAGTTGTGAGTGGGATGGCCATTGTGGAGTACAAGGTTCTTCTCCGATCTTGAAAAGGGAAAAGTGAGTCGCAAACTGGAGTGCAACGGGCATTTCGTACCAAATTCGGTATTCAACTACCAACTCGTAATACCATTAACCGTTGTTTTACGAAAGTGTGCAAGGGAAAAAGCACATGTCGACCGCGTGCGTCAGAGGATGATGTGCGACGGATTCAACGAAGTTTTGTGCGCAGTCCCGGTAAGTCTACCAATAGAGCCAGTCGAGAACTTTGAATACCCCAACCGATTGTATGGAAAGTTCTGAGACGGCGTTTGCTGTACAAGCCCCACTGATTACAACTTGTGCAGGCTCTCAACCCCCAATGACAAAGAGAAGCGTCTCGCATTTTGTGGTTATGTGCTAGCGAAGATGGAGGATGAAGCATTTCTACAGCGTGTAATTTTTAGCGATGAAGCAACATTCCATCTTAGCGGAAAAGTCAACAGAGACAATGTTTTCATAAGGGTTTGGAAAGTCCACGTTCAACATTCCAACACGGAAGAGACTCAACCGAAGATCAACGAGTTCTGTGCCGTATCCCGTACAAAGGTTTATGGACCATTTTCCTTTGTGGAAAGAAACCGTATTGGGAATCATGTACCTGGATATGTATCAGTGGCTGTTCCCTCAAGTTATGGAAGATTCCCAGGACTTTATTTTCCAACAGGATGGAGCTCCGCCCCATTGGCGCCGTGATGTACAAGGCTTTTTGAACGGCTCCCTTCCTCAACGCTGGATCGGTCGCAGGGGACTTAAGGACCTGGCTCTGCGCTTCTGGCCACCGAGATCTCCTGATCTAACACCCTACGACTATTTCTTGTGGGGTTATGTCAAGGAAGCTGTTTACGTCCTGCCTCTGCCAACCACTCTGAACAATCTGCGGAACCGGATCACTGCTGCCGGTGCACTCAGTAACAGCAGATACGCTTTCGCGTGTGTAGGACGAGTTTGGCTACTGCGTCGATGTTTGCCGTGCAGCCAACGGTGGCCACATTGAACATTTATAATATTTATAATTATTAAAAATTAATTAATTACAAATTATTAAATTGATATCAAACTCTATGAGAAAAACTTCGATACTTTCTCATTTCATTGGTATAAAGCTGTTTCATTTTGGATTTGTACTTGAATAAATACGACGTTTTGGAAATGGGTCCATCATTTAGAATAACCCTATATGTTAATTAGCGTTTGTTTAATGCATTTTTATGTTTAAATGATGTAAGTATACGAATTGAACGAAGAAAAGAAAAGACCAAAGGGAGATTCGAATTATCAAAGCGCAGAGTACCGAACTGCCATTTTCCAACGCTAACGCCTGAGCTACGCATCCAGTTCTGGGGAAAAAAAGAAGAAGCCTTGCCATTATGTGGGTTCTAAAGTTCCTCGGAAAACTTCAAAGGCCGGCCGGTGTGACCGAGCGGTTCTAGGCGCTACAGTCTGGAACCGAGCGACCGCTACGGTCGCAGGTTCGAATCCTGCCTCAGGCATGGATGTGTGTGATGTCATTAGGTTACTTAGGTTTAAGTAGTTCTAAGTTCTAGGGGACTGATGACCTCAGATGTTAAGTCCCATAGTGCTCAGAGCCAAAACCTCCAAACCGATTTTGTCTGTAACTTGTGAAAAAACATTAAGAACAAATTGTTTCTTGGCATTTTTAATGGTGTTGCACGCTTATGCTTCACTACGAAACAGGAAGAATTGTCAGCCATTTTCACAGAACGCACTATACCGCGACAAACCTAACGTAATAGCGTTTACAGATATAGATTAAAAAAAAATAAAAACTGCATAGCTGTAATGTGATTAAGAAAAACGTTTTTGGCTGTTAATACAATAGAATGTCTTAAAGTTTGGTGTACAGTAACATAGTTGTAAGATATGTAATACATAACTAGGACCTGATTACAAGAGCGTTAAGTGTACGTGTTCCACGGCTGCTGACAACTCATTGCGTGTGTGTCTTTTTACATCAGATTTTGATGACTGAAGTAAAGCAGTTACCGTAATCACTCCTCATTATCACCACCAACTACTCTTTTCGCCATGCTGGTTGTTTACTAATATCAGCTACCACGTGACACTCAGTGCCTGTGCTTCATCTTAAAAAGCATTTAAGAGCCATCTATCTTCTAGAAACTGAACTCTATGCATTCTTATATTGACTCGCGCATTTGCGAGCTGAGCTCCCCATACGATTTAAATGACGTAACAACTTGACGCTAATACAGCTCGTCGTTTGATGCGGTTGGGTTAAGCCACCGCACCGAATAGACCGGGGACTCCCTCACATCCTTGTCTCGCTGCACGGCAGGACCTCTTGTTTTGTCAGCGATGCTAAACATTCTAAGCTCTTCTCTGGCTAATTATTTCCGTACTTTATCCCTTCACGTTTCCGGTGACTGGGATGTGAAAATGTCTTATCCTTCACTGTGCTGTTGGTTTGGCAGGTATCGTATTACATTTCGGTGTGGGTTACAGTTCCCTGCGGTCACTGTGTGGCTGTCTGTCGTGAGTGGTTGCCGTTTCAGGAAACTAGAACAACTTGTCCGCGGTTTGGCAGCTTCGCTGTAGGTGCATTGATTGTGGAGGTAAAGATCGCGAGTAAGCAAACATTCGTCGGTGAGTGAAAGGTCAGAAGCCGCACGGAGTGGCCGCGCGGTTTGGGGCGCCAGGTCACAGATAGCACGGCCCCTCCCGCCGGAGGTTTGAGTCCCTCGGGCATGGGTGTGTGTGTTGTTCCTAGCATAAGTTAATTTAAGTAGTGTGTAAGTCCAGGGACCGGTGACGTTAGCAGTTTGGTCCCTTGGGAATTCAAACACATTTTAACAAAAATTTCCTTCTTTCTGACTACACTCACCAACCTACGTTTTGCTAGACGGCCTCATTTGCGTCTGTTTCTTTAATATTCAGTACTATTATGATGTGTTATGTTATTTAGCTTCTGCATGCTTTCGGTAACATCTTTACTCAAATTGCTATTACTTGTAAAATTTTCTTCTCGTTTCTTTCATTTTTATGCTAGGTGTATTTCATTGCAGTTTCCGTCACATCAGTTAACTGCCCTCGCAAGAGACTAGTAAACAATAAATAGTGCAAATAGCTCTAGTTTCTTCCTGGAAGTGAACGCAATATGTAAATTGTTTAATTTGTAAGATTTTCTGCCACGTTATGTCCAAGCTCGCCCTTTTACAGTCGCCACTGCTGACGCTGACCGCATAAACGTAGAGCCACAACGCTGTTTGAGAATGTAAACTATCAAATCAAAAGTTTTTTATTTGTTGACATTAATACCCGGGTGTCACCTTTATAACAGCTTGAACTCTTGTGGGGACACTTTGAATGAGGTATCTGAATGTCTGTGGACGAATGGCAGCCAATTCTTCCTCAAGAGTTGACACCAGAGAACCTTGGACGGACGCCGAGGTCTGGAGGGAAGTCGACGTCCTAACTCATACGGAAGGGTGGGTTCATGTCGGGTTTCTGGGTTGCCCAGTCAATTTCGGGAATGTTGTTCTCCACAAACCATTGCCTGACAGGCACTGTTTTGTGACTAGGAGCATCGCCGTGGTGATACAGTTTACGTTTCTGAACTGGTGCTTTAGTGTAGGCAGTGGGGAACCACATCCTAAACACGAACAACACCCCCATACCGCAACAAAATGGTTCAAATGGCTCTGAACACTATGGGATTCAACTGATGAGGTCATTAGTCCCCTAGAACTTAGAACTAGTTAAACCTAACTAACCTAAGAACATCACAAACATCCATGCCCAAGGCAGGATTCGAACCTGCGACCGTAGCGGTCTTGCGGTTCCAGACTGCAGCGCCTTTAACCGCACGGCCACTTCGGCCGGCTATACCGCAACACCACCTCCTCCGTGTGCTACGGTATAGGCAGTGCACACTTACGGCAGGTAACGTTTTCCAGGCATTCGCCAAACCCAAACCTTACCACCAGATTGCCGCAGAGTACAGCGTAGTTCATCACTTCAGATCACTCGTTTCTTGCCATCCACTGTCCAGTGCCGTCCTGTCAAGAACAGCATGTTGAGTTCCATCTGCTAAGAAGTCAGTAAAAGTACTGAATTCGCCGTATGGTGTCGGAGTAACCCACGTACGTGTAATACGCGTGCTCGTATTGTAATTTGTACCTCCGCGCAACTGTGCCTCGTGTATAAGTAAATTAATAAAGCTCAACCGTGGTGAATTCAGACAGTTGTTAGCTGAGTGGACAGCACCACTTTTGCTGCTTACACACGGCAGGAAACCTCACCACCTTAATGTATTCCAGCAATAGAGAACTTGAGGATTTAAATCCGTGAGTAATACTCTACAACTACATGCACACCTGTACTCTGCAAGCCACCTGTTGATGTGTGACAGAGGGTACTTTTGTACAGCACTGTTCACACTGACCTGTTTCAGTGTGTGGAGTCGAACGATTGTTAGTGTGAACTCGAATTTCTCTAACTCTGATTTCACGCTCTTTTGGGATATGTACGTGGAAGTAAGCAAAAGACTAGTTGATTCTTGTGCGAAGAGTCCGGAGAGTGGAACAGGAAACCAAGCGGTGATGCTCCTCATGTAGCGTCCGCCTCTGGGGCTGAGCATCCCGTGACGCTGTCGCGCTTACTCGACGAACCTCTGACAAAGCGCGCTGCTCGTCTTTCTTAGCTGGTACGGGAACCGGACTGAAGGGTTGGACAGCCGCACAAATGAAAACAGAACTGGACGAAGTTCACGCGGACTCTGCACCATCATTGAAGATCATTTACTTTTGGAATAATGAATTTAAACGTGGTCGGACAAGCGCACTCTGGCTGTCCATTCGAGATCGCCACGAAGGAATACCATGACAAAATCCGTGATACGGTAATCACAGCCGACCAAAAAACGCATCCGGCACAACGTTTCAACACAATGTCTGGCGATGTTTATCGGAGTTCGCAAGACTTTTTACGCCGATTTGTGACTGTTGATGAAACCTGGATCCATCGTTAGACTCCCGAGTCAAAGGGGCAATCAGAACGATGAACCAAGGCTATTGGAAGTACGTCGAAGAAGACAGCGACCATTTTGTCAGCTGGTAGAATGATGGCCACGGTTTTTAGGATTCCAAGGAATAATCCTCATAGATTACTGGGAAGGTGGTAGAGCCATAACTGGGTAGTATTATGCTTCTTTGTTGGATTATTTGACAGTTGAGTTGGCTCAAAAAAGAGCATGTCCTGTTTCAGCAGGACAATGGACCATCCCACACCTCAGCGACAGCAATGATGAAAGTGCATGAGTTGGAATTCGAATTGATTCCTCATCCACCCTATTCACCAGACTTGTCCCAAGTGACTTTTTCCTGAAACTTCGAGTTCGAGTCTCGGCCCGGCACACAGTTTTAAAATGGCTCTGAGCACTATGCGACTTAACTTCTGAGGTCATCAGTCGCCTAGAACTTAGAACTAATTAAACCTAACTAACCTAAGGACATCGCACACATCCATGCCCGAGGCAGGATTCGAACCTGCGACCGTAGCGGTCACGCGGTTCCAGACTGAAGCGCCTTTAACCGCACGGCCACACCGGCCGGCACACAGTTTTAATCTGCCAGGAAGTTTCTCATCAGCGCACACTCCGCTGCAGAGTGAAAATCTCATTCTGGAAACATCCCCCAGGCTGTGGCTAAGCCATGTCTCCGCAATATCCTTTCTTTCAGGAGTGCTAGTTCTGCAAGGTTCGCAGGAGAGCTTCTGTAAAGTTTGGAAGGTAGGAGACGAGGTATTGGCAGAAGTAAAGCTGTGAGGACGGGGCGTGAGTCGTGATTGGGTAGCTTAGTTGGTAGAGTACGTGCCCGCGAAAGGCAAAGGTCCCGAGTTCGAGTCTCGGCGCGGCACACAGTTTTAATCTGCTAGGAAGTTTCACATCAGCGCACACTCCGCTGCAGAGTGAAAATCTCATTCTGTGACTTTTTCCTGTTCCGTAAATTGAAACTTTGGCTTACTGGGAAGAAATTTTAAACAAATGAGGAAGTGACGTTGCAGTCAACGAATATTTTGCTGATTTTGACAGAACCTATGTTTTAGAAGGAATGAAAAAGGTAGTCGATCGCTGGACCAAGTATGTATCCCTCAGAGGAGACTATGTCGTGAATTAAGAGTTCTTTACGGAACAAACACGTTCTTTTTTTTCTTTTACCAAAGTTGTCAAACCACCCTCGCACAACTGCATCATCCGCTAAAAGCCACGTGGAGTTACCGACGGTGCAACTGAACATTGCTCCACTCTTGTACTACTGGCTAAAGACGAATTAAAACCTGCGAACTTGAATACTGCGCCACTTCAGTTTAGCTGTCTCGGACATACCGCCGCAATTCCTACAAATTTCACATGCGGTGGTAGTCCGGCAAATGCGCGACTCTTTGTGATAATCTGTCTGTGACCGTATCGACAAATACCGACGGCTGTTTGGAGTTGTGCCGGTTGCTGATACCTGACACGCAAACATTGCCCACGTTACGCGTAGGAATATTTGTGGGCGAGACGGACAGCACGCCCACCGACTCTGGCGGTTCGGTCGTGTGGGCAGGGCAGAGCGGCGGTGAGGGGGTAGATTGTTTGGACGCCGCGCAGAAACCGCCTGCCATCGCCCCATCGACAGTTCTGCGGCCGGCCCGCCGTGGAAACAACGCGCGTCCATATCGAACGCGAGCCTCAGAAGCGGTTTTCCGCCCGCACAGATTGCCGCCACGGGACCTCTGTTCCATTAACATTACAGTCCGCGCGGCGCAGCACGCGTGTTAACCCATTCGGCAGCGGCCGGTGGTGCGTCGGTGTGGGTGCCCTCTGTTGGCCAGTTTGTAAAGGTCACGTCTGCAGACTGGCTTCTTCGCGTGACGCTGCGCACTTCATAACAAATTCGCTTTCTTCTCTCTTTTATTAAATAATTTGCCAACGAATACATTTTGTGGCCCTGTATTTACGCTCTTTACATTAAAATTACATTTACTATGGCCGTCCATTCATCTTCTCCATTGTTCCTGGAAAATTGGTGGCATTTTACCGGTACGTGAAACGCTTTTTCTGTATCCCATATCTAGCAATAACGTTCCCGGACGTATTCAGTCGCTCGCGTTACTTGCGCAATTCGTAGACAAATTAAAGTGTCGCATACGTCACTTGTATCGAGTCCTCGAGGCATTAAATTCTACAATGGTGTGGACTCTCCTCCTGCGGTAACCAACCTACAAACACGTCAGCACTGAATATTAAATATCATAAAGTTCGTTATTGTTTTCCATGCACACAGAAAATACGAAGACAAATTAAAAAGGAAAGGACATTGAGTAACATGACACAGGGATGGAAAACTTAGTTAACGGGCCACCTAATTCGACTTACACTTCTGAACAAACAATCTTCGAAGGATTAACACGGGGGAAAAAACAAGAGGCAGGACCAGGAGATCCATATTATAAAATGTTATCAGTGGAATGAACTGGAACAACCACGACCGAAAGGTGTAGATGGGAAGAGACAGAGAAGGATGATTACATCAACAAGGCGTTGCGTGTTAGAGTCTGGTGAAGATGATACAGAAAAGTTTTAGATCAGAAAAAAAAATTTGTCTCACTGTTTGCAGTCCTCCGGTTTAGAGTCGAAGGGAGGTCTATACCAGAAGCCCTAGCGTTTCTGCGTTTTTCACAGCTACAAATTTCTCCTTTCTCCGCGTTCCACCAACTCACAGCCCCTCGTGAGGGGTTGTTTTTTTCTTTTCTTTTTTTTTAAAAAAAAAGCCTAAAACCGCTCCATAGTAAGAATTTTGCATGACCTGCTGTAACAGGAGGAAAATCAACCATGCTTCTTTCGGATGAGAACTTTCGGCCGTGCGAATGTATTACTAAAACTGCAGGAGTATCCATGGTAACTTAAATGTAATAATGGACATATATTGTTGACAATAGATAGGTGGCTGAAACTAGAAGTGAATAGCAGTGAAATCTTCAATTCAAATATATCGAAAATTTAGACTAAACATTTATGGTGGTCACGTATTTATCACCGTAAAGACCTCGATAACGTCTAGTGAGGTTATAACAAAATCGCAATGTGAGGAAGCTAATCATCAAAGGTGAGTCAGACATGCTACTCCTTTGTTTTTGTAGACAGTTGCCACAGAAGCATAATGCTTCAGAGAAAATTTGTAAAATATCACGAATAAGTTTCGTGACTGTGTTATTGTAATGGAGGGAACTTTCAGTTTGACAGCTATAGAAAGAAAGAGGTACCAGGCTAAATTTTGTACCAGAGCCACAGATTCGTACGAGAGGGGTCAGAATGTCTTGTCTGAAAATTAGTTCAAACAATACCGACTCACGACGGCGACGTCTTAGACCCCTTAGTAGCCAACAACTCTGAACTTTTCGGGTCAGGTGGAGGAGGAAGAGATTAGTGTTTAACGTCCCGTCGACAACGAGGTCATTAGAGACGGAGCGCAAGCTCGGGTGAGGGAAGGATGGGGAAAGAAATCGGCCGTGCCCTTTCAAAGGAACCATCCCGGCATTTGCCTGAAGCGATTTAGGGAAATCACGGAAAACCTAAATCAGGATGGTCGGAGACGGGCATTGAACCGTCGTCCTCCCGAATGCGAGTCCAGTGTGCTAACCACTGCGCCACCTCGCTCGGTCGGGTCAGGTAACCTAAAGGAGGGCATCGGTGATCATCAGTGGCTACGGGTATTACAAGGAATATGAAAATGTGGGACCCAGAACTCTTAAACTGGTGATGATATTTGTTAATATGTGTCTGACGTCGAAACTTAGGCCCCTTGGAAGCTTTATACATACCTGAAACCAGTTCGAATGAGATATTTTTTACGCGTATCGTACGCGGTCGGCAAGCTGCTGAGTACATATTAGTATAATCAACAACATGACAACCAACAGAATATGACAGAGAAGTTAGGAAATTTAAATGTGAAATTCCAGGATTGCTGCTAACATTTTTTTTTTTTTTCATTGATGCAGCGGAACACTGAACGCCTTTGTGCACAAGTGTTAAGGAAGTGCAGTCCAAATGCAGACAGGATATCTGCCTAGTATTAACTGAATTAATCCCGCTAATTCTTTGGAATAAGCTCATATAGTTAACAACAAATGACATCAAAGAGAATGTATATTCAGAGGCCGGTGTCAGAATTCCGGAAATCCTGAACAGGGGTCGACAAGAGGTTCGTGAGGGAAGAGTTATCCCAGAATATACCACCGCATTCTATAAGTGAATGAAAATAAGCAAAATAGACTAATTTTCGCGTTGGACTCTCACTTATTGTAAATACTGTTCTAATGACAAATATAGCAGCATTCAGTTTTTGAGCAGCATTCTGATGAACATGTGCTTTCCTTGACAGCTTTCCGTCTATTTAAACAGCTTGCAATTTGGATTGTTCGTTGCTCACTAATCATATGTTCATTGTGTATAATCAGAACGTCAGTTTTATCTGAACTGTATGTTAGAAACTGTAAAAACAGAGTCTTATTTTGGTGTGTCAGCTACTTGTTTTCCACAAGCCATTAGCTTATGTCTTGAAGTGCAGTATTTGGCACTTTGCCTGTGTTGCTCTTGACATACTTTATTATCAAGATAGTGTCATCAGCAAACACAACAATATGTCAGAATCACCTGTCATTTTAGCAGTCATATATTTGTAAATAGTAATGGTCCCAGCACTGACCCCGGAAGCGACCCCCACTTAACCGCGCCCAGTCAGACGTTGCTCACATTATACTCTGATGTCAGTGACAGAATATAATGAACTTTCGGGTGTGCTACTTGAACCTTCATGCCATTCGTGTTATGTGATCTACTAAGATTTGCTTCTAACAATAAATGGAAATTACACTAGGATAATGTGCCTGCGCATACGTCACTAGCAGCTCGTGCATTTTTCGGCAGAAAACAGCATCGCTACGTTGTCCCATCCTCACTATCCGCTGATCGTAAACCCTGGGAATACATACAATTCGCTGTCCAAACCTGAATACAAATCCAACTATGTTTCTCGCACAGACAATACAACGAAATGAAACATGCAATGAAGGTGATAAGTCCTTCGTATTAGATTGATACTTTCCAGGATCAATATGTAAAAAAGCGTTATTTATTAACTTTATACCTATACGTTGGCCATTAAGAACGTAGTAGCTGCCACAAGGACCAATTAAAGAATCAACCGACAATTTGGCGTTCACTTTCTTCGCATCCAAGTATACTCTAAGATAAAAAAATGCGACGCATCATGAAGGAATTATCCGAATTGGACTAAAAACGGTAGATGTGACGTACATGTACAGAGGAACAAGTAATTATAATGTCGGAAAAATTGCATGATGCATTCAAGAGCACTCGTAGATTGAGTAAGTTAATAACGTGTTGGTCTACCTCTGGCCCTTATGCAAGCAGGTATTCCTTTTGACAGTGATTGATAGAGATGTTGGATGACCTTCCGAGGGATATAATTCCAAATTCTGACCAGCTGGAGCGTAAGGTCGCCAAATTCCAGACATAATTTGTATAATGCTCCTAACATTCTCAGTTGGGAAGGGATACGGCGACCTTGCTGGCAGTTTGGCGAGCCCAGAGACAAACAGTAGAGAGTCTCGCGTGTGCGGGCAGGCCTTATCCTACTGAAGTATAAGCCCAGGACGGCATGCCATGAAGGGTAAAAAACTGGTTCAAATGGCTCTGAGCACTATGGGACTCAACATCTTAGGTCATAAGTCCCCTAGAACTCAGAACTACTTAAACCTAACTAACCTAAGGACATCACACACACCCATGCCCGAGGCAGGATTCGAACCTGCGACCGTAGCAGTCCCGCGGTTCCGGACTGCAGCGCCAGAACCGCACGGCCACCGCGGCCGGCCACGAAGGGTAACAAAGCGAGGCGCAGAATATCGTCGACGTAACGCTATGCTGTAAGAGTGCCGCGGATGACGACCAAAGAGGTCCTGCGGTGGAAAGAAATGACATACCACACCATCAGTCCTGGTTGTGGAGCCGTATGGAGGGCGACAGTCAGGTTGGATACCCTGCCGCCCGGACCGTCTCCAGACACGTCTTCGGCCTGGGATCCCATTGGCTGGAGTAGAGTTGTCATCAGTGATGAGTCGCGCTTCGAACAAAGCAATGAAGATGTGTCTGCAGAAGCCCTGGACTGTAATGTGATACCAACCTGACTGTCGACTCGACCACGATACGGACCGGCAATCAGGAGTGATGGTCTGGGGTGCAATTTCAGTTCATAACAGGACCCCTTTGGTTGTCGTCGCCGGCCAAGTGGCCGAGCGGTTCTAGGCGCTTCAGTCTGGAACCACGCGACCGCTACGGTCCCAGGTTCGAATCCTGCCTCCGGCATGGATGTGTGTGATGTCCTTAGGTTAGTTAGGTTTAAGTAGTTGTAAGTTCTAGGGGACTGATGACCTCAGCTGTTAAGTCCCCAAGTGCTCAGAGCCATTTGAACCATTTTTTGTTTGTCGTCCCGGCAGGTTTACAGTAAACTCTACAAACCAATGCCAAGCCGAAGAACTGCTTTGATAAGGGCCAGAGGAGGACTAACGCATTACTTCCTTGCTCAATTTCTGAAACACTTTCTTTTGGATAAATCATCCATTTTCTCTGAAATGGTAGTCATTTGTTTGTCGGTATATACATCACATGTTCTGATTTTCGTCCCGTTCGGATAACTCCTTCGTGGTGCGGCGGTTTAGTGTTTCTGCCTGACCGTGTAAACCGCGTGGGTTCTGTTCCTGATGACTATCATTAGGTTTTCTATTGTGAAAAGTTCTAGAACAGGATCTACTCAGTTTTGTGGGACCAACTGAGAAGCTGTCTGCATAACTGGGCAGCGACACCAAGTCTGACGTCGAGTAGGAAGTCTTGCGCCTGCAGTGCACTACGCGGCAATTCTCTGTTTCTGTTTTGTGGGGCTAATGTGTTTGGTTGGCTCTGAGCACTATGGGACTTAACTTCTGAGGTCATCAGTCCCCTAGAACTTACAACTACTTAAACCTAACTAACCTAAGGACATCACACACAGCCATGGCCGAGACAGGATTCGAACCTACGACCGTAAGGTCGCGCGGTTCCAGACTGTAGCGCCTAGAACCGCTCGGCCACCCTGGCCGGCCGGGGAATGTGTTTGTAATGACTTCTGGTAGCGATTCAGACAAAATGGACGTTCGACCTTTCGAACAGCGAGCCAATATGATTGTGCTGGTTTTTACATGCAGTCAGTTAAAAAAAAAAATAATCTCGACGTTCTTGCATGAGAATGACAGAAAATTCGGAGATGAGAATGTAGCAAATAGCATCGAAGTGAGAGCTGCGTCAAGCGGTACACGTGTTGTCTGTAACGAAGGCTGCTGCTGCTGTATGTATGTATGTCTGTATGTGCGTTTGTGTGTGTGTGTGTGTGTGTGTGTGTGTGTGTGTGTGTGTGTGTGTATGTGCGTGTGTGTGTGTGTGTGTGTGCCCACGCATGCAGACAAATCCGAAGATTGACTGTTCGTAAGTTTAAAATTATTAGGTATGAGCCTGCTATATCTGAAGAGTAGTTCTCAATACCTTCGTACTGCTATTAGATGCTGAGTTGAGAAATATTTTATCTGATTACTATTGCTGTTGTTTTTAACGTATTAGGAGCACAGAGTTTTGTAAGCCTTAGTCTGACACTTTGTGAAAACATTTTATATGGGCTCATGTGGCCTTGTTGTTGAGCGTCCGAACCTTAAACATTTAACCAGGCAACTAATCCGAACGCAGATAAAATATATTGGATAACAGTGTATTCCGGAAAAAAAATATTGATACAGTAAGCTATAATAATGATAACAGATAGGGTAGCTTTCCAAGAAAAAATGGGGAATGCTTGTTTATCAGTCGTGACACTGTTGCGGCGGTGAAAGTTTTGATGGTGCCGCATGAAACAGATAAAATATTTTTTTAAATATAATGCCTTGAGGAAAAGAAGATGAGAGTGTGTGTGAGGTCTTTATTTTGAAACATTGTCTGACATTGTAGGGCATCCTTATAAAGAGTTGCGCCACTGATTTTAGAAGTTAGATATACAGTATTTTCCGAGACGGAAAGTGTGTATTTTGCGTCGCGAAAGTTACTTTCGCAGTGAGTTTATGTCATCTGGACGCAGACGTCTGTGACAGACAGTGAATACAAGGCCAAGGACACTGCCAGTTGGCCTGATTGTAGTAATAAAATCAATTTAGCCTCAAGGTAATATTCACTAAGGAGCGGGAGCAAAGCGAATTGCTTCTTTGGCGCTTTCTGTTCAAGGCACATAACAGGATTCCATGAAGTAGGTAATACTGCTGTTTAACGGCGTATCTTACTATTTAACGATCAGCGTTGAAGCAGCTTCCATACCTTAGGTGTTGCTTTGTAGTGCGATGGATGAAATGAATACGAATGAAACATCTAGTCATCATAGCTGATATTCACTATCTTATTTTTCTTCTGCTTGAACATATGAGACGTCTTGTACTTGTTTTGTTACAAAATTATTAGCTAAGTTAAGTTTCTGTTACGTAAACAGTGCTTCATTTTGTCTGCTTTTTCAGCGCTTTAGTATGCGGCAACGTTGAGGCGGTACAGCGTATTCATAAAAAATCTTTCGAAGTAAATTACTTTCGCCAATGACAGGGACTAGCGCTTTTGGTATCTGACTCAGCAGCGTTTAAAGATTTAACAACAAATTCTCGGTACTTGCAGTCAGCTAAGAGAACTAATTGTTGCAAATAAAACATTTTTGGTATGCACTGTGGTTTCCATTTCGCAGCCGGTCCGAACCAACTTACTTTCTGAATAGCCATCGTAATTCTTCTGCGAAAGATCATTTCATTATTGACAATGTAAACATTACGGCAGTGTCATAGTTTAAGTTCAGTATTTATTAAAAAATAAGTATATAAGAAAAAAAAGATCTGTCCCGTTTTGATGTTACTTCATTAGGAGAGCAGTCGTTAAAAGCTTTAATGTGCACTGATGGCAATTTGATTCCCTCAGATGATGAATTCCAGCCTCCGAGAGCCAAGCTGAAGATGGGTGTGGTTTACAATGGTTTAACGCCTAGCTGACGGACGGCTAATACTGTAGGCCCCTCCGAAGCCAGACTGCTTATCTGCAACCGTATTCCTCGACAGCAACCCACTAGAAGTAAAGGTTTTGGCGCTAATGTGATACGTAGTGTTTTGTATTAAACAGAATGTGCTATGTTCGATAAAGTTAGTTAGAGACAAATCCAGTTGCAACAGTGTGGGTTGAAAAAAAAAGGGGGGGGGAGGAGGTTGAGAGAGGCATTGAGATTCACTTGCAAGTTCCGTACGCTGTGGTACTACCCGGCAAAGTGAATTCAGTTCACACTGAAACTGTGGTACGCTCGTGGATAATAATTCGAGCAAACACTTCTGAAGTTCGTTTTGCAATAACTGTTTCAAGTACAATCATGTGAGCGATGAACTTCAGGTGCGGCAAAAAGATGAATTTGTGACTACTTGCGTTTAATGGTTTCCAAGTCGGTGAAGCAGTGGCACTGATATTGTCTTGCTTTACGTTCGTGCACATTATGCGCAAAAAGTTCCTTAATATGACGAATGAATTTTGAGTTGTGTATGCCAGTAGTATTATTACTGTTATAATAAAACACAACCGCACAACCGATCAGTTATTTCACAGCCATAACTTCTGATCTCTGACGTCTTAATAGGGAACCATAAGCGTTTTTCCAATCTTCACTCATGCAACCGTACCGTGTAGAGACCGTAGTTCACGCATGCCATCGCTGTCATTGCTTATGGCGGTATTCTAGCCTCCTCTGCTTGCTGTAGTCTTTGCTTTATCTTGCCCCGCCATGACTGACGAGATTTCCATTATTCTAGGCTCTGGCATCTGTAGCAAAAGCAAACTAAACATTTATTTTGGAGATGCCGTAATTTTAAAGGCGTTGCAGTACCAAAACTCTTGTGAATATCATGCATTCTAAGGCGAAAAAACTTATTTCTTTACGTCGTAAAGGAGTTGTGGGGAAATGCGTCCTCTTGTGAAGCTGGCGACAGATGGTCTTGTGAACTTCGACGTGTCGCAGAACGCGGGCCCCGTCTTTCCATTCGACAAAGGGGAAATATTTTCAGAAGATGCCATTCCCTCATTCATTACAAAATAGCAATCGAAGCTTTCACTTCCTGCCTTTAAAATGATACTCCCTCTCGTTTCCTGCTACGTTATATCCATAAGCTTCTGACACAGGGATGCTGTTTTATTTTGTTCTGTCATGGCCTGCAAACAAATGCCACAGTAGTTTCAGTATAGCAGATAAGATTGTGTACGGCCGTGTGTGAAGCGTTTGCAGCGGTAATAAAGCTTAATGGTTTCATTTTTACAGTGAATCGATCTGACATTTTTCTAAGAATCTGGGTTGCTTAAGACTGTTGAGCGAAGTGTGGGCAGCGTTTGAGACACGTAATCAGAATTTGTTGTTTTTCCTTTATTGCTCTATCGAATGCAAGAATGATTCCTTCAGTTACTTCACGGCCAGTTCCTTCCCAACCACGTCCTACAGAGGGAGGGCAGTGTCTGTAATAAGCTCGATGTCAATGGGACATAAAAAATCAAGACTGCCTACCAGAAACACATTAAAAGCAGTTCCAGTTCTTCCTATTCCAGCCATTGTTTTAGAGAGGCTGCCTCAGATTATGAGGCAGTTGCGAAAATTGGAGATCTTGTCCCAAATTTCCCAATCGGGAATATTTCAGGGCTTCCAACTTGGTGGAATTTGTCTGAAAAGAACCGAATTCTACAACAGCCCGTTTTACTCTGACGAGTAGGGGATGAAAGATGTAAAAAGTAATAAAAAGACAAAGTGCACACTGCGTGGGCGATTCGTTGTCCCCTATCATACTACAGCTTGCTTGGTTGTTAACTGAATTCTTCCCAAAACTGCAATTGTAAAAAAAATCGGCCTCTTCCAATTCGGGAGTGTGGCGTCTCCTTCGAGCACCACATTCACACCTGGCGACGTAAAGGTACCCCTTCCTCGAAGCCTTTGTGTAACTGTGGCGAAAAGGTAATGCAATGGAGTCGGACGTTGTGGAGAACGATCTGCATAAAGGCGAAGAGCAGCTTTTCCATTACCGTGAGCTTCGCCATTCAGAAGGATCATGTAGGTGTATTCTGCAAACGTGTAACCAGCCATGTTGCTGTAACACTGACAGGCACGTGAATGAGGCTCAAAGCAGGTCAGAGAGGTAGAACAGACGTCAAATGACATCAGCCGATCCGATGTGATCACCCCTTACCATGACTACCCCGTTGCATCCTTTGCCTAGCAAAAACGTTTTCAACCGGCTGTAGCAAGGAAACGGTGTGTGTACAGACATAGGTTCCTGTTCAAGATATTACGTGCTCACTCCCCTCTGCAAGTACTAGAACGTCGCAACGGGAATTTCCGAACACCCTGTACGTTCAACTGTGAAATGTCGGTCTTCACGAATCATATTGTAAATGCGTGTTTCAAGCCGAGGAATTGACACTTCAGCTGGCTGGCCAGGACGTTGCTCGTCAGTCACTGAAGTTTGGCCGTTTTGAAATTTTTAAGTCTTCTACCCAGTTATAAAAAATTTTGCTGTTCATACGACTTTCACCATGTTGCACAATCATTCGAGTATAGATTTTAGTTGGTTTTGCAACTTCGCAAAAAAAAGAAGGATCACAATGAACATTGTACAGCTAATGTGCAAACTTCAAGCGGACTTGCCTTCGTTAAATGCAATATTCAGGTTGTTAACGAAACAATTTTTGATCGCTGTTGACAGCTCATCTCAGTGACGCGAACGTAAAGTCATGAAAGTACAAAATCCCTCGTACAAACAGTTTCAGTTCTATAAATTTGTCTCTTTAATTCTTGAATGTCCCTCGCAGTATCTTAAAGCTGGTCTGAATTCGTCTGATGGCAGAGTGCTTTAACACTACGAAACTTTACAGTGGCAACTAGGAACTGGATCCCAGAAAGAAAAGCTCTTGAGAGTCCGTTCCTTTGGAGAGCGGGCCCGGTAATCGCGCCGGACCGCGAAGAGGCGCCGCCGGAATGCCGCCGGCTATGGCTCCGGCGGCCGGCGTTTTAAAGTGATGAGTTCCCCGCTGATGGCGCCGGCAGGTAAACTCGCCGTAATGAGCGCTGGGCGGGGCGGGGCGCGGCCGGCCTAGCGCGCTGCTCGCGGCGGGCGCCCTGGCGACCGTGACGGGATCTCTGCGCGCAGGTTGCCTGCGGCGCTGCATTCGACCACCAACCCTGCCAACTGATTTCCCGGTGCTCATCTCCACGAAATTACATCTAATCATTCTCCATCATCGTAGTTCACACCTGCGATCGACAGCAACATGTACTATCTGTCAAAAGTATCAGGACTCCCCTATGCAATGCGGTAATGACGACTAGATTCACGAGTGGCGGAGCCGCCATTGTAAAAGGAGGCGGGGAACACTGTGTTGTCAGTCGAGGAACGGTAACAGCAGAATGGGTCGGCCAACTCAGTGACCTCGGGCATGGACTGGTCATTTGACGTTTCCTTAGTAACAGATCTATCAGGGACACTTCACCTCTTTTCAAGCCGCTCGAGTCGACAGTTGATGATGGAAACGTGAAGGAAGACTGACAGCTAAACAAAACCCGAGTAGACATCATGTAATGTCAGACACGGACCTTCGAGCACTGTGGAGGGCGGTTATACAAAATCGCACGAAATCAGCAGAAGGTATCACTCGTGACTTCCAAAGTGCTATCAGCAGTCCAGCTGGACAATCACTGTGCATAAGGAGTTGAAAACTATGCGGAAAGTGGTCGAGCAGTTCCTCATAAGTGACACATTTCTGCAGTCAGTACTAAGAGACACTTGAGATGGTGTAAAGTGCGGCGCCACTGGACAGTGAATGACAGGAAACGAGAGATTCGGAGTGATGAATCACGTTATACTCTATGGCAATCCAATGGAGGGATTTGGCTTTACTGAATACCTGGAAAACGCTATCCGCCGTCATGTGTAATGCCGACGGTGAAGTACGGAAGAGGTGATGTTAAAGTAGAGGGGTGGGGGCGTGATATTTGTGGTTAGGATTAGTCCTCGTACAGCATTTAATAAATTGGTTCCTGGGTGCATTACGTCTTCCCACTTTTCGCCATATGAGGGTGCCTCAGGAATTGTCAGACATGACCGTTTGATGGTCCAGGTGTTATAGTGTGGGGAGGCATAATTTCGACATTATTTTGACACTGTACTCCTTCTCCTCGTGCAACTTTTCAGGGGTACATTCGACCGTAACTTCATTTCTATTGATGACAACACGAGACCGCACTGAATAGCGCAGGTAGGGAAGCTCTTCGATCGAGAGGATGTACGATGAATGGACTGGTATGCCCGTTCTCCCGACTGAAATTCCATCAAACAGGCGTGGCATGCGTTGCAGAGCACGTCCGCATGTACCAACGACCATCCAGCAGTGGTCAGCCGCACTCCTGGAGAAATGGAACACCCTTTCACTAGAACACCTTAGCAAACTTCCGGTCAGCATCAGAGCACGTTGCAGAGTATGCATTGACATCCATGATACATCCAATACGTGCAGGGGACCATTATGAATCGCGGTGACGTCAGTGTAGTCGACATCCTTGAATAAAAGTGTCACTTCTTTTCGTCTCACTGCGTATTCCTTTCAGTTATCTCCTGTACTATACTGTGGCAGTTCTTTCAAAGTATGGTCCAAGTTTCATCGAGCTGTGTTGCTTGCCAGTGACGCATCATTCGAAAGTTACTTTAGTCCGTAAGTTTTGGACACCAATGTAAATGAATATAGCAGTGAATGCAAGGAACCACGGTATAGAATCTTGGGGCGGTGATTACTACTAGAAGCCAAATTTGTGCAACATGGAAAAAGAAGTCTTGGAAGAACCAAGAAGAGACGACGCAAATAAAACTGCCCCCTGAAGACAGAACAGGCGTTACGTCTAATCCCAAAAAGTGCATATGTGCTGATGATAGTGATGATGAACCCGACTTCACAGTAGATCCTAACTCGAATAGCCCGTTTTGACTTCTCTCTTTCCATCAGCGTGATATAAGTTTTGATTCCCAGCCCTTGCGGCCGTTTACCTTCCCAAACAAACCCTCACACAAAATGCACATCACGTTTTCTCTTCTACTGAACAGTCACCTAAACCCAAAATCTGCAAAGTACAACCTCTTTTCCACCGTTACCGCCAGCTCCATCTCACAATCAAGAGCAGATCAGCAATATGTTTCTTTGTAAATCATTAAAACCGCTTCTTTTGCCTTTAAAATAATTTAATATTCAAAAAGCTTATTTTTAACTTTTAAAGATTCTCGCTGTGTAGACAATAAGAAATTAATTCACAGATGTACGCCCGATGTTCTTTATTACCGCCAGGGCATTGATAAACTGACTGGCAATAGCTGGGCACGAAGAGGAGTAGAAGGTGGGGAGGGCGAAGCTATTGTTCGCATATCAGCTGTGTATCTTCATTAGACGGTGGTTTCAGTAGCCTTCCGTTGCGTACTAAGCTGAAAGCCTGCCTGGAACTGAAACCTGGACTTCGACATTACGCGGGAAATTTTTTACCAACTGGTTCATCCGAGCAGTACTTAGGGCCCGATCGGAAGCTTCGATGTCCCAGTACGTGTCTTTCATTCTCCCATATAACACAGAAATCCCCGTACACTGCTTGCTGGATTAGCTCTCGCAAGAGAAACGATATGACGGAGAATGACTTAGACATGACATTAGAGTCGTTTCCAGAATGAATATCGGAGATAAGTCAGTAAGAAGCAAAGGTCCCATATCCGAGTACGTGTCTGATGTCTGATACACAGTTTTAATTTGCCGAGAAGTTTCAACTTTTGTGATATGTTCTGTTGCCTTTTTACTTCGGTACATGTAACGCAGGAAAGAAGAATATTTAGGTTACCAGCTTTTATGATTTTATTGATTATGAAAAGCCGTTTCACAAGGTGAAAAGGAAATGGGAGTTCCAGCACATCTGATTACGGCAAATCAGTCATTATACAAAAATAATAAAATGAAGATCCTTTCTGTAAGGACTGGAAATTGCAGAACACATGTTGAGTCAAATTGCCGCTAATTACGGAATGAGAATATCGTCGGATGAAATAAAAGTGATGGAAATTCAAAGATTGGAAGCCATAAAGAAACAAAATTATTATGAATGGACAAAAAATAGAACAAGTGAAATAATTTGAATATCTAGGGAGTAATTTTAAATTTTCCAAGTCAGATGATGTGAAGATAAAATTGGCCAGATTCAAACACTACTGTGAACCAAACAACGTTAAAAGAGTACTTCCAGAAAGATACATGAATAAAAACTTTACAAAGTAATAGCTTTGCTTTTGCTTCTGTATGATATCGAATGTTGGACCTACCATCAGATAAATTACGACGAATCGAAACATCAGAGATGAAGTTCCTATGCGTAACAGCATGTTTATTACTGCACCGTGAAAGCAACACCGATATTAGACAAGAACTAAATGTAGAACCCATTACAACTATAACTGAAAAATACAGACTGAACTGGAAAGACAACGTCCAACGTATGTCTAAGGCGGAAAGGCCGAAGAGCATTATCCTTGAAGTTCAGGAAGAAGAAAAAGATGATGATGATGTGTTCGCTAAAGCTGTACAATTTTCATAGATGAATGCACAGTTACACACAATCGTTTTGTGATAGATAAGCATGAGTGAGAAATTTGGTACAGCCTGATGACCTTCGTATTCGCTTATTGAAGCCAATAAAATGAAGAAAAGAGTTACAATCACAATAACATAAATTACAGTCAATGATCTGTCATTTTGGTCTAGAAACTAAATAAATGAATAATAAAGAGTGTGAGGTCATCCACATGAGTGCCAAAAGGAACCCGCTAAACTTTGGTTACACGATAATCTAAAGGCCGTAAATTCAACTAAATACCTAGGTATCAGACTTGCGAACCATTGAAATTGAAGAGAATACGTAGAAAACGTTGTGGGGAATGCGAATCAAAGACCGTGCGCTTTATTGGTAGAACACTTAGAAGATGCAACAGATCTACTAAAGAGACTGGCTACACTGCGCTTGTCCGTCCTCTTTTAGAATACAGCTGTGCGGTATGGGATCCTAACAGAGTACACAAAGAAAGTTCAGATAAAGGCGGCACGTTTTGTATTATCGTGAAATAGGGGAGAGAGTGTCTCGGCTATGATACAAGATTTGGAGTCGATAGTATTAAAACAAAAGCGTTTCTCATTGCGGTGGGCTCTTCTGATCAAATTTCAATCACCAACTTTCTCTTCCGAACGCGAAAATATTTTGTTGACGCCATCTACATGGGGAAAAACGATCATCATAATAAAGTAAGGGAGATCAGAGCTCGCGCGGAAAGACATAGATGTTCTTTTTTTTGCTGGCCGGTGTGGCTGAGCGGTTCTAGGCGCTTCAGTCTGGAACCGCGCGACCGCTACGGTCGCAGATTCGAATCCTGCCTCGGGCATGGATGTCAGTGATGTCCTTAGGTTAGTTAGGTTTAAGTAGTTCTAAGTTCTAGGGGACTGATGACCTCAGATGTTAAGTCCCATGGTGCTCAGAGCCATCTGAACCATTTGCTCGTTTTTTCCGCGCTCTGTTCGAGAGTGGAATAATGGAGAATTAGTGTGACGGTAGTTCGATTAACCCTCTCCCAGGCACTTAAGTGCGATTTGCGAAGTGTCGACGTACATGTAGATGGATGGGAAGACCACTAGTATGGTTGGTTACTGGAAATCCTCTGGCCTCTTTACATTGTGATAAAAATTAGTGTCTAATGCCACTGAAAAAAATAAAATTGGAAACCTAGCTCTTGGAATGTTAGCACGTAGTTTCCTAGAACTTTGGTCAAGTTAATGGTACTGAATATTGTCGTTGCTCTAATAACGTCGATATCTCCACAAAAATATAAACTGATCACTACAGGGGAAAAACTATCCATTCCTTCTCCCCTTCTAAGACACACACCAAATTTGCGCTTATGAGGTGAGGAAAGCGAAGCTACGTTCCTTGAGGCAGTGGTGTGTTATTTTGAAAGTGACTGACCTCTGAGTGACGAAGTACGTGACATTTAAGTTCGCGGCTGAAAATTCTAAGCTCCCAGTCTCATAAACTAGCTAGAAATAACAGGAAATCGAAGAAGAGGCAACATCGTAATTTGTGTAGAAACTGAGATACGCGAAAATGCTGTCCTGTAGTGCATCCCAAAAGGCAGGAAGGCAAGGTAAACACCGCTTTTCCAGTCCTGTGTGCGTCAGGCAGTCGTTTAATGTTTGATGGCCATCCTGAAAGACGGAAGTCGTCCTTAATTCAATATCCGCGCCTGCTGGAAATAACTTTATCGGACGCTATTAAATAGCGTGAGGCACGTGGCGGTTCGGTAGGCGCGTCGGCTGAGAAAGCACCAAGCGCCGAAGGCACGAAGCGGAGGGCCCGACCACCATCTCAGGCTGTACTCTGTGTGTGTGTGTGTGTGTGTGTGTGTGTGTGTGTGTTTACAAATAGAACGGGGCGAAATGGTGCGTGGTACGTAATTTACGAGCAGTTCCCAAAAGCTTCGCTGACCTTTTGGAATGCCGAGACTACTCTGCTCAATTAGTCGCAGATGTCCATTCATGATCCGACGCACGTAATTTGTTCTGTTGATATCCAGAATATTGTCACATATTTTTCACGCGCAATTATATTGTTGTTTCCTTTTCTTCTTCTTTAACGGAGTAAATCACAAAGGAAGTTGTCAGTGTTTCCTTCGCCTTCCGATTTCTCTTTCACTGTTCGGTCTGTGTGATAAATCTTCTTTTAATATCCTTCCCGTTTGTATTTGTTCATATCTGAGAACCGTAATCCTTTAGCTCCCTTGGTCCAATCTTCTGTTTTAAAAATATTCAGTTCTCTCCGCACGTCCTCATATTCGAAGTATAACACGAAATTCTCTGCACGAAAAACAAAGAGACAATGGCTGTTACAGACAAATATCCAGTCCGAACAAACATAACCCTAGATAAGAGAGCTACTAAAAAAGTATCTTATTTCCAAAACCTTGGCTGTGATGTACCTTATGACATTAATCTTGAAATCGATCACAAACTGAATAAGTACAGCATATGTGAGACAAGCCGAAGAACATTGTCTAGGAAAACGAGAGAAAAAAAAAATCGACTGAAATCTTACAAAGTGATGGCTGTGTCAGTTTTCCTTTTTCGCCATTTGTGCAGTGGAGCTGATAGCCACCTTTCTATACACTTTTGCTCCCGTTCGTCACACTTACGAGTAGAAATTTAAGGCTGATTCAGAATTACATAATCAAATTATCTCTCCCTGCTTAGATGTACGTAGTATAGCCCGGTTTCAGAATTTTGGAACGACCGTCTGTTCAATTTACATCTAAATGCATACTTTACAAGTTAACGTATGGTGCGTGGCGGATGGTACCTTGTATCAGTACTAGTCATTTCCTTTTCTGCCCCATTCGCAAATAGAGCGAGGGAACAACGACTGTGTATATATGCCTCCGTACGAGCCCTAATTTCTCTCGTGTTGTCTTCGTCGTCCTTATGTATGTTGGCGGCAGTAGAATCACCCTGCAGTCACCTTCAAATGCCAGTTCTCTAAGTTTTCTCAGTAGTGTTCTCGAAAAGAATGTTGCCTTCCCTTCAGGAGCTCAAATGGTTCAAATGGCTCTGAGCACTATGGGACTTAACATCTGTGGTCATCAGTCCCCTAGAACTTAGAACTACTTAATCCTAA
Organism: Schistocerca serialis cubense; assembly: GCF_023864345.2. Lineage (NCBI taxonomy): Eukaryota > Metazoa > Arthropoda > Insecta > Orthoptera > Acrididae > Schistocerca > Schistocerca serialis. The sequence goes on from NC_064643.1 coordinate 597,056,281, forward strand.
CTAACCTAAGGACATCACACACATCCATGCCCGAGGCAGGATTCGAACCTACGACCGTAGCGGTCACGCGGTTCCAGACTGAAGCGCCTAGAACCGCACGGCCACAGCGGCCGGCCCTTCAGGAGCTCTTCCGTCGCAACGAGATATATTTAATAAATATATACAATGTAATATTCGAACTGAGAACATGTTCAAGAACAGTAGATGGTGCCTTAATAGCAACAACGTTTGAGCCAGAAAGAGATACGTCTCAGGCGTTGAATTTAAAAAATCTCGTATTTATTGTCTGTCTGGTTTATACCATGCTACGCCAGTAGTTCTGCGTCGTCCGTAGCTTTTTGAGCCCTTTTGCGACAACCAGGTAGAATATTTAGACTTTTAGACAGAAAATCAAATTGAAGACTGTTTTTTTTATTTTCATCAGCCGTTTTAGTAGTAATCAACAATAGGTATCTTACAGTATCGGATGTAGATGATGGAATGAAGATTAGAGTATAATGAACTTTTGACGATGCGGTCGTTTGTGTCTCAAAACATGCTCAGATTGGATAAGAGTGCGAAACGAAATCGAATGACGTCTTCTTTAAGGAAAGAATTCATTTCGAGCCACTGCAGAAAACTTAAAGCAGGACATCCAGACGAGCATTAAGCTCATCTTCTACTATAATCTTTTTTTTTCCACGCTGTTATTGACAGGAACAGGGATATAAGTAAATCGTTGTTATAGTAGAAATGCCTAATGCTACACACTGAAAGGTAGTGTAGATTAGATGAGAGCAGCGCCAAGTTGCAATGGATTATGAAGACGTTTTGGTTTAAGGGTCTGAAAATTGTGACTTTAACCACATAGTCCTGTTCAGGGTGGTCTAGATATTACGTTTGAACGGTGCAGCTGTAAAGCATTACCACCGCCGTCATCCGTAAGGAGAAAGTTTAGCTGTTAGGAGTGCGTCGGTACTTGTTACGTGCAATTTCTGTGTAACACAGACAAAACACTCTTACGGCATTCGAATGCTTTGCTGGAAATATATCACTTCATTATCTAAGTTTCTTTTCTTCGTTTACGACAGCCCCCTCAAATACGAGGGGCGTTCAGAAAGTAAGCTCCGATCGGTCGCGAAATGGAAACGACTATGAAAATCCGATAAAGCTTTGCACAGATGTGTTGGGTAGTGTCTCTAGTATAACCCCAGTTAGCATCACGTCGCTCTTCTCATTTCTGAGCTCGCAGTGAGTGCGTAAAGATGTCTAGAAAATAGTGTCTGCCGCCAAGTGCGAGGGCCTGGTGAGAAATTTCGCCTGAAGCTATGCAGCTAACATTACATAACTGTCGTGCTGTTTCTTCTTCAAGACAATTCTCAGCCGCATTCTGCAGGGGCAATGAAGATGCTCCTGCATCGTTTTCAAATGGAAATGTGAGATTACCCACAATACAGTTCGCAATTGTCTCCCCCTGAGTTTCATCTCTGGTCACATGAACCGCTGTCTTTGAAGACAACATTTTGATACAGACAACGAGGTGTAGGCCAGCGTGGAGAATTGGCGGAAAGCACTGGCGGCTGCCTTCTATGATGAGGCTATTGAAAAGTTGGTACAACGCTATGACAAAAGTCTAAGTCAGACCGGCGACTACGTAGAGAAGTAGCTGAAAGGTGTAGCTAATTGTTACAAGTAAAACATTTCTGATGTTCACTGTGGTTTCAATTTGGCAATCAATCGGAGCTTACTTTCTGGCCGGCCGCGGTGGCCGTGCGGTTCTGGCGTTGCAGTCCGGAACCGCGGGACTGCTACGGTCGCAGGTTCGAATCCTGCCTCGGGCATGGGTGTGTGTGATGTCCTTAGGTTAGTTAGGTTTAAGTAGTTCTAAGTTCTAGGGGACTTATGACCTAAGATGTTGAGTCCCATAGTGCTCAGAGCCATTTGAACCATCTTACTTTCTGAACACGCCTCGTAGTTTCTAACGACCTTAATTCAATCCTGTAATCAGTATTTCTTTATCCTAAGTAGATCATCATGTTTCAATGGTAGATTCGTTAACGTAAATGAAAATGGTGCTACATTCTCCAAACAGCTGCATCACAGAAAGATAACAAGCAAGGCAGAGATCTTGCGTATCAAATGATGCTATTGGGTGTCTTGGATACAATTTCTGTTTGCCGTGATTAGTGACAGCTTTCTCTAAATGTGGAAAACTTTAAAGTTAATGCAGGTGAGCAGGGCAACGAATCCTGTATGACTCTGACACAGCAGGTCTGTAAGTGAAGTGCTTGTTAACAGAGTCACACCGGTTAAATACCGGAGTGTAACGCGGCAAAGCGACGTGAAATGGAACAAGCACGTTTGTGGGGAAGGCGAATGGTCGACTTCGGCTCATTTGGAGTAATTTAGGAAAGTGTCGCTCATGTGTGAAAGAGACTGCATACAGAAAACGAGTGACCCATTCTTGAGTACTGCTCAAGTATTTGGGATCTCTACCAGGTCGGATTAAAGGTAGACATATACGCAATCCAGGGGAGTTCTGCTAAATTTGTTGCAGGTAGGTTCAATCAACACACGAATTTTACGGAAATTCTCCATGAACTCAATTAGGATGGCAAAGTTTTTTTCGAGGAGCAATGTTGAGAAAATTAGAGAACTGGCATTTGAATCTGACTGCAGAACGATTCTAGGGCCACAAAAGTACATCTTGCGCAAGGACTGTGAAGACAAGATAAGAGAAATGACGGCTCGTACTGAAGAATAAGTGCAGTAGTTTTTTTCCTCTCTCCATTTGCGAGTGGAACAGGAAAGGGAATGACTAGCGCTGGTACAAGGTACCTTCGGCCATGCACCCTGCAGAGGCTTGCGATGTAGAGCACTATGCACTTACGCACAAAAATAGAGGCAATGTGGATCCAACCTCGCTCCGGCGTCTGAAGAATACAGTTTTAAAAAATTAACGTTAAAGCCTTTATTTACGACAGGAAATGTCTGTCGATGTATTCACTTGCTGCGCTGATATTCTCTCGCCTAAGAAGAACACAGTTCCCGCTTAACTAGAGAAGCTGAAATACAGTGAGGTGACGAAAGTCGTGGGATAGCGATATGCACATATAGAGATGGCGGTAGTATCGCGTGTACAACGTATAAAAGGGCAGTGTATTGGCGGAACTGTCGTTTGTATTCAAGTGATTCATTTGAAAAAGGTTTCCGACGTGATTATGGGCGCACGACGGGAATTAACAGACTTTGAACGCGGAATGGTAGTTGGAACTAGACACATGGGACATTCCATTTCAGAAATCATTTGGGAATTAAATATTTCATCAGGAGTGCGCCGAGAATACCAAAATTCATACATTACCTCTCACCACGGACAATGCAGTGGCCGACGGCCTTCCTTAACACCGAGAACAGCGGCGTTTGCATAAGTTGTCAGTGCTAACAGACAAGCAACAGTGCGTGAAGTAACCGCAGAAATCAGTGTGAGAGGTACGAATGTATCCGTTTGGAGAGTGCTGCGAAATTTGGCGTTAATGGGCTATGGCAGCACACGACCGACGCGAGTGCCTATGCTAACAGCACACAACCTACAGCGCCTCTCATGGTCTCGTAACCGTATCGGTTGGACCCTAGATGACTGGAAAACCGTAACCTGGTCAGATCAGTCGCGATTTTTGTTGGTAAGAGCTGACGGTAGAGTTGGAGTGTGGCGCAGACCCTAAGAAGTCGTGGGCAGAAGCTGTAACAAGACACTGTGCAAGCAGGTGGTGGCTCCATAATGGCGTAGGCTGTTTTTACATGGAATGGGTTGGGTCCTCTTGTCCATCTGAATAGATCATTGACTGGGAACTGTTATGTTCGGCTACTTGGAAACCATTTAAGCCATTCGTGAACTTCATGTTCCCGAACAACGATGGAATTTTTACAGATTACAAGTGCGTTGGCCACCTAGATCGCCCGACATGAATCCCATCCAAGATTATGGAGCATAATCGAGAGGTCCGATCGTGCACAAAATCCTGCACCGGTAAGACTTTCGCAATTATGGACGGCTGTAGAGGCAGCATGGCTCAATATTTCTGCAGGAGACTTCCAACGACTTGTGGAGTCGACACCACATGGGGTGGCTGCACTACACTGGGCAAAAGGAGGTCCGACACGATAGTAATAGGTATCCCATAACTTTTGTCACCTCTGTATTTATCCTGCTTGGAAGTTGGTAAAGAAAACACGGGGAGGTGGCGAACGGGTGGCTGTATCGGGCAGCGTGGGCTATCAACGACATAAGTAATAATTACCGGGTATATAACCACATTTAATCGGAAAGCGAGACGCGAAATGAAAGGAAGATGAGAAAAACAGACTTTTATAGATCGTCGCCTGATCTGACATCGGCTCTGATGCTGTCAGAACGACGCGGAATTTTGCGGAAGAGAAGAAAGTTTCGAGAAACGAAAATAAAGAGCAAGTACATTGTCTTCTACTTCTTTGTACTATAGTAGCATTCTCATTGTGTTGACATGAATTCCATTTAAGACTTTTCGAAACAACTAACGCACCAACTGAATTCTCTTGCGACTCCACAGAAACGGATTTTTAATTGCAACGTGACCACCGTACGATCAACGACAGTTTGCTGTAGGTTTTTTCCCCTCATAATCGGTATTCTGCTTGGTTTGAAGGCGGCCCAGCATGAGGGGTCGACCTCTAGTACATCTGCCTCTATTTCTACGTCTGTACAACTGCAAGCCACCTTGCGTTGTTTGGCAGAGGACACACATGGAACCTACTATCTTTTTCCTTCTTCCCTGTTTCATTCACTAATGCCGCATGGGGAAAATTATCGTCGGAAAAGCTCTGTATGATATCTGTTTCTCCGAGTTTTCCGTCGTGATCATTTCACGAGGCTATGCAGCACGTCAACACACTTCCATTTCCTTACGTTCTCCGTCAACTGGCAGTGCATGCACTGGTAGCCGACCCTCTGCACGTCCCTCTGCATTTCGCCACACACTTTATCTTCCTGTATACAACAGCATCGTCCGCCAATATCCTTCTGGAGCATCATACGTTATCCACAACATCATTAATATAAACTGTAAATATTCCCGGTCTTATGACACTTCCTTGAAGTACTCAGGAAATTAACTTCTTTCGAATTTGTTCCGGTAAGAGCGACTTGTTGAGTTATGTCTGGAAGGAAGTCTTGTATCCGATCATAAATGTGGTCCGATACTCGGTTAGCTCTTAATTTCTTCACTAGACGACTGTGCGGAATTGCATCGAATGCCTTGCCGGAAATCAAGAAACATCCGTAACTGCTTGTTGTATATATTCCAACGTCTACGTTCCCCTACTGTTTGTACTCACCGCAGCACGGAGACTATTTCCTCACGTCTTTAACACTTGGCATATCATGCTGCCCGTTCTTCTAATAAGTGTCTTCCACATACTACTGCAGAGGACCCTCTCATTCATCTTGTATAGAATCATCCTTCTCAGTTTTCAGCGTTCTTCTGTAGCACCGCACCGCAAACGCTTCGATTCTCATCTTTTCCGGTTTCCCACAGAATGCGACGCCCTGTGTGCCAGGCGTACATTCTCAGAAATTTCTTCCTCAAATTAAAGTGTATGTTCGATGCCAGACTTCCTCTTTTGACGAGGGATGTCCTCTTTGCCTGTGTTAGTTTGCTTCGTGTATCTTGTTTGTTTCGTTCGTCATTCGTTATTTTGTTGGCTGACTGTGAGCACCTAGTCTGTACTCATTAGACTGTACATTCCGCTACATTCCACTAAACAGGAACTGTAATTCTTTCTTTCTTCCACTGAGAATAGAAAAGTTGTCTGCGAATATTATCATTGATAACCTTTTTTTCTTGCTTTTAATCCCACTCCCGAACCTTACAAAGGGACCGATGACCTCAGCAGTCTGGTCCCTTTAATCCCACAAACCAACCAAACCAACCAACCGAAACTTACATTTATTTTCACCATTTCTTCTCCGATGTACAGGTTTGCATAAGCAACCGGTCACGAAAACTGACAACGACTGAGAGAGCCGTTGCGCTGACCACATCCCCTCCATATCCGCATCAAGTGACGCCAAAATTGTGAGGCTGACACGGCAGTCGGTCGATCCCGTTGGGTCTTCAAAGCCTGTACCATGCGAGTTTATTTGTTTATGTGTAAAGAGCCTTTTGTGATAAGTACACAGTGACATACAAAGAGTGTACCGACTCAACCGCTCCATTGTTGCTGTTTCAGAAGAATAGGCTCACGGTATTCAGCCCATTTCCTTGCATCGTTTCTTCTTTACCGCAGCCATCCATAACAGAAAGATAGCACAGGACTGCGGAGCCAGTGAAAAAGCCGTCAATACTGCCAGTACACACGATTAAAACACTGTGTCAGCATAAGTAGGAGACCACATCGCGGTATTTTAGTACATCCCCCAGTCACCCATGAAAACGGGTCACCGAACCAAAAGCTAGACAAATGTGGGTGCAACTACGCATACAGCTTGCGCTAAAAGCTTTTGAGGTATCTCATCTGGTTCAAGATCATTTAACCTTGAATATAGTGTACGCAATCTGTGAGGAACATTTGAAACAGGCTTCTGGCCACTCTGTATAATGCTTGTTGTTTCTCGTGGCTCCCAGCCAAGATTGTGATCGACGGCCACGTGCGTGCGCTTCGGGTTCATCAGAGCTTTCAGGTTAAAGATGCAATAAAGATGCTGTAACGCTAATTGTAGATCAGAGATAAATGCGCAAAAAAGTAGCTGTGCCCATGTATCCCATCCTGTAATGAATATGGTTTATTAACAGATACTATAGTGTCTTTAGTTTTAGGATGAGCTGAAAGTAAGTATACATTTCGTGTCTCTCTCGAAGTGAACATTGAGCGAATCGGACTAAGATCTTCGAAATTCCTGGTGACCATCAAGATTCGAATACTATATTGCCTTACAGCCAACCGGATACAGCTTTTCCAACTCACAAAATCAGTTATCAGTCTGTATTTGTCACATGCTTCAAGTCTGTATTTGTCACATGCTAGGCCCTAAGCAGTGCCTGGGCAGCATGCCTACGCACAGATAAGAACTGTGACTGACTCCAGGTCCAACCACCTCGTCTTTATGGTTCTCAGAGATAATTTACTCCGGAAGCTACTCCGTCATTAGGGTCAAACCTGACTCGTTCTCCTGTTTCTAGCTCGTGTCACAAATTTGTTTACACGTGCACGGATTAGATGTCAGACACATTAATATGCTGCTGTGGTCCTACTCTCTCGCCTAAACTCCCCGAAGTCGAAGGAGAACACATAAATTCGCGTCGAACCCAAAACGCTGCGCAAATTAGAAACCACTGCGATGGGATATTCCGTTTTTGAAAGGAATAAGTCATAAAACCGAATAAACTTAAAAGATTTGCGGAATTGGATATTGGTTGGCTCTGAGCACTATGGGACTCAACATCCGAGGTCATCAGTCCCCTAGAACTTAGGATTACTTATACCTAACTAACCTAAGGACAGCACACACATCCATACCCAAGGCAGGATTCGAACCTGCGACCATAGTGGTCGCGTGGTTCCAGACTGAAGCGCCTAGCACCGCCAGGGGAATTGGATATTGGGGCGAAAATAATTCTGCTGGGAAATGCCCTGCGACTGGCGATGAACAGCAGTTTGCAGAATATGAATGCATATCTGGATTGTATGTTACACATGTCCTTGCTCACTGCATCGCTGTACTGCTTTCTACTTATGAATAACTTCTACAAAATAACTGAGAATATCCGATCCCATCTTTAACATTTAATGCAACCGTATATTTACGCCTGCCTTTCCTTTTTTTATGGCAGACTGCTTATGGCCGCACTGACGTCGCAACCTTCAGTTCACGAAGGCGCTACATTGACTCGTCTCCAAACTGTGTGTAACTCAGCGTGTTAGCTAAAGAGGTTGTTGTTCCTTCTCCTCGTAAACGTTGCCGAATATAGAAGCGGATTTGTATTTGCATCAGACCTGCATTATACAGAGACACGGATTAAAAATTTAGAATAAGGGAGTTGATGCAGTCTCAAGGAATTTAAGAAGAGATGGGTTCAAATTCCCGTTTGGTCACCAGAATTTAAGGTGTTCGTGGTTCGCCTGAATGATGTAAGGTAAATGCTGATCGGTTCGTTTCAAGAGATGGCGTCTGATATCTCACCCCAACCGAGCATGTCCAATTAGTCTACGTCGTCGACCAGACACTAAACACTAATATTCCTTCTTCCTCTTCAGCTGTTGATAAGAGGAAGTAAATTATTTGGGTGTTAATTTCGCGAAGTGGTGCGAGTGTGAAAAACTTGACTGAATATACTGAAGATGTGGTGCAAATTACGATACGGCTACCCTGAGTTTTCTGTGGAGCACCTCAGTGCCCAAATGTCAGACCACGGAGCCAGGGTTCTCGGGTTCGATTCCTGCTCGGTCCGAGGGTTTTGATCTGTCACGTAACACTTCTTCCATCTCTCGCATTGTTTGTTAATGTGAAAAATGCTGAGCTGCTCAGTGGCTTGGAGTCTACCGTAAAATGTTGAGAGGTGGGCAGAAGGCGGTGGTGCACCACCTCCAACAGATCCGCGCCCAGACTGTGGCGCTCAAACAAACCTTCGGATTGTTGGCAGCCGTACTGGCAGAGTTAATTACAGTTGTTTTCCTCGTGTATAAGTCCTTAATTTTCATAAATAATCAACAGGTTCTTTTAAGAAAAAGTACAGTTCCGTAGCTTTAATTGTGACAAAACCGTTAGTGGATAGCGTGCAGAAGCGAGGCACGTAGCTATAAAACGCCCCAACTTTCTGTTGAAAAACGAGTAAATAAAACTGGAGAACTGAGGTAAGAGCTAGAACAATATCGTCGGGCTCGTATTTACTTCGAATTGGCAAGAATGGAATGTGTTACATCGGGCCGGCAGCGATTGTTCCTAGTCTGCGAGATCATTGAGTTGGGTACGCCCATTTGTTACAACATTACAAGCAAGCATTCCGAATGGCAGAACAGGCCGAGCAGTAAGCACCGAGGTGCCCAGATAAAAAGTATCACAGTAATTAAGTTGCGACTTTTGGAGATACCACGGGGAAGCGCTTTATCAGTGTAAGGTGACGCGTGTGCGTCTGTGAAGGTCGCAGATAATACTACCAACAGCATGTTCCCTCACAGTTTCCAACGACTTGGCAGGCCACTCGTGATTTTCAAAATGTGAACTGTTTACTTGATGATCAGTACCGGACGTCGAGAACTGGCGGCGAATGAATTTTGTTTTTCACGATACACTTTCGCGTCATTGTAGGTGTATGGGAGACATATACTAATGCTGTGATGCCCACGGAACTAACTTACAGAATCAGTGAAGGAACCACTTCTCATTAAGAAAGGTGGGTCACTGTCTGAGACGACAGACTGATTTAGTTTCGGCAGTTTCTCTAAATCACTTTAGGAGAGTGTCGGAATGGTTCCTGTGCAGAACCTTTTCCAGTTCGAGCTCGCCGCTAATAATAATCGGGACGTTAAATCGTAAAATTCCTTTCTGTTCTCGAACGACTTGTTTTACTATTCAGTAGTTTCTTAATGTCAATACTACGCGCCTTACAAGTGGTAGCTGCGTTAACGCAGTATTTTAAATGTACCGGATGATCAAAAAGTCAGTATAAATTTGAAAACTTGATAAACCACGGAATAATGTAAATAGAGAGGTAAAAATTGACACACATGCTTGGAATGACATGGGGTTTTATTAGAACAAAAAAAAAAAAAAAAGTTCACAAAATGTCCGACAGATGGCGCTGGACAGCAAAACTGCTACCGTGACGGGTGAGAGGTACGCCGATATGTTACAGAATCGCATCATCCTCAGCCTGGCTGATAAACACCTGCTGGAATGTACGATGTTTATGCAGGATGGCGCTCCACCCCATATTGCTAGACGCGTGAAAGATCTCTTGCGCGCGTCGTTTGGTGATGATCGTGTGGTCAGCCGCCACTTTCGTCATGCTTGGCCTCCCAGGTCCCCAGACCTCAGTCCGTGTGATTATTGGCTTTGGGGTTACCTGAAGTCGCAAGTGTATCGTGATCGACCGAAATCTCTAGGGATGCTGAAAGACAACATCCGACGCTAATGCCTCACCATAACTCCGGACATGCTTTACAGTGCTGTTCACAACATTATTCCTCGACTACAGCTATTGTTGAGGAATGATGGTGGACATTTTGAGCATTTCCTTTAAAGAACATCATCTTTGCTTTGTCTTACTTTGTTATGCTAATTATTGCTATTCTGATCAGATAAAGCGCCATCTGTCGGACATTTTTTGAACTTTTGTATTTTTTTGGTTCAAATAAAACCCCATGTCATGCCAAGCATGTGTGTCAATTTGTACCTCTCTATCTACCCATGTCATGCCAAGCATGTGTGTCAATTTGTACCTCTCTATCTACATTATTCCGTGATTTATTCAGTTTTCAAATTTATACTGACCTCTTGATCACCCGGTATAATGCGTGCAATTTAGCGTAGTATCAAGGGAACTAGTACATATCATTTTATACTGTTGTCAATAAACGAAGAAAAAATATAAAATTCACAAATAAAAAGTGTGTTGTAGGTTTTGATGAAACCCAGCCAAAATATTGAACATGGCTTAACCAAAACATGAAAAGAGGAAGAAAATCATGTTTGAAGTATACATAGTAGATGTATCGGTTCGGTGTAGTACGAGCAACGTCAGTACTTAGTGTTTTACAAGATTCACAGCGTAGTACGATGCTGTTAGTGAGAATGTCTATGATCGCCATAGGCATCAAATGTCATGCTTTTTACAAAGCAACGGCTGCGGTCTGAGAGGGGGGGGGGGGGTTGTATGCGGTGTTATCACTCGACGACAGCCGCTGCTTCGTGTGACGATCCGTGAGCGGAGCGCACGTGCCTGCTCGCACCGCATGCATAACACATACACCAAGCCGCGTGCGCGGCGCTGTACTGTGCATCACACCAGCAACTGCTGCTCCACTAGACTCGCAAAGGCCTCGAGTGCGCAGCGGCAAACATCAGCGACAGACGCGCGCAGACGACGTCGGACGTACTTTAGAATTCCGACCCTGTGGTTAGAAAATGTTGCCACAGTCTACGAACAACAATAGGACGATCATTCGTGGTCCTTGCAAACATCCCGAAGAAGATCCCAGCAGAGGGGTAGAAAAGTCGATTATTTCAGAAGGAAATGTGACGCGGCCTAACAACCCAGAAGATTTTAACTTAAAAGAGAAAAAAATATTTGTCTAACTTATTACATGAACAATAGAAATTTTACAACGACATAATACACTCCTGGAAATTGAAATAAGAACACCGTGAATTCATTGTCCCAGGAAGGGGAAACTTTATTGACACATTCCTGGGGTCAGATACATCACATGATCACACTGACAGAACCACAGGCACATAGACACAGGCAACAGAGCATGCACAATGTCGGCACTAGTACAGTGTATATCCACCTTTCGCAGCAATGCAGGCTGCTATTCTCCCATGGAGACGATCGTAGAGATGCTGGATGTAGTCCTGTGGAACGGCTTGCCATGCCATTTCCACCTGGCGCCTCAGTTGGACCAGCGTTCGTGCTGGACGTGCAGACCGCGTGAGACGACGCTTCATCCAGTCCCAAACATGCTCAATGGGGGACAGATCCGGAGATCTTGCTGGCCAGGGTAGTTGACTTACACCTTCTAGAGCACGTTGGGTGGCACGGGATACATGCGGACGTGCATTGTCCTGTTGGAACAGCAAGTTCCCTTGCCGGTCTAGGAATGGTAGAACGATGGGTTCGATGACGGTTTGGATGTACCGTGCACTATTCAGTGTCCCCTCGACGATCACCAGTGGTGTATGGCCAGTGTAGGAGATCGCTCCCCACACCATGATGCCGGGTGTTGGCCCTGTGTGCTTCGGTCGTATGCAGTCCTGATTGTGGCGCTCACCTGCACGGCGCCAAACACGCATATGACCATCATTGGCACCAAGGCAGAAGCGACTCTCATCGCTGAAGACGACACGTCTCCATTCGTCCCTCCATTCACGCCTGTCGCGACACCACTGGAGGCGGGCTGCACGATGTTGGGGCGTGAGCGGAAGACGGCCTAACGGTGTGCGGGACCGTAGCCCAGCTTCATGGAGACGGTTGCGAATGGTCCTCGCCGATACCCCAGGAGCAACAGTGTCCCTAATTTGCTGGGAAGTGGCGGTGCGGTCCCCTACGGCACTGCGTAGGATCCTACGGTCTTGGCGTGCATCCGTGCGTCGCTGCGGTCCGGTCCCAGGTCGACGGGCACGTGCACCTTCCGCCGACCACTAGCGACAACATCGATGTACTGTGGAGACCTCACGCCCCACGTGTTGAGCAATTCAGCGGTACGTCCACCCGGCCTCCCGCATGCCCACTATACACCCTCGCTCAAAGTCCGTCAACTGCACATACGGTCACGTCCACGCTGTTGCGGCATGCTACCAGTGTTAAAGACTGCGATGGAGCTCCGTATGCCACGGCAAACTGGCTGACACTGACGGCGGCAGTGCACAAATGCTGCGCAGCTAGCGCCATTCGACGGCCAACACCGCGGTTCCTGGTGTGTCCGCTGTGCCGTGCGTGTGATCATTGCTTGTACAGCCCTCTCGCAGTGTCCGGAGCAAGTATGGTGGGTCTGACACACCGGTGTCAATGTGTTCTTTTTTCCATTTCCAGGAGTGTATTCCAACATAGTCACCCTGATTTTCAGTGCACCAGGTGCATCACAGCACAAGCCCAGGGAAAAAAGGAGAACAGTTGAGCAGCAAGTGGAGCATGTGCTTCCTTCACATTTTCATTGGAGCTGAATCGACGGTCTCTTAAGCAGTCCGTAAGTGGACCAAACAAATGTAAATACGGCGGGGCGAGACGGAGACTGTATGCAACACCTCCAAATCCATATTCGGAAGAGTTTGAACCGCGTTCGTGTATGTGTCTGTGTGTGTGCAGCGATATTGGTGGAGGCGGGCACTCATAAAAAAAGCTCGTTTGACAATAGAGCTCTGCATTTGATTCGAACTGTAGGCATCAGCTTGTTGCAAAGCATATCATTGTAACGTTGACCCCTTTTCCAGGCAGTATTCCAGAATATGCTCTTGTACATCCCCCCTCCCCCCTCAAAAAAAAAAAAAAAAGAAACTACGAGGATAGTTTTTCCGGCTGAGGGTTGATTTTTTTCTGGAGATGCGAGGTTTTTTTTCCATTCCGCGCTGTTGTAGAGGCTGGGATGGCAGGCCCTGTGTTGAGAGGTCTAACCAGAGTCCAGCAGTTCACAACCCTGGGCTGGGCAACAGTGGAGCGGGGGATGTGACCCTCCCCAGCAGGCGCCTGGTTCATGCACCCGTGCTGACTGCTGTTGATCAGCGATGAAGGGTGTAATTTGCATATCAGTACCACATCAGGGTGTCCACCGAGTGGCGACAGGTGGCCTCTTCAGATGAATTACGTTTTATGCTGCATCGGACATGTGGCCGTTGCCGTGTAAAGCTTGAAAACGTCTGAAAGGGAACACCCTGCTACAATCGTTGCAAAGGTCCAGGCCGGAGAATGGAGCGTTACGGTCTGGGGAATGTTATCGTGAAATTCCATGGATGATCTCGTCATTGTGGGAAGCTCAGTGGATCAACGCAATCAGTTTTTTTTTCCTCGGCACAGTGGCATCTACCAACAGGGCAATGAATGTACGTGCGTGGTTCGAAGAGCGCCAGGATGAGCTTACCGTACTCCCCTGGCCATCAAACTTCCAGAATTTATACCCAATCGAGAATCTTTGGGACTTCCTCTGTCGGACGGTTCGCGACGTGGACCGAGAAACGTAGCGCAGCCGGCGACGGCACTGGAGACGCCATGGCCCCACATTCCTGTCGGTACCTTCCAGAACCTCACTGCCTCCCTCCTGCACATCTCGCAACGGTCCGCGCTGCGAAAGGTGGTCATTCGGGCTTTTGACAGGTGGTCGCATTAATGTGCCTGGACACTGTTATAACAATACACAACCCCAATAAAAGCATAAGATATCTACAAGACTAAACACTTGCCAGTCGCACATCTACGTAGTAGATTTACTTTTCTACCGCAAACTCTTTTAAGACTTCGGATCACTTTGACGGAGTGATTTTGTAGAAGCCATTACTTAGGCGTCCTTGCTGTGAACTACTTTACGTCGGCGCCTACGCTTCAGTTGATCCTAGAACAACACGCCTCCAATGTTCTCTCCTTTTTATGCCGGGAGCCTCTTCTGTGGATATGTGAGATGCGGCCGAGTTTTGGGGTGCGAAACGGCGATTCCCTCATCAGCCGAAGCTGCTGACGACAGTACCGCCGTCGTTGCGATTAGACACGAGATAGCAGAAGTACTCGCGGGATGATAAAGAAGACGCCTTCTTCTCGGGAATTATTCCGTAATCGCGTGAGCCGCTTGCCAGAGACGAGCGCGATGCTAATCTGGCACTGATAATGCCGCCGCTGCCACCGGCGCACTCGCTGCAAACTGCCTCGTGAAGAGACTAGTCGAGCGGCCCGCGGTTCGCGAGAGGAGCTCGCCAGATAACGCGCAGTCCATTACGCCAAGTGCGGGGCCGTTCGCCGCGCCGCCCCGCGCCGCGCCACACCACACCACGCGTGCCTGCTGCGACGCCGTGCCCGCGCGTGTCTGTGCAGCGATATGTGAAAAACATGAGCATCTAAATGTGCGTGTTCCGGGAACTTACGTATAACTGGTGATGGAATCATTGTTTGCGCCAGCGGTAGCTCTGTATGTGCATTCTTCAGTACCTGTTTTATTTATTAGGTTTTGGTGAACCGATTCTGCTTTGTCACTGTAACTACATCACGGCTTAATATCGCGATCGCAGTTAAATATTTCACCTCTTGTTGTAAGTATTTTCTCGTTATATTCTTAAGTCTACCTTGCAAAATAAGCGATTATTATTGTGTTTGAATCTCAGTGGTCGACAAGTGAACCCGAGTGTCTTCTTTCTGTCATGTGTGATATTTAAGACCTTATTGGGACCTAGAGCCCTTTAACTCAAAAAAATCACGACTGTGTCTTCTGACGCCAGTTCCGAAGTATAAAATATTTACAAAATTTTGTGGAGTAAGGATTGTGAGTCAGTACTGACCCTACGACTTATCATAGAAGATAGGTTAAGGAAAGGGAAACCTACGCTTACAGCATTTGTAGACTTAGAAAAAGCTTTTGACAGCGTTAACTGGAATACTCTCTTTGAAATTCTGCAGGTGGCAGGGGTAGAACACGGAGTGAAAAACTCTTTACAACTTGTACAGGAACAACACAGCAGTAGTAAGAGTTGAGGGGCATGAGAGGCAAGCAGCGCTTTAGAAAGGAGTGAGACAGGGTTGTAGCTTATCGCCGATCTTATTCAATCTGCACATTCAGCAAGCAGTAAAGGAAACCAAAGAAAAATGTGGAGGCGTTATCATTCAGGGAGTAGAAATAAAAACTTTGAGATTTGCCGGTCACTTTGTAACTCCGTAAGAGACAGCAAAGAACTTAGAGGACCACTTGAAAGGATATAATATGAACACCAACGAAAGCGAAAAAAGAGTAAGGGAATGTAATCGAACTAAATCAGATGAAGCTGAGGACAAGTTGTGCTATTTGGGCAGCAAAATAACTGATGATACTCGAACTAGAGAGAATATGAAATGTATATTGGCAATGGAAAAGAAAGCGTTTCTTAAGAAGAGAAATTTCTTAACGTCGAATATAGATTAAGTATTTGGGAGTCTTTTCCGAAAGTATTTGTATAGAGTATAGCCGTCTATTGAGATGAAATATGAACGATAAATAGTTTAGACAAGAAGAAAATGGTTCGAATGGCTCTAAGCATTATCGGAATTACATCTGAGGTTATCAGTCCTCTAGACTTATAACTACTTAAACCTAACTAACCTAAGGACATCACACACAACCATGCCCGAGGCAGGATTCGAACCTGCGACCGTAGCAGCAGGTCGGTTCCGGACTGAAGCGCCTAGAACCGCTCGGTCACAGCGGCCGACAGACAAGAAGAGAATAGAACCTTTTGAAATGTGGTGCTACAGTAGAATGCTGAAGGTTAGATGGGTAGAACACGTAACTAACGAGGAGGTATTGAATAGAATTGAGGAGGAAAGAAAGCTCTGGCACAACCTGCGTAGAAAAAGGGATCGGGGATACGACACGTTCTGAGGCATCAATGGATCACCAATTTAGTATTGGAGGGAACCGCGGAGGGTAAAAATCGTAGAGGGATACCCGGAGATGAATACAGTAAGCAGACTCAGAAGTATGTGAGTTGAGGTAGTTATTTGGAGATGAAGAGGCTTGAATAGGATAGAGTAGCATGGAGAGCTGCGTCAAACCACAACAACAAGGTAAATCACAAAGAAGACAGGACGAGCAATGTGCTGACTACCGGAGGAAGACTTCCGAAAGTAGCCGCCGTCTTTCAGAAAAGCTGCTTAGTTTCAAATTCGGTATGCAACCGGACGGCAACATAAGGCTAGGATGGCACCTCATAAACTAGTCGTTGTGTCATAGTTACTTATAAGAGGCAGCCAGATGAACACGAGACAGATAGAAGAAAGTAAGTAAACTGTTAATTATTTCAAAATTAATGACCATCACTGCTGGTACATTTATCCCGCTGTGAGAAGAGACGGTCAGCTCCTTCATGGGAAAATGTTTGCTATTGCCTATGGAAACACGACTGTACCCAACGTGGCACCTCTCCGTCGGAAACAAATTGACAGTCAGGCGAATGGCTTTCTTCAGGACTCCGAAAATATGGAAAACGCACACGCTGAGATCGAAACTGTATGGTGTAAGGGATTCCCAGCGATACTTCTGCAGCGTAGGCAAACCAAACTAGGCAACATGTGGTCCAGTGATTGCTTTTGGAATAGTAAACCAATTTACTTATTTTTTCTGTCTGTCTCGTTTTCATTCGACTGCCCCTTACACATGTGCGAAAATAAGCGATGTAGCCACAAGTAGCAATTTTCAATCTCATACTGGAGTCACAAAATATTGTGGGGTTATCAAGAGAATGGCTTTCGCTTATTAGTTGTCGGAGAGCATGAGCGAGATTTCGTTGCCCGTAGAATTAAATCGTTACTGTTAGAAGTTTTTCATGGTGACGCTTGCACCTGGCGTGGAGCTAAGATGTTTGTGTTAGTGCCGTGTTAGTTGATTTTTCATCCAGAAGCTATAAAAGCACATATTAAGAGGAACTGATGTAAGGAAATGGGTATGAGTCTGAATGCTAAGAGGGACCGAAAGAGGTGGCACTGCACTAGCGTTCCGAAGGACGTACGTTCAAGTCCCTGTCCGGCCGCACAGATTTAGGTGTTCCGTGGTTTCCCTAAATCACTTAAGCAGGTGCCGGAACGATTTCCCATCCTCCGTCAATCTGAGGTTGATCCCCGCCTGTAAGACGTCTTCTTCACAGTGTGCACCACAGCCTCCAATACATTATGTGGAGTCGATATTTTATTTAGAATTCTTCTTCGTTCCTTGTCCGCCTCTTCAGCTGAGTGGTCGCCGCGGCTGACCGCCCTACGGAGGGACTCGAATTCGATTCCCGGTATTGGCAGGTTTTGTTTCATTCGTTGGAGGGGTGGAACGGGGTCCCTTCAGCCTCACGATACCAGATGAGGTGCTGCTTGTATGACAAATAGCGACTGCACGCCTGCTGCTCCGCCAGCGGCCAAAAGAGCGGTGTACTGACCCGCCTCTCCACCATGTCGCATCTCAGTGACGTCATTGTATGGGGGTGGCACGGCGGTCGGTCGGCCCCTTATCGAATGTTTAACTCGAGAAAGGTGTCATACGTATGAAAAGGGCGGCGTATTCACACGGAGCTCTTCCGATCGTTTAGGTTTACAAATTGTAGGAGAGACTGCTGCATCTTGACGATGGTGTACCTCGGAACATGTGTTCTTACGTGGTTGTTGTTTCAATCTGGCGACCAATTTCAGAATCACTTGAAGGAGTGCTCACTAGAGACCGTCGTAATCGTTTTTCGGTCTTTTCTGCTGTTGTACCTTAGAACGGAAGGAGCTCTTGTACCGGATCTGCCAACTGTGTTTCATTAATATCTTAACGATTTTACTTGTCTAGAAGATTGAAATTTGTGTTAGTTTTCAATAGCTTCTGTTTCGAAATGTATGTGAATTTTAACTTGTTTTTGGTAATAGTTCTGTTCAGTTTCGTTCCACTTGCTGATTATTTTCGTTTAGTAGAATCATAATGAAGCAGATAGGCTATTAAATACAGTATCGAAAGACTTGCTCTAATGCAGCACTTTTAAATTTTAATAGAATATCTGTTCCTACGCAGATGACTATGTTGTGCGTTTGGACATATTTTCAGATTTGGAACAGCCTTAATAATTAAAAAAAAAATAAACCAACGTATTAAAAGTGAATGCTATCATTTAAAAATGGAATAAGAAAATAAATGAAAGTTCCATTACAGCGCTGGCTAGAGACGGAAGTGTGAAAAATGTTCCAAAGGACAACATTCCCCACTAGTGTTGTCGATGATTTGAAGGTATTCGGTGAAACCATCAAGAACAGTACAATTTGTAGAACAAAACGAAAGGAAACACGTCGTGTGAATAAGCTGTTGTTTTCGTACGTAGGCGTATGATACCTTTTTCTAGTTAAATAGTTGATGATGGGTTGAAAGCCGAAGTTCGTTGTGGGATGAAGAACAAGTGTAAACAAATGTAGCCAAAGTGGAAAATTGTCGCCTTCACAGAATGACCTCGTCAATTCCTACCATCCGTTTGCTAAAACAAATAACTCTGGCATTCAGATGGTTTAGTCAAGGATATATATCTTCTGAAACAAACTGCTGTGACAGAAATGGAGCGTTACAAAAAATGCATTTCAAATGCATTCAAATGTTGTTATTTCGATGTGATGGTGGATGTACGGTTAGCGTTTTTTAAATTAAATGTGCTGTAGGTAGAGAACTGACGGATTTACTGTGAATAAAGCAGTTGTGCGAATATATTGATTTCACGCGAGAACGGTTGCAGTTCTTAGTTAACTGACGGCAAGTGATCCAGTGAAATAGAAGTGACATCTGAGGTTCGTCAAGCAAGTGTTATAGACGTCCTGTTGTTCTTAGTCCATACAAAGTATTCAGGAAACGATCTGAGCAGCCTTTTTAGATTGTTTGCAGATGATGCTGTCGTTTACCTTATAGTAACGTCGTCAGAAAATCGGTATGACTTACAAAATGATTTACACAAGATATCTGCTTAGTGCGAAAAATGGCAATTGAGCCTGAACAATAAAAAGTGAGAAGGGATATAGGAAGATTAGGGTTTAACGTCCCGTCACGGCGAGGTCATTAGAGACGGATTAAAGAGTATGAGATCTTCCGCATGAGTACTAAAAAGATTCCCTTAAATTTCGGTTGCACGATGAAGCGTACAAATTAAAGGAAGTCACTCCACCTAAATATCTACGGATTATAGTTGTCAACAATTTAAATTGGAACGATCAGGTAAAAAATATTGTGGGGAGGGCCAACAAAATACTACGTTTAATTGGCAGAACACTTAGAAGACGCAAAAAAAATCTACTAGACTGTCTACACCAAGCATGTCCGCCCTGTTCTGCAGTACTGCTGTCTGGTGTGGGATCCGCGTCGGATAGAATTGACGGAGGACACTGAAATCTTCAAAGAAAGGCAGCTCGTTTTGTACAATCAAGAAATATGGTAGAGAGTGTCACGAATATGATTCGAGAGGTGGGGTGGCAGTCATTAAAACACAGGTGTTTTTCGTTGTGGCGGGGCATTTTCACGAAATTTCTGTCACGAACTTTCTCTTCCGAATGCGATGATATTTTGTAGACACTCACTTGTATAGGGAGAAATGATCATCGTAATAAAATATGAGAAAGCAGAGCTCGCACGGAAATGTTTTAGATTCCTTTTTTCTCAAGTGCTATTCGAGATTGGAACAGTCAAAAGGTAGTCTGAAAGTGGTCCTACGAACCTTTTGTCGAGTACCTTAAGTTTTAACTGAAGAATAGTCGTGCTGCTGTAGATGTAGAATAAATTATCGCCGATCTAAATTTTGCAGGCCGCTTCCGACATGCGTTAGCAAACACTACTGCATACGCACGCTTACGCGATTTATAAGTGTGCGCGTGAATACGGAACGCGTTGTCGCTCCGGCGCGTCGCAGAGCGGGTGCGGCGGCGGCGCCGGCGGCGCCACATTATATATCGGTCGCTGACGGTGCGCTCCCCGCCGCTGATGGAGTTTCTAAATCGAATAGTGAGCTAATAATGGGCCCACGCGCTTTATTATAAAATTCATTTACGATTTGTAAACAGTGCGGCCTTATTCGGTATGCGCATGAGTTAACAATTTACGGCGCGGCACGAGGACAGCCTTGATTCCAGTGCTGCCGTAAGCCCGCGGCAGGTCGGCGCGCCTCTTGTGTGTGCTTACGACGGCGGCGGCGGCAGTGGCTGCGACACGTCGTCAGCTGCGATTCCCCAGGGCACCGCCGTGATACTGGCGTGCGGCGGCTGTAGGCAAGGGCAAAGCTGCTGAGACCGGGTAAGTAGCGCGGGTGTCTGTTTCGGTACAATGTTGTGCAGCCGTGGAAACAGCCGCTGTATGAAGTGTGGACTGATGACGTGGAAATGGTCGAATGATGTCAAATATTGCACACACACACACGCATGATCTTTGAGAGTTCTCCAGACGAAGTGCAACTATGATAAGCATGCTGCATTCCGTGGTTTAAGAGAATCGTCCGCCGCAGCTCTGTAACCCCGCATTATTGCCGAGGATAAGCAGAAACGTCTGTACGTATATTAGTACTGTACGCATATTTAAAATCTCTGTAAACTACTCGTAAGACGTAAATCGAGTTGATTATGCTACAGTACTTTTATTTTGTAAATTGTAATGCCATTTCGTTTGTATTAAGTATCAGTGCTCTACCTCGAAAAGCTGTTATGAAAATTCTATTTTTGTACAGAAACAGCCGACAGAAATATCAGTCTCTTCTTGGAGGGAACATAAGAGCGGAATTCCCTCGCTGCTTTATGTAACATGCCACATGTAAACCGTCTTTTAGTCGTAAGACAATGAGACGCAAGTGATGGCCGTTTTGAAATTTTATACGGTGCCTTTGGGTGACCCAGCATACTTTTCTGGTGTGTCTACCTGTAGTAGTGCAGTTTCAACCTTTCCCTTGCTTTCATGTAACGTTTTAGTAACGGGAGGGTTCCAAGACTTGTGTGAATGTGCGCTTCTGTTATTTATGAAACATACACGATTTAGTAGAACGTATTGATCTTTTTGTTAATTTTAATTACTGTAGTCTCATAATAGTTTCTAAAGTCGCTAAAGATCGTTCTGTTGGGACAAATATTAATGACTAACTATGAACGAAGACGTTGTACGTTATTAATTTAAAATTAAGAACAAGATGTGAAACCACTCACTTTTATGACTGACCTCGCAACCAGTTTTTACACTACCATTGTTGGAAGTACTAAATAAACTTCAGTACAGCATGAAAGTTCTTACTGTTCACGAGTTTGTCATCCCGATGACACTGCCCTTTAGTATTCACGCTTTGTTTTCTTAAACTCTTATACACTTACGTACTCTATGCCATTGCGAGGTTGCTCCAAGCGTGGGACGCGGCACCGAAATTCTTATACCTGTACGGACATGTGACGTAGCGTCGCATTTAGACTGCCTTTGTATGATATGCGCAGCCTATCTTTTTGCGCCATTGTTCCATATTACTACATAAAGGCGTATCGCAACCTGCTGCCACATCCCGTGCTTCAGTGGACCTGTCGCTAATGAACTACCACGAAGCGGCGGTTCTTCCGTCGTTCTGCAACCAAATACCGTAAGTTTACCCGTTGCCAGTATGGCTCAGATCACTATTTTAACATAAATTGTATCCGTGACAAAAGCGGCAGGAAAGAAAGTACTGCTTAATACCTGTGTTTGGTAATGGCGGAGGGTATCCTGCACTGTGACTCGGGCGGGATGACACTTACAAGGGGAGGCCATAACGTTTGGAACATGGATTTACTGCAAACTTCGTACACTCGTAGTACTCCATGAGGACAACAAAGTGTGTAAGAAGTAGCGCGTACCTCTCAAGCGTTACTGAGAAAATCGCAAGATAATTTCGGTTGGCACATATATATGCCTGTGCGTGGCCATTTTTACCACGAAGCGGCGACACCCGCGTGGTTAGCGTTCAAGCCGCGTTCCAAACGTCCTGGCTTCCCTTTGTTAGTTTAAAACACTTGACTCGCAATCAGATGCAATTTTTTTTCAATCTTTGTCCGCCCATTCTCAGCTAGGTTTCCGAGTTTCAGTAAATAACTTTAGACGAATGCCCATGTGGCGCCTCTAACAAGACTACTTTCAATTCCCTGTCATTTCGTCTCTAATGCTTACAAGTGTCGCTGGGACATGAAAACGATGTACGTCCCTTACTTTATTTCAAATTTCAGTGAATATCAGTGTGATGCGCAAGCCTTAGAATAACGGATTTTACCGTGGGCAGTACGAATCGGAGTACATTACGATATACTTGCTGGCTGGTTCAACGTCTCGTAGATGATTCGAAGAAGCGAATTAAAATCTGAACTTAAGAAGCGTTCCGTCACAACATAGTGTACACTACTATGCTTTGTGCTGGTTCAGCCCATGCATCTTAACGCACCAATGCTTCAGTAATTACACATCGCTTGAAATGATTGTGAATGTGTTATCACATCTGATACATTCCCTCTCCGCCCAAATATATCATCTGCTGAGTTGAAGACGTGATGTATCAATTACCATACAAAGAAGATATCGTGTTGTTAATTTGGAGCCTTTTGAGCATCTCTTTGAAAACTAGTATACAATCCGAAGGAACTCGGGGTTCCTCAAATTTATTATGCATGCCCCGTCCAAAAGTCGATCACATTTTAAACCTAACTATTCCACCAAGAAACCGATATTGTGATAGTTAATAGCCTGACGTGGAAAATAAAATTACATTTTATTTGTTAAATCAGCATCAAATCTTCCTACTGGCTTCACAAAAGAAGTCGTACATTAAATGCATTCTCTCACTGTCTTCTTGTAAGCCACGAGTTGTTTCTTTAGTTTTGAATAATCGAATGTGTTTGGTAATCTGTATGGCATATCGATCTGTCATTAATCTACTTGTAAATGACTGGCAGTTTTCAGTATCAGAAAGTTTGCAATTGCGTTTGTCTTTAAGCTCAAGCAGTAGGATGAAGCCATTCATTCAGAAATAAAAAGAGAAAAGAGGTTCATTTAAGATTGTACGACGCAGAGGATAAAAAACCATCCGTATTCTTGCTAGTAGCAAGCTTAGTGTGCTTCCATCTGCTCAATAACCCTCGAATGAATAACAGCGTCTTTAGGGTGCGGCCGGTTTAACCTTGCTGTTAGCTCATAGTTGTCGGAAGCACATTGGTTGTCAGGAAGTCAGAGCGCGAGCATAAATAATTTGTTTTGCCAACCACGCAACCACACAAGGAAGTACAGGTGTTTATCAGTAATACGCAACATAAGCTGAAATGTTTCTTTTAGGATCTGCAAGGAGTAGTCATATTATCATCTCGAACAAAGTAGTTAAGCTATTAATTTTTTGTTGATTTGCAGCTTCGTTTTTGCAGTTGTAATACAGAGTGATATCCTTGAAACATATTCCCGTAGCAAGCCGTTATACGGGCCAGTACACTTTATCAGTGCGACAAACAAACAAAAATTAATAAGGTAGCATTAGTTCTTCGATGTGATAGTTAAAACTGTATGACTACCCTTCTAATCTTTCTTTAGTGTTGCCAGAATGAGGAGCGATTTCCCTTGAGAATGGCAGTAAATCAGAGTAGCAAAATATCAGGATGTTATACAGTCCTGTCACTCGGCTACTTAGAATTTTCATCTCTCATTTAGTTGAAGGCAACGCAGTGCTCCGTCAGTTGCTAAAGACTGTCCGTCAGTTGCTACAGACGGAAGTGATTCCAGCAACTAAGCAACGTGGATCGTTTACTGCTTCTGACATTTCAATAATTTTCTCGTTGCGCATGCTGGATCGGTGCTTAGTTGTCAGACTACAAATAGAAAATTTGAATCACCTGTCAGTTGTAGTACTCAAGTTGCTCCTCTGGAATTTCCTTGTGTCGTTTGTATCCCACCTTAAACTGCTTGTCACCGAGTCACTAAAAGGTTTAATAACCCCGGTTTGAAAATACTGTACATTTTTCTGAGTGACGTCGCGATCCAGTCTTGTCCCGTTTTTAATTTCCATCGAGATGGAGAAGTTTTTTCGCTAAGTTTACACTTACGAATTAACTACAGAAAAAACTAGAATGAACAATCACGTGGTTGTTGTTATGTTTGTTATTGCGTAACTTGTTGGTATGCAGCATTGCCATTATTGTCTTTGTACTGTGGCATTGTTTTGTAATGTACAAAGTACTTACTGTTCGGTCTCTGTTTTTTAGGGTAATTTGATAATGAGCTTCGGCCCGAAACTAGTCATCAAGTTATAATGAAAATTAATATTGCAACTTCGACTATTTTCAGCAGTGTAGTGCATAATTTGGTAAAGCATACAGTTGCTGACGTCATGCCTTAAATAATTCTGAAAATTAGTAGAAAAAAGTTGTACGGTGGCATTTGCCATCATTGATTTGACTGACTGAGTCCTGGTTTTGACAATCTTACAGGAAGTTCATGTACCCGACCTGGTTGTCCTCAGAACAACCCGCGTGTAATTAACATTGTGATGTGACTCGCAACCTGCTGCAAGCCTTCGATTTGACGCTACTTGGGCCGCTTAAGCGTCAATTTCTATCGTAATTTTCACTGAAGCAGCGTCCCTGTCGGCCTTACTGTAACGAAGGGACCTTTTTTCAGTCCAAATTGGTCACGGGGGAGCGCACACGATTCGTTTGTGATAGTAGCCGGAGGTGCGAACTACTACACTAAAGAGGCATCGTGTAGATGAGGCGTGGTCCAGGTGCTATAGGGTGTTAAAAAATGGGTACTCCGTAGTTTGAGTTGTGATAGAAAGTACCAAACTAAGACAAAAAAGTCCACTTAACATGGTCTCCGAAATGCGTACGTAAAGAGCTATGAGCATCTGACAATCTTCGCTACTGTGAAACTCATCTCTTTTACTGGAAGGGCTCTTTGCTATTACGAATGACCTGGATAGTACTAAACAGGTGTACCGTTATAAGGTGTCGCTTCCAACAACGGCAAGAGATATGGTCCACGTATGATGGAGCACCAGCCCATTTTCTCTGGTATGTCCGAAAACACTTCGCACAAACCTTTAATGGGCAAAGGATTGTTCGGGGGAGAGAACGTTGGCCAGTATCTTACCCCGATCTTAATCCCTTAGAATTTTAATTCTGGGGACACTTGAAACATTTCGTGTATGCAAGCCCCATTAATCATGTATAAACACTACAGGAACGCATCATCAGTGCCCGTCAGCTCTTCCGTGAGCAACCTGGCGTTTTTCAGAGTGCATGGTTCCGTAAGACACAGAAGCAAGCCTTATAATGAAAGGACACCATATTCAGCACCTCCATTAGCGATGGTTCTCAATAGGAGCTCTGCTGTTTCACGGTAACAGAATAATGCGCTGTGATTTTTCTATTCATTTATTTACAGCATTCTGCAGGTCGCTCGTAATAGCAAAGAGCTTGTTGTAGAAGAGATGTGTTTCATAGTATCGAATATGAACAAGTACTCACAACTCATAAGAGATGCATTTCAAAGTCCATGTTTACTGCACATTTTTTTCATGTTTTAGTCCATACTGCCGAGTCCCAAAACCTGTAAGGAAATGTCCTGACTGGTTCACTGACTCATCATTGCCCAGCCCAAACCACTAAGTACAGAAACTTATATTGTAGGCTTCGATTAAGAAGGGACTGTCTTTTTGTTTTTTTTTTAAGATTACACCCCTAAGGGGATGAAGTAGGGGATGAAAGGTTTTTTGAAAATAGGTCGTCATTAAGGCAAATTTGAAACCTGAACTGCGAAAGTTGATATTTCGTTTCTCGATCAGAAATAAAGATACGTAAATCGGATTTTTGGAAATTCGACCTCTAAAAAGGTAAAATAGTAGGTGAAAGTTTTAATTGAAAATAAATCATTAGTAAAGAGCTACTAAAGTATTTTTAAAGTTACATCTGTGAAGATGGTTATTTTACTTCTCGCTTAGAAATAAAAAATACGTATTTTAGTGTTTTTTTGCAAATTCAACCCTTAAGGGGGTGAAATAGGGGATGGAAAGTATTGTAAAAATATTTTATTCTGAAGGGAGACTCGCTTCTTGGCCAGAATTACATTAGGAAATGACAATACTTTTACTACTTTAATTAGCTTGAAAAGTGTAGGTGATGTTGCTGTGTGTGAACTAGATCAAAGAAAGCTATTTAAGTCACCATGACAAATCGTCTTTGTCCGAACTGCGTAGAGAAAGGAATGGATCTCTAATACATTAATTTTTCGGTAGGCTTAATACAAGTTTATAAAATGACTTTTGTTGTAATTGCTAGGCAAATTAATCAGTACCACATTTAAATGCGATTACATTTACAGGAATATCCGTCTGAGATGAGAGAAACCAGTACCGGCTGTAAGACTGGCGCTAGTAACTTTAGAACCACGTACGCGATTTCTCTCTTTTTTTAACTCCTTGCATGAAATTAAATTAAATGATTTGGAACACCTTAATTATGCAAAGACTGAAAACCTTGTAAGGATCACTAATTCTTTTATAGTTTGTAGATTTACCATCAGCGATGGACGTAACAACATGCAAATTCAATTAAAGAAAAACAAAAGTCTGTGCAGTCTATACAGCCTACGCTAGCGAAGCAGATGACGCTAAGCTAGTATTGAATATATAAAACACGATGTATCTCACGTACGTGCTGGATAAACTGCTGCTTCTCCACAGGCGAACAGAGGATCACCCTCAGTTCTCCGGCAAGTTGTAGAATTCCCGAGATGAGCTGCAGGGCGGTGACTTTTAACGTAGCTCAGGATAGGTTAATGAAGTCAGTATACAAAGGGAATGGTCACTCGACTGGCAGGGTGCGTTTGGAACGCACTTTTTCTTTAGGGTTGATGAAACGCTTAGATCTACAGATGAAGCTGAGCAGAGAACAAACATGAAGAGTGAAAACGTTAAAATATTACTTGTTAACTGTCGAAGCACTCTCAGGGAAGTCTGAGAACTCACATTTATCCTAGAAAGAAGTCGTCCACATGTGAAGCTAGGACTCCGAAGTGGAAAGCAGAATATTTCCAAACAATACGTGAAATTTATATTGAAAGGTAAAGATGTATTGTGCTCGCCAGAAGGCGGAATGTATGTTGTATCAAAAGAGAACATTACTGTAAATGAAATGATCGTATGGCATTGTTGGCCGGAAACAAGGCCGATAATTAATCGTACTGTGAACTCAAATGGACAAAATAAATTGGCTGTGGCGGACTTAGATTAATAATAGTCTGTTTCTGAGGGCCGCCATATAGTGACACATGTGCCGTATTAGTTTAATAATAACATAACTTCGACAGTAGGGAAATACCGCGACCAGAAAGTGGTAGCAGCAGGTGACTAATTTGTCTGATATTGACTGGGAAAACTGCGTAACTGATGGTATGGGTTGGCTGGTCCCTGAGAATAATTTTTTCACAGTTCAGGGAACCGATTTGTCAGATAAGGTCGGCAGCACTGTCATAAGATTGTCCGCTGACGATGATGCCGTGTACGGGAAAGCATCGCAAGGAAACGCAGAAAGGCTGGACACAAATCTTGATTGCACTTTTATTCCCTCATATATGTATTGTCTTAAACGAGTGGCAGACATCCTCCTAGTCTGACCAGCCTACAATTTATCGCAGTTTTTGCGAAATATACACTATGTGATCAAAAGTATCCGAACACTCCCAAAAACATACGGTTTTCAAATTAGGTGCATTGTGCTGCCACCTGTTGCCAGTTACTCCATATCAGTGACCTCACTAGTTATTAGACATCATGAGAGAGCAGAATGGAGCGCTCCGCGGAGCTCACGGACTTCGAACGTGGTCAGGTGATTGGGTGTCAGTTGTGTCATACGTCTGTACGCGAGATTTCCACACTCCTAAATATCCCTAGATCCACTGTTTCCTTTGTGATAGTGAATTGGAAACGTGAAGGGACACGTACAGCACAAAAGAGTACAGGCCGATCTCGTCTAGTGGCTGACAGAGACCGCCGACAGTTGAAGAGGTTCGTAATGTGTAATAGGCAGACATCTATTCAGGCCATCATACCAGACTGCATCTGGATCCACTGCAAGTACTATGACAGTTAGGCGGGAGGTGAGAAAACTTGGATTTCATGGTCGACCGGCTGCTAATAAGCCACACATCACGCCGGTAAATGCCAAACGACGCCTCGCTTGTTGTAAGGAGCGGAAACATTGGACGATTGAACAGTGTTAAAACGTTGTTTGGAGTGACGAATCACGGTACACAATGTGGCGATCCGATGGCAGGGTGTGGGTAGAGAGAATGCGCAGTGAAAGTCATCTGCTAGCGTGTGTTGTGCCAAAGGTAAAATTCGGAGGCTGTTGTGTTTTCCACGGAGGGAGCTTGTACCTCTTGTTGTTTTGCGCACTATCATAGCACAGGCTTACGCCGATGTTTTAAGCGCCTCCTTGCTTCCCACTGTTGACGAGCAAATCGGGGATGACGATTGCATCTTTCAACACGATCGAGCACCTGCTCATAATGCACGGCCTGTGGCGGAGTGGTTACACGACAATAACGTTCCTGTAATGGACTGGCCTGCACAGAGTCCTGACCTGAATCCTATAGAACACCTTTGGGATGTTTTGGAATGCTGACTTCGTGCTAGGCCTCAACGACCGACATCGATACCTCTCCTCAGTGCAGCAAGACTAAGGGTGGGCCAACACCATACTGAATTCCATCATTACCGATGGAGGGCGCGACGAACTTGTAAGTCATTTTCATCCAGATGTCCGGATACAGTTGATCACATAGTATACACTCCTGGAAATGGAAAAAAGAACACATTGACACCGGTGTGTCAGACCCACCATACTTGCTCCGGACACTGCGAGAGGGCTGTACAAGCAATGATCACACGCACGGCACAGCGGACACACCAGGAACCGCGGTGTTGGCCGTCGAATGGCGCTAGCTGCGCAGCATTTGTGCACCGCCGCCGTCAGTGTCAGCCAGTTTGCCGTGGCATACGGAGCTCCATCGCAGTCTTTAACACTGGTAGCATGCCGCGACAGCGTGGACGTGAACCGTATGTGCAGTTGACGGACTTTGAGCGAGAGCGTATAGTGGGCATGCGGGAGGCCGGGTGGACGTACCGCTGAATTGCTCAACACGTGGGGCGTGAGGTCTCCACAGTACATCGATGTTGTCGCCAGTGGTCGGCGGAAGGTGCACGTGCCCGTCGACCTGGGACCGGACCGCAGCGACGCACGGATGCACGCCAAGACCGTAGGATCCTACGCAGTGCCGTAGGGGACCGCACCGCCACTTCCCAGCAAATTAGGGACACTGTTGCTCCTGGGGTATCGGCGAGGACCATTCGCAACCGTCTCCATGAAGCTGGGCTATGGTCCCGCACACCGTTAGGCCGTCTTCCGCTCACGCCCCAACATCGTGCAGCCCGCCTCCAGTGGTGTCGCGACAGGCGTGAATGGAGGGACGAATGGAGACGTGTCGTCTTCAGCGATGAGAGTCGCTTCTGCCTTGGTGCCAATGATGGTCGTATGCGTGTTTGGCGCCGTGCAGGTGAGCGCCACAATCAGGACTGCATACGACCGAGGCACACAGGGCCAACACCCGGCATCATGGTGTGGGGAGCGATCTCCTACACTGGCCGTATACCACTGGTGATCGTCGAGGGGACACTGAATAGTGCACGGTACATCCAAACCGTCATCGAACCCATCGTTCTACCATTCCTAGACCGGCAAGGGAACTTGCTGTTCCAACAGGACAATGCACGTCCGCATGTATCCCGTGCCACCCAACGTGCTCTAGAAGGTGTAAGTCAACTACCCTGGCCAGCAAGATCTCCGGATCTGTCCCCCCATTGAGCATGTTTGGGACTGGATGAAGCGTCGTCTCACGCGGTTTGCACGTCCAGCACGAACGCTGGTCCAACTGAGGCGCCAGGTGGAAATGGCATGGCAAGCCGTTCCACAGGACTACATCCAGCATCTCTACGATCGTCTCCATGGGAGAATAGCAGCCTGCATTGCTGCGAAAGGTGGATATACACTGTACTAGTGCCGACATTGTGCATGCTCTGTTGCCTGTGTCTATGTGCCTGTGGTTCTGTCAGTGTGATCATGTGATGTATCTGACCCCAGGAATGTGTCAATAAAGTTTCCCCTTCCTGGGACAATGAATTCACGGTGTTCTTATTTCAATTTTCAGGAGTGTACATGTACATATTTCCAGCCTCGCGGGATTAACCGAGCAGTCTAAGGCGCTGCAGTCATGGACTGTGCGTCTGGTCCTGGCGGAGGTTCAAGTCCTCCCTCGGGCATGGGTGTGTGTGTTTGTCAAAAAATGTTCAAATGTTTGTGAAATCTTATAGGACTTAACTGCTAAGGTCATCAGTACCTAAGCTTACACACTATTTAACCTAAATTATCCTAAGGACAAACACACACACCCATGCCCGAGGGAGGACTCGAACCTCCGCCGGGATCAGCCGCAGAGCTCATGACTGCAGCGCCCTTAGACCGCTCAGCTAGTCGCGCGCGGCATGCGTTTGTCCTTAGGATAAATAAGGTTAAGTAGTTCAAATGGCTCTGAGCACTATGCGACTTAACTTCTGAGGTCATCAGTCGCCTAGAACTTAGAACTAATTAAACCTAACTAACCTAAGGACAGCATACACATCCATGCCCGAGGCAGGATTCGAACCTGCGACCGTAGCAGCCCCGCGGTTCCGGACTGAGCGCCTAGAACCGCTAGACCACCGCGGCCGGCAAGGTTAAGTAGTGTGTAAGCTTAGGGACTGATGACCTTAGCAGGTAAGTCCCATAAGATTTCACACGCACACGTTTTACATATTTGCATGGCACTCTTGGTGTAAACGTCCTGTATTTACTTTTTAATTTTCACTTCATGTCGAGGCATCAGTAACGACTTCTGTTACACGCCAGTTCATTTTTTATTTTATTTTATTTTTTATTTTATTTTTTATTTTATTTTATCTTTTTTTTTGCTTGAGGTAAACGAACTCTTAAAATGAATTTCATTTTCTTTTGTGTCCACAGAATTAGCGCCCATAACTACGTATCTGTAGCTAGCACTTGCAGCGGGCAGCCCCGCTTCATATCTTAATTTCAGTCTCTGCAAAGTTATATACATTGGAGAAGCGTTCTGGCAATAACATGGTCAGTGAAACAAGTGACGCTGTCAATGAAACTGTGGCCAGACGCAAGGCCTCAGTCCTTTTTCTTACGCCCCTCTCTCGCCTTGCGGCGAACAGTGTGGTCATTACACCCTCGGTCGGCGAACGTAATTACAGGAAGTTCTGATTTCGTCCCAACGTGAATGCCGGGAACGGAGATGAGAGAAATCACACTTCGCGCTGCAAACATCTGGGTTTGACGCAGTAAGAGGGAAGAAGTCGCTGCGGTCGCCTTCCCACTCTCTGCCTATCATTATCTCTCGTACTTCCTTCCACCCATCCTATCTCCTCCTTGCCCTCTACAACCTTCTTCTTTCATTTTCCTTTAGGATGTCTACTGATTTTCTTACCCGTTTCATTGTGTCTTTTCTTCTGCGTTTACCAAAAGAAATTACAGCTGTAGTGATACTTGTGTTCATGCACGAAGAAAGTTGTAAATGCTGTTTGTTAAGACTGTTATTATTAAAGTCGTTCCATCGAAAACGGAAAACGTGCCTGCTCTGTCTTCATCGGAATGAGGAAGAAATAACTTTCGCTTAGAATCGTTCTTTAATTTCCTTAGAATCGCTTATGAAACGACATAATATATAAATCAAGACGAACTGTCCAGTTTTACGGATGCTCCATGCATCCAAGAGGAAAAGTATAAATATTCTGATAATTTAGGATGACAAGATTAACGTTTGGGACGTTTCTAGGTACTTGGTGGTAGCTAATTTTTTTCCTTAGAGTGTCTTGAAAGCCAAAGAAAATTCGGCTTCATCTGTGCGTGGGAAGCAGCCTCATCCGTCCGGACACTCGACATCAGCTGACTCGTCCTTCAGTTGGGACACTCAAAGCTGTGTGCCCGCTGTGCTCCTCGCCGCGCGACAGAAGACCATAAAAAGCAGTGAGGGACCGTCTGTGCGGAATTGCTTGTGCGTTACGAGGCTGATCATGACAAATGTTTGTTGAACTCGTCACAGGCGATGAATGGGTTCATCACCTCGAACCGGAAACAAAACGGCAATCCATGGAGTGGCGTCACACCACCTCTCCTCTGTGAACGGAAAGTGGAAGCCGCAACCTCGGCCGGTAAAGCCATGGCGACGGTTTTCTGGAACTCTGAAGGGGTTATTCTGTTGGATGTTCTCCCTCTTGGTGCAAAGATCAATTCCGAAGTGTATTGTGCTACCATCAGGAAATTGAAGTAACGACTTCAGCGTGTTGTCGCCACAAAAGCACAAACGAACTTCTCCTTCTCCATAACATTGCAAGGCCTCGCACGTCTGTGCACTCGAGAGGAGCTCACAAAACTTCATTGTACTTTCTTCCTAATCCACTCCACAGCTCGGATCTCGAACCTTCACATTTCCATCTGTTTGAGGCAATGAAAGATGCCCTTCGCAGTAAATAGTATGAGGATGATGGGGAGGGTATCGATGTAGCAAAACTTTGGCTCCGACGTCGACCAATAGAGTGGTACCATACAGGCCTTCCCAGTAAGTTAGCGTAACGCCGTCGCATTGAACCGAGACAGTGCTCAAAACTAGAGTTTTGTGCCAAAAGAGTGGGAAATTATGTGGTGTACAGTAATTTTGAATAAAACCAAACTGCTTTCAGAAAGAAAAAAAAAAATGTTGCATTACTTATTGGAGGCGCCTCGTGTTATTGCTGTTGAAAGCGATATTAGGAGGAACTTACGGGTCACTCAGATTATGCCTCGACCCGCATGTAGTGTTCCTCGTCTCCTCACCACTGGGACGACTACCGGTAACAGGCAGCAGAGTTGAGGAGGTGCACCTGTGTCTGCATTGATCGCGCCGGCGGCCCCGTGGCGTTATCTGGGCCGTGATGAATGCCGCCCAGGAAGTCCATCCATTGCGCAGGCGGTGGCGGCGGCCAAGGAGCGCCTCGCCAGATAGCTGGCTTGCCTGCCCACTTCCTGGCAGCGCCCGCGCTCGCACACGCAACACGCACCGCCCCCGCGATACGCACAGCTGGCGGGCGCCCCGCCTCGCGCAACGATGCGTGCCCCGCACGAACGCATCAGCGCTGGCTGCTCAGCAACGAGAGCAGTGCCTGCTAGCGAGCTGGTTCACAACTGGGCCCGCTTGATACTCGGCGTATGGCGTAAAAGTAAGGAAGCAACGTTATCCTATAGAGACCCGTAAACTGCTACGTTGCTAGAGACGAATCACAAACTCGGGTTGAACACGGTGGAAGAAGAAACCTATTGTAACCTTTTCAGGCGAATATCCTAGAATTTATCCTGAGGAATCACGTTGTTGTTGTTGTTGTTGTGGTCTTCAGTCCTGAGACTGGTTTAATGCAGCTCTCCATGCTGCTGTATCCTGTGCAAGCTTCTTCATCTCCCAGTACTTACTGCAACCTACATCCTTCTGAATCTGCTTAGTGTATTCATCTCTTGGTCTCCCTATACGATTTTTACCCTCCACGCTGCCCTCCAATGCTAAATTTGTGATCCCTTGATACCTCAGAACATGTCCTACCAACCGGTCCCTTCTTCTTGTCAAGTTGTGCCACAAACTCCTCTTCTCCCCAATTCTATTCAATACCTCGTCGTTAGTTATGTCATCTACCCATCTAATCTTCAGCATTCTTCTGTAGCACCACATTTCGGAAGCTTCTATTCTCTTCTTGTCCAAACTATTTATCGTCCATGTCTCACTTTCATACATGGCTACACTCCATACAAATACTTTCAGAAACGACTTCATGACACTTAAATCTATACTCGATGTTAACAAATTTCTCTTATTCGGAAATGCTTTCCTTGCCATTGCCAGTCTACATTTTATATCCTCTCTACTTCGAAGTTATTTTGCTCCCCAAATAGCAAAATTCATTTACTACTTCAAGTGTCTCATTTCCTAATCTAATTCCCTCAGCATCACCCGACTTAATTCGACTACATTCCATTATCCTCGTTTTGCTTTTGTTGATGTTCATCTTATATCCTCCTTTCAAGACACTGTCCATTCCGTTCAACTGCTCTTCCAAGTCCTTCGCTGACTCTGACAGAATTACAATGTCATTCGCGAACCTCAAAGTTTTTATTTCTTCTCCATGGATTTTAATACCTACTCCGAATTTTTCTTTTGTTTCCTTTACTGCTTGCTCAATATGCAGATTGAATAACATCGGGGAGAGACTCCCTTCCCAACCACTGCTTCCCTTTCATGCCCCTCGACTCTTATAACTGCCATCTGGTTTCTGTACAAATTGTAAATAGCCTTTCGCTGCCTGTATTTTACCGCTGCCACCTTCAGAATTTGAAAGAGAGTATTCCAGTCAACATTGTCAAAGGCTTTCTCTAAGCCTACAAATGTTAGAAACGTAGGTTTGCCTTTCCTTAATCTTTCTTCTAAGATAAGTCGTAAGGTCAGTATTGCCTCACGTGTTCCTATATTTCTACGGAATCCAAACTGATCTTTCCCGAGGTCGGCTTCTACCAGTTTTTCCATTCGTCTGTAAGGAATTCGCGTTAGTAAAACATTGAGGTGACAAAAGTCGTGGGATACCTCCTAGTATCGTGTCGGACCTCCTTTTGCCCGACATAGTCCAGCATCTCGGCGTAGCATGGACTCTACAAGTCGTTGGAAGTCCCCTGCCGCCGCGCAGGGTAGCCGTGCTGCCTGAGGCGTCTTGTCACGGTTCGTGCGGCTCCCACCGTCGGTGGTTCGAGTCCTCTCTCGGGCATGGTTGTGCCTTTTGTCCTTAGTTTAA
Source organism: Schistocerca serialis cubense (assembly GCF_023864345.2). NCBI lineage: Eukaryota > Metazoa > Arthropoda > Insecta > Orthoptera > Acrididae > Schistocerca > Schistocerca serialis. The sequence goes on from NC_064643.1 coordinate 597,091,628, forward strand.
GTAGTGTGTAAGCTTAGGGCCGATGACCTCAGCAGTTTGCTCCCATAGGAACTTACCACCACCACCAGTCCCCTGCAGACATACCGAGCCATGCTGCCTCTATAGCCACCCATAACTGCGAAAAGGTTGTCGCTGCAGGATGTTGTGCACGAACTGCCATCATTGTTCGATGGGATTCGTGTCAGGTGATCTGGGTGGCCAAATCATTCGCTCAAATTGGCCAGAATGTTCTTCAAATCAATTGCCACCAGTTGTGGCCGGTGACATCACATCGTTATTTGGGAACACGAAGTCCATGAATGGCTGCAAATGGTCTCCAAGTAGTCGAACATAACCATTTCCAGTCAATGATAGCTTCAGTTGGACCGGAGGACCCAGTCCCTGCCATGTAAACACAACCCACGCCGTTATGGAGAAACGACCAGTTTGCACAATGCCTTGTTGACAACTTGGATCCATGGCTTCTTAGGATCTGCGCCACACTCGAAACCTACCATCAGTTCTTACCAACTGAAATGGGGACCCATCTGACCAAAACACTGTTTCCAGTCGTCTAGGTTCCAACTGATATACCCACGACTCACGAGCCCAGAAGAGAAGCCGCAGCCGATGCCATCTTGTTAACAAAAGCATGCCCTCGGCTGTCTGCTGCCATATCCCATTAACGCCAAGTTTCGCCGCACTGTCCTAACGGATGAGTTCGTTGCACATCCCACATTGATTTTTTGCTGTTATTTCACGCAGTGTTGGTTGTCTGTTAACAGTGACAACTCTACGCAAACACCGGTAGCCTCGGTCGTTAAGTAAAGGTCCGTGGTGAGAGGTAACGTCTGAAATTTGGTATTCTCGGAACAGTCTTGATACTGTGGATCTCGGAATACTGAATTGTCGAACGATTTCCTAAATCCAATGTCCCATGCGTGCAGCTCCAACTATGATTCCGCGTTCAAAGTCTGTTAATTCCCGTCGTGCGGCCATAATCACGTCGCAAACTTTTTCACATGAATCACAGATCTACAAGTGACAGTTCCGCCAGTGCACTGTCCTTTCATACATTGGATACACTATTCTATCGCCACCTGTGTACGTGCATATCACTATGTCGTGAGCCTTGTCATGTCGTTGTAAATTTGTGTGAACTTGTTCTTACGCACCTCACCATACATCTAATGAAGGGTGGGTTTCGGGCAGATCCAAGATTGCCAAATCCATAGCAGAAGTCCTACGTCGGTTACGACTCGCTGAAGAACTACCCCCTGTTATTTATCTGGAGGATAATGAAGCTCTAAAATACTACCTCGACAGAAAAGAAACGAGGCCATTTTTGAAGCTTGTCATGTTTCCTTATGTTATGACAAGTTTTATCACAATCGATCAACTGAAGATGTGGCAGCATACTGCGAACAGCTTCTTAAATATGACCAGACTGCAAAAGCGACAGTTTTTCCATGCAGCTTCACGGAAAACGACGTACAGACATGCTTCGAGCAGTGGGAGGAACAAATTCAGACTTACGTGAACTCAGATGGATTTACTTTCAGCTCGATGACCACTGACTGAACATGAGTGAAAGTCTCGCCTGTTACTCTTATGTCAGACCTCGTGTATGCAGTTTTTGGGTGGAACACTGTAACATGTCTGTAGTCAACTGCCACTGGGTAGTTTAAATTTATATGCGATATTTTCAACATTCTTAAAAATCAATTTCTCATATGTTAGCACTCGGGACTTAACATTCGGGAGGACGACGGCTCAAATCTCCGTCGGGCCATCCAGACCTAAGTGTTCCATAATTTCCCTAAATCGCTCCAGGAAAATGCCGGCATGGTTCCTTTGAGAAGGTCGCGACAGATATCCTTCCTTATCTTTTCGTAATTCGACGTAGTGCTCCGTCTCTAGTTACCGCGGCGTCAACGCGGGACGTTAAAAAACTTTGATGTTCCTTCATTTTTACTCTGTTATCGGTCAAACGTCACGAGTGGTTCAAATGGCTCTGAGCACTACGGGACTTAACAGCTGAGGTCATCAGTCCCCTAGAACTTATAACTACTTAAACCTAACTAACCTAAGGACATCACACCGTAGCGGTCGTGCGGTTCCAGACTGAAGCGCCTAGAACCGCTCGGCCACTCCGGCCGGCCATCACGAGTGGAGACCGAATTAAATATCCAACATAAAAAGCTCAAAATATGCATGAAAAAGGCTTAAAACATAAAGTGTCAAAACATGTGTGCAATGTATCTTGAAGTTGGACCTGTGCATGTCGAGTGCGAGGATGAACGCCGGCCTTGGGAAGAATCGGGATATTTAGAATGCTGATCTCATGATCTGTATACTTCGTGGAAGAAGTTAGGCAGGATCCTTTTTGAGATTAGTTTTGTTGTTACTTCTTTGGTTTTGTTGTCAGTTACAAGTGAATGCGGTGCGAGTTGGTCGCCGCGAAGTAATCTGTATCACTGGCAAACAACCAAAGCTTCTGCACTATCGAAGTCGTTTACTACGCCTCTGATGGCCTCGAATTGTTCATTGTAAATCAACACGGCTTCGACCCACATACCCCAACAAGTTACTATTGGTTCGGCACGTAAAGGCATATTTGGTAGTTTACCTTAGTAGGTCTTTATGCGAGCAGATTCCGAAGAAACGCTTTTTTTATTGATGAAATCAGTTTATTTATATTACAAACGTGTATCGAACTTCAGCAAAGTGACGTACTCCGTGAGCAAAGCACGTCTCATGAATCAAATTGGAATAAAATACTTGGAGCGCTTTTCCTGGTTTCACCATATAGGGGGCAGCATCTGAAATAAACACAATCACTTTTTCACCTGCAGAAGATTCTGGAAATATTTTTCTAGTACCCTCATTCACAAATCTAGTGATCGTAGAATGATTTGTCTTTACAAGTGCTTTGCAGGCCACTAAATGGGAAGAAGAAGGCTCTTGTTTAAACGCACCAACAATTAAATTTGCACTCTAACGGCCACATGTCCCGGTAGTTTCACCAAATGAAATCCAATTAATGTTGTCCTTGAGTTCATTGCGTATTTCTTCCTAAACATGCTGGTAAATTGTCGGTATGTAATTTTTACGCAATGCTGAGTCGTCTCGTATATTTTGATTTAAGCAAAAAATGCACAGGAAATTGTTGAGAATAAGATTTGTTAGTTTGTAAAGAGGACTGTTACTTGCAATGAATGCTTCGCGTGGATTCATGTTAAAGCGATTTTTGGGATTGCGTTTGGAGGTTAAATCCTTGCTGTTGCTACTTGCTGCTGTCAAAAGTTGTTGTCATGAACCTTTCTTTTGCATTCCTACGATGTGATGACTTATCTTGACATGCTGGTCTACTTGAAAGTTGTTTTTTTTTTTTTTTTTTTTTTTTGCACGAAACATTTTTCTCGCAAACTCGACAATATAAACCATTTGCGCCATACGTTAATATTCAAGGATGGTCAGCTATCCACGAGACGAAATTTCTTTTTTTAGGCGGCATGGTGCACAACACGTTACACACTACACATAAACACGTTAAACTTTGTACAAATAAAAAGAAAACTAAATTAAAACAATAGATGTGCGACTGACAACTTGCGTAATTTGTTTCCGACGCGTGCGATATGACAGGAGAGGGTATTTAGAGGGGGCGCGGGTAGCGGGTACATCGACTCTTCGTGCGTGTTCCTGTTCAGTAATCAGTTCGCTAGCCAGTAGCATCTCAGTTAGCTATCGCTCGCAGTTGTAGGTCGTGGTGACTCTGTGAGACATGAGAACGAGATTGAGCTAGAGGCCGTCCGTCTGGGCATTTAAAACATTGTAAACATAAAGCGAAAATACGCATCATCACTAGTTCTAATTTAAAATATGCAGTAACCCGTGAAAAGGTGCCAAAATATACAAATGCATACAATCCTGTCTCTGCTCATTAATACACTCCTGGAAATTGAAATAAGAACACCGTGAATTCATTGTCCCAGGAAGGGGAAACTTTATTGACACATTCCTGGGGTCAGATACATCACATGATCACACTGACAGGACCACAGGCACATAGACACAGGCAACAGAGCATGCACAATGTCGGCACTAGTACAGTGTATATCCACCTTTCGCAGCAATGCAGGCTGCTATTCTCCCATGGAGACGATCGTAGAGATGCTGGATGTAGTCCTGTGGAACGGCTTGCCATGCCATTTCCACCTGGCGCCTCAGTTGGACCAGCGTTCGTGCTGGACGTGCAGACCGCGTGAGACGACGCTTCATCCAGTCCCAAACATGCTCAATGGGGGACAGATCCGGAGATCTTGCTGGCCAGGGTAGTTGACTTACACCTTCTAGAGCACGTTGGGTGGCACGGGATACATGCGGACGTGCATTGTCCTGTTGGAACAGCAAGTTCCCTTGCCGGTCTAGGAATGGTAGAACGATGGGTTCGATGACGGTTTGGATGTACCGTGCACTATTCAGTGTCCCCTCGGCGATCACCAGTGGTGTACGGCCAGTGTAGGAGATCGCTCCCCACACCATGATGCCGGGTGTTGGCCCTGTGTGCCTCGATCGTATGCAGTCCTGATTGTGGCGCTCACCTGCACGACGCCAAACACGCATACGACCATCATTGGCGCCAAGGCAGAAGCGACTCTCATCGCTGAAGACGACACGTCTCAATTCGTCCCTCCATTCACGCCTGTCGCGACACCACTGGAGGCGGGCTGCACGATGTTGGGGCGTGAGCGGAAGACGGCCTAACGGTGTGCGGGACCGTAGCCCAGCTTCATGGAGACGGTTGCGAATGGTCCTCGCGAATACCCTAGGACCAACAGTGTCCCTAATTTGCTGGGAGGTGGCGGTGCGGTCCCCTACAGCACTGCGTAGGATCCTACGGTCTTGGCGTGCATCCGTGCGTCGCTGCGGTCCGGTCCCAGGTCGACGGGCACGTGCACCTTCCGCCGACCACTGGCGACAACATCGATGTACTGTGGAGACCTCACGCCCCACGTGTTGAGCAATTCGGCGGTACGTCCACCCGGCCTCCCGCATGCCCACTATACGCCCTCGCTCAAAGTCCGTCAACTGCACATACGGTTCACGTCCACGCTGTCGCGGCATGCTACCAGTGTTAAAGACTGCGATGGAGCTCCGTATGCCACGGAAAACTGGCTGACACTGACGGCGGCGGTGCACAAATGCTGCGCAGCTAGCGCCATTCGACGGCCAACACCGCGGTTCCTGGTGTGTCCGCTGTGCCGTACGTGTGATCATTGCTTGTACAGCCCTCTCGCAGTGTCCGGAGCAAGTATGGTGGGTCTGACACACCGGTGTCAATGTGTTCTTTTTTCCATTTCCAGGAGTGTAATTGCTGTCCAAGTGCGTCATTTTGCCACATATTGCTAGGCCCAAGACAGCCAGTGAGATACCTGCAGATATCAATGATCATTGTTTTGAAGATAAAAGATTTGCTTTTTACGGTGACAATATCATTAGAGACTAAGCAGTAGCTCAGTTTGAAGAAGATGGGAACAGGCAGTGACTTTTTTTAATGAGTCGTATTGGCATTCCTGTGAAAAAATGTAGGGGAATCCTTAATAAAGATAAGAAGTCGGGGGTTCCCCGCACTGTCTTCTTTATTCAGTATGTTCAATAGTTGCGCTGCTTTTCATAGATCTGGGACGCTCAACGAGCCATTGCTGTGAAGGGCTCTCTGTTTTGGTGATAACGTTAGCCAACTGATTTTTACGACTTTGTCAAAAATTTAAAATGATTGTTTGATACTTGTATTCTGTTCACCTTACGAATCACCATGATGTGTTACAACATGTCTTCCTCATAAAATAGCAATAGTATTTTTAGAACGTCACAATTGTCTTTGAGGGGTATTTTCGACGCGAAAATGAACGGTACTGTTATTCTCTTTACAGTTCAACAAATGACAGTTATATAAAAATACTGGCGCCGCTAACTAGTCAGAAGTCCGTAATATCGTTTGATTGTACCAACTGTGAATCACTCAAATGATCAAGTCAGTCAGCAGTAATTTGGAGGTGGAAGCAGGCTCGTAGTATTTTAGGACAGTGCTGAAGGAGCTTATTTCGTCTTGTTTCGTTTACGAAGCTGATAGTCCACAGTAGACTGTGTGTGTGTGTGTGTGAGAGAGAGAGAGAGAGAGAGAGAGAGAGAGGCGTTTCGCTGCTTTATTTTTATCATTGTTGTTAATGACATCATCTATTCCAGCAGCGAAGAAATTTTGGCATCTATCTATGAAGATATTGCCAGTCCTGCGTCCACGTTATTCCGACGCACCCTTGCTGTCTGAGCATGTGAGTCGTAATACAAGTCAAAGATACTGTATCTGCTAATGTGTTGCGTAAAGTAGATAAACAATCTGCGAGTATCAAGGACACTTCAATTTCGATAGTGAAACTTGTAGCTGCTTGACTTTGACAATCCAGTTTCTCATGCAAGAGTGCATACCTAATCATAACGGAGTAACCAAAATTAATCCGAGAATTACAGCGATGACACGTTTGAGAGAAATCCTTATCAGTGACATCAAAAATTCCTTCTTGTCTGCTGGGTCATCGTCCGAATCACTGAACGGGCCGCGTTACAGTTTTATTGCGGGGCTACACAGCGCACGTTGAGTAGCCTGTAATCACAGCAGGCACTTGGCTTTTTTGCTGCAGTGGAATCTGTTAGGAAACTGTTGTCCTTGACAGAGAGGTAGCCGCGATTAAACGGGACAGCTTGAGTCGCTCCTGGCCGACGATTACTGAACAGCGCGAAACGGCGGACGCGTGTCACTCGCTGGGTTCTTAGGAGACCTCTGTTTCGATTTACATAGCTGCTGTTATCTGTAGCCGGCCGAAGTGGCCGTGCGGTTAAAGGCGCTGCAGTCTGGAACCGCAAGACCGCTACGGTCGCAGGTTCGAATCCTGCCTCGGGCATGGATGTTTGTGATGTCCTTAGGTTAGTTAGGTTTAACTAGTTCTAAGTTCTAGGGGACTAATGACCTCAGCAGTTGAGTCCCATAGTGCTCAGAGCCATTTGAATTTTGTTACATGTACAAAACATTTCAGAGACATTGCAAGAACCAGGACGCTATTAAGGTAGCTCACCAACAGGCTGCTTGCTTTTATAGGTGGTACGTTGAAATGCCAGTCTCCCGATCCCAGGCTATTACAGACAGCGTTTTTTAAAATATGTTCCGTCCTGTCAGTATCGGCAAGGACCTAAATTGTACTCCCTTCTCCTGACTTACTATGTTCTGCGTCATATTTTTACATCATATGCATTTGCTCCCTCTGCGTAACTGACAGTGTATGCAGGAGAGAAAGTGTTGTTCCAGAGCCCACCTCTAACACCGGTTCGTTGTTTTTCTTTCCTAGGCAGTGTACAGGAAGAAAGATTGTTGACGCCCCTTGTATGCTCCCAAATTTCTCTATTTTTTTGGTCTCGTATTGGAACATGTATCTTCGGAACCGACAAAAATAGTCATGAGATTTGGTACGGTCAATCATATCAAATTTGCCGATAATGAGAATGAAAGGAAAATAAAAAAACACTTTACCTTCAGTCTTTTTTTACAACAAAGAACTGTCACGTAGCCTACACACAGCGGCAGTGATATTCCCACCTTTTTACTTTCTACAGCAATTCTTTCTTTAATTGGTATAACTCTATGATTTTTAGTAATCCTCACTTTAAATGATTCCTTTCAAGTCATCCTTTAGTTTTACCTCTGCCGCGCGGGCAGAAAGGTTCTAAAGTTCATATGAAGGTGATTGGGCGGTATTGTTGCTACACGTAGGGTTTCACTAGCGGTACAGGTCTCAACAGAAGAACCAAAGTGTTCCCTACACCGCATCAACCATTCATGACCCTCTCTTCATTGCTTTATGTCATAGGCGCTTACGGTATTAGCCAAGAAAGACCCTCCTTTGGCGTTCAAACACGAATGTTCTGCTTTCCAACCTACATTGTAGACAACTTAAAGATATCTGCAACCTTCAGACTCGCCACGTTACGGTTTACAGTTTAAAACTGGCTGACAGACATTGACAGACCGTGTCAATATGGTCCTTCGCCTGTACATGTTTAGCATGTGAACGGATCTGTATACATCCAGCCCTGCCGAGGTTTATGACTATTCACTAATCTCGCTAGTCTCTTAGGATCTAGCGGGCAAGTGTAGCGTGGCTTAGGCAGTTGTATCCCACTGTAATCTGCGAGCTCGTGGGTTAACAGAACATCAGAGTGCCTGAAAATATTTTGAAAGTACTGAGTGCTCCCCCGCAGCTCGGTGTAGCTGCCATGCAGAGGATCCGGGTTCGGGTCCCGCCACGGATTTTTGCTTGTGGGAGGACTGGTGCGTGGTGAACTCAGCCTTGCCGCTATAGTGAGAAGCTGCGGCTCCAAGGTCAAGAGAGCCGACGTTTTCCAGGATGGCGGCGTGCTGATACCAAGCCACTCCAAACCGCATCTGAATGACACCATTGAATGAAAACGACACGGCGGTCGGTCGATCTCGATTGGCCCGTCGCAGGCCAGAAGGGCCGTGCTAATAAACAGTTGATTTCAGGTAGCAACGGTCTTGACATAAAGCCTTGAAAGAGGTCGATGATTAGTTAAGCACACAAGAACTACAATGTCTGCAATCACAATTTGTAATCACTACCATATGACACCTTTTCATCAGCCAACCTTGTTCGAATACATATTGACAGGAACGGAATTCTCACCAACAATGACATGAAACAGACAGTCTAGTTACAAATAATGCAGAGATTGAAAAGATTACTTACCATTCCAAAACCGGGTGCCTTCGGTTCTCATCAGGCATTCAAAAAATGTATCATCATGCTGAAGCGTTCTCTGTAAACATGTCTTCAGACGGAAGTTCGAGGAATTGTTCTCCAGCAAATAAACGAAAATTTACGTAGGTTTAAATGGTGTGGATATGCCAGCGTAGTAAGTAAACTAATGAAAGAAAGAAAATAAATGAAATAATATAGTGAACTGTGCACTGATGGCAGTTATGTTTAAGCTGGTAGTTTCTGAAAGCTTATCAAGGAGAACCTACTGTACGCCTCTAAATCGGAGGTAGATCTCTCCGTGCTTTTAATTCAATGATTGAACCCTGTTATAAAACCATCTCATACACTATCGTTGATCAGTGATTTTGGACTAACCAAGCGCCTCAGCCGTCACGGTAACAAGAAAGAATCCAGCGAAACAAAGCTTTGATACTGCTCTCAGTGCGTACAGTTTTTGTGCATGGTGTTTAACCCTTTCGTCGTTAAAATTGCTTCTACATATATTTGAAAAATAAAAGGTAAAAAAACTGTCTTCCGTTATGAACAATAATACACTTTCACCACCAAACCTAACTAGATCCATGTTTTCATGACCGAGCGAGGTGGCGCAGTGGTTAGCACACTGGACTCGCATTCGGGAGGACGACGGTTCAATCCCGCGTCCGGCCATCCAGATTTAGGTTTTCCGTGATTTCCCTAAATCGCTCCAGGCAAATGCCGCGATGCTTCCTTTGAAAGGGCACGGCCGACTACCTTCCCCGTCCTTCCCTAATCCGATGAGACCGATGACCTCGCTGTTTGGCCTCTTTCCCCAAACAACCCAACCCAACCCCATGTTTTCATGTGAACCCAGGATTTTCGGAGTTAAATGTTTGTTTGTAGACTGATTTTATCACAATGGGAAATATGGAAAAAAGTTTAACAAATAAGTGCTAAAACGTATTTATTCTCGTAACATGAAATCTCGTACAGAGATTTTTCAACATAAAATTTGGAGATAGCTTTGACATATCACAAACCAGTGTTTTCTACAGCCTGACTAAGGTGCACGAAAAAACACCATTACTTACTTCAGACACTCTTGGAACGGAGAAGAATGTGATTTGATCTGATTTTCCTGAAACAGACGCATTGTACCAGCCGCTTACGAGTACACACGCTGCACCATTTGATCGCTCACAGCCTTCTATACATCCAACCTATGGCCCACAGTATTTTTATCCAATTTCCGAATGTATCTCGCTACATGGTAGCACTACTGAGAGATGGGATATAGATGTCCCAACGCTCAAAACTGGGTATTGTTGTACTGGGATTCTATAACTACTCATCAGTGATCCAAATGCCTGTAAGAGGAAACATGGTGCCGAATCCATAAAACATGGACTATTGAGCAATCGAAGAAAGTCATCTGTTACAATGAGCCGTCTTTCACAGTGTTTCCAACTTCTGACCGAGTTTAAGTCTGGCGAAAGCAGTCTTAAGCTTACGGTGCAGACTGCTTGCTGCCAAGAGTGAAACATGGCGGGTTTCGATGATGACTTGGGCAGCAATATCGTGGTATTCCGTGGGCCCTGTGGTTACTCTACAAGGTCGCATTAGTGCCAAGGATGATGTGACCATTCGGGCTGATGATGTCGATTCTGTGTTGCAATATTTGTTTGCCAATGGTGATGCTGTAGTCCAAGACGACAGGGCCCTCTTTTACACAGGTCGCATCGTCTAGGACTGATTTCGTCTCCAGTGGCCACCACACTCACCAGATACTATTAATGAGCCTTTGTGCTCTACTTTGGAGAGAAGTGTTGCGTGGTCTCATCCATCGTCGTCACCTGAAATTGCCATTAATTTGCAAGAAGACCATTCAGGGCCTGTATTTATCCAAAACGATTGGGAAGCTGTTTTGAATGCGAACGCTTTTCCTACACTGTGTTAGGCATGGTGATGTGTTGTGTTTTTGTTGTTTAAATATTTTTGTCCAACCTCTGTATGTGTCCCATCAACCACGAAATGGTTAACACGCCAACAATAAATTAAAAATAGGCTCGAACTCATGCCGCGGTCGGAATTGGTGTTGAGGATAGGCGGTGTTCGTGGGGTACCTGTTGTCCATTAGTGTTCGCAGACACCAGCTCGGGGGCACGTCGCGCGCTGCCGGTTTAGTGATGGACGTGTGAAACGCCGAGACTAGAACAGCGGGTCGTCGCTCCCTTCCCCGTCCCTCAATTAACAAGAGGCGGTCGATAAGCGTGGCTGACACGGGGAGAGGTGCGGCGGCGACAGCTGACGGCCACGTGGCCGCCACGCGTCCGTCACTCGGACACCCGGACACGCGAGCTCTCTGGCCGGGGCAGCCGGCGGGCGGGGCGGCGGCATAGCGGCGCACAGCGGGGGCGGGGCCAGCCGGCCGCTTCCAGCTCTCGCCCGGTGGGAGGGAGGGGCGGATGATCCCCACCGGACGCCATTCCAAGGAGGAGTCGTTGGAGGTGGGGGCTCATGAACCTAGCCCCCCCCCCCCCCCCCCAAGAGTTTACATTTTTACAGTTTCCAAATTTCACAGCTAAGTTTCAAAGCATATTATAGCATCGAAACTAAGACTCACGAGAACGTTAAATAGTTCTACAAATTACAACCTACATTTGACACAGTATACTTTCCAGTTCCTCGTGTAATGACGTGCGCACCGGTTGGTTACGAACCGACCGGTAGTTCTGCAACCACATAAAGACGCACATTCGCAAAGCTCTGCGTCGTGGCCCAGACGAACCAGTTGGGACCGCACACCCCCCGTGTCGCCCTCTGCAAATTGCGTCGTCATTCGGGTGCAGCATGGAGAGGAATAGGGTCAGTTCACTGCTCTCCGAGCAGTTGGCGGCTGGCTTCATCTTGGAACCGCTGCTTCTCATTCGAGTAGTCCCTCAGTTGGCATCACGAGGCTGAGAGCACTCCAGTCAAGTAATCCGAGCAAGCAAAAATTCCTCGCTGTACCGGGAATCGAAAGCAGGTCTTCCTCTTAGCAGCCAGATACGCTGCTACGCTGATCTACAGAGGTGCACGACACATTACCACGGTGATTGTATCTCCAACCAACAAGAAATCCGACATGATTCATGAGTCTGCAGGTAAAACTGACAAAGCAGAAGCA